>NC_142617.1:8775000-10025000 GCF_059453375.1 Lepisosteus platostomus | reverse complement strand
AGGTGAAACAGCTGTGTAGATGCATTGGTGCTCCACGCCTAAGTTCTGCAATACAGAATTTGCCTTTCTGCTTAATAAAGAGCATCTCAAAGATGAGTGTGCGACACTGCAGATAGACCTGAACATGTACTGTAGTTCTGAAAGACTTCACAAAGACTGCTGCTGTGAATTAGGTCTCCCTTCGAAGTTCCACAACAAAGGCATCAAGATCATTGCCCAAGACGATCTCATGTTGCTAAAACGTTGCTGAAATGCTTAAAATGTTGCTAAAATGTAGCACGTCTTAATGAACTTGCTTCTTTCTCCTTATCAGTGATGCAGAAAACTGCTTAAATACTACATAGGGCAAGACATATTAGGGCACACTATGAGTATCCGCAATTCCAGAGCAATTGAAGATCACATTGGCTATGCTTTTCTTTAGAGAGTTAGTGATTGCATCCATGGAGCAGGATGTACAATATGACATTATTCAACAAAAATGTTCTTATCCATAGTGTGTCCTTAAGGTCTCCACGTGGGCTGTACTGTCTACCACAAATTACCTCTATATTACTGCTGTGAACACTGTACAGTGTTTTTGTTCCACTCATTGAAACCAGTGGTAAAGGAAATACAGAGCCTTTCCTATTACAGACAAAGAAGAATTCTCTGAACCATCTTTTTTAACAGCACAATCAATGTTTTTGCAACCTTGTAGAATTATGTGTTAGGAAATCTAAACAGATTTCAGTGCTGTTTTTACAAGATGTTGTGTAACATTTTTTCATTAAATGTCCCTCCCACACTTCCTTGTTTAGTGAAAGACTTGAGTGTTTGGGGGTGAAGGCTAGGAACAAATTTGTATTAAAACTGGATAATGGAAACTTTCAAATGGACGTTAACTCCTACTGTACAGGAAATGTTACAGAGCTGTTATAAATTCTTTCCAGGTATAGTAGCTTTAGAACTAGGTTTGTCTGAATAAAATACAAATTCAAGTGGTGTGCTACTATACTACAAATAATGTCAATAGGCCCTTAAAAATTATAATTTATTAAACTGGAAATGAAAAGGGGGGCTCCAAATTTGAAATGGTAATATTTCATATCCTGCAGAATAAGCAAAAGACTAGTAAAAAGAGCTTAGATTTGATATACATAGAATTTTATGTCCAGAACTACTTAATATTCTTCATTATATCTGTACAATATAGATTCTGATAAGACAGAATCTTTGAACATACATCTAATATAGATGTTCAGAATCTTTGAACATACATCTAATATAGATGTTCAGAAGGCTTCTGATGAATTTCCTCATAAAAGATTCTTACATTTCAGTAATGCAAGAGTCTCTTACGAGGAAGTCTCATAGAAGAGCTCTTTTACATTTCAATAATATAGATTCAGTAATTCTTACAAGTGGAGGTAATGCATGTTTTGAGCAGTAATCAGTTAACGATTAGAAACAGAGCACAGGTAAGAATGCTGTAATACTCAGAATGGAATGATATAGTTACCACAGGAATCTGCATTAGGACTAATGCCTTCCCTAATTTAAAAGAATAAACGATAGGCAAAAAGGGGCAGATGACATTTAATGCAGTCAGGTGCAACACACTGCATGCAGATATCAAAACCATAAACTATAAATATAAAATGAGAAACACCAAACATGAAGAAGTAATTTCTTGAAGGAAAAGACTCAAGTGTTTAGACAGATATATTATTTACATCTTCTAGGCAATATAGGGAATCAATCAAAGGAAAAAAAAGTTAGAAAACAGTTAAAAGTGAAGAATGTACATCAATTGATGTTATGTTAAAATTGTATGGTTCATTAATACGAGTCCATATTTAAAATAGTAACCATGTTACAAAAACAATATTGCTGCTCTGGAATCAGTCCAGAATAAGGCACTGTATGTTCCAGGACATAAAGGAATGTCAGGCTAAGAACTGCTAGACCAAAACAACTGAATATTTTTAGTTTTCAACAGAGAAGATTATGAGGTGACCTGATTCAAGTAGTCAAAATGCACAAACGCTACTTGACTCAACAGCGAGACGCAACCACAAGACACCAATAGAAACTAAGGGAAACTGCGTGCAAAACAGGAGGTTCTTTCTTTTTTTTACACAAAGGTTTGTGGTCGTTTTGAACAAACTACCCAGCCAGGTTGATGAAGCCAGAAGTCTAGCTGCTCTAAAGAGACAGTTGGATGAAATTCTCAGAAGAACTGGCTGCCACAAAGCAAATGAACTAGAATAGCCAAATGACTGAATTTTGTTTGCAACCATATTTCCATATCCCAATTGCGGACAAAGCTGAAGGAAACGTGAGTCGTGTATTGTTTGATTTTGTATCTTGTCTACAAAAACCTATTTGGTGATGATGTCCAAAATTAAAATGAGACACGTTCCTGTTTGGTTTTAAATGTTTACCTTAAACTTTAATAATAATTAAATGCGAGATAAACCTATGCACATTTTGCACATATTTTATTGTTTTTACAGTGACTATGATCATCATCATCACATTTTGTACACACCTATCTATTTATTTTTTATTTATTTTTATATATTTTGTTGTCTTTTGTTTTATAACTATTCTGATGTCTGTTTTTGCTTGTCTTGGGCTGGACTGCTGTAACACATCAATTTCACTACGGGATTAATAAAGTATTATCTATCTATCTAATAGTCTAAACATTTGAAGACTGTAAAAGACTGAAAGCATTTAAAAAATAAGGTTGTAATTCACTTACGCGAGTGAGAATGAAAACGCAATGTACTGTACAGTATTTTGCTGTAGTTGTTTGAGTATTTGATCGAAGTTACCGGTTTATAAGATGTTTGGTCGGAGGATAAATTAAATAATTGTTAACCCAGTGCTACGGAAGTCCGAGGCTAAGCTAAATACTAAACAAAAACCGCTTATTTGCTCTTGGACAAAATGAATGCTTCTATAAGAATATAGGGGCGGTTTTTCCAGGGCTTCACAGAAGCTTCAGAGCCGTTTTATATTAGGATTTTTTTGGGGGGGTGACGAAAAAACAGCGCAACAGAGTGAAGCTTTTCTCTTTGCAGAATAGAAAATTGCAAAATAGCATTGCGAAATAATAATACATCTGCTTGAGTAAGGTCTGGGGATGTTTCTACTTACCCCAGCCGCAGTTACAGTAGCTTCGGCCTGTCCAAGCAACCGACGTACTGTACTTTGGAGCTGTCGAGCCCTGTGTGCGTGAACTTTGATTGCTTCGCTCCAAGTAACTGGAATGCTAAGGGCGCAGTCTTTCGCCGGACGACTTGGTCTGGTTTTATAAGCTCAAACCTACCATACACTATAGACACCTACAGTATAGGCACTTTAATACTATAGCAATAAGAAGGAAACTCCAGTGCTGACTCATGGAACTGAAACTGGAGGTAATTACTGCATGTATAATTGATTCCAGTACTCGTGTTGGATTTAATGCCTCACAATATATTAAAGGACGGGTAGACTTTTTAAAAAATCCCCGTAGCTATACAGCATTTCACCCCCTTATGAAAACTGCAGAGGACTTTCCCGAATTATTTTAGCCTTCTCCATAATGCAAATGAAATATAATTATCCGCTTCCTTTGAAACACATTCCATTCTCAGGTGTTGTTTCTAACAACATCCAGGGAGGACAAGGGTTAACCAGTAAAAGTGTTAACGGTTGTTCCTTATTTTGTACGTGATACCTACGATTTTTAACCTGGGGGGGGAGTGTGAATGAATACATTTCCTGAATAAGCCTAGATTCAGATTTTTTCTTTTGTTGCTCGGACTATAATAAATCACCATAAATGGTTGTTAACCTGGGGTGAGATGCGATTTTTTGGGTGTGAGACATTCCAGATTTTTTTCAGAAAGATTTTTGATAAAGGGTTCGAGAACATATTTTGAATAGAACAGGGGTGCAGGGCTGCAGTACTGGTTATGAACCACTGCTCTACGACATGGTTTGAAGAAAAAAATCCTGGAATGATATGCCTGCATATAAAATCACAATTTCATCAAAGCATTTTATATTCTATGCCTGTCCTGCAGAAGACACTGATGAAGGCTTTATCGGGGTTGAGTGCTGCTTCATCCTAGACCGACGAGGAAAGGACAGAAAGAAGGGAAGAATACAGGCACTTTATCCAATGGGGGGAAAAAAGTTGCCAGAGGTACAAAGACACTCAAGGTATTCTAATAAAAATAAACTGGTTTTAAATGTTTCTCCCAAAACAAAACAAGCCGTATTTCACATCGTTTACCGTTTAGGATTTCGAGGAGACCGTGTTCCACAGCGGGATGGAAACTTCAGTAAGTTTCAGTGTTGTATTTCACAAATGAGGCTGTCAGACCTGCAAGGCAGAGATAAATGACTTAACCAAAGAGAGCTGATGCTTGCATATGGTAGCTGTGCTGGGGGAGCTCCACAAAGGAGCACAACACAAAGCGAATGATGACTTGAGACATTTGGGAAAATGGGTGTCAAAAGCAAACACCCCCGAACCCCCAAGGCAAGCTGTAACCTTCAAGATCAGTGCACATGTTCTGCTGTGTTTTTTTGTTTTGTTTGGGAATGGGGGAGGGAGACGAGCTTTTCCTTGTACAATATTTATATGCTACCTAACTAGTAAAAAGGAACTGAGGGAGTAGAGTTGAGGGCTCTGGCCATGTAATTGGAAGGTTGTGGATTTAAATCACGGGGAACCTTCACCAAGGCAGGTCACTTATGATTGCCGCAGTAAAACACCCAGCAGTATATAATGTACACCCAGGGCACAAATATAAGTCACGGTGGATAAAAGTGTCAGTCAACAAATTAACAACTAACAGTACAAGGCCAATGCAAAGCAAAGAGGACTTTCTTTCTGGTTGGAGACATCCAGGGAGATTTCTGTGAAACCTGACATCTAGTTAAGCCCCTAGAGTGTGAGACCTATGGACCCGACGCCCAGCTTGCCGACAAATTCTTGCAGAGCTGCAGGAGAGAGTTACTGTAGAACTGCAAACTGAGAAGCAGGGAGCCACAACACGCTAATCCTAACGCGATCCAGAAGCCCAAGGCAACACTAAGAACAAACTTAAATAACACTTCGGTTCTTACAGGATATACATATACGTCAATGCTAGGAGCAAGTGTAATAAAAGATGAAAAGTCAAAGCTGCTGCATTAACTATGACAAAAGAGGTACTGTATAACTGAAACATGGGGGAAGATTATGAAGGTTTTGAAACTTCATGGAAGAGATGGTGGAGTAAGAATATTGATGAAATAACCTGTAGGGGACTGAAGGAATAAACTATAGAGAGTTTAGGACATACATTGGTTAAACTGTAAAAAAATACTAAGGGTTTAACAACAGGTGAAGCAACAGACCACATAATGCAAAGATGGATGCAAGTAGCTTACTGTGTAAAAGTCAGGAAGATGTATGTGGCATTAGTGGGGATATTATATTAGTAGGAGATTTTAATTTTCCACATCTGAATTGGAAGATTGTGATGTGGAAAAAGAAGCTGAAACTGACACAGATGAAATAGTTCATGATTACTTCTTAGCCCAGTTTATTCAATGCAACTAACTAGGGAGAGATGGCTTTATTTTCCCAGTCCTTTCAGACGCCCAGGATAAAATCTGTGGAGTGGATGGAATAGAATTACATTCATATTGGTAATCTAAATCGTGGTCTCTTAAAAAAGCAGTCAGTGAAGGAATAAGGCATAACTTACAAATGGTGAAGTGGGAACAGATCATTATATTTCTGAAACAATATTAAAGCCTCAAAACAAATTCATCCCTAAAATAAGAATATAGCCTAAATGGTATAATGGAGAAAGTAAAGAATAAATCAGAATAAAGAGAGGTTCTACAGGAGCTAGGACAGCTTACAACAAATATATCAATGGGCCTAATAGTATTTTCCCTACTTATTCTAAAAAATACTGCAAAAGTAACACCACTTCATAACAAAGATGTACATCCGATTTTCTGTCTGACTGCAGTATTTAACAGTTGAATTTTAGTTTGACTGAAGCAACAGATACAGTACTACCAACTTTCTATCAGGCTAATAATTTACAGGAAACAATTCACTTGACCAAGAAATGAAGAAATTGTTACCAGTGTATCATGAGAACTACTTAGTTGATCCAAAGTTAGAGCCATAATTGGTTTCTTAAATCCATTTTTGGAGATCACTTTTGCCTGAGCATGTGAGTCATCATACCAGTACAGAAGAACAAACAGGATGCAAAATAAGCAGAAGAAGATACTCAAGTTAAAAACAACTGCCAACACGCAATGAAAAGCAGAGGGCTGAAAAAGCATGGGTGAAACTGTTCTACAGAAGAGCACTTTTAAATAACATTCAAGACAAATTCTCCTGTCATACTGTATATATAGCTAGATGGGGAAAAGGGTGAATTTGATCCTGTTTAATGTTATAAAAAGTATACATCTCTCTTAAGACAGAACTAATGATTTATTTCTCATAAATGCACAGAAAGTTACTCTGACATCTTTGGGTAATGCTGATAGTACACTAAGCATGATATCTAATGTAAATTCTGTCCACAGGACTAATTTACACAATACTTTGCTATGGTGGGCCCAGAAACTTCTTCACAATACAACTCTTCAATTTGGTGCTGTATAGGTTAAACTGCCATCAACACATTACTTTTTATTTCAGAAAAAAAATAATGATTTATCAAAGAATATGGTAATGAATCCCTCTATAAAAACGATAAAAGCATGAACAGAACCCAGCCTGTGTAAACCATAAAATCAGTTTCCAAAACACAGCACAGCATTTAAATTGCAGTATTTTCTTCTAAAGCAATGCACACTGTGAACAATTTAAAAATCCCCGAAGTAGTCCATACTGTAGTGATATGGAAATGTATACTTGCACTTGTGTGCTGTACATAGTATTCTTTTATGATTTGTTTTATGATGGTCTTCTCCAGTGAAAAGTTTAATTAGTCTTATGATTTTATTCTTTCAACTGGGGGGAAAAAATACACCAACCTCAAGAGACAAGTTAATTAGAACCATGGCTTTTCAAATCTAAATGCAACTGAAATTTCATCAAGGCTAATTCTGGGTTAAGCAGGAAAATAAGCACATTGCTCTGGGATCCTGCAATGCAGCAGAGAAAAGGTTAGTTCTGGTGGAAAATACATTGAGGCATATGAATTTCTGGCATTCCTTTTCACAATATGACATGGTGATTCAGGCTTGAGAGACGAGATTGAATTAAACAATACATTTGTGGAATCATGTTGTCTCCAATGATAAGCTCTGCTTTAAAAAAGAGCTCTGCCTCTCCCCTAAGCTCTGCAAACCTCAGCAGAGAGAGAAGTAACACAGGCAAGCTCAGGGGTTTTTCAGGAGAGTATTGGGTTTCTCCTCACTTTCTGGTGTCATTTGTCCTTGTCAGAGTAGCATTTGCAAACTGGACTGCACTGGCAAATCTCAGCAATATCATGCAAGATTGATTGCTTAATCAGCTGCAGAAGTGTAAGTCTGGTTCTTGAAACGGTGTTCATATTTTCATTTTTGATATAAAAGTAAAAATACCTATAATTTTTAACTGGACTATACAGTATATAGACCCTTTTACAAAATAGAAATGAGATGTAAAACGGGCATTCCTAAACATTTCTAAAAGAACATGCCATGCAGTGTAGCTTTATGAGACTGAAAGTCCTGAGGGCACCGAGGTTAAATCTGTAAACCCAAATTAAAATTAAACACTTTCACTCAAGATGTGCTTGCCTGTTAGTCGATTTATGACCTTATTGCCAGCTTTGAGCAAGTTATAAAGCAATAACAAATGCTATCTAGAAAAATTGTAAAAGAAAAACTGACTGCAAAATCTTGACACTGGGACATTCCTCATGCGCTGTTTTGCAGAATTAAACTGGGGATGAGCATTTGGTAGACTACAGCTCCATGTAGTTCACTGTGTTACACTGGGACTCCCATTATATTAAAAGTGGAATTGAAATTCTTTTTGTAACATACTAAAAAGGAGACTATGACAATTTGCAAGCATGCTTGATATCTCTTATGGTGAACTCAATATGCACACACCATGCTCTATCCCCTTTCCTCAGTGGAGTTCTGAGATCCTGGGTCCTCAAAAAAATCTTTTGGGGGGATTTCTCAGTCAGTACGGTAAAATAACAGGTTAGTTGCAGGTTCCTGACAATATGTGCAGAGTACATGGTAAAATGCTAGGAAAACCCTTTCCATGAAGCTGTTAAAAACACAAGGAAAAAGCTAAATCAAAAGGCTGAACACTATCATGCTAAACTAAGAAACTATCATGTAAAGCCCATTCATAATTCACTCATTCTCCCATGTCTTTCACAAAATAAGGAAAGCAATAAATAAACCCATAGCATTATAACAGTTTTAATTTTAAAAATGCTAGAACGCTAGAAATATGAATTTTTGGTTAATGCAATCACTTTAATGCATCTTGATTAACGTGAGCATTATTCACGACAAGGACTTTGTTGAGCTACCTTCTGATGTTCAGCCAATGAGCACTTGCACACTTACTGTTATATTTGGTTCTGCTGGAGAAAAGGGTTATGAAATATTCCCCACTGAATGTGTCACGGAACAGAACACCAATTTCAGCAGTTTCATAAGGGCTCTTATTTGATTGCAGGAAACACACTTCAATATCATCAAAGCATACAGAATTTGAACCTAATCAAAAGAAACAACTGATAACTGGTTAAGGGTACTGGGTGCACTTACAATGCAATGCAGGGAGTTTCCAACCTTAACAAATCTCAACCTAACCCTCTACAAGGTGTTCCCAGGCGTAAACATATGCATCGTTTCCTCTCTTTACGATGATATGCATAGAAAATCAACACTTAAAACATACATAGAAAACAACCCCAGCCATCTTACAACTGGAACAAGAGTTTATTTCAAACTCTGCTATACAGTATAAATGTAGAACATTCATCAGCAATACACGCAGACCACTGAATGGAGTGTCAGAGGCTTGCCTGCACAGAATGCTGATCCAGGAATTCCTTTTTACACAGCAGCTACCTTGCAATATCAGGGTATCTCTGTTTGACACAGCTCCATAAAGGACTTCCAGTAGCTGCAGGGCAGAGGATTCATTTGAAGAAAAAAAAAAATCTTTCGCAAAAGAGAAAAGATGTTGTTTCATGTGCTCAAGAGAATATAAACAATAAGGATATGCCAAGAGGTATAACAGGTCGATTTCATGTTCCTTCAAAATATTTCAAGTCAGACTGATACTGCTATACAATACCAAAATGGAAAAAAAGTTTTCCCTCCAGACAAAACCATATTATTATAATACATTTTTTTTTGTGTGAACACGTACATATACCCAGATTCCCAAGGGTGTCCTTCCTTGTGTCTCCATAATCACCTCCATCCGTACCAGACCAGGGTAACTCCAATATTACTTCCAATCGCATGATGCAAAGATGTTTAAGATGCTTTCATCTAAATATTACTTGGGCACCACGAGTGGGTATCACCAAGATTTGACATTTTCCAAAACTCATACACTGAATGTGAGGTCTAACACAAAAGTCCATGCTGGTCACTTGACACTAAGACATTGCACAAAAGGTCCAAAGAGACGAAAGGGATTTTTTTTCCCCCAAAGCTCATAAATCTAGTTTGACTGCGCCTACACCGGAAGAGCCATCAACTGGGCCACGAGACTCAAGCCGAAGCTGTCCAAGTCCAGATACAGGGCATGCCTTCATCTGGTTCCAAGATTGGGGGGGAAAAAAACCCAAATAGGGGTGATTTCATGTCAACATCAATTCGTTCTGTCACAGGTGGAAACCACAGCTCTGTTCTTCCTGTGCTGTTCCCATACCGTGAGATATGCGGTACAAACAGCCCTTTCTGGCTCTGTGGCTAAGGATCTGCGCCTGTGGCTGGAAGGTTGCCGGTTCAAATCCCGCAGCCGGCAGAGGAATCCTACTCTGTTGGGCCCCTGAGCAAGGCCTTTAACCCCAGTTGCTCCAGGGGCGCCGTATAAATGGCTGACCCTGCGCTCTGACCCCAAGCTTCTCTTGCTGTCCGTGTGTCTCCTGGAGAGCAAGTTGGGGTATGCAAAAAGACAAATTCCTAATACAAGAAATTGTATAGGGTGAATAAAGTGATGTTATGTTATATATTCCTCACTTACCAGCAGGTATGTGCTGTAATGATAATGGACCCTCCTCAGCTCATTCCAAAGTAGTTCATCATTTACAGGAAAAGCAATCAGCACAATCATAAAGAGTCATGCCATATTTGTCAAAAACCTGTTAGGTCATAAGTCACATCACCACATGCTTGTAAGATGAGCTATGAATTGATCCTGGAATTTAACGTTGCCTATAAAGCTGTGCCTTCATGATTCATTCAGTACATTAAGGATAAAAATACATACAGAATAAAATAACATACAAAATGCAACACTACATTATGCACTGAAACCAATGATGCAACAATAAAGAGTTGAACCTGTGAAGAAGCAGTATGCTGTCTTGAGGAATTATGGGAAACCGGGCTCGAATAACAACATTTTTTTCTCTCGTCTCTTGGAGTTAAAAATTATGGCTCGCCAAAATAATAAAAAAAAACACATAGAGCAAGCAGATAACCTTTACTGGTTCACCGAAAGAGCAAATGTGGCTAAAGACCAGCTGAAAGGATAAGCACAGTCATTAAAAACAATGAAACAAAACCAACAGGCATGAAATTCAAATGTACCGAAAAGTCTCAACAACACTTTCAGTGTTGGGGGAAAAAAAAAAACATTTCTAAATCATTTTGTAAAAACTCAAAAGGAACAGGTTCCACAACTGAGTTCAACTCTCATGAATTAAAATTAGATAAGACCTTAGCGATAACTGTCACTTTGATAAGGCTTATGTAAAGAAACAGAAAACTGAAAGATAGGCAAAAAAGACAGGTCAGACAGAAAAAAACAGGATTCTATTCTGTGCATCACAAGACAGGACTTTATCTCTTATAAATCTTCTAAAAAACAACATCATTTGTACCGTTTATGTTTTCACTGATAGAAACATCAGGAACGTTTATTTAGATACTTTAAGGCTCAATTTATGGAAAACCCAAGAACTTCATGATAATCAGTACATTTCATCATATACTGTATACATCTTGTTTGTTTTCTAGGAATGAGTTATGAAAAATAAACAGGATTATATTAAATAAAAAGTTCTCCATATCTCCACAAGATGGATAGAATGTTCAATGGGGGTATGTACCAGTTTTTTAAAACAGAGACCCACTGCAGTACCACAAAATTATACCAAGCAAATCTAGACAAATATCTCAAATCTGGGCTACCTTACGTCTTTTTTGAATGCATTGCATATACAATAACATGTAATGATTTTCACAGATGACCTGAATTTTCCACATTTGTTAACAAATTGTTAAATCCTGTAAAAAAAAAACAAAAAAAACCAACAACAATCTTTTAAAAGGGACCAGACAGTTAAGGTCCTACGTGAATCTAATTTCGTACTGTTTTATTACTGCAAAATATTATTACATTCCAGAGAATAAGACCAATTTGCTTCTGGTCATAACATCCTTGGATTATTAAAAAGAATCACAACCGTACCACTTCCTACACAGTCCAAGAGTCACGACACCACTCAAGACTGCAGCTGAACAAACAAGTTTTAATTTATTAAGATCAACCTTTCAATTTTAAACTAAAGAAAACAATTTTAAAAAAAGAAGAGGAGTCAAAAACACTTTGCTACATGAAAACCAATCAATCAGGCTTCCGTATTCCTTAGGCCTATTATTATTTCTTTTTAAAACGTACCGAAAACAATTAAACACCCTTTTACGGGTATAAAGTTCATTTAAGATTTGTTTTACTTTACTTCCTTTAGACCTCTAAGAGTCTGTTATTCATGACCCTGTCATGAACAGCTTGGAGCCCAGTGTCTGTGCAGGAGAGAGGAGGCAGCTGGCCCCTGTCCTGTGTGGGGTCCCTGCAAAATCGAGAAGGCTGATGGTGAAGGAGGAGGCCGGAAACGCCAGTCTAACGGTTGTTTTTGGCGGCTTCCTTGGCAGCCAGGATGAGCGGAGTGAGGCTGGACAGGGGCTTCGCCACCTTCAGGAACTGGTGCTGAAGAGAGAGCAGAACCACACAAAACAAAATCACCTCAGGGGTTTGACACCTTTTGGTTGTTCGTTAGTTCCGTCACATTAAAAAAAAAACGTTAACAAAAATAAAACTGCATTCTGGAAAAAAAAATTAGATGCTCTCGTTTACAGAGGGAAGATTAATGTTTTTTGGTTGTGGTTCACTTTAAGATGCATCTGAGCTCTCGACTCCTATTTATCTTTCTGATAACTATATATGAAACTGTATATAAATATGAAGTGTAAAATTAAAAATGAACCTTTTTTCATTTCTTCACCATTGTTGTGATCTAATATAATAAATAACACACTATAAAACCATCCAGCAAGCTTCCAGGACACAATGTTTAAGACAGTGTAGACCTTCCTCTAATGAATAAGTAAAAAATTATCATTCGGGCAGACCGGCCTAGCAGAATAAAGGCAAAAATAATGCAAATAAGAAATGAAGAACAAATTACGTATTCCACACAGAGAGCCATGCACTGTAAATTCAAGCAGCTGCTCATATTGTAACCTTGAAAGCCCCCCCAGAAGATTGCATTCTGTCCTCATTTAACCTGAAGTCCGTCTAAGCAAACAAAGAAGCATTGTGATTATTATACTCACTCTGCTTACCAGCGACCATCACTCCATGAGCCCAGTGGAAAATAGTTGGCCAAAATAACAGGGTTTCTTTGAACAGGCAATTTCAAATATTTTTCTCATTATCATTATCTTTTGTTGTAGACTCCAGAAGACATTCAAATCTCAAAGTCCCACTTAACTTAGTGTTTTCAGTTTGTGGATTCTTGCTGTGTATCTGGGTCACCAATCTTAACCCCTTTTGTACTAAGAGGAAATTATCTCTTCTTTACAGACAAGAAGGGAAGGTAGCAGGCAGATCGATTGTCAATGGCATAGCGGACTCCAGAGAGACAGCTAAAGAATCAATGTCCTGGCCCAGCACTTCCAAGTGTTGTCACCACTGAGATCTCACCTGCAAGAGCTCTTTTGCAGACCCTCTCTTGTCCACATCCATTTCAAGGCAGCGGTTGAGGAAGTCTCGGAAGATGGAGGAGAGCTTCTCGGGGTTCTGAAGTTCTGGGGTACCGTTTGTGGCGATGAGATAGAGTGCCTGCACAGAAGCAGTCACAGCAGTCAGAAACAGCTCAGGGGCCCAAACATATCTACACGCAGGTAGCAGCACCTGACTGATAAGGCATGTTTGTAATGCATGCCTTCATAATTTCCACCCCCAACTTCTTACAAAACGCAAGTTAGAAAAACTGAAACTGCATATGCCGTGGTTAACTTATATTTCTATCCAGATAGTTTGGCTTGTGTGTGAGTTAATCCCTCATTAAAATGAACAAAAGCCAGGAAAGAAGCCAATATGTCTCATATATACTTCTATATAGGAACAGGTAATGGGTTTATTCCATGCTGCAACGTTCCTCACACTGAAAGAAGGCTCCACAGCCGAAACATTGTGTTTCCTTTCTTTTCAGCATGGAATAAACCTGTTACCTGTTCCTTTGCAGACTACACATGCTGACACAGCTACCTACTTGATATACTTCTTTATTACTAATTAGCAAGGAAACGTTGAACATTATATCCTCCTCTCAATTCCCACTTGATATTCGGAGTATTTCATGTCAATTTCATCTCCGGCACAGAACAATTACAGGTAGTCAAAAAAACACTGACAAAGTCAAATATCAGGTATTAATAGAAAATCCCATTTATGTAGACTGTCATTTTTAGGTAGATTTTAGATCACACTTTTACAATACAGCTAAAAAAATAATGCAAGTCTAATGCGAGGGAATGGGAACACAAATTTGACTGACTGCATCTCTCAGGAGTGTTGTGCGAAGAGAACTGACTGTGTTCATTAGGAAGAATTAAATCCTTCTAACATTGTTAACAGTAGCTGTTTATATCAGGTGCGGCAGTGTAAATGCCCCTTCCCATACATTAATTTGCATTAGAGTATCCTGTTTTTCTTCCTAAAACGAAATACATTTCCTGGAATTGGCAAGCAAAACAAGAGCAAAGAAGTCATGAGTTTTCACATCAGCCCTGCCAAACCTAATCACTGGCTGAAGTTTTCCTTTTGAAAAAAAGATTGCATAGTCTGCTGTAATCATCTAAGAGGTATATCATCTAAGCAGTCCCAGGGTTTGATTACTGAGAAACTTGGTTTCTCTAAAACTAACAGATAGTGAAACTAAAGTAATTAATAGAAATGTTTACATATTCGGGGCAATGAATAAGAACACCATTCTGATGTTTGACATACAACCTAGTAATTGATAATAAGGTTGTTAGGTCCAAATAGGACAGTGTGGCACCAAAGACTGCAGTTCGTTTTTCCTCAGCATTCAAGCGTAGGGCAGATATAGTTCCCCAGTTCCTGCCACCCCCCAACCAGTGTGAAGACTAATAAAATGAAATGGTCTGTTTCAAAACACTACCCCTCTTCAATCTGTAACATCACAACCTCTTCTGGTCAGGACCACTGCCAAATAAGCAGCCCTTCCCAGCAATACTCCTTTTCCAGCTCTGCAAGTCTTGCTCCCTGGCCCTTACAGGGGACCACTGCACTGGCAGGTGTTAAAGACCCAGGTGGCGTGTGGAGGGCTGGAGGTGGCAGGTACATTGCTCCCAGCGTGCATCAGACGACTCTCTCGACGCCGCCAAAAATGCGGCTGCTCAGCCCTTCGTCTCCATCAGAAACAGATTATTCTCAGTGATGATGCAGGCACACACTTATCTGCTTCGGTATCAGCAGAAAACAAAGCAATGCTGTGATTAAAGGGCTTGCATGCTACAATGCACCAAAGCTTTACAGCAAAATTAAAAAAGGAGAGCAGGGCAGCACACCATAACCAGGTGTACTACAGCTTGGGTGTATGAGCACAGAGCAATTACACTGATTTACTGCACACGTCTCACTTTAAAAATGTGCTCTCTTGCACTTGCACATGATGAAACAGACACAGAAGCATATGAGACTCAAACAACCCTTTCAATTCATGTATAAGAAATCAGGTGATGACATTAAATAAGACAGTTCATTCATGCTGTTGTTCCTCTGTATGATGCAAGTAACGTTGATAAAAGTGCTGGACAGGCGTCTCTGCGATAACTCGATAGATGCATTCCTGTAAAACCTTGCGTAATACAAAATCACACAATAAAAATAACAGTGCTTATGGGAAAAAGAGAGTTAGGGGCAGACCACTCAAAACCTAACCAAATGTCTAACCAAAGCTTTACCAAATGTAATAATTATCCTAATAAAAAATTAGCAGAGCTTAAATACATGTTAAATTCATAATAAATACTACAGTAATTGTAGGACTTTACCTTGAAAAAAAGTTCACCACCTGAAATTTGATGACCAGCACACTTCTTAGACACATTCTTGTCAATCTTGTCCACTCATATTACGCCAATGCAAAAAAAGTGAGGAGCACCTCCATGTTAGCACTTCCAAAACAAAGCACGTGGGACAACTGTGTATTCCTCTGCGGACCACCACGTTCAGTTGTGTTACTCCGCGACGCAAAGTGTAAAGGTGTCAGGGATGAAATTGCGGACAAGAAAAAGCCAGTTTCGTGTTACACAGACATCTTTCCCCTATTTATCAACCGCATATGAGCCAATTCTCGTTTTGGAAACTCGCGTAATAGCAGAGATCACGGTATTCCCTTACCCTCAGGGGGTTCTCGTTAAGATATGGTGGCTCTCCCTCAATCATTTCAATGGCCATAATGCCCAGGGACCAGATGTCTACTTTGGGCCCATACGCTTTCCTGGTCACCACCTCAGGAGCCATCCAGTACGGCGTGCCCACCATGGTGCTGCGCTTACTTTGCTCCGGAGTGATCTGGGCACAGAACCCAAAGTCCGCTGGGGAAACAGAACCAGGAGACAGTCAGGAGTGGCCTTTGCCGAGTAGGTCCTGCTCTCAAACACAGCGGTGCAGAAGGCAGATATAACACAACCAACGTTTCCAGCAGCTTCCACATCCAGACAGCATGGGACATTTCACACTTCTTTTGTCTTTGTATTTTAACAACTCTTTAAAAATCATTTCCAACAGTAAAAAAAACATATAAAGCAGGAGGACAATTTGCTACTTTATGCAAAACTCCTGAATTCACTGGAGAAAATCTTTTTGAAATTAATTACGTTCAAGTACACGTTGCCTTAAATGTACATTTTCAGCCAATAACATGTATTTTTAATCAAAGAAAACATTTTATGCAGCAGACAATTTTAATTTTTAACTTTGAAGGCAACAGGACTTGCTACACTGACACCCTCTGCTGTTGGAAACATTCAATTGCTTACATATTCCTTTGCATTTTTTCTTTAGTTGAAACCAGCTTTGAGACTTTTACATATTAAGAATAAGTGCAGAATGAAGACGCACAGAACAAAAAAGGGGGTAGGGTCAGGGTTAGGCTTAAGGGAACCTGATCAAGCTGGAATGATCAATCAGAGGACTGGTAGAGATGGCTCAGAAAGGCATTTTTCAAAGTCCGAATCAAACAGCCGACTTACTGAGCTTAACAGAACCATCCATTCCCAGGAGAATGTTGTCACTCTTGATATCCCTGTGAATCACCTGGTTGGAATGAAGGAACTCCAGTGCTTGCAGACACTGAGGGCAGAAAAACACATATCACAAAATAAAAGACCACAGTGTGGGCCAAGCACTAATAATGAACTCTCACATACCACAATATGGACAGAGACAACCCCACAATTAAAAAAATCGAATCATGTTCAGAAGACCTTTTAAAAGACCTTGAACTTTTACTGAAACCGAAAGCACAGGGATCTTTTCCACCATTCAGTTCTTGGATATGACAGTGTGTGTTTTCGACGAGGTGTATTCCCTCCTTTACCCAGAAGGCCAGGCACCGCTGTAGCTATCCTACCTGCTCCAGACAGCAGCTACAGAATCAGGGCCCAGGCAGCCAGAGGCAGATCTAATGAGCAACACGTGTCGATAAATATGACTCACTTCACGGCATACAGCGGCTATCTGTGCTTCATCCATGCAGGTTTCCGTCACCACATCGGTCAGGGAGCCTCCCGCAAGGTACTCCATAACCACCCACAGCTCGTCTCCCACGAGATAACTGCAGGCGAATCACAGAGAGGAAGAATGGGCACACCTCCAGAAACTGACACACGATCGCTCAGCCATTCATTATGAGCCCCCAGTTTTAAAACTCAAATGCTGGCCATGTGTATTAAATGGGCATAAGGATGATTTGTCCCACAATAGATGGTACTAAGGCACTAAAACAAGAGCAAGATGATTCCAGGATGTTACAAATGACCAAGTCCTAAATGTGGCAATAACAAGAGAGGTGGGGAAAGAGGTCGGTATTCATAAATTATTTAGAGTATTATTGGCCTTACACCTCATTTCCAATTCAGCACGGTCTTAAGGGGATTTGTGCACAAAATTATAAGTAGGATGTGCGGACTGTGAATGTCTGAGTGTGAAAACTAAACCCTCAATTCAAGAGGAACAAGCATCTGCAGGAGTATCAGCAAAACGTGGAGTGAGTGTTCATTTGCTTTCTGTAAGCGTTTCCATTATTCTTCTTACCTGTCTAAATAATTGACAATATTAGGGTTTTTGTTTTCCCTCATCACGAGAATTTCATTGATGATCAGCTCCTTCTTAGGCTGCTGCTGTAGGTTCATTTGTTTAATGGCCACCTGACAACAAAGAACACTAAGTCAGGCAAATCCGGGTAAAAGTTAGGTTGATTATATACATGTTGAAGAGTGACCCAGCGTTTCAACATACATGGACTGAAATTCAGCTTAGGTAAGAAGTTATGACGCCCAGTATCCCACAACAGGATGTGACAGAATGTACTCGATTACAGCCGTTCCATTATTGATCCTAGTTTTGAAAGTCCGCTCCAGCACGCCTATGTAAAATCATGTCCTCATTAATATTCATAGCTTTAATTTGACAGAACTGCAAATGTTTACAAGGCTTGTAAATGGTTTAATGTACACAGAGGATTACAGCATCATAGCATGATGTTGCGCAAATAAAAGATACTCCATTAAATTTTCAAGATTTCAACCACCAGTTCTAGGATACTCATGTGATCTTATATGCCAAGAGTAAACATTGCTATAATTAAATCTTCATCTCTTGACTATTCCAGAAAATGTCGGACTTTGTTAACTAAGCAGAATGCAGAGCACATAAATGGAAATTATGTATGAGGGTTTTGACTTGGATATTTGGTCAAGCTATCCAACTGATGGATGTCTGTTTCAAGATTTACTTCCGTGATGGGCTGGCTTTTTTTTTCCACTATTAAGAACAATATATCCGAACCCCACAGGATAATCATTTAAGACTTGAATCTGAAAGTTGAACCTTTCAACACTAAAGGGTTCACTATTCACATGCAATCGTAACTTGGGAAAGCCTTTTGAATGGTGTGGGTGGAGTCTGGTTTGACATTCCAAGGATTAAGGGGATTCCCTCGTGACTTAACCAGCACAGAGAGCTCATGGGGAGTGAAGGCTATGCCCTGGAGTCCAGATATTACTGGTTTAAACCTGGCCCACATCACCTCGATCGGGTTTCCCTAAAGAGCAGAGCACCTGCTCAAGCACCACCAGGTTTGGGTGGGTCTGACTCGGCTTGTTATCCACCCAGAAGCTTTCCAGGAGCCACCACTATTCCAGTGCTGTCCATGACGGCTGCACCAGTCCTCCACTGGCTCCACCACTGTCTACTGGTGCTTAAGGCTTACAACGCAAAGGGGAGGGTGACTTAAATGGGAGACTGCAGCTCTATTTTTAGATTTCAGGGGTCAGAAAGAATCGGCACTGATGAGCCGAAACCTCATCAAACCTTAGCAAAGTGAAACCTTAGCAAAGTGAAATGTATACAGGAGCTTGTAAAACCTCCAATTTACATCCCAAAATAGATGAAACACCTATGTGTGGCCTCCACCATATTCTGCAATTCAGAACGAGCCAACAAATCTTCCGGTGATGTGAAGCAGCCCTATTACATTGTAAACAAGCAGGCTTGTGAATCCATCTCTTTTAATCCAGTAGAAATATTGCTCTCGACTTCCAGATGGTTTTGCCGTTAACTCATTAACTCTGCATGCAGGTCACAATGGCAACTTTTCTGCGATGAAATATCTGCCCCACACTCTGTGCTTATTCGCTCATACATTGCAGTACATTAGTCATGACGGTGACTAGCGAGCAGGAAGGGCGGCATCACGTCATAATTCGTGGGAACACTCGCTCATAACAAGACCAGGGGTTTGCGATAACATGGCGACTTGCAGTACTTCACAAAGTTCGAATTAAGCACAAACATCGGTAACTTTGTAACATTTTTCTATACTGTCAATGAATTTGTTTTGTTACCGGAATTTCATAACCGGTCTGAGAAATTGGGAGCGCAGTTGCCCCTCAGCAGGGTGCATATTGAAGGATGCGTAAACGTGGTCTCCACCCCTCTTTATGCAGACACGAGATCTGTAGCAATAAGCCGATTCATTTGACAATGGACAATTCCACATTGGTAGATATAAAAAGAAACAGTAAGATAAATCTCTATTTTGCTTTACCAGTGGAGGACTTTACTGCTATTAAGAGGATTCTTTTGATATTTTAATAAATCACATATACCACTAACTGCAACTTATTTTTTTATGCATATAGACTTAACCATTGTAATCACTTAAGACCACAGTATTTGTGAAATTCGAAAAAAAACTTTTAAAAAATGGATATTCAAATTCTGGCTGAGGATACATACAGTATTTTAATTAAAGTAAATTAATTAAAGTAAAACTGAGCTATAACACTTCAGTGTCACAGAAGAGAAGTAAATGGCTCTTGAGATTACCCATGGTTTTTACAGATGCTTGTGTGATAATACTTCACAGTATGTTACTGAAAACTTTTCATGAAAAACTGAAGGCATATAGGTCTTCTTACCTCTTGTCCAGTAGCTATGTCTATTGCTGTGTACACTGTTCCTGACGCTCTGTTGGCGAAGCAAAAAAATAATCAATACAGTGCTTTCTGTTAAAAAACTAACAGGATAACACTAACACTGGGAGACTGACATTAGTTTCTTTCTTGTTCAGTGTTTGCAGACAACAGTGACTTGTTTACTGCCTTGCTTATCTAACACACTTGCTCATGCACTGCTATTCTGCTTACCCACGCAAAATCCACAGTTTCTAAGATAGACTTCTTCCCTTTGCTCCAGCAGAAAATGAATACTGCTGCTACTGACCCAAAATGCTTCATTTTTCCAGGTCTAAACAGCCATATTTCTTGAACAGTCCTGGCACTGTAGAAAGTGTGAGACAAAGCTGGGTGGGATGATAAGTGTAATTGTACGGAACCTTTTGGCATTAAAAATAGCCAGAGGAAATGCTGTAATTAAAGAAAGTGACAAACAAAAGACCCATCATTCTCCTTCATACACAAGCATGTGGATGTGCGCGTGGATTGTTATAAGTTAAAAGCCGCAATTTATGACCCTTGTTTAACAGACAATACAATCACAACATGCCCCACGTGTTTTACAGTTAACGAGAGCGCGAAAGAGGTGGTGTGAAATACGGCAAAAACTCCATACATACCCCTGGCCAATCTTCTCAAACCTCGTATACTTCTTTTTGGGATCGCCCACACTCACGATGCTTCCTGCAACAGAAACAAACAGGTTGTCCAAGGAAGAGTGACCACAGCACCAGAAGGCAGACGTTGAGGTTCAGGGCTCTAGAATGAATTCAGTCAAACTCCTTCACCAAGACGGATGTATAAAGAGCTCTTAAGGGCCAGCAGAGAGTCTTTGTCAGTCACTCCACATCGAGGGACAGCTGGGAAAGAGGGGCGATGGGAAGAGATTAACAAATTCATAGCATGCAGCCCAACTCACAACGTGGAAAGTTGGGAAAGTCAAGGCATGTGGGGTGCCTCAGTGTGATTTACCAGAATCTGAATATGCAGCAGTCTAAGTAATATCCTCAAAGCAGCCAATAGGTCTGACCCACAAACTTCAAAATCAGGTATGAGATCTGAGCTTTGAAAACAGGAAGCAGGGAACTGCTACCGCAATCAACATTAGCAAACGTGTGTATGAGCCGATTCCATTCCGTAATCACACCAGACCATCAAGCAGTCAGATTAAAATATCAATTGATAAATCTGGCCCTGTATTCATTCATTAGGACTTCAGACCCATTGTTTTCTATGACAGGCATTACTACCGCAATACCACATGTACTTTGTTAGAGCTTATTTGACAAAGCCCTCTTTTTACTGACCATTATTTTATTCACTCCAAAACAGGGTGGTTAACCTATACAAGCTCCAACTGAATGTACTGGTGTCCAGGCAATGAACCCACTGAGTTGTCTCCATTAGTTTTGAACCCCACAATCCTTTCTATGGAACGGAACCTCAGTGCACAGCAAGGTACTGCTGCACTGATGTTCTACAAACTGGGGATCTGACTGCCACTTTCCATCATGTGGAAAGACCAGTACTGTAGAAAACACAGCGGCAGTACTAATCCAGTGACGCAAAATGGGCAGAATAGTTTTCCCCCCATTTGCTTCTGCAGCACATCCGGAATTAAGGACACAGGGGTTTGGATGGATGCTGGGAAATGCATGGTTTTGAGCTGCAGAAAGTAGAAATTGAATCCCAGAACTCACAAATCGCACACTCAAAGGTAGGTGTGACAGGAATCAAGAGGAAGCTGGATCACGAAAGAACATTACAAAAACGAGGGGTGTGAAAATGCTCAGCCTTGTAGGCAGCATTACGTCTTACCAGTAGAGGGCGACCTTAGCCCATCTGTAGCATGGAGCATTCAATAAAGAACAAATTAAAGAAAAACTGCAATAGGTCTTTTTTTTTGGAATAGGAAATGTTTCACGTTTTTTAAAATCTCCAATATTTATACACGTAGTTGGCACTGCATTTCCCTCAACCGTTTGCCATTATTGCAAGTTACCAGTGTTGCCAAAAGTTACAGTAAAGAGTCATCTGCATCAGCAAAAGTATACTAATACAATTCACAATAATCACAGTGGATTGCTTGTTTTACCCACAGGACTGCAAGCTCGCCTGCAGGAAGTACACCACAGTAAAAACTTCCATGAGGCCTCATTTTATAATTTAGCTTAACCATTAAACTCATTATAAAACCATTAAACGGACTTATAAAATCATATCGCTCACACCCACTAAATCAATGAAAGCAACAGGACATGCTTGTCAAATGTTTTGCAGTTATTTCTGTGAGGACAAACAGCCTTCAGTGCTCTAGACAGAGTGCTTCACTCCGAACACTGGAAGGACAGCTTGAGCTGGGGAGGCAAAACCCCACGTTTTACCATTTCCCCCTAGAAAACCAAAGCAGACCACATTTCGCCACACCCTGCGCTGAAAACGTCACGTTTTCGACATCAACGTACTTAATTTCTCCAAAATCTCCTCGTCTGACATCTTGGTCTTCTTCTTCTGCTTGTCTGTGCTGCGGGGCAGGGGGCTGGAGGGGGCGGGGCTGCTCTCCGCCGGGGGCGAGATGGGCGAAGTCGCGGCATCTTTGGTGGGCGGAGGTGGGAGGGGCTCGATCACCGAGCGGGTATATATCTGTCAGACAGGAGGAATAAGACCCTAGGTTACTGTTGTGTGATCCTGCTGGTATGGCGCCAATGTACTGTACAGTAGCTGACAGGGTCCGAGAGTGGTCCCATTGCATCAATACACAGGGTGCCGTTTCCTTTCCCAGGTTACATTGGTATTGTGCTACCCTCCCTACGTGCTTTTGCTGAAGTTTAGGATTGACTTTCCAAGGAAGCCAGAATTATACTGAAGGGAAATGTATTTTCCCCCAACAGCAAAACAATACAAGTTTGGTCAAGAGACCAGAAACAGCAAAACACTTCAGACTTCAAAGCCTCAAACATAAGAGCATCATATTTCTAGTTAATAAGCCTGCCATCTTAAGAATTTCCTTTGGATATTTTACTTTTAAGACTAGAAACTTGGAATTAAATCTAATCCAAAACTTAATGCAGTAAGGAGTGGCACATCATTTATCTAATAGCACTGCGCAAAAATCAGTTTGCAGTCTTTGACTGCTGGTCCTTAACTTCAAACGCTTCTATAAAAGAAAATGTGCAAGGATACCATAAACAAATTGCTTCTATTTCTGCTGCAGTGAATCTGATATGAAAATTTGATTAAGCAAAGTACAGAAGTACTGGATTAAAGCTGTCAAAACAGCACAGAGCTTTTAACCATATTACTGTGAAAGTCAAGAAACAAACTGTTGATCTAACAGAACAAACCAGTAAAATAATTTTGTTATAGTAATATTTGAAAGACAACGTTACTACCTAACAGTGTCTCCGAAAACCATGGCTGTGTGTAGTGTTTCATGTGAAAATGTATTGTATTCACTCCTCCTTTAAGTACATAATGAGTACCATGCAGTATATACATAGAATATCCGCATTATGACTCAACTGCAAGCATACTTTATGATTTACAATAATACTAATAACACTTGCAATTCAGCATTGTGCAGGACCCAGAGCAAGCAATGGGTACAAGGCAGGATACACCCTGGCTAGGACGCCAGTTCATCACACTAGGGCAACTTTTCCTGTCAAGTAACCTACCAGTATGTTTTTGTACTTTGGGAGGAAACATGAGCATCCGGATACATTCACATGAACAAGGGGATAATATACAAAACTCCACACAGATAGCACCCCAGGAATCGAATCCAGGGCCCCAGCCTGTGACCCAGCAATGCTCACCACTGCACCACTGTGCAGCCCAAAATAACAATGGTAACAGTTTGATGTAGGATTGACCAAAAGTTATAACCGGAGCTTACTACTGTAAAGGTACAGTCAATTCCTCTTCAGGTGTTGTCGACACCTTATTTCACAGTGAGCAAAATGACGTCAAAGATGTTAAAGCCAATGCAGCACGTTTATCCTTACTGCTTTAGTATAGTTAAGGGGATTCCTGTGCTTGCTTTGGGATAACCCCAGCTGGTTATGGCCATTCCTTGAACTAGCCTGGCAGAAACCGAAGTTTTAAAATTCACAGTCCAGGAAGTACACAAGCATTCTGCCAAGTGCCCCACTTCGGTCACCTGCGCGTACCGGCATATCAGTTCATTCAGACATATGAATTCCATAATCTCAAAAAAATGCTTCCTGTTCATTGTTTTCAGTGTTATTTCTTCATTGCTTTTATTTTCTAAGAGGCAGGGAAGTAAGCAGGCGCTCTGTAGGAAGTAGTTCTCAGTGTGATCACAGCTTCAGAGCAGTCTCACTGGAGCTAAGGTTCTGTGAGTACAGGGATATATGCTTTTGAGGACAGAAAACAGGTGGGCATTCTACACAGGAGGAGAAAAATAAAAATGAAAAAGTGCAGTTATACTTCATCAAACTGTCATGAATCCAGATAATTGTCTCTAAGATATGGAGTCTAGAAATCAGAACACCGTGCAGAGACTACAGCCGATTGCTGCAGGTTTCCCTGGGTGACCGAGACTCGGGAGAGACTAATAAGCAACCCCGCCCCTGCAGAACTGTCACGCCTCACGGAAAATAACAGCAGCTGCCAGTGTCAGACCCACAACTAATTCAGAGAGGCTGGAAAGCAGAGGCAACAAACATTTCTTTAACCTACACAGCAAGGCTCAACTGCAGTGAAGGCTTTACCTAAAATGTGAATGGACAAAACACACCTTTTCTTGAAAATGTTTTTTACTGAACTGGGAAGCGGTTTGAAAACATCTGCCGCAACTAGCATCCTACACTCAATAAACAGAAGAAATTATGACAAATCATTTATTCTGACAATGTTTTGGGGCCTACTCTCCATTACCTGCATATACAAAGGATATACATACGTAACGACTAACAACAAGTCTGATTTTGTTTTGATGACGAAGTGAAGAAATTCAACAGACGCCTCTGGCAGGGATACTCACCGATTTGGTGTGCGCAGGCCTGGGGGCGATCTCAGGTGGTGGGACTGCCTCATCCTCATCATCGTCCTCCGATACAGGAGGGACCGCAGGGGTCTCTGACACAGCTTTTGTATTCTGTAGCAAACGGAGAGGGAAACTCCGTGAAATATTTCACAAAAAGCCTGCTTCTGTGATATCTTGAATGCTTCTGATTATAAGGGCATGCCTCAAACTATATCACCCATGGCTGGGCCAGATTTGCTAATACAGCATCGTGCAGCATGGTCACAATGATCATACAGTACGTCACGTTAAAAACGCCAAGCAAAGTCACCCTCAGTCTGACTTCTGTATTTCAAGGATTCTGTTTGGGTTGAGGGACACGACTGGCTGTGAAAATGTTTTCTTCTCATTCTTAAGATATCAGGAACTATTTTTGTTACTTCAAGGATATGGTTAAAGAGAAGCCCAGCCACTATAAAACATTGTCACATGCTTAGAAAGAAGAAGAGGATTGCAGGAAGGTGGTAAATTGCATTGCCAATGTTATGTAGAATCTACAGCAACTGTTTGTTCTGTCTGTTAAAAGATTCAGCTCTATTCTTTATACCCTTTTTACCGAGCACTCAAAATCAGTTCAGGTTAAATCAATTTATAGCTTTTCAAAAGGGCAATTATCAACATAATGTGACAACAGGTAGTGTAGATCAAACAAGGTGATCACTGGATCTCAGCGTTTCCAATGTTACTCACTAGTTGAATTCAAGGGCCTGCTCTAATGATATAGCTCTATGTTTCAGTCTTTACAAACCAATCCTTGCTTACTGCTAATTTCATGACTTACTACAGATATCCGTGTGCCAAGATGGTTTTTTTCACCCTAACAGTTCTTTTAAAGAGAGAAACAAATAAACATACAAATATATAGTTGTTTTTTTTTAAGGAACCAGCACAAAATACGAATGTGATGTCAGTGCAAGGGGCAGGGGTTTACAGTCTATATATGCCAAAGAGCCCAATGAAGAGCTGACTCAACGGTACTCTGATGTGTACAAGTCAGAAGAAAAAGTGGTGTTGTTTCACACCAACATGAGGACTAACAAGCAAACGCAGCTGTTTGCACAAGCCAGGCCATCTTACAGTATGTGGCATTAAAGCAACACCTTAGAAAGCAAGATGATAGCTGCTCTCTTTCTATTAACAGCTTAAACACGCTTCAGCTGAGCAGCCCCTTAATCATCTTGATCAAATACCGCAGGGATGACTTTCCTCATGAAAGGGGACACAGCAGCCTGCTGGTCCTGTGGGGGAGTTGCCAGATAATTATGGGAAACTGACACAAGGAGACGAACAAGTCCACTAGCCTACACCTGCACATCTGAAACTAGATACAGGGGCTTAGCGTGCCTAGCTGATTCACGGTCTCTCACTTCACAGCATCACAGTCGACAGCGTGCGAATTCCAGCAAAAGAGCTGGAAACAAAACTAGGACAACACATCCAAGCATGCAGCCAGATTAGACCGGAACACACACAAAAAAAATGGATGCGTCCATCTTTCTAAACACTCACCAGAATGCTTGAAGAGTTGCAATTGTCCGAGGTTTTATCTGTTGACGAAAGAGGATATTTCATAACAAATACAAATACAACTGTATGAACAAATTCGTACAAATAAGATCATCGATGACTTCGACTAACAGTGTAGAACTGCTTTGTGCTACAAAACTAGATTTGAAATGGAAAAACGACTTTGTTTTATAAGTGCTCGCCTACAACCGAAATGCCAGAAAAAAAGCAAAACAAGACATACACCAATTAACCTTATCTCCACTTTCATCCTAAATCCAGGAAGCAAGCAGCACTGCTGAAAGGGCGGGACCCTGAACCTGGGTTTAAAATGGCGTGTTCTTCCTACCTGTGAAGCTCATATACTTTTGAATGTTGGACGTCTCTTTTGAGTCATAGAACTTCAGGACCTCCAGCACAACATCTGGGTGCTTCTTCTGCTCCAGTTTGGTGATGTTGGAGGTCTGCAAGAGCCGAGCCCACTGCTCAGGCATGCCCTTTAAATAGAAACAGTGCGTGGTTAGGAGAGGGGGAGGCTGCAGTTAGGGACAGTGGCGGATACTGTACCTTCTACTGCAGCAGCCTCAGAACTGGGTCAGCGCTCTCATCCCTGCTTTGCCTGACAGGAGCCAATTTTTATTTTGGGATTTTATCTACTGGCATATTGAAATATGTAAAAGAAACGCTAACAACCTGCTTGCTAGCATGAACTGAAATGTGTACAGATCCCCATCCGCAAGTCGGTTGCTTTTCTCAGACATACAGGATATATATACAAACTGTTGTTATATTACTGCATTAAGAGCGAGATTGTGCCTTACAGCAGGAACCAGGGAGAAATTGAGACATGGGAACAAGACAAAGCAAGAGTAGCTAAAAGGAATCTTTGGCCTGGTTTCTAAAGAAACTATTAAATCCCACCCTCATCATCAAAAAGCGTGGCTTTGGAAAAGAGCACACCTTACTAAATAAGAGTGACCCCTCAACATCACTGAACAAAACGACCCTCTCCATCCTTACATGCAGACTGACGTGAAGCGAAAGCAGTAGAGGGTCTACACTGCACGCAGATTAGGAGGACAGCATACAGCTGACCGGGACTACAGCTCTTCGACATGGCAAATGTAAATACTAGGGAACACGTAAAAGTAGCCCTGGGCCAGATTAAAAAGTGAACCAGGAGGAAGACACAGATTGTAACGTGTTTGAAAATACCTGGAATGTAAAATAGGGATTTTTCCTTTACCAGCCATGTAAATTTCCCCGCCCCATATGTCACAATAGCGGCAGTGGGAGGCAGGGACAAACTAACTTTATTGCACTTGTGAGGGAAACAAACCACCCTGTGCTCTACAGTGGAAGAAATACGCTATGGTGGCGGGTACTTACTGTGAATTCCCCAGTGACCGCATCGAACCCCACGTGTATCGTGTGCTCAAAGTCTGAGGGCAGGGAAATTTCAGGCCGTTCCTTCTTGTTTCTGGCTGTAAGAAGACAAGTGCAGTTTAGTACAGAGTACAGGAGAGGTAAAATCTACACGGGGAGCTGTCTCAGTCTGGAATAAATGGAGGTTAATTGCAAAGTGAGCAGAAAAAACATGTCTGGGCTGTGGAGCTCTTTTCTCTTATTTTTCAGAGGGGAATTAACTGCCACTTGTTCCTGAGCACAAAGTATACTGAAGAACGTGTTCAAACTCCACTTTGCCAGAGAACAATTATTTCAATTCTTCAGAAATTTAACTAAAATAAAAATGTCAATATCTGTGTAACATGTGTGCGATGTTTTCTTCAATTTTACATCTCACATTCATGTGTAAGATTAACGTTCACGTCTCATCTATATTCCTCTGCAAAAAATGTCCAGGTAAAAACTGAACATAATTAATTCCTTTGCCCTCGTCACCAAGATATGCAAGCAAGCCCGGTTTAGGGCAAAACCATTATTTTTTCAATAAACAGGTGGATGAGACCCTATGATCAATTAGTTACTAAAAACAAAACAAGCTAGATGGACCAAATGGCCTTCTCTTTTTTGAAAACTCTCTTATATGTCCAACTACAGGACTTTTCTTTCAGAAAGACATTTCCTTGTGAGCCACAGGACAAGGGATTTTGCGATTTCTTGTGAGCAACAGAGGTAGGTTCAGTGGGAACTTGACTGATAAAGAAAGAACACCAGGCACTGAAAAAAGTCCTCTTTGCATATTTTATATTTGGGGATGTCACAGACTGTTTTACGGATTGACTGATCTATCAAAATATTAATTACTTTACATCTAAGGGAGATGGAATTCTTGGAAATTGATGAACTGGCCAAAGGCCTTAGGAACCTAACCCAGTGAACCTCTTTATGAAACTATCATTACCATTTCATTCAATTTATCAAATCAATTTGACGCTTATCCTGAGGAAACTTCCATGAAACACAAACAGGAATCAAACACCACACAAACACATGCCACATGACACATTTGCCATAGACAGGCAATAACTATCTGACTGTTCAAACAATATACAATAATTTTTAATGTGCGACTATTTCATAGCTTGGAAGATATGAGGACTGACTTCACCAATTGAATCAAAAGGAATCTTATATTGTGCAACTGGAACTGTACTGGCCAGAGTGGGCATTAGAGTTGGCCACCAGTGCCATCACCCCTTCTGTTAAGTAAAGTGCCATGGGATCTTTCTTGTCCAAGCAGTTATAGACTTGGTTTAATGTCTCATCCAAAGGAGCACACTGTCCTCAGCACTCATAATTGGGATTTTAGAAAATCTGGTCCAGAGCAAATGGAAGAAGTCTCCTATCCCAGTAGTGACCAGCCTGGTCAACTGTTCTTAGTTTCTTGAGATCTGAATAGAAGGTGGAAAGGCTGTGGTCAAACAGATGCAAACTAGCAACAAAAGTCTCAGAGGGAAGCCTTTGCTATTACTGACATTGGTGCTTGTACTGAAAAACACAGTGAATCAGGTAAACTAAATATTTGCTTCATTATCTCAACATATTTCAGGCTAGAATGTGCTTCTGTGAGAACAAAGACTGAATAACAGCTCCACAGCTTTTGGCCCTGCATGATTCATGAAAGGTTCAAGGAACTCCTAGCCATTTTCCCCCACAGTAAATAGACTGCAGTGGTATTGTCCAATCTGCAGTAATGGACGATGTTTTAATAGTAATAAGTCTGTTGCCATTTCAGTTATTACTCATCGAACAGCATTAAAGTTTTCAAATACAACAATATGCTGAAACACCTTCTGCATGCTGCAGCAAAAAATAACTGCTCTTTAGAAAACCACTTTTCGAGAACATGAAAAGAGGCAGACATTAGTCTCGACATTTATTAAAAGTCTGTCTAGTAGGTCCCATTCAGCGGTATGTGAAATCTAATAAAATCCAAATACCCAGTGGGACTGAGGTATTGTGTTTCACTGCTATCATCTCCTCAACACTGTTAAAATTAACCCCTTGCCTGTGTGGGTTTGACTACTTTTCAGGTCCTTTAATTTGTCTGCCTGCCATGAAAAGGTATTAGGAGAGTTCAAAGACAAGCCACGTAACCAAGGAAATAAGATCTGGATGTGCAATAGGACACAGTGGGAGATCCCTGGTCTGTACTGACTCTCTGAACTACTTTGCAATAACCTTATCAATGTAATGTACCATTTCGTTTCAAGACAACAGGAGATGACTTAATAATTTCATTTGCATTTCTAACAGTCTTAATTCCAAAAGATGCGTCTTGAGGACAACTATTGCCAAGTTTTTAAAAGGCCCAACTGACATCCAAACACAATTGGATAAGCTCTTCATTGTGATTTATCATGCTTTTGCATGTCACTCAGCTTCTTTCAGGTTTTAAATTACCTTCCAGCACCCCTATAATCATCTTCCGTCCATTTGATACTAGAATCCGATTTGACACAAGATTTCTGAAACAAAACCACATGCCTGTCTTGTGGTAAAGAGCTTTTCCTCCTCTTGCTCCAACAAACACTGCTTGTGGGCTTATATTTCAGAGGCCCAGATCAAAGAGACAGATTTCTTTGCCTTTCCGGTACCACAGTGAGGGAGATCCTTCCCCTTCTGTGCTCTCCTGCTTGACACATTTTCCCTGCCATTTGTTGGACGACAGCAATCACAGCTCCTCTCATTTCCCTTTGTGTGCTCTTCCTCCTCAGAGTCATGCTCCAGAGGAGCTTTGCTCTCTGTGTGCGACACTATTAAAGAAGGCAGCAGCTGTTTTTTAAAAACTAGTTGAACGAGGTTGAAACTCAAGCACACTGACCAGGGATAGAGGGCTTAGGCTCTTCCAGTGACAAGGTAACTGCTCCAACAAATGCACTAATTAACTGATCCTTAATTTCTCAGCTGTGCAGATCCGAGCTGAAACTCATGACGGAACTGAATGGAAAAGGCAGGACAATCTACACTAAATACGAAAGTCTGATGTGTAACTTTCACCCACCCTTTGTGAAACACAGCTCTCGAGAATGGGCTTTCACTGACTAGACATATGCAGCATAAGAAGAGGTCTGAAACTAGATCATTTAGCCCATCCAGCTCATTTGGTTGTTTGCATGCAGCTTCTCCTGCCCGCAAAAAAGTGTCATCTAGTATTGGACCTGTAATGTTTGTTTGGCCAAGGAGCTGAAGTTTTGACTTAGCCCTCACTTGAGTGTGGATATATATATAAAAAAACTTGAAAGTGAATCTCTTCATTGCTTCTGAATAAAGAAATACATTTCTGAAAACCAGACTGGCTGCTTGTTTCAGAATACGTTGTGCTTGTTTCTGCTGCTATTTCCATCTTCAGACATCTGATATCACTGTACGAGGGATCTGGCTGTTACAAGGAACACACCCCAGTCTGATCTTCCAGGCTCCCCGCCAAGCCCCCCAACTCACTCTTGTCTCCCGCCCCAGTCAAGATGGAACGGATGGAGCGATCTTTCTTCTTCTTCTCCTCGGGGTTGGGAGGCAGGGGCTTGGAGCCATGGTTCAGGGTCCCCGTGTCCTTGCTGATGGCTCCGATCATAGTGCTGGTGTTTCTCATGGGAGGGGCAGGAGGCTTGTCTTCAACTTCCCCATTATCAGACATCTTCAAGGACCGCAACCTCTCCTGCTGTAACAGTGACCAGAGAGAGGGAGAAGCCATTACAAAACTGGGAAGAAGACAAACCCCACAGGAATCACTGCTAAATTATTAGGGACACGTCATATAATAAACATGAAAGCAATGGGCCTTTTAAAAACTCAAATTCTGACAAAAGCAACAACAGTTTTTGGCTGTTACTTACATACTTAGTAAGCCGATTTTTTTGGACAATTTATCCACCGACTTAAAGCTTGTATTAAGTAACACTGATAAGGAGGAACTGGTGGGTTTTTTTCTAGAATCCTTCTAGTTTGACTGCATACCTGGCTACAGCTGTATTTAAGCATAACTCAAAACCAGTGCCATGGGAAAAAATGCTGCTGTCTAGTGTTCAAAGCGCTGGCATATGATGTCCCAGCACTGCATGTCTGGCCTTACAACTGGGACACATTCACTGATCCTTCTGTTCTGAGGTCCTCACCTTAAATAAAGTTTTTCTTCACCTCCAGATGCCCAGTCACTGTTTACCCTGTGGTCAGTCTGCACATGACAGAGGGGCCAGTCTGAGAAGGAGTGGCATCAGATATTCCACTGTTCCCCCAAAACACACCATTATGCAAGTTAACATGTTAGTTTTGGCTGTTAATGTGGTTAAACAGCAAGCTACACTAGGCTTTTTCACATTTAATAACTAACCACACAAATATGGCCTGTTTGATTTCTCCTGAGGACAACTGTATGACTGTATCCATATTAGAGCTACTTAATGAGAGATTCACAGGTATTTTATACTTATTTTTATATCAGACTGGAGGATGTTAATGGGGCTATCCACAGAAAGGACATAGAAGGCAAGTAGTTTTTAAAACAACTCAGAACTCAGAGAAAATGAATGATTGCATTAGAACAGATAAGTTCTTATAGAACAGCAGAGGATTAGCAGCTAATACAAACAAAACTAGTTTGTTTTCCAGAATGAGGAAATAAAGAAGAGATTCACTTTCAAGTCAATGTGATTTCTAACAACCCATTCTAAAAATCAACACAATGAAAAAAATCTCATAAAAACAATGTCAAAAATGCCAGAAATCAGACAGCAGTTAAATCAATACAGCTCATTTCTTTTCGCCCTCTTCTTCCTGCACATAGAACCCTTCAAAAATGTATTTAATAAAAGCAACTTTACCTCAGCAAAAGCTTTTCATCTTGGTTCAATTCTAGAAGAATATTCCCAGCTCTAAGGAGTGAGAGTGGTTCTGGTAGCTGTAAACTATGTCTTTAAACTGCACTAGTGTAACTTGTATGAGTGTGCTGAGACTAGACCCTCCTTAGACATGATGTCATGGTGTGAGTAAGCAGGACTGGGGGCATGGCTTCCATCTGATAAACTGGCTGTTTACAATGGCATGAATGAAGTAAGGTGATCCCTTCCACAGGCACACAGCTGAGAAGTCAAAGGACAGCAGCTGTTTACACAACAGCACAAAAGCCATACAAGACTTCTGGTGTCTGAGCTGAGCCCCTCTAACCAAGCGTTGTCATCGTGGATAAACGTGCGCTTCACTCAGAGCTGCTCAGTTTTTTTCCCTTAGAACTTTTGAAGAAACCCAGTGAAAGCGATCACATTTCAGACACCGATGCAAGTGTTAACAGGCTACTGCTTCAGTCTTATTCACTGACCCTCTTCCATTTCTCTAACTATACAAAGAAAACCTGAAAACCTGTTAGCAATAAAATCCTAGTGCACAGGGACTGGGTGTTCACTATGCTGAGCGCCTTCTTGCATTGCCTGTGAAAGGAAACAGGCTCAGTTTGCTTTGTCAGCAATATGCTGCCTTACAGTGATCTAAGAAATGAAATCACTGCATGTGTTCAGCAAAGCTTTTTCTTCAGGGATGCTTGACAAACCCTTTGCAGAAAAATTCTAAGATTAAAAATGACCTTTGTGGGTATCAAACTGTAAATTTCCCATTAACAGTGCAAACTGATAAAGTGTATCAGAAATGACTGATTTTGAAGGAGCTACTGTACCTTTACAAATGGTTTTAACTTAAAAAAAATAAAAGCAAAGTACTGTGTTTGTTAAACTACCTCTTAAACTAATCAGTTTCCTAAAATGAGCCTAAAATATTATAATGTATAGTGGTAAATCTCTTGTTGCTTATTTTCAAAAGTTTAAAGGCTAAAAAAAGATCATGTTACCCTTAAAAGCAGACACTTCCTTCTGTGTTATTCATCAGTTATTGTGTTACAGGAGAAGGAAGGACTGGGAGTGGGATAAGTTTTGCTTTCAGTCACATGGATTACAGAAGAAGTGACAAATACAGGTGTCTGTTTTCACAACCAAGTTTGACTCAGAAAATGGCTGCCTGGCCCCTCTACAAACCTCATGGTGAAAAAAAAACACATAACTGAAGTTTAATTTGGTGTTAATCCTTCTCTGAAGACATTGCTTTGAATGAATCACACCAGTTTTACACAGTAACAGGTTAAGGAAGGGATGTTAAACATGTGAAAAAGTGCTAAATGTCACCTCTTCCAGTTTGTTCATTCTAAAAGGTGTAAATTGCTTTTCCTCTTGTTCAAACACGTGTTGACAAGTATGTTTGTCAGAAAACTCTCATCTCAACTCAACTGGGCCATTGGAGGGCATGGCCATTTCAACTGCACTTAATGTAATACTTTGATACAATTTTTTTTAAAAAAGAGCATTTGATATCTAGAGGCTTATTTAGGATAAGAGTCAGAAAATGGTTTATTTCCTCTGTAATTCGACTTCTGAATAAAGTGAAATCATTTTATTTCCTGAAGCACTGTTTGTCCTGATGTATGCTGGGGTTGGACCGCAAACCAATTTCCCAGTAAAAAATTCCTGAATTTGAATTTTAAAATGTTAAAATATAACTTATTCTTATTGTGCACTTTATGTTTTGAGAAGAACAATTTCTCAGACTTTCTGGCTTTTTAGCATTTCTGACTATCTCAAAACTGAGCCAGGGTAGAGCAGGCCCAGACAGCTGGAGAGAGGAATAGAATAGCAGAATTCTTGGATGAGTGAAAGTAATCTTTATATGTAACTGCTGAAAAAAACAACATTATCATGCAATAAAACTTGAAGTACATAAAAAGAACAAATATGAAAGACTCCAAACAACACTGGTTTCAAGAATTCAGGAAATACTGTAGAAGAAAATCTAAGTGTTAGCAAGATCTTCTGAATGATTTACTGTAAGGCTTTGACATCTTGACTTCCTCAAACAGATTTTAAACATCAATCCAGTAAGTCAGGATGTTCATCATACTTGCAGTCTTAAGAAATTAGAAAAGCAAATGAAAAGCCTTGAAAATCCACAACAAGTAAGTTCCTTGTAAAGGCATCTCATACAGATGTGCAGTACAGTCTGTTTTATGTAAACCAGAGAACTGCATGTTTTACTGTAGAACGTTCAGCCAAGCAGATTCTCCTCTTTTGTGGCAAGACCACAGAGACAGTTTATCCTGGGAAAAACCCATCTTCTCTGGATTGTGTTTCTCGGTCTATTCAGATGCCACCTCCAGCAAACTATAACAATTTATATTTATACAAGTTAACACTTCTAAAACAGAACATAAGTTCATTACACTTCCATCCCTTTCGGAGCAGGGAGTGAAAATCAACAATTCAGAAGCAGCCTTTTAGGACTAGATCACATGAAGCATTTTATTTTATATACAGCATGTATCTTATATTCTTGTCAGTGTTCAGAAGCAGAGGACATTTTGCATGGTACTGGAAAATAAAAGGCTTCTAGGCTAATAGCAATATTTTTTAGTGATTCCACGAAGTAAACCTTTGCCCAGAAACCTGCCAGTATCTGAATCAGCTTTAGATACAATACAGGAGTTCAGACGTGGTTTTGATGTCTCTTTAACAGAAGATCACCCAGATCTGTCCATTGTAAAAACTCCCCAACCAATAAGAGTCTCATTTTAAACTGATCAGCTTTATTCCTGGCCTGATCCTCATGGTGCTTTGACACAGCTCACCCAGCAGTGGCGACCTTTGAAATACATGTTAAAAAAAAAGGTGCTGAGTAGGTTGGTACTGTGAAACACCAGGATCCTGGAGGCTACTGTCATTTTTCTGACATCTATCATCAGACAGAAAGAGGACACAGAAACTTTTTAGGAGATTCAGTTCCCACATTAGACCACTGTGGCTTAACCACTTCCCTGCTGAACTAAATTCCAAATCACCCACAAGTCTGAATCCAGTAACGTTATGAGAAAGGAACTCAGTTCCATACACTGAGGTGGTAGCTACAGCCATCACAGAAAGCGTCCGGGTGAAATTTGGGCTGTCTGAAACGGTTCGAAACAATTTTTAGTCACAGCACAAATCCACAAGACGACAGTCTTTCATCTTCACAGGCTGCATTTCTGTGAACCACAGTGGTCTGGAAATGAGCAGGCTGAAAGACGTTAAAATATTGCCTGTTTAATGCTGCTTGCAAAGCACAACTTTTAATCAGGTGCACTATTTAGAGCTTGTGCTATAAAGCCTTCATATTTTACTGCACTTTTAGGACTACCGAAAGCTAATACTGTACATGAGGTATTTTAAGAATGTGCTGTATGGCATCAAAGTCAAAGACTTAGAAGGCAGAATAAGGAAAAAGTAAAAAGCAAATCAGTCACGGGGGTCTGTACACTCCTTGACTATACCCATCCAGCTTTTCAAATGGTAATAGCTTTCTTTCACCCCCTGAATAACAAGCATTCATCCATCCATTTTCAGTCACTGCTTGGTCCTGAAAAGGCTACAGCGAACCAAAGCCAGCAAGCAGAGGGCACCTGGTAGAAAAGCAGGCCTAATGGTTTCTAGAAAGCAGAGAAGACTGTTCATTTTGTACAATCAGCCAAGTCTAACTCCTACTGTAAACGTTTAAATACCGTAAGGTTACATATACACACCTGAGCTGACTTCACAGCATTTCTTTTTCTCGTTACTTTTCAGACAGGAATGAGCCTCACCTTGTTGCTCTGCCGATCACACACTGACACCATACCCCCTTGCTGTAAAGATGTTTGATTTACACACACTCCTTCGCAGGGTAATGTTACAGGGCCCCTCACCCAGTGAGGCGCCCACTGCAGTACAGGATAATGCCACTTTCTGTGCACATAGCATGATCCTAAACAAGGTAACGCAAGATTCACTGCGTTTAACGCCAAGAAATACTCACAAAATGTTCCCGATAGTAGACTGTGCAGACGTATTTTAAGTTGCTGGTAATTTTTTTGCCCCCAAGGCAGGGATATTTACAATGAAATTATACCACACACCCCATAAAGACACCGCGATGCTCAGCATATCCCAGGGAATTCATCATTACTGCACCCGGCTCTTATTTGCTGTGAACTGCCAAGCTCTTTAGTTTCATAGGATTAAAAGGACATTCCCACTGGAAAGTTAGCATCTGCAAGCATCTGCCTGAGTGGCAATAGTTAAAACTTCAGACTATTCTTGTACTACACTACCCACTACATTACCTTGCAGTGCCATCCACACAGCTGGTACCACAGAGGAGTGCCGTTAGTCACTTCGCTAAAGCATTTACTGCAAGTTGTGATTTAGCCTGAGTCACTTCGTCTAGAAAGGCAAAAATCTACATGATAAAGCTTTGGAAGAGTACTGGCTTTGGTTGTTTTCCCCAGAGGGCAAGAAATTAAATGTGTACAGTCAGGGGAAGTGCTTCTGTCATCTTGCTTCAACCACTTATGTCATCCCCTCTCTTCTCCACTGATGAGTAATGTATCAAAAAGGTCCATCTTTAAAAAGAATACAGCAGACTATATTCTACAGGAGTAGCAGTGAAAGAATAAGGGGGCAGTGTGGTGGCTCTGTGGCTAAGGATCTGCGCCTGTGGCTGGAAGGGTGCCAGTTTGAATCCCTTGGCTGGCAGAGGAATCCTACTCCGTTGGGTCCCTGAGCAAGGCCCTTAACCCCAACTGCTCCAGGGGCGCCATATAAATGTCTGACCCTGCGCTCTGACCTCAAGCTTCTCTCTCCCCGTCTGTGTGTCTCACGGAGAGCAAGCTGGGATATGCGAAAAGACAAATTCCTAATACAAGAAATTGTTTATGGCCAATAAAGTGATCTTATAAGATATTTATCTAGAATGAATAAATGACAACCCACATTTCTCTTATAAGTGCCTAAGTTATTTTTAAACAAAACCTGAACTGAAACCCCTTAACTTATACTGTTAACTGCTACTGTAAATCACTTAAGATCGTTTCTCCGTTTGTTCATTGTTACAGCTCCTCACATATCAGAAACGTCTAACAGCAAGGCTTTTATTGCACTACCATATAAACCCAAGCGAGGCCTGAAAGTGTAATATAAACATGTCCTAACAGTAGGACGGAAATTACAAGAAAAATTAGGGGCTTTTTCCTTATATGAACTCCTTGCAACCGGCTTATGAAACGTGTATGTGGGTACATATGAAACCATATTTCCAGAAACCATGACAGCTCGTTCCTTAAGCTGCCGATTCAGCGCTGACAGAATGTGCTCAGGGCGTCGAGAGATCTCGCCTGGCACCTCGAGCGACACAGGCTAAAAAAAGACAGAGCTATCCTCGGTTGCGTACTGTTAGGCTGTGAAGACTCCTCCAGTCACACCGACTCCTAAACCAGACAGAAACAGCACAGAGAGCAGTGAGAGTTTGAGGAGCTTCATTTCCCATGGTTTAACCACTTCCCAGCTGGACTAAACAACTGCGATCGCCCACAAGTCTGAATGCCAGTCACACAACAGGAAAGCGAGCAAACGAGTTCCTTAAACTGAGCCAACAGCGGCGACCCCCTGATGACAGAGCTGGGGGTTAACCACATCCCTGCTGGATGAAATATCTGCATCTCACCAACGTGATGCAGCGTGATCGGAAAACCAGACAGAAATAAGCCGAAGAAGTAAAGACGAGCTACACACATTCCACCTTCATCCCCAACTGTGTGTTGTTCTTCACCTGGAGGCGAAGGAAGAGCCATCTCGCAAAGAAGGAGAGGTAGAGCAAATAAAATAAACATCCATCAAACCATAATCACAGTACAGAACAACTACTGTATTTGAGGTAAATCTGTATTTTAGGTTTCAACCAGTTGAATACTATAGCTGAGCACAGCGTGCTTAAATATCCCCAAAACATCTGCCTTCATCATCCCCAAACATCAAAAGGTCTCAGTTACCTCAGTCAAACAAGACACACTTGCCAAAGGCTTCTGAACTCCCTTACTGAGAGTCGCTGAACCAGTAAGAGCAAGCTGCAGCATTGTTCAGGTTAAATAACACTGCCTACCACCAACCACGGCTGGGACATTTTTACCTGCATTAAATCAATACACCATCAATTAATCAATCCTCATCTCGTGGCAGTAAGCATATGACTGCGCTGAAAGCCTTGACATTTTAAGAAATGTTTTAGGACAACTATGAAGGAATACAAATTCTGCCAGCTGTTCAATTAATCACTGTAAATGACTGTCACTATAAATAATAATGGGTAGATTATTAACAGCCCATCTCATTAAGATGTTTACTCCACATACTAAAAAAAACAATTACAGAATCGTAAGGACAGTCTCAGAAAACTCCTAGTGATAGACAATAATAGCCAATACCATATATAAAAACACCAAATACTGACAAGTTCTGACAACTGGGATTGATACAGACTGAAATATAAATCTAGGAAAGAAAGCAGCAATATTGTGTCCACTAGGCTTGCAGGTGTACACAATTATTACACATAATAATACTGGACAAAGAACAAAGCTCCATTTCTCATTTCAGGATGGTGCTGTGCTGCAGGGGTAGATACTCAGCTACTTTTTGTAACATTTCTACAGTCCAAGGGCCAGTCAACTCATTAAGTGCAAGCTGGAAGCTTAAAAGACACTAAAGAACAGAAGACATGCGGAAAACATCTTTCCTCCATTCATCTAACTTACAGTTTGTTCAATAAAACTGTTTGTTCTTTAAACGTCAATAAAGAGGGCTTTGCCCCACAGAGTCAGCAAAAAAAAAACACAACTTACCATTTTATGCATGCTAATGAAGCCCCCTCTGGCGGAAAAAATGCAACTTCAAATGTATATTTTAGCATATATTAGGCTGAAACGACCTGCACTGTATTGAAATGTGCCATCCTACATCTTCAAGCAGATCCCCAAAGACAGAACACTACAGCGTTTATTTTGTCTGCAGTGTGCAGTTTGTTACAAACACCAAGGAAAGAAGTATGCACGAACACAAAAACCACCTTATTAGCATTTTAGAAACACTATATCTTTGGGACGTCAGTGTGAAGGTCATTTTACAGGTAAAGCATCTGAGTCAGGCACAAGTCGCATTCAGCCACAAACGTCAATGAACTTACTGTACCAGGAAACCCTGGATAAAAAAAAAACCAATGACTAAAACCCAGAGGATACCTATAAAGAAATTTTAGGAATAGACTATGAGCAATACTTATCAACACGGATCTCATACAAAATTCCTGTTAGGCCTAGTGTCTTCAGGTATTTAGAGAGTGGATTCCTCTAAAGTAAGCTATGAACTGTAAAATACAGTACGTTAAAAAAAACCCTGGGTCTAAAACAATAATTTAATCAATTGTTTATTTGACTACTTAGCACAGAACAAAAACTAGAAGATACTGAGCTTCCAAGAGTTGAGCTCATTAGCCCTGCGCTACACCATCCCCTAGAATACATTTCTGAAAACATAACTCATACTATAATTCATTAAAAGGAAAAGAACTCAAAATAAACCAGAAATTAACCCAAATCAAAAACTGTAAAAACGGCAATAAAGTGGCTTGAGACACTCAGGGTTAAACTTGACGGAATTAAACTTGGTCCTGAGGTCCAGACAAAAACCTAAAGAGACAAAAGTATCACTGGCTGATGTCAATGTTTAAACACAAGCTACCATGTCCAGCGCTTCCAACGACACAGCCTTCAACCATTCACTGGTGGCAAATGGGATTTCAAATACTAAACGACAGAAAAGACAAATCCTTAGATCCTTTAACTCCTGAATACCCCACACGGTAGATGGGTCAAATGGCCTCCTCTCATTTGTAACAGTTGGTAGGTTCTCCAAAAAACAAAAAAAACAGGTCACAACAAACTCATCCCCCGTGACAGCTCTGCTGCTGCTCAACACGCAGGCAAGCACAGTGTGGCTGTATCTTCCGGAGAAGGAAAGCTTACCCGATCGCAGACCTGCTGCGCGTTAATTCCGCATCTCCTCACCTGACAGGCGATTTGCTGAAATTCACCCATTCATCAATTAACCATTACCCCAGGCCCAGGCCTGCGGAGAATTAAAGCTGGGGTGCAGTCTGTGTTCTTTTGCTGCAGGAGGAGCTCGGGGCGCATTCATTCAAACCCTCGAGGTGCCGGCCCACGCGTCCCAACGGGAGCCACACACAACGGGCCTGGGGAACGGCAGATGGCGTTGGGGGGGGGGGGAAGGAGGCAAGGACAATTTGCATTTAAATGGTTCCAGCCCCCCAAAAAAAGCTTTGTGGCGCACACCATTCACCTGCTGTTTCAAATCCACAGAGACGAGAGGGTGGGGGGACTCGCTTCCATATGGAAGCTGCAGAACGGCCCTCAAAAGACAGAACGCTCTCAGCCACCCAGGCTTCGCGCCGAAGCTGAAAAAGGACAAAATCGCTTTGACTGCACCCTCGACAACTTGCCCTGGAACGGGGGCAAACACCAGAACAAAACTAAAACGTACGCACTAAGTTGCTATTAATTCACCGATACTTTCGTCACAGACAGCCTAGAGCGCTGAGAATTGTTAAGAAAAGATAAATACGTTCTATGAGGAGGCTTTCAGAATAAACTATATAACGTGATAATCATTTATATTGCTCGTGCACTTTTGGATTCAACACAGAATGGCGCTAAATACATCATCAAGCAATGTAGATTTAATGATCATCCAGACTGATGAGTCGGCTTCTCCATGGACACAACAATATGCTGATGGCACCACAATACAGCGGGTGTAATTCATTTTCAGGCCTGACAGCACAGTTTGGCTGTAAAAGAGTCTACTCGGACTGTATCTGGGAAGTAAGATAAAAGGCTCACTGAAGGAATGCTTCTCCATCTACTTGCACTGTCCCCTGCTCCTGGTAATAGATCATGATATATACACTCTGACAGAGAGCATTACACAGAGGAAGAATAACACTTCATCTATTCAGCACTGAAATCAGTCTACACCCAGCCTTCAACAGTCCCAACACACTCCATGGAAAACTTTAACCCTGTCCAAGCAGGAATTTATCTAGAACTCCTGCTACTGTATATACTGTAGTACTGCACACAAACCAGGCCTGCTTTGACTTTCTCAAATTCATACCTAAGAATGACTGGGGCTCACAATGTAATCTTGACTCATTTCCTAAAGCAAGCAAATGAAAGATCTGGGCTGACAGGCAGAAATGACTGGCTCGTCAGTCTGTTTAATTCCAAGAACCCAAGAAATTCACGTCCATGAGCAGTTCAACAGTTGCAGTTTATACAGTACTGCACTCACATAATTACAGAGAGAAGACCTTTTTTTTCTATCGGTTATACACCTGAATGATATTATAAAATTCCCATTTTTTTCAAACAGTCAAATGACCCTTTGCATGAATCTGAAGCATGCTGAATGTTAAATTGATTGCGGTCTCCTCTGTGACATCGCATGTTGAAATTCAACAGTTCGGGAGAAGGGGACAAAGGGTGTTTTGGAATGGCCTTTCATTAAGGTTGTGATTTTCTATGCCATTTTAACCCCTCTCCTCCCCAGACTCCCAAGATGTGTCCACGCTATATACATTTGTAATTCTACAACTTCAAGACAAGAAAGACAAGAAAGACAGATCTGCTTTCAGCCTGATCTAGTGAACACTGCTTTCTGACAGAGCATTATCTACTGGACGCAAAGCCAAAAGTTAGCCAGAATTTCAAAATGTCTTTCCCCCTGTGTCATACCCCAGCTTGGGGGTTCCCCCTTATTTCATAGTCTTAAGAGGGGGGCTTTGGCCAGGTTAGATCATTTTCACACTTTCAACACAATATAGGCAATAGTCATATAAATTAGGTCCCCTGTTACAAGAAACATTACTCCGGCAGTGACAGTTGAGAAGAGCCACACAGCTACAGCATGCTGAAACAGAAAACGTACAGGTAATTGTGACCAAATGATTAGCATCACACTGCAGATGAGCTGCATTCAGCACCCCAGCACAGTAACATCAGCAGTACATTTTCATTCATCGCTGACAACACCTTACTTAAAAAGGGAAGCACTTCTAGTGATTAAAAAGGTTTATCACATGACCACAAACTTGGACCATTTTGTTTGGCAACACAGAAATCCTCACACAGTACAGCGTGTTCCTTCACACAGTAAAAAGCAACAACGTACATGTTCCCCCCCCCGTCTTCGAATAAAGGAAAAAAAAACATTAAAATCCCAACATTTCGGGTGCCAAGCGTTAAAACACTGACTCAGCAGTTCAGTTTTGTTGCCATGAGAGAGATTCTGCATATTTAATGGCTTTTTTTTTTTTGCTTGTTTTGTCGTTTCGGATTCATGTCCTTCATTAGACTGGAAACCGCAACGCACCCCCCCCTCCACGCCCGCCCCCCACATCCTCGCCAGCTCATCCCTCAATAAATGACAGCGTGACCGTCTGTCCTCACCAAAATACCAGCTCGCCTTCTTCTTAATAACAGGTTACCCAATTTAATTTGAAACGAAAACAACCACGGCTAACAAAAACAGCTGCGCGTGTGCATCGATCAGAAGTTAACTCCTGGATAGTGTTACCCTACACAGTGATGAGGCTGCGCCGAGGAGAGCCCAGAATCGATAATGTTTGCTCCTTCCCCTGGGCCTCTTTAACAGTCCAGCACAATACCTGCTACCACACGAGGTCGATTCCTGAAGAGCAAGCTCAGGCCTGGGACTGTGGTCCTGAAACTGCTTACAAAATATAGCAACCAACAAGAAAACATCAGATTTGTATTACCTGGAAAGATTTTTTTGTTTTACATTATGTATGTGCTTATGTGGCAAGTCAGTTCTGATCGTGAATCTACCGTTCCTGAGGACAGAAATCACAGTGGAGGGCCTTTCGTGGTTGTATCTTGTAGCATAACCATCCTAGGTTTAAACATATGTACGTGGACGTACACAAAGTACTTTTCTTAACCTAACGCATCTCAGATTTCCTGGTTTCAGAAGTCACATTCTCACACACGGTTCCTTGCTACAGTCTGTTGAAAGCAAATCAAGCACACAATTATTCTTGGACACTGACGTGTTGGAGATTGCAAGCTTGAATTTTCACACTCTAGGAAAGGCTGTCGACAGGCCGATTCAAAATTTATTGTCAATACCCTTTTTTTTAAAAAAAAAAGCTTATTTCTGTTCCTTTACTGCCATACACACTTTTCAATAATCAGAAAAAAATCAGCAATACATGAAAACAGTTAAAGAAGAAGAGGCCAATGCCAATTGCTTCATTAATATTATTATTTCTCTTAACCAAGACAGACAACACAGTACAGAGTCTCCATTATTTCAGGTAACTGATCCTTGTTTAAACTTTTGACAGTGGAAAATTACACTATAGCCCTTGGCCTTCAGACAGATTAATCTGATATGCAAGATGGTGCCATGGGGCTTCTTTTTTTTACCAATACAAATGTATTTCACTGCACAGTCTCTCATCACATCTTCCAATGTGGACTTGCATATAATGGAACTGCTTAGGGTAGAGCGCGGAAATTTAAAGGATCTGGATTCATTTGGCGTATTCTTCATTTAACTTGGCAAGAACGTCTCAGTAATCATGTATAATTTGCGTATATAGCTGCATAACTATATAGCATTTGCGTTCTTTTCCCCGTTAGTATAGTCTAAGGTTAAGAGAACAAAACTCTTTGAAGGTGCACTCCTGATTCTACATTCAAGTGATAACTTGCCAGAATGTCAAGAACAGTTTCCTTGTTTTTTCGCCTCACTGGTCAAACACTCCGATCGACGCGCTTTATGAAACATTTCGGACTCGACGCTGTTGATCAACAACCGTCCTAACTTCACAAAGAGTGACACTGCACTCAGGACTATCGCAAATGGGGAACTTTGCAGAACTTGAGGTTTACCTCATCTTATAGGACTGGGAAGCACACCAGGACATACAGTAATGTATCTTTTACTTACCAAAGCTTCCAACACAAGGAATCATTCACTTCACACAGACAGGAGGAGACAATGAAAGCGTGTTACACCTGAGCTCACCGAAGAGCTGAAGAGAGCAGTGATCAGCATCATGGGTTTTCCTGGGGAACATGAAGTCAGAAACGTCTGCACCGACAGCAACATTTCATGTGCTCCAACATGCAGTGTAGCCCTGTCGCTCATGGGATCCAGAAGAGCTTTCGCTGCGAATAACACTTAATGAGCTGCACTTAATGCAAACTTAAGAGTAGACAAAAAAAAAGAGATCTTAATGCCTGGTGGCGTCAGGCAATTTAAATAATGCACAAACTAAAGAATATGAGCTTTTAGTCTAGTTTTTAGAAAGGCAATAAGAGTTGACTGTTTTTCCTGCTCCCAGAGAGAATGGATTTGTAATTTGTCTTCTGCTTTATGGCGTAAATAAACATAAGCCACATAACATTATCCTGCCATGTTAATAATACCTATTGCTTAACTTTTCTGTCTGCAAAAGCATCATCCATGGTCATTTACATCCTCCAATTCCTCCCTTGCACTTGACTCATTTGAAGCAGCGGTTCTGCCTCTTACACAAACCATTAAATCCGTCCAATTCAGCCTGAAAACAAGGGCTCTTGGAATAGTCCTATCTATTCTTTAGCGAGCCTTTAATATTACAATACAGGACGGCACAGCATGGGACAATGCACTGCCTGTAGTAGAACAGGGGCTCCATTATTCATTGCACACTTGTGAAGCTCATCACCTCTGTGCCAGTCAATGACAAGCTGCTAGATTATCAGGAACTGTGCGCAGAGGTCTTCTCTTCCAGTATCTCAGCTGCCAGTTCTGCATTCTTTCATGCAGGGGAAAACCATGTGATGAAAACAAAACTGTCTGAAACCGTCGGACACATCACCGACCCTGAGAAATCTGTCCAGCCGCAGAGTAACGCCCCCTTGGCAAACAACAATAAAGGAGATAAAGGGAGAAAACCGATGGAAACACGTTCACATACGCCAGCAGAGAAGGCGTGCCTAGCAAAAAGAATCAAAAGGTGTGAACGGAGGAGCAAAACAATTGACTTTAACATTAAGGCAATGGATTTGAGTTGTATTCCAATGATTTTCATTGAAACCTAGAATTCCACTACATCTTACCTAATCAAACAGTGAAATATAAATATCTAATATGCGTTTACCTTGACATTTATATTTCTAATAGGGAGAAAAGGGAATTATATTAAACCCATTTTGTTTGTAATTGGGTACGTCTTCCTATAGATATTGCTGAAAAAGAGGGGGGGGGAATCATTTTTTCCTGCTTAAACGACTTAACAAAGACCATACTTTTTGAAAAGGTATTGGGGGGGAAGCTGGGAATGTGGTAACCCCCTGATTAATGGGGTGTCACAGTAAGAAAACAACCATTCCAAGGCAATGGGACTGCAACAAAGACCTTGAATCAATAGGCTTTGTTAAAAATGCACTCCTACACCCTGGCCTCCTACAAACTCACATGGCTGGCGATACGATGAGCCCTGCGGAACGCGCCGCTGGGAGAGACGTCCCAGGCCAGGGGAAAGAACGCTGGCTGACCACTCTCGAGTCTCAGGCTCTCAGTCATCCATCTTCCCGCCTGCGCTAACAGCTAAATCTTTTCACATCTCTGAACGCACGGGGCTGCTCAAAAATGTATTTATCAGATCTCTGCAGCTGCCGCTTTCCTCGAGATTTCTACGCCTCTGTGCCACTCTCATCACACTCAGCAAATGAAAGAGAAGGGAAAAAACTCACTCTGCAGAAAAAATAAAATAATCAATGCTTCCGATTCCATTTCATCATTTCCATCTGCTTCTCCGCATATCACCCTGTTCTAGCTAAGTAAGTTCTTAAAAGATAATCAGATTTGATTTCGAGTTAAGGTTCATCTCATTTCCCCCCCACCACTTTTGAAATCGACGATTCTAGTCTCACAATTGCACTTTCGTCTTCAGGCATCTTACCTCATTAATTTCACCAGTCTATTCAGCTTTCATCTCCACAACCTCAGCCTGCACGGTCTATGTCCCTGCCCAAAATAACAATTAAGTGCTTTGCTGGGAGAACGACAGCCTGCCCATGATATCGCATTGTGAGCTAAGTAAGAACATCAACCATCTTAGATGGGGGGGAAAGGAAGTTCCATCTGTTATGTATTACTGGCTGTGATTATCGTTAATGTTGGTCTTTCAGAAATATTATATCTTCTACTTAAATATTTTGTGGTTTTGCGGAAAAATATTTACCCATTTTTCCTGCCGTCAGAAGGTAGCCGTGCTGTAAGCGCACCGATCTGGAAAATTGCTAATTATTAAGATGGCTATGCCAAAAAACGAGACAGCATCAAAGACAAGCTAGAATGGAGTTATTCGTATAAGCTCATTTCTAATTAAGTCTTTACACTCCAGATAAAAATCATGATTTGTAAAGCCTTCCAAAGCAAACCACATGCTGCTATTTCAGCTAGTTCTGTGTGACCAAAATCGAATATACCGCAGCCCATCACTGCAAGCACATTTAAAAGAAAAGCGAATAATTCTACTGTGAATTACTTCATCTTAAAACAATTTCTCATATGACAGTTATTTGCACTGCAAGAACTGGTAACTCCAAGCTTGAGCAGACACAATGCAGGCTTCAGCTGTGTTCGTCATGGGCATGAATTCTTGAAAAGCTACTGAGAAACAGCTGCTGCACCAGCACGAAACTGTGGATGTCCTGCAGAATAAAGTGCTAGTGGTGGCAGTTTTTTTTTTCTTTTAAAGAAAGGGTTAGGCTGACCTCAATTTCTGAGCCATCGCAAACTGGTGGTCAATCAAAACTATGCATTTAGGAGAATTCAAAGATGCAGGTTGTAACCCTTTCCTCATAATGCTATGCTTAGGCAAGCCACTGCTACACAGATGAACATTGGGTTACGCACCTGTGACGACTGCCACTGCTTACAATGGAAGGTTATTGCTCCAAAGTACAGTTAAAGAAAGTTTCCGACTACAGAGCAATCTGTACAATACTGCAATCTCACCCCACCCTCTGCAGTAACTGCTATTCAGCAAATAAGGCTGAGCAGGCTGGTTAAACCAACTAAAAAAAAAGGACAGAGAGAATATGGATCTTTCGCAATTCATCTTTTAGAACCACAATGTATAAACCATTTTTCACCTGTCATTTTTCCCCCTCCTGTACGTCAGGGGCAGCGAGGCCCTGCACTGTACTAAACCCCGGTTAAGCAATGCAGTGTCTGGCACAAAGGAAAGCAATGTACTCTTTCCAGCACGGACTTTCATTTTCACTTCTGAACTGATAATGTCCAAAAGCTCCCTTACGTTAAAGTCTACAAGCTATGGGTTTTAGCTATGGGTGGAATACAGCTTTATACAGGGTGAAAACGTAAAGGTTTACATTGGAAACAGCAGGAAATTGTGATTAAACTGGAGAGTTTAAACAGTTTATTTTTTCCAAAGAGTAAAGGAACATAATAATATATAATGATATAATATATCATGTTTTTTGATGCCTTAAAGGTATTCAGCCATACAATTGCCCAAATTCCAATCTCCCTAGTTCTTGATCCCAGATTTGGTGACACCTAAGGAGTTAAAGGTTGTTTTTTTTTCTAAAGGACAGCTGTAAATTTTAGAAACTATGCCACACAATTAAAAGAAAGGAGCAATCTAACAGACGTCCGGATGAGAAGGTAGTGAAATATTCACACCATTAGCATACATGTACCCCGGACTCTTAAGAAGCTATCATTTCATTTTGGAAGGGGGTGGTGCTGTCAGTCAGACCTGGGAATATCAAAGAGCTTCAATAATGTTACACAAGAGCTACAAATTTTCTGTGGGCCTCTAACATCGACTTGCCTTAGACAGCAAACAGTCTTTGATTTTGACACCACACTGAGAAGACTCGATGTTTAATACACCACCCAGACTTCTCTAAGCTCTAGCAGCAGGTGCTGTGAGCGGTTCAAAGGTCAGTCTATGATTCAAGTTTCTGGGAGAGGATCAGCAAACAGTAACAATCAGCACTGAAGGGACTCCCATTGATAATCAACAACATCGGCTGGAGTTCAGGCTAAGGTCATTGATTTGCAGAGTCAAAGAACCACAACAGTATCTGCAATACATGTACGCTACATCTTATTCTGAAAGAAACAGAACTATAAAGGCTGAATATTCTGTGTTCATTTCACACTTCGAATGACTGTACAAAAAGTGTTCTCAAATCAAAATCACCTCTAGGTTTATTCTATTACTTATCACTTTATACAGTATATCATCACCATCATTTATTTATCTGGCTCTTGCGTTTATCTAAAACACACTGCATATGTACCTATTTAGACAGTTGGACATTTTAAATGAGCAATGAGCGAAATACCTTTTTCAGGATACTACAGCAGTGCCCTACCCAGGATATCAACTATTAACCTTGTTGTTTCAAGTCCTGAACCCTATCCTCTGCTCCAGACTTAGGGTCATTATTAGCATAGAATCCACATTCTGTAATGCATTTGCAACACTGCAAGAAGGATTGTGTCCATTCTGAAACTACAGCAATACAGTGAAGTGGTTTAAAACAAATATATTTTAGATTTAGGGCAACGTGCAGGAGTCTCCTTTCAGGCAAATGCAGTTCCTGACTTTTAAGTATGAATAACTACTATTACCATCCCAGACTTCAGCTACTGTAAACAATTTATTTATAGTGAGCAACATCATTATAGCTTCACTGCACTCATTACTTTTGATGACACATTGCATCTTCTCTGTACAAAGAAGAACTCAATAGGCTATATTCCAGACAATGTGAAGCAAGGAGATATGGTATTTGGCACGGCAGTAATGCTGAACAGTGGAAACACTCTGGTCATTTGCTTTCATTGTGAAATGCCAGAGGTACTGTAGCAGCCTCTACTGCATTTCAGCTTATCCTATGAAAAACCCAAGGAAGACAGTGATCAGCCAATTTTTGCACAGCAAAAATCATGCAACAATTTAATTAAAAAACTGAATGTATAGATTTTAAAGAAAAAACATTAGAAACTGATCTAAGAACTATAATGCAACCCATTGTTTGGCAAAACTTAAGTACCCCTCCTCCAAAACATCCAATTATCACTTCAATACAGTGCAAGAAACATGAGTGAACTCACCCAGGATGAAAAAATCCCAATTCACATCAGACAGAACCAACTATTTACAATCATGAGTGAGCAGGCTTACTAACAGAAACCTTATTGAGATTTCAAACTTCCTGAATCCGTACAGCTTTTGTTGTTCTCCATTGCATGTTTAACACCAATTTCACACAGCAATGCAATCGTTCTGGGATTAGTCACAGGAAGACAGTGACAGTATACTGTCTGTAACCTTTATGTTAAGATGGAAACATTTTCCATGAATGCACGATTGCTTCACACATCTCTAAACTTTCCATGATATGCTAGAAGGATGAGAACTGGCATTTAAAGGATTTTGTTTTAAAAAAAAGGTCACAGAAAAATGGTAGTAAATATAATAGTACTTTGCATAATCTTTCTCAATAAATGTCTTGGGTTTTTCCATACTAACAGTTTCCAGCAGTATCACTTCCATCCTGAAAATGTAAAATCCATGCTACATTTTTGTTTAAATACCACAGGATCACAGGTCATTAAATCTAAGGATTGTAGGTGTTTTGGATCCTGTTGTTAATTCCTTTTACTTTGCTTTAATCGAGCCACATTACTGCATACCCACAAGGGTGTAGATACTGCAGTACCTGCAACTATCACTCCAGGATAGGATTAAGCAAGCCACATCTCCAGATAGTATGTTCAATAAATAAAACTTTCTCTGAAACAAAATCAGCTAGTTATCAATTTAAACCACAGTCAAGCAGAGCCCTGTCTTCCTCTTCAATTCTATAAAAGCAGTGAAGGAATTAGCAAAACTGGGTAACCTACAGTATGTCTGTAAGATATTACCTTCTAACACCTGCTTTCTATTAGAAAACAAGTTATTTTTAGTTGGGAGGGGAAAAAAACAGAAACCGAAAAGATCCAGGAATCCCCCCCCCCCCCCTTTTTTTAAGGACAAAAGAAATTCAAATTCTATGAGAAAAAAAAAACTCTGCCTTTTCAGTAATTTTATCAGAAAGCAATGACTTCATACATTGTTACTCCGAACTCTCACATAATTTCACCTTGGAAAACCACATCTGTGTCTACAAAAAACATCAAAGCTCTTTTTTGACTAATGACAATGCCAAATGTGCATTTACTCTGGCAATGCCACAATACTTTGGTGTTTTAAAAGCAATTTCTGAGATCCGTCTCCCTTTTAATTTCCAAATCCATATCCGGCAGACTTCTACTGCTATAAGCAGAACACAACAACAGGCATGTCCCTAGACAACTCCAGACTGGCACACTGTAGCCTTGCATATGGAGCCACCCCCCGAAACACCAAGACTGCATATAATCCAGGAAAAAAAAAACGCTGCTCAGGTTTTTGAGCATATAATCCGGAAAAATAATTAAATAATTAAAGACACCCAGACAGCTCCCTTTAAACTCACACTGATGCATAATTGCTTTTTACAGTTGTAAACTAAACATAGGCACAGGCATGCTTGGACTTCTGCTCTCTTCATTGCAGTGTAAAAAAATTGGTTTAACCCACCCAGGAAGAGGAACGTTCTATTCACTTCCAGCAAATTACATGTCCAACAGAGCCAGAACGACTGCCTGTGCTCCAGGACTCTAAAAGAATGATTCTTAGAATGAGGATCTGAAGGCCATCAAGAAAATCAGATGATGATGCAATTCAAAGCCATGACTGTGGCTACATAACATCTTTCCACTCGGGAATCCTGCTCACAGCAGTTTTGTAAGGGATATACTGTATATACACATGACTTCTTGCAATACTCCTTAAACTCTTTGGAGTGGACGTTACCGCTGCGCTTCATCTCTGTTCCGTTTTTGTGATCACTTTCAGGGCTACAAAACGTAGTGGCCTGGGAAGAACAGCTATTCCACAGATGACTCGGTTATTGTGGAGTCCGGCATTCTTAAGCAGGACTAGCAAAAATGTTAAATGACTGTTCGATTTGTGACAGGTGAAAGTCCGAGACTGAAGAAAATAGAAATGCTGTCATGTGATTCTTCAACCATGGTCAACCTCTACCCAAGTTGTATTTGAATAGCGTTTTTAATACTATAGGTTTAAATGCATGGGATTACATTTTTAGAGGAAACATTTCACAACGAGATACAAAGTTTGGAATGGGGGATTATATGTCGTATATATTACTAAATTCCCTATAACTTTATTTTTACTTAAGATTATTTTCGACCAACGAATATTAGATGATTACTAAAAATTGTTAACAGGACAAGAACTAAATACGCAAAATCCCAGTGTCGGGAAGCAAAATGTGACTGCACTCCGTTATTTATCGACGTGCTTATTTTCCTGGTTTTAAATAGCCCATCTCATCCAGTTGTTGAGGTTTTGCTTTTTAAACAGCGCCTTAAATTCTGCACAATTCAAAAACAGCCAGAAGCATTCACAAACCGTGAAACTACTTCCGATTCTACATAATTGACCCACTCCAAGCGATCGATCCGCAACGCGAACATGTTGATTCAAAAGAAAAAAAGAAACGGAGCAGAAGAAACTAATACCATTAATTATTTGATTGGGTAGCCGTATTAAACTTATCTATAGTACACGCTTGAAATACGAGACGGGAAGAATTGTATACCATGCATTGTGTCTATTTGGTGCATCTTGATCGTTTAAAACGGTTAAGATTCCTAATATTGTACTCGTTTTGTTTTTTGTTTTTTTGTACTGCGAAGCTTTCTTTAAAAAACTCGAAGCTAAGAACATACTTTTTAATTGAAAAAAAATGCATACGATGTTCTGACTGCCGATCACTTCGCTAACACTGATGAAAAAGAAAATCAAAATTTTTAAGCAACTATATGCAGAAAAAATGGAAAGTGAAAATGGTGGAGCAGAATAAATGAAAAATGTTATGGACTTGCGACATAAGCGAAATTTTGCGGGAGAATCGCGCTGCCCCTTTGAAATAAAGTTGCAATCAGCACCATAAAAAAAAGAATCAAGTCTGTGAGGAGTGCTTCACATTTGTCCAGTCAGAGCATTGGGCATGCTCGTCTCATACAGCTCATATAACAGTCTCTGTCTTGCGCTTCGACCAGGCGAGACAGCCCCTAACACGACCCAGCACAAAGAAAGCGAAGAAATATTTAACACTGTAAATGTCAATACTCACATCTAATTGTGTTAAGACAGAAATCCCCACTGCACGTCTCTCTCCCTCGCCAGCCACACACCCTCCTGATTCTGCCTGCTCTCAGTTCCTCCTTTCTTCACCGCAAGCTTCCCTACCGCCAGCTATTGTCAGGCACAGACGAACATGCTACATAGCAACGCCCTCCTACCACGCAGCCTACCCATATGCAACTGGTCACTCCCAGATTTTACCTTGCAATCATTGATCTCCCCTCACATCCGTCTTCGGAGCAAGGCGGACCCCAGGAATCTTCCGCGAGGCTCCCAGGAGTGTGGCTTCATGGCCGGCTGGTGCTGACGTTATGTATGTTGACGTCATTTGCACGGTTTTCGAAAGCCATAAATGATGTCACCATAACGATGATACAGGCTTTACAACTTCAACAGTTTGTTAAGCAGCCAATAGGAACCCAAGCTACGCTTAGGCATATAGTCTTTGATTTAGAAATGTATGATATCTAAGAATATACAGGGAATTTACTGGTAAAAAAAATAAATAAATCCAAACAAACCTCGTTAGATCTCCAGCACCTATCTCATCCTCCACTTCGCGAATGGTAACTCACTGAATCTAAGCAGGTGTGAGCCTGGCCAGTATCTGGAAGAGAGCCCTCCTGGGAAAGCTAAGGTTGTTGCTGGAAGAAGTGTTAATGGGGTCAGTAGGGGGCGCTCACCCTGCGGTCTGTGTGAGTTCTAATGCCCCAGTATAGTCATGGGAACACTAGACTGCAATAACGTGCTGTCCTACAGTTGAGATGTAAAACTAACATCCTGACTGATAGTGATCATGGAAGATACCAGGGCATTTCTCAAAAAGAGTAGGGATATCAACCCAGGTGTCTTTCTTAGTCTTTACCGATCATGGTAAGAACCATCCAAGAACTGGCTTCTTCACTCTGTTCTCCTCCCCACTGATAGCTGGCGTGTGGTGAGCAGACTGGTGCATTTTGGCTGCTGTAGCATCATCCACGTAGGTGATACACATTGGTGTGGAGGGGAATTACCTGTAAAGCACTTTGAGTGGCGTGTCCAGAGCTGTATAAATGTAAGGAATTATTAATATTATTCGGTTTCTGTCTTGGACAAATAATTCCTGTATTGTGTAATAACAGGCTATTTATTTATTTAATTTAATGTAAGGCTATTTAGTATATATACTGTAACACAATTTACTCTCTCTGCTTTTCATTGTTTTAAAATCGTTGTGTTGTGCAGACAGTCTAAACCAAATCGACACACAAGCCGAAGAGCAAAGTAAAATAAGTCTATAGTTCTGGAAGAGGAAGATATTTGCGTGGGGCTCAAATGACATGGTCTGGGAAGAGACCCACATCTGAAGCCTTTAAAATGCACATGGGTGGATATCTCCAAGCTATTTCTAAATATATAAATATGAAAGTGTGCGTACCTTATCGTTATTTACCTCATTTAACTTTTTCTCGTAAGAGCCAACTGTGTTAATTACTCCTGATGATGGTATGTGTACTCTTGTGTGTGAAGGGTTAACAATTCTTTCTCTGTACAGCATGGTCAGCAAAACACCAGCTGCAATATTTAATGTATCTGCTGTTGATAAGACGAGGGACCTGCAGGCACAAAGAATGCTTGTTTTAAGAATCCCAAAGAATTATTTTTGTGTAGAAGGCCAATTGTGACTACCTGCTTCTAGAAAACACTGATATAGCTCAATTATGTAGACATCTTAGAGTACCGCAGAATCCGTTTGTAAATCACTCCACAGTCTCTCATGCATCAGAGTTGTTCCTTAATTGTATGAAACTTTATTACGAGCTAGTGAATAATTATATATGAACAACGAACATTTGCTTTATTTAAATGCTTTATTTGCTTTATTTAGAAGCTTGCTTAACCAATATAAATTAATTAAGACTGAAGCTTTTGTTTTTCTTTTTGAGACTTGGGCTCTTTGTGTTCCTTATCAAGCAATTGTATAAAAGGTCAGCTGTATATTTTTCTTGTTAGACCCATCTCCCTAATTGCAAGGAGGGTGCTTCTCTTTGGCCAAATATACAATAAACTCCTCTTCTGCTGGACAAAAAGGTCTTCAGTGGATTTTTACTCTGTGTATTATATGTATTATTGTTTCGAGAAAAAAATGATTTGGGTTCATTGGGCTTCCTACTTGGTCTGTGAAAGAATTGTTCGATAAAGACCAATCTTGAAACGTTTGCAGTGCAACACGTTCTCCGGCATTTTATTCGGAAACCTAATAACCTGTAAAGCTAAAAAAAAAACTTCGTTGGATTATACAAATTATTGGGTATTTTCCTCCTCTGTTCAGCAGATTTGAACTTGCCTTTCGTGATGCTGAAATCTAGCTGGATCGCTACAGGTGAGAGAGGGATGTCTCTGAAGGGTGCCTGTGCTGCCATCTGCTGGCTACAATTCTGCAAGTCTGTGGATTTGAAGTTACAGTCGAATTTAAACGTGGCAGGGTTCTCGTTTAGATAAGGCGCTTCATGTAAACACATAAATCATAGATTGTAGCCTATAAATATTATTTTTATATTTTATATAGAACTACAGTACTGATTTTTGCATGACTTAGTAATAAACTCCATGAGAAAGAAAATATCGTTTAGCAGAGTCTTTATTATCCCCAGCAGCAGTGTTGGTGTACAGACGGTCAGAAGAAAAAATGAGAGGAATATTGCGACAGAACGCAGGCAGTTAAGTTTGCATTAATAGTAACAGGTTAGTCTTGTTTGTTAACATTTAAAAAATTGTCTTGTTAGTTAATGTTAACATTTGTCTTGTTGTTAACCTTTTATTAAACCAATAATATTAACAATTCCGTTATTTTGGTAATCTGTTTTGCATTCTTTAAAAAAATCATGATGCTCTGGGGATACACGGGTTTTCACAAGAAGTATTGTGGTGTTCTGCTTTCCTGGGTTTTTCATAGTTCTGTTGGTTACTGATGCTTGTATTTAAAGTGTTTTAATTTGACTTCCATGTATCTAGTCACGTCAATATGAACCGAAGGCATTTTATCTCTAAAGAACAGTTTACGCAATGCTTATGCGAAACGCTTAAATCAAGTGCGATATCGTCTGCACGGTTACATTTACAGTAAAAAGCGAAGAATACTGTAAAACGTAGCAGTAGTGTTCTTCTGAGCTGATGAAAGTCCGTTTTTGCTGATCCAAAAGCATATGAACAGGCAAGAATGAAAGGCGACATTCAGCTCATTGCGTGTTTCACGGGCCAGTTGATTTTTTAGATTTTATCTAATCGTTTCATGAAAGAAGCTAGGTTACTACATGACTACCAGACAACTCATTTCAATTATAAATCACTTATTCTTGAAGTAGCACAGACTACACTATCTACATGAGTCACTCTGGTCTTTACCGAAACTGTGACTGGTTTTTCATTCTCAACTGTATTCTCAAGAGGGGCAGACGTAATTTATTTTACGGGTACCGGGTAGCGTTTTCACGTTAAAACAAAACGCATACAATCTGATGTCGTATTCCCCAGTAATATCACTGTAAGGCGTTTCAGTATTTATCAAATGTAATAAATTTGATTTTTTTCCTGCGCTGAGTAGCTTTCTTCTCCTTTCTGTTTTTATTTTATAATATGCTATTTTTAAGCTTTGCTTTCGTGAAAAATAAGTCAGATTTTTTAATGAATTAATTGAATCCCCTGTTTTAGTTGTAAAAACCATTTAGCGTTACGCGCCGCCTGTCCTCAATCTTGCTTATTGCGCCCTCTAGTGACACTACTGAAACTCGCATGTGCAGTACTAGTTCTGCGGCTGCAACTTCCGTATGAGGGTGAGAGGGGGTCTAAGTCCACCGCAGCCGTGTGGACTTTAGAGCTTAATGCACTGAACCCGATAGCGCGGAATATCCATGAGCGGAGCTGTCTGACTTCGTAAATCACATTCGTTTGCTTGGGCAAAAGCGGGGCTGGAGGACCGTCGGCTTCCAATGGCCTATCTATCCGTTTCCCTGTTACTGCTGGCGGCGACAGTGCTTCTCAGTGAAGTGACGAGGAGGACTGCGACGAGGTTACTTGCTGGAAAGGATTATGCTGTCTATGTGGTGGAGATCATCTCGACCTTTCAGCTGTGCGCTTGCACCCATGAGCTGAAACTCGTGGGGGAGGTGGGAAGGGTCGAGCCGCAGATAGGACTGACTCTAACCTACCTCATCACGGTGGTCCACGTATTAACTTTCCACGGAGCCTTCTGCAACCCCTCCGGTGCCTTGGAGCAGTTTTACCGGGGGAACTTGACAGAAAAAAGCGTCGTAGCGAGGATCGCCTGCCAGTTTCTGGCCGCTTCGATTGCACGTTTGCTGCTCCCCCACATCTGGTCTTTAGGACTCTCGGATTGGCACCTCCAGCATGAGCTGTCTGGCTTTCAGTGCGGCAGTCCGATACGAGACACGCTCCTCAAGGCTGCGGGAGTGGAGCTGTGTTGTGCGTTCGTGATGCAGACCACTGTCACTCACTTGCACAAACTGGACGGAAAGTATCACATCCACGTTATAGCTGCTGTCATCACACTCCTGGTCTACGCAGGTTTGTTTGCTGCCTTATTTAACATCTGTGACCTAAAAATGACACTTTTAACTTTCTTCTTTTCAGGGGGATGCAGACATTGTCTCCAAGCTATCCATTACATGGAATAACTTTGTTACAACTCGGTTGCCGTTACAGACTTTTTTTTTGGTTCACGTCCGTCTTTAATTGCCAGTTTACATAATTGCAGTTACGGAATTGCATGTTGCATAAATTATCATTCAAATAATTGATTTGAATTACAAATTCCTTACTCGCCCGCTATTAGCGGGGCTCCGAGACTGCCGAACTATCAGCATAGTCAATCAGCAGCCCACAAACGTTTTCAGTCGTTTACACAAATAAAAGAAATATACCACACAGGTGGCAATTTCATGCAAATAGATCTTTCCAGCATCCGCCTCTCAGCTGCAGATTCTTTTCACCAGAGGGATTCATCGAAATCAGTGGGATTTGTAGTTGGCGTCTCAGAAGACATTTTTTTTTTACCCTGACCACGATAAACTGACTCAGTAAGCCATAGATCTAAGATTGCAAGTCGATACAGTCACGTCCGGACTGTCTCTGTTGTTGCAACCAACTAAAGTTGCTGCTTTCAGCAACTGTATCCCAAACGTTTCGCACATCTCCTCCCATAGACCTAATCTGAGTACAAAGAGGATCCCAGAGTACATGGAGGACATTATAGAGACACAATTATATCTAAACTTGAATTTGAACTTTATTGCCATATGTAACTGGTACATGTACTGGTACAATGGAATTCTTACAGAAAGTCTCTCGATTGTAAAACAAGTGTAAAAACACAAAGTGCAGACAGTGCATCAAGACAATATACAAACAAACAGTAGACAATGTACAAGTAAACATGTAGACAGTTTGAATGTAAACAATACAGCCGTGTAAACAATGACTGGAGATGTGCAATAAATAAGAAATCATAATGAGGTAGATGGTGTAGGTGTGGTCCGAGGGGGATGGCTAAATGTGTTCACCAATCTCACTGCTTGTGGATAGAAGCTATTGAAGAATCTGGTGGTCAGAGTCCGTATGCTCTTATATCTCTTGCCTGAGGGCAGTGGGGTGAAGAAGGCTGCTGAGCCTTCTTCATAATAGAGTCAGTGTTCACAGTCCAGGTTAGATCTTTAGAGATGTGAATTCCCAAAAACCTAAAGCTGGTGACTGTTTCCACTTCCGTTCCATCAATACCGAGTGGGCTGTGAGTGTGTGGCCTGTGTCTCTGAAAGTCCACTATTAGCTCCTTCGTTTTATTTACGTTCAAGTCCAGGTTATTGTTATGACACCACCTAAGCAGCTGTACAACTTCATCCCTGTAAGTGGACTCGTCATCATCACTGATCAGTCCTATTATAGTGGTGTCATCTGCAAACTTAATGATGCGGTTGTTGCCGTGTCTTGCTGTGCAGTCGTGAGTGAACAGGGAGTACAACCTTGGACTCAGACAGCAGCGTTGTGGGGTTCCAGTGCTCAGGGTGAGTGGTGTTGATGTTTTATTGCCTATCCGCACCACCTGTGGTCTCTCGATAAGAAAGTCCAGCAGCCAGTTGCAGACAGAGTTGCACAGGCCTAATCCCCTGAGCTTTGTCACCAGTTGACTGGGTATGATGGAATTGAATGCTGAACTGTAGTCCGCAAACAGCATTCTCACATACGAGTCCTTAGTGTCCAGGTGTTCCAAGGCTGTATGCAGAGCCAGGGAGACTGCATCATCAACTGATCTGTTGTTCTGGTAGGCAAACTGCAAGGGATCCAGGGACTCTGTGATGGAGGAGTTGATGTGTGACAACACCAGCTTCTCCAGGCATTTCATCACCACAGATGTTAATGCTACTGGGCGGGAATCGTTCAGGCATGTCACTTTTGCCTTTTTGGGGAGTGGAACAATAGTGTTTGTTTTAAAGCAGGTGGGGACCATGGACTGTGACGGGGAGCAGTTAATGATGCCTGTAAACACTGTGGTCAGCTGGGCTGCACATGTCTTCAGGACGCACGGTGGTATCCCATCAGGCCCTGCAGCCTTACGGATTTTCACCCTGCTCAGAGTCTTGTGTACATCTGAGGCAAATGAGGCATTTTTAAATTACAAAAAATGAATATATTACAGATAACGCGGAACTAATTCGACCCGCCAGAACGTTCTTTCAATGCTTTTGATAATTTAATGCGTTTCCTAACCGCTACATCCAATGCAAGGTCGGGGGGGAGCCGGAGCCTATCCCAGCAAGCAACGGGCGCAAGGCGGCGTACACCCCGGACGGGACGCCAGTCCATCACGGGGCACTAAAGGCGTGTAATTGCTTGGAAAAATGTGTGCGTAAAGAAAAGTTATGCTAAGAAAAACAAACCGCATTCTGTGCTGGGACGTGCCCCATTATCAAAGAGAATCTGTTGGACAGGGCACTGAAGACGATAGATGAGATAAATGACTTCAATAGCAGAGAGCGGTAACGGGAAATAACACATTCGACCTTGATGACAACCCGCCATAATCTGAAAAGTCGGTCATTTGAAAAAAAGGTGAAGAAAACGGTGAAACTGATTTAAAATGCAGATATATGCCCCGTCTATCTTTTGAGGTTCAGACACTGACGTTCTGAATTTCCCTCAGTTTAATCCATCCGTTAACAAGACATTCGCCGAGGCATTCCTGAGCCTGTCCTTCCAGTGTAGGACAGGCACATGTGTACACAAACAGGCAGGGACAGCTTAATGATAAGGCAGGACTGGCAGAGCAGTACACCAGCATGCCATCACTTTACCTTTTACTGTTGTGGAACAGGTTTGTTTCCTGGCATGAAGGAACACCCACACAGGCTGGGCTATTAAAAAGAAGCTCATAGCAAAAGCCTAGACAGCCTGGAAGTTCACATTTGAAAATTGTTGCGACTACTGCAGGAGACAAAATCACAGATTTGACCTCACTGCTGGTGTAAGAGTTGGGTGATCAAAGCTGGAGAACCATCCTGCTCAAATGGCGGACCTCTTGGTTTCCCTGTTAGTGCTGGCACTGATTGTACTTTTCAGTGAAGGGGCAAGGAGGCTGACAGGAAGGCTCTTGGCGAAGGATTATGTTGTGTATGCGATGGAGATCATCTCCACCTTTCAGCTGTGTGCTTGCTGCCACGAGCTAATACTCATGGCCGAGGTAGGCGGGATAGAATCGCAAATAGGACTGACTCTGACCTACGTAATATCAGTGGTCCATGGATTAACATTCCAGACAGAGATCTGCAACCCCTCGAGTACTTTGGAGCAAGCTTACCGGAGGAAGCTGACAGGTCTGGGCACCATCGCAAGAATCGCCTGCCAGTTTCTGGCCGCTTTGATTGCACGTTTGCTGCTCCCCAACATCTGGTCTTTAGGCCTCTCGGATTGGCACCTCCAGCATGAGCTGTCTGGCTTTCAGTGCGGCAGTCCGATACGAGACACGCTCCTCAAGGCTGCGGGAGTGGAGCTGTGTTGTGCGTTCGTGATGCAGACCACTGTCACTCACTTGCACAAACTGGACGGAAAGTATCACATCCACGTTATAGCTGCTGTCATCACACTCCTGGTCTACGCAGGTTTGTTTGCTGCCTTATTTAACATCTGTGACCTAAAAATGACACTTTTAACTTTCTTCTTTTCAGCGGGATGCAGACATTGTCTCCAAGCTATCCATTACATGGAATAACTTTATTACAACTCGTTTGCCATTACAGACTTTTTGTTTGGTTCACGTCCGTCTTTAATTGGCAGATTACATAATAATTTTCAGTTACGGAATTGCATGTTGCATAAATTCTCATTCAAATAATAGGTTGTTTGTGGCTTTATTAAGAGCTTTAACTGAACAAGTGACACTAACTTGAATTTTTAGTCACTTGAAGCAAGTATGTCCATATCATCACTAGGACCTCAGATGCCTTCTCAACTTGTCAAATTAAGGAAAGGCCATGGCTGAACGTGCCGAAGTCTTAAAGCAGTTCAAGTAGGTACAGTAGGTACGTCAGCATGCACAGGCTGCGATGAACAGGTAAAGGTTTACTACATGCTGGAAAGAAAAGAGACACAACATTTCGGCTGTTGTGCCTTTTTCAGGTGTCAAACGTTGTGTTTCTTTTCTTTTCAGCATGGAATAAACCTTTACCTGTTCCTTTCAAATCTTAAAGTGTGGTACTTCTTTGCGTGTTCTAGACTTTTCAGAAGTATCCATGGCATTAACTTTCTTTTCGTTAATACATTTGAATTAAACGACTGGAAGGGAGTCTGGTTTTGGATTCTACAAATTTGGTATGGCAAATTATTTAGCCCTTCGTATATGGATTGAGAAATTGAGCTACAAATTGAATCCCTGAATATACAGTATATACTGTACATAAAGGCTTTATATTGATTTCATCCACTTTCATTTTCACTGCACTGTAAAACAGGTTTGTTTTGTATGTGAAGGTGTGGCCTGACACACTCTGTCACAGCAATGTCGATAGCCTAGAGTGAAAGTTACAAATTGAATCCTAGGATATAAATGCATGGCCAAGTGAAGTGTGCTCTGTGCAGTGCATACAACAGGCCATGATTCCTGGTGCTGCTTTGTCTTGTAAGATGCAATCAATGGTGGCATAAAATGATTTTTTTCCTCAAAAAAAGGTTTGTGCAGATGCAAAAGATTTTTACACAACTGAGCAGAAATGGACTTTTCTTACAACTAAAACGCTCATTATAGAAATGTACCCCGTGTTTGTTGAATGTACAGTATTCATGAGCAGTTAATGGCAGTCGAGAATCAATGCGTGTGTTTGTGTTCCAATCTACTGTCTCAAGGGCAAACCAGTGGCTCTTGCTGTCAACAGAATCAATAATCTCTATAGACTGAAGCAATCCGATATGTACAGTCCATGGATTCAGGAATCAGCTCCCTCTAAGTAATAATGCATTTAAATTCCAAAGGTGGTACCCGACGCATTAAGGGTGCAGTAAATTTGCCCAGCTGTATTTCAGACCCATGAAGAAAAGCATGGGTTACAATTTGAATGGGGTACAGTACTTTAATGACATTCATAGGGTTTCTTAAAATTCACCTTTACTAGTTAACATTGTTAAAAAAGGAAAATGAATTACTGCAACTTTTAAAATGTTGTTAAAGAAGACCTTGTTTTTTGCGCATTACGATTTGTTCCATCGGGCATTTTTTTTTCCCTTGGCTAGATGGATGAATGTGATCTGGACCCTGTCAGTGTTATGCCTCTATGACAGCGTAGCACTGGTGTCTACCAGGTTGCTGCAAACCCGATGTCCATGCTTCTATCCTAGAAATCGGGTTTCACTTCAGTCGCACGGCTTCTTCACCTCAGATATCCTGACTGCTGGCTCGTGGTGTGTTTTACAGGGGGCCATGTGTCCGGAGCTGTGTTCAACCCTGCACTGGCCTTCTCCACTTGCTTTCACTGCAGTGGCAACACCCTCATGGAGTATGCCTTCGTCTACTGGCTGGGCCCAGTACTAGGTAAGAGGAAAAGTGATTTTCTCTTACTTCTGAGAGCGTGACACATTAGCTTCGAACAGTTCTAAAGGCTCTTAAGCCGAATCACCCTTTAACGATTCAAAAACAGATGGTAAACGATACTTTTAACCAAGTTCCGTGGTTGAAGCTATATGAAGTATAGAAGGCTTTTAGTAAGGAAGCACATGACCACATGATTTGTGTGGACTGTATTTCTTGTGGTTTCAGTAAATTACGGTAACAAAAGATTCCAAGTAAAAAATCAGGAAACATTTGCTACATACATTATGTAAATTGTTGCATTATGTTCTTTTCAACTTAGTCAGTCGGCCAAGAAATTAAAATTTAAATAGGTTCAGACATTTTTGATACATTAAGCACTTTGAAAGACAAATTCACCTGCATTGCTGTAATCTACAGTAAAATAAAGCACATGAAGGCATTTTATTTAAGACTTATATCCTGTATTTCAAAACCTGGTGAGTCTGCTCCTTTCACGGTTTTTTCTTTTTTTTTCATTTTCCAGGAACGGCTAGTTCTGTGCTGCTTTTTGACAAGGTCATTCCACTTTTACATGGGAATGGTGGGACACAAAAAATGATGGAATTTCCTCGGACACAAACTAAAAAGATACAGTAAATGGTGTCATACTGAAAAGAAAATACTGCAGTTTACTGCAATATGCACATACAGCTTTAAAATGCAAAATTGAACTGCGTTGTTTTACGACAATGTGTAGGGCTGTACAATGCAGTACCTAGATCACAGTAAGGCAGTACTCTGTTCACAGTGCACAAAGCCAAAACTGGTGCTTTAAATAGCTTCCTAAGAGTTGTACCACAATTTGCTTTTGGTATTTTTAACTGAGGTTTTAGAATATTATTCAAAATATTAGAAAGTCTAATATTAAATATATTAAGTCAGAAGTAGTCCCTGCTTAAGTCTCAAGATGTATGCAAATATTGTGTAACATTCCAATATAAGAATATCGGACACCTGTCCTAAAATCTGTGCTTTCTGTTCTGCACTGATTTACTTTTACTTCAGGTTTTGCTACAACCACTTGATTTACCTAAATGAATTATTTCCAGAATTGGTCTGATTTAACACTAAAGTCTTAAGCTTTTGATCCTTCAGAAAAACAACTTGAAGTCCAGAGGTGCCAGATCTGGGCAGCCAGTGTAGAATGTTCTGACCTTGTCCAAGGCTGAATGCAAAGGATGTCTTAGTTTCTGGTTTCTTCATGTATACAGCTGACTTAGAATGTACTGATTCATGAAAAAGTGTCATTGTAATTATTGACACTTTGTATTGTATAGCATTAACATAGTACAGGGTTAATGTTGTAGACAAGTATAAATGGCAAAGGATTGTAAGGTAACTGTTAGAAACTTTGACGGTTTATTACAAATTAATTGCATGAGTTACTGTGACAAAAAAGGTTTCAAAAGTTGTCAACAGCATTTTGACTAACCCTGTACTTTACATCCTAAATAAACCAGATTTTTTTCAATACCACATATACATATAGTATGTGTATATAGGGACCAACACTACTCAAGTGTCACAAACATCTCCATTATAGCCATTATAGTCCAGGATCTCCTCTATACAGACCAGATGCAGAAATAAGAAATTCACTTATCCCTACTCTTATGAACAGAATACTGGAATCTTTAATGACCAAGCAGTCATTTAGTTATTAGTAGCAGCAAACTTGTTTTCCTTGGAGGTCTCCCATCCCAGTACTGACCAGGCCCAGTTTTGATTAGCTTGTGAGATGTGGTCATCTGATGTACAAGGTGGTGACACTGCTGTTAACTTTCATAACAATCATAATAAAATATACATGATGAAGGGATGATGTGGTAGTGCAAAATGACTTCAATGAAGTGGATCTGCATTCAGGTGACATTTAAGAAGACAGAGATGTATGCTGTCTTGTATCTTTTTTCTCTTAAATTCTTTAAATGGCCCATTTTTGTCTGAGATTACGCCATATTATTATTATTAATTATTTGTATTACACACTGGTGATCACATAAAATTTAAATCCTGTCTGAATACAAACTATTACAAAGCTTTCGTCCTAAGGTTATATTGATGCCTGTTGTAATGTTTTTTTATAATTTACATTAAAAACACAATATTATAATTTATGTATACCCTGAATAGAATAAGCAGCAAAGTAGGTGGGGGAATTAATCTCACATACCATGGTGTTTTTTTAATAACTTTTGTTTGAAATATCTAATATCTGTAGTTGAAATGCAGATATCACTGAAAATGTATTGAATACTACCAGACAGTTATGGCTTCATACATACAGATTTTAAAGGGGTTTGTATATTTGTCTTTTGTCTAGAAACAAAAGCACAACAAAATGAAGAAATATTTCTCAAACTTATGTCGATACTGTATGTAAATCTAGTTAGCATTTCTAGGAGTATTAACGATCGATTTACCATATAAACAAATGCTTGCAGCGCACTTTAGAGATGCTTAAAGAAAAACTTTGGTCATGGGATTGGGTATGGGATTTAACATTCCAAATGTTCACATTCTTTTAAATTAGTGTACACAAAAATGAAACCGTGCAAACAGATACATGTTTGGAATGCAAGCTTGTTAAGTAAATGATTAAAGAGATGATACTGAGTGATTGGGTGATTTGGGTGCCTCCCAAATGAACTGGAATGTGTTAGAGCTCTCAGTGACCTGCAGTCAAAGCAAAAGTACCAGACTTGTTGTTTCAGTTTCTGTAAGCCTGAAGTTATATTTTAAAATCTTTTCATTACAGAATAATGTAATGGAAAGATTACATTATCACAGAATAAAAGTTATTTTAAAATTTACCTGCATCTGTGTGCCTGTTTCATTTAAAAAAGAAACCTTTTGGCTTTTTCCCCACAGCTCATTTCAAGCAAAATGACTTTAATACTAATATTTGATTTGTGCCCGTCTGATGATGATTAAATTTAATATTAACTGATCTGTTGCTCTGTAGTGGAAGTAGTGACTACATGCAACAGTTCAGTTCCGCTTTCACAGGATTCTCGTTCAACAACTAGGGAAAACAGATGTGCAGCCTGACCTTATACAGATGTATCCGTTGGTAAAGTGTAAGACAGAGATACAGGCCACGGCAGTATCACAGGCTAGTGAATTGGTGATCAGCATCTCCTGTAAACTGTGCTTGGGAGACTGATGAAGCAAAACACTGTAGTTGCGGAGATGCTAAGTGAAAAGCATCTTGGGAATTAGAAGATTTTTGTTTTCAGCTGGGGAGTCTGAATTAATCAAATGTATTAAAGTGATGTCCTGTGACTAAAAATAAACACTGAAACAGCTGTACAGACTAGTAAAGGGCATTAATAACTGCTTGTAATTATTTAATCAAAACATTGATAAATCTATACTTTATTAAATACAGTGTTTATTTTATTTGATGGGGAGCTTAACAAGTAGTCAATCTGCACAGCACTAACAGACACTCCTCTTCCTCTGGGTGGCATGAAGCAGTCCGGCGGAGACTGGTCAGGAGGTAGATCGAGTTCCAAAACAGTACCTAACGAGAGACGGTCGTGGTCTTTAAGCGAAAGTAAGGAGTCAGAGCCAGAAAGGTTCCAACTCGAAGAAGTACCAAAAACGAGAGGCGAAGTCGTGCTCAGAAGGAGAGTACCGAGTCAGTAGCCAAAAGGGAACACAAACGATTGGAGAGACTAGGTAACTAGCTTCTGAGCGCATTGAGGAGACCTCAAGAGTTAGCGAGGATGAAGAGGAGAGCGCGGGTTGAAACAGAGAGTGGTGTTAATTGGTGCAGGGGCATGTAGAGTGACTGGAGCTCGTGGGAATACGGGAACGCTTGCGTGATGTTCTTGACAGTGGGGCAGCTGTGATTTCGAGTATTCAGTTCATCCAGGGCTCTCAATGACTTGACATGAATCAGCTGTTCATTACTACCACCGTAGCATTGTAATGACTCACCCAAGATGACAAATCAGCTGGAAAACCTGGACAACTGTGGCCCTCTTGGACCTCCTGAAATGCTTCTACAGAGAATGGAGTATTTTTCCCCCCCTTTCCCTTTTATTTCTACTTTCTTTTTGTGCATGGTTAAGTACACTCTCAAGTACTGAATAAGCTAATAGAAAGCTCAAAGAGTATAACTGGGGCTTGGGAAGTAATTCAAGTGCTGCTATGTGCTGCAAATCCTAACTTTAAAATGTTGCAAAACCGTATCTTTTTGAAACTCGGGAAATCAGAAATAGTTCATATCCTTAACAGACTTCTGTGGCAGAACCAGAGAGCAGGTGACTTTTTAGAAGTATATGCATCTAAATAGAACATGACAATTTCTAGGAGAGAGAAATAAATTGTGCCTGGACCTCTTTTTTGAATTTTAAAGCAGAAAAACAAGACAGTGGGTATGTCTCTGAGCCTAGAGATTTCACTTGCCAGTAAAGTGGCAGACTGGATTAAAGGCTATACCGATGTTTCAATGTGCAGGGAAAGGAATCTGAATACGTGATTCTCCAGTACTGAGACAGGTTCAGAAACATTCCATACAAAAATTAATTTTGGGTTCAGAATCCTGCATGAGAAAAGTGAAACGAGCCATTGCTTTAAGTTCGCAGGCTCAACGTCAAGTACGAGTGATTAAAGACAACGAACGCAAAAAGCTCACTAGAACTCCCAGAGCACTGGAATCTGAAAGTGTGCCTTGACTGTAATGGGCGCGCCACAGAATTTGTCAAAAGTCACATCCGAGAAAAAATGTACACGAGCCACTTTCTTAAGGCTGCACACCTGGGAATCGCGTGCTGCGACTTTTTCAAGTTTTAGGGTAACAATAAACAAAAACAGAAATAAGCAGCCGAGCAAGACCTCTTTGTTTGACATTCACCATTTCCTAACAGGAAGAACTACTGTATGCACTTCGAGGAACCTCAGATTAAAGACGGAAATAAATGTTATTAGGTGCTTTGAGGAGTATGTGGGGGTGCGGGGAGGGGGCGGTGTACCACAAATTTGTTTTTTATATTGATGTAAAAGTGCCATGTGATGGAAAAGTACGAGAAATGCTGCTTTAGATCAAACGTTCCATTGTTCAGAACACAATTGTGCAATAAAGGACACAGGTTACAATTGAGAAGAGTTAATTTGGCCAATCTGGCTTGTTTAGGTGCTGAGGATCCATGTGTTTAACAATTCTGTGACAAGCTTTGTCAACACGGCAGGCACGTCCTAGAATCTCATAACCCATTCTGTAATGAATCCCAGCAGACTCAGGACAGTCGTTTTCATTGGATCTGGAAGAAGGCTAACTTTAGTACATCGACGTGCAGCTGCTCATTACACACTCCTCTTCCCCAAAACAACAGAAGGCATCTCAGCATTCAAAAACCTACTTTGTTTGTCAGCACACGATGCAAACGGTGTTTAAGATGCATCTTGATTACCGTCCACAGATGTAGATTTGCATCGACTGAACTAAACCACATGAGCAAGGGGTTTGTTTTGCAGTAGGCTAATCACCGATTCAGATACTGTTATATAACTATTAAGCGGAGCTGATCCTTCTGCAAATCCTTCTTCTGTGTTCAAAAGCTGTTGTGAAGGTGAATCAATTTTATAAAGCTATGAAAGCTACGTAAACATGACTGTCAAGTTTAGTTTCCACACAACAGCATTTCTCGGGGAACAAATTTAATACTCTTAATTGGTTTGAATCAAAGTGATGCAAATGACTTTTGATAGTCAACTTGAATTCATATTTCCCCAAGTACGCACTGGAATTCTATTAAGAATGATGACTAAAGAAAGAAGCATATTTTAAATACCACATCTGCTTCCAGGTACCACTTGTTGAGCAACTGGCTATCAGGGAAAAAAACAAGGTCACAATGAAAGCGAAAGCTTTGAGAAAATCAAGAGATCAAATTGGATATTACATCACATGGAGGCAAAATATTGAAAAACTGAACATCTGAGGAAATAGCAGATAAGACAAAAATGTCAAGTTGAAAATAATGTCATTATTCATTTACACAAAACCCCTGAAGCTTTTTACAGCTTGGAAGAGCGCTCTGCAAGATTGCCTTGGCAGTGACACGGCCTAGTTTTGGGTCAGCTCTGCAGGCAGAACAGAGCAACGTTTGTGTCGCAGTTGACTGTGGCACATTTCAAACTCACTTTCATTTTTCCCCACTATCGCCTTCCTGACAGGGCAAAATTGGATGACTAAGCAGCAGTCTGAGATACAAAGGGGCTTTCTACTTTAATGAGGACAAATATTTCTGAATGATTTAACAGTCACCCAGGCGTGAAAGGAAAATGCTGCCTCGATGTCAGCAACCTTACAAGATAAAAAAGGGACATTGTACATACCAAAAACTCCACATTCACTGCAGCGCAGTTTCACCTTTTTGCATTATGTACTGTACATGCTTTCCAATGAAACACCAGAATTTTCAATTTTCAAAAGTCATTGGTGATCACATCAGGCTCTCCATTTCAATTAACATTAGTTAAAAAAACTGACCTTATTACACATTTCTAGCCTATACATTTAATTTTCTCTGTGCTACTGTATTGATCTACATTATTTTCTATTTTTAGTCCAACAACCTGATAGTGCTTTCAGTTTCTGATTTACTCTAAAAACTAGAGTCATACAACCACTGCTGATGTACATACAAAAATTAGTTTTTATTGAGCAGATGTAATACAAAGACAAAAACCCTGTCAGAGCAAGGGACAGGAGAGTGCGGGCCATGGGTCTTCAATTAAAAAAAGTAAATATGTTAAAGTACAACACAACAAAAAAAAGTCCTGTTTTTACATTACCAGACAAAACAGTTAGTTGGTGAATGTTTGCTGCAGGCTTCTGCAATCTCTAGAATAATCCACCTTCCATTGTGTCCTGTCCAAGAGTGGGTCTTAACTGCTGGCAATATTCACATCTGAAATGGAAGATGACATCTACAATACAAACAGCCGCACGACTGTGGAAACATTTTCATCTTGAGAGTCTTACTTCTTGTATCGCTCTATGAAAACGTCACGGGATCTAATCACGGCTTTTCACAGATCTAATCCTGTGACTGTAAAACTGTCATTTAAAATGCGTGGGACTAACCCGACCCTTTTCAAGCACAATACATTTAAAAAAAAAACCTCTTTACTGCAATAAAAATAAACATAAGTTAGGTATTAAAATACTTAGAACGTTTTTATGTATAGCAGTATATGACATTTTACATGGAATTTGTGCCTAAGAAAATACTGTATTGTATCTGTTTTATCACCAATTTAACTTTACAAACAGGAGAAACATTTTAAGTGGAATTCATTTCTCCTTCGCAAGGGAACATTTTAAGCGTTGCCTCACTTACCAGTGATCCACATCTGCATCCTCGAACTGCCCAGCGACCGCTGAGCTGGTATCCACCTCCATCCCATCTAGAGAGGAACGGGCAATAGCAAGAACACATCCGATATAACGCCAGACTCAACAACAAATTTCTCCAAACTGCAGGTCCTAGACCCTTTTGGTGAACAGAATGGAGACACTATCACAGCAAATGCTGCTAAACCACTGCAGAAAATATATGCAGCATGGCATAAGTGCATTTATTCGCTACAGAAAATGGAAGTCTTACAATAAGAGTCCTGAAATCTTTTTGTTTAAGGGAATGCTGAAGGAATTTAGAAACCACGTAAAATGAGATCTCTGCCAGAGAAAGAACAAGAATATACTCCTAATCCAGCGCATTAGTAGAAAGGAATTCAAGACTGTTGAAAGCTCCTGTTTGCCCCCTTGTGGAAACAAATTTAGACACCCTTCCTCAGACAAGAACCTGAGGCATTTTAATTCAATCATATCTTGCTATGTCCACCGAAGTCTAGACTGCTCATTGCAGAATCTAAGAGAAAAAAAATTGTCACCGAAGGCCCAGAAGCCACGTTTCCCTCACATGACAAAGTCCAAGAAAAATGTTATCACGAACTCAACCGGAAAAGACATCTACAGCCCACAAACGCAGCTCTTCAATATGTGGCTTGCGGATCGCTTTGTACTGAACAAGCCCCGATGTCGTTCTGTAGAGCGTTACAGGGCGACACTGCAACGTGATGCCAGATGAAATAAAACGTGGCCCAGCCATCGCCGTCCGCGAACATACCTTCGAAATCGCCGGCGGTCTCCTCGGTCCTCACCCCGGCCATGTGGTACTGCTGCGCCACGGACTCCGCCAGCATGCCCTCCAGCCGCTCCAGGGTGGCCTGGCCCTCCGCCGTCAGGTGAGACAGGCCCTCATCGTACGTGTAGAAAGTGGGCAGGTCCCCTTGGCCTTGTTCTGCGGGGAATACACAGCAGCAGGTGACCTTCAGGAGCACCATGGAGTTTTGAATCCTTTACTTGGCACACAGGCAGAAGGCTACAGGCTGCTGACTTCTTTCCACCCGGAAGGAATTCCAAAGTGGGGATTTTCAGCCCGTCTTGGTCTTGAAGGACCGTATTCTTGAAGGGTATCACTTAAAGGGGAACTGCAATGCTATTTTTATATGTTGGGGTTAAAAAGAATTAGCTCTGATTAGTAACATGTACAGAGTAACGTGGCAAACCTCCCATTTATATCACAAAACAGATTAAATATGCGTAGCACCATGCTCTGCGATTCAACGAAAGGCAATAAAACTTCCGGCGAGGTGAAGCGGCCCAATGACATTGTAAACAAGTATGTTTGTGAATATATCTCTTTTAACCCGATAGAAATACTGCTCTCGATTTTGAGACAGTTTTGCCAACAAGTACTACTTATTTAATTATGCATATCACGTTGGAAAATTTCTGTGGTGAAATGTCGGCTGCACAACCTGTACCTATTTGCTTGTACATCGCATTACATTACTCATTGTGGAGACTAGTGAGCAGGAAGGGCCGCATCACATCGTAATTCGTGGGAACTCGGATGCGAGTTTGCAGCCACAGGCCACTTGCAGTAGTTTCACAGAAGTTCGCAATTTGGTGCTCAATTCAAAATTTGTACAATTTTTCGTCCATTTATTTTGTTAATTAGATTGAATAACCGGTCTGAGAAATTGGGACTGCAGTTCCCCTTTATAAAACCCCCCAAAATTTTAAAACCTACAAACAAACGCAAATCAAACAAATACTGCCGCTGACTCATGAAGAGCTGGTTTAAGAAGAATGGGAAAACTCCCGATTTCAAATATGGAATCTGAGGTGTGGAATTTATAACATAACATCACTTTATTAGCCCTATACAATTTCTTGCATTAGGAAGTTTTCCTTTCGCATACCCCAGCTTGCTCTCCGTGAGACACAGACACACAGACAGGGAGAGAAGCTTGGGGTCAGAGCGCAGGGTCAGCTATTGTACAGCGCCCCTGGAGCAGTTGGGGTTAAGGGCCTTGCTCAGGGGCCCAACGGAGTAGGATTCCTCTGATGGCTGCAGGATTTGAACCAGCAACATTCCAGCCACCGGCGCAGATCCTTAGCCACAGAGCCACCGCACCCCAGTCTAAAAAATGACAGCCATTCACTTTAAAGTTGAAAGAAGTTTTTACAGGAGTTTGTCCTCCAGGCCCTATAACTCACCAGCTTCCTCCACATCGTATTCCTCTCCTTCAAACTCATCATCGGAGTCAGAGTCCTCAGGGTCAGGGTGCAGTGCCTGGCACTCACACATGGCAGAGAACATGGGCTCCACTGCAACACAGAAAATAGGCTTCGCTCTCAGGGTGTCTTCCACAATCTTGCCAGGATTCTCTTTCAGGACCGTTCCAGAACCCTATTCATGCAGTTTCCCACAGGCCTCTACAAATGCATCACCACCTCTGGTTTCAACCTTCTGACTATTTTCCTCAGCATTTTTTCCCTACCACCTTAGTCTTCAGTGTAAATATTAGCTTTTCTCATCTTTGTTAAAGCATCCTACCCTGTACACCTTTCACTCTGTTTACTCAATCGTAAATCCTTCAAAAACTCCTTCAATAGTCTAACAGTTACATGTTATTTGCCCTTTACTGTAAACTAAAGTTATAAAGCACACCAGCTGGGACTATACACAAATTAATCTGCTCAGGATTAAAACACAAAAACTTTTTACCCCCCAAAAAACAAATTACAAACACTGACAACTACGTAGGCTATCCTACGTACTGACAGGTTGAGCACTCAGCACAGCACAGAAGGGAAGATTTTTCCAAACTCACACGCCATCTTATCACTGGGAACAAATCGGATTTCTGTGATGGGGTCTGAGTCGTCATCGCTCTCATCGTCCTCATCCTCTCCTTCAGCTGCTTTCTCCTCCATCTGAGATTCTGTCACCTCTTCATCTAGAAAGGGATCAGAAAATCAAGCCAGGGCCATGCTTCCTCTACAGAGAGAGAGAGCCAAAGGGGTCTAGTTGTACTTGCTGGCTTGCACTGCGCAGAGAGCCTAGAGCATGATCATTTTGGTCCGTCTGTCCTTCCAAATGGTTCAGGTACAATTAAAACTTGGTTTAAGGAGTGCCGTTCTCCAGTGCCTGGAAAGGGAGGCATCACTTTAAGAACTTTCACAGAATAGTACCGCAGGCAAGCCTCTCAGACTACTGGGACTCTTGTTTCTGGGAGACCGGCTTTGCACAGCTCAGATTCCACCACCATAGATACACAGCTAACAGGCCAAACAAGCGAAAAAGAAACAAACTTTCTGGCCCGTGATCCAGTATAATTCATGTTAACTTAAATGGGTTTGACCAAGTGAACACCAACATGGCAGAGATGGCATTAAGCCAAAAGTGGGGGCTGGGGCTGGATTTAGATGAAAGACACTGTTACTGTAGCTTGTAAAAGGCTCATGTAGCAGGCTTTAGAGACAGTCCTTGCCAGTCTGTGCCCCTCAGTGGAAGGTACGTACAAGGCCTTATGATTTATGGCACTGCTTCACTGTTCACTGAGGTAACATCCTGCTGATTGTTGCTAGTAGGTACCAAACGATAGTGCAAAGCCAATGTGAAGCTTTTGTAAGTTCTTTATATTTTAATACAAAGAAGTCCTGCTTTCATTTAAATAAACTAAAAGTGAAATAATATCCAGTCAAAAAGAGAAAGGCGAAGTTTCTTTAGATTTCCTTGTGGTAATCTCCTGTATCCTTGTGGAAGTAACTAGACTAGGCATTTGCTAGTTCCTAAACAAATCTTTTCCAGCTACACCAAAATAAACATCGGCACTTTATGGCAGCAAACACAAAGTACAATACCAGCTGTCTAAAATGTAGCATCACATTCATTTTAATTTTATGTTATAGCTGGGTGCTACTTATCTGTGCTCAGCAGCTTCCAGGCTTATTTAAATGTCTTTCTGCAGTGGGGACTGGCAGGAGTCCCTGGGAGTAACAATGCGCTTTTATTTCAGCAGAGGGCTATAGAACGGGGTGGAAATCTGTGCGGGGCTGTTCAAGACAGCTTGAGACTGTACGACCCTAAGGGAAGAAAGAATGGTCTCTTTGCTTCTCTCATGCTGGGAACACCAGGAGAATAACTCTACAGCAGAGTGCAAGGCAGCATTGACGAGCACAGAATAATAAACGCAGCCGCCCAAGCCGCCCACTGCTGTATTGCGATGCCTCCACAGCTCCACATATCTACCTGCGATATGGCCATCAAGGCTGGACTCTCCTGCATATTCAAAAGCCTGTTCAGTCAATATCAGCATTTGAGGTGGCGTGAAAGACCGCAACTCTTTTCCTTTACTGCACAGGGTTTATTCCCCGATCTTCCCTTCAAACCGTTTTCAGGTAGTTACAAAAATGGAGTGCCATGCTGGTGCCAATTTAGTTTAGCCGCAATGGATGCACGAGTATGTTATCCAGAACCGAACAGGCACACTTTAGCCCTTCATGTGCTTGCTGGGCAGGACAAGGCTGTACTGTATTTTTTTACACTATGTAGAATATTGATGGGCCTGGAGAAATAGGTTTATTGATTCCAATGTATTCTCAAGAGGGAGCGTTTTTCCTCCTCATAACTGTTCAAATCACTAAACTACTTTATTCCACCCCCCAACTTCAACTGTAATCCTTAAGATTGCCAGTCGATCGTCCCTTTCTAAAGATTTTTTTTCTTAGTGTCAGCTGTTCCGTCTTGAAACTTCCTGTCATCATTCATCAACAGCACGCCGCCTCACCGCTCAGCTTGGCGTTGACCATGACGTACAGATGCTCCTGGGGATAGGCGCTGAGATCGCGGGAGATGGCGTGGAGGCTGATGGAGGGGTATTCCAGAGAGAAGCCCTTTCCCGACACGTCAAACCACGACAGGCGGCTGTCATAAAACACACGAAAAGAAAGACGGTGGCGGATTAGGTGGGTGCACACGCGAGTTACTCCCTACACCCCCAACGTCTCAATCGCCCCAACTGCATAGGAGTAGTCCGAAATCACAGGCAAAACCACGATGACGCGATCTTTGTCTGCGGACTCGCAAATGTTTTTTTTTTTTTTCCAGAAAGACTCCGGAGAAAGTTTTTTGGCATCTGCTGATCATGCATTTTTACTGCTGGCACAATCGGAGAGGACGATCGTACAAAACGACGCATCGGAAAGAGTTGGGGGTTTTCCTTCTGGCGAGGTGTGCTTGGCCATCACAGGTGTAGCGCGCTGTCACGTGTTTGACACCGCACACCGGGCAGTGTCGCCTTTCCCCCTCAGATACCTGTTGATCATCTGGAGAAGCAGGGTGAGATGAGGCAAGAACTTTTTTTCCCCCCCTAAACAGGTTTCTCTTTCGTTTTTTACACACATCAAAGGGGCAGGCGAAAAAGAGTTTTCAGTTGACCAGTCTTAACCCGTGTGATAGCGCACTTACTTTTCTGCAACGTAGAGGGTGCCAGAGCCCAGCCCCTTGCCATCCAGCACTGCCGTCGTTTCAGCCTGCTGGTGCCTGACGCCTTCACTGGGAGGGGAGACGTTTTTCAGCAAAACCATCGTCTTAAGGAAAAGTGCCGCGCCTGACCCCCAGTTAAAAAACAACGACACAGAAACAGCACCGCAGATCGCCGAGAAAAGCCGGCCTAAACCGCAAACGACAGCGAGAAATCCGATCAAGCAGAGGGCAAAAAAATAAAAAATAAAAACTGCGATTCAGTTTTCACTCGCACGGCTGTATTTATAACGAAAGGCTGGAGCAAAAGGGTACAGTCCTGGTCTTTTTGTTTCTCCGTAAAAGTCGCCTCACTCCCGCAGTCGCTCAGTGGAAAACAAACCCCATGCTTCTCTAGGCTGCTTCTCTTCCTCTGAAGCTATCCCCCGCCAAACATATGGGCAAGCTTGCCCTGAAGTCAAAGACGTGAGCACAGCGCCAAAGAACGGTACGATTATTTAATAGCGCCATCTACAGGATTGGAGTTTAGTTGCACAATTGAAGACCTTAGCCATCTTCATCGTTACTGATAACAATTATGGTTGATTAATATCAAGTATTGGAGCATTGGTGATACAGACATATCTTGAACATGTATTTCTTACATCTTTTTAGATCTATCCTCAAAGTGATTAACACGAATTTGGTATTGCCTAAACTGTTTAGAAAAAATAAAACCAAGGTGAGTCTGAAAGCAGTAGATCGCAGTTGATTAAGTGTATTTCATAGGCATCTTCACGGATGTGACGGCTTATGTGCAGGTTAGACTTCAGATAACAGCTCTGCTAACACACAATTTGTAGGAAACTGCGATTTGGGTACAGAGCCCATTGTCCCAAAGATGACAACTGGTTAAGGCTAAAGGTTCTTAGGTTAATTAACTTTTGTGTGCTTTAGAGGTCATAATAAAGATACATTTAGAACACGAAGCTCAGTGACTGGTGGAGATTAAGTCACAATTTTATTATTAAATTCCATTTATATAAATAAGCACGGTGCTGTAGTTCATATGATCTTTCTAGATTTCTAAACGAGAGTGCAGAACTCTGGTTAAATTGCTTTTTAAAACGCAATTGCACCAAACACTGCCGCTATATCATGGTGATACTGTCTTTGTATCATGGTGGTATGTTTACGAACTGTATGTTTACCACCGTCCCAAAATTGTTTTAACAAGGAAATTGTGACAGAATCGAGTACAACATTACCTTGTTTTTAAAAATCTTGGTGATGACAGAATGATGAAAGGGTACCAGTTGTAGAAATTGCTATTGCTGTATGAATGGATTATCGCAACAAAAAAAACCCCGTAATATCAAAATACCGCAAAAATTGAATACTTGGGGATTTTGAATCAGCTTTGTAAACAGACATAGGTTTGAGCTCACCAGAGTGATTTATTTTTGAAGAGATCGTATATTTCCCACAGACGTAAAATTCAATAAACATCGCTACCCGAAACAGATTGAAGTCTAGATTTAATACTTCTCTTATGACATCCACCGGGTTTGTAACGGTAAAGTAATTGGATGTGAATCTTCCGATGTTGACTTCCTACACAATGGAAAATATATAATAAAGCAATTGGCAGAGGCAGATACAGTACGCCTTTGTATTTTCGATTTCATCATTATAAAGCTGCTGTTTTCATACTTTGTGGACTTGATTCTACCGTCCTCGATTCCAAGCGTTACTTAAATGACACATAAAGCTACTTTAAAATATGTCTTTTTAATGCTCGAAAAGAAGTGGCTGAAAACGCTTATAGCATCTATTGTTAACAGCAAAGACACTGCCCTCTGATTTAACTATCTGGCAGTAAAATTCACATACACATTCATTGAAGATACTTGAAGTGCAGAACCAGTACAGTCTAATAATAATAAATAATTGCTTACACTTATATAGCGCTTTTCTGGACACTCCTCTCAAAGCACTTTACAGGTAATGGGGACTCCCCTCCACCACCACCAATGTGCAGCATCCACCTGGATGATGCGACGGCAGCCATAGTGCGCCAGAACGCTCACCACACATCAGCTATCAGTGAGGATGAGAGCAGAGTAATGTAGCCAATTCATAGATGGGGATTATTAAGAGGCCATGATTAGTAAGGGCCAATGGGAAATTTGGCCAGGTTGTTATACCCCTACTCTTTTCGAGAAACACCCTGGATTTTTAATGACCACAGAGAGTCAGGACCTCGGTTTTTCGTCTCATCCGAAAGACGGCACCTGTTTACAGTATAGTGTCCCCATCACTACACTGGGGCATTAGGACCCACATAGACCACAGGGTGAGCGCCCCCTGCTGGCCCCACTAATACCTCTTCCAGCAGCAACCTTAGTTTTTCCCAGGTGGTCTCCTATCCAGGTACTGACCAGGCTCACACCTGCTGAGCTTCAGTGGGTTGACAATTGTGAGTTGCAGGGCGATATGGCTGCTGGCATAATAAGACAAAAATAAAAACCTACACTGGGAATTTTGCTGTAATATAGGAAACTAGTTAAGGCAGACAGGATGAAGCTTTTTATGACAAATTTACAAGTTTTATTTATACGAAAGAAATTACAGCAGGTTTAACAAAACGCTCTGAAAGAAAACAAAGAAAAAATGTTACACAGACTAAGGCCTGGAGCTAACATCTACGGCCAAAGGCCTAGCTTATACACAAATATTTGACCAGACTGTAGTGAGACAACACTAAACACTTAAAAATATTGGCACTGATTTTCCATTATTTTATTTAGACCAACAATAATTGTGGAATTAAAGCAACAGAAGACCTATTTAAAATCTTGAGAGCACACAACATGGACTCAATTTAAAGTATCAAAAACAGTATGTTGGAGAAACTGCATGTACATCTTTCTCACTCCTGATAATTCAGTATTTTCTCAAATATTTTTCTCCAGCAGAAGGCAAGTCCCTTGCAAAAGGCTTTGATGGACATGAGAATGCAAAGCCTAAATATGACTGGGCACTATGTTCAAATGCTAAAACGAGGGTAAACAAATTAATTCAGGTAGGTAGCTGCGTCAGCATGCGTAGGCTGCAAAGGAACAAGTAATAGGTTTATTCCATGCTGAAAAAAAGAAGAAAGAAAACACAACGTTTCGGCCGTGGAGCCTTCTTGAAGAAGGCTCCACGGCCGAAACGTTGTTTTCTTTCTTCTTTTTTTCAGCATGGAATAAACCTATTACTTGTTCCCAAACAAATTAATGGTAAGGTTGAGATATTTAAAAAAAAAATCAATTTTCCTTTTATTACTGAACAAAATGTATAGTAAGCGCAAGACATACTATATAGTTTACAAAATATCTCTTGGTAAATTGCTGTAGTTACTCAGAAAACATGTAACAAGCACACTACTTAAGATCATTTTTGTCTAAACAGGCGCTTTTGTCTTCAGTCACTTGGAACATGTCTCGTACATCTGTCAAAACACAAAATGATACATCCCAGACATACAACAGAGTATGTTTAATCTTTGCACTCAGATATTCTTCATCACTACAAATTCTGTGTAACTTGGTTTAGTATTATCTACACAGTTCGGTACCAAGAAATGAGATGTTGCTGGATACAAGTTAGGGAAAAGGGTGCAGGTCTGTGGGTTTAAACTCGAACCCTCAAGCAAAAAGACTACTACTGTCTGCAGGATGAAATCAAACACCATGCTGAAACTTTTTACATTACAAAAGTTGTGCAAAATATCACAACCCGCTACAAAAAATTATAAACAGTAGCAATTGTAAAGAATTGCTTTATATACCTTTTCATTATAAAAAAAGCTTCTAAATATGTTACAGCATAAACTACAAATATACACACAATTAAGAGATAGATATCTTTTTTTTTTCTTTTCTCAAAGAAAAAGGGTTATGCCATTTTTGAGACTGTACACTTAAACTGAATGAAGTCTGCAGGGTATCAGGGTGATGAGTGCATCTTGGGTCCCCTCCAGGTATTCAATCATGCTTACTATGGTTTCAAAGCTACCCAGCATCCCACCCGAGACAGGGCTGACGTCTGCCAAGTTTAAGGACCAGGTCACCTGCCACTGGAGTTCCAAGAGGGTGGCATCGCCTTCTGTAACAGGCTGAGGAACACCGAGACCTTTTGCATCAGAACTCCTTTAAAATGAGAACTCAACCAAGACAAGAAGGGTGCTCCATTTACTTAATGGATCATAATTTCTAAAGAAACCACGGGTAACAGGCAACGTAACGAAAAATGCTTACAGCACATCTGAAGCCGAAATTGATACTGCACGGCACTGCTCTTGCTCTAGGCATGACCAGTGACAGGACAAGGTGGGTGTGTGACCCTGTTTGAGAAATGTTCCAACATACAATTGGAATTGCTACAATAATTGAAAATATTTAGTATAACAAGACCGTTGCAATATAAACAAAAAAAAAACAAATCTGCATTGATGGGAAATAAAATCCAGCCACCTTAAATAATACACTTCTTCAGTACCACCTAAAACCAAGAATGGAAAGTCTTTGACAAAGACTACTTGTAATATTGTTTTCTACGAGTTCTGCCAAGGCACCTGCTAATGGCACAAGACCATTTTCAGTGTTGTGAATTGGAAGTTGATCCCTCTTAACCACTCCATCACATCTGAAATCTAAATGGCTAAAGTAGGCCACAAAACGTTTTGCGAAAAGCGCAAGATTTCAAATCCAACATCTGGGGGGTACAAAGGGGCAAGGGGTGAAAAAATCTTTCGGCTCCTCCTCTAAAACAATGTGTTGTTTCAATATGAAATATTTATCTGGCCAGAACAGTGGAGCAGGATTTGGCTGCTGCTGCTCACCGCAGAAAGGTGTGTAGTACTTTTCTAGAAGTGTGCAGAAATGCCCAATGACCAGAATTTTGAACACCGAGAAGTGTCTGAAGTGATTGTGGTTTTTCTCTAGTACCAGTCAAAGCTGGGATTCATGCCACTGAGAAAAACTATGATAATGCACTTCTTTATGCTTTAGGAAATCAATGTGAGCTTCTATAGCTCCTTGACTAGTGGCAGCAAACTGTGCTTCAAACTAACACAGAAACATTATGAGATATTTTCTCCTGCAAGATGGAGAAATATCTTGAGAATGCCATGTCATTGCTATTGGTCCATTCTCTGTACTTTAGAATAAGGAAAAGTGAAACTCCCCATCATATACATCGAAGTACCTACATTATGTCAGGTAAGTATTGTCAATGAACTGATGAAACTGGTATCTCAACAGAAGATTGTCAGACAATGAAAAATTAAATATATATATATAATAAAGAACAAAAGCATGGTTAAATAAAAGAAACAGTGTGAACAAATAGGAAGTATATTACAGGGAAGGGGTGTTAGACCATAAGGAAGTTCCAAAATAGTATCGCAAATGTCTAAGAAAACAGCTTAATGACAGTTTTTTTAAAAGCAAAAAACAGTAGTGATTTCTCAAAACAAGTTTTATGGCTAAATCTAATCCAGAGCACTTTTTATGCTTATGGATTTCATTAACAATTACCAAGATGCACTGAAGATTTAAGATGCATAAAAAGAAAGCAATATTGCAAGACGAAGGTAAATGTTTAGGGACAATTCAACATGTACATATAGTTCAAGGGAGATCTAACTTGATACCTAAGTGTGTAAAACAAAAATAGTTTTCATCATTACATTTTTTAGCATACATGTATTTTATTCCAAATGCAATTAATGTGGATTCTCAAAGATGTCCCTTACTTGTCTAAAAGTTTGGCATTTTAAGCATTAAAATAAACTGCCTTGGCTGATACTGTAAAAATGCACAAAAGTAATTAGGACTGTACTGATATAAGAAGGGAATAAACAAGGTAATTAATAAATTCAGACTTCTTCAAAAAGATAAAAATTCAAAAATAAAACAAAACTAAACCTCGTGAGAAGGTAAACATACTCACAGATAATGGAAACTACAGTGAATAAAAACTAGTTTTTAATATAAATTTGTTCTGGGCCATGAGAAAAATTATTCAAGTGCCTTGGTGCTAAGATGTACAGCCTTGATCAGAGGATTGTTGCCTATAACCTTCTAAAAATCTTCCTTGCTTTCCAAAGTTTTTAACTGAGATTCTTAAAAGCATGCCCAATTCTCACTGAGTCACAAACACAAATTTAACCAATGTCAGCTATTTCAAGAAATAACCCAACGGTTAAAAAAATATCAGATCATAGGCAGAAATTCACCTTAATAGTCAACAATAGTTGTAATAAATTATTTTTAAAAGGCCTGTCTAAAACACAAAATGTGCGGGGAAGAAGTTTTGCATTTCAAAGATCACAAATTACAAAAATATGATAACATTGCTTCTTTAAAAAAATGGAGGCTCTTTTTGGAAAAGAGACTGGAATACAGTACATGTATACGAGTTAGCTATTAAACTAGCTAGTTAAAAGTAGTGAAGCGAATACCTTATGATGTGTACATAAGCCTAGTGAAATGTGCTACGCAGATTCAACTCCTACTAACCAGGTGTCGTGCACCAGTAACTTTAAAGTAGCTCTATTCCATATTCAATAATTCTGGAAACTAGTGGACTTATCTAGAAAAAAACTGGGACAGGTTTACTGTCGCAGACAATTCCTAAATTTTCTAATGTCCCTTCAGAAAAGGAATGCAGTTTGTTGCCTTCTCCCCAATTTAATCTTCTCCAAACACAGCGTGATGAACCTTTCTTCTTATGAAATCTAAAAAAATTTGACAGTGAAAAAGGTTAATTTGTACAAGGACAACAACAGGCAAAGAATATACAACGTAGGGAATTTAAAATACTAAATCCATATTTAAAAAAAAAAAATCCTCGAGAATGTGTAAGGGGGTTAAAATAATGGCTCTCCAAGATGAATCTGATATCTTTCTTCACTTCGGTATGTGTAGTGAGTAGTGGAAGAGCACACACGCTCCCCATAAGTGGCCTGACCTCCGTCAGCCCCAACCTGCATAAAACCTTGTCTGGACAATAGCGACAGCTACTGTGGAATACACAAGCCCCTTGACATGGAAGTACATATCATACTACAAGAAGGAAGAGGGGCTGAAAGAACAAAAGAAAAAACAGTCTTAAAGCTGTTCACTATTACAAACATAGTCCACCAGGTCGGTCACTCCCAAAAGGTCATCCTCGTCTTCATCTTGAGGGGGTACTTCCTGTCCAGCCATGCCATTGGGTGCCAGGATGGCGGAGGGGTTGGCAGCGGTACTGGACGCTGCAGGGGCACCACTGTTCTTGGGACCTGGATGGACGATTTGACTAGCAGCTGCACCAGGTTTTGTGATGAAACCTTCCAGACCATTTCCTGGGCTCTGTCCATTGGTTGAAGGCAATTCCACCAGGTTGTAGTCCATCTGGCTTTCCTCTTTCCCTAAAGCTTCCCCGTCCTCCTCATCATCGCTGGTTATCCGGTTGGACTTCTTCAGCCCTCCCGGGTGCTGACCTTCCTCCTGCGTCAGCTCCTTCTCGGGTGCAGCCTCCTCCTGAGGCTCCTCGTCCTCCTCATCGGTCTCGATGCGGTTCAGCCTCTTGCGGACAGGCCGCTCCTCTTCCTCTTCAGAATCCTCTTCGTCGTCGTCCTCTTCCTCCGAGGTCTTCCGTCTCTTCAGCATCTGCCGCCGCCGGCGCCTCGAGTCCTCCTCTGAAGACTCTCCCCTTGTCTTCGTTCTCTTCTGCTTTTCCTTTTCCTCTTCCTCCTCATCCTCCTCCTCTGAATCTTTGGTAAGGAAACTCCCTGAGAGATTTAAAAAGGCAAGAGAGATCAGTTAGACTGTAATCCTGGCTTTAAATCCTCAGAGCTGTTTGTGGACTCAAAAAGTAGACGAAACATCACTTTGCAGAATTTCTTTATCAGTGGAAGTTCAACACAGCTGCTACCCTCACACCATTACTGTATATGCAAAAATAAAATGGCAAAGAAATCAGCCTGAGGACAGACCGCCTCGACGTGCTCAGCGCTCCAATAGCGGAGAAGACGAGCGAAGCCTTCAGACACCATGGCTGACCTTCGCTGGAGCTGGAGAGCCGGCGGCGGTGGGACTTGTGTTTTTCCCGGTTGCCCCCTGCGCGTGACCCCTCGCTCTCCGAGGTCTCGCAGTAATTCACCGGCTTCCTCTTGCTCCGGCGAGAGCGCCGCCGATGCAGGTCCAGGTCATCGTCGCTGTAATCGCTGGACCGCTCCGTCTCTGAACGCGCAGAGAGAGCACACCGTTAATTGAAACCATTTCAGGGGGCACGCCTCCCTTTCTAAACAAGAAGGACAATCACAAATGACATTTTCCCTGCTCTGCAAAAATAACAGCATGAGGAATTTCAAAGCTCATTAACTTTCTGCAGGACAAGAAACGCACATTGTTTTTTGTACTTTCATTCACTGTAAGAGTACTTGATACTGTACGTGGTGTTAAATCTGCTTCAATAGGTCAGGATAACTAAGGACCACTAAATGCCATATCTACACAATGACATGTCAGATCTTGCACATTGTATATAATTTTTACATAAGGGGAAGGCAACAATGGCTCTCCTTATTGTATTCATCATTTTTATTCTTTTGACATACAGAAGCAAAGTCACTGAGATTTTCTTTTTCTTATGAAATGAATTAACCTCCCTATAGAGCACTGCAATGAGAAATGATAGAGCAATATGCCTGGACACTACTCTCGTGTTACTGTGTCCCTCTCTCTCCCTGACCAGGCCCCTTACCCATTTCCTCCTCCTCCTCCTCAGTCTCCTCTTCGTCGTCGTCAGAGTATTCCCTGCGCCCTCGTCTCCGTCGTATGCGCTGGCTCTGTCTCTTGGTCTGTCTCTGGCGGGTCCGGCGAGTGCGGCGGCCGAGGTCGCTGTCCTCGTTGGAGGGGATGTCGCCATCGCTGTCCTCTGCTTCTTCGTCCGACACCACAAACTCCTCCTCTGTGCTGCTTGAACACACACATGACCTTCCTTAGCGATACACTGCACTGGGCAAATGAAGCGGGGTTTCATAGCAACAGGCTCAGTTAAGAAGTCTTTTGCAATGGAACTTTTCTCCTTTGTAACAATGTGGGAGTGGGAGGGGCCGCGGCGAACACCGGTCAAAGTCAACGCCCCGTCTGAGGGGGCAGAGGTACTGGTGTGAGGCTAGGGAAAAACAGAAAGGAAAAAGAAAAAGGCACCGCTTTGCACAGAGACATGCTGGATTTGCCCTATCTAATAGGGCCCAGCCTGGGAAAGAGAGACCGCTTGGAGCAGCAGTTTCCAGAATGGACCGACCCTATTTAATTGGGGTCCAGTCTGGAAGAAAAGGGACCGCAAGGCCAAAAAAAAAAAAGCTCAACCTGTCCCAGTGAGAGATACACTGCGGGACGGGAAACGAAAAGTTTACCCTGCCCCGGTGGGAGATACGTGATGGGACAGGCGAAAAGAAAAAGAAAATGAAACGAAGGAAAAAGATAGGCTTGCGCTCGCGTCACAGTCCCCTCCGGGACAGTCGGTGGAAGGTTCTCCCCTTGCGGGGGGCCTGCTCGTCCCTCCGGGGAGGTGCTCAGTGTGTCTTAAAGAGCCCTCACAGCTGCAGCTCATCCTTAATCAGCCAGGGCAGCTGTGGTTGCTAAGGCAACACGTTGCCCTTTATCCAGGGCTCTGCCTCCACACTGAACATGCCCCGCATGGATTTGGACCTTCAAATCCAAAGCAGAACTCTAGCTTCCTCAATTGTATCGAATTGTAATTCATGTTAAACGTTTGGCACAGCTTGCCTACAGCTGGTCCTGGAAAAACTGCGATTACATGATGTCTGAAGGGCCTCAGTACTGGGTCTCCCACCTGTCACTGACACGGAACTCTTCCTCGCTCTCGTCCTCCTCCATGGTGCTATCACTGTCCAGATCGTTGAGGCGCCGGCGTTTCTTCCTCCGCGAGGCAGCAGCTCTTTGTGGACGGCGGTTCTCTTTGCCTTCCTCCTGGAGGATTGTGGAGATATCTTTCCCTCTGTGACCCGTGATGTTGGCCATGTCCTTCCCTCGGCCTGCTCCTATGAAGCCAGACAAAGACACATTCACTACACTGGAACGGTCCAAACATGAGCCAGACCTTCACTTCGTACATTTGGTATTTTCATCACAAGTCGAGAATCAAATGTGCTACACAATGCACAGCTCAAACTGCAACTGTGCGCACTGTGTGAGCTTACCTCCTCCCTCTGCCTCTTTGATGTCTTCCTCAATGGCTTCATCTATTGCTTCATCAAACTCATCAAATCTAACGTCACAAAAAAGAGATGGCAGTTGAGAGAGAATCCTTCTCTACAATGCTTAACTTTACTTTAAAACGAAGAGTAACATCCAGAAATCTCTTCTTATTCAATTCCAAGTTCAAATGAAGCTGATACATCTTTCAGTTAACTGTACCATGTGTACAATGAGGCCCAGTCACAATAATTCCACTCAGCACCACCTCAAACATCTGAGCTTGGTCTCTGTCTCCCCAGCCAACAAGACAGGAAAGCCCCTCTTATTGGTACCTGTAACTGATAGACTTCCGTGTTCTAGTTGACCTCCTTTCCAAGGTTTTGGATTTTCTTGATTCTTTTTTCTTTTCCTCATTCCCTTCTTCTACCTCCGGTTCCTAAAAAGAACAGAAGCGCTTTGGTCAGATGTGGAGTCTGATCGTTAGTTAGCAGTCATCCATGTGTAGATCACACTTTCTTATTGACAGTAACCTAAGGACCCCAAATGGACATACTTTTAACAAATCATTCCTATATTCCTTGGATTTAAAAAATATAAATAGGACATGAAGGAAAATTCAGATTCTACTATTCCTTAATACTTCTGATGATGTCAGAATTAAGCATTTTGGAGTAAAGTATGTAAACAAAAGACAAAAACAAAGCATTACATAACTAAAAGTCGATTTACAGCTTTATGGTGCTAACAGCTTAAACAAGCAAATAAACATGTGAAGAAATAAATAAACCCTTGAAAGCAAATGTTGTCATTAATTAATCAAATAACAATGTCAATACACCTGGGATAAACATGGGTTATGGGCACATTTCAAAAATTAGGCAAATGCCACAATTCGCAAATGACTATGTATGAATGATTTTTGGTCATCTGGTTTTTTAGATTAGTCCAAGCTAAAAAGCCCTTGTTTTTACAGACAAGGCCATGTATGAGTCACAAAGTGAGGCAAGAGCATTACTGATGTTGCCTAGGAGAATCAATTTTAACATGTATTTCAGTACTGGACCAAAACAAAAAGTAGCTGTGATAAAGATATAGTAAGGCTCAGCCTTCATTTTGTAATGTGCTCATATAAAATAAATACTGGGGAAAAGGTGTATTAAATAAGATTAAACAAAGCATGACATGTTTAAGTAATGTTTTCATTGCCCCATAATTTCATTACTAGTTTAGTTCAAATCACACAGCTCAAGAACAGTTCAAATGTGTATTCAGTGTGCAAAAGAAAATCTCACAATATCTATTGTGAGATTAACTTGTCTGGGTATGACTGCTCTAGGTAAAGGTAATACAACCTTCTAATCTGAAAAGGTAACAGAGCAATGAAAACAATACTAAAGCAAAAACAATGAAATACTACGGTGGTGAACACAATACCTCACAATCATTCTATAAAAATCTGCAATTTTGCTAACCGTCAGCTGTTTGAAAAGCATTAAGCTCTACTGATTTTGAATATGTTAACAACTGTCAACATTTATTTTTAGACTACAGATGACTTTTTTAATCAATGTACAATAAATAACTTATTCTAGATTTCCATAATTTCATTTTCAGCTTTAGTATTGCAAAATAAAATCACTATTCTATAAAGAATACATTCCATTCAATGAAGACAATAAAAACGAAAAAGTAAACAGAAATATGCAGACTAAAAGCAGATAGAAATCTAATGTTAAATTTCAATCCCCCTTAGAGATCAAAGTCAAAGAATTCAGTCTGTAAAATGGTACAATTTGATTCCAAAGTTAAATCTCTACTGACCTTCGTTGTGTCTGGGCTAAAAACTTTAGCGCCATTAGAATCCAAGTCCGTACTACTTACGGGAGCAGGGATGATGTTTTCAACGCTGATCCCAACATACACCAAGCGTTCTCGCCTGTCGAGATGGCGAGAAGAAAAGGAGAAAAGCACTTAGAGTAAGAAAAACAGAAGACTTTCCACTTTAGGAGACAATTTATTTGGTCAGACTCTGGTGGGAACAGAAGCGACTTCACCTTCTTTCTGCACGTTCTTTCTTTTTCAAAACTACGTCCAAATTCTGCAGTTGCTCCTCCAGTTTCTCGCACAGAAGTTTCTGCAAGACAGCCAGTGAATGAGAGATTATGTTCTCTTCATGAAGTCCTTCACTTGGAAATTGAAGCCGCGCTTTCTTACATTTTGAAATTCGGCGGGAGAGCCCTTTGTTTTCCATCCCTCCCCTACGCCTGCAGGGTGACAGCCCTGGCCCTCCCAAATCCCCAATCTCCGACCCCCATCACATACAGGGAAAAAAAAACAGACTACTCCTCAAATGCGTTAATGATCATCTTCACAACATCCACTGTCAGAAAGGAAAGTCTCTTTCCATCAAACCTACGTGCTGACAAGGTGGACAGAACCACTCTCCGTCTGGAATGACCATCAGTGGGGGCCGCAGGCAGGCTGTATGGTAGCCACTGTCACAGGAGTCACACAGGAGGATCTGCAAGGGGGGCAACAAAGCAAAAGAACCGGTCTGTGGACAGAAGTGGTAAGGTGCAATACGGTACAACCTGAGACTAGCCGTCTTAGTGTGACAAAAGGGATTTAAACCATGATAAAAGACACCCAGTTAATGAATTGATGGCTCTTTATTTACTAGGCACTATTTAAAAACTACTTTCCATCAACCTCTGACTGGATCCTAATGTTTTTGCACAAAGCTCTCAAGGAGAGCTTCTCATATCTGGCCCCTCAGGTCTCCAACGTACCGAGCAGGTTTGATCTTTTCAAATCGTTGAGATATGTGTGGAGAGGGGTTACAGTGGTACAATTAATCCATCAGTAAATTGGTACAACTCTTTTCCCAGTGTTTATACTGAATCTGCAAAGGGGCAATTTGAGATCTCCACCCCCTACCCCATGACAGGCCACAGGAATCAACATCCGAAATCTCGCATGACCTCAGCCGTTTGCTCACCAGTTCAGGGTGGTTGGACAGGCCGCAGTGTTTACAGGGATCATCGTTGGGAGTTGGCTCCTCCTCGGAGTCCGACTCGTGTCTGTCCTTGTCTTTCTCCACCTTGTAGTCTTCGTCACTGTCGTCCTCCTCGCTTTCCTCCTCCTCCTCGCTCGAGCCCTTCGCTTTACGCCACCGCGAGCGGGTGTTTGTCCAGCGGGTCCGCCGGTGCCGTCGCCTTCCCTGAAATGGACACGCACGCAGCCTGGCTCATTGCTGAAGGAAAAGACCTAAGGCCTTAAGACACCAATGAAACAACTGGCATGGGAATCCCAACTCTGTGACTGTAACGTTAGAAGAAAAGCCAACAGATCAATTACAAGACTTTAAAACTACCATTTGCAACCCTAATCAGTAAGTAAGCAGCATATCTAGCAGAAACATCTGAAAGGCAAAGGACATTCAGAGTCCATCTATGACTCGGGGCCTCTGTTCAAGGAGCACAATTACTCGTTCCCCATGTATTCTCAAACATTTACTGGATTCCCATGATATTTACATTGTGAATTAGCCTTTTGGAAAGGACATTACTAAAAGCTTTGTAAAGCTTAATTCTTCTAAATATATCATGTTGGATGCTACCAGATGAAACAAGTATTCTACTGACAACTACAACAATTATTGTCATGGCTTCTAGTTCATAAATGTGTGAAATATTTAACTAGCATGTTTATTTCTTCTGCTTCTTCCATTAATGTTCTTATGTTATATAACATATTAACAGCTTTTAAAAGTTTTACTTTATCACTTAAAATGCTCTCCCTTATGAACATTAGAGTAATGTTCATTTCTCTGTGATTCTAATTTAATTTCTCACCTTCACCTGAAGCTCAGTATACTCTATTACTGTCTCCATGTCTTGTCCTCTTTTGCAGTCTGTATTGAACGCTTTATTACTTCTGTTTTTCTATTTCTTTGTTTAACCATTCGACCCTCATTTTCTAGACTTGTCTGACGGATTAATTTCTTTCAAGCGTATAACAATATCTTTTGGAAGTTTAAACATCCTACTTCACGCTCCTGACTCCCATCTTTTCTAAAGCTGTTGCTGTAAGCTCTCCCTCACTCTATCATAGTCTCCTTTACTGAAGCTACAAATCCTTCTTTTAAAGATTTAAAGTGTAAATAATATTGATTCTAGATTTTGAATCTGGGTTTCAATTTTCCCATTAAAGGGTTTCAGCAGAGCACAAGAGACTTTTTTACTGTGTTGCTAATATGAAATAGATAATATGCCATAGAAAATAAGCATTGCTGAAGTACCTTGGTGGGTCTGGTTTGGGCCTCTGAATCAGTCTTTCTTGATCCCTCTTTTGCTTTCCTTTGGGGGGCTGGCTTCTCTTCATCCTCATTATCCTCCTCCCCCTCCTCGTCTGCTGCTGCCTGCTTCTTTTCCAGCTTCTTGTCGCGGATTTCAGCCACCTTGGCTGTTGGCCTGCAAATCCTTGGTGACCTCCTCAGAGACCTCCCATCTGTCACCTCAGTCTCACAGTCTGGCCTCTTCTCCTCCACCTGAATCACGGTCTTCCTCTTGTGTGCAGGGATCCTGATCTTCAACCTGATCCCTCCTTTCTGGATCTCTGATGATGCCTCATTGCATTTTTCATCCTTTGCTTCCTTTTCATTTTCATTAAGCGTTTCAGTTTTCTTCTCCACTTCCTGCTTGCTGTCATCAGAACTGACAGCTGCCTGTTGGTCTGCTCCTGCTGTTTGGGTCTCACTCTTTTCAGACTTTTCCTTTTCCATGTTGTCCTCAGCCTCTTCAGTTGGTGTTGACTTCTCCTCTTGTGGAGTTACAGTGATTACAGAGGTTTCCTCCAGACCACTTGCTTCCTGCTTCTTTTCATCCCCAGCATTACCAACGATTGCTGACTCTGCCTTCTCAGCACAAGACGTATCATTTTCTTTCTTCGTGTCCGCCTCCTCCCTCTCAGAAATGTCACATTCCATTGGAGTAACCAAGGAATCTTTCTTGGATTTCTCACTGTCCTTGTCCAAATTCTCATCATTCGTGTCCTTCTGTCCTTCCTGAGGTTCCTTAGGTTTCTCCATCATCTCTGGTTTGTTCGCAGGACCTTCGGATGCTTCCATTGGCTCCTCTTTGAATTCTTCTTGATGGGAAAAAGCTTTGGGTGAAGGAGATGCCTCTGCTTGTTTTGGAGAAGTCTCCTTCTTTTCTTCCAGGACAGCAGCAGAAGCAGGGTCAGTAGTAGGAGTAGCATCAGTGGAATCACTTACATTTACCTCGGGTCCTTTATTTTCCTTCACTTGTTTGGCATCTTCAACTTTCTCAGTCTTCGCTGCATTCTCTTGTTCAGAAGCATTTTCCTGTTCTTTATGTGGACTTGTGATTGCCTTAAGACTGGACTCTGCTAACCCATTCTCTTGTTTTTTTATGGAGACATCAGGCAAGGCTTCTCCCTTCTTAGCTTGCTCACTCTGCAAAGATACTTTCTCCTCTGATGAAACCCCTGTGTTCGCTGGCTCCTCTTGATTTTGGTGGTGGTTCACCTCTCCTGAACTTTGAACCTCTCCATTCACCAGTTCCTTCCCTTCCTTCTCTACAGCGCAGAAAACTGGTGGCTTAGATTCCTCGTCAGTTTTCCCTTCCTCCTTAAGAAGTTCTTTGGTTGGGGTGATGGACGGGTTACGGACAATCTTACTTCCATTGTCAAAGTCCTCCGTCAGTTTGAGCTCCCTCTTCTTCAGTGGAATCTTGGCCTGCTGGTCATTCTTCAGTGCTCTCTCCAATTCCTCCGGAGACTTTTCTTTAACCTCCTCGGGAAGTTCAATTTTTACAAGGACTTCTGGCACCGAGGCCACCGTGTTCTGACCAGAGCTCTGGGCATCTTTAGGGTCTTTTGGATCTTCTTTGATAAGGGTGGCGATATTTCTGTTCTTATCGGTCACAGGTCTTTCTATTACTTTATCGGCTTTGTTTATTAACTCCTTCTTCTCGGTAGTTTCCTTGCTTTCATTTGATTCCTGTTTGACTTGCTTCACTTCCACATTCAAGTCAGATTTTTGCTCTCCCTTTTCTGACAAAGCGGGTGCCTTCTCCTCTTTTACACTTTTGGAAGAAGCAGGAACAAGTGTCTCCTTTGCAGATTTGCTTTCCTGGTCCTTCGAAACCTCATCTGTTTTGTCAGCTTTTATGTCAGAGGATTCACCTATAGAGAGAGATTTGGTAATCTCACACAATAGCATATGAGAACTGTATTAATCCCTGAAGTATTGTGACCTCAACTTCAAGGTAACGTGTTATTTTAAAGAGTTCTCTGAGCATTCTTTCAAAATCAAATATTTGCTTTGATCACAAAGGCTTACTAAAATATTGTGCTTTTCTCCTGTAACAACCATGGACAAACAATATCTCTTTTCCCTACAGAAACAATACTTATGCACTGCAGTTTCAATTGAGCCGAGCCTTCCCACTACACTTCCAAGTTCGCAAGTCTTTGCTCAGTCTGTGCTCACTCCTCATAGTAACAGATGATGCCAGTACCTGGTGGCGGGATCTCTCCACCCTCCTTCTTGTTCTCTTCATCCTCTGGGCCGGGGCTAGTACTGGAGGAGCCCTCCTGCTGCTCAGGTTTTGTCAGCAGCGATGGGTCAATCTGAGCCTTCAGCAGCTCTAGTGTCTCCGCCAGGTCATTCCGAGATCTGAGGTGGACAAGAAGTAATTGAATGATGAAAAAGCTGGGTAAAAAAGTCCAGCCTGGGACACAAGCATTATCAAGCTGTCCACTTCTCACTGTAATTTCAGATCCTGAACAAAACCACTTTGCTATCGCCCAGTAGCAAGACACCTCTTCATGATAACATTAAGTCCTGCAAGCACACATAAGACACAACAGTTAAAGAGTCCACCACATACCCATCTACTCCATCCAAACCCAGCCTTGGGCAAGAGGGTTTGGGACCACTAGACTGGATGGACTGTCCCAGAAAGCAGATACATACATGAGAGAAACAAAAAGAGCCCTGTAGATTTACCCCTCCCTAGGTGCAAGCTTAGATAAATGCACCCCCATCCCAGGAAATCCCTGCCACAGATCCTCACCGGACTATGCACTTCCACGAAGAACCATCCTGGTCATCCTGCTCTTCAACATAGACCCGCACATTGTGGTCCTGGTCCAGCTGGAACCAGTACATCAAGCCATCTTTGTCACGACCAATTGGCTGCAGGCGCATCGCGTCAGGGTCTTCCTCATTGACCACATTTTTGAACTTGATATTGTCATCAAACTGGCATTCGCACAGGTACTAGAAAAAGAGAGGAATACTGAATATCTGTCCTTGAGGGAATTGTTCCAGCATCATAGCCACTGTTGCATAATCGATTAAAAAACTTGATGAGATCTCTCAACACATTAAAAAAAAAAGCTTTACTAGCACCTGCACCCCAAGAGTAGCACGAAATCAGGACACTTGATAAATTGTGATTTAGAAACAACATAAGTCCACAACTTCACAGTGAAACACTAACATGTGAAAAATATACAGATATAGAGCAGTATTATCTAAAAGGTCTGGAGTTTGGTGTAATTGGAACTGGAGTTTGGTGTAATTTTAGGAAAGTGCAAGAGAAGGGACCCTGGTCTTACCTTGAGGATCCCCGTCTTGCACTCCACAGTCATCTCCTGGTATCCTTTCTTCTCCAGCTCCCAGGCCCATGTGCTGTTGAACTCCTGACACATCTGAGGGATGCGGAAAGAAATCACAGGCAACATGACACAGAACAAGATTTTCTACATTTTTACAGTTACAGAAAATAACAGCTTGCAGTTATGTTTCACACAAAATTTATTATCATAATCCAAGTATACAATCTAAGTATATAGTGCAGGTAATTTAATTACACATAAAATCTACAGTGCCAGTATCATGACACTGCTATTCATAAACCCAAAAGAGACCCATGAGAAACGTATTGGAACTCCTAATAAAGCAATGGGGGACAGAATGAGAGAAGGGATCAGTAAAGGATGGTGGACTGAGGCTTTGACCCAGGTCCAATACCATTACCGGGACTCTGCTTTCTGTTTCCTGATTTCAGAAGCAGAGAGATGTGACTTAACAACCTTGCCTCCCGCAGCTCGACCTCCTTACCTTGATTAGGTATTTCTCCCATCTCTCTGCCGACACAGACTTGCCAATTTTCCTCATTAACTTCAAGTGGAGCTCCACCAAGGGCTTGGGAACTGAGGGGGGGAACAAAAGGAAAGCTGTGATCATTCATATAACCCCTTTCACAGCCCAACCTTAGCTGAGATTTAACAGGATCGGTCTTCATGTGATCTCAATCTTAACTATCACTGTAGCTAATCAAGCTCATAGAAATCTCACAGAAAAAAAAAAGTTAAACTGAACTTGATTTCACCAGACGAGTCCCCCAAAGCAACAGTTTACACACAGGAAAAGGAAACATTCTGTCATATTTGTTTAATTCTAATTCCAGCTCGAGTTTGTTTACCCCATCAATAATCCAAATTTCTTCACCTAACAGGTCTCCTAGCTTTAATGCAATCAACAAATAAACAATTTTTCTTTTTCTTGAGCATTTTTATGGATTTTATGAGATCCACATATCAGAATAACACACTTACTGATAAATGACTCTGTCGGTATGAACAGGGTTTATGATGTGACTGTGAGCCAGTGACTGGAGTGTACAGGGCATGGCGGCTTTAACCACAGGGACAGCTCTCTGGTTAGCTCCTGAAGCAGCATACCCAAGACTACCCACAGGAAGGCTCAGCTCTAGCGGAAAACCAACCAAGTTGTAGCGGAAAAGACAACCAGTGCCCAGCGGCTGGGTTGACACAAGCGTAAGAGAATAATTTCCAGAAAACCTATGATTCTGCTTTAAACTCCTGAGTAACAACATCAGTAACAAGCTCCTACTCACTTACTGACTGCTATTTTTCCACACAGGAAGACAAATGATGTAAACCATTAAAATTAAACGTGGTTGTCTCCCAAGAGGCTGAACTGTGAGCGCTGACTGAATTTCAAGATCACAGGTTCGAGACGGGGTCACATCACTGTCTGACTGGGACCCCCAGGCAGTGGCGCACTGGGGGTAGGGAGGGGTCAGCCAGGCAGGGCTCGCCTCCTTCAGAGACACATTGACCCCGGCAACCTCCCGGGTACTCGTAGACATGCGGTGCGTTCACACCTCCGCCCCAGTTGGCGGTGAACCTCTTGTACGAGGCTCTGCAGCCTGTGACATGCTGAAAGACAAGTGGCTCATCATGGGAGTCTGCCTACAATTCCTCATTTGCAGCTGTGTGGGGGTCATGGGGTTCATAACTGCGCACCCAGATGTGACGAACGTCAGATCAGGTTGGTAGAACACAAATAACTAGCAGTTCTAAACCGAATTAAAAAAGAATTAGCTTGTGCTGCTCATCCACTGGACAAAGCCTAGTGCCCTATTGCAGAACACATTCTGCCTGTTCCTCTATTAACCTGTTGCAATGTAACCCACTGCAGTGGGTATTCTCTGAGGCTCTGCATTATGCAATTTTTTTTACCAGCTCAGGAAGTATGCAATTAATTTCTGAAATTCTCACATCTCAGACAGAACAACAAGAATCAGTGTCTTGTGGATACTGCCAAGCCCTTCTGAGTGCATGAACCAACTGACTTAGCGTGCCTATGTGAGAATTTGTAAGTCACATATTCAGAATAATAAATTCTCAAATATTCACAATTTAAAACTAGAAATCTTCACACAGAGTAATTCACAAGTTAAACTGAAATCCTCAAAGAGGCAGAGATGTTTTCTGTATGCTTTAACCCTATAAAATCTGTCCTTTTTGTATCCTGACTTTGTCCTGACTTAACAAAAGCAATCACTCTCCAAATGCTTTGTGGACAATGTTTCTCATTTTTTTCTGTAGCATCTCCTTAGCGCACTATTTTTTTTTATTTTAAACTAATCTCACTGGATAAGCATCACAATTGCATGAGCAGAAAGAACTGGGTGGAAAACAGCAATGTCTTGAAAGAATTCTGCTCCACTATTCAGCTATATTAAAGGCTTTTAAAAGAAACATTCTAGGAAAACACAATATACGCTTAAGGAGTACTATTTTAGTTTTGTACAGTGAGGTGTAAATAGTGAAAGAACTTCAAAAGTGCAATTTCAAAATCTAACACCAACATGAAGTGGTACACAGACTCCAGTTTTAACTACAAACACCACTTATCACCGATATAAAAAGCTGAAATGCAGAATGTCTTCTATGGTGCTTTACCATTAAAAGATTACTTCAACATAAAAGTATCAAAAATCTGGAAAGAGGTATGAGTACATAAGTGTTAAGTATTTTTCAAATATATTAACTACATTACAGACTTTTTAAAACACTGAACAGGTGTTTTCAATGTTATGACCAACTCATGACTTATAGGCAGTAGAGATAAAATGGACTCAAAGTCCTCATTATGAGACCTTCCCAATGATTTACAAAATACTGTCAGTATGATAAAAATAAAACTCCATACAATGCAATGCCAATATATATCCCGCCTGAACTTTTTTGCTTTGATATAACACATTTTTTACAAACCTATATAAATGTAAAACTTTATTAATCGCACACAATCAAGAAATAATCTAATAATCTAACATCCAAACATATAGATTAAGTAAAGGAATTTATAATGTGAATTGGCTATCCAACAGTTTGTTTTCATTTAAATGCTTGAATCAAAATTTGACGTCCATAACAGAAACCCCCACAGACAACTTTGTCGAAATCAAAATTAATCGATTATTATAAGGGAACCGTTAATGACAAACACGGGATTTGCATTTCTTCCGACTTGAGAGAAACCGTTTATCGTTAGTGTCAGATAATTAAACCTGAAATGTGTATATTAATTCACCTGCTACAAACACGTGCTCCTGGGGTTGGCTCGCGGCGTGCTAATATTTACCGCGACGTCATTTGTTTTGACACATTAGAAAAAAGAAAATCAATGCAAACGCAAAGAAAGGTCATTAACAGCACGGATTATTAAAAGCCATTCTGTATGATATAGGGATATTGTGAAAAATCGTGGACGCAGGTATTTGGGTGTCTTTAATTTTAATTGCCTCAGAAATATCACGGTCGTAATCAACAAATGATTCAACCATGTGAACACAAAAATGAATGAATACATCTTGTCCCTCGATTCTTTAAACATGTTTCTGACAGTAAAACACAAGCCCATTCCGCCTAAGTACCGTTTGAATGGTGTGAATATGATCAGATCACAAACGGAGAGACTCCATTCAGCAGGAAGTTTAGCATCGCTTGTGTGCGCCTGCGCAGTCTTGACAGTGAACCACTATCTGCCAAAAAATATCATTAAACTGTAAATATCGTCGGCGCATTTCGAGTGCAATGAAACACTCCGGTCCCCATATAGGAACTTAACGGAAGCACAATCGCTATATTACCACGAATAGTATAATTCACCCCTCATTGTAGCCAACATTATCTTTACTATTGTGCAAAATAAAGTACTATTTACTCCATGAGAAGGCAAATCAAGTCAAGATGGAAAATAACCCCCGAGACACTCCAAAACGCCACTAGCAAGCACATTCCTCTTCTCTCGGGCAGAAAAACTATTTGCAAAGCTCAAATCATCTTTCTGCATTGACCGGTGGCTACAACCCCCATCGTAAAAGTCAATAAGCCAGAGAAAAATGAAGTTGAACGTCACTTAATCACACAATAACAGTGCTCCCAAAGATCTGCACCACCAACACAAGCAAAGATGATGGAGACCCTTTTTTTTTAACTACATCGCTGCCTCTGCACTTTAAAACCTCCTACCTGTCGAGGTCTCCCTTAGTGCTCGCTCCAGTTGTGGGAAAGTCAGCTCTGGCAGGTCCAGCAGAGGTCCATACCGCTCCAGAAAAGAGCAAACTACGGCGAAGCTGGGACACAAACCGGGGCAAGAATCCACCGCCGCCGCCGCCGAAGCAGCCATTTTTTCCAATGGGGGTGCAGGAGACTGGGCTCGGAGGACCGACGGCTGCCCACAATCCACCGCGCCAGAACGATGGCTGCGCTCAGACACGCAGATACACGGAAGTCTGCTCGGAGTTTGCACAGCTCCCGCAGCAAACCGGGACCTGTACGGCTGCGTAAACACAGCCGGATTGAGACGTCACTGGGTCACGCTTCCACAAAACTGAACGGTCCGCAGTAGCAGCAGCCGCGGATTCAAAACAACAGAGGAGTGGCGATTTAACAAAGACGTGTGCAGGTACCCGTGTATAATCCTCACTCCCCCTGAGAGCGCCGCCTAGCCAGGGGGTGTGAAACTCCAGCGAGCCCCCCCGCTATTAATATGCGTGTGAATTCCGTGTGACAGCCAATTTATGAAATACTGTCCCAAATTATACTTACAAGGAGATTATCACATGCCTTGCTGTTAATGCACCGGTTTGATGCAGATTAATCACCTGTGCAAAATATATTGTCAATGAATGTACACGATTTAAAGAATGTAAAGTGCACCTCGGTTTAATAATGACAAAATACATGGGTGCTGTCGGATCCCCTTTGTGTTTCAGGAACTTCAAACTCTGCCTTAACTCTGCAATGAGTATAAATGGTCTTTGCAGTAAATTAATTAGATGAACGTTATGTTTGTCTTGTCCTGCAAACTTGAATTTGTCGGCAAGTGGTCTTGTAATATGAGTGACACAAATGAATCTTCCAGTGTCATTTCCAACACATGAGCATTTGATGGAAACTACGAGAATAAATCTAGATAACATTAGTCTACACATCACTGTGGTATGAAAAGGCCGTGTACTGAGACCCACCACGAGTGGTCGAGATTTAAGTTTATTGTCGTATTGAGTACTGTAGCGCCCTCGCCTGGCGTTGCGGCCGAAGAGCGCCCGGCTGGGGTGCACGGCGAGGGGCAGGGAGTATTGGTGGTCAGGGCGGGGACTAGGAGAGCCACTGGCCAGTGCTGCTGACCAGTCGTGGAACAGGTGTACACAGTCGCAAGATCGCCCGGACTCATGTCGTTTCCTTGGTTTTGTCCCCCTTTTATACATGTACCCAATTACCATCCTATACCTGTGTAACTGGACCCGAATTGACCCCAGTGTGTTGCAGACTTGTCTCTTTCTCTCCCTTTGTTGTGCCGATTAATAAAGCGCCGTGTTCTCAGTTAAGAAGAGCCGGTCTTCCTGCGTCTATCCTCGCCGACGCCGTCGCGTTACATTGGTGTCAGCAGCGGGACGGAGGGTCCTGGCACGGACGGAGCCTGCCTTGCGTGTGCAGCCTGGAAGGACGGGTCGGGCTCGGCGGGACGCTCGACTCTCCAGGCGCGGGCTGTGTAGGGCCAAACGCATGGCATGGCGGCCTGAGAGCAGCGCCTGGGGGCGGGACAACGGGACTGTATATAGTGGGGCGGAGGCTGGGAGACTTCGTGTGTGTTAGTGTTAGTGTTAGTGTAGGTGTAGGTGCAGTATTGTATTGTATTGTGTGCGTGTGCTTTTTCCCGGTTCCGGGTATTAAATTTATTGTTCAACCCCATTCCTAACACCTCTTCCAGCAACAACCTTATTTTTTTTCCCAGGAGGTCTCCCATCCAGGTACTGACCAGGCTCACACCTGCTGAGCTTCAGAAGGTTGCCAGTTGGGAGTTGCAGAGTGATATGGCTGCTGGCGTCAGCGTAACATTAGCGTTACGGTCTCAAAAGGAAACGCACGGTTTTATGGATGGCTATGGGACTATTTTTGGAAGATGAGGAAAGTCGACATCTCTCCGTTTTTAACATAGGAATCACCCTGGGGTTGGAATTTAACCACTTACTCGGAAGGAGGTGTGCTGGGTCAGCCTGCTGAGCCAAAAGAAGTAGAGATGTTTGTCAGCAGCAAGCTGTACATGCTGACGGGCAGTGCATACATTACCTTGCAATATATAGCGATTTTAATAAAGTTACAGTGGTGGCATTTTGCACTGATGTATAGCACAAATGTTTTAATACCTCAAGTGATATTTAGCTTCACAACAATTTAGTTATTATGTTTAGTAAGGAGGTATTGTGAGCTGATGGCGTATCATAACGTTAAAGGGTTAACTCTACACCACCTCCATGTTCAGCTCCGCACGCTACGATAGTTCCTCTATAACTGTTTTATTTCTTCAGGTTTTATTGAACATTAAGTAATGAAAGTGAAGGACAAGGGGGGTATTCAAAAAACAAAAACACAGAACAATATGTTGGCAGAAATCAGTCCTCCAAGAAAACTAGCCACACGCCGTCTCCACAGATCGTGACGTCGTGCGCAGGCTCAAGGGTCTAGACGAGGGGGGAGTGAATACAGCAGAAGGCCCAAATGTCTGCGCAGAGTCTGCACCACGTCTGTTCCAGGCATCTGCGTGAACTCATCCGGTAAAAACAAAACAGCGCCAGGTCGCGCATCCACAAGTCTGTGCAGCCGCGCGGTTTCTCAAGAGCTGGACAGATGTATAACAGCAGAACTGACGAGGAAGTGTGCAGGTTGTTGGATAGAATCTAATCTTCATTTCAGCCACCTTATAGCGCCACCCAGTCAGGGGGCTGTGAAGCATCACAGCGTTACACTGTCAGTATGCGTGTGAATTTGTGCACTAATTTATGACCCGCTGTCCAAAATAGTAATTAAAAGAAGATAATCGCATCCGTTACTGTCGGTGTACGAGTTGAATGTAGATTAGTAATCTTTGCAAAATAAATTGTCATTGAATGTACACAACATTGAGTTGCACACATTGATTTGAACCTTGGTTGTGATACAATTAGTATAAAAATGCCTACTAATAAAAGCATTATGCCTGCCAATGAAAAAGAACAGTTATGTTGTTGTGAAGCTATGTATGATAAGTTACAGTAAATGTAATCAAAAACTAAAGAGACCAGGCTGAGAGATATGTTGATTGCATACGTATTCAGACCCATGAACTCAGTATATGGTGACAGCAACTGACCCTACAAACTTTGCATGCTGACTTGGTAGAAAATTCTTACCTCTTCTTCATGGCTCTCTCAAGTTGCCTGAGGTGCAGTTAGGTGCAGTTATGGACAGCAGTTTTCAAGTCTTTCTACAGATTCTTGATAGGATTCAAGTCAGGACTGGACCACAACATCCACCATCTTATTCTTAAACCATTGGCCAGAATGTTTCTCTATCAATGTTCGTATTAGTCTTCACAAGCTTCCCAGTCCCATGGGAACAGAACTGTGGTGTAGTGCTGCCATCACCATATGTGACAGCAGGGATGATATGAACTGAACAATGCACTATGTTGGGCTTTGTGTCAGATGTAATGCTTTGCATTTACTACTAATAATAATTGCTTACACATATAGCACTTTTCTGGACACTCCACTGAAAGCCCTTTATAGGTTTATAGAACAGAGTGATGTAGGGAATTCATAGATGGGGATTATTAGGAGGCCATGATTGGTAAGGACCAATGGGAAATTTGGCCAGGATGCCGGGGTTACACCCCTACTGTTTCGAGAAACACCCTGGGATTTTTAATGACCACAGAGAGTCAGGACCTTGGTTTTAGGTCTCATCCGAAGGACGGTGCCTTTTTACAGTATAGTCCTGTCACTATACTGGGGCATTAGGACCCACACAGACCACAGGGTGAACACCCCCTGCTGGCCCCACTAACACCTTTTCCAGCAGCAACCTTAGCTTTTTCCCAGGAGGTCTCCCATCCAGGTACTGACCAGGCTCACACCTGCTGAGCTTCAGTGGGTTGTCAGTTGTGAGTTTCAGGGTGATATGGCTGCATTTGGACAAAAGGTTTCAGTTTTGTCTTGTCAGACTACAAAACCTTTTACCACAAGTTTGTGTAACATTCAAATGCGTCAATGCAAACTGCTTGAAGGATTTGAGATGAGTTTTGCTCTCTGCCATACAGGCCATCTTTGTGGAGTGACAGAAATATTATTTGACTGCTGCACATTTTCTCAAATTGTAGCTGTTGAAATATGTAGCTCTTTAAAGTCGCTGTTGCCTAGCAGCTAAATTCAAAGCCACAGCTTGACCTAATCAGTATCTGGGTGATATGAAATGCATAATGATCAACTGCACATTCTTTAAAGGATTATTTAGTGTTTTTAATTTATTTTTTGTATACCTTACTCCTGATGTGTGCTTTCCTACAACTGTCAGTCTCCGAGTTGCTGTGAAAGCCCCTTGGCCATCACAGTTGAATCCTTAATTGAAATTCACTACCGGACTGGGGGGATTTTACAGACAGCTGCGTTAATTGTTAAATCGGGTGAACCACTGTCACTGCTTCTCGCAAATGAAAAATGGACAAAGTAAGCATGAGTTTACTCATTCCTGTGTTACTCGGTCCTAACCAACCTCTTGACTGTCCAATGGAAGGAGGGGGTGGGGTTAGAGAAGAGCAGCCCTTTGTGATTGGACGGGAAACGAATGTAGGCTTGAGGAGGTGGGTGTGGCCTAACCATGCAGGGTGGGGTTACGGCGCTTTTGTCATATAAGGCGAGGACAGGAGGTGGAGGGTTGGGGTTAGTGTGTGTATTGTGCTTTTCGGTGTTTTTTTTAAGCATTAACAGGACACACCTGCCTTCCGGTATGGTTTGCGCTTTCTGAGAAGAGCGAAGGATTCGTTTGTACTATGTTTTGCTTCTTTTTTGTGCTTATAGGCCGTTAATTGAGTGGAAATTGTGCTCTCGTTCACATTTGAGTTAGTTGTCGAGGTTCGTGCTAGAAGGTTCTTTTTGGCACATTGTTTATGTTGTCATGCAACCCCCGGATCAGAACTGCTGGGCAGTAAAATGCTGTTTTAAGTCGCTTACTAATCTACTTGCAGTGCCATGAATCAATTTTGTATATATGTACACTAAAAAGAAACATTTATCTTAAAAACATCCAGGATCTTTCAATGCAATACGTTTTGCACTGTTTAGTTACTACTATGCTGTTGTAGAGTTAAGCAAAACTTGCAAGGCAAAATGAAACGATCTTTGTTTAAAAAAAACAATTTAGAGTTCTAGAATACTTTAGTTCTTAAAAAAAACACAACCTTAAACTTCATTCTTTTGCAATTCTAATGAAGTAAAATCGATTCTTCCCCTTTAAATTGGTGAGTTCGGTGTGTTGTAACTAGATGCGAACGTGGAAAATATTCGTGCCAGTAAAACAATTTTCAGTTTTGGCTTTTAGACAATGATTGAGTGATGTAACCATATACGACTAATATATTATTTACTAAATCCAGTCTTCCTTCTGACAGCACATACAGTATATGGCAATGGAATTAAGAACCTTAAATAGGATAGATGATTATATTTCCTGTCTCCCTGTCTGTTTATTGTCATTTTAAGGCGTCTTTTTGTCATTGTTGGTTGGAGTGTTCCACCCAATTCCACATTTTTACATTATTGCTCAATCATATTTTTTTTCACAGTTAAATCCTCAAACAGTTGTATTACTGTCAGTGTTCCAGGTTTAGTCTGAATGTGATTGACAAGCCCAAATGTCATCGCCGGAGATCGCAGCTCTGTCCTGGGGACATATGAAGGTGAAGGGATGTTCTGCATCCTATAAGGACTGCAAAGTATGGCCCGGAGGCAGCCGTGCCTGGGACTGGAGAGAAACTGGCACCGATGTAAGTGATTTAAAACCAGTGAGAGTTAACAAAATAACTGCATTACAAAACAATGTGTCACCGTCAAGACCATGAACACAATTCTGAAACATTCCACAACGGAATCTAGCCCTATTTGCATTCAATACAGTGCCAATGAATTAAATGACTGTGGGAGGCAAGGAATAATTGCTATAATCTGTAGTGTGTTAGATCAAGGGTTGTACCAGTAGATGCCAAGTCCAGATTTGAACACCATCTTCTCTTTGTGTCGAGGTACTGTAATACCACAAACCTAATTTTATTATTTAAGCTTGGGCTGAGCAGTAGATGGACATAGAAGAAAAATAAATCTGGTTCAAAAATGTTTTCTAGTACTATTGTTTTGCATGTATCTCCTTGTTATCTTTAGCATTACCCTGGTGTTCAGCCTACTGACCTGGAGGAAATTCTGAAGAAAGGGGTGAATACCTTGGTAATTGGCCGGGGGATGAGTGAAGCCTTACAGGTACAAATGACACCTCTTCCTTTTGAATTGCATGGCTGACATGCAAAAAAAGCTAAATCAAGGAAGATTTTAAGTGACCTGAGATGCTGCCCCGAGTCAGTTTTAAACAATCTCAAATGAAACAACCTTTACCTTAGCCCTCACCTCACAGGCCAGATTTTATATGTTGAATGTCCCACTTCTAGCCTATCATTGTCTCCAATGGTTTAATTGAATAGGTGCCAAATCGGTTCAAATTCAATTTTAAAATATTACATGCAGTTACAATGAATCAAGCTCTAAATACTTATTTTTCTCCACCAGGTGCCTTCATCCACCCTGGAGTATGTCAAGCAGCAGGGTGTGGATGTGAAGGTCTTTCAGACAGAGAAGGCTGTCAGAGAGTACAACACACTGGCTGGGCAAGGAGTCAAAGTGGGAGGCGTTTTCCACTCAACCTGCTGAGATGTCAGCCTAGTCAATTCCAAGGGAAGGCTTTTGTAGAGCTTCTGGCAACATTGTCAGAGCGTTTGGCTCAGATGTAGAATTCGGTTCAAACTGAACAAGGTGTTAAAGTGACTTGTAAATTAATATAATCTAAATAGCCCATACATTAGACTTTGTTTTCAATTGCTACAAATAAAACATTTTGGAAGGGTTATTATTTCTGTTTCCTTCCTTCCAGAATTACAACGTAAGCCTATACGTACATAGCAGACGGAATTATTTTGGATTTTTTTGTGGACGTTCACTCCAGTGTATATTAGCAGAGAATGTATATAACGTAATTGAGACTACAATTGTTGACATATTCTTAGGAAGGTTTAATTTAGTTTTCCTCCAGTATCATCATACAACACATTTATACAAAACGTTTATGAAACAAAACTATTTAGAAAAAATATTAAATTACAGTTGTCCTATTTACATCTTTTAGGATGAATACAGAGTGCGAATGCCATTACTTTTAAGGAAATTCTATCCACAGTGTGTAGCATCTGCAGGAAGCTTCATAGGGTGAAGTGTCAAGGTGCGGGTCAGCGCCTGGCAGGCTTGGGCATGATGAAGACCTTCACAGGCTTGCTGAAGGGAATAGTGCCTTCAATGGAGCTGTCCATGGGTGGCATCCCGTCTGTGCTGTCATTCCAGGCTGGCTTGAGGGAGGGCACTCTGCTTGCACTGGAGCTGTAGGCAAGCAGCAGCTTCACCTCAATCTGGCAGGGCTCTGCAACAACGGCACACATTAGCCAACTTCCTGCACTACGATCTGTATTCAGCTGCCGACCTGCATTTTTCATTGCAGTGACAATCAAACAAGAAAAGCTTTTGTCGACAACAAAATATCACATTTTTTTAAAAAGCACAAGCCTTATCAAATGAGACTGAAAATGTAAAAGTGATGTAAAATGTAAATGTGAAGTATGGGTATTTCTTTCAGCCACCCTAGTCTGTAGGGTGTTATATTAAGTCAGTTATATTAAAATTACACATACTGTAATACTGAAGGGTACTGTTTTAAAACAAATGTCATGTTATTGACATTTTAAATTGCAAAGATTTGTGTGAAATATTCACTTAGCATATTATCTATTCCATCACCTCTTATCTGATAAACCATTTACTCCATCTTTTACTGTTTTAATACAAGAAGAAATGTAATATCCAATCTTCTATGCCATAAAGATAAAATAATATTTTTTAAAGTGACCTGAAAACATAAGAATGAAGCTCGAGGCACCTGATTTCAATGATACTTCCTTGTTTTTGACAGCCCAACAATCACAAACTAAGTTATTACATACCATCTGAAGTCTGGAAGCATTTTATAGTTATTTATAAACAAAAGCACTAACAGTAATAGTTTTTACTAACTATGTCCTTGGGCTAATTAAGTTACAAATGGCACACTGTTTCATACCTGTCCAGGCAGAATGAGAGAGGTACACCTGAGTTATGAGCCTGTGCCTTCCAGGCCCAGGCTTTCTGAAATCACTGGGTTTGGGGTGGATTATATGTGCCTGTCCATCTGGGTACAGAACCTATAAGGGTAACACATACATCGTTAATAACACACAAGTCACTCTAGTCCAAATGCCACCTGAACCAAAAAACTGTACTCTTCCACAGTCTAAATGCAACCCTAAAATTACTTTTTCCTTTAACCAAAAAGTTTCCTACTCTAACCATAATCCAAGACCAGTCTAAAACCCAATCCAAATCTCACAATTTTCCCTCGCCACCCCTTTACAGCCAATAGATCTCAGGTTGCCTAACATCTTCATGTACGTACCTGAACTTTAACACAATTTTGTGGATCCTGCACATGTTCAAGTGTTGCATCAATGTCCAGGGCCATCACTAATCCAGAGGTGAATCTCAGGGGATTATCAGATTCTCCATTTGTCTCAATGATGGTTGCAGTTGCCCTGTGGATCTAATACATATATAAGTAGAAAAAAGGATGTAACATATCCAACAACTCAGAATCTGTGTATGCTACTGGAAAACCAAGGGCCAAGTATACAGGATCTTGTGTATTGTAGAATTAGCTCCAAAGTCAGTCTGCCCACATGTAAATACTTGGAAAAGCCATAAGGGTCACAGTGCTATTAAATGTGCAGAAATGCTTATAGTGAAAGACCAACACCAGGTCAGTAACTACAGATGTGATGCTGGACACTGACCTGTTCAGGCAGCTTGAGGTGCAGGAAGCCACTCTGTCTGAGTGTGGTCTGCAGGATCTTCACCAGGTCTAAAGGCTTACAGGCCACAAGCCTGGGCATCAATTCCAGCAGCTTCTCCACAAAACTATCTTGGAAATGGGGCAATTCTGAGGCAAAACACCTTGGAGAAACAGGGGTTGGGAGAATGAGATCATGTGATTGTTCCTGTTTAGTTTTTCCTGCTAAATGTTCAAAGAGAAAAAAGGTATATAAAAATCATGACAATGGAAACCAACCAATTTAAAAAAATCCCAAAGCTCCTATTATGAGCAACTGCAATCCTGTCATTCTAGTAATGTTCCATAGTGACAGGCTAAAGGAACCAAATCATTTTAATCCTGAATGGTGAAGACTACGAGGAGTTTTATAAATCCTCAACGGTATTAGAAAAGTCAATCCAATGGACTATTTTAAAATCAACAGTGAACATGAACCATAGGACACTAGTGGAAACTAAGGGTGAAAGGCACTTTAAACTGAGAAAAGGAGGTACCTTTTTATACCAATGATTTGGGGTGTCTTGAACAAGCTACTCAGGGTTAATGTTTTAAGAGTTGCAGGATATGTAGTACCTCTGAAATGCATCCACGTCTTGAAGAAACTTTTCACAGATACTCAACAAAGGCTCCACCCTGAAAAAAAAACCAACAGGGACTACTTTTCTTTCTACTGCAGGGAGAGGAGATGAAAGTATTTTAACATACATCCAATTCAGAACAAAAGGTTCACGTTGTTATACACGAAGCATTTAACCAAGTCACGCTATTGCTTTACATACAAAAAAGTGAGCTTTTATTTTTCTGCTTCAGTGTTAGCGAGCAGTGTCAAACAGCATGACTTGCCCTCGTCTGGTGCGAGCCGTCAGGACTAGCTGGAGCGCCTTGGCCTGCAGTCTGACATGGTGAATGATGGCCACCTGTCTGTTCTCCAGCCCGCTGTACAGGAACTCGAGCTTGTACGTCTCTTCCAGAATCTGAAACAGCCATTCAACATCATAAATCGTCTTACTGTTATTTATTTAGCTGCGGACGTCTAGCATGTGGAGATCAACACACGCTGAGAAGAGTCTGGTGTTCTCTACATCACAGAATATTATGTTAAGGGCTTTTTAGTTGTTCATACCAATGCTTAATGTAATGTGGGATGTAAGAAAGGAAAGGGACAGTGCTGCAGGCAGCCAGTGTTTAAAGAGATTCTTTGCAGAACTTTTCATTTCCGATTCTTATAAACCGAGGGGCGTTCACCCTGCAGTCTGTGTGGGTCCTAATGCCCCAATATAGTGACGGGGACACTATACTGTAAAAAGGGGCCGTCCTTCGGATGAGACGTAAAACGGGGGTCCTGACTCTCTGTGGTCATTAAAAATCCCAGTGTAACCCCGGCATCCTGGCCAAATTTCCCATTGGCCCTTACTAATCATGGCCTCTTAATAATCCCCATCTATGAATTGGCTACATTACTCTGCTCTCATCCTCACTGATAGCTGATGTGTGGTGAGCGTTCTGGCGCACTATGGCTGCCGTCGCATCATCCAGGTGGATGCTGCCCATTGGTGGTGGTGTGGGAGTGTCCAGGAAAGCGCTATGTAAGTGTAAGCAATTATTATAATTTTTATCGTACGTGACTCATGGTCCCGATCTGCAAAGGAAGGCTATCTGACAGAGGTGAAAACCCCCTGCTACACCACCAGGACTCCTCTCTTCACGCGCCGTAACAGAGGCGGCCATCGCCTGCCCGGGCCCTTACCTGCCGAGCGGCTGCAGAGGCCATGGCGTTCTGTTTCAGGTGCAGGGGGACAGCCACGTTCCACAGCTTCTCCTGCAAAGCCTGGGAAACACCAGCCCACACGTTACGGCAAATCGCTGTTTGGCTGTTCCTCGGGGAAGAAAAGCCTCTTTGGATGCCGGCCGTCCTTACTTTCATGAGCAACAGCTGGCAGCGAAGATACGTTGCCGAAAAATCAGCAGCCCCCGACAGCTCTGTCTGCAGCTCTCCCAGTCTCTGGAGATCCCTGGGGAGGTGTGAGAGAACTCCACTGTAAGCTAAGTAATCATTCGATTTAAGATCTCACTCAGTTAGCGTTTATATACGTAGCAAAAGTGTTGTTTTTAAATAGAATACGTTGACATTAAAAACCACCTTGATTTTAAGATCTACAACACTAGCTGGCCCTTTTCTTTGAACAAGAAACCAAGCAGAATACGGCTGTATTTAAAAGGTTATCCTGTTCTTTTTTTTAGGCAAAGTAGTTACTAGATTCAGCAGAGGCAGACCCATGATGCCCACCCCCCCCCTTGTCAGCTTTCCCCAGACTGGCTTTCCTCTGTCACCTGATAGTAAAGTCCAGCAGGTCCTGGGCCCCAGGGGCCTCCAGGTGCTGGATGGTGCAGACTCTGGCCAGGCTGTCCTGGAGGAACTGCTGAGAGGACTCCACACTGGATCCCATGCTGGAGGAATCGGACACAGACACCAGCTTCTGCCCTGGCAGCTAGACAGGAACACAAGCAACGACAGCGCCACGATTATCCCAGGCTTTTGTTCAGAATATTAAATCTTCCATTGGGTCCTATGTGGGACGCAGTCAATGGAAAGCACCCACTAACTCACACCATCATACATTAAGAGCTCTAAAAAGGGCTAAGTGCTGTGTTTCTATATGACACTTAACTCTATTCTTGAACTTCTTTTACAAACAATATGGCAGTCATGCTACAATTATTCATCATTCTTAACTATGTCACATAAGTGCTACTATATTCATTTTTAATACTTTGTTTACACAATATTCATTTTAGAGGCAATCATCAGAAGTCCACGATAAATTCCAGCGGAAGATCTGGGAATCACAAATGAGGTTTAGGTTTTACCCTTAGCTGTGGGACTAGGTGAGAAAGGCTGTCCCTCAGGTAGGAATAATGTCTGAATGTGTGGTCTGAAAAAAGTGCCGGCATGGTAGGGCAAGACTTGGCAGCATTAAAAACCAAAACCAGAACAGCAATGTCTACAGAGCAAAGGTCAAGGGAAATCATTCAGAAACAAAATATGAAAAATTCAGATTTGCTAATGCCTTTCAGATGTTGAATTACATGAATACGGTCACATAAAATTAATTCCAAATGTTAGAGAAGATCCTTTTAAATTAAATTATATACAAATGGAAATTTCCCCCCTCCTCCAAGACATTGAAAAGATACACGCTGGGTCATCCATATCGGGTTCAGGAGTGTCAAAATAGGGGTGTGTGCTCAGGAGCTCAGGGGCTATAGGCAGCACTAATGTAGGATGCCTTGCCCCAAGAAACTTCAAACACCTGAAAAGAACAAGGGATCAAATAAACCACCCGAAGAAAGGCAAAATCCATGTAAAAACAGACATTATGTTCATATGCGCTACTAAAATATCTCAAGTTTCTCATTTCCATAGGTAATTCTGAAGCTTCACAATGTTGAAAAAAATAATCATTGATCTCTACAAGCTGATGTCCACATTTCATTTCCGGACGAATGCAAAGATCTTCAGCAGATAGCAACGTACTTCCAGACAGAGTTGCGGTCCGTTGGGTACTTTGTCAAGTTCTTGAGCAGCTCCACGAGGGACAGATGAATGCACTCCTTCGTAGATACATTAGTGTAGCACAAGAGCTCATGCAAGGCTTCTCTAATGTCCCGAGAAGAGTCCTGGTTGACACAGGAGAAAAGTATTTCAGATTTCGTTTCTCTTTTTTTTTTGCTTTATTTCTTCAGTTTCAGAAAGCGCAACTACATACAGAGGCCATTATGTCTTTTGTAGAGTTCACAGACGGACAGACTGTATGATCACACACACATCTATACTCTCGTTCATTCACATTGCAGAAAGTGCACCCCCTGAGCCGTTTCCGGATGGTGGGTTCAAAACACTTAGGAGAAATATGCAGTAATACATTCAAATGGAAAAGCTTGAACTGGTAACATTTCAAAAGCGAAAAAAGAAATCATTCTGGAGTAGCTAGGTGTACCTCCAGCACAGCCAGCACCGTGTCCAGCTGGTCTTCTCGCAGGGTGATGTGGGTGGAGATCTGCCGCAAGGCGTGGATGGACTGCAGCCGAACTTCTTCGATCTCGTCGTTGAACATGTCCACTAGAAAATCCAGGCACTTCTCCGCGAAGCTGGCCGAGGACTGAGCCAGTGCACACAGGGCCTCCACGGCCGCAATCCGCACCTCTGCACACAGCAGAAACACACAGACGTATTGCCCAGGGCATTTCTCGAAAAGAGTAGGGGTGTTACCCCCGGAGACCTGGTCAAATTTCCCCCTGGCCTTTACTGATTATCTATGAATCAGCTTCATAACTGTTCTCCTCCCCACTGATAGCTGGTGTGTGGTGAGTGTTCTGGTGCACTATGGCTGCCGTCGCATCATCCAGGTGGGGCCTACACGTTGGTGGTGGTGGAGGGGAGTCCCCATTACCTGTAAAGCGTGTTCAGTGGAGTGTCCAGAAAAGTGCTACATAAGTTGCAAGGATTATTTTTTATGGAAAAACATTAATTTGCCAACAATGACAATGTCTTTGAATTTTTGCAGTACCACAGAACCCAGCTTCAAATGGGAATAGAAACAACTTCCAGTAAAGTACTGAACCAATGTACAACATTAAGAGCCTGGATGGGAGGTGATCTAACTGATGCAGAAGTATGGAAAGGTGACCCATGGCAGGACAACCCCACCACCATCAAACCCCTGGAAGACAGCATGGTAGCAGAGTGCTCCAGACACATCTGCACGGTGTGCGAAGCTCATAAAGGTGTGCTGCAGAATGCTGGATTTTGTTTTGCAGAAGTCTTGCCAGGGAACGGGGAGAGACACATTTCTGTAAGCCCCACAGGGGACTAATAACTTTCTCTGTAGGTTTTAAGTTAAGATGCTCACCATACATCTCATCCTCCAGCCCATGCACAAACGCTCCACAGGCTCCAGAGTCAATCAGATTGACAGAGAACGTGTCCACTTTCTCCTTCGGAGCGTCGTCTGCCCATTTTCTGCCTGAGGAGAACTCCCCAGAGCTGTACAGCTCCTTAGCTCTCTCATGGGCAGTACGCTTTCTCTGAAGGGAGAGAGGGACAGCAGTCAGTGTGTGACTATTTTCATGAAAAACTAATGACAAAAAGTCCAGGTAAATCTCTCGCAGCTGCCATGCTGTTGTTTTATAACTTACCCTCAGATCTGACATCAGTTTCTTGTCCAATGTCTGTTCTAGAAAGTGAGCGCTAACTTGCTGCATTGAGCCCTGCAAAATAAAATAAATTGAGTGTTGCTTCTGCTCAATGCAATGGCTTGGATGTAAATTGAGATTTACACCTATACGGAACTTACCAACAATTTTGCAGCTTGTACTCTGACTACCCACGATCCGTCACTGACCATGTGGCAAATTTTGCCAAATGAATCATCAATCAGTCGGATTTCTTCATTCGAAGAGGGAATAGGGACTATGCTACATTTAAAAACAACGATAGGAAAACTCAGCTTTGGATATTTTCGAATAACACAATGGGGACTGAATACACAGGTTAAGAAATAATAACGTTTTTTACATACCCTTTGGGTATGTAAAGCTAGTTTAATCCTAAAACTTGTCAAGCTTCAAAACAAAATGATTTTTGCATATTCCCCCCAAAACAATGGATAAATACAACACATACAAGAGTAAACTTACCTCTCGGGATAAAGCTGGCTCAGAACCCAGACCATCTGCACAGCCACTGAGCGGACGTGCTCATAGTCATCTGAAAGCAGCTTGCAGGCCTGCAGAGGATGTACAAATTTCATGCTTACACACATACAACCTAAAGAGCTCAAGAGCAGACCTGCATCAGTTTGCAAGCAGCAGAGGAACACGTAGAAGTTCAGTCTGTGTTGAAGATAAATTAAAAAAAAACATTTCAGCTGTCACACACCTGAAGAAGACTGATGGGTTGTTTTCAATTTTCATTGAAACTAACATCTAATTATTCCTAAGAAAGACCTCAAATACACCGGCAAAATAGTTTACACACAGCTAAAACAAGTACAGTACAATCCAACACATGGCAATAATTCCTGTCTTTCCTTTTCAAGATTTTTTGGCTGCTTACCTGGTTGTAAATGGTCTGCTGTAGTTTCATGCCTCGTTCATGTAGCTGCAGCTGGAAATGAAAAAGATGAATATTATACATTCTGACGGATCTATCCCAGCAACCATGTCAGATCCCCGCCAACTCGCAAGACAGGAATCCCATACCATAGCTTTGATAGCTGCCGTCCGGACCCTGGGATCTTGATCGCCAAAGTAATCGCTGACGATGCTCTGCACATCCTTCAAAGCCACACTCTCGCTCTCTTTGGACGCCAGCTTTTCCACAGACCCCAGGCAGCCTAGCAGTTGCAGACATTTATTCCTCACGCCGAAATACGTGTCGGCGAGATGCTGCAGAAGAAAAACAGATGCTAAAACTTCACATACAGCGATCTCGGCTATTGCGCGAGTTTCCAAAACGCGAAATGGCTCATACGTGATTGGTAAACAGGGGAAAGATGTCTGTATAACGCGAAACTGGCATTGGCTGATACGCCATTTCATCCCCGACATGTTTATGTTTTGCGTCGCGGAGTAACACAACTGAACGCGGTGGTCAGTTGTCCCACATGCTTTGTTTTGGAAGTGCTAACTTGGAGGTGCTCCTCAATTTTTGTGCTGTTTTCACTAAATCTTCTGCATTGCCCTAAATATGAGCATTTCTTTCTTTCTTTATTATGAATTTAACATATTTAAACTGTGCTAACATTTTTATTAGGATAATTATTAAATTTGGTAAGGCATTTGGTTCGGTTTTGAGTGGTCTGCCCCAACCCTATTTTTCCCCATAAGCCCTGTTATTTTTATTGAGCGTTCTTGCATAACGCAAGGTTTTACAGGAACGCATCTATCGAGTTATAGCAGACGCCTGTAGTGATTAATTCAACCATTTTCAACAGCTTCTTCCAATTCAGGGTTGCAGGGGAGTAGAAGACTATCCCAGACAGCAACAGGCATATGGCTGGGTACACCCTGGATGGGATGCCAGTCCATTGCAGGGCAGACACACACACCAGAGACCATTTTCTCAGAAGCCAATTAACAAATCGATATGTTTTCGGACTTAGGGAGGAAACTAACGCGAACGTGGAAAGAACTTACAAACTCCATATAAGAGTTTAGCATCCCAGGTCCAGAACCGAACTTAGGGTCCCAGTGGTGTAACCACTCCTCAGATAATGAGTAATATAATACAATATTTAGCCCTTATTCAAGGTGTTGTGCTGCACATTTGCACTCAAATCAATTCACTGTTTATGTAAAAACTCCACAATAAACACTAAGGGACCTCTCAAAATCACAGTTAAAATTATAATATAATTCTAAATGTTTATATCATTAAAAGCATACTGTCATGCAGGAACAAAAGCAAATAATACTGGCTCACTTCTTACCTTGCAGGCCACTTCAACTAATCTAAGTCTGAGACTCTGGCTCTCTGGAAGCTGTGAACCAATGACCAGAAGTGTGTCCAGCAATTGTGCAAGAACCTGGTGTGATTCTGCATTCAATAACACAAAATGTCATAGTTAAAAGCAAGTAAAGTCTAAATATGAACAAGCACTTCAGAAACATGTTCCACAACCTCAGTAAAGTGTCCAGCCTGGCATAGAAATGATCCTTTGAAAAACATTACATGACTCACTTTCATTGTTCAGAGTATTAATGGCATCATCCACTATGCAGTCTGGAGAAAAGCCTTGAGTTCTGGACAGCAACCCAAGAAGAGAGGCAATCTTCAGTCGTACTGAGCTGTCCGTTTCCTTCAGAGCAAAAGGCAAACTCTCAGTTACCGACTGAAAATTGAACAGCAAAAAGAACACTTTTGAACACTTGATAGTATGGTTTGTATTATTCCTTAACAAAAAGGGATCGTGCTCTGTTCCTCCAGTTAATCATTCCTGCTGATCACAAGAATCTATTGATTTAAGAACAGTCTATTTAAACCCTCATGCATTACCTGTTCTATTCATGATCAATAATTACTGCAGTCAAATACTACTAAAAATAATAAGAAACGATTATTAATGTTTAAAAAGCACCTCTCCAAAAGCCAAGGATGCTGTGCACAGTGATAAAGAAAAAGACAAAAAAAGTATAATAAATGGTAAAAGAAAAAAAAATAAACAAGAGCATACATGTTTATACAGACAGAACGTAGGGCAATCAGACACAAGCTGTGGTAAAAAGGTGAGTTTTGAGTTTTTGGAATTGAAGAGAGTCAAAGAATTTGTCTCTCGTACAGTCCGGGGGATAGTGTGGATGAAATGCCTACTGCAAAACAATCAGTCCTAATCGAAGGATACAGAGGCATGCGTGAGCCCAGGGTCTTCCCTGTTTTGACAATACCTTGTAGTAATATTCCAGGAGGATGCGTACCACCCCCTCCACGCTTTCGGCCTCCACGGGCTGGCGGGCGAACTGAAGGAGGTACTGCAGCGCTTCGGTGGGGCTGCTGGCCTTGCACAGGTCAATATGGAGGGCAGCCGACTTGCTTGGTTTGGTCAACCTTAACTTCTTAGCTGGGATCTCTTCCTGCTGGTGTTGCTGAAACCATTGATTTTATCCGTCATTTGTTTATGGCAGCCCCATTTGTTGAAAAAAGACTTTCAAACCCCGATTTTTATTATTTAATTCTGCAAACAGAATAGCTGAAGATTTTTTTTTTTTTGCAATTGCTTTAAGACTTAACGTCGCACGGCTGTAGAACACTGCTGCATAACTATAAAGCAGGTCAAAATCTCTTCAATGAATATTAATAAAAACAAGGGGGTGTATGGACATTAGCTAATACATTCAAACACGACACTGACGCCACAATATCCATTCTAAAGTTTAAAATAAAGTTAACGCATTCTGGTAAAATAAGATGTTTTGACGATCTCTTTTCTTTGTTTAGAGACAGAAATATAAACTGTGGTGGTTACTTTAAAAAATTACATTTAAAATCAACAATTTAAAAAGCGTGCACAATGCCAACTTCAACTTTTATTATTACTTTGAATTGGTACGTGCAAGTTTAATCGTATATAATTTAATGGCAAAACAATGGAAAAAAATACGGATGTTAAATAAATGATGAGTTTTAAATAACTCGGTGATAAAATCGTGGATATACAAGGAACATAAGCCTATTTTAATCCACAGGAATTTGCTTCATCGGTACAGGCCGAAGGCTTTCGGGACATTTTCCTGTAACTTCTAACCGGCTGTGAAGCCTTATGATCGCATTGAGCATTTTTGCACGCAGCCGTGTTTGCTCGCAGAGTACTACAAACTATTTAAATCTGACGTTCTAGACACATTTGTGTTTCTTTAATAGTCTGTTAGATCTGCTTACCTGGACAACTTTTGAGAATTCTTCATAAACTCGTTTCTTTAAATGCGCTGCCATTGTTAAAAGACAAGATATCGTGGTCAAACTGTAATCAAACGCGTTTTCCTGTACCATCGAGCGTCAAACAAGACTGTCCTACTTTTGTCGCCGTAGTGTAGTTCAATAAGGCTTACTGTATGCTTGATTTAAGTGCAATCACTGGGGGGAAAAAAGACCGAACATATGTTGTCTATAAATGTCAGGCTTTTTTCAAACGTATATTAGATTATGCTACTATAAAAGGTGTAACAATTCGAAACGACATGTGTGAAGATCGGTTTTCGCAGCATAACATAGGGTAGTTGTTCTGTCCAGTGGTCTAACAGGCAGTTTTATAGATACAAATACTTTTAAAGGATACAACAGTTGTGGATTACAGTGATTTTGGTCTTTCACGAATTTTTTTGCGAACATGTATAAGGGAGCCCCTATTTTCCAGCAGATTTCAGGTTTACAATCAAATCATCACTTTGTTTGTCTTTCATGTGAAATGGAAATCTGCGTGCATGTTATCAGCAGACAGTTTGTCAGGACAGGATGTACTGTCTAGATTACCAAATGAGAAGAGTGCAATTGCTAAACTTTGCAAAATATGTATTGGCGCTTCTTCTTTCGTTTCTGTGTTGTAATCCTTCTTGTCCTAAGTAAAAGGGGAAGTATTAGATGGGGACTAAGTGCTGTATTTTTCACTGCATAACATCTTTATAAAAAGCCTGTGCTGCTTGTAGCAAGTTGAGTCTCTGATGCACTCTGCAGAGTGACAGCAGGGCTCCCAATATTGCAGTATTGAAATAAAGACCTTACTCAGGTGAGAACTCTCTATTGTGGCTTCCTTGATAGGTACATTTCCATGACACATGACTATTCCTTTTTACTATATAAGGAAGTGGCACCAAAAAATGCTTAAAATACTAACTGTAAAATCTCTTAAAATGTAATTATTACTTACAAATACATCTTAAAACAGTACAGATGTACACAAAGTAATGCAATAAACAAAATCTTAAAATTACATGTAATATTGTGTAAATGTAAAAAGGACTAAAAAATCTTAAATATTGAATAGCTATGGGTAAGGGGAACAAACAACCCTGTAACCTGTGTATATATTTTTATGGTGTTGCTACTGGGTGACATGTCTGACTTCCTTTCCTGGTTAAATAAAGAGGACACAGTGTTTATGACATACTTTGGTATAAAAGTAACATTTTAATAATTATACATAAAAACAAAAGACCTTACATCTTTCAATTAGGATTTGACATTGATTTGGGATTTAGGAAACTGTATGTTGACACGCGTCACATTTGTTCAGTATTGACATGCTTGTATTTATTCATGATAAACCTCCTCTGCTGGAAAAGTGTAGATCTTTTTGAGTCTTGTTTTGCACAACACAAATGGCAAAAACTTCCAAGTAGGCCATGAGTAGATAACTGTATGGTACAGCATAAAGTGCATGAACAAATGTATTCTACTGTGTGGTGACCATGGTTTGAATTTACTGAAATAATAAGAAACTGAAAAAGAAGTCAGACAGTACTTAATGTCAACTAGGAATCAATCACAACTAATGGTGTCAGAATTGAAATAATATAATACATAATTGTTTTATTAATACAATAAAATGTACAAAATAATTCAGTACAAAAATCACTATATATGAGAATTAATTTACAAAGACTCATACAAAAGTCTGATCAAACATTCAGACAATACAAAAGAGAACAGCAACAAGGTAAAAATCATATAACTCAGTAGTCAAACTCATAAGCAGCTTCCATACTTTCAAAAGACAAGTAAATAATTACTGTTGTGAATTAATCTTCCTTAAGCATACTAGTTTGGAATAATAGGTTAATTCTCAAGTGTTACAATGTGAACATGGAATCTATATGGAATATACAGTCCTTCAAATTAGATGCAAGCCATGTGCTTATCACAATGAGATTTTCAAAACAAAATGCTCAGTCCCAAGGTTATCCTGTCGCCGCAGGAAAAGGAAAAGATTCCATCCTTCACTGGTCTCTGCAATTGACTTTCCAGGAATTTCCAGGGACTCTCAAAACATGGCTCAGACAAAAGTCGAGACATAGATGGGGACAAAGTTGGAAGTCTGCTTACTCATGGTTGTAGCTCTGAATATTCAGCGGAGTAGACAAAAGCTCAGCTGATTAGGTGAAATTTACTACTGGGATCTCATCCAAAACCTCACTTGTTGTGGGTCGAAACAGTTTTACATGTAATAATAATTGCTTACACTTATATAGCGCTGTTCTGGACACTCCACTCAAAGCGCTGTACGGGTAATGGGGATCCCCTCCACCACCACCAATGTGCAGCATCCACCTGGATGATGCAACGGCAGCCATAGTGCGCCAGAACTCTCACCACACATCAGCTATCAGTGGGGAGGAGAGCAGAGTAATGTAGTCAATTCATAGAGGGGGATTATTAGGAGGCCATGATTGGTAAGGGCCAATGGGAAATTTGGCCAGGACGCCGGGGTTACAACCCTACTCTTTTCGAGAAACACCCTGGGATTTTTAATGACCACAGAGAGTCAGGACCTCGGTTTTACGTCTCATCCGAAGGACGGCGCCTGTTTACAGTATAGTGTCCCCGTCACTATACTGGGGCATTAGGACCCACATGGACCGCAGGGTGAGCGCCCCCTGCTGGCCCCACTAACACCTCTTCCAGCAGCAACCTTAGTTTTTCCCAGGAGGTCTCTCATCCAGATACTGACCAGGCTCACACCTACTTAGCTTCAGTGGGTTGCCAGTTGTGAGTTGCAGGGTGATATGGCTGCTGACGTAGTCTCTCTCAGTCTGGCAATGGCTTGAAGTGATGAAGTTGGTTCAGTGGCAGGTTGGGCTATGGTGGTCACTTTAGTCTTTTTTTCTGTCAAGCGGCCAGAGATGTATAGTACAAGAGAGCAATTCCCTTAAGTCATGTCATCTTGAGCGGTGAGTGGTTGTGACATCTATCAGAGGCACGGATATAGACTCTTCACCAATGGGGGGTGTCAAAATTGACCCAATTTATGACATCCTGGTTTGTATTAAAATGCAAATGCATTCTGTACAGGCGCTAAGCTACCCGGGTCATTTTCTGTTCAAGGCAACAGATCGATTTTCGTACTCTTTCTGAACACATTTATTGTACTGCATTAAAAAAAAAAAACGACCATTACAACTTTCCAGATAAAGACAAATGGCAACTGACTAAGAGTTTCTGTTGATTTTATTCAAAGGACAAAGAAAAGAATCTTGTAAAAAAATATCTAGTCTTTATGTTTATATACACTCATTTCACAATTAATAATTTGTCACTGATTAAACATAGAACATTAACATAATATAGCTCTACAACAATCATATAGACAACAATCACAGTCAATAGAAAAAAAGTCATTTGTTCCCTTCTATAGAAACTACTTCTTTAAAACAACTCCCTGCAAGAAGAAGAGGTTGTCCAGAACTCGGAGTAGGAGATAAGTCAAAGAAGAGGGAAAAGTAAGCTGTCAATCATCCAAATGTTGAAATCCATAGACTAAGCAAATTGATTTTTTGGTAACATCACATGATGAACCAATAAAGAAATGCAAAAACATGAGTTGACAAATTTCTCCTTGTTACTCAGTCTTGTTTTTGCTTTTTCCTTTTCTGCTAAAATGCTGATCCGGACGTCCAGGGGCAAGTTAAATTTCAGCCACTATCCAGGCTTAACCTGAACAGAAAATAGTTCAACTTGTTCTTCGAAGGCCAGACCAACAAGGTGATCTGCAAAAGCAACTCAGGTGCCAAGAATTCATCAAGAGGCTAATATTGAGGCTAATATTGGTAGCTGGCACTACCACCAAGTGAATATGAATTTGTAGAAGAAGTCGTAGCTTTTGAAACGGAATCCCTTGTCCGCAACGTGCTGTTGGTAACTGATCTTGTAGCCTTTGGCCTCGATGTCCATTTTGACACAGTCCAGCAGGTCCATGGCGGTAGGCGATGCTTTCCAAGGGCCGAACCTCACCACCGATTCTTTATCGGCATCCAGGCTGTTGATGGCGTCGTTGTACCGCGCAGAGTCCTCCTCCGTCCTCAAGACGCTCACGATGACGCTGGAGTGGCGAGCGGCCATGGCCTCCGCCCGCGCTATCCTGATGATCACCTCCAGGTTCTCCCGGTAGTTGGGCACCCTGGCCAGGAACTGCTGCCTGCCCACCACCTCCCCAAATATCTGCGGCGAGTCCTCCAGCTGCTTGGCTAAGGGCTGGATGTCGTAGAAGAGGGCTTCCTTGTAGACTTCCGGCACGTTCTCGGTGGGCAGCCGCTGGGTGCGGAGGAACTCCAGGACGTGTCTGAAGTGCGTCCCATCGCGGTCAATGAAGTAGCGTCCCTCGGCGTCCGTCCTGAGCTTGGGCTGCCCGTTAAACATCTCGGCCAGCTTCGAGCTGGGGAACCTCCGCAGGGTGCCCAGCGATGTGCTGTACAGCCGGCCACCAACGTTGAGCTGCACAACGGGTGAATGCTGGGAATCCAGAAGAAAGAGGAAAACAAAATAAGGACAGGTGCCCCTTCTACACACCGGGGCTGGTAAAAGCATGTATTTTTTTTTTTTTTTTTATCCAATTCAAGACCAACTTGGACAATCTGAAACAAAAATCTAGTCTGTGTAGTACCAAAGTATTAAATTGATTTACATTCAAGTCTCTCTCATACACTTATACATGCATTCGTTTACTGACAAAATTCCAGGGAAAGAATAATATGTAAAACTAAGGTGGGTATATTTAGTTACCTGTATGTAATTCAACCCGAGTTAATTATTGGATAGGAGCTCGAGCTCTTAGTCATCTCAACATTCTTATTTGTTCTGTTCTTCTTTAGGTTGTCTCGGTAAACCATAGGTTATGCAACATATTCCCCTTTCACTTGGGAGCTGCTGAAACACGGCCCAGTTTTATTAGGGTACAAATCGGGTCAATATAAAAAAAACGCACTTGTACTGTAAGAGTATGCAAATATCAAAAGTACTAATACATATCATGCAAAGCGCCTTCCAACACAATTTCTCCACGTACTAAATCAGTAAAGCAATTTATGCTATTAATCACCTCAGAGGGCCCAATTTAAAAAACAAATGCGAGGGGAGTCCCACAAACTGAGACTGCGAGACGAGCAGCATACATTGCAAAGTCGCACTAGTTACTACGACATACATACCCTGTAATTTGATGAATGACGCAAAAAAGAGAAAAGTCACAGTGCGACGTCTCTTACCAGCGATACACTTTCATTTCTTTACGCGAGCGCTGTTCACACATATAAAACTTATTTTTCTAACTTGTAAAAACTGGTTAGTGAAACCGGGAAAAAAGACGCAAGTATCTAATTGATTTTGTTTTAAAAAAAAACCGTATGTTAAGTATGTTTTCATGTTAAGTTTTGAAAGTTATTGTAGTACGAGACGTCTCCGTACAACAAGGGGAAAAGACGGTTGTTTCTTAGTACCTACAAATTTCCTGTGTTCCTAAACTGAGCATTAACATTCCCGAGACAACAAACGGTAAACTAGCATTGTTCTATCAATTCTTCCAAAAATAACCTGGTCTAAATACGAACCATTCTGTTCAAAACTTACCAACTGCAAATTGGTGGTACATTGCTTTCCTGGAGATTTATATTCGGATTGATTCATTTTTTTATGTCGAACTGCGACTACATGAACCTGTCTTCTACTTGATTCCGGAGTTCCTTTAGGACAAGGGGATTATAGCTTCACCGAGGAGGGTGTGGTCTACAAACTTTTGCCGAAACCACTCCTCGAAAATTAACCACGTTGTCGAACATTTAAAGAACCAGCGCTTTACTGTTAAAATATCAATATACAGAATCAGGGTAGAGTTAATAAACCTTTACCAACTTGAAAACAAAGAAAAAAACAGTTCCTATTTCTTCGCTGAAAGTAACGCAGTTAGAGGCTCTAAATCTTAAAACTACGTACTCAGTAGTTACTTCTGAACGTCAATTATTAAAATACCAGGCCAGCTAACATATGGTTTCAAAGTACGCATTTATCTAAAAAACATTTAGGTACGCGTGTCATGAAATATTTTTGTATGATCAAATATATTAAATATATTTGGTGTAAGTAATTTTGATTCTAGTTTATCTGGATTAAAAGCGACATACTTCGCTGTTCTTGCCCTTTTAAAATATTCATAATGAATTTAGGGTGATGTACCGAGTGAAGGATAATTGTGAACTGAAGTTAAAAAAAAGCATCATTTTCACTAAGTCGTCCGGGACTAACTCGTCACGAAATATTTTTACAAAGCCGTAATTTAGTTGTAACAAACTATTTGCAAAAGGGCGTATTGTGCAGATACAGATCAACTAACACTATAACCTCTCATAAGATATTTACACTGGGTTTGAGCAAATCAATGAGCTGATAGTTTTCACTTCGTATCATGGGGTATTTATGCCAACGCCTAGATACTGAAAGCTGAATCACTTGCTCGTGTTTGTCAAGAAAACCCCGGGAACAGTGGTTTCACTTTTTAATGACCTGGATAACAGGCCAGTAAGTGCATTCTTCCTTCCCTTACTCAAGACGATACACGTAGTCAGTGGACACACATGCCATATATTGTATCCCCAGTCAGAAGTGTTTCCATACAGCCTACATAAATGGCTTTTCACTAATACATTTAAAAATCACTAGTGTTATTTCCGTGCGTATTTGGTATAACTATTTCAACATCCATACAAGACCACTATATTGTTCTATGCATAAGAGCTTGCTTTGTCACATCTCCAACCTCAGTATCTTTCTTTTGGCACCAAATACTGTCGGGCTCAGCCCCCCCCAAGTAATTTTGTGAGGAACATATCGATTTTTCAGAAGGATTTAGCATTTATCATTCAACTTCAAATGAGCCCTGTAATGTACAGGACCTGCATCTCATTTAAGAAACAGAGACCCAAACAATGCCAGTTCTGCACAGAGGCATCCCAGCAGAGCTCAGTGTGTGAAGGAGATGAAGGTTCAGAGCAAAACCGGTCAGCAGGGGTTTGCTGCAGGCCTCACTGAAAAAATGCCCCACCAGTTCTTTTTCCGACACCCAGAATCTCCTCTCAAAATACTTGTTCCAGCTGAATGAAGTGGTAAATTAACAGCAAGTATGTAGCACGAGTACAAAAAGTTATGACCAATTTACTTTACATCTGTTACATTTGCATCATGTAGCTTTTATATTTAGCCACCTTAAAAAATGTTATAAATGTCACCCCATTCCTTAACAAAAAACACCACCACTTCTGTGCCACCGAATGACTAAAGCACAGTTTTCTTATACTACCCCACAACAAAAGACAGAACCTGGGACATGTCTTTTACTGTTTTATTGAAATTTTTACAGAAATTGTCCACAAACTTCCATCTCCAGATGTCAGTGGATACCTGCAAAGGAATAAAAAAAACTATGAGTGACAAATCGATATTACAGAGTGTAATAATATTGGATAAGGCAGCAACTCGAAACAAGCCAAACACCCTAAAGATGCTGGTGCACTTAAGGCAATAGGTAATAATGAATTGTCAAGACCCTTCTCAGACAAATGCCTCTATGTCATCAAACAATAAGGACACTCTGCTCAGGGCCCTGCACTCGGGGACACAGAACGTGGCCCCCAGCCAGGACACAAGAGACAGGATGGGTCCTATTCGGACTCGTCATCGTATCATCACTGAAGGGAGTTCACTAAAAAGTCGCCAGCAAGGGGCGTATACACATGGACCCCTGACACCAAGTTCAGAGGCAGGTGAAGGTGCAATATTTAAGGGGCAAAGGCCATTCAGCACATAACTTCAACACTTCCAAGAGTTTGCAGAAAAGATGCGTTGCAGGAGTGCAGGAGGTAAAACTTGAGGCCCAGATCATGACCCTTCTTACCTTTATGCTGTGGCAACAGGACCCGCCTGAGGCATAACGGGGGCCTCGGGCTTGGCACCCTTCTGCTCAGAAATGGGGGTGGTAGGCAGGACCTCATCCTTGGGCTCCACGATGCTGACGTGGTCGGGAAGGGGCTTCTTGGGGCCGATCTTGCCGGTGGGATCCCAAGGCAACATGATCTTGACCTTGATACCCAGCACACCTGGAGACAGAGAGTACAGGTAACAGGTCACTCAGAGGAGAATGAACATGGTGGGGGATATACAATGCAGAGCATGTTAGCAGGAAACAACAGGAAACAGGTGTTTCTGGTAACCCAAAACGCACACAGCATAATTCCCAATAAAAAACTATCATATTTGATGTAATTAAACATACCTTTCAGTAAGATTTAATAGATTTATGTTTTTTCTCTAAAGCTACATTTCAAAATTACTACGTACAAAGCATGTTTCAATATTTTTTAACATACTGTCCATGAATGAGATACACTAGGTAAAAGCATCATTTCCACATGCACATCAAACCTGAGGTTTTTACAGCAGTGTAAAGTGCATATTTCATTATTCATTTTTCTTCAAAGTAGTTTTCCAGGTTTTAATATTACTAAGTTATCTAAGGGGGGAAAATAAATCAAAGTTCGTTCCATTTCCCACAGGTAGGGACCCCTTTTAACCATCTCTGGACTGCAGCACCACCTGGGCAAAGCACGGCAACAGCAGCCCACATCACAGATTGGGAGAAATGAGGAATTGCTTCACTAATTGAATTAAAGGGGGGTGTCAGTGTATATTCCAGATCAGAATTTAGCAAGGACAGTCGGGTTAATGCTCTAGTTTTTAAAATGATCCCATGTGATACTTAATGACCAAGCAGTCAAGAACTTGGTTTTAATCATCCCAAACATGCACAGTGTCCCTGGGACACTGGTTTGGATGATGCTCTCAAGAGAAGTGTGGTACCTGCTGCTGCATGCAAGAGCCAGAAATACAAATTGCCTTTTACAAATAAAACAGAATCTTGTGACAAACTTCAAGCCCTTCTCAGACAAATGCCTCTATGTCATCAAACAGTAAGGACACTCTGCCTAGGCGCCTGAACTCAAGGACACAGAACGTGGCCCGGAGTCAGAACACCAGAGACAGGCTGTGTCCTGTTCAGACTCGTCATCGTATCATCACTGAAGGGACTGGCCCCAGCCCAGGGTGGCGTCTAACAGAATATCACTGACATGCATAAAGCCAGGGAAGAAATCATAAGCATAGCAAACTAATGACTAGAGAATAGACTTGACCGTACTACGGGTCAACTACATTAGATGGCAAGATCTACTGCTGTACATACCCTGTCTAAGCAGGACGTGGCGGACAGCTGTGTCAACGTAGTAGTTGACAGGGTCACCACTGTGGATCATCAGCCCATCGACAAACTTCATGGACTTGGCTCTCTGGCCTCTGAGCTTCCCAGACACCACCACCTCACAGCCCTTTGCACCACTCTCCATGATGAACCGCAGCACACCGTAGCAGGCTCTGGAACACAAGGGGGCTTAGGACTTCAAATGCACTCTAACTGCTTTCTTTCAAGATTGCAGCAGTTAGAAGTTAGAAAGTTAGCAACCTGCCTAAAGAGCACTTAAAAAAAATCAAAGGAAAAGGATTACCAATATGATTCAATGACCTGAGTAAGTGCCCATATGAAGTTCCCAACATCCGTACAATGAGATAATACATTGCATTTTAATGCACTGCTTACATTTTTAACAGAAATTCCTGGTCTGTGCCCATCACATGTGCCAAAAACAGACGTAGCAGAACCTCATTGTAAACAGGCACCTGAAACCTTGTTTCTTTTCAGCACAGAATATACTTTTACTTGCTCCTTTGCAGCCTAGCCATGCTGAAGCCGCTTCCTGCTTAAACTCATTGTAAACAGCTATACACAGCATTCAAGTGCACAAGTGAAAAGCCTTCAAATCCAAGTTAAACTTATATCTAACCTACAGTAGTCTAAGAAAAAAAAAGCCTTTGCGGCTTTACACCAGCGTGAGACAAAGGATTTGCCACATAAGGCAGTAGTTTACAAGCCCAGCAGCTCTTCGTGCAGTCAGCTGGCTGTAAGTCTTAGGAAATAAACCCAGTCAACACAACTGAGCTTGTTTTCTATTAAAAAATGTAATATGTTAAAAGTTTTTTTTTTTACACAATGTAGCAAGCATAAAGCAAAACCTCATCTAATTTACTCCCATGGATTTATGTAAGAAAAGGCGTGGATTCTTATTCTAAAGGATCCAATCGCATAATTGAGCCTGTAATTAAACAATTTCACCTTATCATTTTAAGGCTATGTTCATGTGTATGTATTTATTCTAATTAGAAGATCCTTCTCAGACAAATGCCTCTATGTCATCAAACAATGAGGACACTCTGCTCAGGGCCCTGAACAGAGGGACACAGAACGTGGCCCCCAGCCAGGACACCAGAGACAGGATGGGTCCTGTTCAGACTCGTCATCGTATCATCACTGAAGGAACAGCAAAGTACTAAACCAGTGGTTCCCAAGCCTGGTCCTGAAGGAAGATGTTGTCTGCTGGTTTTGATTTCGGCTGAACTATAAGTCTCCGGTGCTGATGACTTAATTGATCTACTTGCTTATTTAAACTGTCTCCAGGCAGTCTCAATTAGTTAACCCCCCCTGGTTCAAAGTTACTGTTGACTACTGCTTGCTATTATTTCTGACTGAACAACTCTTACTGGTTGAAAGTTGTTCTAATCAGGTAACAGTTTAGGAGACGCACATGAAATCTAGCCAAAGGTCGTCAACAATCATAAACCCTTTTCCCCCCATATAAAGATATGTCCCATGTAGAAAAACAATTAGCCTGCAAGTTAAGAATTCCACCACTGCAAAAACAGAAGACAGTGTTCTTCCAGGAAGTGTTGGGAACCAGTCAACTAAAATACAATGTGTATAGATTTTAAAAATGTCTAACACTGCAAATATTGGGCACGTGCCATTCATTCATGCAAGAGCTTGAAAGATTAATATAGGTAGAATTATCTTTGAAACACTGCCTTAAATTCCAGGTTGCTATGAAAGTTGATGTTGTATATTTACAAACTATGAGCAAGCATATTTTTTTACTTAACTTCTGTATGAACAGACACACAAGGTTCATTAAGTGACCCAAAGGGACAGCAACTTCTGATGAGAAACTTACCTACGCACTGCCAGCCCCCCCAGCAGCTTGTAGCGCAAGGACTCGGCCTGAGCGATGGCACACAGACCCCTGGTGGCAACCTTCTCGGCATAAAGCTTGAGAGAGAGTGAAACTACTATTACTGCACAGTCCAGTGTCTCAGCATGAAGTTTGTCTAGATCATCATACTCCAAACACACTTCTGACAATAACCACTGCTTGCCGATTAAGAAAATATATTGACCCACACTGCTTTAATATAACTTAGATTTAAATTAGACAGACAACTCTGCTGCCATAATAAAACTTTGAAACAGGGATCCTGGTTCTGACCCTTCAGTAAAATACACTGAGGCTTCAACTGCATCAACTTCAAGTGCTGTATGTCACCAGAATGCCTTATGACACAGAACACTATGAACCAATGGTCAGCTGCTGTAAATTTCCCCTCTTCTTAAAGGAAGCTTTTAAAGCTCACCTCAACACTGTTCTCTGGGAATCCAAATCTCTTCTGAACAACAGCGGTCAGCTCACGAATGCGGCGGCCTTTCTCACCAAGCACGTTCTGCGTCCTGGAAGAAAACACTCACAGGTGAGAACTCAGGTTTCCAAACTTCAAATAAAACACAAACATGACTCAACTGCAAACCAGGAGAAGCACGTCCTCTTGAAGCAGAAATCACTCCACAACTTTCAGAACTACAAATGCTTCTGTAATGTACATGGAGTTTGCATATGCTGGTCAAATCATGTACAAAAACATGTCCACAACAGTCTTTTTAGACAAAACCTTCAGAAACTACATTTATAAGACCCTAATCTCAGGAAGATTACAGGAATAAGATGCAGATTGAACAGTTCCTTTCAGACAGGATGCCAATTCAACATCTTCTAACAAGAGCCCAGTAGAAGGTCTTGTAAAAATCTTTTTGATATAATAATTTTCAGAGATGCACAAAATGAGGTTACAAGTGTTTTTTTTTGTGCAGTGCACGGTGTACAGGGCCTAAAATAATCTACAAGTAATAGGTTTATTCCATGCTGAAAGAAAGAAACAAAACATTTTGGCCATGGAGCCTTCTTCAGGTGTGAGAAAGACAAGGCAGTAGCAAAGGTAATGTGGCTTACTGCCTTGTCTTTCTCACACCTGAAGAAGGCTCCACTGCCAAAACGTTGTGTTTCTTTCTTCTTTTTTTCAGCATGGAATAAACCTATTACTTGTTCCTATGCACGATGACGCAGCTGCCCACCTGAACTACTAAAATAATCTACTTCAATGTCCAATTCCTAATTGTGACCTCAAGTTTTTAACTGACAGCTCCCTGGAGTTCTGACAGTGACTGCTATATGCCAGGCTCCCGGGAGGCGTGTGATTGTGTGTGGAGTCTCACCGTGTGGCGAGGATGATGATCTCTGTTCTGGTGGGGGTGACGCGCACCTCCACTCCGGAGTAGCCATCCTCCGCAAGCTCGCGAGTCAGGAACTCATTCAGCTCAGCTTTAAAGATGCCGTCTGCAACAAACTGAACACGACATGTCCTCTCACACATTTGTGCACGCTCGAAATTCAGGCTCCTTTCCTGCTTTGCAAAGCAATACCGCCACCCCCATCCCCATCAAATGAACATCTACGCTTCATAGTTTTTCCTTACCCTCCTTGCCCCTGTATGTACACACTTCACATGGCTCGACCTATGCAATTCCTATTATTAATAACAATTCAAGGTAACTGACGTGCACATACTCCGGTAAATAATTATTTAACACGTCAAGAAGTTAAATGATATAAAGACATCGAATTTAGACTCCCTGTTGACCTGATAAATACAAGAGAAATAGCACGAGAGTCATTTTTCTAGTCCTGATGCACTAACGAAGTCAGGAAATTTGACGAAGTAGGCCAAAACGGTTAACAAGCCTGTCAATACACAGAAAAAACACTCAAATTAACAAGTTCATAGTTCTACGCTCTGGAATTCACAATGTTCCGCGGATTTAATGGAATAATTACACATCTAATTGAAACTACAGCAAGATACAAGCTACGACCGACACATAAGCGGTCTGCCATGTTACTTGGAATCAGTAGAACAGTCCGGCCCCATCTACAGCAATCCTTCATCAGTACACATCTCAGCAGAAAATCAAGCACATCAAAACATTTTCAAGAATGCTCCACACAAAAACATGGGGACATTTCTCTAGAGCAAGCTTTTCTGTACAAGTTTTTATGAGAAATAATTCTCCTACCTTCCTCTTCTTAGAGATCTGCGCCGCCATCTTGCTTCGTGCCGCTGAAAGGAAAGGGAAATCGCTTCCGGCGGAAGTCAATTTAAAGAATCCATTCTTCCGTTCATAGTATCGAGAGGCTTGTGGGAGTTGTAGTGTTTAAGAGATTTCAATCCGTGATATTTTTATAGCGCACACTGAATTGTGTGTAAAACAAATTCTCACCTTGATACAAATTTGCAATAGTGCCAGGTTAATATTGTATATAATCTGAAGCGACGTTAGAATGACACTGTACCACCCCCCTTCACCCTCCATAGCCGGTAAGATTCAGTAGATCAGAACAACGTTTTCCGAAGTGTTGGGTTAAATAACGTAATCTAACAGCAGAGTGTGAAGAGAGAGACCCCTCATGTCCATGTAGAGCAGAGATTAATGCCACCATCTCTCCTATTCTCCTGAGAACTAACACAAGTGTTGTGTGTAACAATTACAGACATTACTGTTGTTTTACGGTTATGGCTAAGCAGTTTAATCGATATTTATAATGAAACACTGTGCCTGAAGATGTAATGTTCTTCATACATTCACACATTATGCAATTTTAATTGCTGCATGTACAACAATTTTATTTAACACAAAATGTTAAAAACATATATACACCATCAGGTAGAGTGATGCATTGTACAGATAGATAGGTAAGCAGGTAATTTATAATGAAAACGTCATGTATTCAGATCTTGAAAAAATTAAATCTCTATGTTCTTTTCCAATTTGCCAGGACTCAGAAATAATATTAGACATTAAGTTTAGCAAAGTGTACATTCCTATGAAATAAAAATATCCATATACTGTAGTACTCTATATGGAAATAACAGAAGGAAAGACACTGTTGGATCTAGAAGAACATAATCAATTTGTTATAACTGCTTTGTATTAAAGGGCTCTAATTTGTACCTATTTTATCACCTGCAAGCTGAAAATATGCAAACCAAGTTCATTTTTAAACACACTTGTTTTATGTAAGAAAAATACAATTCTTTTGCTGACCTTGAATGAGCTCCTCCATCATCCTATGGAAGAAATATTTCAAACATATCATGCAAATAAATTAAAATGAAAAAGAACTGCTGAGTTTATCGAAACAGCATGACATGAAGAATAATTTGACTAAAGCCTAAAAGTCTGTTTCCAATCATGGAAACACTAATCGAACGAATTGACATGGAAATGTGGAATTTGTGACCAAAAATAAGCATGACGTAGCAGAACAGATACTGTTTATTCTTCAAATTGAACATTTAAGAATAATTACAAAACATCATTTTGAAAATCACATATCCAGAGACAATGAAAAGCAAAAATAAACAAAGCAATGAGTACCTCAGCTTGTTAGAGATAATACCAGAACAAACCCTAGTCACGTCCAGTGTTTATTCTTGTCTTATTGTGATGTAAATATGCAAATATTAAGGTGTTAAGCAAGGAAAACTCAGAAAGTGTTTGTAACACTAAATGCTCAGGTTTTAATTATGAGATGTAAGCTGCACAGTCAGTAGTAGTAGGGTAACTCTTGGGTCCTGGGTTTGACACCAGATTGGGGAATATCCTGCTGACATGCTCTGCTCATGAATATTTGGGGCCTCTCAGACACATGCTGTCCAGATTAATTGGCATCTCTGCCATGTATATGTCTGTGTCTTGCAATGGACTGGCATCCTGTCACAGTGCTGACTCGTGCCCCATGCCTGACAAGATCTCTGCAGTCTTTTTAAGGATAAAGTGGTTATTGAAAAAGGATGGACGGAATTGTGAGATGTTTTTTTTTTATTTCGTTCCATAAATGACATAATTGTCATTGAGAGTTGTGTCCCCTACTAGGGTTCTCAGCCTTCCCATCAACAGTATTAGGGCACAGTAGGAGAATCCGCCCATACGATACTGGGGGTCTCCATAGGCAGCCATCTCTTGGGCTCTTCACAAAGGCAGGGCTGTCTCTGACCCAACCGGCTGATGCGGTTTTTGACTAGAACTTTGCTTGCAGAAAGATGGGCAAGGGCATAAATCCCCAGGGATCCATCCTTAAATCCCACAAAAATGCTGAGGTTGTCAGACACAGCTAGGGCTGATGGGCTTTTGCAGAGGTAGCAGGAGCCTACATTTTCCCCATTGGAAACTTGAACCACATTGAGAACCGGCTGGGAGTGGAAATCGCAGGAGCAGTTGCATGGTTCAGCGTCACAAATGAAGACTATGTAGTTTCCAGTTAGGGCTAGGCTAACAAACAGTACCTGGGCTTTGGCCTCTAATGAACACAGGGTCCCATTGAGAGTGTCTAAGACATTGATTGTGGCCCCATCAATTGAGATAATGGCATATCTTCCATCCGAGGACAACTGGAATATATCCAGCTGGCTTAAAAATGCAACAGGTACCTGGACATGCTGACGGATAGTCTCTTTAGCAATATTCCAGGTGTAAATGAATCCGGAAGAGTTGATGAGGACCACATAGTCTGGATGTTCAAGTAATGGCTGAAAGGCCACAACATCTGTTTCTCCACCACAGGAGAACCTCTTGCTTACACATCCAGACCACAGACTTACAGCCAGGAGGTCTCTCTCATGCAGCCCTAGAACAAACGTGCTCTCAGGCGTGATGGCTGCATTCTCCAAATACAGATGAACATTGCACACAATGTGCCCATCGCTGAGGTTCCATACCCGAGAGAGGCTGTGCTCACAGATTGACACTACCAAATGGCTGTTTGGGGTGATCAGGTGCTGGGATGCATGACAGCCACGGATGCGGTAGAGGTTCTCCCCTGTATCAGTTTTCCAAACATAAATGTCCCCAGAGGAATCGGAAGTGACCAGATACTTGCCAGTCCCTGTAAGGGAACAGATTTCCACTGGGTTTCTATGGCAGAAACTGCCTTCCAGGCTGCCAGACAGCATGCCCCACTTATACACGACCTCAGTGCCATCTGTTGTGTAAATGTGCTCTCCTTGTGACCCTGTAAGAATTCTTTTTATAGTTATTCCAGTCTTGGAAACACAGGAGGCACCCAAAATTAAATCCAGGTCCCAGAACGTAAGGCAGCCACTCACTGTTACAGCCACCAAGGTCGACTGATGTTTAACGAGCTTCAGGACCTGGGTGTGGCCAGCATCTAGACTCAGAATGCACTGGCCGGTGTTTCGGTTCCACACCAGCAGGAAAGGGCAATCTTCTAAGGAAGCAATGATAAGGCTGCAAACGCTGGAAAGAACAGCCTGGATAAACCTTTTATTCCGAGGAGCTTTAAATTGATCACATATTGTCCAGCTGGTGGTGTTCCACAGCACTATGTGCGTCTGCTTACAGATTAAGAAAGTCTTATTCTCGACTGAATTCTCAGTTCCTAAAACTTCTTCCCGATCCTCTGGATTATAGCACTCTTTCAATAGCCTGGTTTGAGTTATTGTTTCTATATCCCAGACAAATACATTTCCAAAGCTGTCAACCCATGACATCGTGTCTTCACATTCAGAGTGGAGCACGTGTAGGATAGAGGCTCTTGCTACGCTTGTTGAAGAAGTACTAAGGTGACGGCCTTCATTGTGGGTATCAAAAATGGAGACCGTGCTTTTGTGCTGTCCACAAAATGCAAACTTTCCATTGGAGGAACATGATACACATGTCACTTCATACCGACAGTCCAGCTGTCCAAGCCATTTACCTGTGTTTAAGTCAAATATGCAGACATATTTTGCACCTCTGAACCATACAAAAATGCTGCTTTTAACAACTAAAAAGCCTTGAACAGTGTGTGGAGATTTGCTGATAGGCCTCTGGAAATCAATTTCTTGAATAACTGTAGGGTCATTCAAATTGCACAAAAGTAACCTGTTACATTTTGTGGACAGCAAAAGAAACTGCCCTGCACATTTGGCACTGGTAAACCCTAGGTCTGATGAGTTAATACATTTAAAGCCCCCCGGAAAGTCTTCATTCCATGCCCAGACAGAACCATTTTCCAGAATCATTACTATTGTTTCACTCTGAGTCTCTAAAACTTCAGCAACAGGGGAGACATCAACCGCTGACAGCATGGAGCGTGTGGAAGGCACACTCATTACAGATGAATGCACAACATTTATGCCACAGTTTTGCAATCCCTCCTGATAAATTTGCTTTGCATAATTCACTAAACCTGGTAAAATGTCCACAAATGGAAGCAATTTAATCTGAATTACCATTGTTAGGTCATCAGGTGTAACCTGAAGCAAACAGGCAGCTCTTCTTAGGATGCTAGCAAGAAGTTTCAGCTCTTTATTGAAAGCAAGCAGGGAAGTCTCTTCAATTTCAGATATCATGCCATTCAGGTGACCAGCTTTCAACATTGCTTGTTGGAATCCGAATGTCAATATTATGCTCTTGATTAGCTCATCAAGTCTGCCACTTGCTCTCAGGTGAAATGGTAGTTCATGAATTTTTCTTAGATTACTCAGTATAGTCTTTGGAGAGTTAAAGAGCCAGGGCTGGGAGGGTTGCTGTCTATCAATATAAATTCTTGGTGCAGGTGTGCTTGAGGAAGCCTGAAGAGAGAACAGTGGTTTGCCCTGCGCTGTTTGATTGTGGCTGAGGATTAAAGGCTTGGCCCTTCCATAAGCCCAGCGGTCACTAAAGTAATTGGACACTGTGTTGTGCATTTCCTGCACCTTCTCATCAGAGCCAAGGTAGAGCTTGTGAATGACTATTGGGAAGTGTCTGTTAGCCCAGAACAGCACTTGAGACCCCAGCACATACCTCCTCACCAGAACACCCTTGAGATCGAGAAGAAGCTTCTCTACAGTTGATTCCGGGAGCCTCAGTTTGAAGGGCAGATTGTCTCCAGGAAGGAATGTTGAAAGCACATGGTCTTCAGAAGACAGGATATCAGTTAGTTCTGCCTCTGTGAAACCGGACCTTGCAATGGTTATGTAGCACATGGCTTTGATGACCAGCTCTTTGCCATGTTTTTCCTCAAGATGGCCTAGGAACACTTTAATGTTATCGTGGACTCCCTTTCTTAATGAATTTTCTGTAACTTCTAACTCAGACCGCCAAAGACGCACCTGCCTGTACAGTAACTCAACGTACAGCGCGAGAGGGCAGTCGTTCAGGGCTTTATTGATGTACACCTGTTGTCCCGAGGTGATCTTCCGCTTAGAAGACAAAAGAAGGTCTGTCAGCATCTTAGAAAGATCCTTCCTGTTCATTGGCCTCAATTCCACAAACTGAGAGGAATCACGGTACAGAACCTTGAGGGCCTGCAAAATGCCAAGCTTCTTTGGGGCTGTGGAAATTAAAAATTTAACATGGGGAGGGAGGAACTTGGGTAGCCACCAAATACTTTGAGTTCTATCAGATTCTGCTATCTGATCCAGTCCATCTAGGATGAGGATTAGAGGACGCTCAGATGAGGGTGCAGAGAGAAGGCTAACAAATTCTTCTTTAAGCTGACTGACGTGTTTCAGGCAGCTCTGCAGTGGCTGATCATAGCTGGCGGCCAGCTGTTGGCATATCATTGATAGAAGGTGTTTCAACGAGTCACTGTCACCTCGAATGAAATAAACAACAACTACAGGATTCCTGTCACTGAGCCAGAGGCCCACCTGAAAAAGACCAACAGAGAACATTTTTAAAATTGTTGAATAATAATTACTTGAATGCGTATATAACATAAATGAGGGAACCTACTTCATTTGCCACCCAACCCTGTGTGTGCTGCAACCATTATACAATATGGCCAATTACTCCATTACATATCATATTAGGTAGAGGACTGAGAAATAATTTGAACCAGCTGAACTGTCAAATATTTTGTCATAAAGGAGTTTTAATTTGCATGTTAAACTTTCATGACCTCTATAAAATAATGCTGTTTATCACAATGACATAATGACAGTAGCCTACCTGCTTGGCACAGTGAGCAAGCAATACAGTTTTGCCTGTACAAGGACCTCCGCTGACAACAAGTGGATATTTGGTCTCCTTCTGCACAAAGTAACTTTTAATGTTCTCCACCTCTGCACATTCAAGTCTGTACAAACTAGAATAGATGTCGCACAAGTCCAGCTGCTGCAAGAAGTTCTCTGTGAGAGTGTCAAGCCGAGCTGGGTTTCTGGACACTGTCCTGTCAATGAGATTCAGCATATTAGCATAAACCTGCTCACAGAGTCCCTCAGTATACTCCTGGCGCAGCTCAGGTGTGTAACCCTGCCTCAGCTCACAGGTGGTTGTGGAGGTGTACACCTGAAGCCCAGAGGATGTTACCAAGTTGGGCAGGAAGACATCGCGCAGCTGGCAGAGCAAGGCACTGGCGTTGCTGTGGCAAAACGCCTGGAGCTCTGAGTCACTGACGAGTCCGGCCTGTGGTTCCACCACTCTCTCCCTCTGTCGAGTCAAGTTGGAAATCTTGTGGACGTAACAGAGGCACCTTTCAATGTCCTCCTTGGAACAGTTTTCAAGAGCGAACTGCATTTCCTTTTCAAGAGCTGTTGGTAAAGAGCACAGCAGGGTCAAGTCATTAATAACCATTCTACTGTATATGGCCAGTACTTTAGCGTGCCTGTGAACACAAAGCAGCGAAGTATTGTATGCTGTACACTGTATGAAACACATTCAATATCATTCTATCCATACTGTAATAATGTGTAATAATATTTTGGTTTTTCAGACTTGCCAGTTATTTTTGTTATACCCAGGTGATTTGGCATTGCCAGTTGTGCATTTTTGTGCACCTCTTCTCACAGTCAGTTGGTGACATAAACCCGTGATTACTGAGCTCCTCTTGCACGCAGGTGAGCACCTTAACTGGTTGAGACACCTGCAAAGTGCAATTTCTTGTGTAATGTTACTTATCTTTGAAACAGTACCAGGAGTGTTTGTGGAATAATGTTTGCACGCGCTCAAAGTAATGTGAAACATTTTTTTATTAAGACTGCACATTTTGCCACTGCAGGGCATTATGCTGTCCATTGGTATAATAAAACACTGGATGCAAAATAGTGTCTTGGAGATTTACATTCTATGAAGGTATCTCTGGACAACTATCTGCAAAATGACAGCTGCTGGTAGCTCTGTAGTGTATACTTAAAACATCACTATATTTATGCATGATAAATAATGTTCTTCGAAAAATAAAAACATATAGATTGAATGTTTTTCGCACACGTGATACAACACAGGTCCTCATACTACTTGTGTAACTATGGCTTTCTTGCAAGATATGAATGTGACGGTTATCCTAGGGTTATTCTGCTCGCCAGAACTAAACACCACTTAACATTTGTGGGATGAACTGGGACACATGTACCACCTGAGGCTAAGACTTAGGGTCCAGTGACCAGGCACATACTTTTGTGTATGAGAATCCCACAAGGCATCATCTGCAACCTATTATAAAGTATGCACTGCAGATCTGCAACTTGTGTTGCTTCCAGACACACTACTAGCCTGTGACATTCTAATAGAAGTTCTGTTGATAAACCTTGTTGATGACAAACATTAACCAGCGTAATGTATACTGATGGAAAAAAGAAATGCAACACCTCCTCCTCCACACTCTGGCCCTTCCATCTGCGTGGAACAGGCTGAAGAGTGACTCATCTGTGAAGAGGACCTGATGCCACTGCTGACGAGTCCATCGCAGCCTCTGTCTGGCCCAAGCCAGTCGGGTGTGATGTCTAGGAGGTGTGAGCAGAGGGCCTCTGATAGGTCGCCTTGCTCTAAGGCCAGCAGCATGTAGCCTCACTGTCCTGTCACTGATGCGGGCAACTGCCAGCAGTTTCAGCAGCAGTATGGGTGGCAGATCTGAAACGATCTCTCAGACGGACCAGACTGATGTGTTGGTCCTGCTCCGTTGTGGTCACTCAAGGGCGACCGGATCTTGGACAGTCATCTGTCCTGCCGGTCTGCTGAAACCTTCTCTGCAGTCGGGACACAGTGGAGCGGCTTACTCCATAGTGTCTGGGAACGCTGGCACATGACATGCCTGCCTGCAGCATGCCAATGGCCCTCTCCCTTGCTTCTGGTGACATGTGAGGCATTATGGAATGCACAGAAAACTGACTAAGTGTGGCCTTTTTCTTGTAGTGACCTAAGCTTTGAATTAAAGCCTTTTTAAAGGTGACCTGATCAGGCATTGTTCCACCTGGACCTCATTGGCAAGTTGCAAATGCCTCACTGCACAAGTGGTATTGCTGGTCAGAGGGCTTAAAACAAATTGACAGCTTTTTGTGAAAGTACATAAGCTAAAACTGTAGTATTCTCATTCCAGAAAATGTTGCGTTTCTTTTCTCCATCAGTATATTTACTTGTATAATGTCAGTTCAATACAGTGCACAGAGTTACACAAATGAACAAGTAAAGGATTATTCCATAAGAAAAAAAGAAGAGAGACAACTTTTCAGCTGTGGAGCCTTTTTCAGGTGCATCTCCAAAAAGAACTTTGTGAATGAACTGTAGTTATAATGAATGATAGGTTTATTTGGATGCTCAATATATGCATATGTACTACAAATATAAGTAATCTAAGTTCAGAGCTTCTAATTACTGAAAGATAGCACTCCATGAGAGAAAACAAACACATAACACACACACAATACATAAACATACTAAGCACATACACAAACAAATATACCCAGACCTACTGTACACATAAACAAACATATACACAGACACAACACACAGTCATTTTATACAGATGAATCTTCAGCACATCATTTATTGTAAAGATTTACCTGAGATAAAGTATTTCTGCCCTTGTTCTGGGGTAATTGTTCCTTCCTGAATGCATCTTGTAACAATGACAAAGAATAGCATCTTCATTTCTTGGAATGCCTCCTGCCACTCATGCTGATCTGTTTGTCGGGCTTGTTCATCTTGTTCATCTGTCTGAGAAGGTTTCCCTTTTATTAAAATCATATTTAGGACCATAAAGAAAAATATGTACCAGTCTTTTTTAAAGATGTTTCTTATACTCCAAACCTAGAAATAGTCATTTCAAGCTTGACACGGAGTGCACCGCCATCGAATACTGAGTTCAGCATCAGCAGCTGACTGGTGGGCCAAGATGTTGAGTTAATCTGAGCCTTAAACGAGTAAATAATTATTTTTGCCTTATCTAACTTCCGGTGTCATTCATCAATATGGATTTTGTATGGTAAGCGCTACTAAGTTCTTCACATACAGAAAGCACTGAGCTCTTTTTTTTTACATAGCCCGGCCAAGTCTACTGACCTCCTTTGAGAGGCAAAAAAGCCGTCGTCCCTCAGATGAAGGAATGTATGACTGCATTATTATGTATTACCCAGATGTCCAAGTGTCACCCACGTTTTGGTTGACAGTACTTGGTAAGTACAGTATACCATTGAATGTCTTACCATCAAATTTCTTGCCTGTATCCATGCCACTTTCTTCAATGCTTTTAGCTTTATAAGCTCTTTGATGCATTTTCTGTTCTTGTTAAATACGTCTACTGTATTGTAGATATCTACAGTACTCTTCTGCTTGAAATATCATGGTATATCCAGTTGGTTTGATAACTGCTCTGAACGTAGCCTTAGAAAACAGATGTTAACTAACCTGGCAGTAGTGACTGGAGAGTACTTCCTGCTTGTCCAGCAGGCAGAAGGCTGGGGGAATGGCGTTCTCGTCTCTGCGATACCAGCGCTCTAGGGGTTGTGTGCTAACGCCAGCCTGCTGGCACACTCGCAGGACCTCCTGGAACTCCGAGACCTCAATCTGTGCAGGTAGGCAAGGGCGGCCATACTGCTCCCCAATCAGAGCCTGACAGAGGCACCCCCGCCCCCACCAGGCCGACAGAAAGAAAGTCAAGACATTTGTACAAAAAGGTCAATTAAAGGAGATAATGGACACCAAGTTCCGTATTTTTGTCAATCTTCATGGTATAGATCTGTAAGAGTGAGCATTTTGACCATTACAGCGAGTAAACTCAAACATGGATTGATGGAGTCTTAAAAGTTAAATACCCAACTGAATTAGGTGCTGCCTTAAACACACTTTATGGCTTTTGTTACAAAGCAATTGTTCCCAGAACAGCACTTACAGAATAGGCTTTTGCACTTCATTAGGATAAACAATGCTTCTCTTTTCTATAAAGACTGCAGCACTATAGTTTGAGGGCAAATATCTGACATGCACTTCCCCATGATCAGGAACAAAAGACTGTCAACAACAATAAAATAGCTAGAATAAAAAGCATCATTGACATATGGTTATTCACCACGAAGAAAGGGCCAGCAGAGCTCTCCTTGCACTCCTCCAGCAACTCCAATCGAACCTGCTGGGCTCTGGAATCACACAGGCCGTGAGGATCCAGCCCTTCGTACACGTCGATGACCTGGAGACAGAACACCCTGCAGCTTCGCTCTATATGGGTGGGGGTGGGGGGTACTTGTGTGTGTAGACTAGGGTGCAAAGCACAGGCCAGCGGTTTTCTCATTTACTTTGAATATAGCCATTTTTTAAAAATTGCTGCGTGACAATTTCAATTTAAATTCACCGGTTTCCTAAATCAGCTGGCTTGCATCTTAAAAAAAAAAACCACTCAAAATAACAGAGCACGCTCCGAAACAACCTCCTTAACTTCTTGACCTTTGCAGCTTGCAGGATGATGGAGCCACTCACTCAAAATACCGTGGTTCGGATGTTAGACAGAGGGGTCGTATATGGGGGGATAGTTTAGCTGTCAGGTCAGGTAGCACATAGACTCCAGCCCACACTCCACCATCCTGCTGCATGCCAGATACTGTCCTGCAGGGGTCACTGTCGGCAAACTCACCTCTTTGCCAGTCTTCAACGCTCTTCGGCTCTTCAGAGGGTGTCACAATATACTGAAATATCTACGCCCTAAACGCGACAGACATCAATAATTGAGAGCTTGGCCCTGTGGCCATTCCTGCTTGATGTTAATGACGCACGTTTTCCATTCTCTTTGCCTCCAGCAAAACACCTTAAAATATTAGTTAATGTGTTTTGATGTAGTCTAGACGTCATAACACTGTACCTATAGTACCTATTGTTGCAATAGTAATCTCATCAAAACATTAAAGACTTCATACAGTATTATGGTGCTTGAGATCAGCGGTAGAAAACAATGGTTTTGCGAGTAAAATGTGTTGAACTGGACGGATGTCTCTGAGAGGGTGAGCCAGTATTGACCGCTAAAGCAGATCACACGTGAACCTTTTAATTTCCTTAATTTTAAAATTAAAATAAGACGGCGGTTGTTTTACAAAAAAAGATCCCGATTTAAGATCATTTCACACGTTACCCTGAATTCCAAACCATAGGTGTATCTGCAGTATTCCCTTATTTTAGGGTAGATAGTTTCTCTGAGTGCTTTCCTTTCCTCCTGGAAATCTAAACGAACAAGTAACAAAAATGAACGATCATTACCAGTACTGGAAAGGGACAGGAGAGAGTCATGGCACGAATATATCAGACATAAGGAAATGAAAAGATATTTTTCTATAATTATGTTAAAAGGGTTTTCTATAAATCTTTTTTCTACAATCAACAGAACAAGTTTTTTAAAAATGCTACTTATTGTGGCAATGCAACCACATTCTCATATATACTCTGAAATCGTAACAATGTAGTAACGCTGATACGAACATCTTCCAAATGATTTAGCTGCAATAAAAGTTTCGTTAAAATGATCATATATTAAATTCCGATACCGACAATTAATATCTAGTTTAACTACAATAAATGCTGCAGATCGTACTCATAATAATAATAACATGCAAAAACTTACCTTCAGGATTGACGCATAAGAAAACTTTAATGCATGCTTTGGGCGCTTTCCATGAGAGTTTGGAAAAATCCATAGAAAGTAATCTGTTTGTTGAGTTATCCATATGCCCAAACTCTTTATTGTGTCGTTTAAAAAAAGCTTAAACACAACATTGGTATTGAACTCCTTCACTGGCAGAAAATAGTTTTATCTACTAGAGAAACTAATGAAAAATGACCGTTTGGGGGCTGTTTAAGATGTCGAGTTCCTGCCAGGAAACTCTGAAAATAAAAGCCCCGTCCTCTCTCCGCTGACTGCGTGTGAGAACAGACCTTTTAAATGAACGAAACGTTGAACACATCCGTAGGCTAGAAACGTGTTCGTCTAATTTGAAACGCTTCCCCACCCTCTTCAATAAACAAACAATTACATAGAACGAATATTTAAGTATTGCCAAGGAAGAGACTGTGCGTTCATCTTGACTTTGGAGGTCATCATGCGACTGGACCCAAACTTACATCGGTAAAGTGGCTGTGGCTTGTAAGTCATTATTACTACTGTACTATTCGTACTAATGAGTCGCACTACTTATCTCTAGCTGTATGTGATTTTTGGAAGCTGGGCTACCTTGCGCCGATATGCGCCGTCTTCCCCACTTCTGTGGCAATAATTTAAAAGACTCAACTCATTTTATAGGGTTTAATTAAGTAGAAAACCCAGTTGCCTCAATTCAGGATATTTTCGAACAGGACTTTGGTATTTTAGAAACTGTCACAGAGATTCACTTTATACTGTAGTGCTCTCGGGTTCACATGGGTATGCGCCCTCGTCGCTGCCGCCTCAGGTCGGCCCCCCCACCGCTGGGGACTCGAACCCGGGAACAAAACATTGGTGTCAGCAGTGGGATAGGATAGCCCTCCGCCGAGGATGGCGAATTAAGCGGGGGAGAGTGTAACGCATACGGCCCACATTACAGATCGTGCAAGCCGGCTTACTAGCGCGGTGACGTCACCGCCCTTCCTTGTGGATAGCAGGGTCCTCAGCCGTCGGGCGAAGGGGAGATTTTCCTTTAGCTCAACTGGCTGCGTCCATGTTGAGTGACGCCGGAGGTCCAGGTTCGAGTCCCCAGCTGTGTGGGGCCAACCTAAGGCGGCAGTGGCGAGGACGCATACGTGAACTCGAGAGCGCTACAATACTGTATTTTCAACCTAATACTATATAGCAGCAGCCATATCACCCTGCAACTCACAACTGGCAACCCACTGAAGCTAAGCAGGTGTGAGCCTGGTCAGTACCTGGATGGGAGACCTCCTGGGAAAAACTAAGGTTACCAATCATGGCCTCCTAATAATCCCCCTCTATGAATTGGCTACATTACTCTGCTCTCCTCCCCACTGATAGCTGATGTGTGGTGAGCGTTCTGGCGCACTATGGCTGCTGTCGCATCATCCAGGTGGATGCTACACATTGGTGGTGGTGGAGGGGAGTCCCCATTACCTGTAAAGCGCTTTGGGTGGAGTGTCCAGAAAAGCGCTATATAAGTGTAAGCAATTATTATTATTATATTCTTTGTGCCTAGGAATTTACAGACTGTTACTTGATGTTACACGTCTGCTTTAGAGGAGGAATGAAATTCTAGCATTGAAACAAGCAAAAATAACATGGACACCGGACAAGGAGGAAAAACAAATATAGACCTTTTCATTTGTTTTATTATTTAACATTTGTACACAATAAATACAAACTTTTTACAGCCCATAAAATGCAGAAAGTATTTTGCACCACTGCTCTCCAACATTGACACTGTGGGTTACAGAGTGATCCCTGCGCTCACAAGTCTGTTAAGGGAAGGCCCGTTATATGTCTTTTTTTAGCAGCTTAAAAATATAATAATATAAAACATAAAATAATACTACTTGTGGGTATTTCAATGGAGAGTTGTTTGAATTAAGTGATAAACTGGCCAAAAAGAATACAAGAGGTGGTCTCTGGTGACAAGAGTGTTTGAAGGATACGAATGCTGTAAACCATAAACTTCAAAACAAGTTTGATAACATTCAAAAGATCTCAATGAGATCAACAAGAATTGAAAGAGAAAGAGACAGAAAACACAGATATTTATACATCTTCCCCTCTAACTACTTTTAATATCTAGACTGATTGATTTCATATTGTACTTCACATTCCCCCCCCAACCTTTTTTTTTACAATGAATAATTCTGATAAATGTTAAAAGCATTCTCCTCCTGAAAAGATCTAACTAATTCATTTTTAAGAAATAAAAACCGTGACAGGTGTGCAGAATCACAAATGGCATTAGTCACACTAATGCTGAGAAACAACACTCACAAATATGCAAGATAAGTGGCAAAGGCTGTATTTTAGGGGTAGCCAAACAAAAAAACAGCAACAAGAAAAGTGCTGTTAAGAATTTTTTGCATAAAAACCAAGCACTTTTTAAATTAACTTTCTCAAGTTATAGAACACTAACATATTCCTTGCTTTTGGTTTGGAGAGCTTCAGAATTCTGAATGACCAGTTTGCCCCTATAGGAATTAATTTACGCTGACTAGTTGTCAGCTACAGATAACCCAATTACAGGCAAGTCTGAGAGGAGTCTCTTCCTCCTGATGATGCAGACATTTGATTTCTGGTCCGCAAGCACAAGGTTTTCTTCAGTTTTGTTTTGCATTTCAAATGCCTGGAGAGCTCTGCAGTCATTTGGAAAAAATAAATTGCCACTTCTGCTTGTTTGAAGGCCTGACCGTAGCTGAAAGCACACAATTCACTTCTTGAAAGGACACTGAACCAAGAATAGGTTTAGGTGACTGTACACGGGAAAAAATACTTTGAAAGTGGGGGGGGGGGGGAAGTGTTCACTAGATCTAAAGAAGGTTGCCACCCCTCAAAAAGAGAAATCAAAGGATCACAGAAAAGACAGAATCTGAAATGACAGCTTTTTCAAAACGTGATAAATGAGTGAAGGATTTTCACTGGATCTGAAATGATCCTGTGCTGTAGTTTAAACCAGGTGGAAGAAGTCTGATAAACACATTACCACTATGCTCCCATTTCTTAAGTATTTAGCCAAATTATATTCTGTTCAATCCTTAACAAAGCTACATGACAGATAAATGTAAAATAAAGCACCCCCACTAATGTTCACTTATTGAATTGCATATAAACGCAGATTAAGTCCGATGATAAGTGAAAAGACACAGGTCTACACATTGATTAAATGGGCGTTAATGTTAATGCCTGATTCAGATCCAAATCTTCTTCTAATCTGCATTGCATTTCTTCTTACTGTGGACTGCATGTTAGCAATACAGAGGATTGTGTCTATTACAAAAGCTGAAAAAGAGATATATCATGTAATTGGTATTGTTTCAATTGCCACACTTCCCTTATCTATGAGATAGAAGAAATTTACTCTCATTTAATTTTGTGAAGGGGAAAATCTCCAAGAGGGTCCAGCCCCTTGTTTCGCATGTTGCTTTTTTCAACTCCCTTTCACCTAAACGTTAATTTGAACAATTATACATCACATAAAATATCGACATGGTAATGCTATATGAAGAAATGTTTCGCATATTTTGAACATTCCTATGGCAACAGTAATGTACTGTACTAATGCATATTATATACGTATGATATGACTACATGTAGCTGGGCCTTAGACTTCCTGGAGAACAGCCTCACTGTTCCCCAATCATCTTCCTCTTTCAGGACAGGCCTGCTTATGGACATTCTCTGCCATGTCCTCTTCACTCAAATGTTTCCTGCTTCAAATGCCCAATAAAGACACAGATGCACAAAAAAGGCACAAAATATTTGTGACTCTGTATATACACAAGTTGCTTGCCATCCCTTTGTTCCACTGTTCAGATAACATCAGAGCCAAGGAAAGGTTAGAGCGAGCTAAGACCTTTCGGAAAATCTACTGTTCGGTTGCTTGTAAGTAGTCGATCCGAGGACCTCATCCCGACAAGCCTTGAAAAAGAGACAGGGTGATCAGCTTGGACAACGGGGCTGGGAAGCGTGTTCCAGAACTCCCAGAACTGTTGGGGTAAAAAAGTGTCTCTTGGTCTTCCCTTTTCACTTTTCAACGCGCTTTTCTGTAGTTCCCCCTTGTGATGTCATGGTTGACTGTGAAGAAGTCGGCAGGGCTGAGTTTGTCGAGGCCTTTGAATCAGATCCCCTTGTAGTCTTCTTTGCTCAAGACCAAAATGAATCAGTTCTTTTAGCCTGTGAGTGTATTCTTTTAAGCCCCGATATGTATCTGTTCACACTTCTGGACTGATTCCAGAGCAGCAATATATATATTTTTTTAATGTGGTAACCAAAATTGTACACAATATTCTAACGAGGTTCTTACTAGTGCACTATACAAGTTTCACATAACATCCCTTGGAACACTTTTAACTATATTTCTTACCATTCTGTTTGCTTTTTGTTTGGCTCCTCCAACATTGTGTGGAAGATGTAAATGATGCATCAACATGGGTCCTTTTCCCCCCCATAAACATCTTCTTCAATCTCACCGATTCCCATCTTATTTTTATATTTTTATGTTTTTGTTACTTGCGTCTAATCCTCTGAACTTGTTTACTTGGCCATCTAACAGGTGTTTACCTAGCCTTTTTTATCATTTGTAATTTAAATCATCTTTGCAGCTTCTACAGTGCATACTTGGTATCAACTGCAAATTTGATGAGTTCACTAACTATGGCAGAATTGTTTGAATTAAGAAGAGCAATGGTCCTGATACAATTCCATCTGGTACTCCACTAATTACATCACACCAGTTTGAGCATTCACCCCTTGACTGTACAGTCGTCTATATGTTAACCGGTTCTCAATCCGAATATGTGCATTACCTAGAATTCTTACTGCCTGAATTTAAGAATGAACCTTTCATTAGGAATCAAAAGCACTTAGTTCTAAAAGGCTAAATAGAGTCGACTCGCAACTTGCGTGTTCTCAACTTAGCAGCTTTACGTAGTTGGCTATGGAAATTTAAAAAAATATTGAAAAAATGCCTTATTCTTCGAAATATTTTCAAACATGCCTATGAGACCTAGTGAGTAAGCACTATACAGTCGTCTCATTAATTTACTTTTATTAACCGTTTTATACTGCTTTTAGCATAATTAGAAGGGGTTTTTTATAAGGGTTATAGGGTAAAGTGTGACTATATGCGAATTTGGCTTTACACACTACTCAAAATCCCTAAACACCTACGTAAATTGTGAGTCAAGTGTACAGTCGGTATCCATTTCCCCTGTCGCTTGTTGAAAGAACTGGAAACGAGTTAAGCATGACTTACCCTTCTTAGACCCATCATTAAACAGATTATCCTCTGGTTTGGGTCTAATAATAGTTTCTGTAACATTGCAATTAATAGAAGTAAGACTTATTGGTGTACAACCCCATCAGTTTTTCACCCCATGGTTATGTTGGGTGCTACTCCAATCATGGGTACTTTTTCAGTCAATGGGTATTATCCCTGTGTAGAGGGACTACACAAAGAGCTTTGTTAATGACCTACAGATAATATCTCTTTCTTTGAGTATTGGGGAATTATTTAAGTGCTTCTAATACCCTTAACAATTCTACTTCTTCTTTGCAACTTTTTCCTAATTTAGAACTTTGTCCTTCCCCAGCCTGAGACATGTTGTAAATTTCGTCTTTGGTAAACACCTGGATAAAATCTTAATTTATGTCAGCCTTTTCATTCTCTAAGTCTTTCTGGTTATTGTATCTGTGAAACTGCACTTCATCTTTCACTGATCTTTTACAGCTGTAATACTGACTTGATTTTCTTTATTTTAGGGTCTTATGTTCTTGAGAGAGAATCAGAGAGATATTATAACTCTCTCTGCCTCTCCTATAACCTTAGTGTATGTGATTGCAATTAATTTTCCCTTTGAAATGTTTCAATCATTTTATAAAGTGCTTTTTTTCCCCCTTCTATTTTTCTTAATTGATTTTCTAAGCCGTACTGGACACTGTTTTTTTACTCTGATTTACTTATTCACTTAATCTGTTCTGTGCTTCAAGCAGAATACCTTTAAAATGGTGTCATCCATTCTACTGTTTCCATTTCTGTTCTCTTTCACTTCTCAAGAACTCCTTCATTTTCTGAAATCATTTTACTTTGATCTTCTGAAATGATGTCCTAAACTGCTTCGGATATCTCTAATGGCTTTCTTGCACCCATTTTCCTTAACCTATCATGATCGATTGAAAGGGTCTAGGTTAATGCAGACATTACACATGTTCTTGATTTCATGATACTGAACTGCATAATATATGAATTTTGTGATCTGTAGCCTACTCCTTACACTATGTATTTTTGTTTAAGTATGACCCATGTAATTTATAAGACCACTGATTCTTTAAGTTCCTGTATACGAATGCTCTTTTGGATGTACTGTATAGTGCTATACCGCCACGCCTTCATTCCTTCTGGTCTCTCAAGAACAACTGCCCATTAATGTTGTATCACTTGCCATCACTCTCCATTAGCCATGTTTCAGTGATTCCAATTACATCATAAGTGCATGTTACTGCAGTAGCTTCCATCTCTTGTATTTTGTTCCTAATACTCCAGGGATTTAGGTATAAGCACCTAGTTACCTTGTCCTTTGATGTTCTGATTTCCCTTGGGTTCTCTTTTTTGATTCTACTTCCAAGACATCTCCCTTGCAGATTTTCTTTGGATCTTCCCCTCCCCCTTTCTTTCTAGTTTAAATGTTTGTGAATTTCTCTATAGATCCTTATAAATTATAGGCCCAATCCAACCAGTGCCATTGTCTGTACTGCTGGCGTTTGCCAGAGGAAGGTTTCTAGGGACTGCTGAAGCCTTTTTTCAGCACACCATGTCCTCCGCCCGGTGTTGAGTTTACAGATGACCTTTTTGCAGTTGTTCACCTCCGCATGGTGCAGGCAGGATCCCTGAGAAGACCGCCGATTTTGGGCCTGCTCTTCAGCGGGTTTCCAAGGTCTTTCAGTCTGTTGCGTAATAAATACTCTCAAACCTCCTTCCTCCTGACTCAAGACGAGGGCTCATAATGAAGAGGTGCCGGATCTCCAGGACTGATCCCACGGGCCTGTCTCACCCCACCCCCACCCCACCACGGTTCGGAGCCTGGTCCAGTTCAGTCCACGAGCACGGTGCCCCCCGAGCAGCCTTCCCCCGGTGTGGTGCTCTTACACCAGAGTGATCTCCACCTCTTCAGTCTTCTCTACCTGCCTACGAGGGTGCTGTGTGGGTGGAGGGGGCGCCGCACGGACCTGCAAACACACAGCCACACATCTGCGTTAGATGTGCTGTACCTCGAGCAGCCTCATGGTGTAGCTTACCACTGCACATCCTTACGTTCCAAGTCCCATTTCTGCTTACTTTCTCTTTACAATCCTTCCGGATACCTCATCCAGGTTTCAGTTTAGAAATATCCTGTGCCAGATTTCCCATAAGGCACTGTAGGCACAGTGCCTAGGGCCTACGAAGGAGGGAAACACTAGCGACTAACGAAAAATGAGCTGAAACAACATGCTTGCAATCGACTCTAGGTGCTCCAGATCAATAATCAAACGCTGTCTAGCGGCTGTTCTAGAAACTACAGGTATAGAAGTGATGGTCGCTTGACTCGCTCCATCCATCACATGGTTTAGCATTAGAATAGTTTAAAGTGCATCATATCAATCGACGTAATTCCATTGGCGTTTACCCCTCTTTTTGAACATTACAGAGTCAAAGTGCCTAGGGTTAGTGCCTACGAACACCAAAACCGGCCCCGATTCCCAGATCTGTGATGTACAGAACAGGCTCCGGAATGTTCCACTTCAAGCATGCAGGTTTGGGGCTCCTAAGATTGGCTCAGCCAATCAAGAGACTGGCTCAGACTGCATGCTGGGCCCTATGACCCAGACATCACCAGCTGGAGCCTAGGCCGTGACACGAAACAGCTGTGAGGCCCACCAGGAAGTCTGGATATTCTCTCGTTCTGGCAAGAGTATAACTCCAGTGACTTGTCTGGAGCCCCACTCCTACAGCTGACACATGTCAAAGAATGAATGGCCAATACAAGGAGGTTGTTGGGAGATTCCAAAATGAGGTTTAAATTAAAAACATAGTTGATTCCCATTTTCTTTTTTTAAAAAAAAAGCACACGGCTTATTGAAACCACAAAAGTTTTCTTTTCTGGGAGACGACTGTACGTAGAAATTCAGGGTGAATGGTTAACTTACAGGTCTAAGCTTTCCAGGGCCGCTGTCTGGTGTGAGCCTCAGAGGCTGAGCATAGCCGGGGGACTCAGAACAGAAGCTGTTGTGATCTGAGAGAAGGATTTAAACAATGTGAGAAACACATCATAGCCTGAAAACATCGTTAGCACTTTAATAATAGTACTCCAGAGTAATATGGACTCCACCTCCACTAAACATTCTGCACGCCTTTAACACAGAACACTTCCTACAAAGGCACTCCTAAAGTTTTACGATGTGGGAGTGATGCTTACGAGATACAATTTAGCATCTCAATAAGACATGATGTATAAAAACACCACACCTTGAGAAATTTAAAATCATTACGTTTTAAAATACTTTCACAGAACTTTTTCCATAGTAAAAAAGTTGATTAGTGTTGATTCAATGATGAAGTAAGACAGCAGTGAACGACAGCTGAATTTTACTTTCCACATTTTTATATGACACTGTTTTGGGGTGTTTTGGATATGTTATTTAGTGTTTTGAATTTCTTTATAAAAATGTCATAAAGCATCGAGAACTTAAAAACACAGATACACTACATACACGTTTAAAGTATAATATAGTAGAGACTCAGTGCTGTATTGTACTCATAACCTCAGCTTGCTAACTGCAAAGAACAAAATATTCAATTTAGTAATAATAATAATAATAATAATAATAATAATAATAATAATAATAATAATAATAATAATAATAATTGCTTACACTTATACAGCGCTTTACTGAACACTCCACTCAAAGCGCTTTACAGATAATGGGGACTCTCCTCCACCACCACCAATGTGCAGCATCCACCTGGATGATATGATGGCAGCCATAGTGTGCCAGGACACTCACCACACATCAGCAAGGGAGGAGAGCAGAGTAATGAAGCCAATTCATAGATGGGGATTATTAGGAGGCCATGATTGGCAAGGGCCAATGGGAAATTTGCCCAGGACGCCAGGGTTACACCCCTACTCTTTTCGGAAGAACACCCTGGGATTTTTAATGACCACAGAGAGTCAGTGAGCTGCCAGTTGTGAGTTATGGCTGCTGGCAATTTAGTATAGTGCCTGCTTAATGAGAAGCAATTATTGTGTGTAAATAACATATGATATACTGTTTCCAGATCAGCCGGTGACTGCTGGGAGAATGGTGGAAGCAGAATTATCTGTACTGTAATTTTTAACACCAGTATGTTTCTACATTTCTTGGTGAGGTCTGGACGGTACCGCGCAGAAAGCCGTCTTACTGTGAGCGGGGCCTTTGAGTGGCGCAGGCAACAGTTGGTGCTCTCCGTTGACGGACGCGGAGTGGGGGAAAGGGGGCGCCGTGGTCTTGTCAGGGCTGGTGAACGGGCTGCAGGGGGGCTGGTCGTACAGAGGCAGTGGCGGCAGAGAGGACTGCAGCCGCAGAGAGGGAGACACCTGCAAAGACAGCCGAGACGACCTTAACCTCAGACAACCTTCGCCATTTTCCTTTAGCCGTGCTTGAAGCTGTGCTGCAGCTCATTTCCCAGCGTCACCAGCACAGAAGGGGCAAGATCTCCCAAATTCCAAGCCTAATGGCCAGTCAAAACCACTTCCCTTCTCGGATTTCCCTCTTTGATCTAGTTCTGTAAACATTCAAATTACAGGAAGGGCACCATCACGTCCGTCCGTATTTATTAGTCTTCACAAATACCGTGAACAGAGTTCCAGACAGTGGAGAGAGTTACATCTGTCCACTGCCTGGAAAATCTACTGTTCTTGTATACAAAAGACAATTAAAGGGAACTGCAACGCTATTTAAGATTTCAGGATCAGAAAGAATCAGCTTTGATGAGTGCATTCCATATGCACAATGAAAGTAACATACACAGTAACGTATAAAACCTCCAATTTAGATCACAAATAGACTAAATCTTCAGGAATGCGCAGGACAATGTTCTGTGATCCACAACAAGGCAACACAACTTCTGGTGATGTGTGGCAGCCCTATGACATTGTAAACAACCAGGCTTGTGAATACTTCTCTTTTAATCCAATAGGAATATTGCTTTCACTTTCAAAGCAAGTTTGTCAACAAATATTACTTGTTAACTCTGCATGCAGATCACATTGGAACATTTCTGCTGTGAAATGTCTGCTGCACAACCTGTATTTATTTGCTCGTACTTCGCTTTACATTAGTCTTTACGGTTACTAGCGAGCAGGAAGGGCCGCATCACGTCACAGCTCGTGGGAACTCGAACGTGAGTTTGCAGCAACATGGCGACTTCCAGAACTTTCACAAAGTTCATTATTTTGTGTTTAATTTGAAATTTGACATTTTTTTTCTATAACGTCAATTTGTTACCGAGATTTAAGAACAGGTCTGAGAAATTGGGACTGCAGCTCCCTTTTAAAAGAGAAACTTACAGCAGTCTATTTGTGCATCTAGGTGACACACTCATCTTCAGATGCAGTTAAAGGACTCCAAGTGAAGGGGTTTTAGAAATGTAACAGCATTTCCCTTTTAAACACCCAGCGTTATCCGTTTAATGAATGGGGTACATAATATTGAACTGATATGCAGATTATAATAGGTACTCCACACATCATCATCAAGCATCCTTAAATATTTTTCAGTTTGTAACAAACCTACCACTTCCTACCGCATTTCAGGTGTGGCGTGTGGGTATGTGTACCTGTGAGTCGGTGATCCACTGACAGTCCCCGTTCTCCGAGGTGGCCAGCTCCTCTACCAGCACCGCGGGGAAGACGCCCACGCGCCCGTTGAACTCCCCCTCCCAGAAGCCGTCGTCCTCCTGGTTGTCCCGGTTGAGGATGCGGATGATGGCGCCCTCCGGGAACGACAGCTCATCGTCCGTCTGCCCCTCGTAATCGTACAGCGCCTTCACGAAGCTCACTGCAAGCCAGGGCGCGCACGGAAGAAATTAACAGGCGTCCCGCTCGCAATCCCACACTGCCTCAACGCGGAGTGCCACACCGCTGCTATCACTTTAACAAACTCTACACTCTTGCCACGTACTTTATAAGTGTTTGGGTTAGCATGATTTATGTTAGTGACAATTAATTTGCAACGAATTAATACCTGACATGCATTACCATACAGACTCACTAAATTGCACCAATGGCTATTATTCACCTTGATCAATCTGCACTGACAAGTACTGCATTTCCTGATTTATTTCTTTAAACAACGATCTAGAAGTGAATGAAGGAGGATTCCTACTAGTAATTAGGATTTATTTATTAGGTAATTGGGAGACCGGGTATACAGATGCAGGACAACTGTACATTTACAACTATTCAATGTTATATTTTCAAGATTCATATATCCATCCGCCCACTTTCTAACCATCTCATCCAAGACAGGGTCGAGGTGGAGTTGTAGCCTATCCCAGCAGCCCATTGGCGCATCAGGAATTGAACCCAGGGCCTCAGCACTGCGGGGCAGCAATGCTGACCGAAGAGCCACAATGCCGTTCACCTCATGTACCGTATAACCAATATTCTGAAATATGGATTTCTGCAATATCTCAAAACGGAGAAAAAAGGGGCCTGGAAGGAGGCCAACACACTTTGCGCCCGTCTTGGAACTGAACAAGTCGAGTATGTACGGCTCTCCGAGCGCGTGGTGTAGGTGCTCTTACTGTTGGCATCCCCGTTCATGCTGCCTGATGCCAGCTCAGGCTCGGTGGAGTTGCTGGAGCTGTGTGACCGGGCGTCCAAGGCGGCCAGGGACTGCAGCATGCTGAGGAGACTGTTGGACGTGGGGAACTGAAGGTACTTCTCGGGGACATAGCCCACATGGCCCGACTTGTTCCTTGCCTGGAATCAGCAAACCCCATCAGTTAGGCGATGTCTATTGCGTCAGCTGCCCTCTTGCAGTTAAGTGTGATGCCACAATTTTGCGTCAATTATATACACAGAAGCCCCTGGAAAGCCCAATGTAAAAATGCAGCGGCTGCTATAACTAAGTGTGTCTGATCTGCCAATAAGGGCTTCTGGGTTCTTATTTCCACATCATATGGGTGGCAGAATAAAACATGTAGAACATAAGGGGATGATGTATTAATTGTCCACCAGGCAGAACATGTGGAAAGGATGTCCATATTTAGTCTTAAAAAGTGCAATTAACTCATCGAGCATATTAATGAACATAGGAGTTCAAAACAACTCCCTCCAAGTAACCTATAGCTTTGAATGTGTTGCAACTGCATCATGCAATTCATGGATCAACCTTACTAAGGACTGAAGAGGATAACATCAGTACTTCATTAAGACGGTAGCCTCAATAGCAGTTCCCACAAAGCCAGGAGCGCTCTCGTACCTTCACCCAGTCCTCCATGTCTCCGTCCTCAATCACCTCCAGCACCTCCTGCTCCTCAATGGTCAGCTCATCAGGCTGGGAGGCCTGCAAACCCGCACAGCAGGCCCAGGTTAGACAGGAGTGTTAACACTTACAGGATGCTGGGCTGACACAAATTCTTAGCATATGAAGATTGAAAAGCCTGAAACTGTTTGCAAAAAGTGCCAGCTCCAGGATTTTCATTTTTGTCACATCAGACTGCCACGTCACACAAAAGGGTGACATACTGTTGACGTGAAAGGGAATAAGAGAACTTGATGGAAGAGAACAAACTGGAACAGAACTAAGAATTAGATCTGAACGGTTTTCTGTGGTAACGGTGGCAGTCTTTTTTTGTAAGGATCACGAGTGAACACAGCACTCGTTACTTCAAAGGAGGTCAATGTAGGTGCATGGATGTGTCTTGATTCCATTACCTTGTATGAGTAGATCACCTTGCAGGTCAGTGGGTAGTTCCTTAGGGTGCCAGATGGACTGGAACTGCTGTCGTCAAACACGTCCATGTTGTCCTCAAATTCTTCCCCTTCCTCTCTGTCAAAATCTGTACCAGTCTGTGGACACAAAAGATCCTCAGTCATAGCAGGTCTTGGATTATAAAAGATGAGCTATAGAGCCCGCTGGCTTGTCTGGGCCCGGGATATTCTCAGTTTAAAGAAGGAGGGGAACCTGCTGGATTTTGTCATCCTGAAGCAGTGTTCACCCACACCAAAGCCAGCGTCTTTTCAAAAGATGGTAAAGTGATAGCTGTGCATTCCCTGTTCCCATCTTTTTTGCTTCTTTTCCTTCAACCGAAAGCAGTCAGGCTCTTACAAAGGGCTAGCCACCTGGAGGGCTGTCCTCCCCTGGGATGCTGAGCAATCCCTCAGTAATAAGGAGTTGGAAAATGATAATACAGGCTGCCAAGAGGAGTGCAGAGTGACAACAAGGGCTCGATTCATCAGGTCTTTGGACTACAGTAAAGCAGACAATGCGTTTTATAAGATGAACAGGTACATGAAAAAACAATCTGTTAGCAAGTTGTTCTTACAAGTTGGAAAGGTCTGACTTTAACTCTAAGACGGGTGACTGAAGGAGCAAAATGTTTTATTTACTAGATTCCTTCCTTAAATAATGGTGCACAACCATTTCCCCCTTGTATTTCATTACAATTGTTAACCACATAAAGTAGCAAAACACCTGTAAACCACTTTAACAAATGAGAAAATAAAGAGACATTTAAAAAAGCACAAGTCTTGATTCCAATTTGTAAAAAAAAAACTCCCTTACAATGACAGTGACATATTAACGCTTCCAATTACTGTGTTAAGACAAACAATTCTTTGAGAATTTGAGAAATACATGATTTGCAAAGCGCACACGCCCACTCTCATGAAACTGTCTCATTAAGATGTGTGTGGAGCCCAGAACAGTTGAGCTGATGGCAGCCTGCTGGGCCACTGAACCATGCTCCATCACTGGATATGATGACAGGGCCCGTCTCTGCTCGTATTGATCTGCCATGTTTTATTAAACAGGCGGGCACTCAACGAGAACAGCAGGAGAACTGGAGCCATGAGGTGTTAAATCTGGGGCTCTGTCGATGCAGCTCCAGCTCAGAGCTGATCTTGGTCAGTTTTTGAAAGCTGTTTCTGGAAGGTCAGACCGCAGTGACGGCCACTTAGGATCAAGCATGTCTAGACATGCCTTTACTTTCAACTGAAATACCAGTTCTGCTTAGGGTTTACTCCTAATTATTAGGCATTATCTGAAAATGCATGACACTTATTTTTTTTACAAGAACGAAAAGATTACTTCTTCATATCAAAAGTCCTTCAAAGACTTCCTTCTCTGCACTCTGTGAAATCATTTCTGTAAACTGTTCTACAAAAGAACACTGAAACCCAAGTCACTGACAGAATCCTCCATTTGTAATCCAGGTTTCTCGCAGGAAAACCACTAAATGTGTCGTGTGAAGCTCACGTCCTGGTCTCCATCCCTTTCCCTTCTTCCTTTCTGCACCGCAGTGTGACAATTTTAAGGGCTGGAGTGCAACAGTCAACATGGAAGGCAGAGGCGCCCAGTGGAAGGACAATGAAAGAAGAAACGTGGATCAGATGATGATGACCGAGACCTCAAAAGCAAACTCCTGCTTCTTCTACTGCCAAACGGGCCAAATGAAAAATCCACACTGCTCTTATTTTCTAGAACAATACAAACAATCACAGTCATTTGCTTTCTGGCAGGCCTAATAATTCACTATGATTGGTTTGCAACCCTTGACCACAGTTAAGTTTAATGAAATATTGCAAGAGAATAACCTATAGTGTCATTTTCATTTTTGTTCTTAAGTATCCTTTTTCTTTATGTTTCCAGTTTAACCTTTTCTATATATCCATTTTTTATCCCTGCAATTTCCCACTCTTGATGGTATTTGGTAGCTGAAGGTTTTTTTTATTTTTCTAGCCAACAGTTATCAGGAGCTTGATACCAAATCTGAAGCCTTACCCAGCTGGATGGCCATACAGTAGCTGGTAAAAGAGGATGATAGAGGTCTTCCCAGTCTGCAGATTCATAATTTATACGGCATAACTTCCTAAATTTACTTGGCGATAAGTTTAAGCTCCTCAGATGAGTTTAAGGCAGTAACATTTAATTTTCCATTTTATACGTTCATCAAGGGATGAACTTATAATAAAACACCAATGCCTCACTTTAAGTTAAAACATAGATACATTCGTATTCTTTTTTTACATTTTCTTATTCAGTTTAATTCACAGAGAGCTGAAAAATGGGGAAGTTCTTCAAGCCTTCCAAGAAAAAAAGGTTTGAGACAATTCAGAATTGTGCAAATCAAGACATTTTAGCAAGTATGTTTTTAAGATGTTTTAAAAAAGAGGTTTAACTGAAAACTAAAGACAAAAATACATTATTTAAAAGGAAGACTTCCTGGCCACTGCAAATGTTTGGATTGGACAGGCTTTACGCTATACACTCTGCAACATCAGATAAACAGCAGTAGAACCTTTTCTACATGTTCTCTGTAAGACCTGAATCTACAATTCTATCTCAGTCTATGCTCTGGTTCTTAAAAACTTAGTCAAGCACAGCTGTAGAGCTACAGCTAAGTTACAGTTACAGTCTCCCTTCTCTTATGGAGTCCAAAGAAAGATATTTTTAAAGTTATCTTTGGTTTCAAGCTCAGGACTGGTTTGGCACAACAGCTTTTTTTTATCCAGGCCTAGTGATTGCCCTTTACTTAGTGATTACTTTATTAAGAGTCTGTGGGCATAGCTCAGATGTGCTATGAATACTCAGCACATTCTGCAGGGAAAAGTGCTTAACAAATTAACATTTAAGAGGAAAGAGAAGTTAAAAAGAAAAACTGTAAATCCTCCCCAAGCCCAGGTCGTCCCCCTACAATGAGCATTCTCATTGGAGCACACAATACAAGCACAACTTTTTTTCTAGTAGTCACTGAGCCACATTCATCTAACGCCTCCAATTACTAAAATAAGAAAAAACAGAAAACAGTAGCAGGAAGCATCTTCATGGCACATGTGGCAGCTCAAGGTTAACTGCGCAGTCACCACTAAGCTATGAGGCTTTCAGCAGTTCACCAAGGACAAAAGTTATTTCTCGGAAACAATGGCTGACTTGGGCTTAATGTTAAAGTCATGAGTACATGAAAAAAAAAAGCTCCGTGCTCTGAAAGTCACACTGTTCCAGTGTCACACGGCCTGCCCGACAGCCTGACAGGTAATTTCCAATTTGTGCCATGAGCCATCTGGAATCTGTGGGCTGCTGTTTGTTTTGAAGACAATAATGATGACAGCATAGAATACAAACCATCTCACTTCTTTCCAATTATGTGAGCAAGCCGGAGGGTGTTTGCTTTAGGAAATGCAACAATGCACCATGTCCGGTGAAACAGGCACACTCCCAGCCAGAACAATTCACATGTCTGCTTCAGTATTCTTTCTTTTTAATTCTTCTAGCCTTGGAAAGCCACACACACTTCAGTCACGGAAAGGGAAGCAAGGTCTGACAGATAAGGGGAGTGCTGTCAACAAGACATACATAACACTGCATATCTTTACGCGAAAGCACACACAGTTGGTTCATATTACAGTCTAACACCTCATAACAGACCCTTTCCCAAAATGTTCTTTGTTATAGAGTGTAATTATGACCTTGCAGGAACTGAAGCAATGTCCGAGTAGCATATTTTACTGAGTACGTATGCAGTGCAGTCTTCTGCTTTGCTGCCTGTTATGGACTGTGCATACGGTGCTGGTGGTGTGTTGTCTTGGCTCTGCAGCTCTGTGTCCAGGCTGGTGCGGTTTTCTCACCGAGAGTGAGGGGTCGTGGCTGGTCAGGCTGGGCAGGCTGGCCCAGCGCTCGTTCTCCAGCTCCTCCATCACCTGGTTCATGGCGCTCTTCAGCCAGGTGTCCACGGAAACGCCAATCTGCCGCAGGAGGTCGAGGCGGGCCTCCGCCTTCAGCTTCACCGTCTGCCCAGGGAACAAGAACACCGTGAGAGAGCGAGAGCACAGAGGCTGAACTAGGAGGGGATGTGTGCTACAAAGATCTGAGAGCAAATACCAACTAGAAGATACGAATAATGCAGGAAGTGGACATCAGCATACCAGCAGAGAGTATCACCAAAAGAGAAGTTAAAAAAAATGGGGAACATGAACAGACACTCAAGAAAGCAGACAACAAGTGTCAAACGTCAGAGAGGATCAACAACTAGGGAAAACACCACTACCACATGAGTAATGTTGAATGCTGCTGTGAGAAAAGAGCCACACACTATTATCTAAGCAGTAAGGCCTGGATCAGGACAGATGGACAAGGAATGGGACAGGAAATGGCAGCAAATGCTGGAAATAGGCAGCAAATGAAATTGTTCTGAGGGGCTGCATAAGCTGTCTCACCCAAGATATTTTTTTTTTAACACCAACTGAAACAGAATTTTATTACCAGATACTTTATCAAACTCTTTTAGAAATTTCTTCTCTAGAAACGGTGTTGTGATGCTTCTAATACATAAAAAGTGGTTCCATCTGGACAGCATCTATTTGTCAGCTTGACATGACAGCAAAGCAAATTTTGATCACCCTTCCTCCTGCTTTCTCTTAGAAGTCTCTATAACTGCCACACCCTGATTTATAACAGGGGCATCTCCAGAGGTCTTCAGGTTCTAATACATCACAGGTTAAAGAAACAGCTACCCGTGAATTAAGCAGAATGAGTTCAGTGTGTAAGCGGGGTCCCTAAGGAGCACAAGAAGACTGAAAATTGATGGATGGACTTTTTTATCAATTTATTTCATACATTTGGTTATGTCAGAGGTTCCTAAGGTTTTACAGACTTCTGAACAGGTAGTGTAGGTTGGGAACTTAGTGATGACAAAGGCTTTTTTTTTGCAGCTTCCTTTACAATAACATCGTGCAGGGTGCACTCTGCAGACACTGTGAATTTTTGTGTTTGTTTACTGAGCTAAGGTGAACCAACTATGACAAAAAAAAAATTTCTCCCCTTATTCAAACAACTGTCCGGTTTGTTCACCTATGAAGGCCCCCAGGATGTTTTTTTTACATGTGTATTATTAAATGTACCTCTGTTCATTCAATTTGGATCAACTGAAAGATGATACAAAGGACATTACGTCCAGTGGCACACTGTACCAGCTCTTCACTTCTGAATTCTTCAGTTTAGTGGAACAACTGACAGATTCAGAGGACAAGTGCCAAAGCACAGCTGATCCAACACTGCGTGACTGAATGTCTCAAGTTTGAATTTCATCTGAATGCTGGAGTCCTAATTGTGTTAGCTGAGGCCTGAGGTTATGAACACTGCAGTGTCTAATTATTAATACTAATTACATCAACTGTAGGAGAAAAGAGCTTTGTCTTTTTGGATAATTGCAGATTATCAGAAAGAGTGACGTGAACTCTGACACTAACTTTTTTATTTCCCACTACACCTTAATGGGCAATTAAATTAAATATTTATACTACTGCGACATTGCACAGCACTTTGAAGGCAAGGAGACAAACACAAACCCAGATATTTAATTAATATTGTATCTGTATAAGAATTAGTGTTTCCTTTTAAATCTTTTTTTTAAATGACCATTTACTGTCAAGAGATTTTAATTTTAAATGAGATTCTTCTGGCTTCCAGAAGAGGGAGCCAAAGAGTTTAGCCAAGTATGAATCCCTTCTCTTCATGAAAGATAGTAATGCGAGTATTCACACACAAAAGTATAGCATTTCATTTTAAAAATGCCAATAACAATTTGCCAATGTTTTCTGAAAAGAAAAATCAATTCATATCAGCTGGCAGGAGAAGGAAATTAAAATGAAAAAAAAAAACACAAGACTGAACTCTATAGCTGTGAAATATGAAACTGATGTATTAAGAACACTGTTCACGTCTAGAAACTTACAGAGTTTTCCCACAAAATGTTCGATAATTCGATAATTGAAGATGATACATGTACAATCATAAACATACATTTCATATGAAAAAGTGTTACCTCAGCTTTTCGGATATTCTCTTTAGCTTCTTCGATTTTTAGCTCCAGTTCATTGCGACTTTGTTCTGATGGCAAAATCCCATGTGTCTCACACTCTTCCAACGTCTGCAGGTAAAGCACGACAAATGGTCACATTGGTAATCTCTCAACAATACGTGACATCTGGGAATGTCTTCCTAAACTCTTGTACAGCTTGTATTAAAACTTCTGTATTTCTCTGTGTCAATAAGTTAACCTGATAGCCAATGATAAATTGATCTTAGCTACGTGTATTTTCTGCTCTCTACCAAGAGCTATCTTTGATATGGCACTGGAGAGTTTTGTTTTATATAATTCACCAAACAAATATCAGGATAGACTTTAGAATGAGGCTACAACACACCTTCTTTTAAAAGCACTGGCCCACAACTTTATAAAGACTACAAACTAGCTAAGCGAAAGAACTAAAAACATGATTGCACTGGTAGTTGCTGATAACGGGCAGCTACTAACCTACACACCTAGTAAGCCATTTGCTAAAATGATATAGGCTGATTAAAGGGACTTTTCTAAAAGCAATGAAAGTCAGTGGCTCAAATGAACAATGTTTTGCATGTTTTTCCATCTGCTATAAGAAATCCACCAAAAATTAGATTACAAACCGCCTTTGTGTTTGAAAGTAAGAACAAAAATCAGAAAATGTCTGCTTTCCACACAGAGCATCTACAGTTCACCCAACAATGATTTTGAAGGCTATAAAAAGGGAACTGCAGTCCAAATTTCTCAGACTGAAACTAAGTTCTCGGTTATTAAATCTTGGGAACAAAATAAATTCCTTGACGGTGAAAAAAAAAACGTTCAAATTTCGAATAAGTACAATATCATGAACTTTTATGAAAGTACTGTACGGTCGGCCACTGTTGTCACAAACTCCTGGTCTCGCCATGGGCGAGTGAGAAAGCTTGCGCGCATTGCAGAACAGCAGAAATGTTCCAGCACCATCTGCATGCACGGTTAACAAGTAGTATTTTTGGCAAAACTGCCTGGAAGTCGAGAGCAAGATTTCTACTGGATGAAAAGAGATATATTCATAAGCCTGCTTGTTTACAATGTAACAGAGCTGCTGCACGTCACCGGATGTTTTGTTGCCTCGTTCTGAATTGCAGAACATGACGCGGCACATAACGTTGTCAATTTTAGTCAATTTAGTCAATGTTGTTATGTAAATTGGAGGTTTTACACATTACCGTGTACATGTTACTTCCATTATGGTTTGAAATGCACTCATCAATGCTGAATATTTCTGACCCAGAAATATCAAAATAATGGCTTTGCTGTTCCCCTTTAATTGTGTTCTTCTATTTGTTATATCAATTCCAGGTGAAAAGGCTTGTTTGCAGGTTCTTCAATAGGTGTCAGGCACTGGTGCTGGCACTTAGAAGACTTTTCAAAAACTACAGGACTTTCGGGATCCATCTTTACCCTTATTTCTTAATAATCAGCAGTGGCATCGCAAAACCCAATAGCAATACAGGAGTCACAGGCCTGGTGGCGGGTTACTGTGTTTGGGCCTCACCCTCTGGTTGTGGATGATGTTCTTGTGCTCCCGGGCCACACGGGTCGCCCATTTCCGGGCCTCTTTGTTCAGGCTGTGCTCCTCCGTCGTACCGCTCTCCGACTCCAGCTGCCGGCTCTGGAATTCAAGCACACGGTCACCCCTGCGCCCTGCGACAGCCCCGCTCGCGCCCGTCACCCTCCACGCTGCCCAGTGCGCTCGGACAAACTGCCCGAAGGCTCTGGGAGCAAAAGCAGCAGGCCGGCCTTCAGAATTCCAGGTGAGGGCTATCACAGCACTAACAAGTCCCACTGCGGGATTATCACAAAAAGAATAAGACTCGACTAGACAGTGCATAGTCCTGACACGGTCTTTAAACACTGCTCTCATAATTCGACCTGTTGTTGTTCGTTTGTGAGAGGCTCAGACTGGAACCGGAATGCCCAGGTATGAAGACAGAAACATAAAATGCATAAACAAATAAGCATGAAACAATAAGGTCCCTACTGGTATACTCACCTTATCTATCACAATGATCTCTGCTGGCTTTTACTTGTGTATCTTATTAAGTTCAATAGAGCACACTACATATTTGAAAGTCCTGGAAATTGTCATGTGGTATAAAGCTAACACTTACAATGCAGATGGAGATTCTCAACACAACAATCACAAAATCTATCACCTCATGAGCCATTTTAGTGCCACTTTAGCTCCAGTCTGAAAAGCACACCGATGTCTATAAGCCGGCTCACAGATTTATTACTACTAAAAGAAGAGCAGCATGCCAAGAAAGAAGCATGTAGCAAATGAAATACCCAGAACTACAGGGCAACATCAGAAGAAAGTGAAAAGAATATCAAGTTTGGTATAAATAATACACGATAAATGCAGACAAACTGACTTCAGAAATAAATCTCATTCATTAGGAATGACTGACATACTTAGTCAAACCATGTTAGAAAGGTAATGCACATTGTGCTTGAATGTGAACAGGTTTAATGCAGAGAAAAAACATTTTACCAAATACTTTCATTAAAAATAATGGACAAATATAATTTCATTTTTTTTCTACTGTATGTGTAAAATAGAGACTGGACAGTTTCTCTGCTGAGAAAATTGTCACATTAAGTAGCCTTTTCTTAGCTAAAACAAAAAAAATCATTTGTTAGATGTTATTCAGTGCATGTTTCGAAGAGAACTAATCTGCTTTTAACTACCAATAGGCATATTGGGATGATGATGCAAAATCAATCCAGCACTTTTGGACAGCTCAGGCCAAAGTTTTATACAACCCAACATTTTGTTTAGTTGTGTTTGTGTATTCAGGATTTTAGAGATACCACCACCAATAACTGTGCTAAGATCTGATGACACTAAAACCTTCACAAAGGTTTGTTTTATGCTCCGCAAACATTAAAAAGCAAGACATCCATGACTGATGTTGTACACGAAACCTCCTGTCCTGTGAAGACGATGCTTCAGCAGGCATTTATCGTAAACATGCGAAACAAGCAGAGCAGACGCACACAACAGACAATTTAACCCCATCCCACAACAATGAAAGCCTTTCATTATGGGATATGCACATAGGACTCTAGGAATTCACAAGGGGGGGAAAAAAAAACTTTGTCTTTTGCTTTAAAATTCCACCCATATTTCTGGGTGGCTGAAAAATGCACAATAAAAACCAGTTCAGCTGTGAACAACATGGAAAGAAAAAGGAGGCTAATCTTTTTAATTGGTTACAGAAACTGTTGTAAGCCATGAAAAAATAATTGAGAATAAAATGAAAAATAAAAAATGATTAAGCTAAAGTACACTAGATTACAAATTCATCAGCAGGGTTTGCCCTCCAGGTTAAATGCATTTAACAGGCGTCATATTTCAAATTCAGCGCAGCCGAAGGTGAATTCCTTCAAACTCAGCACTTTTTTTCTGTAACCATGTTCTAGAATATAAAACACGAAAGGCAAAATCAATTGAAAGCCGGGAGTTCCTGTTTCTCTAGCATCCAGAGGCTTGGAATGAGCTGGCGATGCCGAACGAGGCCAGGAGGTTCAGCCTGTCCGCACGCTGCTGGGTTCAGTGACAGAGCGAGACTTCACAGAAATTCCTTTTAACAAGGAGCTCCAGGCTTCCACTAATACCCTGCGCCCTTGAATGTACGCCTTCTGTTTTTTTTCTTTGCAATTTCCCAGCAAGAACACAACATCAGTAATATTTTATTAAGAACAGACCTCTGCCTGTTTGATTTCCAATGAAAACACACCCAGACGTGAACAAATTGCCTATTCTGTGCTAGGCTCACTGCAGGACAGGAGGGCCGGTCAAAGGCCTGTCCCATCACGGCTAAACCTGGAAGGTCACACCCAGAGAAGGCAGCTTAGTCTGCCACCAAACACACATGGAGCACCCAGTGCTCTTCTCCTCACGCCTACTGGGGGAGGGAAGAGTTATATTATATATCTCATTTATATGTCATTATAAATGACAACACCAGAAGGGGAAAAAAAGTAAGAAACTAAAAAAAGACGCCATTCTCCACTAGAATATTCCTGTAATAGGAACCTCAGTGACTACACAATTATTAAATGCACTGAACAAAAGCTTATTATGGAACTAAACATGTGTAGTCGGTAAAACTGGCATCTCCCTGCCTGAACCCGGGGGGAAAAACGGTGTTAAAATACCAGTCGGCTAAAAAAATAAGCTCAGGTGGCAAAAATATGCAGTGAAATCACAAACTCTTCACTCAGCTGCTGGTGCTGGTACAGAACTCTTATCGAGTCACAGATGCTGTTCTGCAGACGCGAGGGAGAGATTATAGAAACACACAGCCATGCAGAAGGATTTTTCACATGCAGTGCAAATGTAAATTCAGCGCTTTGACAATTCACCTACTCAAGTGTGAAAAACTCCCTTAGGTGGGTGGAATCAGCTTCTGAGCCTGAAACAGTTTCAAACTCATAAAATGCAGAGAACGTTCGCGAATTGATCTTTAGTGCAACCCTGTGACAGATTCGGGAGGTTCCTTGAACAGATCTTTAAAAGGCCCTGTTCTCTCAAGGTACTTTCTGCTAGCAGATAACTACGTGTGTGTATGTGTAGGGGGGGGGGGGGGGGTCCCCTAACTTTACTACAAAAAAGTGAAAATATTTTAATTACAAAGCTTGTCATGCACATAACCATGGCAACCTAGACTTGGAGAAACTGCTCATGATCTGTTATGATTAATGTGCCACAAACCCTCTGCCCTGAGGGGCAACAATCGCTGGGCCTGGGACCACCAGAGCCTTATTTTTTCCCACTGGGAGTTTTTGTTTTCGGTTAACGCCTAACTAAATCTGTAAAGCGCTCTGGGGTAAGGTGTTGCAAAGGGCGCCCATAAAATGATTGATTGACCTTACTGATGCACGTAAAGCTTCCTCGCTACATTTTCAGAGAGCTCAATTCCAACTGTCTTTGGAAACATGATTCTTTCCAAACTAAGTAACAGATACAGATGAATGCGTTCTTCAACTGCCTGCTGGCAGCACTGCTACACAGCATTTCTGCGCAGAAAGTAATTAAATTGCCACCTTGTTGCTAGTCAACAAGCACGGTTTTCTGTAGCACTGAAAAAAGGCAGCGATTTTGTTCTCAGTGTGGCTGAAGCCTGGCAATGCAAGGGCTTACAACAAACAAAGAAACAACAGAACAGCGGAGAAAAATAATGAAAGTACTAGCAACTGTATCACATTCGGCAAGCTGGCAAATTTTCAGTAGTGTTACAGTCATGTGCATATCCCATAAATAACAGCACCTCAGCAGCATCACAGAGAAAGGCAGGCAGGCAGATTAAACAGAGGGACGTGCAGTGCACAGATTGTGTTCCATGTGCAGTGGCAGCACTTGCTTTGGGATTGCATGATATGTAGGAGTACCCTCCACAGTACACCACTCACATAAAAAAACAAAGAGCTGTCTACATTGAACAACTGCAAGGTTTGTTAAACTGCACCTGCACATTCTCCATTTTATGACGACAAAAAGATGAAACAAGGAGCCTGGCGTTCACCTGGCTATATGTTTATACTTCCGAGTCTAATCCCCATTCCTGCGATCGGCATGCAGACAACACCCAAAGAACACACAAGCAATTCCGTCTATACCAGCGTATACCTCGGCCAAGGTCATTCTCATAGCACTCACAGGCGAAGGCTCAATGTCCACCAACTGGATGGCATTTAAACTCTGAACAACAAACACACAATTGCACAAGGACAAGGACAGTTATAGAAGATGCAGTTAACACAGTGCAAAGCCATTATTTACACAACAGCCAAAAAAACGGCAGCTAGTGGATTCGTTTATGATGCCACTTTATGATGTCAAGTCTGCATGTGCAGGACAGTCAAGTGTTAAGTGCTGTAGTCCTCCTGTTAAAGAGCACAGTCTGTCACAGCTCCATCAAGTCCTTTTGCCAGCAGATACGCAATGAGTCATCCCTGGACACTGTGCCGTTGCCATGGGAACTGGACTGTTATAAGAAGAAATTAAATAAAAGGAGCGAGAATGCCCTACAGATTGTGACAATTTACCTGGGCGAAATCTATTGGAATTTTGGCTGTTGAAAGATATAGACAACCCTTACTGATAATGCAACTGTAACCAATTAACCTGTTTTGAGTATGAGAGGCAGTGATATGCATGTGTACAATGTCAGAGCTTCCATCCCTTATTGTGCTCTTCATTACCACTTCAGTCTGAAATGGCAAACAGTGTGACGATGCACTTGTGTTTGTGATTTCAATGTGAAAAGCCAAGGTTAGCTTCAAAAGCACACAGATACAGTACATGGGACACCATTAATGCCAAATTTAAATCTCTTAGTTGGTGATTTTGCTGCACTCTTACACTGATGGCGTTTAAACACCTGTGCCTCACCTGTTGTCATATGCATCCTCATGTGTGCCCCACCATACTGTATGTCATAAGCGTGAACAAAATCCCTTATTATTTAATAGAATGTTTGCTCTCTTGGCCATGGCCACCCAGTAAATTTGTGCTTCAATTAGCGATTAACAACATTGCCACCCCCCATTAAATAACTTCAGACTGAATGGAGAAACGTCTGTATCCCATATTCCAGGTTTTGCCTGGTTTTCCCAAGGCATTTCCATGCTGGCATTCAAGCTAGCGGCACATCAATCCCCAGGCTGACCACTTAGCTAGTGGCTAAACCCTACTTCGAAGTATTGTGTGGACAGTATCTCTTGTGACTTTCAAACTTTCCTGTCTACAATGTTTACAAATGATTAATAAAGAAATAGAATAAACATAACTTCATGCAATCTCCTGTATACATTGTGAATATGGGATTACTAAAGATTTCTATAGTGTTTCAGCACATATAGACAGGCAATTTAAATACATGTCAGTGTTGAGAGAAAACGTGGGTAAATAAAGATCTCAATATCATGGATTTCTCAGGTTGTCCTGCTGACATTAGGCCCTGCGATTCCATCTCACTCTTTTATATCAACAAGCTTGTTCTCAAACAAAATGAGACCCTTCTCAAATTTTTTTTAATGTAAATTTAAAGATCCTAAAAAACGTGTGGGATATGAGAAAATATGAGAATGAACAAAGATTTTAAGGTTTATAAAAAAGTTTGAAATGATGTGTAGAACCGGTAAATAATACGGCTTAGACAAATCTGAATGTGTCCTTTCTTTCCTTCGAAAGAGAATGCATTCCAATTTCTTCTTCGTTCAAAAAGAAGCTGAAAATAAAACAAACAGCTGGAATCTGTCACAGTATGGAACAGGACTTCCTTGTTGTAACATAATGGCATGAGGCTTTAGGAACCCAACGTCTTCTGTATACTTTACTTGGAACGAAAACATTACAGTCACAGAATTCTTTAAGAAAATACTAATCTAGACAAACAGAAAGTACAGTTATTTTTGGTCTCTCATTGATTAGGTACGTCAAAAGCTGTTAGAACAGACAGGGTTACAGACACTGCACAGTGCTCTGTGCCAGAGAAACGCTGCTGTGTAGCCAAGTAAAGGACAGGAAAAATCCTGTCACGAGACCAAGATCTGCCTGTGTCATAAACACATAAAATTCTCAAATCCCTCCAGAATGACTGGCTGAGAGTGAAGAGATTGGCTGTATAGAGGAGGAGTTTACCATGTCGCTGTCACTGGGCTGAAACTGGAAACATTGTGCTTTGTGAAAGCACACGTTCTCTTGCATGAAAAGTTGTTGATTGAAATCCTGCACCACCTGGGAAAACACAAACACGCTTGAGTTTACATTGGCACTAACTTGCACTTCTCTCCATTTTTCATTAATGATGAGACTCAGGAACCACTGCGTCCTTTAACTGCACTGGCAGCATAAACCCTTAATTTTTTTTTATCCTACACTGTGACAGACATGATGAATACACTACATTCATAGTGTAACTACATTCGAGGCTGGATAACTTGTGGTGTTCGAGCCACAAACACCCTTAAAACAGAAAAGTAAAAATTAAGGGTATTCTGAAAACCCATGAAATGTGGACAAGGCTGCAAGAATGAAAAAAAAATGGATTTAAGGAAGGGAATAAAATTCGAATTGAATCCAAATGGCAAAGACATTAAATTGAGATTATGTTAAAGTAAATAGAGTTTTTAACAGGGATTTTATTTCATATTGTGCATTTACAGGTTTAGGCCAGTTTACTAAATAGACAAGCCCCAATTAAAAAAATATTACCTCTGTTCCGCCTACAAATACAAATATAAAAGGGTTACTACCTTCATTTCAAGGATGAAAATAATATTATGATAAATTATTAAATTATAATAATAATAATAAAAGAAAAATGCAAAACGGACTCACTCTGCTAGATTTTTCCAACAGGAACTGGAATGTATTGTGGATAGCCTGGCAGGCCTCAAGTTCAGTCCGACAGAATGATATTAAATAATCCTTGACATGATCGTAGATACTTCCATCGAGAGCCTACGAGAAAGAGAGAAACAACAATGTCTACTACAAGCAAAGGGAAAAGGAGAAGCTGCATGCATTTGGGTGAAACAACTAAGAGAGGCATTTTTATTTAACTGTGCCAGAGCATTTGTATTGTTGTTCAGAACTGTCATGGTGTGCTGAAACAAATTTTGATGGCCTTTACATAAGAATGATATGTAAATTTCATATTATCTAAAAAAAAAATCATATTTCATAAGCTTTAAGTACTGCGACGGGCTTTGATTAAATTAATTTCCAGGCAGCCAAATGAGAGATGCATATTCTTTCATGGTTTTTTAAAGTGGACATCAGCAAAATGTTGCATTTCCTTCTGACAGAGTCCTGTAAGTATAGAACCCCTCCACACACACACAAAGGACCCCCAAGTCTGCTCTGGAGTCTCAGCCCTTGAGCCAATTACTTCCTTGTTTTGTTCAGCACAGCCTGAGGTTAAAAAAGACTAAAGGCTGAACAGTTCAAAATAGAAGTGGAATCCAAGTCAGAACTGTAATAAAAAGCAAAATAGATGCACAAAATAAACAAATTTTATGCAGTACACGCAGTATTTGCTGACTATTTGTTTTAAACCCTTAAAAAACACTGCGCTGTCAAATAAAAAATCTACTGATGTGAACTAGAACATGCCTATTTGAATGAACCCCAAAAAACCTGTTTGTTGTACTGATGCAAATTAGTTTTTACCATCACTGGATATGAGTACCTCATTCATTCATTCATTTTTCAAAACGTAAACAAAAAGCACTGAACTCAAGATCAGCAGCCAACCATTCAAAAAGATAAAGTCAAGTATTACATGTAAATCAGCATTGTATATAGCACACATGTTTAGGAATAAGTTTATATTTCAAGGAGGTAGGCAATGCGAAGTCAAGATCTGTGACGGTTCCTTAAAAAGGGGCTTCACTGGCAAATTTAACTTGCAATACCGTCAAAAAGAATACTTCTATACAGGTGCATGTTCCACCAGTGGCAGAGCTCCCTAGTCCCTCAAAAAGGTGTCTGAAAGACCCTGTTTCGTGCATCACCAGTTGATACCGGACTTCACTGTCACTATACAAATGTCTCTGGTGTTTATTTCTAGAGTATATCTCTGAAATCCAGAGAAACTCCAGTGCCAAAAAATGTGACATCCCATTTGGACTAATGATAGAATAGCTAACCTTCTTTTTTGAATATCATTATGATCATACAGTAGTTTAAGAGCATAACAGATTTACTGTAAAGTGATTTTACAGAGAAACTCTGAGCTCAGATGAGTAATCCTGTATCTAATTTTGCACACACTCTGCTACTGAAGACATAACTGCACATGAAGTCTGATTAATTACCCACTATCTTAAACCTGGGTGGTACTAAATACCACTGTAAATCATGTGCTGAAATTAGAGAGCACCTAAATAAATTTTAATTGGCAGCTTTAAAAAAGACAAGTGTACAGTATATTATATTCTCACTGATAAAAAAGGAAGTTAGTCTATGGGATTACCACCTCATAAAGAGGCAGCAAAATCAAAATTGATTGGTCGTGCCTCTTTAAAAACAGCTGTAAAAGCAGATCCAAGCTAGTCTCTTGTGTCTGTTTGTCTACTGCAGGAAACAATGCAGTGATGTTGGTACCAGGGAATTTCCTTATGAGGGTGGAGGTACTGTCTGAAATAAAATCTAACTTCTCCCAATCCCTTCCGCTTTTAGCAATTATCCAATTATAGCAAAGCTTAAATCAGGCAACTTGAGTGTTGAATAGCTTTTCTGCATTCCAAAAGGCGACTGGTGAGAGAGCAGATTCTGAAAGACCTAACAGAGTGCTAAATATTCCTAAAAGGAAGAAAACTGGCATGCCCTCTAACTGCACCCATACTTTTAATATTAACATCAAATATAGGCATTTCTAAAAAACACATTCTTTAAAAAAGGAGTGTTCTCCTAAACACCCTCAACCAAACAACCAGAAGGAGCCGATGGCTTATAGTAACCATTCTGCATGCACAAAATAAATTAAAGAGCCTCACTGTTGTAGCTCTGATTCAAATCACTTCATGACAAAGAGGACACCATATCTGTCTTGCAACTATGCATTAAAATCTTCATTTGCCTACAATTATACAAGGAAAGGTACAACGATAATACACACTTTCCCTTCAATATCACTAAAGTGCTTGTTGTGGCAATAAAATTTTGAAGGACGAAAACAGCCCTTTATTTTAGTCTTTGCTTACAGGGTTTTGTACAGCTGCACAATGCAGGCTTTATGTTCTGTTCACTATTTTCTTCACCGCTGTTGTTGTGGTAAGGTCAGATAGACAGTTAAGATAGGCATACCGCTGAAAGATTTTGAAAAAAACAACGAAAAGAGGCTTAGTGATTGCTTAAAAGTGATCTGATTTATGCCCAGGATTCTGTGTTCATATGTAACACTGTAAGCATCTGTCTAAAACAGAATTTATTTAAATGAAAACCTTTATGGTTTACAATAACACTAAAATCCCATTTCCAGCATCTTCATGTCCACCCACGTAAGTCAGGTGCTGCAGTCCTGAAAATTGTCCAAAGACTAATTTAGTGACCTGGGCACAGTTCTGAAGGGAGTGTTTTAAAAGCTACATACACCCTCGGGCTGGATGGTCAGTAGCCTAAACATAAATCAAGTGTATTGAATAAGCAATGACAAAAAAAGACTGGATATAGCTATAAGGCATTTTAACAAGCGCTTGCAAAAAAAGTCTTCCTGAGAAGTTTTAGGGTTTTGGATATATGGATTATTCATCTGTTTTCTTACAATTACTATCAATAAAATAATCACCACCAACAAGAGACAGGTATGTACCTGCTAGCACAGCAAGGAAGCCCAAACATGTCTTGTTGTGCATGAGAGGACATACTGAGAGATTCACTTGACAAAAAACAGCCTTCACAACAACAGGAACACTAATGGCAACAATTAAGCTACTTACAAATAGGCAAGAAAAAACATGCTTCATAATGGCACCATGCCTTGATATTCTGTACTGTAATCTCAATGAAGGATGGGAAGCACGCTTTTCTAAAAATTGTGATCATCAGGTAGGTAGCATGTTTTCTACTTAGCTAGGCCGCAATACCTCAAGTCAACAGAAGGGGGTGCTCTCTGACATTCCACAGGTTCCAGTGTTGATTCCCTTTCCATTCTTCTGTGTGCCAAGAACCAAGTATTCCAAACACACTAGCCTAGGGATTTCTCTTAATCCCCGAATGATGCCATTTGGGTCATTACCTTTATAACTTTAAGCAAATCAAAGAGAATGTGCAGTATATTACCACAGATTGCTGCCCTCCAAGACCAGACACACTGTCATGAGAATGCTGGTAAATTATTTATTACGAAACACTATTTTTTTGCCACCAGCAAAGTCCATGAAAGAATGAGTGCTCTTATCCGTCAATACTATGCATGTGCTGATACAACTCAACATGTATCATATAGTGCTCTGATTAATGAGCAACAAAGAGCCACTACTAACAGACTAAAGACACTAGAACCCTGACAAAACACATATGCTTTTTTCTATGGCAGAGGTAATATGCACCCAGGCCACGAGGTTAGATCACTAACCCATATCACACTGTATAGAAACTGTGGAACTCTCCTGAAAAACACATCTAAGAAATACTATTCTTAAGCGTCACACCACTGTGAGGATAACCAGAATGTCTGAAATGAAACCTGCTACACTTGAACCGTTTTATTACAAACCCAAGAGGCCAGAGGGAATTGTTTGTAACCTTTATCAAGTACGACATCACACTGTCTCCCGAAGTCACTTTTCTTTCTCACCTGACAATCACATGGATGAAGCAGAAATAAAGGACTTCAGGAGCTTAACCCTCGATTACCCCAGGACAAGTCAAATTATTATAGAAAGAATTTAACTGAATGGTTAATTAATTTGATGGTTTCTTCACAACATGTTGCAACCTCAAACAGGAAATATCCCACATAATATCCATTCAATGCCTCATCACTCTATGGATGTGGAGTTCTCAGCAAGTGGCTGAAGTTGAATATTTAAATATTATGGTTTCTGCACACTACCTTCCTTCCACATCTCCTGTACAAGAAACTCAACTTTGCTAATAATGTTTTTAACAAATAGCAGACACAATAAAATCCCTGCACCCTAAGCATCTTTTGAAGTGAAACTTTGCAACAGGCTGAGTCATATATCAATCAAAAGCTCTGGTGACAATTAACCCCATTGTGCTATGAAGGCTATGAAAAAACACTGCCAGTAAAATAATGATTCCCAGATATCTTTATACTGTATATACAATATGTATAAAAGACCACTTTTGAATAGATGGGCTCAGTTTTTCAACAATCTATATTCTGGCCAATAAACAAATAGAAGTTTAATATTTTCTTTTACGCGTTCTAGTGTTCAAGAGTTTCTGTTCCTAATCAAAATATCAAGCAAATGTGGTGTCTATAAAAATGTCTCTGGCATAAAGATGAGAGCCAATAAGTATTGGCTATAAAAAAGCTTAAAAATGAGAGTAAACGAGTGTGCCCAAACTCGAAGGGATTTGCTATTGTACAGTAGGTACAGGATTAAAATACAAGGTTGAAAGCAGGATTAGGGAATAAATATTCTAACTGCATTAACAGCCTCATAAACCCTATCCCACATATTAGGATAGTTGAACAAAGATAATAAGACAGACAAAAAATAGATTAATACAAACCATCCCAGCACATATGTTTTATAGCAGTGAATCAAGAAATGACCAAACCCTCCCATGGAATTTGTGCCAGTAAAATGGATCATTAGTTTTTTTCAATGACTAACCCAACCTAAGCAAGGAGTAATTGGGCTCATGTTTAACAACGTTAATCATGTAGGACTTGGCAAGGCAGAGACACCAAACTACCACTGCCTGAACAAACTGAAGAAAACAGCGACAGATTGGCAGTAGGAATGTGACAGCACAGTAAGCTTCCAATTCTGTTTTCAGAAAACAATGCTAATTTCACACAAAAAAATCAAGAAAGTAGCACATTGTTAACATTCTCACAAATCTAAGAAATTGTTTATCTGTCTCTCAAGAGACTGAGGCTAGAAATTACCCTTGAAAATCAAATTCATACAAAGAATAAACTGCTTTACAGAAATACAGAACAGATTTTTTTTAACACAGTACCTTACGACACAGATACAACAAGGTCTATCTGTGTTTCTGACAGAAGAAAAGGGAGTTCTCCAAAGCTAATGAAGTCACTGGCCGAAATATTGTAAATACTGTAAATAACATAATAGCTCTCTGCAAATAACATAACCAACCTGAACATACTGTAACATGGCGTGTACTGTATATCACAAGGTGCTGTAAATAATGCAGCACAGACTTAAGCCAATCTTTTAGGAGGATTAGCTTCAGCTGAGGCTGTGATGAAGGTAATGATCTGTGGGACTAATATGTGGGATCGACTGGCTCCTTTAGTTTCCTATCAGGTCGAGATATGGAGGTTATTCTGAACAGAGAAGGTGATGGGCGTTTGTCTTCTGCCCCTCAAGTCAAATGCACCTTGTCTGAGGTGCCCTGAGGCAGCCAATTCATTTGAGTGGGAGCTCTCAAGGATTGTATTTCAAACATCGTTCAGAAGGTTAACCCTCACTTTAAACTTCAATATAGGCATGACAATAAACTCAATAATTAAACAGAGGTGATCTAAATACCCAAATACTTTCACTGTGTGATGTAAATATTGGAATGTAGACATATGAAAATCACCTATAGCTGTGCCAGTGGAATAACTTTCATCCATCTGCATGACTGTCTTCATATCAGAGCCTGCATGACGCACTAGCCAAAGCTGGTATATGGAAGTACTTTGTTAGTGCTCTGATATCATCAGGTGGCAAAGGTGGTCACTTTAATGTAGCTGGGTACTGTAAAGTCATCTGAGCCACACTGCAGCTTTCTGTGTCTAGGAGGCCTTGAGCTGATGGATCACAGCCCTCCTACGCACTGCTTGTCAGTCAGCTCTGATGACATCTGTTCGGTGTGTCACTGCTGGAAGAGGAGTCTGCGGTGCGCGAACAGCTCACAGCTCACAGCCCTGACCTCCTCAGTTCAGCAACATGATTCATCATGTTTCTTGGACGCATGTAATCTTTTATCACTTCAGATTAACCTGTTCCTGCTTTCCACTACCGTCGAGAACAACCCTCGACTGGAAAAAAAATCACGGAGAAGTGTTATGGCTCAGTAACCTGTAATGTGAAGTGTTTGGAAAAACAATGCTCTCCCTGTTCTCCCTAGAGGCACGTAGCCCCATCCCTACTGTTTCTCAGTGGCACCCACTGCCTTACCTTGATGCAGCTGATGAGGTCTATCTGGTAGTAGCGGTCTTGGTGGGCATTTGCAGCAGCCAGGGTGAGAAGATAATCATTCCTGGCGTGGGTGGCTTTCGAGTTGCAATCACTCCTCTTGGCTTTTAACTGCAAGAGACAGGCAAGCTGCTAGTTTAAAGCAACCTGGGAAAAAGAACTTCTGCAGAGAATCCTATCTATTTAAACACTTCGTATACTCATCAACCCTTTGGTTCTGGTCCTGTATACAAGTCAGTCACAACCTCCTTGCAATGCAGCACATCCAAGGAAATCAGGGTAAGACTTTCTGAAATAGTGCTGGGCTTCTCAGTTCTGGCTTGAATGAAAAAATAACTAAATCAATATGACCTTTTAAAAACACCACTGCTGTTGTCTCCTGTGATTCACTAGTTATATACTCAAAGTACCAGGTTACCGTTCTTATTATTCATAGCTGGCAGCGCAAGCAAAAACTCATCCTATGAGAAGAGATTTAAGTTGAAAAAAACAAACATGTCAAGGCCCTGCATACATGTGAAAGATGTCTTGGGAGATAACCCTTACCTTTACACTTGCCTTTTGCAAACTTATTCTTGACTGAAATAAACTCAGTTTGGACCTGTAATAAGGAGAAGAGAATCATTTTTAAGAAAAGCATCCAAAAAGGTCATCTTTTAACATCATTTTCTCAGAGTGACTGGTGCAATTAGGCTTCAGAACACTCTGGATAACTAGGTATTAGAAGGATATTAGTCTTTCAGCATTTACTTGGGATAGTGATTGTTTTTCTTGGAATGTAATATAGAACCATTCACAATCCACTATCTAAAGGTTCTTTAAAACAAGATAAAAGCAAAAACAAGAGAACAGAATAGAACAAATGTCCATCATCCATGGCACACATGTACAGAAAGCAGTGTCTCCCAGGACTGAAAGCCTTATTCAGGGAAAAGAAAGAAGGCCACAGTCCAAAAGTAAAAACATTGGCTCTATTAATTCTTTATTATTGTGTAAGCACTCTGATAAGGTACACAGTGCTTGATTCATGCCATGCCTTTATCTGAAAAGAAATTCACCAGCAAAGAAAAGAAAATAGACATAATACCTACTAAGAAACTTATACAATTACAATATCTAGATATTAAAATGAATAGGACCAACAACAGAGCCCAGAGAGACATTCGATATGACCAACTTAGTTGAGGGGAAACGAAACCCAAGTTGAACAACCTTTTCTGTCAGTCATGCAAGGTTTAAACTATGCCACAATAGTTCCATTAATACCTACAAACCTCTCTAGACTATTCAGCAAGTGTTCTGAATAACGATATCAAAGACAGAGATGAGGTCTGACAGACAAAAACTGAAAAAAGCCAGAGTTAGCAGTAATCAGTAAATCATAAGTAAGCCTAACAAGAGCTGTTTCAGTACTATGCATCGATGTGAACATAGACTGTAAGGGCTTGTACTGAGAAATAAGAAATAAGCAAAAGCCAATTTTTCAGAACATCTGCTAAAAGCATTAACATAGAGAAGTTAGATTATTGGGTATTGAAGAGGAGGACGGAATTCTGCTTTTTAACAGATGGATAAGGCCTGATAATGTAACAGACTTTCCAACATTTTGGCACTTCAATTTGGTGATCATTGCAGATTCCTGAAGAGAACAACAGGGTTATTTATCTGCACAAAAACTCTGCTAAGTGTGTGCCATGAGCTTTGAGAATACGTAAGAAGAAATATATACAGAACATTTCTTAATTAAAATGTATTCCCTATGTATTTGACTGCTAAATGCAGCACACCAGTGTTTTAGATGTACTTAACGCTCTACTTCCAATTCATATTCATACAGAACCAAGCACTACAAAGAGCTGCAAAGATACTTAAAAATGCATATTCACATAATCCCACTGCTGATGGACATAAGAAGCCCAGTGGTCATCAGGGGAAGTCAGAATAAGACCTGAGATAAGAACTCTGTAGATCCTTTAAAGAAAAAAATGCTGTACTAGTGGGAATTGCTAACTGGAAAAGTGTTTTCTAAGAATGCTCATTACTTGTCTTTCTGAAATTAGACTATGTTCTTGAATAATGAAAGCCACAGTTAACAATCCACATTCTCTGTATTTCATTTGCCATCATTAAGCCTGGCAACTTCAACTTGGAAATGGAATCAAATAGCACTCTTCAAAGCATTCTGTTGGATAAGACATAAGATGATAAAAGCTCTTCTTCGTGTTTTTTCGGTTTCTGGTATACCCAGCTGCAGTCTCTCCTCACTGCTTGGAGTCTAAATGGATGAAGGAGAGTACTGAAAGCAAATGGTCATTAGTCTAACGACAGCACGATTAAGACAACTGAAGGCCTGATAACTTGAGGTTCTTGTGGCATCGTGAGGCAAACTGGCCCTTTCCTAACTATTCAGAATTTAAAAACCCCTGCTCTTCCAGCTAGAAGACCAGCAATGATGGGACCACCACCAAGCACAATGCGCTAATACAGACCACCTAGGAAAATGAGTCAATTTTCCACCAGGATCTGAATTTAATACCAACTTTCACTTCTTTTTTCACCATTAATAAAGATAATGGGGAGAGCACAGTAATATTTTTAGAATACTAAAAGTATTGTTAATATACAAAGATGAGTAAACCCCATGACTTAAAAAAAAAAGAATTCACACCTATGATATTTGTGAAAGAGAGTCTTATTCACTTTTCAAGTTATCAGTACCTGGCTTTCCAAGCCTAGCAGGTTACTATTTCCAGTCAAAAACTCTAATTCTGCTGCAGAGTTTCACAGGTTCTTACAGTGCTTTTTTTCAGAACTCATTACACCTAGTTATCAGCGGTCTGACTTTCTCACTGTTGTAAATTTCATTCTTCCGATGCACCTACTTGGCTTCAATGTCTGCCTTCTCCCGCACTGCATGGGCCATCTGTTCCATCTCAAAATACTTCTTCTTGGACTTAGCCAGGTCTTTGACCGTGTCTTGAAGCTCAGCCTGAATCCGTGTCAACTGCTCTATACACTGCAGAAAAACATTTGACAACACCGTGAAGAAAGCAGCAGGAGACGGACAGAGGCCAGCGCTGTGCTTTTCCCCACACAGCAACAACGCGTGGCGCTTGAGCCAGGGGATACAAAACAAAAGAGATCGGCACTAAAGCAGATTTTAACATTTGAAATAAATGCAGTATTGAACGAAAACACCTCCGACTCACTGTCGACAGAAAAAATGAATTAGACCAAAAAGCCAGGCCGAATATTAACATATTAATGAGATCACCGCTAAGTAGGCAGTTCTGGTCCATCAGTCCAGAGTTTATCCTGGTTTCCATGGCGTTAAGCAAACAGAGCACGACTCATAACTCTCCCCCCCCCGACATGATGCCAGTCTGTTACCAAACCTTCCCCCAGCAAATACTGGTTCTCCATACTGCTGCGCAGGCTGGAGCAACTGAGCAACTGTAGTAAAGTACTTCACTCTAGATGGAACACTAATGTCTGGAACAGGGGACTTGGACCCACAACACACCAGTCACGAGTCCGGAGACCTACCCACTGGTACAGCATTCCCTAAATACATTTAAGAATGCAAACAGGCTATAGAAACAACAGCTTAACAACAGCTTAAAATAGAAGTCAGCATCATGTTGCAGGACTAGCGCCATACTTGACTGTTAACAGCAATGTGACAAATAAATATTTTAAGAACAGAGTTTGTGCAGGTTTGCAATCATCACTGTAGTATATCACAGGAAAAATATCTAGAAATCTTTACAGTCTATTGGTTTCTAGCAGTTCTAGACACAGTTATAAAGAAATAAGTTTTAGAAATGTGTGAGGGAGAAGGTTTCTTAAGACATCTCAAAAGCTCTGGATTTCATTCTACGTTATTTTGTTCAAAAACACCATATACTGCAAGCAACATCACTCATTCAATTGTCAGATAAAGCTATTAAACGTCTTTCGCAAACATTTCTAAAAAACCTGCATTACTTCAACAGCTCCACTTTGCTAAGCTTCTGGTGGCCTTATCTGGGTGTCAGGCTTTGCCAGTGCTGCGAGTGTGAGGGTGCTAACCTTCTTCAGCTGTTGCTCCTTCAGCAGTTTGACCATCTTGGCAGGTTCTGAAATCTCATTTCTGTAGTTTTCACAGATATTAATGCGAGACTGGGTCACCTGCACTGTCCCTTCTAAGAAAGACTTCCAGACAGCGTAGACATTCCTGAAGGAGAAACAACCATTTGATCACAGTGAGACAAAGATATAATCACATGAAGTATAATAAGAAAATGCAGCATAGTGGTAGTGGTAGTGGTAGTGGTATTTACCTATAGTCAGTCCGTTCTTCTGCTTTCATTCCTGGCCAATCCCTCTTTAAGTACTGGCTTGCCAGCTTCTGTAAAGCCTGCAAAAATAAGGACAAAAATGTCTAAATAAAGACATTAATATTGGGCGTCAAGGTTATAACCTGTTCATTTGGCAAAATATATGACAGTACTTGTGATGTGTATTTCAAGGTGTTTGGTGACCTTGATTCTGAAATTATCAGGAGTTAAATGAGATAATTCAATTCACTTTATTTTTAGATAGCGCCTTTCACAACAAGGTTGCCCCAAGGTGCTTAACCATACATGTGAAGACAGAACAGAAAAGAACAGAGGAGATGAACCAAGAACTCCTTAGTGAGGAGAAAAAAAAACTCTAGGGGTCCAAGGTCAACTGGCTGCCCAAACCCTTTGGGCATGCTAACATTATACAATTAAAAAAAGAAAAAAATGAATGAGGGTATTAATCCATCCATCATGTCTTCTGTATGTCAGTACTCCCTGCAGATCGTTGTTGAACTAACTCAGATGTTTCCCAATCTCAGTTTTGCTCTTCTTGAGATAGTGACCTATTAAGAGCTTATAATTCAAGGAAAAAAAATTGTTTAGAAAAAGATTGTGCTTTAATTTCAACGTTAACATGTAATTCATGTCTGGGGAATATAGCATGTGCATACAGGGAGAATATGATCTTTACAATGACAGAACCAAGTGGATCCAAGGATCAAGCAGAATGCTTTCAGGCCATATGGGTCCCTTCTCACATCACTTCAGTCAAGTGAAAAGAATTTATTGCCAAGATGAGGCCTGGAAAAATGAAGCAGACATACAACAGCAAGCTCCAGTCTGACAAGCTGCAGTGCTCTTTCTCTTTCTAAGCAAACCAGCTGCTAGGTCTCCGACATTACAAATAATTACAGCAATCTGTTCAATGGGACATCAAGTAGTTTATGTGAATGTGTCACAATCAAGCGAAGATCAACAGTATTGGGCTTTGATTGATTCTCAAGTTGGTTTGGTTGAATTAAGAGTAAAGGACAGAAGTTCTGGAAACAGTGAGCTAGATCTTAGACCCCACAACATGATGAAACAAAGCACCATGGGGACAGCCAGGAAAATTAAAGTTAAAATACTAACAAACAGAAGAGGAATGGAGTGGCCGTGGAGAACGGCCCTAGACTTGGGGATATGTTGCGCCCGACAGGCTTCCCTTTGGAAAGGAGCTTATCAGAAATCTTTGCTCCTCTATGAAAAAGCTTTTTCTTGTCCCTTTCCCGAACTATGAAAAAGCAAATAAAAAAATCTTTCTTTTCTTCAACATAAAGCAGAAGCAGCAAGGGAGCCGTACGGTTTGCATCAATGTCTGAGTCAGGAAATACTTTGGCGAAATACCGTCATTCCAACAGTTTACTATAGCACAGGCATTCAAGCAGCTCTGATCATACAAGAGTGACTGTCATACTGTATGACAGAAATCCCTGGCTTTTTAAGGCTGAGGGAAAACACACAGACAAGTAGCTGCAACATGTTTTAGATAAGCCAGATCTTAAGCAAAACACAAAACGGAGGAGGGAATTTCAAGTGCATTACAAAATACAACACTAAGAAATACAGTACGTATCAACGAAAATTATTGTGAGAGACCAGAATAAATTCAGAGGATTGCAGGTACTGCAAATATTTAAAAACACTCTGGATGCCCATTCCTGTGCAAAATGGACAGAGGAAAGACAGGTACTGTATGGTAGCAAATATATACTCCAAATTACAGTTACAGCAGATTCAGAATCCTACTAGTATCATGCCAGACAGAAACAACAGCAGTGTCTGCACTGGGGCTGGTCTGTACCTCTATTGCAACAGTTAGATCTAAATGTTACAAAGAGGTATTCATTTGCAGCAGTGTTTTATTTTCGCAGGATGGTGAAGGAGGAGGATGGCAGGAGGGATTCTGAATGGCAACAGTGTAGCCCAGTGATGAAACTGGATGCCCTATTCATCATGTGAAAACTCCATTCGTGGCCATGTGGTGTCTTTGAGTTCAGCTGCCACAGCACCTGGGTGGTAAAAAAAAGGGCTTGGTACAGTGCCCAAGCAGGCCTTGTCCCTGCAGCCAGCCAATAGGACATAAGGATGCCCTGTAGCTGTGTGACTGCCACCTCACACTAACTCTCACTTTACAATGGCTTTGTGTTCTAAAACTGAAGGTCTTAATCACAGTTGGCCTCGATGGCTTTATGAAGCTTAATGTTCTGCCTAATTGCAGTTAAAACGGAATTTAACTCCCCGAGACACAATGGCGCAACGAAAAAAATCATTTACTTTAATCCCTTCAACACTTATTTTTTCTTCAGCACAACAGTGGTTTAACCCTCGACCATAATACGAGTCATGAGAGCACAAATAACCTGGTCATCCTGAGTATGTCTTCAAAAAAGCCTAAAATTAAACAAATCGGTTAATTTAAGATTTTGCCGCCAATCTTCACATCTTCATTCTGTATCTAAATTTTCCTTTTGTTCGCCACCTGGGTTTTTTACAAAAATGTGTGTTGTGTCTTACAGTTGCTTAGTTTGGAACAAAGCATGTTTGAAGACAGTGCTGTGTAATTCTGTAAATAGATGATGATATGAAATCCCCTCTAAAGGCTTATTGTGAAGGAGGAGTAATGCTACCTCTGATGGAGACATTTAGTGCTGGAGAATTTAAATCAGTCCTGTGTCAATGGGATGTTGATCAGCTAAGATTACGTCTTCTATTTATTTTTCTCGACTTGGGGCTTTAAAATAACTCCCAGACGAGCTTTTCTCCAGTGAAGTCAGGCTAAGTCACGAGTCCAAGCACTTAGGAAGAGGGTGTTACCCAACAAACCCAGCTGAAATGGCTTTTTTTTTTGCAAAGAAGGGATGTAACAGGAAGGAAAGCGTTCCCATTGGCATGTCTGGACGTTTCCCCCCCCCCCCAAACATATAATTGACCAATAGAAATCTGAACACTTCGAAGGCCCTGTTTTGGAACTTTCTGTGGCGTGCCCATGGAACAGCTGACCCCTCCCTCCCTCTGCTCACCACCACTCGCTGCCCTGCTTCCCTGAATCTCAGCCCCACCAGTTAGCACAATGATGGCCAGTGTGTGCACGAGTCTGCCGGGAATTTCACTGATAGTTTAACCTTTGCCCCAATGGGACTCCAAACAGGTCCCTGGAACGTGCGGGACACTCGTTTATCTGTCACAGGCCATCGAGTCTTAGCCCCGAAATTGAACTGGTGAGCCAACAGATTAGCCCGGCCAGGAGTTACATCTTAACAGCTCTTAACATCTGTTTTACGCCATACTGGTTTAGCCATCAAGTTTTCAGAATGGCTGCACGTCCGTTCCTAGCTTTACGAAGGGAAGAAACTTTATTTTGCACAAAATAGTTTGTTAAAAGCGGATTCGATTTAAAAATCACAACTCCTAGTGTAAGATAATCAAAGGCTCCTGACGGGTTTGAAGATAGGCTTCCAATAGAGAATCTATATCTTATCTCAACCCAGTTTGGAAGATATCGCCATTTGTTTTAAGCAGATCTAACTCTCTTTAGTACATTTTCGAAAACAGATTTCCCATAACCCAGAAGTTGCAGTGTCAAAGAACATCAAACTAACCTCTCTAGCCAGTACACCTTCAGCAGAGGCTGTCAGACAGCTTTTGTGGTTCAGCTGGTCTTTGAACAGCGATGTGATGTGTCACATTTTCTTAACCCTTTTAAAATCCTTGCAATGATGATTTCAACAGCTACTGCTGCACTTACTAACACACTGTCGATGAATACAGCCTGTTCTGCTTGTGTTTTTAGGCTTTTGGTTAAAGTAACAGATGGCTATTATGCGCTCTTCAACCCACACCAACATCGTGCACCTATTTTATGCATTTCTGAATATTCCTCTTTAGCATGAGTAATTCAAAGGTACCGAGTTAGGTGTTGAAAAAAAATACATCAACACCAATACTGATGAAAGGGCTGGTCAGTCACAAAACCATACCCGTGAGAAAATAATGTCTCATACATTACCCACACCCTGAAAGAATGTACAATCGGTCTAAAGAGTATAATATTGCTGGTTCTAACATTCAATTTCACAACATTTTATTCAAGTCTAACCTTTCGGACACACAATAATAACAGTGTGCCCAAAATGTGTTTACTTTTCACTACTGATTTAAACAGATATAACTCTGCAATATTGTCTATTACAGAGAGGGATGAAATTCAACAGTGTTTCAAAACAGAGACCGTAGCAATGAAATATAACTTAGAAAAAATATATTGGAAACATACAATGATCTCTGCAAAGAGACAAACAAGACACTGAAAAATAGACTAGCCTGTGTGATTCATGAAGACAGGCTTTCAGGTTCATGGAAGGAGGAGGAGAAAAATGGAGTTGCAGGCTCTTGACATGACCTGTGTCTCCATCTCCACAATGGCTTAAGCAAATTTCATACATTTCACTTAACCGTGTGGTTCTCCCACTACTGCCTCAAAATCAGACAACTACTACCACTTCAACGGCCTTTAAAAAACAAAAATGACCAACAGGCCCTGAATTAATTATTAGATGTTCTGAGCACTTAGGAAGTCTCAACTGAAGTCAATGCAAAAGTACTGGAAACAGCATTTAGTGTATAAATGCAGACAAAAGGCAACAAGTTTACACACAGGATGCTGCTTGATGACCTCTGACCATCTTTTGCCTAACTTCAGTTCAGCGGCGATGCTCAGAGTTCTGCTGTCCCTGGTCTCCTGCTCCCCTGTCCTGTATTTCTCCCTCTTCAGAGCCTCTTAAAGGCACCACTGGCCTGGCTAGCAAGCACATAGATTATCCTATTCCCCGCGGTGAGGCCACAGACCAGGCAAGAGGCACACTGCCATGACAAGATTCAATTACAGAGACCGTGAAACCAGCTTGACATTAATGCAATTATCAGATTTTATTTTTTATGACTTTTTTTTCTCTCTTCCTTTTCTTCCCTAGCATGGATACAATAGCGACGAAGGCAGAAAGATTAGCCTGGCTCTCTCCTGTTGGGCAGCTTGGCAGTTGGGAAAGGATGGGGGCTGGCAGTGATGGATTCGCTAGGATTTTTATTGAATATGTCAACTACTCTACTGAATTACTCGCAGCACTCCAACTCAAGCCTTACAGCACAAAAATTATTCTTTTTTCCTGGTTTTGTGTAGTCAGAATTCAAATTATTGCTCCTCTAACTTTATTCTTTCACATTTTTACAGTAATACACACATATAATACAGGGATACAGCAGATTTCAGCAACTGTGCACTCAAAAGTTCTGCAGAGGAAAGGAAATGGAAAATATAAAATAAGGCCTGTATTTTTTAAATTGAGGGATAATGGCAAAAATAAAACTGGTCTGTAGTGAAACAAAATGGTCCATTGCCTGACACTACAGATACAGTTTAGATTTGCCTGTCAGGTTTACTGAAATCCTTTTTTACTATTTCTATTTTAAAAGAGTGAAAAACAGGGTGACCAAACAAAATATGTGAAATTACTCAATTATACAGCTCCCCCTACAAACAATAACTCAGAATGAACTGAATAGCTTAATGCACACGGGCCTAGAATGTAATACATTATAAATGTTTAGTTGGAATGTATTCAACATCAAGGAAACCACAAATTACAGTGTAATAATACTGCGGTAAATATTCATGAAGGTTGATTTCCATTGTGTTCCAGACTTTAGCAGTAAAACATTTTTAAAAATTAACCTGTCCCTGTAAGGTTTTACTAATCCTCTAGTTTAATTTCAAATTGATTATGGTTTACAGATGATGTCTAACAGAGAGCTTTTTCTTCCTGTGTGGTCTAGGTAAACTACTTATTAGACCAAACCCTAGAAATTTAGTGAAACAAGGCATTTGTTAAATTCAGACAACAAATAGCTCCATCAATAAAGGAAAAAGTAAAACCAACTGTTTATTCATACTCATATTCTTATCAGTCTAAAAAGTTTATCTGCCTAGTAATGGCTGTAAAAGCTGTTTTTTTTATATTGTAGTTCACAAAAGACAGAAAAGTTTCTGAATAGATTAAAATAAGTTCATGTATAGCACAGTTCTGTTATTGTTTCTACTAGTGGATAATTCACCACTGCTGACAGCTGGTGATTAAGTTAGAAACAGCATACATGAAACTGAATAGCTGTTGTACAGTTAGTATATTATACTGAATATGCTATTACTTTTTATGATACAACAAAAACTGAAGGAAAAATCCCCTACTTCTCAGGAGGCAAGTCAGAGCATCTAGAGGACTGTTAATATCTGACACAGGTTTGAGCACCTGAAGACCCCTTCACCTTCAGTTGGGATAGCAATGCCTAATAGGCAAGATCAACACCGTTTTCATGTGAAATCATGTGTGTATTCAGCATCTCTGAAACTATTTCTTCATCCCTCGACGTGTTTCCACAGCTCAAAAGGAACAGTGAGAAGAGTGTGGGGCAATGTGGATAGATCACTGGTGGTGTTGAACAGGTCAGGAGGTCTGACACATTGTGGGTTTCTTAATACAATTAAGGACTGCACTGAATGACTCTCTGTGAAGTTACAGCACATATAAAGGCTCAACAAAAAAGCTATTAATAATACCACACAAAGGCAACCACTTCATACCAAGGTCTGTGTGTAACCTCAGGAGACCTGGCTGGAGAGTGGTGTACAGTAAGGAGGACAGTCAGAGCTGCCCAATCTCCCTTATCTGAGGTGTACAGAAGGAGTGGGACAAATTTTACTGGCCATGACACAGCAGTGCACAAGCTAAAAGTACATGAAAATCAGTTTTCTATCTTCTGGGGAAAAAAGACATCTGTACTAAGTGAGAGGCTTTGTCATAGTGACTAATTTAATTATTAACAGTGTTAATACAATAATACACTGTGTTAGTTACACAATTCTACCTTTAATTCAATATTACGTGGATGAATCTCTGAGAATCTGATCACTGATTTGGCTAAAGATGATGATTTTTCTCCCCATTCTGTTAATGCAAGAAAAGGTAAGAGCAGGATTTTATTAAGGAACTCAACAGGTATAGAGATGCATAAATCCAGTTTAAACAAATCCCTGTTATCACAATGGAATTCTGTAAAATAAATGGCATATTCATCCAAATTTCCAATCAAATGTTTTGGGTTTCTTATAATATTGTACTAAGGGTAATTACAACTAAAAATCTATTCCAATAAACAGTTCAATTGAAAACTGAATGGGTAGTCTCTGAAAGAAAGAAATGTAGTCATGTGAGGGAAATGAACACACTGGAAAAGCCTGGTCTGCATTTACAGTATCTACATCTTTCAAGGCTCAAACAACCAAAGAGTCAAACTGGAAGGGAAATAAGAACTTATTTTATGAAATAACATCTAATGAGAAAAAAATGTTTGGTAAGAGTAATTTTTCGGCTACACATTTTTATACGTCAAGATTTCAGATCGAACAAACAGGAAAGCATGGAGTCGGCACTTCCAAGAGGTGCCAGCTGGAGTGTACTCTGGGTGCTCTGCGGAGTTCCTGTTTTTGTCCAGGCGGATATCCTCAGCAGACCGGACAATCGCGAACTCAGCCGGCCTCTCCTCGGACAGCAGAGTCAGCCTTCCCGGCGGTAGCGGCTGCGCGGCGGGGGCGAAAGGGCGTCAGAGAGGCCCGGCCCGGCTAGCGCCCGCTCCCCGGTCTTCTCTCATAGACCGCCCCTTGTGCGAGACAGCCATTGCTGCTTGTGCCGTTTAGCTGCCGCTAGCCCCAGCGCCAAGGAGAGAAAGTTACACAGCGCGGCTCCTGTACTCCGCCTCACTCTCCCGCGCCCCTCAGCTCTGAGGCATCAGCGCTTACTTCCGTTCTGTGTTGTGGGCAAATATTGCTGGAGAACACCGTGGATATTTTTCAAATTCCCAGGAACAAACCAAAAAGGGGGTTCAGCCCTTCGCCCCGCGCATCGCAGCAAAGCCTCCTGAACAAAACAAGACCGGTGGAGAGAAAACTGTCCTTGCTTGAGCGGGACACGTGTATTGTGTGCCTCGGAGGCGGTTTAACAGTATATACGTAATAAAAAAAGGGAGACAGAAACACAGTAAACTGACGCGCCACAAACTAAACTGTTTAAAAACCTTCAGCTAGTTCAGTAAGATGGCAACGTGCACAAAAGAACACCTTACTAGTCTTCATAACATCAAGGGCATTGCCACTTAGTCTGCTTGTGGCATCTGCACCACACTCATGTTGTGGCTAATATAACCTTTATTATAATGCAATGTATCCCATTACAAAGCTGAATTAGCCACTCGAGGTGCAATAAGCCTAAAAGTGGGTCTGCAGAGAACCTGGCTTGAAACCAAAACCACTGCAGAAGCTCTGTTTCTCAGGGAAAAAATTCACACTAGCAGTGAGTTTCGAATTTCAATTCAGTTAATACAGGATAGAAGCAGAACAGTACAGGTAGTGTGAATAGGAGACAGGATGATTAGAAACTACAGGTTTTGTTCTGGTGCAGTTTTGGTAAACTCCATTAGATGCGCCCCTGAAACCGAAACTGTACTATAACACAGACACTATGCGTGACAGCAGTGTTTTTTTTACACATTTTATATTCACCTGGTTTCAAGGCATGAAATTGCAGAGGCACAATGTTCTACTCCAGCACCGGCACCTGGAGTTATCAAAACTCTAATGTCCTAGGAGATGGTCTGAAGGCAGTGGGAAAAGAAGGACATTTTCCCCTTGGCTTAAATTAGTGTTTCAGGGTTCCTCTCTGTCTCTCTCACTGCTCTGGCGCCCTCTGTGCTGCACAGAGGTCTCGAGCTGCCTGCCTCGTTTGCAGCCCACCCAGTCTAGCCTATCCAGACAACAAAGCCCATCCACCAACTTCATTAAAAAACTGTATAGGCAACGTATTGTCTCAGCTTAAATATGTAAAGTCAGCGAACTGGGAAAACACTGGGAAACAAGAGAATAGAAAAGACCAGGCAGGTTATGCTGCATCAGCATTTGTCTCTGTAGATTAAAACAACAGGATCTTAGTATTTCCTGCCTTGGCTCCTATGGCAAGATTAATTGCTCCTATATTAAAACAGCGTCTTTTCAAAAACCATGTGGTTTTTCAATCAATTCAATGGAAACTGCTGTGGTCAACAAGTGGAATAATGCTTTGTCAGAACAATAACTTTGCAGCTCTTCAGTGCCAATGTTCCAGTTTGGGCCAGCTCTGTGTGACAGAACAATTACACATCACTGATTTTATTTCTGTCTGCACAAATGGAAATGTGGAAGCAGAAGACATGGTGCTGTTTGATTTTCACTAGTTCTGCCAAGTCAAAACCTGCCCTACATTTACACTACAGCCTTTGGATAGCGGCACAGGTTAAACACCATCTTGAGTCTTCCAGGGTCTGGAAATGTGCACGAAAACAAAAGCGGAAGATCTGGAATTGTACAAACATTATCATTATTTTTGTTGCAGTTCCAGTTTCACCATTACAGTACAGCCCCATCATTGTGCTCCCTCAGTAAAGGTTCGTTATCGAGAAACCCTACCAACTGTACTGGACATAATGAATGCATTCAGCCCGGGGCATAATGAGAATTCCAGAATCAGGCTTTCATTCTTTCAAAAGATGCAATAACCACACCCACCCTTCCCAGTCCCATTCATCTGATTATGAGCAAACTCATTGGGGGAGAGAGAGTTTATTTCTCATACACAATCAGCAGAACCAACATACTGTACAGAACGCAGGTACACCTCTTTGACCCTACAGAAGCACACAATACCCCACTGTAATCACATCATATCACTGGCTTGCCTTCTGAGGCATTAAAGTAAGCAGACATTCCTAGTCAACCTTATGTCCGTAATGCATTTGAATATCAGCAGAAAATCTGAAGCCCACTTCAAGACTGCGAGTGTGATTCCTGGGCACTGGGTGTATTGTCCTGTAGTGTTATATAGCCAAGGGCTTTCTGCCTACCATATGCTGTGCTGATCCGCGTATTTCTAATGGCTAAACACTACAAAGCTGAGGGCCAAGTGTTTGCAAAGGATTCAGATTTATCTCTTCTAATTACAGCTTTTAATGTCAGTGTACTGACAGGAGGATTCTGCTGAGGGTAAGTGTCCTCTATCACGAATGACCCCTCAAAGAGCAACCACACTATTATTCTGATCTCCAGCCTTTAACCTCGTGGCCCACATAAATACTGCTCCAGCCCAGAGGTTAGACCAACGAATCTGGGAGAAGACCGTGAGTGAGGACACTGTGAAATCGTGCTGTTCATTAAGAGTCTTAAACCGGAGGATACAGAAATACATTTTTGGGGGATTTTTCGATGGGGGTTAGGTTCAGCTAAAAACGATGACAGACAAGTGCACAAGTACAAATTCACAGGATAAGTGCCTTACGGGGAGAGAGATCTAATGCACTTGAGGAAGCACACCATGTAGTATGAGACTGGCTGTGCACAAAGCCCATTTCTGGGTCCAAAGAGGACAAACGGCATGCAAGATTCTTGAAATTTGTAAATCAAAGGCAAAAACCAGAAGGGTGGAGAAAACCTAGTTTTGCCAGGGGGAATCTACTCAGGTTTAGGTTAAGGGTTACTGTCTAGATAGTGTACTGAACCTAGACACAGCTGAAAAATGGTCACTTCAGAGATTTGTGCAGAAGTTCTTTGTGACCCGAGATGCACAAGATCATCCCTTAACATATATATGGTACAACGGACTATAATCAAACTTCGTCTGATCACAATGATCTCCTGTTTAAGCACCTTTCCCCAAGCTTGTACTATATCATCAGTTCCAGGCTTTTTGAAATCAGTGAAACTAAGGAATAAACCGATGTAGAATGTTTAACAGCATCTCAGACCAAAACTTTTTATTTATTTAATGTTATTTATTTGCTAATAGATTGTTATAATTCATGACCTCCCTTCAATGTTCCTACTGAAGGCTTACATTCATGGATTTTTTAATATAACTGTTTCTTTTCATTCTGATCCATATTACAAGAATATTCAGCCTGTGTCAGTCTGAAAGCTAATCCAAGTCTGTGAGAAAGCCTGCACTTTTTATATAGCTCTATTATAATAATAATAACAATAATTGCTTACACTTATATAGCGCTTTTCTGGACAATCCACTTAAAGCGCTTTACAGGTAATGGGGACTCCCCTCCACCACCACCAGTATTAGTACTGTAGCAATAAAACAGCCTGTGAAGGATGAACATATATTCCTGTGTAAAATCAATACGATGCCTACTAACACTGCTGATTTGATTAAATTACCACAGCAAGGGTAAAAATGAATTACAACAGAAAGCTGTAATTTAACTGATGGTACAGCTGGGGTCCACAGAAAAATGGCCTGTCAAGCAGTCCAAGCTGTGCAGCACCGATAAACAAATCAAGAGAGAAAAGGAAACCCAAGCCATGGGGACAGAAACACACTTTTATATGATCTCTGTCTAACGACTCCTGGGAAGACTGATTTAAACACCAAAGGTGAAGAGAAACATTCCCGATGAAAACGCATCCATCACACATAGCAGGATGTCCATTAATTAGGTTTTTAATTTCAACGCCTAGACTGAAATCAAAACATTCTGACATCTATCTCCGTCAGGTGTCGATGATCTGTCTAACCATGCAAAACCCACACAGACTCATCACCTTGCTCTGTGGTAGATTAACATGACCTAGATTAATATGGAGCTCCAACAACAAATAAGAGTGATAAATTACTGCTTGTCATCTGGCCTCAGAGTGACTCTCTCCCCCCCTTAAATTAAAAAACAGCCCTCCCTCCAAAAGCCCCTCCAGTTCCTTAGCTACCCCTGCCAGTGCGCACTTCCAGCTGGCCGCACTTCCAACACAAGCCATCATTCAATGGGATCTGATCAGATGTTATAATGAGGTACCAGAGGTCAGGCTCCTGATAATGTAACAAAGCCGGAGGGTCCCACACTCACATGCCATCCCCAACCTGCGAAAAGAATACTGTGCTTGGGACTGGAGCATCAGCTAAGCTCCCAACCCCCACTGTCTGCCCCCCCTACCCCACACACAAGACCAGAGGGGTGACTCCCAGCCTAAATCACTGGCCAGAGTCTGCAACAGGCTGAGAGCCCCAGCACAGCTGTGGAGGGGACAAGGAGTTCAGGCACCCAGAGCTCCTGAGGTTATTTCACTAGCACCCAAAACACAGTGCAGGAAATCCACCTTTAATTAAAATAACACTGTGGTTCTCTATAGCATAAACCAGGACTGCAGGATTCTAAAAGGAATCTATTTTTAGCACCTCTTAATTTAAACAGGGGGGTATTCGTCTAAGATTTTTTTTTTTATTTAACACTGCACAGCATGCATGACAGAGAGAAGCAATGAGAGAGAGAACCGCACACTCCCAAGCCTGAATACAGAGCATGGGGTCTCAAGTCTTCCTTCCCAGGTGTGAAGCCCTCTGCTCTTTCTCTGCGTTGATGAGCAGTAATTACACAGAACAAATAAGAGACGATACTGCCGGCTCCTCTAACACCCCACTGAGAGACACAGCTGAAGATGAAAGCAGAGCGTCTGCTGACGTGATCACTGACACAGATACTAATACCCTGTTATTTAAGAGAGAACTCTTACTAACTAACACAAACTTTATTAAGCACGTCTTGTAATTCAGGTTTGTGCCAGGGTTATCTATGTATATAATATTAATTTTTAGGAAATGTATTTCTGACTTAATAGTTTTCATACAGGTTTAATTGCTGACCACCTTAATCGGGCCTAAAGGATTGTGAGCTGATGTTGTTGGGAATGTAATTATGAACCTAGCGCAACTGTTGCTGTATTCTTTGTTGACTGTTATTCCTTTCCTTTACCTATGTTTGATCAACAGTCTTTAACACGGAGGTTTCCGGCTGATGAGGGTCCTCTGGGGTTTGAAAAGTTGACAGTGCTTTTGTGTTTGATGAGAAACATAAAATTTAGGAGCGAGTGAGCCAGGAAACCTAAATTTCTTTTGCAAGAACAACATCCACAACAACAAAAGCAAAAGGTACAAAGCCTCCAGTACCCTGTATTTGCTTCTTATATCAGCACCTCACAGAAACCGTCTTTTTCTGACGCTGAGGGCTAAATCGAAGTCTCTCAGCAGTGTAGTGCGAAGCCCAGACTATCCTAGCCTCAGCTACATGAAAAAGAAGAATCTTTTCAGGCTGGTGTGCTGACATTCCCTGGAGGCATTGTTATCACCAGAGACAGGAGCTTCCTCTGCCCTCTCAGAGCAGGCTGCAGCTGTGCCAGTCTGGAGTGCTCTTGCTCTACCTGCAGTCCCAGTTTATCAGCGAAACAGCCTGCTTTGTGCAGCAGCTTTATTGTTTTTTAAATGCCTGACGCCTGAGTGACTCCACCAGGTTGGGAGCTCGAGACCGTTAAGCACCTGGCACGTTTCCAGGCACTGAACGTTTCTTTTCTCCCAGCAGAGCCCACCGTAGTGGAAAAAAATAGAACGGGTGAGGATTTTCCCAAACATTGCAGCTTGTACATTTAAAGGGTAAAGTTAAGTGGCACAACTTAAATCCGATCAAGGAGGACAAGGGATCTCAAGGGATTCGAATCAAGCCCTCAGATGTCCCCCCCCCTAGTCTTTTATATGAAAGGAAATTGCAGACTAACTTTGATTCCATTGTTTGTTTCAGGGTCTATCAGCCTAAAGGTTCATTTTCGCATGTACTGTGCAGCGTCACATAAATATGAAGACACTACACAAAATCCCAATCCAACTCCAATGTAAGGTCTAGAAATGGACATCAATGTCTGCATGAGTCCAACAATTGTCTCCTTGAAAATCGGATTTTCAGACCTGCAGGAGAAAGGATGCTTGCCTGCTAGTAACTAAGTGATCTAAAAAGCTCATCTAGCCTTTTATCCCACCAGAAGCCAGGACATCAAGGCCAGGTATTTCTCCCAGACTCTCACAACCCCTGAATAGCCTCCTTTCTCCGTCATGTGAGCCAGGGAAAACAACGTAACAGAGATCTTAAGCAAGACCAGTGGGAGCGCCAAAAAACAGTCTGTTCCCTGCACTGACAAATGCGCTAAGACATTCCAGATCTGGTCCAAAGCAATGACATAAACCTGAGGATTTCAATGATGGCGGCCTGATGTGCTGGGCAATCACTTACTGTATCGCTCTTCCTTGTGGTTACAAAGGGAAGGGATTTTTAACTATCAGGACGTTATCTGTTTTATATCATGGTTGATTTGCTCTTCAATGCTTACTATTGTAGACAGATTGGATAAGACAGTCTGGGAGAGTCCAATGGCCTATAGTATTTTTTTATTTTTTTGTCTCTTCCTGGGGATATGAACACATGTTTTTGGTTTTTCTCTTCCCTTTTTTGTTTTCATTCCCACACTCCTTCCCCTTTTAATATTCATGAGGGCTATGATACACAAAGGGCAGTATAAAGCTATAAAGCTATGTAAGCAAGAGCCAGTAAATACAGCACGTAGACACACACACACACACGCACACACACTCGCACACAGACACGTGCAGGCATGCACCCAGGCGCACAAAGAAACAGACGAGACGAGAGCACTTGCACACAGGGCAACTGTGATCGATACCCATAGGCAGCACAAAAGGGAGCACACGGATATACACGCACCCACAGAAAAATAAGGGGGGAAAAAAATGAGAAAAAGCCCAAGTTCGTCAAACCTTGAAAGGGCGAGATAGAGAAGAGAGGGATCAGAGTGAGACAGGAGCCAGGGGTTGGGGAGGAACACACAAAAGGGAGATCTTATTATGACATTCTAATATGGTAACATTAATTGACTGATGGATTTCCCTTTCTTTAATATTTAATCAAGTTATTCATTAAAGTAATGGCACAGAAGAACACATCATGCTCTACAAAGGCTAAGTTCATTTGTTCTGGACAGGTGGCCAAGCTGCCTCTCGCGGCTGCCTCAGAAAAGCCCGCCCACAATAGCACTAAAGACGATTATGCAAATGCGGGCCTTTCCTAGCAATTTTCCCAGGAAGGGGAGAAGGGCTCAGTGTGGAAGAGGTAATTGTTCCTCAGCCATGTGGAAAAACAAACCGAGGAAGACGGTTTCTTTTCTCCCTCCCTCTCGCGCTGGAAGGGCCGGGGTGGGATACTGGAAACGCAGGACGGGTAGCCCGGAGCCGTAGCCCCAGAGCTGCCAGGGGAGGGTGGGGGGTTGTTGGGGGGGGCGGGGGGGGGAGGCTGCCGGAGTACAAACAGAGCAGTGATGTCTGGCCGCGGTCTGTTAGGTCGGGAAGCCGCCACCTTGCGAGAGGTCAAAGCAGCGCCTCTGAGAACACGTACAGTACAGCGAGGAATCAAGGGCCAGGGCGAGATTCTGTCTGAATGCTTTCAAATGAAGGACGTGTGCCCGGGAGGAAGAGAACCGCAGTGTCTGCTGCTGTGACAGAGATGTCCCAAGGGGGACGACAAAGCCACACATGTCTTAGATGCGCTCGGTGTTACTGTAAAATGCAGTGATCCCCCATTGTTGTCAATCACCTGAAATCTGTCACTCCCTCCTCCCTCCACTCAAACACACAAGTGAAATGGATTAGGGAGGATCTTACCAAATTCTTGATTAAATCTCTGTGCTGTGGAACTTAACGCATCTAAACATAAAAACATACATCTTTCCCTCTGAAGTAGCATTTTTATATATACTTTAGTATAATACATCCAATATTTATACCACTAATATTTACCATGCAAAAAAAAGTCACTATCAAATAAGATGTCTTTCGTTACTTACTCATTTAGTTACAGAGAGCATTTTAAGAGTTTTAAAAATAAGTCAGACCCTGGCTTACTGAAAACAAACCCTGATTTGATTGATCTTTTCATTATTTACAATAACTTCAATCTGGAGATATGAATGAGGTTCAGGAAACGAAGTTGTAACATTGTTACCTATATGGATAAAAAAAACAAGTGTATAATATGGAAAAATGGCATGTAATCAATCAATTTTACCACATGCTTTATGTGAAGAACACATTATTAACTGTGCTCAGCTTTTTTGGGGTTGAATGCCAATCTTAAACACATTTGAAATGGATACCCAGAGTCCTATTTTTAATTTCAATAATTAAAAGAATTCAAATCAAAACTGAATGCAAGTGACTCACGGCTTACTGTAGAAAACAAAACTGTATCTTCAGGAAAAAAGAAAGACCGAATTATACACCTGGCTTTTCCTTTCACTGTCAAGAGCCTGTGGGTTTCATGTCAAGTGTATGCAAATATGAGCAGAGCCACACATACCCTAATAAAATCAACAGTCACTTAACAGCGCAATGAGACACAAACTACCTAGACATCGATTGATATTTAACTAAATTTCCTCCACAATAAAATTAAATTATTTCCTGCATACTACTTCTGAACTCAAGACAGTTGCAAAACCAAATGTGCTCTGTTCCCTCCTTAAGGTGACTGCGAATAAACTTTGTTTTTGCTTTATAAAAAAATACGTCTGGATGTCTTCTCCTTTCCAACCAAAAATTAATGTCACTGGCTATTTATCCTACCATTTAACCCACTCTAAGAAGATTTAGTGATAAGTTTTGATTTAAAAAAAACTGGAATAGAGTACGCAACAGCGCACATCCGCACTTCACAACAGGTACAGTAATTCGTGTCTTGTTGTTGCCTCTTATTAATGGATTGGATTTAACTGCATTCAAGAAAATAAAGGACTCTTAGAACAAGTGAAATCACTTTTTCTGTTTCCTCACTTCAGCCACTCCAAAAAAACTGTTTAGAAAAACATTAAAAGTAAAAAAACAACAACACTGTAGCAAACAAAGAGCACCAAACACAACAAAACTTTCAGAAATTCCAGGGCAGGACTCCTAACCAGAGAAAACGAAATGCTCCATTGGCTGCACATGGCTCATCACAAGCTCACAATTTATGCAGCTACTATGTACTGATGCATTTTGTTGCCCACTTGCAATTGTTTACACCTGCAGATCACAGCTTGTCACGTGAAACATCCCCATGAAACAGACTTTCGAAGTCAAGTTTTGCCTTAAGACATTCTCTATATTGCGTAGCACATGGGTGAGAACAACTGAAAAGGTGAAAAGTTTGAAGCTTGGCAAAGACGCTCAGAAGACAAGCCAGCAACTTTTTTTTTTTTGCAATGACAAAAGTCAATTTGGGAGGGAATGCAGCACAACGTGAAAAAGAAGCTTCACCCTGGGCCACCACTGAGCCTTTTTTCCCAGAGCCAGGACTCACGGGGGATATTTTATCACATTCTTTGAACGATAATTAAAGTTAAGCAGCAATGTGCTGAGGTTGAACTAATTACCCTCCTCCTCAGTCAGTTCTGGGTCTGCCCTCTGGTCGAGGGAATCTGAAGCATCTCAGATCCAGATTCTTTCGTGCCCCAGTACAACGTCTAACATACTGTGAAATTGCTACAACACATGCTGCTGAAACGCTATTGCTTTGACTAACTGCGCACTTTTGGGGTGTATACGGTCCAAAAGATATCCAGCTGTGGAAATCCTGTGAAAACACCACGAAGAGCCTTTTTTCGGGTACAAGACAGAGGTTTTGAAAGGAGACTTGGGCATTATGCAGCGGTCCAACGTTGGATGCTGGAGAGTGACGTCGGTGAACTTTAAAATAGATTTTTATTTAAGGAAAATCCGAAATGAGCTAACGTGAACGTTTATGTTACGAATAAAACGGCAAATTATAAGGACGAGCTCGTGTTTCTCTTAAAGCGGCAGTTTTTATTTTCCTAGAGGACCGACTCGGTCTTTCCTCGACCGAGCCGAGCCCTCTCGTGGGAGAGTTCCGCTCAGCACACTCGGTCTACGCGCCTGGAAACGAGACACACACTTGATGAATGGGGCAAAGCGTGGTGACCCGGCGGGTTAACATTTAACTCACTTCTCCGATTGTCTCCCGGTCTTTTACTCTAATGGAGAGTCATTTATCAGGGTCCTAGACCTGTTCCCAGCACTGGGCTGAGCGGCGCGAGTGGAAAGAAAAAAAAAAACCAACAACCCGAACCGAACAACAAAAGCTGCATTCTACGATTTTATTAACGCAGTATGCAGCAGCTCATGAAAGACAATGAGTGAAATGAGCATGAAGTGCACAATCCGAATATTTAAAAACAGACGTGAAAACATACAAGAAATCTAGCATGTAATAGGACCGCAGTCCAGTACAGGAGATAAATGCTTTGTTAAGAAAACCAGCCATATACAGACTAATCTTCATTGTTTAAATGTGTCCTTAATCATGTGGCCTATGATCCATCTCTTGTGCCATAACAAAATCAACAGCAAAAGCAACAACAATGAATGCTATGTCCTCTTTAACACTTGTTTTGACAGCTGGGACAGTGTTTTGCGAGCCCTCCTCAATCTTCTTTAGCTAAAGCCGGATCATCACCTTTTCAACGATTCGAAAACAAACGCGCCACCTTCCATTCGTATTCAAAACATGCAGGAGAGGTCTGGGGCTGGGCTTCAGCCTGTGGTAAGGCCTTCATTCCCAGCCTGTGGAAAAGCTGCCCCACAGCCTCAACCGTGCACACTGTCCAGTAGCAACCCTGTTCTGCCTGCCGACTCTACGATGGTCATGCTGGCACTCGCTGAAACACAAACCCCATCTGAAATCAAAACCTTATGCAGAATATTCCCTGGAAGTCTGGGCCTTTTAGATCAGCACAGCCTGCTAAAAGAATTCTTATCATCGGTTACGCTGTACACACAGAGTGAAGGAGAAATAGTGTGATTACTTTTGTTTTTATTACCCGAACCTGAATGAAAATTTACCGAATGCAATCTATGCAATTTTAACAGATTATAGTATGAAAGTCAAAATAAGCAAACACGTCCCTAAAGAGTAATACAGAGCAACGCAGGAGACATTACATAACAAAATGTTATGTAAGTAATACATTTCAGTGACACTTCCTCTTAAAAATACACTGGCCTCCTCCCTTTTCATAAACAGACTTTATTGCCTTATTTTCTTTGTGTCACACTGACTTTTTTTTTTAAAGACTTCACTTCAACAGGGCTTTAAAATGTTGTTGGTGCCCATCGGATCAAAGACGTACACGAAAAGGAAGAGAGGAAAAACAGCCCTGAGCCCCTGAGTGTAAGACGACCTTTAACCTGTCCCCTGCCAGGCAGATGAAGGGACTGCTTCGTTACTGTAGCCCCACGGAGAATGAAAAATAATCCAGTGAGGCACTCCTTGAAGAATGTATACTGCTACTACTATTAATAATAATAATCCTTACAGTTATATAGCGCTTTTCTGGACACTCCACTCAAAGCGCTGTACAGGTAATGGTTACTCCCCTGCACCACCAATGTGCAGCACTCACCAGGATGATGCACCAGTACGCTCACCACACACCAGCTCTCAGTGGGGAGGAGAGCAGAGTGATGAAGCCAGTTCAGAGATGGGGATTACTAGCCATGGTTGGTAAAGTGCAAAAGGCCAGGAGGAAGTTTTGCCAGGACACCGGGGTAACACGTGTACTCAATTCGAGAAACGCATCCGTGTACTCGTGGATATTCTCCTTCCAGAGCTGCAGCATAGGAATTGTGCTGCTGATGCAGAGGCATGCCATTGTTTGCTGCCTGACAGGTTCTGCGGGGGGGGGGCGGGGATTGAGTGCTGGAGACTGGGGGAGGAATAGGCAATAGGTTTAAGGCAGCTTCTCCAGTCAAAGCCACAGACTGTGTGCTAGATTTCCACTGTGCCAGACAGAGATTTTGGAAAAAGCATCCTAATCCTGGAAGATAAAAAAAAATAAAAGCAAACAAAATCATAGGCTCCTCAATAACAGCTTCCATTCCCCTGCTGTATTGCGAGGAAGAACACAAATCAACCATTTTACGTACACAATCTATACACAATGCTTACAAATGTTGCTTAGCTTTTACACCATCAAAATGTAAATATCTTATCTCTGCCTCTCACTCACTCTATCAACTGCAAGGCATTACACGCAGAGATGGCTTGTAGTTCTGCTGGGTGGCACTGAGAAACAAAGCTCAAAGCACCGAACAGCACGGCGCTGGCATGTATGCGACATTAGCGCCTTAACTGTGCACTTCGCAGGTGAAAGAAACAGGAGCTCAGGCATGCCGAAAAAGGCTTAGGGAGGCAGGCACAGCGCAGAGGAGAAATGGAAGAAAACTGCCTTGGAATTGATTAGTGAAAACCCTGGCTGTATCCCAAAGGCAGCCTAACTGAAAGGTTAGGCACTTCTTAGTCAGCAGTGGGGAAACTTTACTTATCAGAAAACTGTGATCCCAATGGATTGAGGAGTGGGGCACACAAAAGGCTGCAGTGCAAAAGAAAAATCAAAGGCTCATAAGGTTTGGGAGCTGGGCTTTTCCCACTCGGATGGTCTGCTCACTCCTGAGCCAACAGGCTGTATAGCTTCATGTCTTGAATCCCGCCTTCAAACAAGTGCTTCTGCAAAACAAATCTCAGCTTTAAAAGATAAAGACTTCCACTCTCCCATCAAAGACCTTCGATATATACAGCAGCTCTGGAAAAGACAATCCAAATCACCAGCTTAGGGCTTGTAACAAGCATGAGGCTTGTCCGTACCTGAGCTTTATCAGGGTAGAGGTAGCTTCAGCTCAGAGAATCGATATTTAACTATCAACACGGCTGCGATAATTGATATATTATCCATACACTGGATTTTACTGGCTTTTTTCTTTACTGTCTGCTGTGATTATACACAAAAACTTTAACAGTTCTATACTATATATTTAGAAGAATGGTCCTTTAAAATAAACATAAAAAACATCAGTGAAACTTGGGGTTAATGCTGCCGGCGCCTATAGATGGAATATAGCCAAATAGACCCACACGATGTGAATCATGCAACCAGAAACTACAATACGTCAAGTCCCACAGTGCATCATGAACTCAACATGAACTCACACATGGATAATGGCATTAAGCTGACTTTCAAATTAGATGCACTTTAAAATCCACATTGTTTTCAATTCAGCCGGTCTGTAAACAGCTACTGAATTGCGAACATCCTTTTGCAGGAGAATGCGTGAAAAATGAAAGCCAAAAAAAAAGGTAATTTTTTGTTGAATTGTCCAATTCAAAACATTGACATTTGTGATGCAGAAGTCATGTGTTGAAACCTGGGTCCTGTCACTACTACCCTGCAACTGGGACGCCCCATGCTTTGGGACACAACTGTCTCCACACTAGCAAGGACAGACGTACAAGTAGTCAACTAGGGCTCTCTTGGCTTTCAACAAAATGTCCACAGACTTGTAGCGTCATCAGGGAAGGACAAGCTTCTTTTCCACTTGGCTCTGCCCCTCCTGTACATTCTTGTAAAGCCTGCAGCGTGTCAAAAGACAACCGGGAGGAAGGCAAACTGACAACTCTAATGCAAGGAAAAAAGTTGACCCTGTTTGCAGTTTGTTTCCAAACCTGGGATCTCAGCAATTACTGAGCTCATTACATCAGACTTCTATAAAACACCTTGCTGAACAGTATGTGAAGACTGAGCTGAGAGGTGTCCGTTAAGTCAGGCAAAGGGCACTCAATTACAACAGCTTTCGTTTTATGATGAATTTAAAATGAAGGCTACACTGTATACTACCCACTCTTTCCATTTTTTGCCTGTGGACAATGGGCGTAGAATGCAAAATATCTGATTTTTCAAAACCTGCAGAACAGAAACAAATTTAATACAGACCCTGGTTTTCCTGGAGAAAACGTGTGAACAGATGGCCAGAAACTAGCCTTTTCCAGATATTTGAGATTATGTAAAATATTGCAGTGAAGAAATCAAGGTTAAAACATGGTGACAATCCTTGAAGAAGTTCTGATGGGATGGAACAGCTTATCCAGAAGTTCAGAGGCTTATTTCTTACATTACTGTAAGGTTTAATAGTTCTATACTATACATTTCGAAGAAAAGTCCTTTCAAATAAACATAACAAACATCAATACAACCTGGGGTTAAGGCTGCCGGCACCTATAGATGGAACATAACCAAACAGACCCACACAATGTGAATCATGCAACCAGAAACTACAATACCCCAAGCCACACAGTGAATCATGAACTCAACAACACGTCAAACTCACAGCAACCCGCGTTAAAGAGCAGCGCTGCTTGTTTGAAACATCTCCAGGGACCCCACAATTCTAATGACAAACAAATGCTTAAAATTTATTAAGTGGCATTTAGAGTACATAAAGTGAATCTGTTATGCCTCATTTTTGAACTACATAGACCTAACAACGATCTGATAATGTTACTTGAGCAAGAACTGACAAAGCATTCTCAAAGAATGACAAAAAAAAACGGAACTCTACAAACAACAAACACTGAGACATAGCTGCTAAAGAGCTGTGTATGTACAGTACACAAAAAATCGCGATCTTAATTTTAGCTTCCAACTCATCACCGAAAGATTTGCTTTTTCATTGGTGTAGAAGTTGCTTTGTTTTACTTGTAAACTTACAAGAAAGACAGTTTTTCTTTTTTTTTTTCTGCGACGCTGGCCTGTGATACACAAGAGGACAGTGTTTGACTTTTCTGGATCTATAGCAATGGAGCTACCTCTGTCTGACGGCTGCTGTCGTACTGGTAACTTCAGACCTGACCCAGGCCGAACAACAAACAGCTCTTTCTGTAACCCCACCCCCGCCGGATCCCACAGTGAGGGTCTGAACCCACAAACCCCCTGGAATCAGAAGCATCTCTGTTAGCCAGGATGCCATAAAACAATGTTTATTTGTGTGAACAGCTGCAGAGCTGGGGACTCGGGCAAGAGCACAGAGTCACATAAAAGATTAGAAAAGGGGAGAAAAAAAAATCCTGTGGCTGTGAAAAAAGGGGAAATTGTATTATTTAAAAGCAATGCAGCAGGCAAAAGGATGTCACTGTTAACATAATTGTTGATGTAACCTGTAGGGAACTAACACACACGTTAGAATAAAAAAGCAAAGAACCTTCACACGTGCAAACACCCACAGCACTGAAACACAGCCATCTTGAAATATCCATATATATTAATTCATTAAATTGAAAACGAGGCCGAGATATGAAGTCAAGCTGCTGCTCTGTGGCTTCATTGTTCACCTGCCTCTCCACATGCAATTAATTTGGAGCTTCGGATTCTTTTGCGTTTTGACCACAAAACGTGCCCATCAGTTTGCAGCACATCAGTTACTGGGTTCTATTGATCTCAGACGTAAAACTCTTCCTTATTCTACACAGAAGGTGATAATTCAACCTGCTGCCCTTTAACTGTTAAAGCCTTCCCATTTTGGCAACAGCTGAATGCGACATCATGATTCTGTTAAGGTGACGGTATTCTCAAACCTGGTCTGAACCAGTGTTTCCAGAGGATTATTTTGTTAAATAAACCAGATTAAGAAATAATCATTATTTTGGAAAAAGCTCTCGGAATTAGAATGCAGGAGTGCGAGTCACTAACTTTCCCTTTCACGTCCTTTACGGAACATGAGAAAAGGGTAGTGGTGGTGGTGGGGGGGGGTATATTATTCAGCAAAAAAAACAGATACAGTACAACAGTGCAGCTTCTAAGAAATGCAAACAAAATGGACAAATATAAAAATTGCCTCACTAATTATTCTTTTCTGCCATCAGCCTGAAGCCGTGCTCTCTGCCAAAGGCTGGGTTTAAAACTGTAGTCAACAATCAGAGAAATCTGCAGCATTCGCCGAAGTCCCAACCTGCCTCACTTATTAAGACAGAAATAGCAAACCATTGGAGCCAGACGATGTCACACTTGACTGGGGCTATTCTTGGACCTAGACACAGCAAGCAAACAAAATGGCTGGACTAAACGAAACCGCCCTGCCTGGCATCAGCTGGAAAAACCACAAAACTCCAACACCTAGCACAATCAACAGGGGGAGCTTTATTTAGGATCTTTCCAGAACAACGAAAGGTTTTAGCTTAAAAAAAGTCCCCGATGGCCACCTCACAGAACCAATTCTTGATTTTTATTTTTATTTGGAGAGTGTGGGTACTGTAATGATACACTGACAAGGCAACTAACTCAGAGCCGTCTGGACAGGCAAACAACCCCAACTTTGTATTTCTCAACATAAAAAGTTAAATGTAATTTAAATACAAGATTTTCAAATTAAACTAAAACCACAAAGTCAGTTGCTTTTTAATAACTGGGTCAAGTTGAGTTGAAACAATGTCAATAAAGATGTTTATACATTATTGCAATATACAGTGGGACATCACAACAGCAAAAAACAAACAAAACAAACACCAACAATTACTCCAATTGCAGGAAAGGCTGAAGTGGACGGGAGATGTTTTAAAAAGGTCTGGGTGCTTTTTCAGGTGGATTGGTACAAACACCTTTCACGTTTTCATAGAGTATTTTCAAATCCATCTTTGGCAGATTTGGTGACCTGCTAAATCCTGCCAGATTTGCCTGAAGCATCTCAAGTCCATTCAACAGGTGGAGATATCTGGGTACTTCAAGTCAGACACTGGAAATCGTGGGCACTGAGTTTCCCTCTTGTCCTTGCGGGGGATGGCATGCCCAGGACCAAGACTGGACAATGAGAAAAAGACGTGGAAGCTTTCACACAGTCCCAGCTCTAAGGATGGATACAGGTGTTCAGTGCATGGCTTTGTCAAACTTTTCCGATTAAAGGGGCAGGGTGAGAATGTGAGGTCGACTCCTTGTGAAAGCTAGCCACATTTGAGACCATCAGCCAAATAAGAAGTAGTTCAGTCAGAAAGTAACTGTAAAAGTAAAAGTTCCCGCCATTTTTCTGGGTCAATGCTTCTTAACGACTAATCGTTACGGGATTCTATATGAATATTTTAAGAACTCTGCCAAAAAGAAGGGGCCGCTTAATTTTACGGTGCCGAAAGTTTCAAGTCTGTTTTCTAAAAAATGCGGCCCATTCTTTTCTGGGCACCCTCGGTACAATCGCGCGCACGCTAAGGGGCTCCCGCTGGTAATTCCCCCGCTACAAAAAAGAGGAGATCACTGAACGGTAACGGCAGGGGCACGACATTAAGCCAAGGTTAACTATCTTCGCTCATCGGGGATTAGAAAACATTCCTAATGGCAAGACAGAAGACACTTACCTCAACCGATAATACGCAGCAAGGTAACTAGCTTTTATGCAAGGATGAGGCTACTTAAAGCTTTTATGTTTTTCATCCAATTAGCGTATCTAACGGCACTGTGGTAGCAACCAATCCAGCTAACTTTGCCCTGCTGGTCTTCAACTGGACGTCGGCCAGAGTTCTTTAGGAAGTATTTCTGTATCTACTAGAAGGCGATGCCAAGGTAGGCAAAGGCTGAAAGGCCCTATTTGCCGTTGCTGTATCACTGCGCACACTTCCTGCCTGTGGTTGGCATGCCCCTGTGGAAATGAACTGCAGCAGCTTGACAGAGTGGAAGTCTGGCCATGGGAATGTTTGCTGAAGGATGACTGAGGCCCCCGACTCCCAGCAGCAGGATGAGAGAACTGCAGGATTTAAAGGTTTTATTGATGAACAGCTCAACTGTTCCACCAAGTTTTAAATAACTTTGCACATGGAAATGAGAGACCAGCTGCTGTCACAAACAAATTGGTGATGGGGTCTGTATTCGGGTTGTGTGCCAGATCTCCAAGATAAATCTTGCAGAATTTATACTACCTCAAAACGCTGAACCGCCTTTGTACTACGGAAAAGTATTTAGTCTAGAAATTGAGTAATTGACCTTTGCAATAACTAGTTCTGGCAGCACAGCAGCAAGTACATTTTTCTATTTTTTAGAGCTGCCGAGCGCAAAACCATCTGAACCCAAATCTCTCTTCAAAGAGAAAAGTAAAAGAACCACTGACCCAGAGCAGGGTTCATGTGAGGATCACATTTATTATGTGGCAGTGAACAGACCGGTGAGCTGCAGCAAAGGAGATCCAAACTTTGGTTTCAGCAACCCAGATTCAAGATTGAACAAAAAAATGTCCAGTGTAAATGCAGTAAAACCTGCACAAGTAAGGTCATGTACATGTACAGGATAATGCATATCTGAAGTTAAAAAAAATACTGGAATTCAACAGATGCAGGAGATGAGACAGAATTATGATTAAGTATGCCCACAGAAGAATTTAAGGAATCAAACTGTAAGTTAAATTTTGTGACAGTAACACAGAATAAAAGAAACTGTGGTAAATATCAGACTATACTAAGCTGCACGTCAAAGTGTGCATAGCTGCAATGTTTTGTATTTGTGTTACACATAATGAAGAAAAGCTCTTCCAAAAAGGCTTCTGAAAAGCAAGCACAAGCACTGCTGTATAAACTTCTGCTAGTTCAAACGCTTTGTCACAAAGGCCACCTCCATTTAAAAAAAAATAAGTATTTTAAATGGTTACTGTCGATCTGTACATCTATATTTGGAATCTACTGTATATGTGGAAACTCAGAGCAAAGTACGGAACAGTAGCCCTGGAGTTTCATTTCTATTAAAACATGGAAAAGCCTGGCATCTGAAACAATAAAACAATATGTAATGTACTGAATACAACATTGTTACATTTTGTGAATTACAGGAAGTAAAGTGTTTTCCAAAAGTTACAACACAAACAACAGCTTTTGTAGTAGAAGGGAGCAAACTGTACTAAAATCTCATCTAAGGAACAAACATCCCCAGAGTTGTCCGACTTAAACACAATACTCTGATCCCAATACTCCTCAGTGTATACGGAATATAACCTGCATCTCACAAATGTACTGGAACAATCTGACTCGAGACTGCCCAATTAAAAAAAAAACACATTAAGAATCAGATATTCAGATAGTGCCTCCTCTGCCAAGAGAGCCATATTAGGACCAAGATGCGTAACCAACCTCTTTCCTAACTCTTAGACACTGCAGCACTGCTGGTTGACTGTGCTGAGTCACAGGGAAGGCAAACTCAGGCTCCACATCCTGATGGCACCCTGCTCTTGCCCTTGCCCTGCTGTTGTGTGCCTGTCTCTCCCATTGCAAAGCTCTGGAGTGTGGCACACTGCATCGATTCCAGATTCGTCACAGGTGAAACTCTGCTGACTCATCGCCTCATGCAGGACTAGGATTAATTCATGCAGGCCGTGTGGCTGAGATTTTGCTTCAGATATTCAATATTAATTCAGTGCGAATCTCAGTTCATATCCCCATTTTTTATGAAAATAGTATATTTCTTAGACTACACTTAGAAATCGAGATGCAGCAAACTATATCTTATTACCTCGCTACCATTAAATTATATACACATGCATAAATGTGTTCATATATGACAAATTCTTATTTTTTTCTTTAATAAGTACATGGACAAACTGTGCATTTGATAAATAATTGCTAGCCAAATTAAAGCATTCAGCCTATCTGCAACATCATACCCAGAAAGACATTTAAATTGCTGTATAATTCAATCTGAAGCAGCTAAATTTCATGCATACAATACAACAGGTAACTGAAGAATTGCCTTCCTGGTCTGATTTTGAGATTAACACCCCCTTCATTTAAGTCTTTGTACTGCACCCTTTGCAAAAACAAATTACCCAACGGTAAGTGTTCCAATAGATGTCAAATCAGGAACTCACTTATAATGTTTAGCAATGCAAGGTGGTGATTTAAAAAAATGGAATCACACAACATACCTGTGCATAGTCCTTCTCTATGGCAGACTTCTTTTGGCTGAAAGTTCTGTACAAGAGAAAAAGAAACAACTTAGAACTGGAGCCATAATAAAATATACCACAGTATGTGAGAACAAAATATTTCCTTCGTTAGTACCACACACCGTTTGAAGGCTTTTTAAAGAACTATTTTACACTGCTTGTCAACCTTCTGTTCTCCACCACTCTACATCACAAGAATAGGTCAGCATTTAGTTTGTTTGCTATTTGGAGGTATACAGAACGTTTCGCTTGCTTGCTTGCTAAGGGGCATAGTATTGAGGGTTACTCACGACTAAAAGAGAGATTATTTCTCCTACGTTGAATAGTTTGCCAAAGCAAACCAAGCATGCAATGATTCCTCTAGGGGCTCTGCTGTTTGGCAAGACAACAGCCCTGCAATGAAAGCCAGCCTGAACCGTGCTGACCCCAAGAGCTGAGTCAGGCTCAGCCTGTTTATGTAACAGCTCAGCTACTGACCCAATGGACAGGTCCACCTGAACAGTCAGAACACACTCGAGATCCACGTCAGGAAGAAAAGAGTTCTCCAGGGAAAGTATCCTTCTGTGATGGAATTCACGTGGAAAAAAGGTTTAAAGGTATATCCTGTGGCACAGGCTGGTGGGGTGAGGCATTTTGACTTCTACAGTATGTTGGGGATGAAAGGTGCTGTTCGAACTGGCATCCCCCATAATCACTGTCTTCTGTTCCTGCCAGCTGCTCGCAAAACACGTGTAGCATTCTCTCGTGAACATCTGCGCCCGGCCCAGGGTGCGTATCTTTATACATCAACTTTTTTAGTTCTTTCCAAAAAGCAATTGGCTTAAACCTCCCTCAGATAACTGCTTTAAGCACATTCTAAAACCTCTCCCTGCTGTTCAGGCAGGGCAGTTCTTGTTATGGGCCTGCCTGACTGTAACACAAGTCTTCAGACAAAGAGTGAATTTTTCCCCATGGCTCAGCCCACATCTGTGTGATGCCTGATCTGCTGACTGTTATGTAATACATGACTTACTGCAAATCCCTGAGCTTTGCCAGATTTCTTTACCAGCTTCCAGCAAGCTTTAATTCAGCCCTTTATCACACAGTGTTCTGAATTTTTAAGAGGCATGAGTGCCGTTAGGAAGGACTGTGTGCAGGCACGCCCACCTAATAAATTCCTATGTTAAGGTTACATTATCTTCAATAATAAGTAATTCTGTGAGAACATTAAACCTTCACATCGTATGGTATAAAGTGGTTTGTCAAATGACATGACATTAAACCTTGCTTTTTGACTGTTGCTTGATTCCTGGTCAGCACTGACCTTTTTGTTTCATGATACAGAAATACGGAACATAAACTGTATAAAACCATCTGTGGACAAAAGACGGCACTTATAAATAACTTCACCCGAGAGTGATATCGACTGCCTTCCTGAAAGAGAGGACGTTGAAAACTACATCTGTCTGAGATGTCAACTAAATGAATCTGAGGACAAAATTGATCCCCTGTCACTAGCAAACATTTTTATCCACACAGATTTATGCATACTTAAAACCAAAGGTTAGAGGGCTTTATCACTCTGCACGCTAAATACCTGAAGAAGGCTCTACAGCCAAAAAGTTTGTGTATGTCACTTTTCTTTCTTTTCAGCATGGAATCATCTTTGACCATATTAAAAAAAGATCACTTTTCTCTTAATTTTTACAGTCATAAAAGTGAACTCATAAGTTTCCAGTAGTCTAAATGTCACAGAACGTTTTTACATTTGATTGCCAAGCGATATACAAGAATGTGAACTCTACAACACATAGAAAGATCAAGTCTTCAGATTTCTCCCAGGGGCCCAGCTTCTTCCTGTGCGGTAGTGATGGTGGTGTTGGGGGTAGGCGTACAGGTGTGTGAAGAATTCAGTCTTGAGAGGATTTCCCCACACTTCAATTAAAGCAGAACAAGAAAGCAAAAAAAATCCCTTTTTTATGGACTCTGGGGCTATTTTTCAGTTGATTGACCACATTTGTTTCCTGCCAGATTGCAGAGGTAAAAAAAAAAATTCCACATCAGCAAAGAAAAAAACAAAAGTACACTCACACAGACCTGATTAAAAAAATAACATCTTTTCTGATTTAAATGTATTTCTTTACCGTTCAAAACTCGCATTGGCATTTGTCATAAGTTAAAGCCACATACTAAAAGACTTAGAATACTTATTACAACATGGAAATCGCAGTAAAAATGATGAGGTGTAGATCAGCAAGTCATGAAATATCCTACGTATTACTGCATTGTATTCCCAGCTCCCAAAAATCGGAAAACTGTTGCTCTGCAACAAGCAATTAACCACCTTGTAGCCTGATCTCTGTGGATTTTGGAAATTAAGCAAGGCTGGACCTGGACAGTACTGGGATGTCAACTTCTCAGGAAAACCAGGTCACTCCTGTAAGCACACGTCTCTCACACACAGTAGCCCAGTATGGTGACAAGGGACACTAGGCCAGAGGAGGTACCGTCCTTCAGATAAGAAGTTAAACAAGGTTCTGATCCGTCATTAAAGATCCCATGGCACTGTTCAGAAGAAAAGGGTTTTAGCTAGGAGTTTCGGCTTGTACAATCCAGCCTCCCTAAATATCCCCTTTAATCCAATTTGTGTAGTAACTTCTCCCTTCTCTACCTGATCAGTTCTGTTGTGGGGCTGCAGCCAAATGTGAACCAAGTACAGCTGCACTTCTTCAGCAGTAGATGAATTGGTCCTGTGTCTACAGTATATGTGAAGGAGCCTTTGAGAGGAAAAGTGCAAAGCGAACGCAACTGATTAATAAACTATTAATTACTGTGCAGCGTCTCCTTGTCTGTCCAGGGATCTTGCTGCTCTCTGGCTCCCACATCCTGTATAACTCATCTGTGAAGAGCACAGTCCAGCACCATCAGATCAGTAAGGCCGCAGAAATACTTTCCCTTATGACCCTGCTCTCTCATTTCAGCTTCACAGGAAACTGAGTCACACGGGTCAAAGGTCAAAGGTCACCACAGATTCTAAGCAGCAGGATTCCAAAGTTGTCTTGTTTTGTTTCTGAAGAGCCTCTTGCACTGATCTTTTGATGATATGAAAAGCTAAAACAGCAGAAGTTATGTAAAAAGCACAAGAGATATGAAAATCCAGGTAAAGTGTTTTTTTTTTTTACAGGCACTTGGGGAAATTTATTTTCTTGTTAAAACTGTGCAAGTAAAAACTACTGTTGATGCTTTGGAACCTGTCCAAGATAGAGGGAAGATAATGATACTTAAATCTATAATTGCAGGGGCTTGCTAATTACTAGCCAGGCATTCAGCTAGCAGAAAAGACAGCATTATCTTCTCCTTTTATTAGGACAACCCACATTTAAAGTGCTTAAAAAACACAATTGCTTTTTTTTTTTCCGCTCTCCTCAAAGAGTGTGAGCAGACCTCCACTATTTACAGTACAGCCACATCCAACATTTGTGTAACATACAACAGCTCACACCTCATACCTAAATTTAAAACCAAAGCCCACTCTCTCAGATAGACACTCACTCACAAAATGGGAAGAAGTTTAATATAATACAGCAGCTTGGGTGGCATGATAAAATCTTTAATACTTGTTAACTTTTCTTCATGAATCAAAGCATACATTAAACCTATTGCAATTATCTACAAACTGAGAATATTGGCTCTTCCCAAATCCATATGCAGGGGTGCAGAAAATATGGAATACAAACTGCTGAATTCATTTTTCACTTCTTTGTGGGATCATTCTCTGCCACTGTCAAGGGAGCAACAAGCTTGCTTTTTTGGTTTGTGCTACATTTGAACTTTTTATTGACATGTGGCCAAAGCAACTCATCCCTATTTGCTTTCTAAAACATTCTTGCTATGAAGTATGCTTTGTGTGTCTATATGCTTTCAGTGAATGCACCAGCGGGATTTGACAGATGCCAGATTACATAAAAAGACTCAAGGACAACAATGCTGTCACTAAAAACGAAAAAAAGAAGAAAAGTAGGTCACAAGGGACTTCATAAGAGAAGAGAGACAATGAATTTATCCTTTGATTTATTCTGCTATATAATCCTCTAACACTGTTGGGAGGAGGAAGCGGAGACAGGTGATGTCTAGTGCCAACTGAGCCAGTGAGCTCTCTACTTATTTCAAAGTACAGGATGCAATATAACAAGGGCCATCTTTCATTACCACTTCCTGTGAAATCTGTAACAGTTCGTGTTTCTAAACCTTTGCTCTAACAGGAAGTATGCGATATCTACCTGTTTATAAAAAAAAAAACACAGGGAGCATAGCAGGAACAAACAATATAAATTAAATGCTGAAGTGCAAAACACAAAAATGATAAGAAAAAGTTGAACAATACATAAAGAGAAATATTTGAGCTGTACTACAGCACCTGTACAGTCCCTGACTCTAATATGAAGTATACACTCACTGAAACAGATAACAGCCAATTATGTTCTAAGTTTGATATTTAATCATTTTAAAAAAAGCAGTGGGTGTTAACAATTCCACTAGTACACACAAAAGTAAATAAAACTTAATCACATTTCGCAAGATATGCAAGAGAAAGTAGTGCGTGTTCTCTTTTCCTAGAGCTCCGACTTGGCATACTGACAAATTCATCAGGCACGATCATTCAGAAAGTCCACATACAACACAGAGAACAGGATATACTGTAGAAACACAGCTGCACAGTGGTGTATCAATTAAAGTAAATGAATAGTTTCAGCTCCCAAAACACGGGGGAGAAATATTAATAAAAAGCGAGGAACTCAGTACTACACAGCAATCTACCGATCCACTGAAAACTCTGGATCAGTAACGAACGACCTGTCACTTACTGTAACTTGTTTTGAATCAGCTTAAATTACACTGTCTGACAGTGAGTGTCTATTCTCCCAGTCCAGGCATTTGCATGGAGTGAGATCATATAGTTGCTCACTAATGCATCAAAACACAAGTAGGTCATGTTGGTCCTACTTGTTGGCTTAAAATAAGTCATAAGAAGTGGCAAACACTGAATTATGTATTCACATTACCACACGAACCTGTTACTGTTTTAAGTTATCTTTTACTGTATACAGTCTGACAAATACATTTACAAAACAGATTTGGTAAGCTTGAAAAAAAGGATAAAACTGATTTAACATTTTTCAAGTGGTGCTTAAGCATTGTTCACCATTAAAGCATTTCAGAACACTTAAAAAATAAATAGAATATTAAGAACCAACTACATAGCTGACTAATTATACATGCGAGGCACATACAGTATATTTAGCCAACCACTAACACCATAAAGCAGATGAGTGTCAGGTTTTAATGAGAGAAATTTTTGCTGTTTGCTGCTCCCTTAGAAAAAAATGGCTAGATTCACAAGATTTAACTTTGCTTATTGTTTTGCTCTAAAACCATATGGGAAGTATATAGCTTTTTTCTTAATTCTACAACAATAAAAGGTCAAAGTGAATGTCATGCCACAGAGATGGTACTCTTTCAATGCAGCTGCTCACTGGAAAACAAGCCTCTTCCCTCATTTCTCACTTGTTATTTGAGGTTATCTGGTGGGATTTGCAATATTTTGGAAACAAGTGTCTATGACAGACCATTGTCTCCCACCTGGTACTTTGCTTATTGAACAGTTATTTTTTTTAGACCACTGTGGTTCAAACAGTCTTGGAACCAACTAGCAATTTTCAGGGCTTTTTGACTCTTCTCACGGTGATTGAGAAATAAACACAGATTTGGATTTTTTTTATAGCTAAACCAGTACCAGAAGGGGGAAAAAGAATAATAAAGCACAGAGATAAGATGACAGAAAAGGCCGGCAGAAAGACAAAGAAACAAAAGTGAAACAAAGTTGGGAGACCAGAACTGAAAAACCACTCGAGTCAGGTTTACTACAGAATGTCTTTTACTGGATCCCCTCACCTAGACAGGGTAGCTTTTAAGACATATTTGATGTCCCCTTAAGGTAAAAAACCCTTTTTTCCATTTTTCAGATACATGTTCTGTAGCAGACAGTGTTACTGCCTTCATTGTTTCTGAAAGAGGGAAGGATAAATCATTTTTGTGGGCTCTTATAACTGTAATAAATTAGGCTAAATCTTATTTTGTATTGGAGAGGCCACGGGTAAGAGGGCCATGTCATTCTTCAGTTTAAAGAGTTTTCCACCGAAACAACAAGTTACTGGCAATTATTTTATTTTCATGGCAGAGTTGAAAAGAATGGAAAAGGGTACCTTGTTGCAGTTGACAACAGTGCACTATCATTTGGGAACACCCCTCACTCCAGTTTACAGAGATGAACATATCCAGTGCTAACTGCCTGTCCTCATGCCCCATTCCTTACTGCCTTACTGCCACTGAACCACAACAGTCACAAAGCCACAATCTCTATGGCCAAGTGTGTGCAGAAACATCCCTGGGAAAACGCTGGCTAAGCGGATCTCTAGACAGGACAAACTCCATTCACCTAAATATACAGTACTGCATATAGTTCTGCTTCCAGATGTCAGCTGCAGAAATAACGACAGCAGTACAGCTTAAACTGAGAAGAAAATCTTTGATTAAGTTAAAATGATGCTGCGTTAGACATATACGCGTGTCCCAGTTCACATCAGGCTTGCAATCGTAGAGCTGACCAGAATCATTTATTTTTATTTCATAACCAGGAGCAAGTGAAGCTCAGCTCACACTGACAGCAATATAGTTCTTACTCTCCTCGACACTGCTTCCAAGGGGAACTAAGAATCAGTTCCTGAAAAGTATAGGAGGAAGACAAGTGTTCCAGGTAATACGTGACAATGACAGGACCTGTCGTGGAAAACCAACTGCAGCACAAGACAGCCACTGCCTGGGGGTTGTGTGCTGTACCTATACAGACTCTGGCGAACAGAAACAGACTCAACACTGCTTTAGCACCCCTTTTATGTCAACAGTCATCTGGGATCTCTGCTGGGTCCAGTCTCCGAACGGCACACTAACATTCGTATTCATACTTTTGCGGGCACCTTCCATTGACACGCGATCCATTTTATACAGTTCCACATGGAACTCTACATGGGGTGAAAGCAGACCCCCAGCATTTTTTTTTTATCAGTTTTAGAATTTAAAAGCAGCTGTGGTTGCTAAAGAAGTTATTTAGATTGTGGGGACGTTCCCACATCATATGTTTGCAAGGACAAAATAGGGAGAAAAATTGGCCTCAGAATTTTGGTAATAATACCTGTCAACACCCACACATACCAGAAACCCTGGAATCACCAGAGTCTTCCAGCTATACGCCAGTGAGATAGTAAAACACCCCAGAACCGTAGTATTCACTGTGGCTAGTACATTTTTGGAAAAAAAATAAGAAGTGTCTTGATTCTCAGACTATTTGCAAGACTGATGTTTTCTTTGCAGTGTTACGTCAACATTATTTTCAGACAATTGTCTCATTAGACATCCAAAATAAGGTGCTAGGCTATGCTGTCATATCTATAAATAAAAAAAGACAGTAATACCTACATAGAAACACAATAATAAAAGATATCTCGCATCATCGGCCATTATGCAGCGCAAACCATGCCAACACAGGTTTGATAGATCTCAATTTAACTGATGCAGAGGCTAGCAAAACAGCACTTCATTTCTCCTGCGCGGCTCATTCTTGGAGGCTGGCCAGCACCGAAATTAAGTGTCATTTGGCTAAATTCCCCTCCAATCAAATTAGTCGGGTATGCTGGTGTTTTTTAATTTTATTACGATATTAACAATGATCGCTGTTATGCTGTCTCTGTCTCTCACCTACAAGCAAGATGGTTCCTGTCTTTTATGCGCCTCGTCAGTGGAAACATTTTATATATACATTTAGATTAATTTGTTAAAAAAAACTGTCTGCTTTTACTCCAGATTCTAACATACGTATATTACATACATAATCATGCAAAACCTAGGATCACAACACACTTAATTTTATCTGCACAAATGGTCAGAGTAAAGCAAATCTGTGTGTGCCTGGGAATCAGGCAAGAACAAGACCATTCTAGAAAACAACAGCACCTTTATGAAAAACTCTGGCTTTTTTATCCACCTCTCACCTTCCCACAGAACAAGCTTCTCTTCTCAATAAGGCCATAGTAATTGATTTCTGGTAAGGGGCACAGCAACACAAAGCCTTTGCTGAAAGAATACGGCACAAGGCAGGACAATACCCTGGATGGGACACCCGTCGATCACCGGGCACTCATACACAAGCATACAGGATCCACTTAGAAACACCCATTGAGCTATCTTTCTAACCCAGAATACCTGGAGAAAACCCACATGGGCTTGGGAAGAACATGTGATCTCTGTACAGAACACAGTCCTGTCTGGCCTCACACACAGAACTCAAGAGCATGATTTATTAATTATTGTGGGAACACATCGGGTGTATATTCACAAATGAAGATCCACTCGAGTAGTAGTGATGACATTTTTCTGTTATTTCAGCTCAGTTTTATTTAACAGGGGGAAACATCAGCCTGAGCTACTGTTTGAGTTATCCTTCATCAAGAAACATGCAGTACCAACAACGCCACACAGTCCCGTCTCTCATCATATAGGCTATTCAGATTACGTTATTATGCTTTTCTTTAATTTGCAATGAAGAAGGCTAACGAGATGACTGTGATTATTAGTCAAAACTAAAAAGTGTACACTTAGTTTCCCATCATTGATGAAAACAACGATCATTTTGAGATGATCAATGAGAGAAAGCCCGACAAACAATAATCAAGAGTCCAGAATTTATATAAATATCCAGAGAAAAAGAATACTCATCTCTCATATGATGTCTTTACAATCAGCCTATAATGTAGAGCTCTCTAAAGCTTTGGACCACAAACAAACCGATGCAAAAGGCTAGCCCTATTCCTGTACTAAGCACTGTGCTTTCAAGTGCTGACCTCTGTGTGCTTCGGTGTCAAAAGTTCAAGTAGGGGCTTCAGTCTTGGGCAGGTTTCAGTAATGCGGACTTGCTGGGGAGGAGGCACTGGGGGATGGGGTGCTCTTGAACCTTGGCTATTATTTTCATATTGGGCATCCTGCCACTGCCAGAACTCCGAAATGTGCTGTATGCCCGAGAATGTGTCTTGTTCTGGAGAGACTGAACAGCAGAGATCTATAGCTGTTCCAGCGCTCTCTCTCCCAGCTGTAAAGGGAAGGAGTGGGATGCAGGAGACTTTGTGAATGGCACTAATACAGTTTGTTAGGATTTACAGCATTTATAAATACACAATAAAATGAAGACAGGGGCATTTTGGAGAACACCAGGGTTGTTTAAATGATTAAGAAACAATACACATTTTCTTCTCCCAATTTTGACTTGAAGTTTGCATTATAGTTCCTTTAATCCATATCTGTAGCGTGTGAACAGTCACACCTGTCACATAAAACATTTAACAAACTAGTCTACAGATTTGGAGAAATAAAGCTTATAAAATAGTAAACATCTTGCTTGGTAACACAGATGCACCTGACTTACTACAACCACTGTATGTTATTAGCCCTCAATTTATGTCGTTTTGGTATTGTTGAAGAAAGTCAATTTAACTTGGGATCCAGAAAGAAAGGTGAGGGACACAAAGTTTCTTTTTATTACGAAGCTGGACATCTAACTTCAAAATGGAAAACTTGAAAAGGATTCCCTGTAGTCACCAAGACAGACTCCTACACTTGAGAGACTTGTAAGGTAATGCATTCTCAGAGAATTCTGAGGAGAGATTTCCAGCTGAGCAGAGCTACAGATATTACCTCGGGACCCCAGGGAACAGGCTTTTAGTTTCGGGCCAAGCTGACCAGCCTTGAGAGGAACATATCTAAAAAGAACTGCAGCCAAGCAGTACCATTCTGCTCACAGTTCTGCAGCGCCTGCTGAACACGGAATTAAAGCCACACACATGCTCTCTCCAGATTGCGGAGACAGCATAGAAGAGTGCAATTCAAATAAGGGAAGAGGATTGGGGATCAGTGAATTCTCCCATCAATCAATCAGGTTTTTTAACTGGATATCAACGAAGAAAAACACTTTATTAACTTAGGCACCCGCTTCTTTTTGTCTACCAGATAGTAGTAACTTAAGAGGCTCACTGACTTTTCCAAGACCAAGCAGAGTTCACATCTACAGAGACCACTTACTGTAGAAAGTGACCTTTGATGGTGGGGCATTACAGAACCAGTTGCCCCCACACTTTAAAACCGGACGTGCTTGCTGTCGCTGTCCATCTTAACGTAACTTCACATGCACTGACGTGTATCTTTTATTTTTTGCCCAAACAAACTCATTTAAACGGGAATACCACGGCAAGTTTCAACCGAGCTGAGCGAAAACGTGTCCTTGGGAGGCACAAAAGCAAGAACGCGCTAATCATAGGGAAAACATCCCGTGGAGTAAATTTCCATACAGGAATTCAGATAGGTCCTCATTCCTTGATCTGTGATTGGCCGATTGAATGTTTGCTCTCAAAACACACTGTGGTGTTCAAAACACTTTCACCTTTCCAGAAAGATACTAACACTATCTAAAGCACGCTACTCGTAGCTAGATTAAATACGCTTCAAAGGCTGTATTTTAATGTGTAATGGACCTGTAAATATTAAACAGAAGGTGTCTGGGAGGGGAGACGTAGTGTGATTTACAGAGCTGAACACCCAGATGCAGGTGTGTCCACTATTAATAGCATTCAAGTGATTAAATTAGAACATCCCACCTCACAAGTTCCAAAGAGATTACATCACGCATGTGCCTAGTGAAAGCTTCCAGGTGAGCCGAAGAGCTCAAACTCATTCCCAGAAAACATCTGTGAACCGAAGGAGCTCGCTCCAGAGACGTGCACAGCCAATAATAATAAAGAACTTTCAGAATTTGACAGGCATAATGATGAAAGTGACCATTGTAAATTATTTTAATGATTTCTGACCTTAAAGTTCTTTTTTTCCCCGCACTGGGGAACACTATGTGACAACATGTGCAATTATCATGTTACTTCATAAACATAGCAGGTGTCCTGTATCAAAAGAATCAGCAAAAAAAGGGAAAACCATCCTTTTGTTTTCCCACTTCTTGTTTTAAGAGATTTCAGCTGTTCCAGTGTGAAGTTAGTATAGAGGAAACTGCCCTGTATCTTGTCTCCTTCAAGGAAAGAAGTCAGAGGATGTTTACTTCCCCACTGCAGAGATTTCCATAGAGGAATGAAAATAAACTTGACTTGCTACAAGATCAACTTTCACAGAGAATACCCTGAAGGACAGAACTGTATAAGGCAGAGCAGTAATTGGACACCAGAGGCATTGTAATCACAACCAAATAAAAAAAAATGAGAATAACATTTTTGGGCATTGCTCTTTTAAAATAATTTATTTTACCTGGGAAAAAAATGAAAAGGGTATAAAAGAGAAATGTTCCATGGGGTTGTCAAATTGACTGACCCTCCTGTATTTCACTAGTCTCAAAACAATGACATACGTGGCAGAAGAAGTCCAGGGTAAACCAGCATGGCATAAAGCATGTTCCTCCTCTTAACTCCTAAACACAGAGCAGGACATCCTGTAACTTTAGTGTATATTTGAACAATTTTGTCTTTCAGTATTTTTAGCTACCTTCACCCTGTGAGGAGAGGGGGCAGGTATCATCCACTTAGTAACAGCTATTACAATGCCAAAGTCCCTGCACTGGGGGCACAGCACTATAAAAACAGAAAGATCACCCTAGTCCCCACAGCTAAATAGCGGTACAACCTAACCAATACTGTATACTGTCTGTATATAACTAATACTGTACAATATACTGTATGGCATACCACCAGTGCCCAATCATATTGTAAATATTTCTAGTATTATTCTGAATATGGTTAAGACAATAATACAGATTATGACTGCGATGAGTCTGATCAGGATTGGTCAGAACTATCTTAGGCCATATCAGCCTCATATCTCTTGTCCTCAGGATCAATGCAGATTGAAAATGTGATGCATCTAGCTCCTTCAACAAAAACAAGTTGGTCTTTAAACAAGAATCCTAGATGGATGTAGATAAGTCATGTAAACTATGGAATTCTTTCAGAATGCCTGTATTTTTCGAATAATCCCTATTGAACAAATCAAGAAGGTCATATTTTTTTATTTCCTGTGCTACGACTTCTGATATCAGGGCATTCACATTTTTCTGAAGGGCAGAAATGTGCTTTTTGAATATTTCCGGGCACTCTTCAAGCTAACCAAAAGCAACCTTTTACTGGTACACACCTGTGACTTGCTGAAGGAAGATCTGCAGGATTATGTTTTTATCTCATCCACTGCCACAAATCTTCTATATTCTCAAGTCCATTGCATCGCTTCTTCCTTTCTTATCTTTCCAGCCTTAAAGGGCGAGACATCACTTAGACAAACCATTAGCTGCTGTTTTCATTCTGTTTCCAGTCTTCAGCTGAAACAGCCACTGACTGTGCCTTTAACACACCTACTGTAGCTGCTTTCACTGCGCAATTGCAGGGTCTGCTGTAACTGCAGTGACACTGCATTATCTTCTGCTAAAAAGACACCCCACCAAAGAGCACAAAAGACAAGGCACGGCTCTGATTGACTGGCCAGGGCGCTGATCTGAAAGTGACCTCTCACAGACCCTCATGGTTTAATGCAGGCTGAGGATTAATTAGGTAAATGTGTACAGAGCTGCTTTGGAGATTCAAGTGTAAAATATCCGTGTTGGGAAAAGAATCCGTCTTAAGGGGTTAAGTCTCCATGATGATATGGAGCCCATTATTTATAATAAAGGAATATTTCGCAGATAAATTCATGTGCGTATTAAAATATGCAAACAATATTTTCTTTTTACATTTCAGAATACCTCAATTTCCATTTTGGACTGAATATAGCAACTAAATATTAAAGGGATCACACAATGGATCCCTGTTAATATTAAACTCCTTCCTAATTTCCCCACATTAGAAATGTCTCCACATTACCATTCTCACTTATATTTTCAAGTATTTTCTGTGACGGCACCTTTTAAATTATGTTTCTTGCAGCAATGGCAATCATATTTGATTTGCTAGCCTAGGGTAATTCCTGCCGAAAGGTGAATACTTCATACTTCCTACAAACAAATAAAATGCATAACATAGGATGTTATTTCCAAAATAACAGGGTTATCACATTTAAATAAGTCTATTACAAGCTCTTGGAAATGATCTGCATTTCAGCAAAGTGCCTAAATACAGTTCTTCAACAAGACACAGGGGAGTAACAGGAATTACAATTACTCCTTGACAAACAAGAATAAAAAAAACTTTCAGATCTAGATTTATCCTTTCTGTGGCGGACAAAGTCTCCCTGGTACTCCCCGGATTAAAAAAAAATCAGACAGCATTTATGGAGTCGGTTGTCTTTAGGGAATCCTATAGATGGTGTTGCTAAGCAATTTACAGAACAGCACTCTGACTTTGCAATCTGGTCTCTCAGCAGCTTGTTTAGCTGTATTCATGTCTCTAGGACACATCCCAAAATCGGCCATCTCCTCCAGTCAAAACACTCCGTGATCGCTACAAACGGATCATGCTCCTACACTTTACGGGCAGAACGCCGGCATTTTTATTTTCCTTCGAGCGATGAACACAAAAAAAAGGTTACAGGGGGATTGAAATTGCTGCAAGGAATTAAAAAAACAAAACAATGCATAGTTGAAAACAATCCAGTCGGTTTCTGTAGCTCCTGCTAGCTGTGCAAAGAACCCCAAACCATTATCACAAATGTAATGCGTTCATTTAACTGGTGTTCAAATATATATGGAGGAAAATGCATCACTCATCTCTTTCCCACCACAGTGCTTCTGACACTTGCACAGGGATTTTCAGTGATATTCCTCACACTCAGCAAACTACCTTAAAGCCGGGCGTTAGCTACAGTATATCAGAACTCTCACACCAAGCTTGGCACCATTCACATGTAATGGAACTGATGCCCAGCCTCCAGCTCTTCAAGCCCTATAGCCTTCCTACTGAAGGGTTAATATTGAATAGAAGTGCGATTCAGGCTGCTGGAAAAAACAAGGCCCCTTCAATATATAATCGATTCTCCCATCGATCAAAAAGAAATGTGCACGAGAAAAAGTGTGAAACGTTCACTGTCACAGGCCTGCTTGGTGACAGCTTACCACCACCAGCTATCCCACTGCTTTCCAACGATAAAGCATATTTCATATCTCGCATAAAACAGAATTCCGACCTCACTTAACATCAAGGCTATTGTGTAATCCGACATCCTTTTGACGAGAATCACCAAATTGTGCGGGCTGCCTCCACAGCGTTGCAACATACTACGGAGTAAAATGAGATCCTAGCTGGTATGTCAAGTATCTTTCTATTACATGCCTCACACTTTCATTAGGGGGAAAAAAAAGGAAAATATTTGCACGGCATTAGTTCCAGTTATGGCTTCCAGCTGTGTCAGACCTCTTAAGGCCCAGAGCAGGATATCCAAGAGGAAATTCCTTCGTCACATCCCCGAGTTTTGTAATCTGAATGTTCTTCCAATAAATCAGGATCTTTCCCCTCTTTTTTGGGGGGGGTTCTTTAATGATATACAGTAGTGCGTTTACCTCATGTCTTCCAGTAGATCACATTCTGCCTGGTGCTTCACCTGGAGCCTCGTCATCTGTTCAGCGTGAATGTTCTTCAGTTCTTGGGTGACTTTTACCTACAAACCCAAAAATAAAGATCAGCCACGTGTTGTTTAACTCCCCCCCCAATTATCTGCCTCCTGACAATCTGCAAAAAGCACATTTACAACTACAGAATGTTAATTACAGTGAAAAGACAATTTTACAATAGCGTCTGGCATCAGATGGCGTTCCTGCTTTTTACAGAAAAAAATGTTTGCACGCCCTTTTGTTTCAGCATAAAATACTCCAATTCACAATGCTGACATTTACAGTAAGTGTGTATCCTTAGTGCTAATGAAAATCCTTTTCAGCCTCTGTAATTAGAGAACTACAGTATTACATATTTGAATTTAATGACATAAATATAGAGTGCCAAATATCTTAATTTTAAGTCGGGAAGAAGATAAATGTTAAACGTTCCTTTAAGCTGCCATTGTATTGTGTGCATATACGGAGTATGCATTTAATATGGATATAGTGTATGTGTATGACAGTGGGCCACTGTTTGTCATAACCAACAGCGCAGTTTTAAAAGTTTGCCTCCACTGTTTGTTCAACGGTTAGCTTTTTAATGCCCCAGCGCAGTTCCAAGGGAGGGAGCTAAACACAAAGAAAAGAATGTCAAGCAAAGAACAATGAAACAGGGTGAAAAATTAGGTTCTCGTAAAAGGGAGCAATAAAGCTCTAGATCTGAACTAAATCAGAAGCATTTTTCCATATCTCTGCCTAGTTCCCCCGCCTGGGGCCACCACTTAATAGCCAGCTGTGATTGCATGCTGGCGGGGTACTGTGGACTGTGTCAAAATCCAAATTAAAATGATTTGGAGACACAGAATAAACTAATATTTTTTTTTTACCAGAGGTTCATTCATTTTTGTTTTAAGAGCCTGGTTATTTCCCTGCTGTGACATCAGTTATGACCCTATTTCTTGGGCCACTGGTATAAAATACCAGACATACAATGCTTGCAAGACAACATATTAGATAACCTGTCCGCTTTTTGATTTTGATTTGGCACTCATGCCTTCTCAAGAACAGTCTGTACTCTGCATCTTGCACTTCAGCAGAGAACGGCAGATTCAGATAACTCCCCGGATTAGATTATTGTTTTTTCCCCCCATTACATGATACACTTTCAGCTGTAACGATATGCAATAGTTCTGCACTGCAAATACCCCACCATTCTTTTCCCTCACCCAACACCAGTGCCCTTGCAGGAGAGCACACAGCAGCTAGTGGACGCAAGACTGGCTACTGTACACCTTGAGGTGGCTTCTTTAACAAAGAGCGAGGACAGGCGGGACAGCTAGCAACTTCCTCGCCCACGAGCCCAGGTTTCCGAGAGGCTGCGGCAGCCCCAGAGGGCAGGGGCGCTGGCTGGCGAAATTCAATCAACAGCTGGCTTAGCCCAGGAGGGCAACTCCAATCTCACAGAGCGCGCCCGCGCTGCTGACTCCTGATACACTCACAAGAATAACAGAACAAAATAATTACAATTAACAGAGGCCAACTCTGAGGAAGTTAATTGGTTTCGGTGGCGTCTTGAGATTTACCGTGAAGAAGCTGTATGTCCCGCTATCCTCTGTGTTGGGGGCGATTTAGAAGAGGCTCTTTAACAATGTAAAATATGTAAAATAACAGAAGCCACTGACTGATGGAAAGATACACAGCTGCTGGTCTACGAATGCCATAAACATCTCTGAAGGCAGCTTATCATGTCTTATCCAAACACCCCTTAGCTACGCTCAGAGAACAGCCAGTACAAAGAAATTACAAGTTTTATGACTTACAGTAAGTACAGCAAACATCACATTCAGGGCAGTCGCTGAGAACCATAAGTGGCTTACAATCTGTTTGGATAACTTTGCCAACATCTGTAATGGGATACCATCACCCAGCACAAGAAACCACCTTTAGACTGCAAAGAAAAATCCATGGATACAAGCCAAATATTATGGAGCGTCCATTTCAAATATTTAGATCACTATATCTGAGTATTTTAACAAAAAATTGCAATTCATGTGAAACCAATATACCCCCAAAATAAATAAGCTAATCTCTACTGCATTCTAATTACCCTCAATCGGTCACACACCCCAAGACTGACAGGATCTTACAAGTCACGTCTCGAGTGGTTTGATTAAACCCAGAATCCAATACCCACCCACTGCCACTTCAGCACGTTATTTTTCAGGTGCTAATATCACCAATATATAACCTTGAAGAAAATACATGACGCGGGTTAAAATGTCACTCATGCCAGCGGTAAATACTGTTACAACTGCAGCGGTTTACTGATACTGTATGTCTACTAATAACTCTTCTACAAAGTGCGTGTATAGCCCAGTTCAGATTACGTACACCTGTAAATACAATTTCGACAGTAAGGGATATATTTATACTTTAATGTACATAAACAGAACACAATCCCAAACTGTCCTTTTAGCTCAAACATCAGAACGCTTTTTTTAGTCCAGGGCGCTTAATTGATTGATGCCTAAAGGAAATTATTTCCAAATATGTGATCAAGATGATACCGCCAATTCGTTTTACCTAGACTCTTACCGATTTGCAACAATTTAGCGAGTCCGTACAGTATTGCTGAGGGTGTGACATACAGTATTCTTTCATTATTCTGCAATAATATTAAGCAGATGCCCATATCTTTGTGTTGACATTCTTGTGTCCCCTGATATTCTGTGTAGCTAAATCGAAAAATTTTAGGCTACATATTTTTTTATCACTGTGTTTAAATAAATGTCACTATCTACACATTTTTTTCTCTGTACACATTTTTTTTTCTGTTATCGGTTAGATGTTCGATTTAATTCTGTAACAGTTAAAAAAATACGTAGGCTTTAAAAAAATATTTTTATCACCGTCCAGATCAAATAAAAAATATTGTCCGGGTCTCCTTTATAGACTTTGACTCCGCAGCCTATAAAGTCGGTATTTACTAAATAAGTTAAATCGGTCAGAAGAAAGTTGAAATCACTGGTGCCAAACAGCTAGCAAAACCCGAAACAAAACATCGTTCATTGCTGTGTGCTCAGTAAATACCCCACACGAACATTTTAAGTTCACCGTTAAGTTCCGCTACAATCTTATTACCGTTTGCTCCGCACTGGGCAAAAACCCGAAATCGTAAGTGAAAAATGCATTCCTGCATGGGCGAAAACGTTATATATTATACACCACATTGCCAGCTACGTCCCCGACTGCTCATTATGAACTGGCACGTTCAAAATACTCCCCGAGACAAAATAAGAGTCTGCCTTACTGAGTTTTTTTTCCTGGGGAGGGGGGGGGGGCATCATTTTCGACTACCGAAAAGCAAAGAAAAGAAGAAGAAAAAACTTACCTTTCTCGGAGGAGGCTGCATATTTGAGCTCTGACATGAATGATAAATCCTTAGCGAAGTGAGTTTAAGCCCGAGAAAAGGTGTAAAAGAAAGATGTAGGACCCCGGAGCCGAGGAGAGAGAGGAGAGTGAGACGGAGAAGAGAGTACAGACGGATCGGGATTCGCTCAGGCGGCCATGATAACCACCTCCACTCACACAGGCTGAGCACTGCAGAGCGCAGAGGCTCGATGCAGGAAAATAATAGCCGAAATGCAATGGAAATGCAGCGCCAGGTTTCCGGTCCAAAACAGGCTCAATGGCGACATGCTGAGGTTATCCGAGGGAGAGGGAGAGTGTGTGCTGTTTTTCATTTTTTAAAAAAAGAGGGTTTTTTTTGTTGTTGTTGTTGTTGTTGTTGTTATTGAACCGGTTTTTTTTCCCAGGGATTTTTATTTACATAACATCATGTCTGATGATGAGGGGGGAAAAAGGCACACCATGTACAACCGGTAGAACAATAAACTTCGGTATAAAACATCAGAAGAGAGCAACTAAATAAAGGATATGTTACAGAGAACTGGGAAACAAATATACAACTAGACCCAAATATATTGCGAATATGACTTGTTACCTAAAAGGCAAGGTTTGGAGTAGAAATGTGGTTAGCTTATTCATAAGAACACATTAATTTCTTTCTGTGCACGATAAGTACGTAAAAGTATAAAGGTATGTACCGTATATTATAATGATGTACTGTAAATGCACTAGGAAGAGTATCGAAATAATTTGTTGCAAATATCCTAGCATAAATGCTAATATTAAACAAAGTGTATTGTATTGTGAGTAATGGGTGATATTTTAAGCGACAGTTTTATTTTCTTTAGGTTATTTACCGACAGGGAATAAAGTTTTAAATTAACGGGGCATGATTTTGATACATATAATACATTAATACCGCTTTTTAATCATCACAGGTCGTCGGAGAATCAGGGTATCACAATCAAAACGCCAATTGCTGTTTTTTCTCAGTATTGTTCATATTAATGTAGATTTATATTGATGAAGATATGTCTAATAAAGTTATGTAAAAAATTACCAAAGCGGTAAATATGATTTCATAATAATGGATAACGCCCTTTTCAGGGTATCAAGACTTCGAGGCTTTGCACGAATCAAGCAAAGTAAATATGTAATTCTTTATTTAAAAAAAACATAAATCGGTTGATGCACGGAAGAATGTGGACCCGTTTCTCAGAAACCGAGAGAATAGCGCCGCGCTGCGGTAATCCAGATTTATTGACTCCTTTAAACGGGTGTCAAACATTTCTATTCCCTGCAGGATTGCGTCTCCAGACCTGCTCAGCAACAAGGAAAAGCAGACGATGCACATCACATTGATTGGAGAGGGCTAGGCAACAGAGAGGCAGTCAAACCCAGAGAAAGGGATTCAGCATCCTTGATGTCCTTCAAGGGTTTTAAAAATGTCATAACTAACCCTTTAATTGAAAAAAAAAACCCCAAACAATTTACAGGTCTGATCATTTTATGAAAGCGTTATGTCACGTAATTATTAATGTAGAAATCTATAAACAATAGCTGTAGTAATTCAAAAATCACTGATGTGGAATTTCTAATTCAAATAATCACTTAACTACCTCTCCCAGTAGTGATGAAGATGACTGACTTTTTTGAGGTGTATCTTTTTTACAATTTGATGTTATAAACAATACCCTGCCTCGTCTAGAAGATGCCTCTAGTCGGATGCTGACTGATTAGAAGGATAGTCAATGGTTAGCATCGGTGAGCTGCAGTTTTCTCCGTGATGAGGAGGTATACAATGATGTTTAAATGGTGATCGACACAAATGTCCAATATGTTTTCCAATGACAAATATATTCTCCACACGACTCATATCGCCAGTTCGGTTCTTAAACCAATTACTTCTATTAAAATTCATTTGACAGATTTTGGATTCTGTTCCAGTATAGCAACGTCTTATTCTGAGAGCTTTAAATGAAGTCAACATGAGGGGGAGAAGAAATAAGGCATTTGTTGCAGTAGTTCTATTTACTTCAGGTGTCAAAAGCTGTCAGCTCAGATGTAAAGCAACGCCAAACGATGAATGATGTTGGGATAACATTAGATGCATTTTCTGCTTCATCGGTGTAATCTGCAAGAACGCTTGCGGCTCAAAAGAACACAACGTGTTTTCTAACTGAAATGTAACGGGATTTTATTCAGATTCCATGCAATAGTCCAAAAAGAAAGTAGTTTTTGGATAATTTCAAACCTCAGTGATGTCTTGGATTGACCCTTTTATTATTTCAACAACTGCGAAGAACAAATTCATGCCAACAAAAGTGTACTCGTTTTAAATAATTACGGATAATTCAATTATCCGTTAAAAAGGGGTCAAGGGCACATCTGTGGATGGTTGCTATGACTGTACTAATCAACTGAGAAAAATGAAACTAGTCTTTATCTACTAGCCCCGTGAGACTCAAACATTCAACTGAGAAAGAAAAATGAAAACACAATAAAAATGCTCTTTAAATGTCGCAATCTAGTTTCCGGTATGCACCGTAGGATTTAAAAAATCTCATTTTTAAAAGAAAGGCATTATGCACTTTTCCCACTAGGCGACACTCTAGTAACCCGAATGAAAGTAAATTATAGCTAAACGCGTAGTGTATACCTTGGAGGATACCTTTTGACTAACATTTGTACGTTGTGTGTTTCATAACATATACTCCAAATTTGTTGTCAGTACCTGAATTATGCCTCTAAGGGATCTGAGTACATTTACATCTGTAAGTACAATTCTCGTCATGGCTTTGACCTTAGTTTTTTTCTGTGCATTTTTGGATATTAACATACTCGGGTACGAATTAACGGTTCCAGTGCCAACAATATCATTATAAGGCTCTCTAGAGCAATGTAAATGTAGAGTCTATGTTCCTTTGAGTTGCTTGTTGAACAAAGAAAGACATTGACTTGAGGTTTTCTATTCAATGTTAACTTATCTGCATAGTAAGTAATTATTAATGCTCCAATTAATTTTGATAAGCCACTGATCAGAAATGCCTGTTTTTTTTCCATCTCCCCACAGAAACAAAAATGAGAATTCTTCCATCGACTTGTTAGCTTATTATTTTCAAAGGTTTTCGAATGTTGACTTTGTTGTTTTCTGCGGCTCTGAAGGACTGGGAAGTGTCACTTTTCACATTTTGCATTCTGCCCTGTGCCCGAAGTGTGGTGAGGATGTCGAGGAGGAGGATGCCAACAGGGGTGTCTCTCCTGGATGTTTCCTTTGGCATTCCCACAGTGATTCCTGGACACCTGCACCCGCATCAAGGCTATCCCGTCTGGCATCTCCTGTGTGAAATGTTTACTATTAAAACATATATTTAGTGGGGATATAAACGATCGCTGTGCCTAATGGGTTTCTCGCTGCTCCCCTCTACTGCGTTACTGAAAGTAGCCACCCGCCAATTTTTGTGTGTCCAGACTTTCTCCTACCATTTTAAAGTTTGCCATATTGCTTCTGACATAAGGGACGTCTTATCTCATCCCTTTCTTTTGATAAGCGTTTTGTTCACAGGCAGCAGCCCGTACAGTGCCAACACCGACATGGCTTAATTTCAGTTTTCAGTGTTATTGAAAATGACTTTTATTTCTGGGAATGGAAATGAACTGTATTGATAATCTGAAAATAATAGAAGCCCGACAGTGTAACAAATTATTTAAGTGCACACAGGTTGTATCAATTAAATATATATACTTTGGAAAGGAAGATGCTATTGTTTACTGATTTGTTGCAGTGACATTGCACACTATGCGTGTAATTATTATTCAGGCTTCATTTTCACTTTTGTTACTATAACTGCCATTCCCTCCATTATCTTTGTATGTAAAAACAAGTTGTGATTGGTTCCAATTTTTTTCACGAAGAATGTGGTCCTTCTTCCTGAAAATATATATTTTTTACGGAGCACCGACAGTATAAACTGATGATACCAAGAAAACAAAACGGTAAAAAGCTGGTTACAGTATATCCAAACTTTGATATCTTTCCCTCCTGTTTGACAGCCGGCTTTCTGCACCCGCTCTGTTTGACTTGACATTATACTGTGCAAACAATGCACTCTGACATGCTGGTTATGCCACAGATTCACGAGTTCTGACTTGCAAAGATGTGCTTTAACTCCCACGTGAAGGTGCTAATCATTTTGTATGTAGTGAGCAAGAGGAAACAGACCATGCATCTAGTAGCAGGGGTTTGACATCCTTAACGAGACATTAAACTGTAAGTAAATGAAATTATATAAAACAACGTTAATATTTGTTTGAGAAAGGGGCAGAGCGACATCACAAATGTAGGTTTTTTACGTTTTCTATCTATGAAACATAATGGGTCAATATATTTCAAACTACTATTGAAGGGATTACACAGTGATCACAAAAGCACTGGCCTTGAATGAATATTTAAGCTTATTTTTCAAGTTGATTCATGTAAGACATTCTTAACATACTGCATCTCATACGTATGTTTGTACAATTGTTTTACTCAGCTTTCTGCTGGTGTGTATCACTCGTATTGCACCTCAAGAGAAAAACTTAATGTTTGACGTGATTAAGAATATATGTTGTTAACCCATCAGCTGACTTTAATTCAGTTGACACTTTTTATATGGTGTAATGGAAGTTGTATTTCTTTTTATATTAACTTTTTAGTGAATACCCAAATATTTTAAAAGGAAAGCAAAAGGTAAACTGCTGTAAGCTTTTAATAGAAAATAAAATATTGATTGGTTGATGATTTACTGGGTTGATGGATTGAAGGATTGATTCCAATAGAGAGATTGATACAGATATTCCCTTTAGAAATGTGGAGTAAAGAATAATTTAAGAACATTAAGCTTTCAGTTTTTATTATCTGTACCTTCGATTGCAGAACAGACATATAAGCAGCCAAAACAAGCCCAATACTTCTCAAAAGTGATAGAAAATTATACTGTTGTGTAAACTGTCTACAGTTTGTAAGAACAGATAACACATAACCTCAAGCGTGTCAAAACAACCTTAAAAGTGCCTTATGTTTTGATAATAACCACTATAGGTAGTAAAAGACATAGCTGTCAGCAGAGTATTATAAATAATTATTACCATTTTAGACGCTTTCAAGACCACACTCTGTTCCCTATAAAGCAGAAAGTAAATTCTTTACCTAACTAGCATCTAACAACTCTTTCAGTCATTATATTTGCAGTTCACAAGCAAGCGTTTTCTTTGTTGCAACACTGTTCCAACCCCAGTGCCTTTTATAACATAATCAGCCCGGAGTCTTTACTGAGGGCTTTGAACGAGCAGTGAGTTGTTTCACGTTATTTACATTGCCCTTTATAATAAATTATTATTTCATTTGGCTGACAGTGTTCTCCAAAGAGATTGACATCTGTAACTATTTATACAGCTGGAGCAATCCGAATTCTGATTGAAATCCCGAAATCTCTTGCTCAAGAGCTCAGCAGCAGAGCCTCAAACAGGATACGAACCCATCCAGGTCAAGCCCTAATGGATCCTCCACACCACTGCATTAATAATTCATGACGTTGTGCTAACATTGGGCAGCAGACTGAAACTGTTGTGAAGCCTCTGGAACCACAAAACGAGGCAGCTCTAAATCGACCAGCTTCCCTCGCCGATTTTCAAAACAGAAAACTGAGTTTGCATGGGATTCCTCTAATCTTTACTATTAGGAATTGAATTACATACAGTATATGTGCGCGCCATCGCAAATTTAAATGACCCTGCAGTTTCCATAGAAAAGGTATGAGAATCATAGAAATCTTCATGAGGGATTTGCTTGGTCGATAAAAAGATGGACGGAGATCTGGGGTGCCTGCGTCTGCTCTCATTTTTTTAATGTTGTCCTTTTCTGTTCTTTTTCCCCATGGCAGCTCCTGAGCAGTCCCTGTTGATAAATGATGGGCACCCTCAACAAAAGTGAGTCAAACCAGAGCAGCCCCTACCGTTGTTCTTTCGATGAAAGCTTTAAGTACCTTCTTCTTCCAGTCAGCTACGGGCTGGTCTTCCTCATTGGAATGGCGCTCAACTGCATCGCCATGTATGTTATTGTCTTCAGGACAAAGCGCTGGAAGCCCAGCACCATTTATATGTTCAACCTGATTGTGTCCGACACCTTGTACATCTTCACTCTGCCCTTCCTCATATATTACTATGCAGGTGAAAATGACTGGCCGTTCACCGAGCCCTTCTGTAAAATCGTTCGCTTTCTCTTCTACACCAACCTGTACGGCAGCATCCTCTTCCTGTCCTGCATCAGTATTCACCGCTTCCTGGGCATCTGCTACCCCATGCAGTCCCTGCAGTGGGTGAGCAAGCACAGGACCCGCTTGATGTCCGTAGGCGTCTGGATCGCCGTGATAACCTTTCAGTCCCCCATCTTGTATTTCTCTCGCACCACAGAGGTGGGGGAGGTGAACGTGTGCTACGACACCACCAGCAGTGAACTGTTTGAAGACTTCCTGGTTTATAGTTCCTTCATCTCCATCATGCTGTTCTGCATCCCATTCGTGGTGGTCGTGGTCTGCTATGGCTTAATGGTCAGGAAGCTGCTAGAGCCCAGTGCGGGCGGGGCCTGTTCGTCGAAGTCTAAACAGAAGTCCATCAGGATGATCATTATCGTCCTGGTGGTTTTCATGGTCTGCTTCTTGCCCTTCCACCTCACTCGCACTCTCTACTACGTCCTCAGATACCTGGGCAAAGACATCAGCTGCAGTGCCCTTGAAGGCGCCAGCATTGCGTACAAGGTCACGAGGCCTCTTGCCAGTGCCAACAGCTGCCTGGACCCCATATTGTACTTCCTGGCAGGGCAGGGAATTCGTAAGAAGCTGTCTGTGGAAAAGAAGAAACTCTCTCTCAAAGCAGGCACTGCAAAGCTCTCCTCCACTCAACTGTAATGGATGGAAACCATGAAGCAATAATGTAAATAAAGCGCTTGGTTTCCTCAGAAGCAGTTCTACCTGTTGTGCTGGTAGAGAGGCAGAAAGGCATGACACGAGATAGGAAAATATAAACTGTAGGACTATTTCATCATATTAAGGGTGTACAAGCCATATCAGCAGGTTCTGGAACAATGTGGTGTCACAATGATGAGTAAAGGAGTGTGAAAATGCCCAAATATTAGAAAATTGTTGTCTCTTGGAGCTGTGAGTGGGGAACAGGTACAGTACTCTTTAGGGAAGGTGGCCATACTCCTGACGGAGCTCCTCTAATTCAAATGACCTTTCAGCACAACGGCAATCATCCCAGCTGACACTTTGCCTTTGGGTTTGTTAAGAGCTCAGGGAAATATTTGTTTAAGCACAGATACAGCAGGGAAACACAAGATGGGTCAATTCTACCCAAACGGATGTGAAACGCAGACTTCATGTATGTCGTCTGATGCTTGTGGGTTCATCTCTCCCAGTTAAGTGGAGCCACACTTTCTACGAAGCCAATCTGACCCCCAGTTATATTGCTCGTCGTGTGAACATAATTCAGAAACAAACAGGAAATTATCTGCTCCAAAGAAAAGGATTAAAAAAAGGCTGGAAGCTTAATGGTGGAACATGAGAGCTTTCATCATTCAGAAGGGAACGTAGATTTTATTCGCAAAAGGAAAGGTATCCATCCTGCTTCCACAGAAAACCCCCTACAGAACTACATTTATTATTTATTATTTGACAGACATAAAGTTTGGGAACGTCATGATTTTGTCATATAAGTAATACAACCTATTAAAAATACTGTACTTATTTCTAAAAAAAACTTTGTTTTAATATAGACCAGCCATATGCGTTTGCATAAAGAACTGGGAAACATTATTGTAAAATATCAGGAAATACATTTTAAATAGATGTGTATTATGCAAATTTGTATAGGGACTACCAGTTTAAAATGACACATGGTTGAGCCTTTTATGGTCATTGATGTTAAATTAGAACAAAATCTCTGATTTGTATACACTTCAATGTGTGTTGCAGATGGTGAATATACATTTTCATGCAACTAACTTTAGTACTGGCTGCTAGTTTCATTGTAAATGTTGGTTTCCTTTCATGAACTGAAAATATTAAAAAAATGTTTTTAATGTGGTATCCTAAATGATGACAGCACCAACATGATGTTTTTTCTGGTTAATCTTGGGCTCTGAGCAGGGGTCCAGTATGATCCGTTGTTATCTTTTCAAGACAGTTCTCACACAAGATCTTACATGTCTGGAATGTCAAGCATTTGTGCGGCGTTAACTCTTCGCATGCCACTATCGGTTCAGTTTGGTGGACTTTGAAAAAATGTCAAAGAAAGCAGGGGAGATGTAATGAAACACGGGAATAAAAAAGAAAAAATCTTTCTCTCTGTGCCAAGAGTGTCTCAAAACTGCCCAAATGGACATGCATATAAAGCGTCAATGAGTGAGGTCATGTAATTATAGCACACTTTCTGTGGTTACTGAACAAGGATGACTGGAAATGCTGCTATTTGGTTACATAAGATGAATCCAAATAGTTCATGTGAAGCAGTGTAATGGTGCACAGCACTACTGTGCATAAAAGAGACAGGAAACAATTTTAATATCATATTTTGCCACAACAAGCATGTCAGAGGAAACAAGGCAGAACTTGCCTACAGGCTTTTCAATAAAAGGTTTTTCTTGAATAATATAATTTTTAAAAAACATTTTAATGGGTCCAGCAGACAGAATTCATTTTTTTTTTTTTCTGTGGGCAAGTCCTCTGGGAAAAGAAAGTGCATTCATTTGTTTCCTATTGTACTGCCTATGTGTCACTGATTTCCATAACAAAATTCTGCATGGATGAGGGAAATCTTTGCATTGACTATGGGACATGAATAGGGAACAAAACAGAATCACTCAAAGTAATTACCTATTGTCAAAAAGGCAAAAAAAACATCAACAACAGCCAAATAGGTGATATGATTGTTGTCTTCAATTTTAATGCCTCACTGAAAGTTGAAACTGCAAACTCCAGCTGCATAAATGAAACTGCATTTATTGGAAAGAGTGGCATGGATCAGAAATCAAGGAGCAGGGGCTTTGCGAGGTATTTTAATAAAAAAAAAACTAAACATGATCTGTTTTTAGTGTTGGATTTCTTCTGAGAACTGGATATCTAATTTCGGGATGGGTTCTGCTCTAGAATTGAATTGAAAAAATCCAGACGTAAGTAAAAGCAGGAATGGTTTTGACTTGGATGAATATATATGTTTTCACCGTTTCACTTACCTTGTGAAAAAATACAGATGTGATTTCTTCTTGATGCTTCAGTTTGGTTTCTTGTATTCTTTTAATTACTGTATCAACACATTCAAAGCTAGGAAACATTTATGGCACTTCAACTGTAATTAATAACGATGTGCTATACACTTTATTCTGAAGTATTTTTGAGTAGAATACTCTACATTTATGTATAATCGCCAATGTTTTCCCTCTAGTGACCAAAATACGTATAACATCTTTGAGCAGGTGAAGCTGGGATATTGAATTTGTGGCAAGACGGTACCATGAAAAAGTGGACTGACTGTTAGAGATCTCGCAGGTTCACAAAACTTTTGTGCTCCTCATCAAATCTCTGCTTTTGCCTCATTGGTGAGATAATCTGATAGGTGTTTGATTAAAAGGCATCCTGTCAGCAATGAGGACATACTGTAAACACATGGTGGTAGTGTTATGAATTACTTCATTCTGACCCTTGAACCGCTTTTCCAGCAAGAAGGACTGGCTGAAAACCAGCAGGATAATCAGTGGGCTTGGAGCACGTACCTAAATCTCCCTGAACTTCACAGGAGGCAAGGATTTTTTTCCTCTTTTATTTACAGAATGCATGATCCACGTATCCAGAATAAGCTTAATAATGTCTTTGCAAATGATGAGTTCAGAACATACTATCTTGACAAGTTTTGGTTTGTTTTAAGTTTTTTTTTTAATTTCATCTTAGTTTTGGAAAGTGACGAACCACCAGAGCCCTTTTAGTTTTCTGACAATGCAGATACAATCAGTCTTGTCCTACGAGCTGTTTCACCTTTTAATCAGCCCTGTACAGAATGTGTGTGACTTTTCAAATCTCTGATCGAGACAAAAAAGTAATGACTACATCTTAAAAGATCTTTTAAAGATATCTCCTGAATAAATCCTGAGGTTGGGCAGATCTCAGATGTTAAGCATCTGGGATGGTCAGCTTCCCATAAAAGGATCAGAATCCTTCAGAAAAGCCAGCATGGCCATATCACCCTGCAAATCACAACTGGCAGCCCACTGCAGCTCAGCAGGTATGAGCCTGGTCAGGACCTGGATGGGAGACCTCCTGAGAAAAACTAAGGTTGCTGCTGGAAGAGGTGTTAGTGGGGCCACCAGGGGGCACTTACCCTGTGGTCTGTGTGGGTCCTAATGCCCCAGTATAGTGATGGGGACACTATACTGTAAACAGGCGCCGTCCTTCGGATAAGACGTAAAACCGAGGTCCTGACTCTCTGTGGTCATTAAAAATCCCAGGGTGTTTCTCAAAAAGAGTAGGGGTGTAACCCCGGCATCCTGGCCAAATTTCCCATTGGCCCTTACCAATCATGGCCTCCTTATAATCCCCATCTATGAATTCTCCTCACCACTAATAGCTGGTGTGTGGTGAGCGTTCTGGCGCAATATGGCTGCTGTTGCATTATCCAGGTGGATTCTTCACATTGGTGGTGGTGGAGGGGATCCCCATTACCTGTAAAGTGCTTAGAGTGGTGTTCAGAAAAGCGCTATATAAGTGTAAGCAATTATTATTATTAATTTAAAGTGTCTCACTATTATTGTCACAGAAGTGTCAAAGTGTCACAGTACTACTATTATTAAGTAAGACCACTAGGTGTCACTTCAGTTCTGATGATTTTTTGTCACATTAGAACACTTGAATGAAAGAACTAGGGATATAAATCAGGATATTATTTAAATCTGCGATTGTAGGTCTCAGATTTGTCATGGAATTAAATTTGCAAAGCTGGTGAGGTGTTATTTTGCTTTGTGTTTGAATGAGTAGAGTTCAAGGCATGTGTTCTTGTGTGGGAGACAGAGCAGAGATAGACACTGAGAAAGGAATTCTATGGGCTATGCTCCCTGTGTGTATTGTGTTAGGACTGAGAAGAAATAAAACTCTTTACTGGAACCGAATATCATAAAATATCCCCTCACCGTTATGTGGTTTCATTGTGGTTAACCATGCTTCCTTGATGTTTATGTTGTTTCATTCCATAGTATTTTCATATTTGTATTAAAATACTTCGCTGGCATTTCTGTTTTCCTGATAATGTCTCACCACAATTTATGTTTTGCTTTACCAGTACAGCAAGATTTAATGCGGTATGCAAAACATGCTGGTTTATTACATCTGACACCCATCAATTCACTTTCCTAACTGCAGGGTGTTGTGCACACCTTTCCATGGACGTATTTGAGCACAACAAGGTGTCAGATTGTCATGCTAGCTGTCTAGCAGACCCTTGGGGAGAGTGTCTTTGCTGTCGTTTTTTAAAGGGCACTTTAATTTCAGAACTCAAATAATAACTGGACTCAAAGCTCTCATGAAAAGCCACATACGCTAATCTTTCTCCATTCTAAAGACATACTCTGCAGCATGTCTAAAACTCTCACCTTACTGATAATTGCTATCATCTTATTGCTTCCTTAAGATGCCTCTGTTAAAATCACATGCAATACAATTTGAAACTGAAAGAATGTTACCCAGAAACACCTTTAATATTTTGATAGTGTTAATCTTGAGTACAACAGATGTAGTGGCTTATGTATCTAGTTGAATGGTTTTCCATTAACTTGACCAAACCCAGCTGGGTTTCTTGGTTTTGATTGAAATTATTAAAATCTATTTTGCGTGCACACCTACAGGACCACAACAGTTAGCTGCCAAAGGCTGTTAATGCAGAAGCCATTAAAAGACTTGTTATCACTATCGGCATCCGCTAAAAGCCATCTGGAGCCATTACTGAATGCAGAATATTTGGCACTGGCAAAGTTGCCAATTTATATACACTGAAAAGTCAAAAAAACACACTACTGTTGTGCATAACTGTAACGAACGGCTGACATACAGGTTGTACGAGCCCGTTGCAGCGCGGTGACGGCACCGCCCTCTACTCCCCTGCACATAACAGGGATGTTGGCCGCCAGGGCTGACGAAGGCCTTCTGGGGCTCAGCCGGCAATAACCTCTGTTGAGCAATGCTGGAGGCCTGGGGTTGATCCTGAGGAGGGGGACGAACTGGGGCAGAAGCTGCAAGGGCAGAAAACCCCCCAAAAATCCAAATTCACTACATTGGTGTCAGCAGTGGGATGGGATAGGCCTTCGCTGAGAATAGCAAAAATTAAGCGGGGGAGAGTGTGACACAGTGACGGCACCTCCCTCTACTCCCCTGTGCATAACGACGAAGGCCTTCTTTAGCTCAGCCAGCCATATCCCTGTTGAGCGACGCCAGAGGCCCGGGTTTGATCCTGACGCGGGGGACGAACTGGGGCAGGAGCAGCAAGGGCAGAAACCCCCCAAGAACCCGAGCATGCTACAATACCATCAGCACTCAGAGCTGCCCTGGGATGGTACAGGTGTCTCGGACATCCCACCAAAAGAGAAGATTCCACAGTATTGTTCATCCTGTAGCTTCAGAACAGAGTGAACCTACTGAGAAGGATGCTAAGGGAAACATGATTTAAGTAGGACGAAAATTGACAATAACCAGAGGAAAAAATTCGATTAAAATATGTGACTATCTGTACAGGACAGAAAAAAACAAGAACAAACTATTTTCAGCTGGTTACAATTAAACACAGGCTGCAGTATTATACAGCACTTCTTTTATACCCTGAAAATATCCATTTTTGGTGTCCAATCTGCCAGGAATTTATTCGTAATGTGGAGTAAACACAGGATGTTTTTTTTGCATTACAGCATTCCACTTTCCCAAATATTTTCTTGCAGCAAAGGCACGTGAGGGGCTTATCAAGGTCGGGCAATTGCCATGCATTTGAACTCCAACACTGCACTTGTCTCGGAATGAATATGAACCTCTCAAAGACTGTAAGCAATGATTATGTGACCCTCCATAATGTCCCAATCGAGGACCACAGCCTAAAGTTAAACAGGTTAAAACTCTACACACATACACAATCCCCATAAAATGACGTATGTATTCTAAACATTATTAAACAAATGTTTTATATGACAAACATGAGAGTGATGGACATTGTACAGGGGCAATCCATGACACTTTTTATGGACGAGGTGGGATTCAGCGATGGTGTTGCAGGACGAAAGCCATCAAAAATAAAACTTGAATAAAACTTTTCAATACGATCAGGATTCCTAGCTCTCATATTATTTTTCTCCCTGAGAACTTCACTGACTACATGTGGCATGAAACGTAATATTTGTAGTCCCTGTTATATTTTATCAAGCTCTCACCCAAATCATTAGGAAAAATGCATATTTTTCACCTGCTCAACATTCAAAATCAGGGGGGAGAATGACGAGAAAATGTCAAAAGTAGCTGGCAATGTATGGCAATGTACTCTCATTTTAGTGCATGAATTATTGAAAAGGCTATACTGTATTTTAAATTATGCACTCATTACGCAGTCTGCATAATATATATTCTTGGCTCTACTAAAATTATGAAAGGATGAAGGATGAATTCTGATTGTTGAGGAGATATATTCTGATAAGAATATATCGTCTTCTAACCTCTTATTTTTTCCCCTTCTTACTAATTACAAGAGCATTGCCTTTATGAATGTGAGACATAAGCATGTCATACAGTAAGTTTGGATTGGTAGCTTTTACTTTCATGATGTTTGTCTGGAATCCATCAATCCATTCGTTTTCTAACTGCTTCCTCCAATTCATGGTTATGGGGGAGTAGGAGCCTATTGTGGCAAGCAATGGGTACAAGGCAGAGTCCAGCCTGGACTAGACATCAGTTCACTGCAGGGCAGACACACAGACGCACATGCACTGACACCTCGGGCCAATCTTCCCAGAAGCCAATTAACCTACCAGTATGTTTTGGACTGCGGGAGGAAACCAGAGCAGCCACAGGAAACTCCATTCAGAGAGCATCCCAGGTCTAGAAATGAACCCCTGACCCTAGTGCTGTAAGGCATTAATGCTAACCACTGCACCAGTGCGCCTGTCTTGTCCAAAACAAATAAAGCTATAATGGACTGCTGTCTCGATGTCTGTTTACACAGGTAAATATGGGTGTATGAAAAAATATTTCACCACACAGTTTATTAGGTCCATTTTAATAACACAGAGCTTTAGCAATTAGGAAAATGTGTTACCTGGCAGTGCATGATGAAACATAAAACATTTGATTTCAGCAAAAGTCCGAAAAGCATCAGCAGTGTTTACCAGCTAAATAACACTGATTTTGCACCCTATGCAGATCTGAAACTTTGTGAGGTAAATATTAACTATAGAGAAAAGGGCAGCTTTTAAATTAGGCAATTCAAGTAAAAAATGAAAGAATATTGTAATATTACCTCAGCAGATAATTTTGTATTGCATACTAATACAAATGGATTTAAATGCTAGCTTTTTAATAATTGGAGTGTTAGGCTTTCTAAACATGTTACCAAATTAGGGATTAAAACATTTAAGACACAGTTTTCCACTATGAGAAATGGAGTTACCTTTCTGCATATTTCAGTGTACATACTTATTTTCTGCAATTGATATCAGTTTTGTTATTAATAAAACTTATTTTCTGAAATTAAAATCTTCTTTACACTGAAATGAGATAATAAGCAAAAGAGGATTTGTAAAACGATTGTGTTTTCTTTCCATGTAACATTATTCTATCATTACAGGCACCAGAGAATGTATTTGAAGTGCGTTTCAATAACTCAGCAGCTTTTTGACCTTTTGAATTAAACATCTCATACTGAGCCAATGCTGACATAGTGGAGCTGTAGGTGTGGTTCTGGGCTTGTAATGGGAAGGATGTGGGTGCGATTCTTCTGATGTGCTCTTGAGTAAACTACAGTACTTCACCCAGCTCATGCTAGTAAAATATCCAGCTGTAAATGGGTACAAGTATAACTTGCTTTGGATGCAATGCAAGTACCAGCAAAATAAATCAGCAAGTATGTACTGCAGTATTCCAGCAGCTGTACAGATTGCAAGTTCCTTTGGCAATGTCATTTTCTGACAAAATAATTCCAAAGCGGGTTTCAGCAGGAAAGCAAACTGGGCTTGATGGTAAGTTAAATAAATAGCCAGGTTTTAAAAGTGTTCTGATACATGTCCAGATATGTCCTGTACTGCTGAAATATTCCTTCCTTCACAACAAGGGCTACATTTTTGATGTGGAGAGAATACAATTCTCAGTGAAGTACTTTTTCTATATCCAAAATGTTGGACAAAAAGATACACACTCTCCCGTCTGTCTTTACATTGCTAACTCTGAAACAGCGAAGCAGATGAGCAACTCTTTTACTCCTCTAGTTTCCCGAGTTATGCAACAAGAGCTGTCTCTAGATCTCCAACCAGCAGTCTTGTTTCTTTCAACGCTGACAGATGAGTGTTCAGCCAGATTGCAAATTACGGCTGGATCACTTACTACCTCTCATCCTCCTATATATTTAGATAATAACACGTTGAACATAGTTAACCTGACTTGTGATATCAAGGTGCCGGTATGTCCGAGCTCTACTGCGATCATTTCTAAAAACACGTTGGCCTACCACACATCACATCACCCATGTCTTCTATGGGTTCAGGTGTCACAGGTCTAACTATAGCTGAAACATGAATAGGCCCCATAGTAATGAGCTGACTCAGGATTTGTAATGTGATTCAGATTAAGTGCAGATCCTAAAACAGCTCTGGGCCCGTACTTGCAGCTGAAGGTGCAGCTATATGTTTCACTGAAAGTTGTGTAATAACATGCTTGCGGTGAGGTTTCTGAAGTTCTATTTAAAAAGCAGACAGAATGGGTAGAATAACTTCTCCCTCACAGGGGTATTTGGCCTTGAGTCATGTCTTTTTGAGAGCGAAATACAGGCACACAAAGGTGTCAAAGCCCTCCTTGTTAACACTCCTTACAGCCAAATTGCTGATGGCAAACAGGATAGTATGAAAAGCTTGCTACTTGCTTTGGTTACAGAATGCATGCAGAAGAATAGTTAGTGCAAGGTGATTGTACAGTAAATCCCTATTTTCTGTTCCCAGCAATGCATTCATCATTGTTTTTTTAATCAACAGTAAAGTTTACAGAAGTCAGTAGAAGTCTTCAGATCGCATTAGCACTTGATCTGTTGACCAAATTGTAAACCTTCAAGCTTACAGTACGTCATCCTGCTACAGCTTTTGTAATTATTAAATTTATTCTCTTACCAGTACTTCTACAGCGTTTGTCAATACTTCAATCAAAGTCTTTCACTATTGGGTGAAAGGAACTGATGCAATCTTCATTTGATTATTGTTGGGAAGAAGTTTGTCCCGTTATTTCTGTTAGATGATTGATTTACTGAGTGGCAACTAAAAGATCTAACAGAGCCATCACTTAATCAATACTGTTTGGGCCGGATGTGGAATTCTGAAGATACATTAATAGTTTTAAGATAGCAATCCACAAATTTGTATTATACTACTACTACTACCACTACTACTAAAAATAACAATAAGTGTGGCACCCACCTGGGTGCACCAGCAGTCACACTTTACCCAGTTGAAAAGTAAGAAATTACTTCACCAACTGGATTAAGAGATGAAATTTGGAAGGCCAAGTTATACATGGTCAAACTAGAGTTTAGCCAGGATATCACAGATAAAACGCCAATTAAGGTGCTGGGGCTATTATGATATTCAAGAACAAAGCAGAAATTAGAGTTTTGGCGTCTTTTCAGATGATCATATGACTCTATGGAAGACAGTCTGTCTAAATTAAGGGGTTCTGTGAGAGACCTGCTAAAACATGATGGTGCTTTCACAGTCTGAAAGTTGTTTCACAATATCCTTCCTCCATTCATGAAACCACAACTTCTGTCTTGGTGAGAACAGCTAGAGAAAACTCAGCTGCAGAGCATGACAATGCTAGCAGATGTGTTAATGGATAGATATTAAAACACAGGCAATATGGGATTTTGTTCTTAACCACTGCTTACGTGCCCTGTGTTAATGCAAGTGTAATAAACTACAGGGATTCATTTATGTAACAAGTAAATATTTACGATAAGGTTTCATACTTATCTCTGGATTTGCACATTCAATACAATCTTTATTAATGTGAACTTGGACTGAGTTAAAGAGCTAACAGAATGATACGTTTGTAAAAAAATCTTCAAGAAGCTTTCCAAAAGGAAAAAAAAAGCTCATGTGCACAATGAGATTCTGTATGAATTACCCAGGCATTCCCAGATCTATAGTCCAGCACAATGAGAATGATTGTTCGTTAATAATTTACAGTGCACACTTGGTTTTCTCATATGTTTTGCAGCTGTGTTGGACAACATTAATATTACCAATTAGTCCCCAGTTTAAAAAAACCTTTTGGGGTTAAGCACAAAATTACCACTGGCACTGATGTGCATTTATCTTTTTTAACATTTGTTATCATTAATTTTATTTATTTACACCCCATCCCCACAGGGGGAAAAAACACAAAAGCACTCACATTACAAAACAGACCACACACACTTCACACAGATACACAATGCACATTAGAATGTTCTAGTCAAAACGAAAAAGAGAAAGAAAGATTAAATAAGTACTTAGCCAAGGAAAAGGAAATGTAGAGATAGAGGCTGAGTCATGGCCCTAAATATCACGTACAGTAAATATCTCAACCAAACTCAAGAAAAAGAAACAACAGACCCCATCTAATTCCTTAGTCTTCTTCACAGTCATCATTATCTTTTTGAGCATTGATTACTGCTATAACAGACACATCCGAGAGTAACCAAACTCCTGGGCATTGGTAGAGAACAGCACCTAATGTACTGTACAGACCAAAACGCACTCCACACACTGTCAAAAATACAACTGATGTGGATTTAGAATGCATGATTATCTCAACAAGGTTTTGACTCGTTTATTGTTTTGGTTGCAACTTTGCTTCAGTGTGTTTTTAATTTCAGTTTGTTAGAAAGGTACAATAATTACACCACAGAAGAATATGTGAGAAATGCAGATCACCCCTTACCAAACCGCAGTGTTCATGACACATTGAACTCTACAAGGAAGAAGCGATTTAAAAGATATGCATTCAATACGTTGTATACTGCAGATACCATATAATACCAAATATCTTATGGTTAATGACTGCTTTTTACTGGCCTGCCAAAATTAGGGATCACATTCCACATAGCGGCAAGACAGTACTATAGCTCTCTGCTTGCATGAGCTATGAGCAGGGGGAATGTAACTCATCAAAGGAATGGATGATCAGCCTTTCTAATGAATGTTGTAAAAGATCCGCACAGCCTTTGTTAGTGTTGGATTCTGTTACCGTTCGCATTTGCACTGTCCCGTTCGTTTTTCAGATTAAAACATAATGTTGGTGTCACACGACAATACCACATCCAGATGTTTACAGATGTGAAGGCGTGCACAAGAGATTTCCAGTGCTGACAGGGAACGGATTGTTTCTTTCACACATCTGTTTGTTGTGACTCTGCAGCATACGACAGGCAGCTCTTATTTTCTTTCATTATTTTTCACCTGAACTTGTACCAACAATATCAATAGAAAGTGTAAACTGAGGATCCACATTAAAAAGAACAGAACAGATATGCAGACATATTGGGTTATTTAGTGCTTATTAAAGCTTATGATAACTTAATAATGTAACGCAACGGGGGCTCAGGCGGGCGCCCTTGCCGCATCTGGTCGGCCCCTGCACCGTCCGGGGCTCGAACCCGGGACTTCCGCGTCTCTCTGCAGCGACCTAGCCCCGTGAGCTAAAGAGAGATCTCTCTACAGCCCAGTAGCTGTGGTCGTGCTATCACAGGGAAGGGCGGTGACGTCACCCGCTCTGGTACGCCGGCTCTTACACAGCGCCTGTCGGCCGTAAGCGTTACAATAATATTATGCTTGTTAAAGCTTATGAAGCTCAGATGATTGTGAACCTACAGACCTTACAAGATGTCATTAATCAATTCTTGAAATTTTAAAAATCCATTAATGAGGTAAGTAAACTACGAAATACGTTCTTGTTTCATCCTGTAACAACTTCAGCCGGTTTTTCAGTAGTGTATATTTAACCGGTGCCAACAGTTTCCAGATAAAATTGTTTTTCTACACTTATTGAAGTGAACGCCTCAAAACAAATAGGGAATGTACACAGCAGAGCCATAGTCTTTTATCCACAAATTATTTTAGTGCTGAAGTCTGAATATGCTTCTTGGTCTTACAATTGAAGTTTAGGCAATCGGTAAATATTTGAGTGATATTTTATTTGGCACCCAGAACTTTTCTTTCTCTGTCTGGTTATTTACATATGGAGAGCATGTGGTTTCTAATGTGGCACTGAAGTGCTTTGAACTATGAGGTCAGATGCTGCTATTCTGGAAGGGCTGGATTAACCTCCTCAAAATGCAAATTGGTTACAGAAAGCTAACTTCGAAACCCAACACAAAACTTTGCTATTCATTTTCAAACGATGCAAACCCAGCATTAGACTTTGCAACTACAGAAAGGGGAACAAAATGAATATTTTTTGACTGGATTTTGGAATGTAGCTGAAGATTACTTCAGGTAAGAAAACAATTTTTTCAGTAGTTTGTTTAGATCCTAATGAATCTGATAGAAGGATGAACTATATAGAAAGTATTTGGTGTGTCTTGCCTAGCTGAGGGCGTGGCAGTCTATCCGATGGCCAAAACCCCCTTCAGTAGTGTATGGAATGAATTAGGGAGCTGCTGCAAGGGTGCAGATTAGCAGCCATGGAGGAGGATGCAAGACAGATACTACAAATGAAGTCCTAGGTGAGATACATGTCTTGATGCTCTTCCAATCATCAAGGACTACACGCCAAACAAACAAGACCTCTCATAGTCATTCAAATGGGTCAAGGTTTTTGCAGCAAGATGGAGAAGCTGAATATGATGTTAATCCCAGGTGAAATGGTGAAATGGAAAATGTCAATGATTCTTGCGGTGCAGGAATGAAAGATTACGGGACGACACTAATGTTGGAGATCCTGAAAAATTCAGAAAGCATGCATGGCTCTCAGAATTTTGTCAGGCCAATGCTAGATCGCAACAGTCACTACAAGCAACAAACAAACTCATAATGTCAGCATTAACGGGTCCCACTGGGTGGCGGTGCTCCCACCACTAAAACAATATTATTCCCTTAAACTGACCTCTGTGAATGTTTTGAGATTTCTCTTATACTTACTAATACTGCCATTGCCAAATGTTTCACCGGAAGAAAAATCACTCTTTTTCATAGTCAAGGTGTCTACCACCCATGTTGATGTGTGCACAGTAGTTGATCTTACCATTGATGAGACACCTGCATTGGGCACCAGTACCTCTGGGGGAATACCTTGGGAATGTAATCTGGTTTAGGGGTCTTCTGTATTAGCAGCTGTTGCTTTTGCCTTGCAGAGGTCACTTTTCACATGCCTTCTCTTTCTAATCTAGTTTCTGTAATCTTTTCAACCTGGGTCGGCCAAAGATGCCTCCTATCAGCACTGTTGTGGTGGCTGGATTTACCACGAATGTCCTGAACAATCTCACATCCAGACATTTCTCCCAGCAACATTCTAAGGGCCTTTATATACGTATGTATTTCAAAATAGAAGTTCACGTAGGTACCTGTGTCAGCATGTGTAGTCCGCAAAGGAACAGGTAAAGATTTATTCCAGACACAATTTTTCGGCTGTGGAGCCTTCTTCACACCTGAAGAAGGCATCACAGCTGAAACATTCTTTCTCTTTTCTTTTCAGCATGGAATAAACATTTACTTGTTCCTATATTTTATAATATGTATATACATATATTCAGTATACGTGTAATTGTATAATTTAGGGTTTTCCAAGTATTGGATAATTTTGTTTTATTGTAACACTAGAGGTTAGAACTATAGAATATAGAGTTATTTTATGCCCAAGTGCAGATGAAAAGAGAAGCTTTTTAATGAACTGTCTTATGAAATACGTTACTGTAATGTCTAACCTAAATAGATTAATCTTCATACAACTATTGCTCCTAATTTCACAGATATATATATATAATGTTCACTGTTTAACTTTTTACCGCATAATAGAGCTGCAATTTCTTTAAGTTGCAGTAATGTGTAGATAAGGAACACCACAGGAGAAGGCAAAGTCAAAAGCTTTGTTTTTATTAACAAGGACTTAAGACTACTGACTTGGAACTGGACAGCCTGAACTTTTGCTCCATATAAAAATGTATGTGATTTCTTTTTTCCACCACATAAAGAAACCATGCAGGCTGTCTTTTTATTACCAGGCTTGTTGGCACAATTATTTTTTTCATTTTTATTAAATGAGTCAGTGTAATATAAATCTTCCTCCACCACTATCAATTTATCCCCAAATCGCTCGCTGTAGCACTCCATCACTAAAATTAAATTGAGCCTTTGAGATGTGGTCAATAAATGTCACTGTTCATTGTCCAGTTCAACACTGTGGTATCCAGAACGTTGATATATAACAGGCTATTTTCACAATTGCTCATTTGGCAGGAAAAAACACTGTAAAGACTTATTGTCATTGAAGAGAGATCCTAGGAAGACTACAGCTCCACCAAGTGAGACCAAGTGTTCGACTGTTGGTTTCCATATATCAATTGCTGAAAGGCAAGACAGACAGAAAAAGAAAGCACGTTGACACCACTTTGCAAAGGTTTCCAGATTCCCACAAATAAAATAAACAGAGCCATTGTGACCTTCTGGACTGAATCCATCCCTGTAAAACTGCATGGAAGTGCCTGTTCAGAAAAAAATTGATTTACTCTAATCTCGGCGATGCCACATTGTAATAAAAAATAGAAGTCCACAAATTCTAACTGCTCTCAAAACCATTGCTTCAAACCATTACCCACAAAGCCCAATGAACAGGCAGTGAAAGTAAAAAAATGATTTGACAGTGGATATCACTGAAATAGACCAAAGTCAAAAACCTACAGTACTTCTCGGCTTTATCTTCTGAATCCCAAACAGCTACAATTAAAATTGTTTTGTGTCTCTGTGTCTCAGAGAGTTGTATCTCAGAGAGCAAAACAATTGTTTGCTCTTTTAATTTTTGGGCAACAAACAACAGGCAGTGAAGAGACGTTGGTGGTGTTTTTATTTTTCTAATGCGGATGCAAAACAAAAACCCAGATCTTTTCTTCAAGATCCAACAGTTACAGATTTACAGACCAATGTGATTACAGTGCAGAGATACTACTATAGTTTAAAATCAGATATTCTTGTCCACTCCTAAAATTAGGGAATTAACATCTTAAAAAAACACAGAATAAGTGCAAAAGCCAATATACCTATCTCTAAAAATGTATTTAAGCACACAATCTATTGGAGCTTTAGATCCATTAGTGAATGACAGCCTGAGGATAAGATAATATTTGGGAGGTCGGATTGTGCGCTTTCTGATTATGAAATCATAGCAACAGTATAGTATATTGATTTGATAGATCAATGCTTTTAATTTACCAGAATTACAATACAGTGCCTCAAAGACCAACAATATGGAATAAATACACCTAAAATGAGCTCCAGAGTGTTATGATGAGTTAAGTAGTCCTACATTATAGTGCACTATTGTGAAATTCAATAACTTAATTTATAACAAACCTGGAACAATTGCTTACTTCACTCAGCCATGAAACCACTGATTCACTGATTCAGTGCTAATGGCCGATTCGGTACCCTTAATAGGCTGTTTCCTATTACATACACTAAATTTTCCTTTTACAAGGGAAATACTTAGGTCAAAGAGCAAGTAAGATATTATCATAACACAAACTGTGAGAAAAAATATATTAAAAGTTTTTTATTGCTTTTTGCATCCTCCACTAGGCATTCAAGTTATTTAATATGCACCTCGTGTGTAAAATTACCAGAGAGATGCATAACAGGGTAAATGAGAACTGACATGTGTTGGAGTAGATTCCTTAGAATCAGTCTCTCATGTTGGTATTTAGGTGCCATTCCTGCCGGCTTGTGTTGTCTGAACAAGGGCTGAAACACGCTACTTGAAGACTGAACCACGTGTGTGTATTACCGAACTGGAAAATTAGGGTACAGTACGTGTATCTACGCCCACATCGCTGAAAAAAAATAATATGTGCAGAATTGTTTGTCATATAACCTTAGATTTTTACCTTCCTTCGAGAAGTGAAACTGAAATGATTCGCTTAAGTTTCTTTATCATAATTGCAGCTCTATGGGGGAAATGTGGTTCTTCTTTTACATGAGGAGGACTTTCATTTCCTTTATTAATTGGGGCATATGGGGAGGCTAAAGTGTACATCTGGAATGGCCGTATCGTTTAAATAATTACGAAACAGGAATGAGTCTGTACAGAGTAGGAATAAGTCTTTAGGTATGCTATATTGATCTTTATTTCATTGAATTGTGTTATAAAATTCTGATCAATTCCTGGATTGATTTCAGACTCGCATAATTTCGAAGGGATATTTATCATTTAATCATACAACGATAAAATATTATGTTACTAAAAATGGTCGATTTTACACAGAGTACAAATTGTTTATTTTTAACATTTGGGCATATTGTATCTCTTTTGCAGTCTACAGATTTTCGTGAGGGATATTAAACTGATTCTTAAATTGCAGTGTTACTGCTAGTGAGATTATCATAATCTGTGCTGTGTAATGTCCCTGCTCTCTGCTTCCTGCTGTGAGTTTCATATCAAAACGGGGAACTTCATGTGTTTGTCAGTAGGGCCCTCACAAACATATTAATGAATTAATCCGAGATAACAGTGATCTTCCTGTAATTAAAACTTTCATACAAACAGAATCACTGCGTTGTCATCAGTACAATCAGTAGGCATTCACACTGAAAAAAGCTCCTAATGTTATCAAAGGCAATTATCTTGTTACTTATGAGTCAATAGGTTCCTAATCTATGTAAAGGAAACCTGGGTTGCTCACTAACTAGTGTCATCATCTTGGTGATATGCCTAAAACATAAGATCAAAGCAAATTCAAAGCAACAAATATGGGAACTCTGTGTCAAGGACATAGTAGGAGATCATCTGGCCTATCTAGCTCGCTGACTAGTCTGAAGATCTCTTCCAGTTTCTTGAAAACTGCTAGGGTATCAGCTATGACGACATTGAAAGTTACCAAGAAAGAAAACTGGCTATCTGTTTACTTTCTTCACACTGAAAACCTTGATATGGACTCTGAAATCTGAAGACCAGATTCTCAAGTCAGTTCCAGCTCTATTTCTTAAATGTGCTGTATAAAGTGCTGTTTATTATTTTTGCTTATTTCTAGATATTCTAGATTCTAGATTTGTTGAAAAACCTTTCAACAGTCCGTATCAAATGTTAATAGAGTACATTAATATTCTTTGAAAACTCACTGGAATCTTTTAAATTGACAGAAAAAATAAACTCTAGAACAAAATATTTTTTCACATGTACAATAGCTGTTTCCTACTTTTCCTAAAGCCACTTTTTTAATTGATTAAAAAACTTTTTTGATTTTTTAAATCAAGTCCTTATCAGCTGTCTTGGTGTCACTAGAAGAAGAATATTTCTTATCTAATGAGTAGTACACTAAACCCTATTCTATATGAACCCATTTCTTCACATTGATTTGGATAACACCCCCTCCACATACAGTACACCCAAACACCCGACAAAAAAACTTTTTTAATGATTCAGTGACATTAAAGGGGTTTTATTAAATTAAGTCATTCGCTTATTGATATTAAACGGCTATGGCACTTGACCAAGGATTAAGAATTATATATGAAAGATACAGTATTTACTATACAGGCTCACCTCAACACAATACTTCATTGGATGAGGGCCAGCACCGTGGAACCGTGTATCCCCTAACGGTAAACGTGGTACAGTACTCGGAAAACTGTTTATGATTTATATATGAAGACGATTTCCATCAATCCAGTCTTCCTTTGGTCTGTTAGTAAATTAGTATGCAGCGGCAGTAACCGCAAGCGACGTGACAACTACTGTACCTTCTGAAGTATTGAGCAAGCAGTCAGCGGGCGCAGACGACTGCTTTCTTCGCTGCGCAAATGTTAGACAAGAAAGGGGAAGATTTATGATGTGTGGGAGCCGAACAGCAGTTCACTGAAATCAATCCACCAAAAGAAAACGCATGGAAATTGCAAATTGCTACTAGGCGCAGCTAGATGTTTGTTTTTCCTTCGGGATAAAAACATGATGTAGCACTTTTATCGTGCCCTAACTTTAGTGCATACAAACAATCTGGATCTTTTCAATAGTACGGTGGAAAAGGATGAAAATTATATTTTTTCGAGGTTTGAGGTAAGTACAATTAATTTATTTAAGGAATTGGCGCTAATTAATTAAAATATGATGCACACTATTTTCTGCTAGAAGAGTAAAACAGCAGATTTCTTTTGTTAAAGAAATCGCTTTTAAATACCAACAGATACACTGTAAAAAGGCAGATTAACCCTTGCTATTCTAAAAAAAGGGCAACGGTCGCATATGTATCGTTCACGCTGCTAATAGTACAATTTCAAGCTCAGGTGAAGGTGAAAGTAATTCCCAAGGGAAAAGTAGGGTCAGGACGTATTTAGAAGACAGCTACTGTACTTCGAAGTTCTTCTTTGCGGTGCTTGTTATCTATAAACTGTATACTTCAGACCTGTACTTTCTGTATAGTTCTTCCTCATCTGAGCTCAACAAACCGCTGCATTTAGGTATAAAATCGACTGTGCGGGCTTTTTTGATAAAATCAAAATATAAAAAAACGTAGAAAACGAAATTAAACTTTTGTTTTTTTTTATAAAAAGGAAAAAATAGTGCTTTATAGGTTAGCTTTCTCGCTAAGACAGACAAAATGCGCCGACAGTTTCATATCTTGTGTCATTCAAAAAAGATCCACAGCAAACTCGAACTTCAAATACCTGTTCAGTGCTGTTCTAAAGCTTCGTTGATACACTATAATACATTGCTATCTATTCATTCGTAGTTTGCGCTCCATTTTTAACAATAGTATTTTTTACCATATTATTATTTTTTAATTTTTCCTTTAAGCACAGCCAATACTCCTGAAAATACATTCCCATATCACGCATTTCAAAAGCATGGAGCGATCCAGGAGTTGTCTTGATCATCAATGTCTTGAGCTATTACTCAGTATACAACCATACACCGAGATTTGAGAACAATCTTGGAATAGTTTTTTTTTTTTAGAGCAGACTCTTACAGACTATCCTTGAACAGCCCACACCCACGTGAATTCAGTAAGCAAGCATATTTGTTTTAGCAGTTCCTAACAGTAAACCAGGTGCTGTTTTAAGAATTTGTTTTTCATCACGTTATTTGCTCAAATGCTGTTGTGACATAGGGATTATCACATTCAGTATCTCTTGAAATTTCATCTTGGTGCAGAGTCCATTCCTGTCTCGGCTCGTTATGTCTGTCCCTCTGACAAAGAATCAACAATATTCCTACCACAGCATGCATGGCCTTGCCTTGTTTTTATATGTTCCAGTATTTTTAAACGCTGCAATCCAAGGGTCTCTTACGTTTGATATCCTAATTGCACTCTTGTGTTACTTATGTTAGAACTCAGTTACTGACATAAAGGATTACATTTCAAATCAAGTAAAAGGTGGGGGACAAGTTCTTTTTAAAAGGTAGTATGTTATTTGCTATGGTACCTGCACACAGCACAGTAAACAGGTCACTGTAACCTTAATACAATTCCTATTAACTGTTTTATGTCCTTAAACTAACTTCTATCAACCAGTTAAAATCTCTCTGTGATTTTATCCTATATGATTTAATTAGGTCTCGTTGTTCAATGTAATTCAGGTTTATAAATAACTGGTAAACACATTGGAACCCAGAGAGTGCGAGAGCGAGCAATCGCATCTCTGGCAGCAGAGAACAGCGATGAAAACGAGATCACTGAAGAATGTCACAGCCCATCTGAATGGGGCTCCCAGGGAAACAGAGCTCAGCGTGGAGAGCCTTCCAAATTGGACCCCTAATGTCTCTGCTCTATTTGGAACCTCGCCTTTCAAACCCTAGTTTTGTGGCATACAGAACACCGATCGTTTATTTTCAGCAAGACTAGCCCCAAAGACGGTGTTGTGAAATAGGAGACAAACCCCCTTACGTCTAAAAGTAGTGAATTATCACAGCAAATGCAAAGAGCTGAATTAGTAGAACCTCTGTGCACAGCCTTCATAAGAACTTAACAAAGGTTACAAACAAGAGGCCATTGGGCTTATTTTGGTTGCTAGCCAGGGTATCTGCATTTTTACATGTGCGTTAGCTTTTATGAGATACCCACAACCCATTTATTTAGAAAAGTGCTCTCAGATTCAAATATTTAAATACTCTTGCCTTTTGACTTGTATTCTCTGCTTTTTGGTTCATTGTTGATTACGAAGACGTCCATTGTCTTGACATTGTTTGAGGATTTTAGATTTTTTTTTAAGACTAAAAATGTTCGGTTCTCTTAGCCTGTAAATGAAGGGAATTCCTTCTGACTGATTTGAGACTAGCGGTATCTTTTTTGCAACTAAAGCCGTTTTCAATATTTTAAAGAAGATGCGCATTTTTTATTGGCACATTTTTGACACAAATTGATTCTACATTTTCAATTATATATCTTAACATGATGTACTGTATGATTCTTTTCTTTTACATAGAGTAGGAAAATAAGATCACACAATAGATACCAAGGTCTGTGCTTCTGTAGACTCAGGAATTTGCATCACTAATCTTGTAGTTTATGTTTGTATTCACACATGCAAATTGAAAGTCATCTGCCAGGTTTTTGTCCAGTCTTAAATTTATTCAAGGCAGCATCAGTCGAACAGCGGACAGGGCTGTAAATCAATGACTTGATTTCTTTTCATTGGTTCTGTAGGCCAGGACAGATGTTAAACATTTAAGTCAAAATATCTAAGAAATGTAGACGCTGGTAATATTTGAAGCCTGTTTTTTAATTACATTATTTAACCCTACAGAAACCCTAGTGGGCTGTTCCCAAGTCTTGAAAGTTAAGTATTCTCTATTACATTATTAGAAATTATTATGTAAAAGAATTAAGAATGGGAACATGACACAGGATATTCATTTATATAGTTAATATGATTAAAAAGCATACAATCCAAAGTAGTAATTTATGTAAATGTGCCAAATAAATACCCACTAATCTGTCCGGGCTTTTAAATTCTAATCCATTTGTTGTCTGCTGACTAAACTGCACTATAGATTGAATCATGATAAAGTCTTTGTGTCAAGATTCCATCACAAAGAACCAACCTCAGTTATGCTTAAAACATATTCCTTCAGGCAGTACCACGCTGTTGAAGATACTTCACTTGTCTAAGAATAACTGTATTGTTTACATGATAAATAAGGTCAACAGATAGGATTAGAATATAACATCATGAATATTCTGTCATATATAATATATAATTTAATATCATGCATATGCTGAGAAATGAATAATAGGATTTAAGGCAATGTATACCACAAGACTGGTGTATGGGTGTATTTCCAATCTTTAAAAGTTTCCCCAAATCCGTGAAGATTACCATCCTATCACAGATGTCAGAAGGGACGAACCATGGAATGGCAGGAGGGTGAAAAAGACCCTATGCGTAGTGGCAAGATAGGGGTTAGCCCAGGCTCAGCTGTTCAGGAAATGCCGTATAGAAACCTATGCCCTCAGGTAGCAGATGTGGGGCGACCTGGTGCTAGACGGGTTTCAGGACATCCGAACCTCAATGCTGAGCGAGGAGCAGAGCAGAAGCAGGAAATAAATAGGCTACACAACAAGACACACCAGAAAGACAAGAATAATCACAGGGAACTAGGAACAGGAGAGAAGTAGAGTGCCCTCTAGGTGTGCACAGCACTGGGGGGAGGAAAAACCTCATTTAACTGAAAGGAAACCTCCGGGAGTCCATGGCTGAGAGCTACCCCCTCCTCCGGGGTAAAAAACCTTTATTGAGTAGAGGAAGGCAGGGGGGTGTGGGGGGTGGGCTGGACTGGGCTCTGGAGGAACAAGACAAAACAAACCCAGACCCAAGCAAAAAGTCACGAACAACGAAAATAAACCCTGACGGAACAGGGGAACAAATAACACATAAGGGCCTGGAAGCCAGACCAGGGGGCGTGGGAGCCCGGGACAGAGATGGAGACAGCAGCAGCGAGCGTGGGAGCCCGGGACAGAGACAGAGACAGCGGCAGTGGGCACTGGAGCCCGGGACAGAGACAGCAGCACGGGGTGTGGGAGCCCGGGACAGAGACAGAGACAGCAGCAGGGGACGTGGGAGCCTGGGACAGAGACAGAGACAGCAGCAGTGGGCATGGGAGCCCGGGACAGAGACAGAGACAGCGGCATGGGGCGTGGGAGCCCGGGACAGAGACAAAGACAGCAGCAGTGGGCATGGGAGTCCGGGACAGAGACAGAGACAGCAGCAGGGGCCGTGGGAGCCCGAGACAAAACATGCAACAAATATAAACCCTGACGGAACAGGGGAACAAACAACACGTAAAAGAAATAACCCACAACAGAGAGGGAGGGCAGGGGGCATGGAAGCTCAGAACCAGGAGAAAGAAAAAAAACACCCAAAAACCAGGAAACAAAAATAAAAAAAACGCTCGCGGGGTCTAGAGTAAGCTCAGCATTCTGTCACAGATGTCAGAAGGGACAAACCGTGGAATGGCAGGAGAGTGAAAAAGACCCTATGCGTAGTGGCAAGAGTTAGCCCGGGCTCAGCTGTTCAGGAAATACCGTATAGAAACCTATGCCCTCAGGTAGCGGACGTGGGGTGACCTGGTGCTAGGCGGGTTTCAGGACATCCGAACCTCAATGCTGAGCGAGGAGCAGAGCAGAAGCAGGAAGTTAATAGGTTACACAACAAGACACACCAGAAAGACAAGAGTAATCACAGGGAACTAGGAACAGGAGAGACGTAGAGTGCCCTCGAGGTGTACTGGGCGTGACACATCCAGTCAGTTTTTGCAAAAAAGCTTCTGTAACACTTCCAAAAATGGAAACCCGAGTGCACGTTCTTTTTTTCCCATTAACAATTTAACAAGCAAAAATGTTTAGACAGGAAAGATTTTAAGATTTTCAGGAGGAAAAGGCATTTTTCATAATAAGTTTTGGGATATGCTAAATCTCAAAGCAATCTGACTTCAAGCAATCTGAATGATTTTGAAGATGTTATGAGGGCCTTGTCAATCTCAACTCTGCCGTCTCTATAAAGGGCGTCTTCTCAGAAGCTACATTACTAAGGTGAAGCGCATTAACAACTGAGAGCTGGAGGCAAAGAACAAGAAATCAGTTTAAAAAAGCAGAATTCTTTTCCTTGTCTGATCACACTGCATTAGCTCTAAATTAGCTCTAAATTCCACATTCTAGAAATTAGAAGAAAAATAAACTTTGCTGAAATGTGGCAATGATATTGGGCAAAACTTCAAAAGCAATCAAAAGCAGCAGATCTGCATAGCGTAGGATCTGAAGGAAAATATAGGGAGAGTCCAATCTCCATCCCCATCTTGGACGAAACTCTTCATTCACATGTACTTGAAATGTGACAAACACTAAGGAAGGACAACGATTTCTGTTCATGCTGAAAGACCCGTCTGTGACTGGCTTTTAATACAGCTATCTAATAAGTAAGACAACCATGTTTTTGTTACACATTCCGTTGGATTAGTAGTGACTTATCTTGTCTGTTTCTGTTAGTAATCCAGAGGGAACTGAACCTCGTTTAGGAGTCTGGAAGTGTGGACGTTAGGGCTCAGGATCAGTATCTTGGCTGTATCTCCCACTGACTCTTTGAAGGAAGCAGAGGTTCTGGGTCTTGGCAAATGTCTTCATCGCCTGCCTGCTTCTGAAGTGACAAGCAGGCTGGTTGTCGTGTCAGCACACACATCAGTCAGGCCCTGTACTCACAAAAATAGGGGGCGAGGGGCACACACAAATCGGAACAGCCTTTGGCTCTCAGGCAGCGTTACCAAAACAGGCTGCAAATTATGTGGGATATAATTTTTACATTTGCTTCACTTTATTGTTGAAATAAATCTGAAACATTCAAAAAAGTTCAAACTGCCCTTGTTGTGCGGTTTCTATGCCTGTGTCATTGTAGACAGCAATTTATGAGATCATCATCTTTGGGAAACACATTTTTGAGGCATGGATCAATTACAAATAGAATTAAAAGGGGAAATATATAATAACTTATATGACAGCTCTTTGTTTGACTCCATGCTGTCAACTTTAATTAAGAGAAAGAATAAAGCCCAGTGAACTGCTGGGGCTTCTAAAGATCCCACTGGAAGATTTTCCTTCACGCAGATTAGACATCAAAGCACACAAGTTATCACAAAGTTCTAAAATGTAAGGTACTACAACCATCACTATTCTAATCTTTCTTCACATTAAGAAAATTTGAAGGCAAAATAAGTTCATGGAGGACAAACAATTACCCCCTCACTTACCAGTTAAAATTACTTAATAAAATAATGTGACGGATAAAACATGTTTTTTTAATTTGTTGAACATGTCACTAATGCTTCTCGTGTTTGACAAGTCAACTGGATAATTAACATTATTGCTGAATGATTTGATTACAAAGTGGTCCACCTCAAAGTCCGTGGAGTTTTGCAAAACAGCCATTTAGTGAATCAGGAGTACTCAATGAACTGTGTAAGGCACACAGAAATAAGTCAGCTGAGTGGTGTAGAGTTATTATTATTGCTTTTCATCTTATACTGTATGTGGTCTACCTATACATCTCTCTTTTAAAACAGCTGAAATCCCAGCAAATAGGAAGGCTGCCCTTATTCTGCTTTCTTTTTAGTAGTTATGGTGATAAATCAGACCCTAACGTTTATACACATACTGTACACCCAGTATATCCATTTTGCCTTGGGTTTTGAAAATCATGGAAGAAAATTCTGGCTGAAATTGTATCCAGTCTGGTTCTCATTTTGTGCAGCCTTTAATGTTCTCTGTGATACCATACCAGCACTCAGTACGAATCAGACTTGATTTATCTGAGCTGATTTACCTAATCCTTTTGAGTCTGTGTATCAGTCCTGATAAGGTTGCACAGTACTGGTCTTCATATAAACTTCTTTGCATTGTTTCAGAATTACTAAGAAAACTGTCTGCTGTGTGTAAAATTAGATTTGTATCCCAACCTCTTCCAGTTATAAAGGGGGGCCAACAAAGTTCTATATTGGGTTGACTTTTGTCTCCAGCAAAAATATTGCAGAAGTGTTAGGTAAATCTGATATCCTCATTTACTGTATGCAGACAATATTATTTTATACTTAAAAGGACCCACTTTATCATCTATAATGATAGATTTGCAACTTAGGTTCAATATAAAGTAGTTTAGTAGGCTTTCTGTGAGCTGAGTCTTCTGAGAAATTCTTCTGTTAAATTCAATAGAGGGAAAATTGTGTAGTTGCTACATCCATAATGATCACAAAACCACTGATTTTAAGGTGAAACAAAGATAGAGCAAGTCGCTGTTTATAAATGTAAGGGTAGTACTTTAACTTTCAAAACTCATGTTAATGAAAAACAAGCTGAGTTCAAGTCTGTACTTGGTTTCCCAGCAATTGCACAAAATCCAGACTATACAGTGGTTGAAGTTCTGTGGTTGAGCTAATTATCTTGAGACATAAGGCAATGAATTTCATGTCTTTAAGTTGTTAGCGTTTTCTTCTCTAACCCGCCCAAGAAATAAAAGCAGGGTGACCATGACTGTAGGATTTAGAACATTTCTTGAAACAAAAAAAATATATAAGGTTAATCCATAAGGGTCATTTAAAATGGGATACAAAGCTGGAAAACTAGTAATAACTTTGTCACACCTGATTCACACGTCTCTACCTGGTCTGCTGTGTTCAGTAGCTGCTGGTGCACAATCACTGTTGTGCATCACCAGGGTGAGGCTGCATTTCAAGGCTGCCTCTAATAAGTAAGTGTAGAACATTCTGTGGTTCTTTGGGATGAAAAGTGCTACTACTGTGTATAAATTATATTAATTATTATGAAATGTGATCATTATTGTCTCTTTACACATACAGAGATCTATTTATTCGTAATAAATTATGCGAAATGAACAAAACACATTTTAAGCAGGGGCTGTCAGTTGTGAGCCTTTTCCAATCATCGAAAACTGGCAAAAGCTTTTTTTTTTTCCTTCCACAGGTGGTGGTTTTTAAAGCACCTGCTTTGTGCAAGAGCTTCAATTCAAAAGAAAGAATTCAGCTGCATCCTTTATATTTTTTTCACTTCTTTGTTTTCTGCTGTTTGCAGAAATCTGCTTCCTGGCCGTGGATGCTTTGTTGCAGGTTTCCTTATGAGTGAAGAAAGGCAGTTTTCTTGGTGCTGTCTGCACCACATCAGGATGTTATCAAAATCAGACTGTATGAGCACCCTCAATATAGTATACTGTACTTATAGTATGCTTCACCTTTAGCTAATACTTCACCATTTGTAAAATAAAACATTCTACACTAATTAATGTCTTTGGTTAAATATTTATTTTATACCACTTCCAAAAGAAATGTAATAGCTAATTAATTAACAGAGTTAATTAGCACTTTCAGAGCTCATGTGTTTCCTTACCCTTACTGTCCAATTGCTCCTTTTAGTATATTGTTTTGCACAGTAAGAACGTATTCTTCCATGGAGGAGGGAATGAAATATCCTCCAACAAGCAGAGGCTATTTACCTTGTCCAGTTTGTATTCAGCTGGTTCCTCAGGCACTGGGGACCTCTTCCATCATAATCAGCAATTCCGCAGAGGGTATAAAGCCACCATTGTTTAGTGCCTCAAAATCTTCTCAAAAGGAGTTTGGTTCACTGGAATTGTTGTTAAGAAAGGCGTTGCAGTTGTGTAGGGGTGATGGGAAATATTTGTCTCTGTAGATCACTGACCATTTCTGCTCCACTGGTGCTCCATACTGTAGTTATTCTCACAGGCTTACTCAAGTGGCAGAACAGTTGGAGCAGGTGTAAAACAAATTCTGAGTTACAATGTACCTTCTTCCTTCTTATTTGGGCTCTTTAGGATTTTTTAGGCTCAGGCTTTTTTACATGTTTTTTTATACTTGTGTTTTATCGTTCTTTGAGTGCAGAACGTGACCGGCTCACTCTTTCTTTAATAATGACGTTCTCGTTTCAACCCCAGGAAACACTCATCTTTCCAGGCTTGCCTAGACGGATGAAAAGGCTTGTTCTGCATTCCAGAAAAAACGTTTAGTCAAAGGGATAGAGGAAAACCATTCTGAAGAGAGTAATTCTGCATACAACTACTTAACTAAGTACTTAAATGTGTTTTTTTGTCCTGTTTTTACACTGTATGTATGAGGAACAATACTTGGGAAGACTATAACAGTGTTTACTGTAGGTCTGGTAGTAAATGCAAATTAAGTTATGTCTCAGGATTTGGTCTGCAAGCAGAATGCGCCAAGTAATACAGTACATGAGCTTGAGACAGTTCAAATAGCCGCACAGGAGGATAATGAATCGCTCAGCTCAACAGGTCCTTTTCTGCCCTACTCAAACAAGCTTCCCGAGGCAGTGAAAGAAAACTCACAGGCTGATGAAGCTGGGGAAAGCACTTGTATCCAGGAAACTGTTTGCCGCCATCTGCTCGTTTACCCTTCACAATGCTGAAAATTCCTCTCCGTACTCATTTCTGGGTACGATGTGTTAGATTTGTTTAGATGTCAGCTCGGTGCGTTTACAGCCAACATGTTTTTGCCAGGGTGGTTTCAGCTATTACTGGTGTTTTTGTGTGGCTTTCACCATATGCTCGTATTGCCGACGTTATAAATGGCAAAGCCGGTGCCTGCAGATGGGTTTAAACTTACTGAACATGTATTAAATTAGGGCAAAACTAATCTAGTGTGGAGGAGTTTTTTTTTTACTCTGGCTCTCTTTTCTTTATAAAGGGGGGAAGACCACAACAAACATGTTGTTGCTGAAATGTGGACTATTTTATCCTTGTATAAAGTACACATCATCAGGCCTTGGACACAAGTCCGGCCAAACTTGCCTGGTTAATGTAAATTAAACATTTCTTATCGAAGGGGAGTTAAAATTAACACCAACACTTAAAATTAATGGGCACTGACGGCTGTATTTTTTCATTTCAGATGCGGTTTCTCGTTGGTTAAAAGAAGCCGTTATAGAGAACCATACAAACCCGACAAAGGTAGCTGGTTTGATATGGTGTGGTGTGAAGTTTGTGTAGTATAATGAAAGCATAAATTATTTTGTAAACATTAAGTACGATTTTTGTGAAGCACCGTAGTTTTGACTTTCTCTTTTTGTCAAGTCTTCTACTGGAAGTTTAATGCAATTGTGTTTCATTTACGAACTTAAGTAAAAAGGCGCGCTCACTGCGCCCTCTGGTGACAAAGGGTTTTTTAAAGACAATCAGATTTTTAAACTGAATTACATTTCAATTCTCTCAATTTATCTTTAGAAGCTGCAACGATAGGACTGAATCCACAGAGTTCAGAATAGTCTGTTAATTTGCTATAAGTACTTGGGAAATGTGAGACAAAAGCACATTGAAGCAACTTTCCCGTCTCTGCTGGACTGAGTCCTCAGGTTTAGAAGACAAAATATTAACCCTTCATCCTGAATAAGTCACAAATGTCTTGTATTTATTTATTTCCATATTTTTTGTGTAGCATTGTCATTTTTATGTTCTGTAGTTAATCGGTATGCTCGTAAATCGAGAAAAAACCGTTTAAAGAGCACTTAATTTTCCTGTGGCTTTTTAAAATGAAGACCAAATAAAATTTGGGAAAATGTCTGGATAAATAATAGTAGTCATTCTAGGCTTCAGCCATATTTCTGTGATGGAGCTCCTTACTTACAGTATCTCCATTTGCCCTTTCAGAATTCCTTAAGAAAAAAATTTGAAGATCATGGATTTAAAATGCAATGTAAATTTTCAGCTAAACATCACTAAACATCACTAAACATGCTCAGTGAGGATAAAATGAACTGACATCCTCAAACAACTACTTTTAAAGTGACACTTAAATGAAATATCCCTGACCCAGTAATGTCTCTCACCTTTATTAAAAGAGTTGCTAATTATGTATTACTATCACACAAACACATAAACTGTAGCAGACAACTGTTATCCATAAAAACTTGTGATTTATACTGTAACAACTGCCAATTGTTTAAAACCAGTCTCTTATTGTTTTTAAATAGCTGTGCATTTATACTGATATAAAAATATAGGCCTAAGTACTTACACTACATATAGTTTTTCAATTACTGTGTCATACTTTGGGTAGATAATCAGTAACACAATCCATCATATCATGTGCTGTTTTATATTAACCTTCAAGCGCCATTCCCTTTTGTCCTGTCTGTGTGAGATTGTGTTGGCTTGCTGCAGTAATTATTTCCTGCTTTGAGTCCTTCGAGTCTCTGTGGGAAGCAATTGAATTCTTATATTTCCTGGCACACTGTCTGCCATTTCTTACATGTTCGTAATAAAGGCTTGTGGTTATTGTACATACTCTTTATCTGTGACTTTATGACACTGAATAACTGAAGTACTGAATAACAATTTTATTCTGTTCTGTGGCCCTTATGACCTCCTTATCATTTAATGCCTCTGTAGATAAAATCACACCAAAATATCTAGCAGTTGGGATCATTTTTGATTTGACAATACCCCACAATTACATTGCAGAATCCCCTTTCACAACGGAGGGTCCTGCAGAAATTTCATAGCGGAGGCTTGTGGTTAATCTTTGCTGTTCGGTGTGCGTTGTGAAACGGGGAAAAAAAAAGTGTTTATACAGAAAGAAAAGGTATTCCTGTTCAGTGTTGTTAACAAGGTTGTTCTTGTGTTCTCTGATTCTTTCATTTTGGCTTGCAGAATGTAACTCGGCACAGAACCTGCCCACAGTAACTCGGACGTCTGCCCAGGAAATCCTATGGAGAACGTTACAGTCTCCAGAAGCCCCTCCTGCACCTACAATGAGGACTTCAAGCGGATCCTCCTGCCTCTGGTCTACAGCGTGGTCTTCATCCTGGGGCTGCCCTTGAACTTCACAGTCATCGTTCAGATCTGGAGGTCGCGGAAAGTGCTGACCCGCTCCAGGATCTACATGCTGAACCTGGCCATTGCGGACCTCCTGTACGTCTGCTCCCTCCCCCTGCTCATTTATAACTACGCCCAGCACGACTACTGGCCCTTCGGAGAGTACACCTGCAAGTTTGTGCGCTTCCAGTTCTACAGCAACCTGCACGGCAGCATCATGTTCCTCACCTGCCTGAGTTTCCAAAGGTACTTCGGGATCTGCTACCCCCTTGCCCAGTGGCACAAAAAGGGGGGCAGGAAGTTTGCCTGGGTGGTCTGTGGAGCGGTGTGGATGATCGTCGTGGTCATCTGTGCGCCCACGTTCCACTTCGCCACTACCGGCATTCAGAGGAACAGGACGGTGTGCTACGATCTGAGCGAGCCCTCCCGGTCGGCTCAGTACTTCCCCTACGGCATGGCCCTCACCTTCATCGGCTTCGTCATTCCCTTCCTGGCCATCGTCGTCTGCTACTGTTGCATGACCAGGATCCTTTGCCAGACCAACCACATGACCGGCCTGGCGGTACGGGAGAAGAAGGACAAGGCCATCCGGATGATTGTCATCGTGGTGGTGGTGTTTGCCATCAGCTTCTTCCCCTTCCACTTGACCAAGACCATGTACCTGATTATCCGGGCCTTAACAGATGTGGCCTGCGGGATGCGGGAGCGGTACTCAATCATTTACAAGTGCACTCGCCCCTTTGCCAGTATGAACAGTGTGCTGGACCCCATTCTCTTCTACTTCACCCAGCAGAAATTCAGAGAGGGCACCAAGCTGCTGATGGACAAGATCAGCACCAAACGAGACAAAACCTCAAAAAAATAAAAAGAATGTCTTTGCGAGCTCTCAGGAGCTCACAACAATAAGGTGTTATCATATGACTGGGTTTCGTATTGCCTGTCCGCATAAAATAGTCTTTACCTCATGTCGGTTTCTTTAAAAGGACAGCCAATATTCAACCCTAGTAGGTGTCTTCCTGTCTCTCAAACAGATCTCTTGCCTGTCAAATAGCTTCTTTTCACCAGTTGAAGGAACAACAATGCACAAAAATGCATGGGTCTTAGAACTGTTGACTTGAGAATATTAGGCTTGTGAAGAAAACTGTAAGTGTGTATACAGTTTATTATGAACCTAGTTTCATTGTACACTCCTAAAAAATGTTTGGGTATTTGTATTGAAGAAGTGTTGTTGAACGATTTAGACTACCAAAGTAAATCTCTTACTAACAAAAATGTTATTACTTTTGTATAATATGATACAGACAAATAGAACTTTAAAAGAAGATTGTGAATTTGCCTGTTCAGTAACTGTAACTTTCTTTATTAATACCGTTTTCTTTCTGAATAAAATGTCACAGTTTTTGTAATATTTATTTTAAAAATCAATGTGATCAGTTCCTGAAAGGCAGTTATAGTAGCCAGTAAATATGAATATGTAGATTCTTCTCAAGACAATATATAAAAAAGTTGAAGCTATAAAGTAGATTTTTCTAACCAAGATGTGGGTGGATACCATACAGCATATGCAAATCTATCCCAGATTACTGCCTTTAAACCTGTATCATCCTGACCTACTGCACGGGAACTCCACATTATTTTTCTCACAGTTTTGAGATTAAAATAGTGTTTTTATGAAGGTCTAAATCAGTTGACACTGACTGGGCCATGTCTACTGATTTAAAACAGAACTCTGTTTACAATCTGGCAGGATTTCCATGACATAATCCAAGGGAAATGCTTGGTAGAAAAAGATTACGCAAAAACAGGCAGTTCTAATTTGGTCTTGTATGCAAGTGAATGGAACATGCATTAACAAGTATCGGAGACATAAGATTCAAAGAAAGCAGCATTTTAGGTAAGCAATGGAACTCATTTAAAAATCAGATTTGAAAAGTGTCTCCCTGTTCTTTTATTTTCCATATAAGAACAAAACCACTGACAATTTACTACCACTAAATCAGTGGTTCTCAGTCCTGGTCTTGAGTAACCCCTGTGCTTTCTAGTTTGTACACCTATGGAGTGATCTGGGGTAGCCCCTGTGTCTTCTAGTGTTTGTTTCTGGTATTATTCACTGGTCAATTTATTTTCATTGTCATATTTCTTTTTCTCTTAAAACGCTGAATGGGATTTGTAATGGGTATAATGAGTGCTAATGAGTGAGAATCGGGACTGTCTTCATTCAGATGTGCTACATGAAATAAAGCTATTGGGACTTGAGAGTGCTGCCTTGTGGCACTGGGCCCTGGGTTCAGTTCCTGGGGTGCTACAGTACATGTATCTGCATGGAGTTTGTATGTCCTCCCCATACAACCAGCATTCTGGTTTCCTACACAAATGTGTAGGTACTGTACATTGATCTATCATAGCAGTTTACGTCTCAGTCAGTTGGCCTTGGTTCAACCTTTAATTTTATCTTTAACTGTGTTTCTTGTGTGTAGTAACAGAACGGACTTTCAAAGTAATAACATACTAAAAGGCAAAATGGCTTAAAAATGATCTTTACATGATAAATAATAATGAGAGGTCTTGTATGTGGTATACCTGCTGATTTGTGCCGTGTGTATTGCTGCCTCATTGCATTGACAAATTAAGTATGTTACTTACCAACTGTAATTTCCCGAATGATACAATATAGAACATTAGATAAACAGAACACACTGCCGTATTTTGACATACTCTGTGTTCTTTGTATATTGTTGGCATATGCTTAGAAGTACTACAGTATATAAATGAATGGCAGCATAACCAAAATTGAAAAAAAATATATTGCATGTGAAAGGCTTGATACACAGTGTTTATCTGGCCAAAGTTGATTAATTCAGACATCTATTGCAGTGTTTCAAATATGAGCTTAGCTTAATTCCACTGAGCAGTGGGGAAACACTCAGGTTAATATATCATTTTTCAGATACGCTCACATACTCTATTTTGCTTCTCATTATAAACTTCAGCTGCGTCCCGCAGAAATGCATTGACTGAATCTCTGTATAAATGTGAATTTCCTGGTCACTTGTCACACAAGTGATCCTACTGAACTTCCCACTTTTTCACAGTGTCTTATAGACAGTTATCATTAAATTCGAAAGAGCACCACCGATTAAATTTAACAATAATTAACAGAAATGAAGAGAAATTAGTAAATAAGCTTGTGAAAATCTTAACAATACATTTGGATGTAAGGATTATTCACGGCCCTTGGACACAATTTGATGAGCTGTGCAGGAGGGTCAAACAGGAAGTAAGATGGGATATACAGTATAAGATGACACTCGCCTTCTCTCCTCGTTAAATCCATGGTACTATTTTGTGTGCGGTTTTCTGTTTTTTTTATTTTTTTGGCCAGTGTATTGCTTTGTTATTAAGAGGGGAACCATATTCTTTCTCTTTTCAACTCACTTGAGACTGTGATGCACTCCGTTGAATGAAGTACACTTGTCCTCAATCGTCGTCTGGAATTACTGTATGATGTTATAACAATGTAGCAGCTAAGCCAAATGTAATTGTGAAAAATGGCTGTTACTGTACCAGTATTACTGTGAGCAGAACTTCGTTTCTAACATACGTTGCTGAAGTCGATATATATTGAAATATTTTTTTATTTCCATTCAAATGTGAGACAAGGTTACGTTAACATAGGTTAATGTAACATATATGTGCATATATTTATTGTGGGAAAAAAATATGGTGTTTTATTTTACCAGGTACTAATGTTTAACTTTACTTCTTTCTCATGTCCAATTTGGGATTTGTTAATTTTTGTAAACTTAAATGAGATGTAATAAACTCACTTGCCTTTAACTGACTGCAGTACTGTTTTAGACTCCCATCGGAGCTCAAAAAGGTGCTAGACTGACGATCGCGATTGATGGGTTGATCGAATTGCATCAGAATCATTTAAAACAAACTAATGCACTAGACAAACAACATTTTTTTAAATGAGATCCTTCATTAAAAAATGTTCGTTATACCAAAGTTTGTCTGAACATTTTGGTTTTCAATTGTTTGCCGTAACTGAAAAATTCTTAGGACTTTACTTATTCTGTCTGTGTGATCACCCGCCTTCTCCCTACAGTCACACACGTTTTTATTACTTCTGTACAAATAAGTATACAACTGAAAATATTATTACTTATTATTTACAAATATAAAATAATTATAAATAACATCTTGTAAACAGTAAAAACACTCCTCACGTTACAATGTTATAATTCATGCAATCTCAGGCAAATTTATAATAATGTGTTTCTTAGCTTAGTGTTCATATTTACAAATTAAGAGCATGTTGTCTGTACTGTTATCAAAATGTTGAGAAACAGAGTTACAGGTCGAAACATTAGAGGCGTCCATGGTATGATATGAACATTTTATCACTTCTGACTGTCAAGGTTGATGATTTGGAAGAATCCGTTTAATAGGTTAAGGAATAAAACTTAACCAATAAAGCATTTTTAACCGCGGTGTTCGCAAATTCGGTACGTCATGTTTAACAGGACCGAAAATCCTGTAACGCTTAAAAAAAAAAAAACCTACCCTCCACAGTTCTGTAATGTCCAACCTGCCCATAAGACTACAGCTCGTTTCCCAGAGCTACTGAATATATAACCTTCCAGATGTTTTTCCTCGCCTGAATTAGTTATTATCTGAAAAGATATCCGCAAGCGTCACTTCTGCAGTGTTCCGCGAGAGGTCGACAGGAGCAAGCGTTCTGCCCCGGAACAATGCTGAGAACAAAGGATCGCATTAAAAGTAGGCTTCTGAAATCTAGCGACAATAGAATGATTGTTTGCAAAACTCACATAAGTCCAAAACCATTAACCCTCGAAAGAGTTAAAAAGCCCTGCGCTTTTCTACGTATCTAAATAATGATGTTTGTTGTCGTTCCTATTTATTTTTTTCTCCGGGAATAGTTCAAAAGTTCCTCTTCGCACTTTTGTATAAATCCGAAATAAAATTATTACCAGCACTTGAGGGGTTATATTTCGTGAATTGTCTGGTCCGCGGTATCTTTGTTCGCATCAAAAAAAAAATCTTTTTTCCCATACCTAAGGGGCTAAGACTGGTCTTATTGACTTAATCCCGCCCACCTTGGAACCCAGTATTTGCATGTTAAAAGACAAAAGTCACGGAAAACTCAATTATGTCAAGATAAAAATAATGCACGAACTGGTTGAGATTACAAAACAATCCTAGGAAGGGATGCCTTTGTAGTGAGCGCCGCAACGTTGGAAATGGGATTTGTTTGGGAAAGTGAGCATTTTTTAAAAGTCGATGGAGGGGCTACAGGATTGAAGAAGCTGAGGGAAAACTTTGGCCAAACTTGGAGCCTTTCTCTGTGCATGGATGAAAAGCGAGCAGAATCCTGGAGGGGAAAAGTCCTGCAGAGGTCAAAATGCAACGTTTCCTCGCTTGGATTACCTTTTAATTCATTAGTTCAGTTGTAAGCAACGTTTTCTATTTTTATTTTTGGAAGTCCTGCCAAAAAACAAGAGTGTGGATGAGAGAAAATGGGGGAGTAAAATGCTATTGTGGATTACAACGACAGAAAAGTAAGGCACCTATGAAGTAAAAAAGTTGAATAAAACGAATAAAAGGGGAACGCACAATGGCAGAAAAGGAGCCGGGAAAGAAGGTAGCTGTGTATCGGAGCGTTTCTTTCAAAAGACTTGAAAGCTGGAGCGCAAATAAAACTCGTTCGGCAACTGATGATCAACAACACAAATCAAAAGATTTAGAGAGCGGCGCCCATCCCCCTCTAGCTACAGAAGCCGCAGTCGAGAAAGCGCAGCCCTCGGCTACGCGCAGTGTTGGTGTGTCAAGAAAAGTTTCCAAAATTTCAGCTGCCAACGTTTCGACCGCAGATTTTAAGAAAAACTCTCCTCACTCGATTTCGCCCTCGATACGCCAGCTTTCAGAGAAGTTTAACACCGCCACGGAGAGGACGCCAGCTCCGGCTCCTGTCAGTAAAGGGGTCTCAAAAGGCACAGCTCCGAACAGGAGTAAATCCAGGAATGAGGGACTTTTACAGAAGTTGCGGCAGGAGGAGAAAGGATATTTGCCGATCTCGGATAGAGATCCATTAGGGACTGCTGCGAGCAAAGCTCAGGCGGAGCAAGACTTAGTTTCTGAATCTGTTTTAACCCACGGGACAGTGAAAACTCACGGAGGGATTATCGACAGAACTGCGAATACAGGTACACCGAACGCAGGTAAGAAAGATTATTTTCCAACCGCTGCGCCGCCTGGCACGCCGACTAGTTTGACAAAGACCGTAACCACCGAAGATGATGTTTGTATCGCGGGAGCCTCGGCTGGCAAGTCGCAGCGTGACATTCTCACAGCAGACACCCCTTGTGTTGAAATGACCAACTGGCCAAGCGTTACAAAAATTAGAAAGCTATTTGGAGACGGCCACAGAAAGCCGCACAGGTCAACGTCTGACGCTGACGACCTGAAGTCTGCAAGTCAGCACTTCGGCTGTGTGAAAGAAAGTGCGCTGACAGATATAAGTGAGAGACAGTCGCCGCCACCGCCACCAAAACTTTGGCAAGCCAGCCCTGAGGATGATCGTGGTGTGTGCTGTGTGGACAGGAAGGACACCGTTTTAAGTAACAAGAGGAGTACGGACTCGGATATGGACACTGTTTTCAGCACTAAACCCATCGATGAAGCTCAGTTTACCAGCCAGCAGCGACAGGACCAGCTCCCTGATGTCTGCAGAACAAGGAGTCCCAGTGAGAATGTGGAGAATTGGACTGCAAAGGTAAACAGTGACCCCAGGCCCCCTCCCCCAGTTCCTCCGCCCAGGAGCAGCTCTGTTCCCCTTTCCCTTAGAGCCCAGTCGCTTTCCTTTGGTTGGCAGCACAAACAGGAGGCAAGACAGCAATCAGATAGTTTACATTCTTTGCATAGCTCTTCCAAACCACAGGCTGCCCCCTCGGCTGCTCCTGCCTGTGATAAAGTGAGCTCCAGCGAGGAGGAGGATTCCTACCGCAGAGGTAGCAGAGGCAGCTTCCCCTTGACTCACAACAGCAGCGGCAGCGGCGGCGCTGGCAGGAACAAAAATGGCTCCTGGGTCCGGCCCCCGGGGAGATCGTCTGGCAGCGAAGAGGATGGCCCGCCAGCAGTAGCCCACAACAAGGACAACGTTCGTCGGAAATCCCTGAGGAAAAAGAAGAAGAATGTGGGTGGGAGCAGCAACAATGGAGAGTCTGACGACAGTTATGATGAGCCGCTGATGGAGCCTTTTGAGAGACGCCAGTTCCCCTGCGACTTGGAGCATTGGGTGTGTAAAGATGAAGTCCTGAGGCCCAGGTCTAGCTTGACAGCTGGAGTGGACCGCCCTTCCCTCGCTGGCCAGCCCCGGGACCACCACACGTGCCCTCCAGTGGAAGGAAGTTATTTCTTGCAGCGTTCTGGAGGACACGAGTTCTATAAGCGTAATTTCCAGAGCCCTTCGGTTGGCTCCTCCATTCCGCAGGTTTCCCGAGTGTCCAAAGTCAACATCTCTTCATTCATGCCCAGCCCTTGTGGCTCCCAGAGCAGTAGCAGGTATTCAAGCACAGAGACCTTAAAGGAGGAAGACCAGCCTTCGACTGGTTCTTCTCTGATGAGCAAAAGCTTTCATGGCAATTTCACCATGTACAGGTCACCCAGTTTCAGCCAGGGTGACTGTGTTCCCAGACCTCAGGTACGCGTACGACCAAAGCTGCCATTTGGTATCGTAAGAGTTCCCAGTGAGGGCTTGTCTGAGAACAGGAGCCCCCATGCCTTTGTCAACGAGAAAGCGAAACACAGGATGTCCGTGTCAAACCCCGACATTGCTTCAGAAACGCGCACCCTGCTCAACTTCCTCAAAATGGATCTTTCTGATCTAAGGTATCGAAAGAGAGGGAAGGGTGGAGGTGATCGAAATGAAGCCGTTTGCAGTCAGCAGGCCAGTTACCAGAACACTTCACCTGCCTACAGAGTGGGCTCAAGGGCCCAGTTCCCTCCACAAGGGCGTCTTTCTCTTAAGGATCTGACCGCTACCTTAAGACGTGCCAAGTCTTTTACTTATTCTGAAAAACCAGTAGGGCGGCGACAGTCTGCCACTGGCACGATGAAGCAGAGTCCCTCTGAGCAAATGCTGGACACCTTGGGGGACAGATACACTGCTGTTTCCGACAGGGAAGTGCAGAGTGACGTCGGCCAGAGAAGTGATGGCTTTGACGATGAGTTGCTAAGCCCACTACGAGACCAGTACATACAAGAAGCTCGACAGGTTTTCAGAGATATCAGCCAGATGGGGGCTCAGCAGGAATATTATTGTGGTGTGGATTATAAGGAAAATGAATGTTTCAAAAGGGGGGAGGAAAAGGACCAAGAGGAGGAAGGTGGAGCACTCCCGGAAGAGAACAATAGCTCGGTTGTGGGAAATAAAAGAGAAAGTGTGAAAAGTTTAAAGAAGGTGGAATCGGATGAAAATATATTTCGTGAGAAATCGGTAGATGAGTTGTCTGGACACGAGTCCAGTTTGACAGATGAAGGAATTGTTACAGAGCCAGAGACTGGGCCTTGTGGGATTTCATCTAGCAAAGACGTTCTGGGTAAGTCAGTAAAGGTGAGGAAGCAGTCGAGCAGTGGGCTTTACAAGGAAGATCTGACGGATTTGCAACCTGGGAAAATCCTTCCTGCGCCCGATCCAGTTGTTAGAACTGAATACGACGCTGTAGCAGTTGGGGGAGAATCCAACTATAATAAAAGTGTAAGTCAAGGGCCTCTTGAAGCTCCTTCAACACCCAGCGCAATCCGCCGAAGGAGAAAGTTTTCTTCTGCAGGAAACAATGGTTCAGACTCCAGCAATGGAAGCAATGGCGAATCGAGTGGGGAAGCCTACAGATCTCTCAGTGACCCCATGCCACACCGACGATGTTCTATCTCGGAAGACGCCAAGAATTTCTCGGTCGATAGCAACCTCCTGGGCTCACTCAACTCCAAGAACGGGATGCCAGAGTCCTCTGCCACAGATCTCTCTGAGTACACAGGCAGTGCTGCCAGTGACCTTTCAGTCTGCAGTGATGGGCTGAAGGATTACAGTACCGTCATCCAGAGCATTGTGAGGGAGCCTGGAGCCATGGATAAGTTGAATGACGAAAAGGGCAATGGAAAGACTGTGAAGAAGAAATCCTTTAGTGATCCCAGTCGCCGAGGGGAGTCTGACACACCTGGGTTCAAGGGCCCAAGTGAGCCAATCAATGAAATGGACCAATCCATCCTACCATCCAGTAGTGAGCCAATCCTCTCTGAGCAGAGGGATGAGCTGGGGGAGCTCCAGGAACTGTACAGGCCTGACGCGAAGCTCCGCTCCCAATCTGAGCACATGTTGCCTTCGCGCCTCGAGGCGGATGCTTTGGAAGAGGCGCCGTGTTTCCCGTTTGACCCCAAGTTGGCGGAAGTCCTTTCGCCCCGCATGGCAAGACGCAGCTCCAAGAAGCGAAACAATCGGGCCACGCATCAGGAGGGCAGAGCGCACCAACAACCGGATGATGCCGAGCACCTGCACCGGCTCCAGCCATCTCCCAAGCTCAGGCCTGCATCGAAGCATGTCCGGCACGCCAGCGAGCCCGCCACTTTCGTCCCCATCGTCGCACCCGAGACGCACCTGTCCCAAAGCCATCCGGTTCACATCACTGTTCCCGAGCCCTCCAGACCACCGCAGAAACCGTACCCCGTCGTCCAAGCTCCTTCTCTGGAGGACGTAACCAAGCAGTATATGTTGACTTTGAACGCTGTCGATACACCTGTTCCCGTAACCCCAGAAACCTCTAGGTCAACACCTGCTACTCCAACCACAGGGGAAGCGAAGCTCCTGAGGAAGGCCAACGATGACCTGAGCTCTGCAGCTCAGAAGAGCAAACCCCAAGTGGTGAGTACCAAGCTTTTGTGAAGTTTATTGTGCCACTTTTTGAGTAACATCGCTGTGTGTGAAAGCATCCCTGTTAGGCTCAGCTGAAAGTTGTAAAAGTTTGTTTCCCCCTTAAAGAATGATCTTTTCTTCTTATGCTTTTTACTGCTCTTTCTAGTGTCATGGTGGGACCGGACATGATGTTTAATGTGCTCCTTTTGACTACTAGACCCAGAATACAAGGGTGATGCAAGCTGATAAGTTAACAGAATTTTGGTTTTGCAGATGCAGACAGAGAAAATCAAATGAGAAACTTGAATTATAAAAGAGCCATTTCTTTTAATTTAATTTTATATTTCATCTTTAGTCTTTGTAGTCTTCCGTTGTTTCAGAACCCTTTTAATTTGAATGTTAAATGCTAAGAAGTCACCATTTATATGGTTTTTGCTAGGCACGAGCAAAGATATTAATAAAATTTACACTAAAGTTATTAGTCTTGTTAGAAGACCTCAGGAGTTCAAGCCAACTTACACTTTAGAGTAGGTTGTTAATGTGGTAGCATTCAGCCTTAGAATCCAGATATTTGAATGTGTTAGGATTGTTTTTTATCTTGAGATGTGAGCAAGAATGAGAACAATGAATGAGAACAAAAGTTCTTAATGATTTCTATGTGTTGCATAAGATCCTGCTTGTTCCATCTCTTACCTGGTTTTGCTCTAAAGCATTGCTCTTGTCTTCCAGTCTTCCAGTATGAAACCTTTGATTTGTTAACATAACATTAGCATGTATTAAATTCTGTTACCACTGCTTGCTGTTACCACAGTTTATATGTAAAAGTAATGTTTTTAACTGAAGAGAGAGAAATCTTTTGGTAAGGTACAGCTAGTAGATGCTGCCTCGGACTTTAGTTATAGAATACAAAAGCAATGAGAAGGAAGATGATTGCTTGCGCTGGTAAAAATTCAAGCCCCACCCGGTGTACAGCTGAAACAGGTTTTGAGGGTTTCTTGCATGATGTAGCTGTGTAATATAACTGATCTGATGTATATGCCTTCTGATAATTTCTGATCGATAATAAATAAATAAAAGTGACTAAAAACAAAGAATCTCTCAGTTAGAATTCCTTCTGAGGAAACTGTATTTTCTTTAAACTAATGCTATGTGTAGGGAGCAGTTATAGTTTTTTTTTATCTGTTACAGCACTGATTCGTGTTAAGATTATACCTGTTTGTACTAGTACCTCAGAACGCGGATGGAGAAACTTAATAATAACACCAAGCCATTACTGCTAATAGCTGTAGGCATGGATCCAGCACCTAATAGCTACAACACCTCATGTTTAATATTTACTTCAATATCTAGCTGACAAAGGCAAGTCCATTGTCTTGCAAGACTACTATTCATTAAAGAGGTATACAGTAGATGGTGAGCCTTGGTTTGTGTTAAAATAATTCAAATACACCAGTCTTTGATTGTATGAGTAGTTTTAAGGTGCATTATAGGAGAATTTCAGCTAAATGTGCCACAAAAAACAGAAGTGCTATGTTTACACTTTAAATTGAGAGATTTTTACAATTTAAATAACACAAAACTGGTTTCCCCTTTTTTAGGACTTATTTACTGGGATCTTAAAATATACAAGATGAATAGTACTGAAAAATTCAAATGAGGTCAACCAAAGCTTAAAAGAACTCCAAGAAATACAGCTGTGGAACTTGGTTGGTTGCATTAAAAAGAGAAAGGGAAGAGAGCCCAGTTTAACCACTACGTCAATAACGCTGATCAGATGTGAAGTGCTCTGTGCAGGCCACATGGAGCACACATTGTCAAACCGACCTGGTTTTAAGATGTACTGTACAAAGAAATGTAGGATTCATTTACCTGAACATTCAAAGATGTTTCTTCACTGGTCAATTGCAGGAAGTTCAGGGGCTGGATGAGCATTTTGTCTGTGTGTGAAGTATGAGATTTTTTGTGACTTGAGTCATGCCAATGTTATGGTGAGACGACAGACAAGGTGCAGCTTTTATCATTTTTTTCTAGTCATAAGGAGGAATATGTCCTACGATTCTGTAACGCGCAAGCTCATAGTGGTGATCCTTTTTCTTAGCTGCCTGGCGAAAGCAGATTTTATTGATTTTTATGTTTTGCACTGCCTTTCACAGCATTGATCAATGTAGGCTAATCACAGTGTTGACCTGATTTGAACTCCGCACTCACTTTCCTTTCTAGGAGGTTCAGCTAGCGGACTATAAGATTGTTCATGAGTTAACAGGTCTTCAATAGGCAGAGAACAAAGGACCTCCCTTATACAGTCTCTGAGTGTAGTTTAATAGGAGTGTAGTGTTAGCACAATAAACTAGGTTATTTTTGTGCTGCCCATTTGTTGATCCTTTTATATGGAGGTCAGCTTTAAAGGTCAGATATTGCACTTGGTATATCAGGTGAATATGTGCTTTTAATGAGAATGTTGTGTATACTTACAGTATTTTAACAAACTCTCAGCCCCTCACAACACAACATTTTCTGTCCTAGCAGGAATATTAGGCCTTGATTTTTGTGTGGTATTTCATGACGGACAAAGGAACTGTACCGTTTATTTGTTGATCCGTATTCTATGCAGTAGAATAAGTTTGTGTGTCATGGGAAATGCTGATTGCATCTTTGTGAAGAGCTGCACTCAGTGTGAACCTTTGAGTGCATCATTAAAACTGAAATGTAATGGCAAGTTGGCCTGCCAATTGTTGAGCTTTGATGTTTAGAATGTCTATATTGTTTCTTCTTTAGTTCCTGTGGACAGGCGTCAGTTTTATAAGTATTGGTCTGTTTGTTTGGAAGACTGTTTTGGGAACGTTATCATTGGGCCATGCGGAACGGAGCTGCATGAAAAAATGTCACTCCCTGTATTTTTTTTAATTCGCTCATCCATGTCACCATTGCATTGCACACTCAGTGCGAAAAAGCAGGTTGCAAAGCCAACCTCTGTGGAGGGAGACTTGTTTAGAAGAAAGGATTAATGACCAACTAAATCACTCCTCCTTGTATTTGCCGGGGTTGTTTTGCTGGTGGTTCACATGAATTAACTCCTCTTTTGCTCCTCTGTGTGAGACATTCGCCAAAATTGATTTTCTCCCCTTTAGTGTGTTCAGCAAATGTGGGGAAAAAAACACTTGGATTAAAAGAAGCCTGCGGGGCCAAGCAGATATTTCCTCACTTTAGGAAATGCATACAGAAACAAAACGTGGTTTAGATACAATTTTTCAATGCTGTTTAAATAGTTATTTTTTATGATTTTTTTATGCTTTCTTAAAATGTATTCAGTAATTGTCTTTTTTTTTAGTATCTCACTATGAATAACGCCTGTTGGTTGGCAGATATATCCCATAAAGAGATTTAAATCCCTTTAGCTATTGATTCTCTTGTCCCAGGTTAGGAATACATAGCAATCTGTAGATTAAATTAGCATCTTCTGTGTCGGGTTAGAGAAATTGACAAAGGTCATCCTTCTTGTTGACCATTCCATGATGCAGTTCTTAAAGGCGAGCGAACTTTTGCTTGTGGTCATTTTGCAGGTGTGACATTTGTATGGTATATTTAGTTTTGACTTTTGACATGACTAAATGTAACATACTGAAATAGCTGAAATGAAATCAACAATCTCTCTTAAAGATGTGCTTTTTTATTTATTTTATAATAAAGAAATGTAAACCGGATCCAGGATAAATCAGATTGTTTTTTAAATCTTGGCGACTTCATGACAAAGATGGAAGAGCCCTAGAGCTGATGCTCATCAGCCTGCAAATAGATTCACTGCTTCCGAATAGCTGCATCTTCCATTCCCTGATCCAGAATGTCTGAGACTATTTAATAAGATCTTTATTGACCATATGCAGTTTCTGGTATTAGGAATTTGTCTTTTCACATACCCCAGCTTGCTCTACATGAGACACACAAACAAGGAGAGAAGCTTGGGGTCAGAGTGCAGGGTCAGCCATTTATACAGCGCCCCTGGAGCAGTTGGGGTTAAGGGCCTTGCTCAGGGGCCCAGCGGAGTAGGATTCCTCTGCCGGCTGCGGGATATGAACCAGTAACCTTCCAGCCACAGGCGCAGATCCTTAGCCACAGAGCCCCCCCCCCTTTTTAACAGCGTCATGAATGTTGTGTATTTTGAAATTAGCCGAAAGGTTGTCCCTCCTTGCTTATGTTTTACAGGCTTTTGAAGCCAAGTAAGCGACTAGAGCCTAAATCTGTTGTCATTTATGGTTCCCTCTCTCGGAACCAGACAGACATCCTCCTGTTTGCCTTTCCCTCATGAGGCGTTATCATGTACAGTAGGTCTTCACACCATTGTCCATTGAAGAGCAAAACTGCAAGCACAAGAAAACTAGAATCTTTGTTTTTTCAAGTACATCTTCATCATGCATGTACTGTACAGTGTTTCCTTGTAGTGATGGTGAATAGCAGTGATCTTTCCCTTTTAAACTATGGATTTATTCCAATGTCTGATGAGGGTCAGGGGTTAAATTACCTTTTGCGATCCTAACCTTTTCTAATTTGCAGAATTGATTCTTTATTAACATGATGCCTTGAAGAGACGGTAAGAGCAGGCAGGAATGTCAAAGGGGTCAAGGAGGCTTTTACAGTATATTGGTTTTGTTTTCAATGTTGTAGTTGTCAGTCTTCTTTCTGAAAATGTCTCTAACGGTCAAATTTGAATTCGAGTTTAGGAGGTGCAAGTAGCTCCATTTTATTATTCATTTTCATCATTTTTGTTTTGTTTGATCGTGTCTCCGCTTAATACCATTTGTGCTAAGTTTCGTCTGGATTGTGTCACTTGCAAAGTAAACAGACCCTTTTCAGTACAGTTTTGAGAGGAAAGCCACAGTCAGGTACCAAGAAAAGTGAATTTTTCCCTTTTGTGGTTAAGAAGCCTGCTACAACTTCCACACCAAAGACCGTAAAATACCATGTATTAGGTACTTAAAACATAATTGACAAAGCGGTGTTGTAATGTCCAATAAATCATTGAATTAAAATTTTCCATACATTAAGCCACGCACTTTTTTTTCTCCTCAAACCCTTTCAGACAGTTCTTAACTGGAAGCATAGTTGGAAAATGAAGTCATTCCCTTCAGGCTGAATGAAATCAGGATCAGGCCAGAGATCAGGTATATATAGTATAAAGTTATAGTGGGGGCTGGGAGTGGACTGTGCAGTGTTTTCACAAAAGCAAGCTGGTGGAATGTGCTTCCCCAGTGCTAGCATACTGGAAGGATGAACCGTTGTTTTGTAATGTATGCAGAAAGGAAGACAGCGCATGCTGTAGACAATGTTTTATTGCTCATACTTTTACATTGTCCTTTATCTTTCTTTCGAGTCTGGAAAGCAGTGAAAAATAAACTGAAGAAAGCCCCCTTATTTATTTATTTTTTTAGTAGTCTGCGTTGCTACTGGTTAATATCAAGTTTCCCTGGGAAGGATTTTTTGTTCTGCTGCTGGAAAGCAGGCAGAAGGGTAATGGGCTTGAGAAAATGACCCAAGGTGTTCGGAGACGTTCCCTCTATACGTCATGCCTGCTGTAACTTAATGTGCTCTCCACCTGTCTGCACTTTTTAGAATAATGAAAGGATCATCCGAACGGACAGAGGTGTGCTTGATAAACATCTGGCTCTTGTGATTCCTGTTCAGCTTTATTATTCCTTCCTTTCCCACTGCAACCGTAGCGGTTAGTCTTCGTATTTAATCAAAAATGTTTCCTTTAATTTTTTCCAGTTGTCCAAAGGTATGTTTGGATGGCTGTCGGTTCCCTTTTCTGGCCCTGTGGATATAGTGTGTGTTTTATTGCAACAGTGGTCTAGTTAGTGGTAGCGAAATGAGCTCTGAAACAGCGCACATTTAGTCAGTACAAGTATTCTGCTTGTCATCAGAATGAGATGGGGCTGATTCCTGACGCTGGCGTGCCGTGATTCTGTAGCGCCAGGCTTGTGTTTTACTCGGGGAAACAGGAGAGGCATCTAAAAATGTCCCGCTGATGGATTCCAGGCCTGCCGACCTGCGCGGTAATTGAAAATGCGTGGCTGACTAAAATCAGGCCATGAGCTGTAAAGTGGTCTGGTATGAGAGTGTAGCTGTGATTTTTCATTTCTGCTTCAGAATTGTGCAGAGTCCTGAAACTGCACCTGTACTTATACAGGATCCATATGGGCGATGAGTTACAGTGCCTTTTGAATTCCCTGCCATTGCTTATGTTCTTTTCAGTGAACCAAACCTGTTGGGCTGTAGCACAAGTATGGACAGGAGAGAGCCATAGAGAGACTGGTGGCTTTTGTTATCAAAGTTTACTAGAATACTCTGCCGTTTTCCACACGTGGGGTCTGCCGTAAGTCCTTGTTCTTCATAAGGAATTTCCAAAACTAAAACATGCATCTTACCGGCATATGATCTAGTCCTCCTGCAGGTGGTATTGCAAGGCGTATGGTAAATACAGTCACACATTCGTGTGTAAATGGCTGTGAAATTGTCTTTTCTGTGAAATTCTATTGGTGTTCCACTCTGCTCTACATAAATGAAATGAGATCTGTACAATCACATGCTGTGGGTTCATGTCTCACAGACACCAGACGGCAACAACTTTTTATATGAATTGTTATTATGGAAGGAACCTTTACCAAGATCTTTTTTTTATGAAAACAAGCCTGGGTTCTTCTTTGTATGAGTCTCTTTAAATCGGAAATACATACATCTTTGCAGTTTCCACTGTTGACTGGATTTAATGGAATTCCTAGATGTAAGGGGGATGAAACCGTCTTTTTGTTTAATGTGAATGCTTTAAACTGGCATTTGAACCCTGCCTTGGATGTTGCCACGACGTAAATGAATTGCATCCTGAAGTAATCAATCACCGGTAACGGGGGCAGACAGTTGGCATAGGGTCTGTGCTGTATCTTTTTTCTTTCTTTCTTTTTTTCGTATCCTCCTGCTGCCTGACATATTCTTCCTTAACTGGTATTGGAATGTCTGCCCCTCACCGAAGGGAAGAAAAACAACTAGGATTGGGGTAAAAAGTTTCTGAAACTGATGTCTTGCTTCTATGACGTAATCATATAGTATACTGTTTTTGACCTGCATTTTGGTTTGAATTAATGTGGGTGTTGTACCTAGCATCCTTGAGGATACCACGTTAGTCTTTTTAGATTTAGTTTTTGCCTCTTGGTTTTCTTGTTCTATAATCAGTGACATCTAAAGACAGGAATCCCAAAAGACAGAGGTGATGCAGAGCGTGTTCGCAGAGCTGTAAATTCTTCAGTAGACGTCTAGAACTTCCTGCACTTTTATTTTAATACACAAAGCATTTCCTGTTGCTTTTCACCAGCTTGTAAAAGGTAACTGGCCCGAGTTTCTGACTTGGGAGGGAAATCGTACTGACGGAACGTTTTAGGGCCTGGAAAAAAAGTCTTAATTTATGAAATATTGAAAATATTGAAGATTTTGACCAATTAAAGGTTCTACGAGTTGCAGCTAAAAAGCTGTTGTTTGTGTTTCCTCTTTTAACACTTTTTAATCATATCGCCCACTTAAGATGAAAATCTCCACTAGAATTACTTTTTTCTCTCTCTCTGTTCAGGTTGCTTTTAAACCTTGTGATCCATGTGTTTTGGGGATGTTAAGGAACAGTAGAGCCTGCTGTGCTGCAGAATTGCAATAATTTGAAATAAATGTTCCCTGAAATTGTACTGCAGGTGTGTTGTATTTCAGTTTCTATCCTGGCGAAGCCAGTGCACTGGCAGAAAAAAATGTGACATTAGGCAAATGCAGTGCTGAAATATTGCAGGCCTTCAACAAAAAAGCAAAAATAAGCCAGAGGAAAGTCAGATTAAAGCAACACGTGGCACGAAGGGACATCAACCAATTTGTTTTTCTTGTATTCAGGCATTTTTCTGTGCTCGAAATTGATGTGGTACATGCATGGCATAAATAGATGACTGGAGTCCACAGTTATTCTTAGCTCATTCTCCCTGTTTTGCCAAGCTGTCAGAGCTGTAGATAGTGCTGTCTCTTGCCGGTATAGTGATGGACGGCTTTCTGGCCTCAGAATCCCTGTGGAGCCTCGATGCTTGTTTCTTTCCTAACAAGCCACTGTGCTGCCTCTATGAAACGAGAGGTATGTAGTCAAGCCATGACTTTGTTCTACTAATTTCATCTTAAGTCCGCCTTGGACAGCCTTTACAGCTAGTCCAGAAGTGCAATGCTGTCTGCCAGGTATACCAGAGGAACAAATTGTTTTTCAAAGCTGTTGGAGGAACTTGAAGAAAAACCCCTCATCTCCAGGTCAAAATCGGTTGATTGTTCCCGCATCCCTCCTTGACCTTGTAAACTGTCAGTTGGTCATCAACTCTATATGCAATGACATCTGGTGATTTTTGTTTGTCTGCTGGATGTATAACTACCGCAGACCCCAGAGATCATGGGTGATAGTGGGAAGGGAGCATGTGGTGGCTTGAAAAGTCTTTGACAGTATGAGATGCAGTGCAAAGACTCTCAAAGTCTTTCTGTAAACTTGGCAATTAGAGAAATTTCTCTCCTGCTGCTCTTGAAGTGTTTCTTTGGAAGTCACCGTGACGGCACAAAAACTGAAGATTTGCTTTACATTCCCCAATTAAGTTGGAAAGTTTTAGCCCACTATCTGGAACAGAACCTCCCATGTCCTTCTTTATCAAGGCTTGTGTAATCTTATTCACTTTTCGTTTTCACTTTTCACCGCAAGGAAATGTTAAAGGCACTGCACGTCGTTTAGAATTGTATCTTTTAATGACAAGAGTTTTTTGTTAAAACTTTTTCTAGTCATTTTTTTTGTATGACTTTATCTGCTCAATGATGTAGCTTGCCAAAAAAAAAAAAAGATTGGCTACCCTAAGATGGGTTCCTAAAATTCACAGGCTAAAGCCCCAAGGTTTCACAAGTGGTCATTTAATGTTCTTTTTACCTGAGCTATCCTTGCTTTTCTTTGATTTGTTTCTTCTAGTTCTGTTCCTGAAAATTGCTGTGCTAGATAACACGAATGCCTTTAAAACTGTGCAATGCTGAAAAATCCCTGCAAACTCCCGTTTCCAATAAAATGCTATATGTATTGCAGACGTGTCTTCTATGACATAAAATGGATGTGATAGTGCAAAAAAAAAACCCCAGTCTTAGACTTTTCAAGCCACTTTCTGTCTACAACTGAATACAACTGCGGTTCAACTGCATGATCTGTGGGATCTGTATTTCTTTTCTTCTTTCGGGCTTTTGATGCAGAGCGTCAGACCACATGTTTGTGAATCCCTGACTTACTAAGGAAAGCAGGATGAGAGCCACAGAGCTGATAAACAGCAGTGTGGGTGTAGAGATGACACATGCGCATGAAACAAGAAGACATCCATCTGCAACAGGATTCCCCAGTCGGAACCCCACCACCACTTTGTGCTGGAGATCATTAGGAATTCTGGTTCGCCCTTTCTGAGAGAGAGAGAGAGGGAGGGAGAGGGAGAGAGGGGCCAGCCGGTTGGAGGCCACATCATGAGAAAAGCACTGGGGAAGGGCACAGAAAAGCAAGAGCTTTGAAATTTCCCATGGTACCGCTGGCAGTGGTCCAGATGGAGGCCGTGCCATAGGAGGATCTGTGGAAAGTGTGTGGTGGTTACTGGGAGAAGCTTTTCCTCCAGTTGTAGGAGTCAGTGAGGAGCAGATCACTTTGTCTCATCGTTTTGAGTTGTTAGAAAGCACAGATCAATACACACGTAATGTAGCTGCAGGCACTTAAGTCCATGCTGTGCCCTAATTGGCAATCACAGAGGGCAACAAGGGGACACTTTATTTGGCATGTGTGCTGTTGCATTCACTTGACTTTTTTTTACCTCCTGCCCTGCTAAGAGAGGGAAAGAATGGCAAATATGTGATTCAAAATACTTTTTTAAGCCAGACCTGCTGTAGCGTTTGCAGGGGAGCTGCAAAGACCGACAGGCTGAGAATTTACATAGCCTTTCCTCTCTGCTAGCAGGCAGGATTATTGTTTTTGGGATGTGAGCAACACAAATGTTTTGTTCCACTGAGGTAGGAGGTCCGCTGGAAAAAAAAAGATCTGTTTATTATGGTGTCAGCAGGTCTTAAAATAGTTTTGAAGTTAACCGACCAGTGCAAATAAAATAATAATCTTCTGTCCCTATGTTATTGTACAGGTATATGCTAATATTTTAAAGATTAAATTCATGTTGTAACATAACTGCTGGTTAGGTTGGGAAGGAAGGTTCTGTTAGTACTTCAGGTGTCTTCTGCTGCAGTGTTCTAGATCAATTTCAGTTCTTTGGATAATCGTTCACCTGGTTGATGAAGTTAAATGTATCAAAACCTTTGATCTCACTGTGAATTGTAGCCATTTATGAATAGGAGTTGGGGATTCTTAAAACTGGATTTAATTTTGTAGTTAACTTCCTGCTGCTTCCTGTTATTTCAGACAGGCAGTGAATGTGTGGAACCCCAGGGCATTTACTGACAAATTGAAGCTGCATGAATGCAGACCCACGATCTTTATCCTCAGCATGAAGAGGATCCGACCCCCCTGCAAATGATAAAAATCAGTGACTGTATCCTGTTCGTGACAGAAGTGTCTACAGAATCGGTCTAAAAATTGTAAATGTTTGAAAGTTGTTTTTTTTTGTCACCATCCTTCATTGCCTTTTCTTTTTATGCTTTAAGATGTTAAACACTCCTTGGTTCTGTATTTTGATTTCCAGCATTCTGCTGGTAGCATTAATCTTCCGTGTTTTGGGTCACAATACCAAAAAGCTAATAAAGAGGTGGTGTTTTTATCTGGTGGTGAGAAGCAGCTGTTTGGTGGGCTGCAGGTGGTTAATTTTGTCAGTATTATTCTGCCTGAGCCCATGATCACTTGATGTGCAATTGGTAACGTTCTTTGACTACCTGAAGATGACCTGTTCTGCCTTAGCAGGTAAACTGCGTCTCGAAGATGAATTAGCCTCCATATCCAGTGGATATTTTCATATGTTAAATGGAGATTTACCATGCGTTTCCTCAAGTGCTGAGCTTGTTAGGGATTGAAATTGGAATGAAAGAAATAATGAATGGGCATCTCTGGCCTATTTTTCAGTTTAAAAAAAACGTTGTGATTTTTTCCCCCCACTTTTTGTGCTGGAAGAATGGCGAGGCTGTGTAAAAGCTTGTTTCCTGAATATGGGCAGTATTTTTGTAGGTTTAAAGTTTGTGAGGATTGGATCACTCATTAACCCTGGCTGGGAGTCCCAAAGCCTTTGAGCTCTTCTCTTTTTAATTGCTTCCCTTTTGTTTCCTTCAAACTTTCTGTCTTACTCAAAAATTCTAGACCTGTCACTGAAACACCCCTCAATATAGAGAAAATGAGCTATTTTGGCATTTACCACAGATGTCGGGATGCCTTATCATTTTCTAACCCTGCTAAGTGTATGTTTTTCTTCACAAGCTAGCCATCTTCTAGTCATTACCTAGGAAACCACCCTTTCTAATTACAGAGTAGAGCCGTTATGTAAGGGTAACGTGCTGTGAATGCTTTCTCTACCTCAAGTTAGAGTCACAACTGATTACATTTTTGGGGGTGCTGTGGAGGTGCGGAGGGGTGGGTGATGTTCTGTATTTTTGGTCATAACGCACCACGTCGTAAGTCCTCAGTTCGTTTATAATATTTCAGCTCTACATAGCACTCCAGGCTTTTGCCCTGTGAGGGGAGGGGGATTCTTTGTAAACCTTTTGCACCTTTTTCTTTCAGTCAGTGGGTTTAGGGTAAAAGTGGGCGGCAGATATTGGCTTGCTTTCGGCTTTAAAACAAAACGGCGCACACTGTCATTTACGTGGAAGGATGTATTATTTACATGTATAAATGCTGCTGGATCATAAAATGGAATGCGTGCGGCTCCTTTCAGCGTGATAGAAGTTTTAGCGGACCGTTAATTATGCGCAGACTTGCCGTTAAGCGGGCGATGCTCAACCCTACCCATACATATTAAATACATGAATACATAAATCCGTGTTATGCTACTGAGGAGCCTATGAGGAGTTTGAAATGCTTCTGAATTGCTCTTTTGGTTCCCTGTCCTCTCTCTTCTGTCGCTAGTGACATGAGGACTGAGATTGTGTTGTTATTCTTGAGGGAATAGTTTTACCTGCAGAACCTCAGCTGTTCTTCAACAAGGCCCTCATAGGTGTTCAGTGAGGCAAAGGGTTTTAAATAAGGCAGAACTGTCTAATGTAACCCACACACTTTAAGCAGCTCAACATGTTTTTGTGCTCTTATCCAGAATGCAAAAGCTCAGTGCAACATCAAAACATCCAGCAATATTGTCCCTGAGCTACAGCAAGGCAGGTTTCCATCAGCTGTTATTTATACAGATTTGTGTTGAATTTGGTTTCAACTTGGATGCCTGAATCATCAGAGAACCGGTGTCGTTTTTCCACAGGAAGGACTGCTGACTTATTTTTTTTCTGAATAAAAAACTCCAAAAAGGCCATTGCCGTCCTTTCCATATTGCTAATTGTTGTTTGGTTTCTTGGGTGGGCCTGAAAATAATAATGGTTTTGTGGTTCAGTTTTTTTCCCTCTTGTTTTCTGCAGTTGGGGTGGAGAGAAGCACATCTGGTGTTGTGTTGTGACCTATGGTTCACTCCCATGCCCTGATTCAGTATGGCTCTGTGTTCGCTTCATTTCTACTGCACCGCGCACCACAGGGGTTGCAAGAGGGTGTGTGCTTTTGTATTTAAAAAACAGAAACAAGTCCTTGTCATCTAACAAGATTAAATTTCACATGCACCGATATATTGTCAAAGATGCATGACGGTGCAGATGTTTATATATGACAGGTGATCATTCAGTGCAAACAGGGAGTTTTGTTTGATGGCCCTGCCAAACAAGATAATGGCCTTCCTCCTCCTTTTTCTTGGTTTTGTCAACTGTTTGACTGGTAATTCAACTGGTAATTCTGCCCTTTATGTCAACTTTGTGATTTCAGTGGTTGTTTTTCATCTACCAGACGGCACCTGGTAAGTGTGTGATGCAAAGATCCATTTTTGATGTGACAACCAGAGCCGTTTGAGGAAAAACGGGAATAAAAAGACAGAAAATAGAGGACCTCAAGACTGGAAAGGCTTTTTACATAATGTGCCGGTCCTATCCAGATTCCTGTTGAGAATGCATTTCGGAATCATCATAGCTGGCATCAGTCTTTCCAAATTTAGCGAGGCTAAATACAATCCTGCTGCCCGAGCCAACCAAATTTGGTTAGGTAAAGTTCATCATGTCCACAGGATTTGAAAAAAAAAGGAATAGAGAACTCCTTGAAGTTTCTAAAATGGACTCCTCTGTTTGCTCCTTAATTGATTTCAATCCAGTGGAGTCCATTAAACTGCGTCAGTGTGCTCTTGAAGCCTACCAGAACTACCTAATGCTCCTCCAATGGCAAATTTCTAAGCTTGTTAAAATGCTGCAAGTCTGCAGGGATAACATTAGCTGAGATTAGTTAGTTCTCACTATGTGTGAAATCGTCTTGGCGCCTCTGTCCTCATATTTTTTGACTTCATTTGTTTGCCAAGTGCAGACATTTCGACTGGAGCACAGCCGATGTGTTTTAACTGTGCCGCTTAAGATTAGGGAAGAAGTCTGAAGTTTTTGCCTTCTAATCATGATGATAAGCTAAATGGTGTTGAAGAGGAAACAATCACCTCACTCCAACTCTTCGGCTCTTTTCCATTCTTTACGGTGTTGTCTTATTCGTAATCTCAGAAACTCTACTCGAAGATCATTCCCTTTTTCCTTCACTAAGACTCCCTCTATGACTCGTGTATCTTTTTCAGCACAAAGGTGACTTACGGCTGAATCTAAATTTTGTTGAGCAAATCATTTTTAGTGAATTGCATGTTTAAATCAGTGTGTTGAGAATGAAAAGGCTGATAAGCACCATAGATCCCGGGTTTTTATGCTCTTTGTGGTTTAAGATTAACCAAGCTATCTGAAATATCTCTCAGATTCTGTGTAAGTGGTGTTCTCTTAGATCCTGTGTTTATAGTTTATCTTTAAAGTAACCTGATGAAAGACTAAAGCTATGGTGTTTTTTGAGGCTTTTTTAAAGGATATTGTCAGGTTTACTTCTCTAATCCTGATGATTAATGGTTTGACTGTCATAAATGTCATAAATTACCGAAAGGAGGTAAGGAGCCTTAAATTGAAGAATTAAATGTCAAGAGATAAAGTTTTCATCATATCAGGCTTTATAGTGATGTAAGTGAGAAACCCCTCATGACAGCAATTGACTCTACCTTTCCTGTATGGGTTTGTGTGCATAAAAACAAATGTTCTAACATGGAAATTATATCAGTCCTGTGCTGAAGTACCTCTTGTCCAGTAAAGAGACTTCAGAGATGTGTAAATGTCTAAGTGGTAGTGTTAAAGTTTTTCTAAGGTGTTGCCTATGAACCACTAGAGACATTTATGGAAATGTTGTTATATAGTTACATTACTCCACAACAAAGTGATTCACAGTAGTAATCCCTGCAGTACAAACCAAGTATTACGAAATATAGTCCACTGATTTTGTTTTTTAGCTTTGATAGCTGTATTAGAGTAGCAAGACACCATTATGAGGCTAACATTTTGGCTATTGTTAAAAGTAAAACCACATTTCCAGGTGTTCTGTAGTACAGATTAGGGTATTGAATCTGTATATTTAAAAGAGAATCTCTGCAGCTGGTGTGTTAAGTGCTGTTTGATGGTTCCTTATAGTTACTATGATGGAGACCCTTATGACCTGGGAAAGCTCTTGTTGTCTTGTCTTTCCTGTCATTTTCCCTACAGATTTCAGCCTTCTTCCCTTGGCTTTATTTTGTAAACCCCTGCAATGTTCGCTGCAAGCCTTTTCCTGTGCTAGTATTATTGTGAAGTGCCTGTCACCATAAATAGAGGAATACATACAGCTGGAATAACAGAGGATGTTGCAACTGGTTCTTTTTTTCGCCTTCTTATCCGAAATAGAAAATTTCCGCGTCATTTTAAGTCGTAGTTTGCATGGTCTCCGTTTCCTTTTTGGATGGCTTTTTTGTCACAAAAATATTGCATTCTGTGTTGACTGGTACACTGCTGTGCTTCTAGTGAAGGACCTCCCTTGGTTATATGCGACACTGAATACTCTACCCAGCAATAAGACCTCAAGATGGGTTTCTCATGTATGACATGAGTGGTAGAACGCAGAGCAAGCAAATGTGCATCAAACATGCTGTAGAAGCTTAATCTTAAAAAAAAATAAATCTAATGCACCAGTATACTCTCATTTCCCATTTCCCAGTTTTTAATGTCCTGTTAAGATGAACCTTTCAGAGTTTGCTTTTTTAATGTTATACAGTTATATGATGGGAAGTAACATTTTAATCGGTAAAATCAGGCACACTCCTCTTTTAACAAGGACTGTGCTGCAAGCTCCAAAGCCTATGCTATTTTACGCTTTGCAACCTTTCTCTCATTAACAACCAGAGAAGTAGATCATATCTTTGGACCTGGCAGCCTTTCAGACATTGTCATTTAGTATTGCCGTGTCTCGTATTAAACTTGTCTTGTATTCTGTGACTGGCAGAGATCATGATGAACTGAGTGGACCCCCCGTTTCTCCCTGGTAGATTTTCTCTGGATTCTCTCCCTTTCCATTCAAATTTTAACATTTGAATATCGATTCCTTGCTCCAAGCTGCTTGGTGCCCATCTCATTCAGTTGAAATCCATCTTATCTGTTCAGATCTAACAGACACAGTCGCTGCAAGAACAAATAAATGTTTGCCAGTGCTGTACCTCCTTTTATGTGTATGGCAGGAATTGTAGGTTATAGCGCTGAATTGTTCTTCTGTGTTTAGTATTAATGAATGCAGTGTAGCAAGCATGTGAAATTATTTACCATCCCGTTGTTCTGTTTCATCATAATGGTTGCCGAATAACAGACAAACCATCTTCTTCCATTAGAGTGTGTTGGACTTGATTACTGTGCTTTTCGTCTCTGTCTCGGCACGTGAACGATTTTAAAATCCCCTCTTTTCCTCGTTTCGAACTGTTTCAAAAGGCAGGAAGACTGCACTCACAGAGGGGACCTGTGTGTTTACTGTAGCAGGTTAATTGTTTATATCCGCACAGGGAAGCGGAAAAGCATGTATATCAATGAACTCTCCGTCCAAAAATAATCTCGGCATTCAAGTATTACAGTACAGCAAAGCTGCTTTTAATTGAAGTGCCTGAACCTGATGAAGGAGTCTATCTAATTTCTTCTTTATCTTTTGCTTTTCTCCAAAGGCCTCTTGCATAGTAATGCCCCCAGATTACTGTAGCTATTCATTCTGTAAATCTTGGGGTATTTTTAGCCTTTGAATTCTTCTTTGTCCTAAACTTGACATCTGCTTTTTATTTGGTGCTGCTTTAGCAATTCCATAAAAGACAAAGTTGCATTTATAAGTGGGAAAATCGGCACAGTAAGATATTTAAATAAACCCCTCCGTATTGTTCAAGGTAAAGGTTTAGTAAGGCTACTGTGCTCATGTTCCATCAGAAAAGCTGCAGAAAGTTCCCATAACAGTTCTTTGATGACTTCTCTTTTATCAGATTCCGGAAGTGTGTTGTCTCTTATGTTTCTCTGATGTGAATTACAGAAATGTTTTTTATATTGAAGTCTTACTACAACTTACTAGGACTACGGGTTTTATAAATGAGACATCAATGGGATATATTATTATGAAAAAGAAAACTCACACCCGCATGTCCTTAACCTTGGGAAAATTTCTCACTGATTAAAATGGATAAATATAGCACTGTTTGCATACAGTGTTGAGTTCAGGGATAAAACTGCTGATTAATGTGTCTCCTTCTTCAGGGAAGTGGTCACGCTTCTCCCTGCAGGATGGCATTGTTGTGTGAAATTCTGCAGGCTCCACATTGCGTGTGACCTCTCAAATCCAGATCCTCTCTTGTGCGTATTACCCTTTGACCGGGGTTACGGTGAAATGCGCTAGGTAGCATTGTAATAATGTGTGATTATGTGGACATTCTTGTGCTGCTGCAAGGGGCATTGTAACAGTAGGGCGCAGATATGTATAGGAAGTGACATAGGCCCTATAACTTTAGCTGCTGAGATCTCAGCTGAGAGCCTGAGATTCACTGTGCTCGTAAACCTTAGAAGGCGAACTGAAAGATTGATCAGACGTAGCTGTCATTGATCAATATCTTCTCAGTATTTTACATCGTTGACAAGTAAGAAAAAATAACCATATTCCTGGTTGCTGTAAGAGCAAAATAGAAATAGGTAGCAGATGGAGGTCATCAGATCCCACATTGATTCATACTAATCAGTGGTTCACTTACTGTTTGCAGAAAGCCCTCCTGCTCCTTGTTTGAAAATCAATAAGGTTTTATTTCACTGCTTGTTAATTAAAATACTACCGGTTTTCCTGGCCTCTTTTCATGCTCACTGCAGTCATGCTTACTAAGTGTAAGGTGTAGAATAACTTCTAGCAGATGCGTTCAGTTTTATGGTTTGTATTGATGCAGCATCACTGATAAATGTTTGAAATTTTCCAATATTGACTTTAAACTTCCAATCGGCTCAAACTGATCTTGGATTTCTTGTTTTGATGATATTATCTTTGGGCAATGAAAGTGAAGTTGATAATTGTTGCAAGTAGTTACTCAACTCGTATTTTGCATCTGGCAGTAGATATGACTAATTTGATGTTGAGAGCCTAATGTGTCTATTTAAATTATTTATGTCTGATGTTCATATAAATGCACTTTAAAAACAAAAACAAATCAACTTTACTTGAATGCAAATGTTTAGATAACACATATAGATTGAGGCTCCAGAATATTTCATTTCTTTTTTTGCAAAGAAATGTATTGGCTTTAAACCCATTGACAGCTGTAAAAAAAAAAAAGTAAAAGACTTGTTTTATCCATGCCCAGATAATTACTGTGGACATAACGCAATACCCACAAAATACTCCAAAACAGATGACTAATGCGATAAAGCCTTCTCTGACTTGATTTAGGGTCACCATGGTTTATTGCTATAAGCCTTAACCATAGAAGTTGTCACACCCATAAACTAAATCAAATCCTCCTGTTTTCTACCTGCTCTGGCTTAAATAGCCTTGTTTTTAAAGACTCTGAGACATTATTCAAATTAGAATCAGTGAACACATGCAACAACAGCAACTGTGATTAGATGACACACTGGGATAGTCTGGAAAACACAAGAATTGAAAGCAGCACAAAGTGCCAGGGTTGGTATGAATTTTAATTCCTTCTCCTGATTGCTACCTGTATAGCTAATGTCATTACAGAACTAGACAGGGCGAGTCTGAAGATGTGTACAGTGAGAGCAGAAATGAAGTGGTTAGGCATGTAAAACGTAGTGCTACCGTGGTTTAATTTTTCCTTTATTTCCAATCAACCAACCTTTAATTAATACATACTTTACTCTTTGATTTAAAACTTCACTCTTTGCAATGAATGCTTCACACGAAGAGCAGGTGAAAAAAGAAGCAGAAAACATACAGGAGTGGGCGAAACATCTTTTTAAAAATATACAATTTTGGATAAAGTAGTGGTTCTTAAAGTGTTATGTAGGTCAGAATGTTCCTTAAATATGGTTTATAAATGTTTTATTGTTTTATGTTTTGCTTTTTATAACTGAGAATAACTGAGACTTGTCTTTTTTGGGTTAGCTGTGAGCTGTGTTGTCTGTTGTGATTGCTCTGGTTCAAGTATCACGTTTTTCAGTTCAAACGGTGACCCGCATTAACATCCATTAGAGATGTTCAAGCTGATCAGTATTTTCATGTTTCCTAGTCTGGAGGATACTGTGGAGTGCTGAAGCTCCTGGAAAAAAGAAGCTGAAGCTGAAAGAGCAGAGCCAAGATGTAGGAAGGCGCTGAACGTTTTGGCCTGCTAAAGCACAAAATTTGTGCACTCACAGCACATAGACGATCATGACAGAACACAGAGTACAGAAAATTACCTCAGCCATTTACTGCAAGCAGGAGGGCAAGGGAAATCACTGTGTTGTTGAACTCAATCAGCTCGGCAGGCCTTTCTCCCTGGTGTAATTATTCAACAATTATATAGAACCATGCAGTGGTTTAATCTTAAACACAAGTAATTGGAATGGTCCAACTTCCCTCTGCTAAGGGATTATGGATTTCGCAGGTTGAAATTAATTTAAAAAAATCGGTTCCACATTTTACTCACCTGCAGGGGAAAAATATTTTCATTATTTCATAGCTGCAGTGTGAGATCAGCAGTTTTATTCCTAATGTGCAAGCCAGTTCAAGATAGCAGCCTGTTTTGGTTTCAGTATTTCCCCTGTGAAAACTGCCAGTTTGCAATGCTTTTCTTTTCTCATTGATGGAATTAATAATATACCAGTGTTAAAAGAATAATATAATTATATTATTATTATTATTATACAATTATTAATATTATAACAACAACAACAATAATATAATAGTGGGTAGTCTCCTCCACCACGACCAATGTGTAACCCCCACCTGGATGATGCGACAGCAGCCATAGTGCACCAGTACACTCACCACACACCAGCTCTCAGTGGAGAGGAGATCAAGGAGGCCATGAATTGTGAAGATCAGTGGGAATTTTGTCCAGGACATCGGATTACTTTTTTCGAAAACACCCCAGGATTTATAATGACCATGGAAAATCAGGACCTCCGTTTTATGTCCCATCAGAGGACGGCATCTTTTTTAACAGTCTAGTTTTCTCATCACTATACTGAGGCATTAGGACCTACATAGACTGCTGAGTGAGTGCTCCCTGTTGGTCCTTCCAACAGCAACCTCAGCTTTCCCAGGAGGTCTCCCATCCAGGTTCTGTCCTGGCTCACACCTGCTGAGCTTCATTGGGCTGCCAGTTATGTGGTGTAAGGAGATATAGTTACTGGCATAGTGTATGTATTGTTCATATAGAGAGGCTACATTTTTTGAATATTAGAATTTTATTGAGAATATTGCTTATTTCTTATTTAAAGCTTTTGTTTTGCATACCATTTAAATTATTTGTTTTGGATGCAAGTCCATGTGTAAATACTTGATCTGTTCTGGCATCTACATCTCAAACCTGTTGTTCTGGCTTCCACAAAGAAACACTTGGAAAAGGTCCTTGAATCGGTCGCATCAAGCCATCGGTCTCTTATCAATCTAGCAAGCAAACAAGCCAAGTGGGCCAAGTAGCCTTCTCATTCCAGCCGGTGTTCCTTTATATTCCTGTATTCATTTAATACATGATAACTTTTAGGTAGAGTTCTCTTCATTGTCCGACAAAAAATAATTTCAAAACAATTGACCGACAAGTTTATTTTGTTTCCAGGGTCAAAGGCAAATGTTCCGACTCAGAACGCCTCACAAAACAAGAAAACGGTTGTATACATTATGGGATGTTAGCCTTTACTACTCTGTGTGCTTCGTTTGTTCATCGACTTTTTCCAAACTGTATGTAGTCGGTAGAAGATGATTGCTTGTACGCTGTGGTTACCCTGTGTCGGTCTTCTGTTTGCGATTACCCTGCATCTGTTTTCTGTTTGCAAGAAGCAACTTTTAATATTTTGGAGAGATCTTCTGCGGCAGAGGGCTGAAGTAAAATAGTGACTACAAGGTGAGCATTATCAATCAATCAATCAATCAATCAATCAAAAGAGACGCTTTGAAATTAATGGATGAGGCTGAAGTTGGAGACCCCTTGACTAAAATGCAGTTATTGTTTACTCTTGACTATGCATCATTCTGTATTTGTGACATAACGACCCAGAATAAAAGTACAAAGATAATCAGTAAACAAAATACAAAACATGTGAATACATGAAGTAATGATTGCCTAAAAATTGTTTTGTTATCATTATCCTTTCTATGTATCATTGTAATTACTAGTTCATTTATTTTAAATTTATATAAAATTTGTGAGTGGCGCAGACTCCTTTCACTATTTATTTCAGAATGGTGCTGTTTGGTGTCAGTGACTTGTGGGAACTTTTCCCTCTGACTTCCTTTTAAAGGTATGGGATGTGGTCTTCTCTCACTTAACTGTTTCTGGGATTCATTGGTAACCATGGTGAACAATGGCTGAGGAATTTCGGAGGGAACAGCTAAATTAAGACCGTCACTCCAGCACTATAAATAGGAGGCTGGAGTGTATTTCCATGGGAATTCTATACAGTCCTAAAAACAAACCACACCACTCTCTTCATTTACGTGAACTTTTCAGAAAGAGACCGACATTCGGTTTTTTGTTATTCGGAATACTTGACCTTTTTTAGTAGAACAATGTAGCCAATTGTGAGGAGAGAACTTCATGAATTCTTAGCTGTTTTTTATTGTTTGCTCTTAGGGACAGATACTGTGCCTTAAACATTTGTCCTAATCTTTATTGCATTCCCCATTTATAGTGTGGAAGTGTTGACATTGTTGCTGTCTTTGCACTTTCTGATTAAAGTCTTGTCATAAGAGGATAACTATTTAAAATCAAATCATTTCTAAATACATTGCCTTTCATTGTAACAGGCAACTCACTTGGATAACATCTACGACTGATATTTTTATTTGTATTTTTAAGGAATCTTTTAATTGGTAGAGCTCTTTTCGATTATTTTGTCTTTACATGGCAAGCTTAAAAAAGTAACTTTATACACGCGTTTAATAACAAAGTCAAGGCTGACATAAAAGCAAGGCAGCTGAACAAAGCAAGTTCATAAAACTGTACACAGATTGGTTCATATTACACTTCAAACATCTTTTTTTGTTTTTTAAATGCTTATTAAAGGTCTCCTGTTCAACATCAAAGCAGCGCTCCAAAACACTATCCTAAACTAGAATAAAGTGTTTGGATTCAGCAAACACATAATTACTGTGCTGGCTTCTTCATTTCTTTAAACATTTCTCCAGCGGATGAATTCTGGGTGATTTAAGCCCTCATAACCTGGATTTGAGTTGTGTCTTTACTTTCAGCTTTCACAGAAAAAAGGCTCAGGAACATTATTTCGCCCCTTGGCACAGAAAAACGTACTGTATGCCTACAGCATGCTGTTCTTAAAAGCTTTTTAGAAGGCTCTGAGTCTGACGGGAGGTTTTATTTGGTTGTCTTGGTGTCTTTTTTTTTTTTTAGTGAAGTGTTACTTTAGCATTTGACACAGAGATTTGACTTCCAGAATTCTAATGGCTGTGGACACCTTAGGCCCTTGGTCACTTACTGACAGGGTGACCAGCACAGCGGCTCCAGACGTGACAGGCAGCTTCCCAGTGTGCTTTGATAAGACCCGCTGACAGAGGAAGGAGGGAGGCCAGCCTGTGATCTAATCATCTGGAAAGCAGAGTTGTTGGGCCAGGGCCCGCATGACTAAATCTCCGGCAAAAACCTTCCATATTTGGTGAAAGAATAAGGAGGCTGGCAGGATGGGCCGGCTTCAGCACAGTGTTTAGCAGTGACTGCTCTTTAATAGCGCTTTCAATTTAAACAGTCAGTTTTCATTTAACTCGCATGTTTTAACTCCTTCAGGTTGGAGCTCTGTTTCAGAACTTTTAGATAGATAGATACTTTATTGATCCCGTGAGGGAAATTGCAGTGCAACAGCAGCTTAACACACACAACACAGCCACAGTGTAACGAATTATATACTAATAGTACAATACAATACAATACAATACAATACAAGAGTTACTATTTACTATTTAACTTTCCCTCTCCCACACCCTCTCTGAGTTGGGGGCTTCAGCAGGAAGTTGTATGTTTACTGAATGATACCTCATGTTTGTTTTCTTCTCCCGTTGTTACCCTGTGTTGCTCCAGGTTTAATTTGCACATGCTGTATGAAGACAGGATTCACAGTTTTGGAGATACTAGATATCTAATCTAGATATGTAACCAGTGTGGCACCTCAAGAATGGGAACACTAGTATTTTATGAATTAGCAAGGAATCAAGGAAGTATTCATACATTATAAAACATTGCAGTTTTTATATCACGTTTTACTTTTAGCCTTGTAGTCATATGTATGGCAACTGTAGGTAACAGGATAAATGTTTTCCTTTAATGTTCTGAGATTTTGTTCAGAAAAGTAACACCCCATTGTCATTCAGTGATGGATTCATGTCAAAGCAAACTAGTACCTCTTGGAACAAGTAATAGGTTTATTCCATTCTGAAATAAAGAAGAAAGAAAACACAACATTTCAGCAGTGGAGCCTTCTTCAGGTGTGAGAAAGACAAGGCAGTAAGCAAAGGTAATGTAGCAGGAGAACAAAGGCTGGGAGAGAGGAGGAGCGAGAGGCGGGAACAGGGGGACAGACAGAGTGGCCAATCAGGTAGTGTGAAGTCAGGATGGGTGAAGAGAGGTGTGAAATGAAACCTTCAATGAATGGAGAAAATTTAGAAGAAAAGTAGTCTGTCGTTAAGAGAAGGGGGAAGGTGTGATCCTAGCTGCAGGATAATTTTGGTTTTTGTACTCTTTCTGATGTATGAGTTCGGAAAACCGTCTTTGAGAACACAGACACCTCTTGGATGGGTTCCTGCACCTTTAAATTAGTCTCCGCCCTCCAAGAGAAAATTGAATCCGGAAAAGGTGAATTGAGCAAGGCGTCAATGAGATGTTGCCCCATGTGTGTTAGCAGTGAGCAGAGAATTCAAAATTGCTTATTTCTGAATTTATTGGCTGAATTCCACTAAGTGCTTGCTTTTGGTGAAGCAGTTTCTCTACTCCTGATCTGCTGGCGCAAAATGCACAACCATGTGCTTTCATAAACTGGAATTTGATTTGGTTACTTGGAAAAGATTAGAAAGAGGGCCCATCATTAGGAAGTAAATTCTTGCCCATTCTTGAACTGCAAGCATCCTTCACATCATCCCACTTAAGTCGAGTTTATTTAACATGAGCTCAGGGCGGACTTTAGGAACATCCCCGTAATGCTATCAAGCTGATTTCCCAGCAGAAAGCTGAAGAAAGTCTATTTCCAGAAGGGCCATTTTTAGTGTCATTACAGCAGCTGCAAACAAAGGCCTGGAATTCATCTCTGCCATCCAAGATGAAATGGAAAAGACAGAGTTGCTCAAGGAAGGCCTCTTAGGAAAACAAGATGTTTACAAGTGGAAACAATGAGCAGAAGTCGCTCGTTCTTTCACTTCATAGTTGCTTTTTGTGACTTTCACCATGTTTGATGTTGGCTTTCACTTTGTTCTCTCCACAAAATGTGGATTAGCAATGTTGATAGATCAGCTGTGTCCTCTGTCCGCTGTCAGATTATCCCACTTATCTCATGTAGTAGAAACCACCGTCTTCACCAAAGACCTGATTCATCTCTTACCATTTTTACAGATGTAGGATAATTCTAAGAAAAAAAATATGCAGTACATGGAGAGTATAAAAGAACGTTTTCAGCATGGAGATTTGACTAAAGCATTAAAATGGATAGAGACTGGCAATATTAAACCAAACCACTGCTTTATAAATCACCATAGAAACTGGGACACCAGGTAATGTACGTTTAGCACAGCTACAGCAGATTCAGATCTGTACCGTGTTTGGCAGAAAGCGAAAAGTAAGGTATTTGATTTTCATTAGCCCTGTAAGAAACCGCTTTATCTGTCTCTTGAAACAATAAAGTAGCAGTGAAATTAAACGTTGTTGAGTGGAATCATTGGTCTGATTTGAAACACTGCACTTCGTCAAACACTTAAGGACTGGATTCCAATTGTCTTGACTGAGTGAATGTTTGAATACTGGTGTCACTGGTTTAGAAAAACAATCTTCGCTTTATTTTATACATTTGTTTTCAGAAGTGGCTTATGCAATAAAGGCATTTTTTTAAATATAGATCCATAGGATTGCTTTATGTTACTTTAAAATATTTTGGGGAGACTTTAGTATTGTCTTATCTGCCTTTCAGTACAGTTAAAAATTTGTCATTGACTGCCAGTCAAGATTATTTTGGGAGTCCAAATGTAGACATTTTAATTATCTATAGCTGCCTTCTAGTTTTTGTAATGTTGCAGTCGCAGTTTACGAAGCCAGGCCCTATGACGAGAGTGAAATATTGAATGTTAGCATGCTTCTTCCATCAACAGCTACACCTTTAAAGTTTTGAAACTAATTGTGTAAGTTCTCAGTGCTGGATGACCTCATTTCCCATTGTGTGATGGCATTGGATCACCGTGTTTACAGATACCTTAGCTGACAGAGCAGACAGGCTTTGTCTTTTAATGGGAAAGAACTATGATTCTTTTCTTGGAATGTGCTTTTACACTAATTGTTATAAAGCTATCTGGTGTCTTTTGAAGTATCTGATATCTTTTGGATTGCAAAAGCAAACATTTCCCTTTTTAGTCTGCTTTATGGGAATTGTGCGCATAACTCGCCTGTTCAAACAGACTGAGCTACAGAATCCTGGCTTGCTCTCTAGGGAGCCATGCAGGAATTTGAATGAAACTGTGGTAAATGATACAGTAACATAGTTTGGTGCAGTAAGGTAAAGTAGGCATTACATTTAGATCAGGTCCTTCCCTCTTCTGGCCATAGGGATCCATGCATCTGCTGTTTTTTTTTTTAATTACAGATGAGGTCTTTACATAATTGAACTGGTTAGACGTTTTGTTAGAACCTTTGCAGTTTTTTTTTCTACTCAAAGGTTAGAGATTTTAGGTGAACTTCAGTAATGTAGTAGCTGGAAGGAAAAGGGTTCTTGTATTTGAGAGCTCAGCTGGAACAAACACCTGCAGGTGTGTGGGTCCCCAGTGCCAGTATAGGTTTAGATTCTTGTTCTTATATTAGCAAATGAGAATGTGGGTTCCCAGTCCCAACTCGAGCACGAGTACAGTAGATCTATAGGTTTTCAGTCTATCTGAGATTTTAACAACTTGAAATAGTACAATATTGGCTTAATTGGACCAGTTTAACAGTTTCTTCGAGCTTTTTAGGTGCTGTGCTTTAAAAACTGAATACTGGCCCTCCGGTGACCATGACTGGGGACTCTGTTTTAAGGAAATTAGAGTGCAATGGGACGTATTCAGAAGCTGATGTATAGGGTGGGAGCTTTTTAACATAACATAACATAACATAACATCATCACTTAATTAACCCTTTACAATTTCTTGCATTAGGAATTATCTTTTCGCGTATTTCCAGCTTGCTCTCCATGAGACACACAGATAGGGAGAGAGACTGGGGTCAGAGCGCAGGGTCAGCCATTGTACAGCGCCCCTGGAGCAGTTGGGGGGTTAAGGGCCTTGCTCAGGAGCCCAACAGAGTAGGATTCCCCTGCCGGCTGCGGGATTTGAACCGGCAACCTTCCAGCCACAGGTGCAGATCCTTAGCCACAGAGCCACCGCTCCGCCCCAAACTGTCATCATTTTTAAATAGGAAATTGATATTAGGTTTTGGTAAATATAAGTGAGAGATATTTATCATTTGAAGCTTGTTGTTCCCTTGTACTGCCCTTTCTGTATTTGAACACATCTCCTTGTTATTAGCAGATCTGCTTGACCACATTCAGGAGAAAGGCAGCGCTGTGATTCATTGCAGGGTGTTTTTGGTAGGAAGGAGAATTGAAAGTATAAGCCACTGTTGAATTATTTTAATGTGTAATAATTATTATTTTAAGCTGTTATTCCAGGAAAGTCTTCCTCTTTAAGTGTAATATGTTTAAACACAAACCTCTTATCAAGGTTTTTTCCCCGAAGCTTCAAGGACAGTGATCCAGTTACAATGTTATGGAGTCCACCCACCCAAAAAAAAACTTTGCCTTATATGCTGCATGTGAAGTTTCAGATGTCCCCAATCTTACCAGTAAATAATCTAATGATTTTGACATATATCTCATATTAATTCAATTATTTAAATGGCTTTACAGCTCTTGCCCTGGAGTTCTGTATGAAGTGTTTACATATTAATGCCTTCTTGTTCATGAAAGAGAGTTGTGCAATTTACATAATGTCTGAGCTACAGTAAGTACAATTATGTTTCATAGTTTGTGCTCCCATTAGCAGTGCAAGTCCTAATCCTAGGGAAGAGAGCAACCTGAATCACTGTTCTTGGGGGCAGGTGTTAAAGTTGGGTGCTCAGCCCTGTTTCATGTTTGGGACCAGACAGGCAAGGAGAGATTCAGCATGCAAAAAAAAACTCCTCCCCCAAAACCACCTCTATGTTTATCTCAAAGTAAGGCATGGGGATATGATCATTTTTGCTTGATGTGGCAGTAATAGCAAAATTGCCTATAATGGACTCATGTTAACCAAAAGCGAGGTTACCATGACCTTACATGATTTTACATGAATTGAGGTCAGCATTTTGGTTCTCATGAACCAAAACTGAGGAGAGTGAAGTGTCTGGCAGACAAAATGTCCAGGTTTTTCTTGAATTAAAATATTAAGAATAGGCTCTGCGGTGACTGCCGAAATGGTTTCAGCAGCGTGCTGAACAGCAGGAAGGTCAATGCATCAGGAGAGAGACCTGTATGAGCTCCTGCCACCTGAGCTGAATCGGGAGTCTCTGGCTTTCTGTCTCCCTCTGTGGCAGGCAAGGAGTCAAGTGTTTGCATGTGTGTAACACACAGAGCAGGTTCGCCTAAAAAAAGACCAGTCTGAAGAAAATATTTGACTTGCGTTAGTTGAAGTATTAAATGTGGACTGAGCAATGTGTCAAATTGTGTTAACTTGACTAAGTGACTAAGATTACAGTGCATGACTATCAGTCATGTATATTCCACCCTCTGGAAAGAACAGAGTGCATAACACAATCATAATGTTCATACTCCCTGTTGTTGCTCTCTTTTACGGGTAGCAGCTCTGTAGACCTTAGAGCTCCCTGCAAGTACATATAGTTTAAAAAATGCATCGTAAAGGCAGAGATGACGTTCTTGCTTTGTGTTCTTGCTTTGTACAGAAAGAAAGTGTAAGCTCAGCTAATGCATGCATATTAAACATCATTGTTTTAAATCCATACTGTTCAGTGGCTGTATAACTGTCAGCACCTAGGTGATAAGTGTAGCTTTTGCGTGAGGAAAAATTAATGATGATGGAATCAGATGCAATTGCATTGCCTAGGCTTGATGCAATAAGAAAATACATACAGTATATAAAATAATGAGTTGTATTTATCCCATACGGTGCCAGACCTGAAAAAGACATAGTGCTGTTGAGGGCTCTTCATGACTAAAGGATTAAACAGATGTCAGGCCTTTCAGAGATATAATCTAGTTATGGAGCCCTTGCCAGTTTCTGCTACAGGGTTAAAATGATATCATCCAGATTTAATTAGAGCAGGTTTCTGTCTGTTCTGAGGCCTGCTCTCTTTCCTAAGAGGGTTTTGATGAGTGACAGAGGCCCACGTCAGCTCCCCCAGGCACTCGGCCGGCTTTCCCCCTAAATGAGAGCTGCCAGCGTAGGTGATCTGTCTCGAAGGCATTCTGCTTCTGCTGCGCAGTGACCTCTGATTAAAGTGCCATTGTTTAGTGATGATTTCATCCATGGATTTGGCTTGTTGAGGGAAAAAAAAACACTTATAAGGGCTTTTCAAAACCCACAAGTTAATAGGCTGGCTCATACATATTCAGTTTTGGGTTGTTTTTTTTGCTGCTTTTTGTAGCCTAGACATGTCCCCCTTTAAAAGTTCTATAAGTGGAACGCGCATGAATTCCTCAGCCAAAAGTCTGAACTTCTTCGGATGAATGAACTTTGTGTTATCGCCTGGCGTCTTTTAAGTTAACAAAGACAATGTTCGTGAGAGAATAAAATCAAAGACCGTCCATCCGTTATTCCTCGGGTAGAGCCAAAGTGTTAGAACAGCATCGTCTGAAGTAAGGTTAATCTAGACGGAGCATTTTAAGCTTGGGACACTTACAAAATATTGGGGTTTTTTTGGTTGCGATGACTGCATTTAATACCAAGCTTCTTCTGCTTGCGACTGCAGAGGGTTTGTGGGCCGTCCGTGCTGCGTTCGGCCGAATGAAAAGTCGCAGGGTGAGCCGCGGTTTGTCTCTGGTTCTTTCGAGAGGGCCGCGGCGCGCGAGAACTGGTGCGAGCCCTTCCCATTGCGAAACAAGAAAGGATGTTTAACTGAGCCTGTGCCAAAAGTCTGACCTTTGACCCCGGGAACAAAATACATGTTAGTGTTCATAGAGTTGAATGGCAGTGTTGTTAAAAAGAAATAAAGCTTTCAGAGTATACCGTGCAGGGGTGGAGAGCAATGCTGAATGTGCACTTCTTTTTTTGAGCTGCCTGCTTGTTTACAATGCGTACATTGTTGCATATTTAACTGGCAGGATGGCCTTCTTTATTTTCTTTCAGGGAGAGCTTGTAATGTCGTTTAGATGCTTGAAGAGGTCTTCAGTTTTGCATTAAGGTCTGGTATACTCGGGCATTGTGGCTTTTCTTTGTCCAATTATTAACTTGCTGCCATTCTTGTGGTGTTGCCAAACCTAAGCAAAAGCAATAAAATCGCCCAGCAGAGCCGTTTCCTTCAACGGGGTCAGATTTGTCCGACTTAATGGAGAGAAAAAGCAAACTGAAATGTGCAAAAGGAGCTGGAGTCCAGTATCCGATAAGATCTATGATAAGATTTGCAGGAGCAAGAGCTTTTGGTATTATACAGGCATAATGTATCCACAACTTCCGCCCAAGAGAACCCCTGGGCCTTTGCTGCCCCTGAATTTGTTTTGGGGAAAGAGTAAAAACTTCCATTGCACAGGCGGTTAATAACATTTCATGTTTTATGAGCCTCGGCTGTTTTACAAATAGTGATAAAGCATAAAAAGGTTTTGAACTTCGTACAGTCCTGTCTGTGCCAGTTAATTCAATATGAGGTAACTAGCTTGAAATATCTACCACAGCCATCCTTGCTTCATGTCCCAGAGTACCACAGAGTCTACTAGTTTTGCTGAAACTGAGCTCAATCAGTTAGTGACTTACAGTAAGCCATATTACAAATGTTCCCAGGTTATTAATCATGGAGGAGTTTATGTACCTTCTAAAATCTACAGTGCTTTTGCCATCAGCAGGAGTGAGGATGAGGAGGATTGTTAAATTTTGTTTCTATATAGTGCTTTTTAAGGTTGCTTCACAGAGTGCTTTTTAGGAAATGTTAAAAAGTAAAAACAAGAGAAAACTGTTAAAGATCTCCTATCAATTTTGAGCACAAATTAAGACAGGAGATTAGAAAAGTGATAGAAAATGTAAATAAATGCCTTTCTGAAGAAGAAAGCTTTGAGTCTGGATATGGCTGCGCTTAGGATAGGTGACTCTGAAATCCCTGGAGTAGAATTCCAGAGCTTTGGCACGTAGCTAAAGAAGGCCCTGTCTTGGGGGACAGATAGGAGACCAGAATCGGACAATTGAAGGTTGTGAGGTGGGGAGCCGACAGATAATAAGTCAGTACTGAGGAACCAAGCCATGTAGGGCCTTATAGGTGAGCTGGAGGATTTTGAAGTTGACATGAGACCTGATAGGAAGCCAGTGCAAGGACTCCAGGATAGGAGTAATGTGATCACTTGCATGTGACTTGGTCAGGATTCTGGCTGCTGAATTTTGGACAAAGTGAACTTTGTCTAGATACCCCTGCGAGTGGGGCGTGATTATCAATTCTCGATTCCAGAAGAAACAATTGCAATTGCTTTATGCGTGATCCTTCTTCTTACCTGAAGGATTGCCCAGAGTACCTGAAATGGAGCTAAATACTCTTCATGTTTTTTTACCTTTAATGTTTTTCAGTTATATAGAATTTGCTGCCATTTATTTATTGCAGATAGTAGCATAGTGTAACAAAAAAGCTGCATGGATGTAAGGTAATACTCTATAGAAAAGATGTGAATGATTGCAAGGTTGGCAGAGTAAAACTGCTGCATAGTTCAGGTGAATAGGAAAACTCTTCTGTAAACTTATTGATAGGACATTAAGTCCATTGTCAATGCTGATGTTTCTGTGATGCATCTTACAACCTGCTGGCTCTCAAGAGTCGGAGTACTGAGACAGTAACACCAGCCATCCCTCCAGCCCTGGAATTGAGGAACTGTTACTGATCCTTTCTACTGTATATGCACTCTTTTCTATATTATTTTGCAGTCTGTAAGACGTCCCTTTTCCGCTATCTAATGAATCTTTAACATCAGTTCTTATATACTCTAAGTAATCTTACCCAAGCTTCCTCACAGCCCTATGACACAGTGGTACCTGTGATGGTGATACCATGAGCAAATTTTGGCATGTACTAGGGAAGTTATTATTGAGAACAGGTTAGCAGTTCCCTGTCTTAAACAGATCAGCCTCATGATTTATGCTGGAATCCCATTACTCTGAGAGGGAGCTAAGTGTCCTTTCAAAGCAATGAGGCAGTCTATTGTACATGGAAATCGCTCCCTTTTTTGGAGATGACAGCGAAGATAGCATTACACTTTTATTACCTTGCCGGGTGATAACCTTACTACCTTGCAGAGACAAATGGCTTAAACCTTTTTTTATGTCGAAAATGCCTCGTTGCACTTCCATAGGCTTGATTGGCCCATTTCTGTTATTATTCATCTTAACATAAGCAATTACAAGAGGTAATGAAGGGGAAACCGCAGGTGGGGGTGGGGGGAGGTGAACTCCATTGCTGAAGGCAGGAATCGGCGAACCTGCTAGTAAAACCATTCTGTATCTTCAAAAAGCACATGGTGCTTGGATGTGAAGTTTGTCTTTTTGTTGAAATGACAGTCAAAAATGAGCATTGCTACAAAAAGGAAATCATACTGTAAATTTCTTGCTTGTGCTTCGTTTCCTCAGTTTGTGATCTTTTACATGAAGGTAATCCAAAGAGTTGTGACACATGGTACTTTTCCATTCCTTGGGATTAAGATAGTGACCCCTGGATCTGGTAAAGACTGTGCGAGGGTGTTTTTACTTCTGATCTAAAGTCCTCATGGAAACTCAAGGTGTTGATAACAAGCTGTGAACAATACAGGCTGGGCTGCCAGAGTCTTTGCCAGCCTTTTCAATATGTGTGTTTCTTTACTGTGCTCACACTCGGTGGTTCTAAAATATGAAGCGCATTATAGCCTCATTAGAAAAGATAACTCAACACTGAGCACTTTCAAAGATTTCTAAAACCTATACTTTGCTTGTGCATGAATAAACAAACGCCCAATCTACCTGGAGGCAAGAGAGTACTGTGAGTGGTTTTCGGAACATGGAGCTGTAAATCATCATACAGAATCATTCATCTGCTTGGAAGCCTTTCATCTTTGAATTTTTTCAAATCCCTAAATTAAGAGACGCCTAGGTATAGGATTTTATGCTTAAGACCCTGCCTAATCACAGAGATTTAAAATGGGAATCAAAAATATCCTTCTACATCTTCTCCTCTAGCTTGCCAGTGTACAGTACCAGGTTTCTGTATCTTCATTGTGCAGTAAACATGGAGACTGCAGGAGCCTATGGAAAATTTATGGCTGGTTACTTCAGTGATGTTAATCTTGGCAGCTGCATTTAATAATGAAAAACGCCTAGTTTCTGACTTGAGCGATATTCATACTTTGCAGCACTTTACCTTTGAATTTACATTTTTAGCAGTGTGAATATCTTCTTCGGATTCTCCTCGCCAGTGTAGCTTTGATGACTTACTGTACATTTTCATGCTTTTTCATTGGGGGAAAAATGATTCCCTGCAGATTCCCGATTGCATGACCCGTAGGCGTCCACGTGATTGTCTGAACCTGGGTGGCTTCATCTGCTCGGTTCAAGCAACCTGAAGGAGTAGAAAAGTCTACTTTGATACATGTAAAAATCATACAACATCTCTAAAGTGAGCCATGTGCACTTATCTGCTTAGATTACTGGGTACCTCTGCATTGTAAGGTGGTCTGAATGCTGTTGAGTTTACATAACGCTGATTTTAAGTTTATTGCAGCTGTGGCTGCATACTTGACGTGATGAATTCTAGCTTCGGGGCTTTTCTGAGAGTTTACAGTGTGAAAGAAAGAATGCAATAGTGAATCTCTAGCAAGTATCCATTAAGCAGACCAGCTGTCCTCTAAGCTGTCGGATATTGGGTTTTTTTCCCAAACACAAAAGTGCCAGCTTTTTATGTCCTATTTTTCATTTAACTTACCCCTCCCCCACTAAGCTCTCCTTTAGATCACCTGTCAGTTTAACATAAACAAGCAGAGACCAAGAATGAGAATGTGTATTAACGTTCGCCAGGGTTTGATTTTCTTTCATGTCTGATCAAAACAAGCCGATTAAAAAAAAAAAAAGCAATGTTTTCGACACCAACCCTTTTAAAACAAAAATCACCACCAGGTAGGCTTCAGTCCTTTTGACTCTGAGGAATGGCGCTTCTTGGTTTCATATTAGAGAAGACAAGTGTGTTCTTTACCAAGTCTATTGAGAACAAATTCTTAGTTGCAACATTGACCTCAAAAAAACATTTATACAGAAGGACATGTACTGAGTGAGGCGCCTTGCTCAAGGGTACAACAGCGTTGTGCTACTGGAGTCCAGAACCCTAACAACTGTTCTGTAATGCTCTCTTCTATTACGTTAATGCATTAAAAAACATTATTTTACGCATGTGAGAGAGATTTTTATTCCACCAAGACGTGCTGCCATCCTTAAAGGGAACAGAGTATAAAACACATCAGATTCCCTTTTCCAAATGTTTGCAGTGTGACATGCAGTGTTTACTCTGCATTTTGTCCAAGACTGGAGTCTCGTGCGTGGGTCACCCTAACACTAATACTGTCTCCTTTAATGTTATATCCTTGCTCTGTGTTTTTTTTTTCTTCTTTCAATGAATACGATTATGTTTCAAGCGAAGCCGGATGATGCACACCTCTCCTGAAGTTTAGCCACTCAGCTGTAGTTTGACTGAATTCCATTTAGGATGTTTCTGTGGCAACCAGTGTCACATAGCAACCAGCCCTCCAATGGTAGGGAAGCAGGGGAGCGAGGGACTGGCTGGAACTTTGCTGGAGCAGAATCACTTGCTGAGGAATGCAGGGAGGAGTATGAGAATGAGATGCAGTGAACCCTAACCTTGGCTGTTTCTTTTTCTGTTTTTTTTTTTTGTGGACTTTCTTTTAAAAGCCTTGACCTATGTCCCTGTGAGAGGAGCAGCCCCACACAGGGACTTTAATTGTTCATGTTTAATAATATGGAAGCACTAACTCTAGAGGGGCCCCATAAATACTGTACTTGTCTGTCTGTCCTCTTGCCTTTTGTATATTCTGCTTGTTGAATTTGAGTCTGCAGATATCTGACCGCCATGAGCTCTCTGGTTTTATTATAGAGTTACTATAGCCTATGCGACCATTTCGTGAGGCTTGCTGTAAATTGTAACTGGTTTCTGTTCTTGCTTCATAATATAGCCTTTAGGTTTTGAAAAATGGATTCTGTGAATTCTGAAAGCAGCCCTCCTGCGATCCTGGCATTGCTGTAAGGTGGTAGTCGCAACAACAACCACTTTTCATGTCTGAATAATAGATCCATGTTAAAAATGAATTAGACCCATGCAATAGGCTAGTGGGGGAAAGAAATCAGTCAAGTGCATGAGTAAGAGAGCATTTTGATCTTACCTAAGGCACCTCCCTGGTGAACAGAGAAAGAATGCAGGGCTAGAGCAGTAATTATAATATCAATAGAGTTGACTAATCTATTAAACACCTTTAGGTGAGGGACAGTGAAAGATTGAGCTGCTGTTTTGCCATACTACTCTAGGAAGACTGAGGCTTTGATCATCTTATATGACTAACAAATCTCACAGGAAACATATCTAAAACCTGTTTATGTGGAAAAGGTGAGAGGCTGTAACCTCTCACACAATGCCAAAAGTTCTTGCTTACCTGGTTAACCCTTTTAGTGTGGTCATTCATATAAGGCAATGGAATTTGTTTGGGGCACTGGAAAATGTTTCTTTCAGAAACAGCGTTAGACGTGTCTATTTACAGAATGCAGTTCTTCTTATTAGGTGTTCCAACCATATTTATTTGAAGTGTGATATGTAAAGGGGATGAATAATCATTCTGGCTGTGTTTTGAAGTGTGTCATTGTCTGTTATGCAGGAATGCTGCTCTTCTATGAATCACAGGTGTTCACTGCAGTGTACAGTTTCTACAGCTGGCAGGGTGGTTGAATTTAAATGCTGCCAGGTGTGCTTTCCTCAGCACCTCATTCTTCATGACATACTCCAAATCCCTTTGTTTTATGCCCAGGCCTGGAGTCTCTCCTTTAGCCAGAATCAAGGAGTTGCTAAAATAAACATAACTGGGTGATGGTAGTTTTATATTTCTGAAAACTACAGCTGTCTCGGAACATCTTCGTGAACCTCGGTTATAAATCTTTTCAGTGCATACTTTTTTTTCCTGAAGTCTTTGTAAGGACTTTTTTTATGTTGCAAGATGTCTAAAGATCCGTTATATTTTATCTTGGTTTTTGAAAAAGTAGTTTTAAGGGAGGACAAAATTTAATAGCTTTGCTTTGTCAGTGATGAACTTATTTAGGTCTTTCTCGTCAATTAGTTTAATGGGCAAAGGGACCAAAAGTGGAGATTCCGCGTAGATGTCTGCTACTGGGTCTCTGAGGGTGAAATGTTCAGTTTATCATTATCTTTAAAGAAAAGGTTTAACAGTTTCAAAAACTGTAGTTTGCTTACCACATGCTCATAATCTGCAAAGACTGCACTTACCATGACATTCTAATATATAGGGAGTGTGCCCTGCAATTTTCTTAATTCCTTAAGAATATCTATAATTAGCTCTAATGTAGTGAAACGCCTTCTTTGGTGTCACGTGAGGTACAGTTACACAATCCTCCTGAACGAAAATAGAAAGTCTGAATCTTGTGGGGAATTTGTGTGAAGGCAAAGGGATACTATTTCTATTCGAGCAAAACTTGAGCATATAGGATTATCTTGGAAATATCCGCTTTTAAAGTGCTTTATGGGTGGTTGCCATGACTTTTGGAGTGTGTGTACTAGGTCTGAGTGTGCTGTGCAAGTGTTCCTCGTTTACACAGATTTTCATCTTCTCAGACCCTTCTCTCGTATTATATATACAACAGTCAAATGTTGTTTTTTTTTACATTACATTCTCCTTGCTCAAAAGTTTTGGGCTGAGCTGCCTTGTGGTGGAAAGTATAAAAAACAGTATTTTGCCAACCTACAGTATGTGTCTCTGTTTTGAGATAAATAACTTCCTGTTTTTCTGCTTATATACACTGAATTTAATAATGGAATTGTACAGTGCATTAATAAAACAAAGGTGTTCACAAAGGAGGATTGTCCTCAGTCTTTGTAAGAGCCACTCTGCAATAAAGAAGTCTGAGAAATGAGAGATAGTTCACTCAGAGTAGCTATAAGTAAGATAGAAGTCATAGTTGATACTCAAATATATGTAATATGTACTTGGACATCACTTTTTCGATTCTGTAAGCTTGCCTGCGTTGAGGCAGTGCTGTTTAGAGAAGGGTAAAAGAAGCCTTTTCATACATCTTGTGATGCAGCCTTCTGCAAGGAAAATTGAATGTCCCTTCTGAAACCGGGGTTTGGGTGTAAGCTGTTCTGTGCAGATTTGAAAATACATTCATTTCAGATGCGTATCTGATGGGTAATTGTCCTTGATCTGACCAATTTCATTTTTAATAAATAGTTCCTAAATTGCTGTGTTCCAATTATTCCTGCTTCTGTTGTAATTTAGACTGTACCTTAATCTAAGGTAAATACAAACACTAAAGACCTAACAGAACCAAACACAACGCAGAGCTGTATAAACAAAAAGAGATCATCCGAAACTTCAGAACTGGACACAAGTTACAATAGGGAGCAAGTTACAGAGGTTGCTGCAGTGCCGAGATGGATCAAAGACTACAGTTTGCCATATGGAAATCAAAAGCAAGACAGTACTGTATATAGTGCAGAATATGACTGTTGCATGGGTTTTCTTTGATTGCCGGGTTAAAAGAATATGCTGACATAGCAACTCCAAGTCAATTCATCAGGTTGTTATAGTAACAGAATGATGGGATTTGCTGTGCCTAGTGACTGTGACATTCTGTAGGATGATGATTGAAAAGTATGCCATATGCATGCCAAAAACACAGCATTAATGTGCTTCTAAGGTTGCTGTCATAGGTTGTATAGATCATCAATGCTTATGCAGAGAAATGTCAGCTTTATTGACTTGGTCTGTTCTCTTATACATTAAAATTTGTTGTTCCGTTTTTGCTGTGTTAGCTGCTGTGTTTAGAGTTCTAAAACAAATCCTGACTTGATGGGTATTCAGTTCTTGGTAGGGCGGAGTATGAAAGCAAGGGAAAGCGTAGATTTGCTGGCACTCTCAAACACAGCAGCAGAAGCAATTAGGAAAACTCAGGATTGGGCCTGCCTGCAATTCACCAACTAATTTTTCAACCTCTTTAAGATGTGTTATAATTATAGGAACATAAATTACATATACTTCAAACTCATTAGTGGGCTTTAGAATAATTATGTTTCTGATATATGGTTCCCATAAATGAAAACATCTATCTTAATGAATTGCATCTTATTTTGTACAAAAGTCAGGTTTCCTGAGGACAGGTAGATCATATCAACAGATGAGTTTCTAGGAAGAAGAGGACACATTGCAGGCTTTTACTGGACTTGTCTTTGTCAAGGTATTTGACTTTCCTTGAATATGGGGCACCCAGATATTCTTGTTTGGCAGAAGACTGCAGCAGAACAAAAGGTCAAGTCCAATAGCAGTACAGAGACAAGAGCCATTTATAGTACAGACAAAAATCACTAACTTGTATAAAGAAAAAAATAAAAAGAGCAGGAAAATTACGTTAAAAGACAAAGTGATTGAACATGTTTATACAGGGATTATAAATGGGAATCTACTGATATTATCCAATAGACAGTTTAGGAGGTCCTGAATATCAGTAGAGTGAAAGCCCCAATCAGCCAGGGCATACAGATGAGGTTTGGGATAACAGAAAGCTTTTTCTTTATAGTACCTCCTCTAGATAAGATGATGACAACAGAGACAAGTCATCAAAGGCAGCTTCAAATCAATCCTGTATAGAAACGACGTAGAAAATGATCAGTGGAGCTCATCCACAGCAAATTAAGTTTCTTTTCTTCTGTGATTACACCTGTGGTTGTGTGCTTGCGAAATGTGGCATGGGGAACAAAAAACACTAGACTTCAATCATCTTGATTCAAATTATAACACAGAGAAAGAATAAACCAATTGATCCAGTCTAATGGTTTCCTCATAGCCATTAGAAAGAACGGTAACTGCAATGCTGATTTGATTCAAATAGGGTCAACTGTATTAGCTTTCTATGGAGTGTGAGTCAGCCTTTGTTGCTGCCAACCAGTTCTGTACTCATGGATATCACTGCAATATGCTTTTTTTTAAAATAAAGCAGGGACGCCACAGTAAATTAGACTTCACAGGAGCTCCAGGCTTAAGAGTGCTTTAAAAAGAGGTTTATTCATTAATCAGGGTTATGACAAAGAGAAGCGGTCACAGGAGCTGAAGAAATAATAGCTTGAAAATGACTTTCCTCTATTATTTATTCATCTCTAAAAATAGGACATGATCATGAAAAAATAGCATCCCAGGAATGTTTAGCAAATTAGCATGCCAGGAATGTTTGGGATATATGCATGTAAAAATGTTTTTTTTTTCTTGTGTCAACAGTGGTTTGTATGTGGGTCACTTCCTGGGACATGGCTTAGGGTGTTGGAATTCAACACGGGGATGCATGGCTGATAGTAATTAATCGCCGACTGACATCAGTTTTTCAGGATAGTCAACTTTCCAGGCCTCTGCCTTCTTGTAAAGAGCCTTCCACTTCAATGGGTGTTTCTCTTACTGCTTTTGCAATTGTAGCACAGATCCATAGGGCTGTGCAACATATTCGAGAGCGTTTTTCAGAAATAAAGAGCAGTTGTAATACCCCCTTGCATTTATATAGAAGCTTTAATCCTTACACATGGAAAGAGAGGCTCTTCATCCAACCCCTGGTGAACTGTGAGCAGCAGTCACCAGAGTGACACACAGCTGCTATTCTGTCCCAGTGCTTGACCAGATGAAATAAGAGGCCATCTTAGGTAGACTGGAATGTGTAAGCTCAGAAAAGAATTTTGCCAGGAAACCTGGTTGATACCCCTGCACTGGATATCCTTTCAGCTCTGGGTGTTTCGATGAGTGGTTTTTTTCTGCTTCTGCTTAGGTCCACTTGCTTATATTTTAGCTCAGGCACCTGAAGGAGGGGAGCTTTGGAAGTCAGACCAAGGCACAGCTTTGAGACCAAGAAAAAGCCCCCTAAACCTTTTTCAGAGCTGGAAGAAAAATTTTAAAATACAGCTAGAAACAGAAAATTGGAATCAGTATGACTGGAGCAAAAACCTGGAGAGACAGTGGTCGCCAAAGACCAGGTTTGACAGCAAGGCTTCCAGGAATCAGGAACTAGCAGACACCCTGGGCTCTTAGTTAGGGGGGACGTGACCCTGGGTAATATTGAATATTTCCTGTGTTCACATCTTAGGACAAGCACACTGTGGGAATGGTTTTAGAAAAACGGAACTCAAGGCTGTATTAATTAATAAAGTGATGCTAGAAAAAATAATTAATAAATATGTCTTTAAATTGAACTATTTTCTGCACAGTAAAGCTGAGAATGCATTTGGCCTTCTTTTCAGTCTTTTTCTCGGGCTAATGACACTCTACTCTTTCTCTGAACAGGAAAAAAAAACTCTGGAGAATTTTGCTTAGGTAGAATTTAATACAAATGAAACGGTTACCTGTGCATATATTGCTGTTCTCCAACTCTAAAGCTCGTTCCTGCTTTTTTCATTGTGAATGAATACCTACATGGTTTGTGCATAATGCTTGCAGAGTAGGCAATTAAAACAATCTACAGACCTTTTTGAACAAAATGTTTCAGGATTCTTGAATGATTATTATGAATAATCACACCAATGAGGAAGTAAAGACAAAACGTAAAAGATGAGGGAAGTGGTTCTGCCATGGGGGTCTATGTAATTCCTTCCTTTTTTGCAGTAATAGTCTTGATTTGAGATCTCTGGGACAACAGGCCTCTTTATTGCAGCAATTCAGGAGTGTTGTAAAGCCCTCCTTCAGTCTGGCGGACGAGCACCTTTCTCAAAACTCCATTTACAAACTGAGTAAAAGTCAGACCTTAATTTATTTTATGGTATTAAAGGATTGCAGACCTATACTATAGAAAACTCCTGTTTGTTATGATGTTTTTCACGATCCTGTGACAACTGTCAAGGGAGTAGAAATACATTCTGGCTGTTTCCTTGATTTTGTATGACCTGGGTTTCTGGCTCACATTGGTGCCTCCTGGTGGAAAGCATTTTTTTTCTGTAGTACAGATTTAACTGGGTAGTGTGGAGGTCCAACTAGAAAGATTTATGCTTCAAACTACTCCAATAATAGTCCCTCTGAACCTTATCCTAAAGGGATGGGGGGGGGAGGACAGACAAACAGTTGTTAGAATAGCACCCCTTACAAATCATTTTCCAATCAACGCCACTGGAAACACTGCACATCTTGCTGTACGAGCTAGAGGTTGCCAAAAACAAAGGAGGAGGGGTGGGACAGGAGCCCAGTACTGTATGTTTGTGGGAGATGGGCCCTGCTAGGGATGATGTTATTCTCTTACGTCCTCCAGACACTCTGTGCTAAACAGCAGCTCCACAGCGTACACAGAGAGGCTGGGAATGTGTCCAGAGAAGCAGAACGGAAATATTTGAGGAAGCTCGTGGCCTGTGGCAGTGCTGGGCTCTTAATTGCAAAAGAAGACCCTTGCCTCTTTGTCACTATGATGGCTGACTAGCTCGGAGCCTTACGGGAAGAGAAAAGCTATTCTGGGTCATGGAGATCATGCTCAGAGCGCAGGCTTATTAACATGACGGCAGAAATCCCCCCCCCCCCCCCACAGAGTTTGTCTTGACATGATGCGATCATATGTTTCAAGTTAAATGTCTCTGTTTTTCGGTACAGGAAAAACTGAGACCTTATGTGCTTTACAAGTGTTAAAAACCTTGTTCTCGATTTCGCACCTCTCAAAGCAATTTGTATCATGTGAAAACCAGCTGAAAACCAAGGTGAACCAGCGATTAGAGGTTTATGTGGTTGGTGCCAACTGTAAGCACATAAGAACAGACACAGATAAGAGGTCACTTGGGTATTTTGTAGTTGGCAGCTTATTGATCTTAGGATCTCATCCGGCCATTTCTTGAAAGAAGCCATGGAGGGTATCAACCTCAACAACATGGCAGGGTTTAGCTTGTTTTCTAAAATCCCCCCAAAATCCCTTGGATAAAAGTTTTCTGGTGTCCTCTAGTTTGTAATTCAGTGTTCATTTTGAAGACTTCCGCTGGCCTGATTTTGTCGTTGACTTTGACGACTTTCTGAACTTGGTCTCAGTTACCATTCTAGTTTCCTCTGTTCAAGACAAAAAGAGTTCAGTTCCTTATGCCTCCAGTGTAGGTCATTTCTTTAAGCCTTGTAATGTATCTGTTTTCTCTTCTCTGGACTGATTCCAGGGCAGCAATATCTTTTCCTTTTAACTCCCAAAATAGTCCATGAGAGTCATTCTGTATGTTACCAGTAAAGCCCTATGGAATGAAATGCAAAGATCATAAACTGCAAATAATCCTTCCAGAGTATGTTTACATTATCAAAAATCATTGCTGGCACATTTTTAAAGATTTTTTTAATACAACATAACCTGAGTTAATCAGAAAACCGTGAAGGACTTTTTTGCAGCTTTGTTTTGAAAACTAATTAAATCAGTTCAAAGAATCTAAAATCCCTTCAATAAATGTATTTCTACACACACAAAGAGAAAGTAAAATGGAGTATATACAGTACCTGCATGGCATTAGCTGATCATGTTTGCACTTATAAAAGTATAAATCACTCAGTTCTGCAGTGTTTTTTGACTCCTTCTTTTCTTTTTATAGTTGTCATTGTTGGCCTGTGTTGCAGACAGCCCTGCTGTTTCCACCTCCTAGAGTTCTCATTGTGCTCCCATCTCTTTTCAGGTGGTAAAGGATGTCTGAGAATTATTTGTGTCTTTGATTTATGGGTGGAAATACTGGTACAGTATATTTGGTCTATCTTGATCTGCACAGCCCAAAAATGTACCAAATGTTTTAAGAACTTGTTTAGTCTGAAGACAGATGGTTTCTTCACGTCTGGAAAACATAAAGAAATCTGCATAGCTATGCATTTATTAGAACGTCCTGGGTCAGGTTTGGTTTGTTTACTTAGAGAAAGAACAGTGAGAGTCGATATCGGCATTTAGAAGTAAACATATGGTCCACTGGCTGCAGCAGTTTACTTTACGTGACACTTGGGGTTTGTAGATTGCCTTCTTGTACTAGAAATATCTTAAAAGATTTTGTTAATAAGAGTGCACAGTATTAAACTTATGATTTCTGCCGAGATTTTGTGCTCATGTGGCACTAGATTAGCCTCAATGTATATTCATTAAGAATTCCGTAGACCTGCATAGCCCTTTTTGTCCCATGAAAAGCAGGGTAATGAATGCTTTACACATATACAGTACAGTATATCCCACGAAAAGCATGCAAGACCCACTTCATCCACCACTGATGGGCAGCACTCGGCGTCGCCATTATGCATCAGCACTCCCACCACAAAGCAGTTCTAGTGAAGTTCAAACTTGATCCACTCGTTGAATTAAAGGGAAACTTGGGAGGCTAGCTTATACATGCCCAGTTTGGAATTTAGCCTGGACACTGGGGTTAATAGCTATACCGTCTTGAAACGCTGCCATGAGATCTTCAGTGACCAAGAGGTTGGTCCCTTGGTTTAACATTTCGTCCAAAAAGAAGGCATGCTCCTGCAACACAGTGTCCCTGGTTACCTTGTTGGAATCAATGTTTTAGAAATTCTAATCCAGAGGAAAGAGCACCTCCTACTGCTCCACAAACTCTCGCAGCGTGGTTTTCCTTGGAGGTCTCCAGTTCTAGTACTGATTGGGCTTAGCCTTGTTTAAATTCTGAGACCTGGCCAGATCAGGCTACAATGTGTTAACACTGCTGCCAATCTGCTGTTGTACACAAAAATGGAAGTCTGGTTTGACATAGTTTTCTCTGATTGATTGATTGGCTAGAAATGGTTTTTGGGGTCATAAATCTAAGGTTTCGGGTAATTTATGGACTCACTGGGGAAATGTTACCATGCTGTTCAGTTTTGCACTGAAACGTTCCATAAATTCCCGTTTAGAAGATGCAGTCAAGCAGTTCGGGAGACATGGGAATTGTCTCCCCTGGATTTTTCATGTGAGTAACAGGTTGCAATAGGTAGCTGACAGAGCACATGCTAGACAAGTTAGTTATTCATCAGGTAATCATTACACCACCACTCCCTGACCCCCTGTCCAGCTGCAGCAGGATACCTCCTGCAGAGAACGTTAGGAGCTTGTGGACACTTAACATTGAGCCACCTACTCGGTAAAGGATCAGATTAGCGTCACAGCACAACACAGGCCCGCACCAGGTGTTGGAGGTGAAATACATAAGGAAAAAGGACAATTAGGCTCAGGGACACAATAGCTTAGGTGTTTCATGAGGTATCAGAAATACCTCACTTGTTTTTCCTTGGTGTGTCTTTGTTTATATTAAGGTCATCAGCGTGTACCAGACAGAGCAATTTGATGCGGATTTCTCATTCACCGTGCATTCTGTAATGTATATTTATTTTGGAAAAAAAAACCTTTTGATTTTTCCACCTCCAAAGAGCATAAAAGAAACTAAAAACTAGTTAAAAGGTAAAGTTGCTGTACCGAAGGTTTTTACAGCATCTTCGTTGTCCCTGTGTTAAAGTACTGTCCCAGGTCTTAGGTCTTCGCTGAGCTGTTGCTTGTGACAGATAGGGGGTGCTGTTCTCCTCATGGTCATGCACGTGTGTGTTTTATTTGTTCCTCATGTGGGCTTTTTTCATACGGGCAGAACTGTCATTGAAGAAAATGAACTATGAAAAGGTTGATGTCTTCTGTTTATTTGACTTGGAAACTTAACATGGATTATGTGTAACAGCTTGTGACATCTGTTCGCCAGAGAATATGCAGGGATTACGGCTCAGTGTCTGCTTTTGAATAGAGTGAGAGAACGTGTCTGAATTTTCATTCATCCAGTTTATTTTTGCATGCACATGAATACCATTGATTACAAAGCGGTAACAATGTTAAATCATATAAATGAGACTTCCATGTCTGTTACTGGGCAGGATTTTATAAGCTATAAAACCATAACCATATCTGGAGAGGATAAAGAAACACATTTTTATCCAGCATAACCTGATATGGAGCTTGGGTGGTGAGGAAATGTGAGGTTTTTAAAGCTTTTCCAGTAACCACTTTTACTAGATTCTGCTCGGCTCTTTTAGTAACTTAGGTTTGCTTTTAAAAAATACTTGTGAAACTGCATGTTTATAAACAAACATTAAATCATTAAAGGTTGTATTTTCTCCTTTCTAATAAGTGTGACATTACAGCTGCTTAGTTGTGTGGTCTATTTTTATTGCTGTAGCTGTGATCTGAATATCTGTGTGGATGTTTAATTTATATTTCCATCCATCCATTTCTTACCCTTTAATTCAATTCAATCCATTGCTGGGCAAACACACCCACTAACACCTGGGCCAATTTTCCCAGAAGCCAGTTGACTTACCAGTATGTCTCTGGACTATCAATAAGTGAGCCTGTTCTCCAAGTGGACTCTACAGGCAGAGAAGATTTGTGACAACATGGTCTGAGGTCAGAGCTTCAGTGATAATGAAAGGTCTATCTAGGCCGTGGTGTAGGAATGGATGACAGATCTGTCATCAGGCAGCACTCTTTTGCTGGTGATGCTGATTTGGTGGGCCAGTAGTTTAGTTGTTTCATGAATCAAGGAAAACATTAGCCTTCAACAGCAAAAACAAAGCAAACTTAAAAAGTGTTTTGCAATTCAAATTGTTTTCCATGGCTTTTACAGTATAAAGAACATGAAAATGAAACGGCAAGATGAAACTGATTCTTTAGAGGCTCCAGATTTCGTGTGATAAGAGGTAAACTTTTGAGAACACCCGTTTTCACCTGGGTTGGTCTCTTTATAATTCTAAGACAAGTATTAATGAAGCGGTTGTAAAATTATTTTACAATTCAACTCATTAAAAAGGAACTAGCTTGTGATACTTAAACTTAGACCATGGATTAATTCATGGAGCGTTCGCTATTAAGGAGGGCAGCCACAATACTTTGTTTCTTTTTTCTTGGCTGATAGTAATGCATTTTGATCCCTTTTTGATAATTTCCAGGGTCAGGTTTTGTCTCAGAGTGCATGCAGTGAAAGCACTATCTGCATTACCTATTTATTGACTTAATCAGGATCTCTCTCTTTTTGTCTCTTCCCTACTGCCAGGCAACGGGTATGCTACTGCCCACTCTCTCACTGGAGGTAGTAGGTAGATAATTAACAGTAAATGCCAAGGCTGTATATTAATAACTTCCAGTGCATGTCAAGACAGCAGGGGTGTCAGTGATACTGATTGATTTGTTATTCATCCAAAGGTTATCTGTTAGGTTGGCCATTAAGAAGAGCTTGGGTGCCGTGGAAAGAGGATATATGCTTTGCTCATATCTATAAAATTCTTAATGTTAGCTCAATGAATTTGTTGTTCCTTAGTATCAGTGCTGTTGTGTGACAAGATATATCTATACAGTATATGTTAGGGCTTCAGAAGTTGTTCTTTTCTGGATAGTAAATGGGAACACTATTATTATATGATACAGAAGATGATGAGCTGTGTTGATGTAGATATTTAATTTCACATAGAACTTAATGTGAAGAAATAATATGGTCAGAATGAGAAAACAAATACAGCATATTCAGCAAAAACCTTTGAAGATTGGTATGTTAGAATACCTTATAGGGACCTGAAAAGACTCGCTATCTGTTTTTTGTTTTTTGGGACATTTTGTTGAAAAAAGCAATACAATACAAATCTGGTCAAAAACAAAAATAAGGGTAGTAGGTCTGCACAAGAACCAGAAGTATCTACTGAAAAAACAAGATGGGAAAAATGGGGATCAGCAGAGATTTTTCTGTGATATAATAAGCCAGGAAGGTGCAATACAAAGAAAGGGTGTTTTTAAAGACTTAAATATACAGTACTGTTATAAAATGGTGATGAAAAGCAATGTACACAGCATAGAGAAAGATTCTTCTGGAGTTCTAATTTGAAAGGCCCAACTGTGATAAGTATTATTGTTAGCAGAAGAAAGCAAACAATCAAACAGATTTAGAGGGGAGCATCATTATCCCGGCTGGAGGCCTCTGTTTCCCTGTGAAAGTGGATGACGGAACAAGCCCCAATCCTTTTCCCTGCTCCCTTCTCCTCACGTCTTCCTGCCCCTTAAATCACTGCGCACCGACAGCTGACTGCACAGCACCTTCTGACAACGAGTTTCCAGGTTGTGACCTTGCATGATTTACTGCCCCCGACAGACACAGCCAGGCCTGCCTTGTTTTGAAGAGGTGCAGAGTTTAGAGACTGCTGGAGCTGCTTGAAGGAAAAAAAAAAACTTTTAAGTCATCCTGGCAGCCTGAAACTGCATGATATCAACACACGTACTGTACCAAATCTACCCCAGTGAGGAGTATTCTCCTTTCCTTTGAGGGTTTATGACATGATTCCCCTCAGAATGTGACTGAGCAACCTCGTCTGCCTGGTTGTGTCTTTTTTAAGACTTTTTTGCTGCCTCCCTGCAAGGTAGCAAAGGTCTGAGCACCAGTTTAGAATGCTGGAATGTCACTTGTGTCACTTGGCTATTTTCTGAGACTTCCCAAAGAAACCCGCTGAGAAGGGTGTGCTGTTTCTCTATATCAGGTCCACACTGGTGAAATGACCCCAGAAGAAGGAAGGAGATCGTGATGCATTTTAAATCATTTGTTAACACATAGTATGTTGTCTGTGCGGGAGCTTTGATGTCAACAAAGGCATTTTTATGACACATTTGCAGTGCATGAATCACAGTGCTTGGCTGTCTGTTTTGGAGTATTCTGTAAGGACTAGAATTTTGTGGTTAGTAAAATAATTTGCTGTGCGGCTTGTCTTCAAATTTAATTTAATTCAAAGGCCCTGCTCACAAATGTACCATTTCCAATTGCCTGTTTTTTAAACTTTTGATTTTAGCAGCTTTATTTTGGCCTGTATGTCTCTCTTAACTCTTTCTTCCCTGGTGGATTTTTTTTTAGAGACTCGCGGACTTATCTATATGGGGGTGGGTTGGAAGCTGTGTTTTTTGAAACGGTGCTAGGGCTGTACGTGAGAGTTTTTTTTATTTAATTTTCAAGAAAGCAAGACGAGATATTGTTCTGATGAAACATTTAAAATTGCCTCGGGCATAGTGTGTAACCTTCTGCACACCGAGGGGCATCGGCTTGTGGTTATTATTGCCACTCTGTGGGAAAGTACATTGTAGTTAGGCCTTCGTTTTGATGCTCCTTCTTTAATATTTAAAAATTCAACCAATCTCATTGTTTTAAAACTCAAAATACCATGTTACGTCTGGGAAAGTTTTCTGTGGTGTGAGTGTGTGCCTGTCTGTGTTTACCCTGCGATGGACTGGCGTCTCATCCAGGGTGTAGCCCGCCTTATGCCCATTGCTTGCCCGCAATAGGCTCCAGCAGCCCTGCGACCCTGAATTGGATGAAGCAGTTGGAAAATGGATGGATGGATACTCAGGTTACTGCTCTGAATGTGCATTTTCCAGTGCTGTAGCAACGAGATAAAAGGTGCCCTTTTTCCAGTTTGAATGACCTTTTACTTCTCTGATCTTGCCAAGCTAAAGGGAAGACAGCTCTCTCTCCACTCACAAGGCACTGCAGGGTCCATCTCAATAATACATCCAGCTAGCCCTCTGTACCTGATGCCTGAACTGCACAGACTGTGTGATTATAGACTGACTTTAAAATGACAAAAAATTCCTGTATTCACTCCTCCAATCTCCAAAACATATGCTCAGAATGATCAATTTTAATATCCGATGAGCTCTGCATTTACTGATTTCCAGTTTTAATTTGTCCATGTTTTTTTCAGTCTTTAATATTAACGAAAAACGAAGAATGTCTTGTGCTGGCGTTCTGCCATCAGTAGGAATTAGAGTTAGGTTTTACTGACAGAATCATAGATAGGAAGCACATTATTTGGCACTTACAATTGTATTTTCCAAATTAGAAAATGAGAAGTGGCTTTGTCTTTTTCCATGCAATTAAGTTAATTAAGACATTTTCTGCTGAAATGTCCTTCAGGTGTAGATATACAGTATATTGGCTTTGAAAGGGCAACTGCTTTTAAATAGTTTGATTTTGTGTCATTACTATAATGTGCTGGCTCATAGTAATTAATTATGATTATGCCAAGGTGTCAGTTGGAAGTACCTAATTCAATATTCTGTGCTTACGTTATAGTTGCAATGTTCTCTAGGATTTGAGGCCCATTTGATAGGTGATCCTCACAGCTGAATGATGTTATCTTGGGACTGATTCTCGTCTAGTATTTATCCATTGCAATTACTTGTCAGAGGGGAGTTCTAAAACCCTATTCAAGGTGCATCAGTGTGCTCATTTTGGCCTTGAGTGTCACAGGCTTTGTGTTCACAGACCATTTAAAATAGGCAATACCACTTCTGTCAGCTTTCCTGCGTGCTGTGATGGTCTATTCTGCAAGTGTGTCTGCGTGTGTGTGCGAGTGTGCTCCTCAGTGACGCCGCTGCTCGTGCGCTGTGGAGATCTTTAAAGCGTTAACCCCGCAGTGCAGTGCTGGTGCCCGCTGCTTTGATTCAATCTGCTTGGAGATCTGCTATTGATTGGTTCAGCCTGCTGCCTGTTGGCTTGTGCCCGCTCCCTAGCTAGCTGCTTCTCATTATGTACTGAAGAGCAGAGCAGTGCATCACACAGGCTGTACACCTGGAAAAGAGGAGAAGGAGAGGGAGAGCGAGAAGCGACGGAGGGAGAAGAGTGAGGGACTGTCAGGCTCGGTGGATCACTCTGACGGGCAGGGAGGGCAGCCCAAGCCTTCACGTGGAGGGAGGGAGCCGGGCTTTTTATCGGATTTGGGGCTCTCCGGAGACTGTGGGGGTTCTTGTTTTTCTTTTTTCTTGGTGGCGGGGGGGGGGTGGGGGGACGATTTTCCAACGGGCACGCGTGACAGCAGAACGCCCGGCGCCCCGCATGCTGCAGATGGTAAGGACGCTCGCCCAGTTCACCATCGCACTGGAGGAGATGCGAGAGAATGGGGAGAGTGCAAGCGAAGACACTGGGGCCGGGGAGGAGGCGCTGGACAGGAGCGGCGCGGATGCCAACGGCGTCGGGGGCACGGGTTCCCCGCAGACCTCCAGCGAGGTACCCCTGCATGCGTCACTTTGTGCGGCTGTGTACGGGGCTCCTCTCCGCTTGATCCAGATTCCTCCGTCTGGATCAGCGTGTCCCAATTTGATCAATCTTAGATGTGCAGAGTTGAGGGGTGGACCCACTGGTTTTTGAAATTAAGGCAGTTTGCTCCTGCCTTTGTTCTTGGGTTGCAAGAATAATTGTGCTGTCACCGTCCTGTGTTACAATCTGTAGATTTTAAAGCATTTCCAAACAGCTGCGAATGAATCAGCCTTTTACGAATGCAGTCCTTGTCTGTGCTGTGCTGTGAATTATCTACGTCTCCTACGTGTAGTTTGCTCTTTCTAAAACTTATAATACCGTATTGCTATAATATTATAGCACATTATTTATAGCAACACGACTCATCTCCCTTCTATATCTGTATGACTTTTCAGTTCTCCCTCTCCCCCTTGTTTAGAAATTTTGAAATATGACTTAAGGTTGTCGTGTTAAATAAGAATCAATTGAAACTAAAGCAGTGTCCTTTATTAATTGCAAAGCAGATTAGATTACAGATTCTCTCATCTTCAGTGAGCTTCCACATCCTATCGGATCTCTTCTGCTGAACTCCTGCAGCCATCACGCTGAGTGTAGTGGGGTTTTTTTTGCCTGTGTTTCGCAATCTGTAAGACACGTTGCTCATGGGGTTTCTTGTTCTGTGCTATAAAGGCCAAACTAGATTACAGTGCAAATCTCATCAAATTACTGGCTGTAAAGAAGCTTTTTTTCCCTCATTTTCTCTGGCTGTTATTGGAGACTCTTGAAAAGGTCCTCAGTGTCTGTAAGCTCATTAATACTTGTGTTGCCTTTGCCTCATCTTGTGTCTCACTGACTTTTTATGTCTTGTGATATGAAGCAACAAGTGGTTTTATCTTTTGAGAAAATGTGGGGGAAAACGAGCTGGGCTCTAAATAGACATCTGTTTGTCATCCCTGACTACAGTATGTGAGAGACTGCACCAGCTTGAAAGTACAAAAGCGTGCCAAAGCTGATTTTATTTTTCATTACTTGGAGATCTTTTGAAAGTGTTTTACCCTTGACTTGGCATTATCCTCTTTAACTGAATTTGAAGTTTGCAAGTATCCTTGTAAAAATTGTTGTTAATAATTGTTAACGTTATGTGGAACAGTATTTCATTTGACTGAGGCATTTTCAAGGGGAATAAAGGTCCAAAGGATGCGAAAATATTTTGATCTATTTTTCAGCTTTAATGGTGATAACGATAAGTATTGAGACTCTCACTGCTATATAAAATTCAGCAAATTTAATGCTAATGTTAAAATCAACTGCAATCCTGAAGAATTTCCTTGTTTCCTTTTCAACTCTGTGATTGGCCAGGGTTAGGAAATCCATTCATTGATGTATGCAGCTAAGTTCAGGGAATCCCATGTCATTCTGTCGTCCAGTTTTTTATATTTTAACCTGCTGCATGTGGTGCTGTGGTGTTTCGTTGGATACATTGAATACTGCTGAATGTACCCCCTGTGACTTTTCCCACAGTGGATGGCCATTGATTCTGTAGCTCATAGGCAAGTAAAGGATGGGAAATGTGTGCATTGATTATTTTATTCCAGACCATGTGTTCAGCTCTTGTGAATCCTTAGCTATGTGCCCTTGCCTCTGGCTTGATTGCTTATGTAAGTCCAAAGAGATTTGTGCAGAAATTGTTCATAGGAGTGTCCCAGCTGTGGATGCTGTAAAGCACTAAATTGTGTTTTTCATTAGTATTTGGTGTGTACTTTACAATTTCTTAAAATCACACCACCCTCTACTTTCTGTGTAGAAGAGAGGGGCACATAGACATGTAATTGCCGCACATTTCTCAAGAGTGGATGTACTTAAAAGACATTTGTTGTGAAACCCCTGCACCCTGCAGTTAATGCCCTCTGCTGACTGATGGAGATGAGCCTGCAGTAGAAGACAGATGACAGGCTGAAATGCCAGGCAAATAGCTTCTGATCTATCATGTTTCCATGCCCATCTTGGGTTTTATTTGGGTGCTGTTGGAAGCATGCATTCTAGCAGAAATGAAATCAGGAATGTACACGAATGCCTTATCCACCTTAGTCCCGTGGCTTTTGTCTTTGTGTCGTGCATATAGACTCTTATTCAAGTTGGAGTCTTCTTTAAAGCCACCATTTTCTAGTCATACACCTAACTGGACATAAGTTGATTGGAACATCTTAACTGCTTTAGCTCTGTAGTGTTTTTTATAATGCGCATACCTTACCTTACATTGACAGGGCAATATTTCTGAATCCAGCTAACAAATGAATACTAAAATATAAAGTCTGAAGCTTTCTTAAAAGTAATGTACCCACACACAGAATTCAAATGGACTGTAATACATCCTTGTTGCGGGCTCTACATTCCCCATAATTTTGCGTTTATACCTTCTGTATTTAAAATCAAACCCCATGTCAAGAGACCACCATTGTGGTTTTCATGCTTTTTGTACAAAAAGAGAAGCTTTCCTTTTCAGTAGAAAAAACTGGCTTTTTAATAAAGCCACACAGTGTCATTTGGAACCAGGCCCTATTTCTGCAAGGAAGGCTGAGAAACCCCTGCCTGGAAAATCACTCTCTGTACAGGTGGTGGGTGGAAAGGTGTGCTTGTTTTTCATTATTGTCTAATTCAAGCTTACCCTGTAAGGAGGTACGTCTGCCTTGTCTAGTGGCAAGATAAAAGTAATCTGTACGCAAAAATACAAATACCTTTTGACTTGTTTAGTTAATAGCTTCACAAAAGTCCATTTATTTGTTTTATTTTGAATTGGCGAGAACAATAAAATCACATAACTTGTGGAAAGCTATCTGAAGGCCCAATATATTGCATTCTAGGTTTTGCATCTACTGTATAAATTATTGTCATTATAGGATCATGCGTTGCACTATTGTTTAAGACAAACCACTTTGAAATTATTTAATAAAAACATGATTTAAGAGCGTATAATCATTTTTAAATTCCTTAATTCAATTCCTGTCATACAGTTTGGATTTGAATAATTGAAGGAGCATATATCCATCTGCCTGTTTTCTCACCAATTCATCCGGTCCAAGGTCACGAGGGAGCAGGACTCTATCCCAGCAGACACAAGGCACAAGGCAGGATACAGCCTGGATGGGAAACTTGTCCATTCCAGGGCTCACACGGACACAAACACACACACTCATGCCAGGGCCAGTTCTCCCAGAAGCCAGTTAACCTACCAGCATGGCTTTTCACTAGGGGAGGAAACCAGAGCATCCAGAGGACACCCACATGAGCACAGTTAGATCATGCAAAGTCCACGCAGACAGCACCCCAGGTCCTGAATTGAACTCAGGGCTGCAGCTCTGCACGGCTGCAGTGCTAGACACAGCACTACCCTGCTGCTCTGCAAAGGGGTAGAGTGAAAATATAATATTCTGTGTGAAAGATTGTAGTTTCCGTGAATTTTTTTTTCTTATATAAGCGTCAGCCCACTTCTGCTAGAGGAAATAAAGCAAGTGTAAATGACATTAAACTAATGTACTTTACTACCCTTTACTTTAGTTCAATTGAATTTTGTGTTTGATCTTAGCTATTTCTGTGACTATAACCTTATCAACAAGGCGTATGGTGTGACGCTGCAGAGACCATCAAGCTCTTGCTCAGAATTTTGTGTATATCGGCAGTCAAGACCCAACACAGACACCCTGTTCCTCCACCAGGGTGCTGTAGAATGTTGTGGAGTCCTTGTGCCCCATTTAGGTTTCTGACAGAAGATGTCTGTGTTGATTTAGGAGAAAAGGCAGATTCTCATCTCTCAGCAGCTACGGTATACACTGTCTAGCCAGTAGGACTCTGCAGGCAGTGTGACTTTCCACAAGGAGTTGTGAAAAAACAAGTGTGGGAAAAAAGTTTTGTTGTTCTGCACTTATTCCTTTAAAGGCAGCCCAAAAACCAAGATTTTGAAACTGAAGGGCCACGCTCTGTTCTCACTGGGATGTAACATTAGCTTGAGTACCACTGTGTTAAAAGTACATACAGTAGGAAAGTCTTCATATGTGATAATGAGAATGATTGAGTGCATGAGTCTCATGTGTGCTCTGTATTCCCCTTGATTATGCACTTTAACATGCACCCCCATTTTGGCTCCTATGAACTTGCATTGTGTATATAAGTAATATTAATACTAGGAGGTATTTAGTGGGCATTGACGTTGATCTGGTGCAGTGGCTCTGTGGCTAAGGATCTGCACCTGTGGCTGGAATATGTGTATGGCCTATAACGTGATCTTATCTTATCTGTGCATCTATATTGGACAAAAGAATCTCATCGCTATGCATGAATGTTGTTAGAAATATTGTGCACTGTTTCTAACATGATATGTTTTGATCATGACTCACTGTGACTGTCGCATGAACACTAAATCACCTCATTAGTGACTGGGCACAAGCTACAAGGTGATTTTAACCTGTTGGATGTCAAACCTGGTGAAAATTGTGAAAGGGATACATGGAAAGGAATCGATGTGAGCTTCTCGTCAAGAGGATGTTGCCTTTGAGGCAGTAGGATGCTGGGGACATATCAATGATAATGACAATGATGTGTTGTATACAGGGGTTATACCTTACTACTGCACCAGCATTGGAATCAAATCAAATGTCAGAGGGTTGTGTTTAGACCAACGTGATGGGCTCCAGCGGGTGTGCTGCAGACCTGCAGAACGATATTCTTACTTGATTTTCTGCAACACTGTTGTGAGGAGGAGGTCAAAGTGTGATGGTCTTGGCAGTGGTGTCCAGTGGGGGAACTCTACTCCCAGTGATCGCTTAGAACCTGAATGCACAGCATCACATGGATGAAGGGACCAGAGCTGCTGCCATTCCTGGGGCCTCATCCTGATGCGATAACATTCCAGTAGGACTGCGCATGTCCTCGTGCCACTCTTTTACAGTAACTCTGGCGTTCTTCAGATGAGCCTGTGGCAGGTGACAGCGTGCTTGGCAGATGTGAGCCCCGTTGAGCATTTATCAGATGAGCTGAGAGGTTTTGTGAGATCTGGGGTTCAGGGACCAGTGAACAGGCACATGCTTGTCCCTGGGGACCGGGAGAGAACTGTTTCAAGACAGCATTTGCAACCCAATGAGAATCATGCCTTGTATTGCTTCTAGCACACACACAATATTGGCCACTGACTTTTGTAGTGGATCAATCTTGCTGACAACAAATGTTAATGGCCATAATGAATTTATTTAATTGGCTACTTACTTAAAATGTTTTGATAATCATTATGTAATGATATGTAGTATATAGGGGTTATACCTTAATTTTTTAGCTTATTTCCAGAAATACCAGTTACAGTAGTAAGGGTGTTATAAATTTGCATTTATTGTGGTATTGTAGAAAAAGCAACTGATTTAGAAAAAGCTCAATACGACTGCTTCATTAAAGAAGGAGTAATAAGACTCATCTGAGTTTAATATTTTTTCAGAATACCTTTAAGCAAGGACTTGAAACTGGGGAATGAAAAATTGAAACCATTTAATAATAAAAGAAGAAATTACAAGTCCCCAGCACAGTGGACAATCTAAAAAGCTTTGAAACTGGCATATTTTTTAATGAACCATTTTTATGTTTGGTTTTTAAAGTTATGCTGGAAGTGAATAAGACACGTGGTGATGAAGTTAAAATTAAGAAGTATACTGTAAAACCCCCCCTCTCAAGACAACCATGTGGAATGGGGCTGTGGTGAGTGGTTTGGTCCTGGGACCCACAAGTCTCAGAGGAGTGACGAATCAACGTGCAAGGGAATGATTGTGCTAAGGAAACCTGTTTATTTTGCAGTCAGTGAACTACGAAGGCCGCAGAGCCATGTCTTGGGGTCACATGTCGGTCTGGGAGATGCCTGCGTTCTAAGCATGAGGAATAATCACAAAGGCAAACAAGACCGTTTCCTGCTCTTGTGTTTGGGTTAGATGAGCTAGATACACAGGCCTGTGTAAATACAAGAATATGCCGCAGTAAGGAGTACGGACTTAGAAAAGCAGTATTCTTTTTCCCATGTTTGTGTGCTCACGTCACTAAAATATGGTCATGGGATGAGACCTAGATTTGACTTTACCTGTGAATCGACCTTTTCATACCGAACTCAGTTTTATGTTTGTGGCCTGTGAGTATGTGAAACCCTGGAAGACCTTTTACTTAGCTACATTATAGACTGTTGCAATGGCAGCAGTTCAACATCTTGCACAGAAGCCCTTACTCCCTAAAAAACAGGCACAAAATACAGCCTTTTTGATTTTTTGCTTTGATTCAACTACACACCGGGCATCATGATTACCTTTGGATAGTTGCTTTTAAAATTTGTACAATTCCTAAAAGACATGCATCATATACCAGTATTTTTACATCTGACATCTGTCAGTAATACTGTTAGATTAATATATGAGCATAACTAACCTCTCAAAGTAAATAGTGAATTCCCTGTATTAAAGAACTAAAAGGGACAGAAGATACATAGCTGATAGCCGAAATGTGACTCCTTTTTATCTCCCTTTGAAGTCCAGAAGGTGTCTCCCTGGCGCAGTTAAATCTTCTGCAGATAACCTTCACGACAGGTCAGTGTGAGTAACAGGTCAGAATAGAAATATGAATCAAAGAAAACAATACTGCCATTATTCAATACACCCTACGTGTGCAACATCTTAGCCAGGCCGAAATGTCTGAGGCTCCCGAGTCGTGAATTGAACATTGTACGTATTGAACCACTATAAAAAAAGGCAGCAAAGAAGAGCACTTCATCACGAGGTAGAGTAGCAGCAACAAGTGCTTGTTTCTCCTCTTGAGTCAATCCTCCATAATGCAATAAACATGTCATTCGTAACTTCTGACACTCAGTCATCAAAATCTGTCAGGGAAAAATAAGGAACGCACGCGGAGGCTAATTTTGGCTTTGTCAAAGAGCTGTTTCATTTTTCTGCCGTGGTCTCTGAAGAGGCAGAAGACTCAGCCGCAGAGTGGTTGGTAGCTCCAGACAGATTTGAATTCATGTTGTGATCTCTTCACACTTAAAGAGGATCTGAAACCTTTGATGCCATGCAATCGATAAAGTCTGAGATCAAAATAGAGTAGAACGTCAGCAAGCTGCGACAGTGTCTCCCCTTTCCTCCTGCCGCCTGCTGCTCTGTGGATTTCCAGGGCCTGGACTGCTCCCCAGCTGAGAACGTTGAGAGAAGAAAACATCTCATTCTGGATAGTTTTTTTTTTAGGATCCATAGAAAATGCCTTCCCACCTGAACAACAAGGGGGATGTTGTTTTTAAAGCTGTTAAATGTTTGTAAGGCACTGCGTGTGGATATCTGTAATTGTCACTCAAGTTTATAATTCATCTTATTATAAATGTGATCAGACAGGACTGGAATGACAAGATATATAAATATTTCAACATGACTTCATTACAATGTAAATGTTATATTTATGTATAACATATGTATTATATATAACGGATATTATGTATAACATTTGTGATGGCCTGTTTAGAGTGGGTTGAGACAGCTTTGTAACTTTGCTCACAAGTTTGATTCCATTTCTTGGCCCTCCTGTCAGCGTTATACATTATATAGGCTGTTGAGATTGTTTTTTGCTAGTTCATACAAACGAGTCAAAATGTTCTATTTTTCTATGATGACGTACTGTGCCTTTCGTAAACAAAGAATTCTGATTATATTAAATGTGGCAGAGCAAGTATTTTTCCCAAAGTAGTTTCTCACTTCTCTGGTGTTGTAGAGGGGCTGCTGGCTCATAATGTCCGCTGATGTATGTATGTATGTATAGCACTTTGAGATTCGTTTGGATGGAAAGCTCTGTAGAAATTGAAAGAATTTTCATTTTTTTGTGATTTCAGTTTCAAAAAAGCATTTAGAAAATGAATTCATATCTTGTCAGATGTACAATATATACAGGTAACAATAATTAACATTTGAAAAAGGGTTAACCTTCTATATATACAATAATACGTCTAAATCTTGACATAAAGTTAATGTAGTACAGACAAAAATAGTTTATCTTCTTACACTCTAATATAATAATAGGTAATAAGTAATGTTAAGTATTTGACCCAGGTCAGAATTACAAGTTTCTTCTTGGTGTTCAGTACATTATACATCTGTAACTATTTTCACATGTCATTCCATGTTAACAGAGGACAAAAGATACAATTTACAGTTCATATACATGCAGTATGCACTCCTGCATAGGAAATAGCAGAAATCTTATTTCAGACTACTAAATTACCAGTAATGATGATAATTCCATGCATTTATATAGCAACTTTTAGCCCAAAGGATCCTAAAACATTTCCATATAAGAGTTGGTTTGCTTTATCTACATTACCTCACTATTTGCAAAATAAGCTTGTAAGGTTATTTCAGCTGTTAGGAAAATAAGTTTAATTCTATTAGATTTGCACGTCAAGGACGAATGATTCATGAACCTGAAGGCTGGTAATATAAGGTCAATAAAGGATCTGCACACTATCTAGCAGGGAAAGCAGGTTTTACCAGGGGACTCTGTGCTGTGCTACCACAGCAAGGTCTTTCACTTTCTTGCTTGCTTTCTCGTTCTGAAATCTTTGGTTATCAAAGTGCTGAGCTCTTTCCCAGATCTCCTTCCTCCATCAGTCAATTGTCATAATCTCTCTGGAATTCAGAAACACAATCCGATAACTAAACACTTTTCCAGAATTCCAATTCAATAATTTCTTTTTTAAATCTCATTGCTGGCACTCAACCTACAGTATGTTTTCCTGGGACCTTTTAGGTCATATACACATGTTCACTATAGTTCCCTCTAATGATAGTCTGTCCAACACAGCTGTACAACAGATATTAAAGTAAATACAGGTACTTCCTTAAGCCTCTTAAGACTCTTGCAACTAAAAGCACAAGATGGAGAATTCAATTGTGAGTGTTTATGGTGATCAATTAGTGTGTTTCCTGTGGAAGCAAAATGGAATCCTGGAGTCACATGTTGCAACCATCAGTTTTCTCTTCAACAAAAGAAAAAGCAGTTATAAATTTGTCTCTGAAGCAAATGCTTTGTTATTGTGGTCTGAGGTTCCTAGGTACAGTATGTGAGGTAGTGTAGCACAAAAAAAAACATACCTTCTGCTTAAATCCCTATACAACATGTCTGGATGTAACCAATCGTATTCCTGTGCAAAGAGTCAAAGCTGGACTCATCTTCACTTAGTCTGTCTACTCTTACCCATAAGCTTCGGGAGTTTGGGTTTATTTACCACAATGAAGGATTATAGCTCACAATAGTCTATACATGAAATACAAAGAGGGGGAAAGCAGCTCGAATGCTCTGTTGTTCTTCTTTGCTGCTAAGGAGGTTCCAATGTATGAACGGTGTGCTTAAAGGCATGCTTTCATTAGCCTTTAAATCAAGGTGCTAAGACAGGATTGGGCAACATCTCAATATCTAAAACTCAGCATGAGAAAACATCTCCGAAGCAATGGGGGAAAGCACTGCTCTTTTGCATAGCCATTGTTCGGTAGAGGCTGGCCTGAGAGCACTGGAGCCAGATTCCATTTTGTTACCTCAAGACTGTACCAGGGCCAGTTTTTCATATCTGTAGGTCTTGGTGAGATAGTGTGGTGTTTCAGTAAGGTGGCAAGGAAAAGGAAAAAAGGCATCAGGCTGTGAAGTGTGTCGGGCCACTGAGACTGTCCTCAGACAGCCCTGCTGCTGCGATGCTGACGCACTGCGAAGCTACAGTATGAGCAGCAGGAGGGCCTGAGGCTGCGCTAGGCTAGCGCCCTGAGCCGCTGGATAAAGCCAAGGTTCTTACAGGCTGACAGTTTCCGGTGCTAATGTAAATACATTCCCAGCAAGTCTGACAGCAGTGTGATTTGCGCTGATGTCTGCAAGAGAATAGTGCGTCGGGCATCCTAGACCTTTCTTGATTGTTGCCAGAGGATAAACAGAAATGCGCACTCTGAAACAGGGAAGCATTAGATCTGTCGCGGAGTCTAAGTCATTCGATTAAGCTTGTTAGCCAGATTAAACTGATGCTTTTTTCCCCACCAGTTTCAATAGCATCTACCTAGAAAGAAGAAATCTGGGGGGTATATTGTCTTAAATGAGCATTCTAGCCTGTGTTGTGATGCCTTTGAGTTTAAGGATGTCCAGTGGGCTTCACTGTTCTGTTGATCTTACAACATTCTCCTTGTCCAGTTTAATCCCCATCATGCTTTCTTGGGGATACCTAACGAATCGGACGTTTTAGTTCAGTTTTTGGCTTATTACACTTAATTTAACATTTTTTGTATTATTTCAGTGAACGGTATGAAACAATCCAGATTTTTCCAGGCATTTTGTGCAAGGGTGCAGTTAAAAATCAAATAAAAATGTCTGAACAGAAAAGTAGACGGAAAGCAAATGCTTTTTCTTTTGTTTTTGCATTTTCCTAGCCACAGTAAGATCGTGATGTATGGTATTTTGAATATATTTTATGCCTGCATTTCTTTCAGATAAATTCTACAATCAAAATTTATTTCTCTGTTTAAACATTAATAAATGCTTTTTCAGGGAATTCTGTGTTCTGAAAATGCTTTTAAAGTGGGTAATATAAATCGTTTTTTGAACCTGAAAGACTTTGTTGACTCCTGTGATTGAAATATTGACATACATCCTTCTTTTTATCAAATGGAAAAAGCCTTACTGTAATTAACCTGCATTTCTGTTTTTCGCTGGTCTTTTTTTCCAGGATATGAGAAAGCATGTCATGATGACACTTCTAGACACCGAACAATCCTATGTGGAGTCACTTCGCACTTTAATACAGGTAAGGAGATTTCTGTCTATTTACCGAGACATCTAGTTCAGTGGTTTCCAGGTCTGTTCCCAGTTAGCCTCTTTCCTCCTGCTTTAGAGTTGTCTTCATCCATGGGCGGACAATTCCATTAATCAAAACATATAAAGCCATATATAGAGCTTGTCAGGCTCTTAATATCTATCTCCCTCCTCCAGAGTGCAAGCTATTTATGAATGAAATGGCTATGGGACTGCAGAGAAGAGCAAAAGTTAATGTGGTATTAAACAAACATTTCAGGCACACTTATCTCTTATGCGGCAAGACACTCAAAGGCAGGAACTGTTCATACATTAATATAACAAACCATTGTCCTGACTCTACCATCTGTTGGTGAATTGTGCAGTACATCTTCTGCGTTGGTCAGTCCCTGACATCATCTTCTTTGATATACAGTACAGCCTTTTGGGGGTGTTCCTTAACATGTGCAGCCGTAAAAAGGGGAAAAATGCTTCCGAAGACTGACATAATAACATTTATCATGATTTTTAATTCTGGCATTCAGTAGGATGAATGCTTCTGAATCAGGAAGAAATTGCTATAAAAATATTGAAAAGTTTAATCATTGTTGAGCACTGTCAACAGAGCTGTGTGCTCTTCCATTCTGCTTTCCTGTAATATTATCCGGAGCGAGGAGGCACATACCGTTGTCATGGCTACTGGACAAGAAGCATTATAAAGACTGCTGTTCTGACATCTGAGAATATTATTTCTGAAGACATAATCCAGGTTTATTCACATTTAAAAGAAGTGAGCAATATTTTATCAGTTTACCAGTTTTTATTTTACCATAGGTTAACCTGTCTTTGTCTTTAGCCTAAATGGTTTTCTAAAAATATTTTTTTCAAAATGACATTTTTCACTCAAGGCAAAAAATATTATACGAAGGTTTAAAAATAAAGACAAGGCTTTATGATTTTTTAACTAAGAGGTCAGACATTGTTGGTATAAAATTGTGATTGACAAAAGGGTGTTTGTCATCTATAAAGACATGTCAAACAAATGTGGCCAATGCAGTCGAAATGAAAAAAATAACCTAGACACTGATTCTCAAGATTCTCAAGTTTATGCCTTAAATATAGAACTGAAGTATAGAAATTCTCAACCATATAGATCAACCTGAGTATGTAAAAGTTTAAATCGCTATACCTGCCTATGGATGTGTCTGCCTACAGTAAGTGAAGCTGAATGATGGTTATTGACCCCTTAAAATAGGCTGCAATCTGTAGAAACGGTAAATATCCATTAACGTAGATCTCCCTGCCCTTCTTTCATGTGAGTCATGTTGGAGCTTCTTCCCACCCTCTTATTTTAAAAACTGACTGTCAGGCAAGAATGGGTTCCTGCTGTTCAGCTAGGAACGAAACCCCTGAAGAGCTCACTTTAGAAACAGGGCTTGTGTAGCTGTCAGACACTGCATCGTGTTCAGGAAGCTTTGAGGCTGGGGCAGAGGAACACTGCGTGAACAGTATGAGGCCTTGACGCTTATTTGTTATTTGTAGTTATTGCTGTTCTTTATTATTTATGTTTATTAATCACCTTTTTTCCCTGCTATGAAATCAGTTTGAATGGAATACCAGGCATGTTCTGGGATGGCTTGCCTGTCGTAAAAGGAAATTCCCTCAATCTCCCATAGCTTTTATTTGAGGTAGATACATCATTGTTTTTATTGTCAAAGCAGTATAGCGAATATGAAGACTAGAGGATATTTCCACATTATTGCTGCCAGACCAGCGCTGGTGGAACCAACCTTAAACAGAACAGAGCATTTAGCCTAAATGACTCATTTGCTTTGAGGACAAAAATAGCTTTTAATGATACAGACACCTGCTAATGTCGCAAATCGAAGCCCAAACTAGATTTTTTTCATTTAATTTGCTAGACCCTTGATTCCAGGTTGTTCCTTATCGTCTTAATAAATGAAAATGAAAGAAATGCTAAGATAGAAACGGGAAGAAAAGCTTCTTCTCTTACACGTCTCATTATTTTAAACTTGAGAAAAAGGAGTTTGTGAGCTGGGTGTTGTGAGTCCCACTGGGTTATAATGCTATGCCAAGATTGAAGTTCATACATTTTAAATTCATTTGGCAAATTAGTTCTTCACACTGTCCATCATTGAAACTTATTACTTGTACCCCACGTCACAACCCTCATGTGCTTTCTCCCTCTTTCTGTCTGTCCGTTTTATCCCACAGGGATACATGAAGCCTCTGAAGCAGCCGGAAAACTCATTCATCTGCGACCCTTCCCTGGTGGATGAGATGTTCTACCAGATTCCCGAGATCCTGGAGCACCATGAGCAGTTCCTAGAGCAGGTCCTGCTCTGTGTGCAGGACTGGCACGACAAGCAGAAAGTAGGCAGCCTGCTCATCGAATCGGTAAGCAGGCCACAGTGCCCAGCATCACTGCCATGCCCATGGTCCTCCTACATTGTTATTGGTTTGTATTCCTGATGGATAAAGGCATGGATTTTATGGCAGCGTTGCACGTTGTTTTCTGCACTCATAGGTCAAACAGGACTACTTCCAAAACTGTAATTCGACTTCATGTAATAAAAGGACAACTTTGCTGTGAACTGCGCGCATCGAGTTGTGTGCACAGTGTCTCCAGCCAGGCAAGGGCTTTTTCCAGCGCACAGTGTGGTCTAACAAGATGTCCCAAGTGAGACGTGTGCCACTCTTTCTGTAGCATAGTACCGGTTCAGAAAGGGAGTGAGGTGTTAACAGCTCAGGGAATGCAAATTCCAGACGGACGCATACTGGAAAATGCATCATCATGACAGGAGTCTTTTCAAAGTTAATTACCCATCATACTGTATGTCCAATTACCACAGGGCCTTAGAAGCTCACTCCCCCAAGCAGACTGGATGGGTCAGTGATAAATGGAATGGGTACTGGGGATGGAGCCACAGTATCTAAAATAGAACTTCGAGCTGTCAGTGTCTTGGGCGCATTGCAGCTTAAGTGCATCTTGTTATTTCTGGCAGTGGACTGTTTTATTTGAGTCAGAAGCTTAATGTGACAGTGCCTATACTATTGTCAACTGGCCCCTGGGAGGCCATGCCCTGGAATCCATTTAATGTGGTAACCCTTGCTTTCATGTACCTCTCACTGTCCTTGGACATCTCTCCATTCCCCTTTCTGTCTTTTTTGGTAAAACCCAGGCTACAGGAGTTACCCAAATGGATCTGGAGGCAGAGGAAATCTGATCATATTTCTGTTTCAGCACAGGTGTTTAACAATTCATTATATCCAGTATATTTCCTTTTGGATAAATGGGGCATTTTAAATCCTTGTAGGTTTTAGCTCATAGACCCTGTATAGACCTCGGGACCTTGGCATCCTAGATAATGAGCCTCTGTGACGGATATTAAACCTTTCTGAAATGAGGTTAATAAATGATCAGAAATATCCAAAACTGTTTTCAAGATTGCTAGTAAATATCATAAAGTTCCACCTAACTGTCCACAGAATAGAAGAAAGGTCTGTTACTGCCTGGTGTACAGAGGCTCTGATAGATAGTGTCTAGATCTGAATAGGAGTGAGTCATTGCTCCATGTGGTGCTTCTACCCCAGTAAGTTACAGAAGTCAGTGGCTTTCTTCCCCACTACACAAAACCTCCTCTTTGTTTGAAAATAAACTCTGGCACTCAAACAGTGGCTCTTCTCCCACGGATCAAAAATATTTCTTGCTTTGGTTTCTCCGTGTTTAGCATTGCATTGGAGACTAGGAACACAAATAAATATGCTTGAAGAAAAAAAAAATCTGTAAATAGTTTAGGTTGATAAGAGCAGAGAGGATTAATAAACATTTTTCATTTCAGTGCATTGAGATTTTGCGTTGCATGTTTTAATTTCGGCCTTGTTTTGGGAAGAGATTTATAATCTGATTTGTTGAGGAGCGTGTAGAGTACCCCAGTGCTCCTGTATGTCAAAGGAAAGTAGTGGGATGTTTAACAAGAACTCATGAATAAAAATCCCAGAGCCTCTTAGCATTTAGAATGAGTCCCAGGGCCGTGACGTGCCCGTCCAAATAAGGTTTTTAGCTATTGTTGTAAATGTCTTAGCACTTGAAGGTTTCTGGCTGTTTATTGGTTTTCCATTGTCCACCCTGGCATCCTCTCTATGGACATTGGGCAGCAGTTCATGTAGGGTCACCACAGGGATGACAGGATTGTCTGGAAAGGGTGAATTTCTAAAGAACTTCAGCCCTGGAGGCAATTCTGTTACCATTAGGATTCCTGCATCTTCCATACTCTGCAAACAGGGCTCTGGCAACCAAAGAATAATGGATAGCCTTCCACTCATAACATCCCAGAGGCCTGTTCTGGTGGACAAAGGCTGCAGCAGAGTGAGATCTTCAGCTGTGTTGGTCTCCATGCCATTGGGTCTTGCAGAAGTCGCTGTGTTCTCAAGAACAAAGCCATGCATATTCTTGTGTATGTTCTCTGACGTCCTTGGCAAGACAGCCATGTCTAGGAGCTCCTAGCCATGACCTGGCACAAAGGCAGCTGTCAAAAGTAGGTCGCCAAGCACTTGAGTTGAGGCGTAAGTGTGTTTTGGCAGCTGTACCCTTAGGATTTGCTGTACTCACTACTTCTGGGAGGGGCCAAGAAGAGGAACCCTTAAATACACTGTGCTTCTACACTCCTGACTGGATATCCGCATCCGGAAGCATCACCTTTTTAGCGGTAAAAAAAACACAAAAGAGAGTATTAAATACTCTTTGGAATATCGGGATCGTCCAACGTTAATTTCAGGTGTTGGCTTTTAGTTTTTTCCTTATTCAGTAACATTATCAATTCTTTATTCGGGGGCAGTGCGATGGCTCTGTGGCTAAGGATCTGCGCCTGTGGCTGCAAGGTTGCCGGTTCATATCCCGCAGCCAGCAGAGGAATCCTACTCCACTGGGCCCCTGAGCAAAGCCCTTAACCTCCGCTGCTCCAGGGGCGCCGTATAAATGGCTGACCCTGCGCTCTGACCCCAAGCTTCTCTCCCTGTCTGTGTGTCTCATGGAGACCACATTGAGGTATCCAAAAAGACAAATTTCTAATACAAGAAATTGTATATGGCCAATAAAGTGATCTGATCTTATCTGATATTATTATCTGATCTTATCTGATCTTATCAATTCTTTATCCCTACCATGCTGTTGTATTAACTCTTGATTAATTGTGTGAAAGTGTAAATGACAAGATAGTGTATTATTGTAATGATGTGCTACAACCTGAAGGCCACTGCGCCTCCATGACGAAGAGACAGGCACTGCTAGTACAGAAAACACAGCCCAGCCCAGAGTTCCAGAAATCATAGACAAGCTAGCAGGGTTGGAAACCCGGGAGTAGTGAGGAGAAAAGCCATGGAAATCTTGAATCACGGTCGGGAAAACTTAAAGGAGGTGGACATATAGCGAGCTTGAGAAAGAGCAAGCAGAGCGAGATCTCTAGCAGGGCAAGCAAGAGCTTGGCTGAGACAGCGGAGAACCCAATGATGGAGCCCTGAGCATGGGCTCAGTCAGGACTTAAATACAGGAGCAGATGAACACAGTTAACAAGTGATTACGTCGTTAATGAGCAGCAGGGGGGACTGATAAGCCCCAATTTCATGTACTGACAGCCCCAGTGGATGATTTGGACCACGTGGAGATGTGGCTGTTTTTGCTGGAGCAATATGTGGGTGTGAGCCGGTATTTTTTTTTTTCAAAAAAGATAGTCCTTTGGAACTGAATAATCAAAAGAATCCTTGAGACGTCAGACTTATCTGGGAGAAGGTTGACATTCTTTCAACATGAGCATCATTTTTCATCCATCTCTTTAAATGCAATTGCTTGTATAACTGCTGCTATTGTGAAAGGAACATTTAGATAGATTTAAAACCAATCGATTTTATCAGGTAACCAGTTCTGCCTGCCATTTTAGTACAGAAGCTTACTGAGATCCTTTTTTGTTGTGTGCAAATTACCTGTACTTGATATGTCATTACCAGACTGGTAATATCTAACACTTCATATTGCTTTAACAGCTCTGAATCAAACATGTGGCTTCTGCTTCAGATCAAATAAAAAACATTTATAATAGAACAGTTGCAAAGTTTCTGGCCCAAATTCTGTATGTTTCTTGTAGCATTGTTGGCATTCTTAGCTCAAGAGAAACTGTTTCCGATCAAGCTGAAGTTGACTTTTTATTTTTTCTTCAGCGGGCTTTTCTGTTTGCTTATATAAAGTCATGAAATGGAATGCGACCTTTTTAAATCGGCGTTTATGGTTTGATCTTTGAAATGTTGACGTAAGATTTCTGGCTCTGAAGAATCCCACCTCAGAGCTTGGTTATTTGTCGCCTTCTTGCAAGTGCTCCCAATGACGTGATCTTATGGCATCGGGGGCCTCGGGGAGCAACCTGAGCCCACCTTGAATGTTTTCTCCACTGCATGCCTGTGTTGACGTGCCAACATGATGGCACATAGCGACATCCTCACCTAGTCCTGCGATGAATTAACGGCTGAGAGGAAAACATATCATCATGAGTCATGAATCTGTGCTTTCCCGAAAGAATAAATACAGCTGTCGGTTGCTGTTTCATAATTACATTTACACTGTAGAGAGGGGTGAAGCTCTCCGAGGATGGGGGAAGTCTCTTAGAAGCTTTGTTCATTCATTAGATATCATTAATGGTTTTTTTCCATGTTTGAAGTGTTCATAGTTGTCGAATTGTTGCGGTGGGTATACACTCTGATGATGGTTGAGACTGGAGAGAATTCTGTGCATTTACATTTAAAAAAACTGTTCTGAAGCCTATGCATAGTAATGGCTATAAATAAAGACCATGTTTCATAATTTGCAGCGGGCAATATTTACCCTCTTTTCTTGGAGAGAATGAAAACCTTTCTTTATTGTGAAGTCATCAGAGCCTTTCACTTTTCTTAAAAGCTCCACTTAGAAAAAGCTTGAGCTTCTAAATTTGTCCAGGCACACAAATGAATTAAATGTTTCTGTTGTAGATGTACTTATACGGTAGGTAATAGAACAAATAGTGTTCTTCAGGCAACATGGAAGAAGATTATAGAGGATGAGGCCAGCAGATAATTCCCTCTTTATGGGGTAGTCAGGTGGAGATTATGTATTGAGAGCTATGATCCTTCATAAGGCAGGCTCAGTATCACTACTACTACCATGGCATGCTCATTACTGCTAATGGTTCAGACATGCTTTACTGTTACATTCTGTGCTGTGGTGTTGTAGGCAACTGAGGGGAATGTTTCTGATAGCCTACCACCTCACATTTGCATTCATGGGTCCACTCATGTCCTTAGAGGCAGGAATTGAGTTACCTTGAAAATCGCTACAAAAGTGTAGGCCCATTCACCCTGAATGTTGGAAGTGTGCAACATCAAAAGAGGTCGGGAGTATATCTGTTCTTCCAACACAACCTGAAGTTAGGTGTTATAATGTATATTCATTGTTCTGCCTCTTAAATCCTCCCTTAAGGTCAGTAATTAAAAGGAAAACATCTGAACGTGCATATGAGTCTGAGAACAGCACTTCTTTAAAAAAGCACAGTATTATTTCATGAAGTGTGTGGTGGAGAAAAGTCATTAATCGTTATCAAAAACGCATGTTCTTCTGTTATAGTTTTGAATAAATGTCATGTTTTACTCATAACATAAAAATGTAAGCACACATTCGTTATCAGACAGTGGTTTCGGTAGCTTGCTGACTGATAAAGCTTTTGTCAATGCACTGGAACTACTGCTGCTTACACCTCATTTAACTTGAATAAAGCTGTGTGGCTTGCTTGTCTTCTTCTGAACAGTTCTCCAAGGACATACTTGTGAATATTTATTCAGCATACATAGACAACTTTCTGAATGCCAAAGACGCCGTAAGAATAGCCAAGGAGGCCAAGCCTGCATTCCTCAAGTTCTTGGAGGTGAGTTGGGTTTACTTGTCCTTGGTCTGTGCCTTGATTGGTCATAGGCTTTTCACCACAGAGTAAAACAATCAGTGAAGGGTTCAGGTTTTTTTAAAAGGAAAATGACATCACCCGGGGCTTGCGTTGAGTTGAATATTGAAAGGAAGGTGCTGTCAGCAAGCAGTTTGGCATTAATCTTCATTATTTTAATGTGCGTAAAACGTACTGCCTTTTTTTTTTTTTTGCTTGTGAATGTTGATTGTGAACGGGTTGGAATGGAAAAAAATTTAAGTGCATACGAGGGCTGTTGCAGGTTGATATCTGGTTTTGCTTGAATATATTTTTCATTGTTCACTTTCAAAGTAGTGGTGACTTTGTTTGTATGTTGGTATTGGTACTGCAGAGCTGGATCTTGTCACTCTTTGATAGTAAATCCTTCCCAGCAAAACCATGAACCTGTTGAAACCTCTCTTCTTGATGCTAAATATTTGAAGTTTTCTTGACAATGATTCACTCACTATTTTTTCATCTTAACTAAGGAGTAATTGCACTCAAGTCATTTCTTAAATGTTCATAAAACCGTTAATCTGGTTGTAATATTCTGTTCATGTGTGTGCCACCTACTGGACATCATTGCAATAACATACACCATTGTGCAGTACACATTTCTTCATTTGCTGGATATTTTTATCTATAACCCACTCTCAAAATGTTAGGGTTGATTGCAAAGTAAGGGGATTATAATAGATTGCGGGCTTCAGATGACAGAGTTTCATGATAATCACAAGGTAAAAATAAATAAAATTACTACATTACTTCACCAAACATCTTTTTACCTATGTCTCTTTGTTCTTCTCCAAAGTCTTTGGAGAGGAGAAACACTGGAAAGCCAGCGGTTTGCCCTAATCAGTGGTTGGTTTGCCTTGTCAAGCAGTGTTTGACTCTGCTTTGAATATCGACTGGGGCTCTTAGTCACAGCGTGCCATAGAAACCACAAGTCCAGCTTTTCCTCTGTTGTTTTCTCTTTCCCATCGCCAGCAATGTACAAGGGAGAACAAGGAGAAACAAGCTCTGTCAGATCTGATGATCAAACCAGTCCAGAGGATCCCCCGCTACGAACTTCTTGTGAAGGTGAGTCCGCCTTACCCGATGGAGGACCAAGTTTGTCTTGCCAAAAGCAAAACAAACAATCTACGAGTCCCCCACTCCACACTTTTTTTTTCTCCAGCTATGCTTCTTATGAATCTTTTCACATAAATAATAACTACGAAAATGGTATGGCTCCTATAGACAGCTTCTGAGGAGATCTGTGGATTGATTTTTTTATTCTTTTGAAGACCTACTGAGGTTAAATCATTGTTGCCAGGAAAGATTGGTCTCTGACGTGCTGATCTGTGACACTGAAACATCTCAGAGGTGCTGGATCTCACTAGGTGCTGTAGTATACATAAGGCAGCTGTGTAGTCAGGGCAATCTGTCTCCTCTTGGTCCTTTCATTTTCTCTTGGGGAATGTCAACTGTGGTGCACATGAACTTGCTTGACTTGCAGCTTAGTCATCTGCAAACTATTCCTGTTTTCCTGGATTATGTCACCGGGCATTCACTCCTCGCATTGCATCTGGGATTAAGTGTGATGATTGCAGGGTAATCTAAAGTTACAAAAGATGATTGTGAACATGTGTGACCTATATTTCCTTTTTTGTGAAGAAAAATATTATGATCATTATGGATAGAAAGGGACATGTCTAGTGCAGCGGATAAGGAGCTTGTTTTATCCTTATTCCATCTTTGTACTGTACATTGCCTGTAGGTTTTGCCAGTAAAACAAGATGTAGGTATCTTGTGCCCTTAAGGTCGGCTGTTTTAATATTATGATAGCAACATGGGACAGAAAAAACAATGGATGGAGTATGAGCGAGTCGCTCAATCCTCATACGTGATGGTAACAGGGAAGTCAACTGAAGAGGCAGAAGCGCTTAGCTGTAATTCTTGGTGAAGTCTGTCATTGATTAGTTCAGAGGTTTTCTTTGTTTTCCACATCCGCTATAGATTACATTAACCACAGAGCACATGTCCTGGAGTGTGGTTACAGCCTGGTTATATATGGTATTCATTGTCTCATGGAGTTTCTGGAAACTAGTCCTTTTGGGGTCGTGAAAATATGACGCGGGGCCACAAAGTGAAATGAGTATGAAGACTAACCCTTAAAAAAAACAATAAAAAATGTTCCTTAAAGGGCCCTGCGTGGTTATTTAATGTGTGTAAAAGGCCGAACAGGGTAACATGGAATGGTACAAATTATTCCTTAGTCTGCCTAGAGTCCGGTCATTAGTGAGCAGGGCTAAGCCGTAAAGCTGCAGCTCGACAGGAACGAACTGTTCTCTGCGTCCCGCTATTTTGTGCGACACCTCGGGTTCCTTCAGTACCTTTCTAGGCTGCAGGTCGGCTCGCGGTGGGGGGGATGCGTCTGACGGCGGCACGTGTGTGTTTTTGTGTGGACGGCAGGACCTGCTGAAGCACACCCCGGAAGACCACCCCGACCACCCCTTCCTGCTGGACGCCCAGAAGAACATCAAGAGGCTGGCCGAGAGGATCAACAAGGGCCGGCGGAGCGCGGAGGAGGCCGAGAAGGAGACCCGAGTTCTGCAGGAGATCGAGGCGCACATCGAGGGGGTGGAGAATGTATGGTTGCCACCCCACTCCCTCCCCTGTCCTCCCTCGTTTCTCATCCCTTCCCCTTCGTCGTTTCATCTCTCTGCCCACTGTAACAGGCCAACCGGCCGGATGCTCTCCTTCAGTAATCCAGCCGGTCCAGAATACCACTCTTCATGTCACAGGGAGTGGGCGGATTTTGGCTTAAATTTTAATCCTCAGCGTGACTGACAGCCGTGGGCTGTTGTAAATCAATTTCAATTGAAAGTGGACCAGTAATTGTTGTCTTGATGAACAAGTTGGCTGTGGCTGGCAGGCAGCTGGCGCTCAGCGTGTGGTTTATTGACCCAGTGCTGTTGGATATGGTGTTGCTTCCTGATCTAGACTGCTCTAGGCACGGTCAGATATTTTCTGTTAGGCTCCACATTTGCCGGCATTAAAGGTAGAGCCACTCAAAACATTCATAGTTTTAGTTTTCAGTGGTGGTCACCTTCCATTAAATACACAAAAAGTTTAAAACCTAAAAACAGCACGAGTGATTTACCTCAGTTCTGGGTTGGCTGTGCTTGTTGAATGAAAAATATATGTAAGCTTAATGCTGTAACGAGACTGGGATATTTTTCTAAACATCCGAATAATGTTCACCTGGAGTGGAGTAGAACTGTCTTCCCCACCGTTCTTGTGTTCCAGCACTCCATGCTGAGTTATTGTTGAATTTATTCATTTGGATTCATCGATGCAGAACATGATTGTTGGGGATTTAAATCTTTTGGCTTTTAATATGTGCAAGGTGATGCTGAGATACCTTTCTCGTTTATAGCTTTTAAATCCTCAGAGGAAGTTCCTAAGGCAAGAGATGGTGGTGGAAGTGGTAAGAACATTTTCCTTATTATAGTTTCTCTGCAGAGTTCTATGCCCTCCTGTCCTTAACATTGGATTACAGGTGAATGCACTTCATCTGTAAGGCTGGTAACTCATTTCTTCCCTCTAGATCACAAACAGCTGTAACCTGTACTAATGCATTCCTAATGTTTTAATACATTCCTATATTTTACTTCATTCTTCATATTTAAAATAAAACTATATATGGACAATGGAGAGTAGTTGGAAAACAGAACTAACCCATGTCTTTCTGGACTTTATTTAACATATTGTTATTTCAGGAATGTGCATACCTAAATGTAGTTATCTGGAAGTCAGATTTTATAGTTTTCAAAGGTTTACCCAACCTTTTAAAGTAATTTTCTAATACAATTCCAGTTTCCTGTCTGTGGCGTGTGTTGAGATAAAGAACAGGCTCATACTGAGCTATTGTGAGATGAGTCTTTTTGTATATGTGTGTACAGTTTGGAGGAGAAAAATGTTTTCCTTTTGCTGATAATACAATGCATTTAACACTGCTCTGCGTATTGCAGAAGACTGTGGGTGGCAAGAAAGACCGTTCCTTGTTCCTGTTCAGTGACTTGCTGATTTGCACAACATTGAAACGGAAATCAGGGTCCCTGCGTCGCAGTTCCATGAGTCTGTAAGTGACTCTGTTTTTACCTGAATGATGGCCTAGGTTGGCCTAGGTAGAAAGACGAGTTTGATTTTGGATTTTCCCTCGATCTCACTACTACATATTTATTTTTCCACAATATATTTGTTGTTCCTGTTGTCTACATTGTGTCGTGTTGTCTGTTGTGCTGTGTATGTCCCGAGAGATCAGTGGGATTAAGAATCCCCATGTATGTACGTGTAAACTACTCTGCTCTCTCTACTCTCTCTTTCTCTTGGTTTCTGTAGAAGAGATTGGTAGATGTGCAAATGATTTTCTCGTTTACTAACTGATGACAGATTGCTTTACAGTTAGCAACTCTGACAAATTCCCTTGACAAACACTCCAATCTCCGAGTGAAGGAAACATCATTAGTAATTGAGATTTTGACTTTTAATCTCATATCCCTACCTCAGATGAATGATTACCACGGGACTGTCAATTGTACATTGGTTATAGTCAAACTTTAATTGAACTGTGGCGTGGGTTCAGGCTATTCACTGCCCTCCTTTTTGGCAGATGGGCCTAAATGTGAGCTTAGCAGGTCTTTCTCATCTTACTTACAGGTCAATCCAAATTTATTGGTAGCAAACAATTGCAGCTACATGTTAAAATCTAATCATGATCAGAGATATGAGTATCCCTTAATGCAGGTGAAGTTCCCCTAATTGTGCCATTTACATAAGTAATTTCAGACCATTATGCTGCAGAGTGAACTAATTGTGATGCCTCCCGAACCCTTCCAAAATCACCAACATATTCTCCTCTTTTTAAGCAAATATTTTCTTTAATCGAATAGTTTGCCATATTTGTTCAGAACCCATCAGGATTAATGTGTCCCATGCAAAGCAAAGTGGCTGTATCATGTTTCTTCTGTTTCCCAGTCTCCCAAAGTCTGTCAATTTAAACCACTCGGCTTGTATAAGGAAATGTAAGCACTGAAAGAGCTGTGGGGCACATGCATTATTCACGATACTCTTTTTAAATCATTCAGCGCAGCAGGGCTCCATCTAGTGGTCATTCCTGGTAATTGTATTCTTTTCTTCCTCTTTTTTTAAGTTACACGGCGGCAAGCGTCATTGACACCTCGAGTAAATATAAGTTCCTTTGGAAACTGCCTTTAGAAGATGTGGAGATGGTTAAAGGTAAATCGTGCTTTATGTAGTTTACTAGATAACAGTTTCTCAAACAGTATCCAATGTGACGAACTCCATTGTTTAGTGGGAAATGGAAACCGATTTCAAGAACTTTGTTTCAGAGCTTGAAAAAATAAGACTTTATGTAACCTTACAATTTACGCTGCCTGTCTGGAGGAGACCATCATTCTTGAGAACTGCTAAAACTTATTGATGCTTTCATCCACTGCTTCTGTTGTCTACCTCAAAAACGTAAGAGCCCAAACACCGTTCTGGGCAATGCTAAACGATAAGTGCTAATGACTCGGGGAATTAAGTCAAGAAAATGAAGCGGGAGCCCAGAGATGTTTGTTTGAACCTGTGTGTCTGCCCTCTCTCCCCGCCCTCTTGACAGGCACGTCTCAGGCCACCAATCGGGAGAACATTCAGAAGACGATCGGGAGGCTGGATGAAGACCTGAGCACGCTGGGTCAAATCAGCAAGCTGTCCGAGACCCTCAGCTTCCCTCATCAGGTGAGGATCATGGCCGTGTGGAGCAGGCAGTGCAGTACACAGCCGTTAAATTAGAAGGGATGACCCCTGCTGGTCAGAGGTGCCCGTAGTGCTGTGGTAAGTATCCTTCCTAGGTTAACGAACGAAATTCTTTCCAAAAAATGTATTCATAATTTGAACATGGAAAATGAATTTCCCTAAGAAGATTACATGTACAGTAAATCCCTCTTACTGGTTTCCAAATTCCTTACAATCACAAATTTTACTTTTGTGAAGTGCAAAAGAATTATAATGACAACCATATTACTTTTTCATGTAAATTGCTGACCTTTAAAGGCCTAATTATTTTCTGTATGTTAAAAGATGTTTACATTGACAGTAGTTATGGTATTTCAATAGTGCAAAAAAACATAAGCAATACATGCAACAATTTTCTTTAATAAAACCTTAATTATTATAATTATAATAGTAGATGATGACTTAGTGGTCTGAAATTGTTTATTAGATCTATGTTAAGCACTGAAGTGTATTTCTCCACCTACGGTAGGGTGCTCACCAATGAATAAATAGGGAGGTCACTATTACACTTGATACAGGTTTGTATTTTATACAAAATGTAGAGTATAAATTTGCAATTCCTAATATGAATGTAGTAGAAAATATAGGATGCTTAAACCTATGCTACACACTGAAGTCAATTCCTCCACCTATAGTAGGATGCTCACCAGTGAAGGATTTTTGGGCACTGTAGTGAAAACATGTCAGTTTTTCAAAACACGGAATAAAGTTGCAGCGTTTGTTGTAGCACAAATGTATAATAATAATTGCTTACACCTATATAGTGCTTTTCTGGACACTCCACTCAAAGTGGAGGTAATTTACAGGTAATGGGGACTCCTCTCCACCACTACCACCAGTGTGCAGCATCCACCTGGATGATGTGACGGCAGCCTTAGTGCGCCAGAACGCTCACCACACACCAGCTATTAGTGGGGAGGAGAACTGTAATGAAACCAGTTCATGGATGGTGATTATTAGGAGGCCATGATTGGTAAGGGTCAATGGGAAATTTGTTTAGGGGTTACACCCCTACTCTTTTCGAGAAATGCCCTGGGATTTCTTAGTGACCACAAAGAGTCAGGACCTCGGTTTTCGTCCCTCATCCGAAGGATGGCGCCTGTTTACAGTATAGTGTCCCCGTCAGTATACTGGGGCATTAGGATCCACATGGACTGCATGGTGAGCGCCCCCTGCTGGCCCCACTAACACCTCTTCCAGCAGCAACCTTAGTTTTTTTCCCAGGAGGTCTCCCATCCAGATACTGACCAGGCTCACACCTGCTGAGCTTCAGTGGGCTGCCAGTTGTGAGTTGCAGGGTGATATAAATCGAGCGATGCCTGTAGAGTATTGCCCTCACCGGGGGTCTGCCCCTCTTTGTTGCAGAGGGCACAGTTTGTGCTCAGGTGAGTCACCACAGTGAATGATTCCCTGAAGGCTGAAGTGGGATTAACCCGCTGTGTTTGAACTCAGGGCCTGGATGATGTGATCAGGGACCTGATGGCTGCTGTTCATCGCGAGCTGGCAGAGAAGCAGTCGCTGTCCTTCAGCATGACCTTCCTGCCCACGAAGGTGGAGCTGACCACCGCCTCCGCTGAGAACACCTTCGTCTTTGAGTTCACTGGACCGGAGGCGCGGAGCAACTTTGAACAGGCCTTCGAGGACGCCAAGAAGAAACTCGGTACTTGGGGATTCGGATGTAAAAGCAAGGAAATACTAGCAGCTTTCTCAAGAAGACAGATTAAGGAGCATAATGTCTTTTCTTTCCCCTAGAAGTGGTTAGACAGCACTGGTATACCAGTGCTTTTTTAAAAAAATAAATCCTGCTCACATTGTCTGAAGCTGTAAGTAAGGCCATTCTAGAACAAGGAATTCTAGATATTAAATGGACCACGTGATATTATAACTCTCTGTCGTGATGGCATGGAGGTCCAAAATTGTTTTTTTTTCCCTAACATCTTTTTGTGCACTGTTCTTTTCAAGCAATGAATAAAGATTACTGGGATCCAGAATTTCTGAAAGCTATTCCAATTATGAAAACCAGAAGCGGAATGCAGGTGAGTTTGTGTCAGCTCTGCTGTGCCCTGTTTGAGAAATTGAATTTATTCTTTTTTGACAGTAGTGCTGTTTGCAGCTTAACTAGTGTCACTTCACTACAACAGATTTGCAATATGTTGCAACAGGGTTTCACAGTAAGACGGGGGAAAAATGAGTCATAATGTTTCCTCAGATACATAGGTTAATGTGTAATATACAGAAAAATGATTTATTGTGTAAATACTTGAATAACATAAAAACACATCTAATTCACCTTTTCATTTGGTGGCTGATGTTTCTGAAGGCTCTGTTCTAAAAAAAAACAGACAAGCACTGATTGTGTAATGGACATGTTCTCTGTAGTGAAGCTCTGCCCACTCTCACTGGTTCTCCCATTTTCTCCTCCAGTTTTCCTGTGCGTCTCCCAGCCACAGCTGCCCAGAAAACACCTATGAGGTGTGGGTGTGTAACAGCGATGGCTATGTAGGCCAGGTGTGCCTTCTGAACATCAAGGATGAGCCCACAGTGGAGGCCTGCATTGCTGTCTGCTCTGCCAGGATCATCTGCATCTCTGCTGTTCCGGGGCTCAAGGCCAGGTGTGTCTGAGAGGTTACAGTGCTTGCCTCTAGATCTACAAATTATAATCCTTACACTTATATAGCACTTTTCTGGACACTCCACTCAAAGCGCTTTACAGGTAATGAGGACTCCCCTCCACCACCACCAGTGTGCGGCCCCATCTGGATGATGCAACAGCAGCCATAGTGCACCAGTACACACACCACTCACCAGCTGTCAGTGAGGAGGAAAACAGAGTGATGAAGCCAATTGATAGATGTGCATTATTAGGAGGACGTTATTCTTTCAAGATTCACTGATTTTTCTACAAAGCTAGCATCAAACAGAAATGTGGTTTTTTTGGCTATATTGTGATGTGTTTTGTTTCTGTGCTCAACATTTTTTTGGTGTCGTGGAAATACGGAATTAGTGAATTGTAAACAGGAGACCGGCATCTTTGAAGTGATGTCTTCAATTAAAACGTCAGTGTCAAAATGAAAGAAAAATTGCACGTTATGCTTTCATGGGCCACTTCTGTGTATTAGCGTTATTAGGTTCTAAGGGACTAGATTAACGTTTCAGCAGAAGACTGTATTCCGTAAGCACTAATTGGGTTCTAGTGCTAACTAGATGTTGCCAGGACACTGATTGATTGTCAGTGGCTCAGCTGAACGGGGCAGCAGCTGCAGTCTCTCAGAGGTCTATAGTTTGTCTTGTGTGCTCACATTTTCCCCCCCTCCTCCCAGGGATCGAGGGGAGTCTCTGCTTAGCCCACCCCCGCCCGAGCCAGCACCTGTTCCCTCGGAGCAGAACCTCCACATCTCCATCTCGGGCTCGTCCCTGGAGCTGGTGGGGCCCCCCCGAGGGCGGGGTCGAGAGCTCGTGCCCTTCGACAGCGACGACACAGATGACGAGTCCTCGCCCAGCCCCTCCTCCACCCTCCAGAGCCAGGCCAGCCGCTCCACCATCTCCTCGAGCTTTGGCAGTAAGTGAGGAGAGAGCTCGCGCTCCTGTGTTCGACAGCCTCTTTCACCCCACAGCTCCTCCACACGGAGTAGCGGGGGGCTCGGTTCTGACTTCAGCCTCCTATAAGCTTCTGTAAAAGAAAATCGAAACTGAAAACTGTACTACCTGAAGTGAACTGAACTTCCTGAACTGTACTCCCGCTATCATGTGGAAATATGTGGATAATACAGGCCATCCCACATGGAATGGTTTAATGTTGTACAAATTCAACATGGAAGATTCCTTATAATCTGAAATGTAAAATGAATCAATTTTAAGGCCTGCTTAAGACGAAAACCACCAGATAGAACATACTAAATATTGAGAGTGAAAGGAAATTAAAATGTTTATTAAGTAAAGGAAGGAAAAGAGATGTGTAAAGGAAATGAAAGGATGGAAAAATAAAATTTGGGGATGGTGAGAGAAATATCCTGCCTTGGCCATACCATTTTTTTTCTTTATTTGTAATTAGAATATTTTTTCTTTAAAATTCAGTTGAAAATGTTAAAGGAGGCATTGTATTATTGTTATAGGAGGCATTGCTTTATTTCTTAGAGTTTTGTCAGGCATGTTGTCCTCTGAAGCGCTGCAGCTCTCTCGGTCTCCTTTGCCCTTGTTGCACCTTGTTCTTCCGATTCCCCGCCATCCCACCCTGGCTTACTCTCCCCCCTCCTTCCAGATGACGAAATGGTTGGCTCCAAAGAAATGACGACCGAGACAACGAGCTCGGAGGAGGAGCAGGAGTTCCCGTCGGTGGCCAGCTCGTACGGCCCCCCTCGGCTCAGCAGCGACAGCCCCATGGATGGCCGGGCCATGAGGCGCTCCAGCCGGGGCTCCTTCACTCGTGCCAGCTTGGAGGACCTGCTCAGCATTGACCCCGAGGCCTACCAGAGCTCCGTGTGGCTGGGCACCGAGGATGGCTGGTACTGCCTGGGTTTCGCCCACTTTGGCTCGTTCTTTCACTTGCACAACGTTCACTCTCTCGCTCGGTCACTCACACAGATACTCCGCTCGTGCCCTCACTTTGTCCCCCGCACGACTCCTCCGTTTGCGCCCTCACTCAGTCACTCTCGCAGCTACTCCGTTTGGTCCCTCACTCAGTCACTTGCACGGCTGCTCCCTTCATGCCCTCGCTCGGCCACTCGCACGGCTCCCCCGTGCGCTCCCTCGCTCGGCCACTCGCACGGCTCCCCCTTGTGCTCCCTCGCATGGCTCCCTGGTTTGCTCCCTCTCTTGGCCACTTTCACGGCTCCCTCGCTCGACCCCTCGTACGACTCCCCGAGTTGCTCCCTCACTCTTCCACTCACACGGCTCCCCAGTGCGCGCCATCACTCTTCCACTCGCACGGCTCCCCCGTGCGCTCCCTCGCTCGGCCACTCGCACGGCTCCCCCATGCGCGCCCTCGCTCTTCCACTTGCACGGCTCCCCCGTGCGCTCCCTCGCTCTTCCACTCGCACGGCTCCCCAGTGCGTGCCCACGCTCTTCCACTCGCACGGCTCCCCCGTTCGCTCCCTCGCACGGCTCCCCCGTTCGCTCCCTCACATGGCTCCCTGGTTCGCCCCCTCTCTTGGCCACTTTCACGGCTCCCTCGCTCAACCCCTCATACGGCTCCCCGAGTTGCTCCCTCGGTCTTCCACTCACACGGCTCCCCAGTGCGCGCCCTCACTCTTCCACTCGCACGGCTCCCCCATTCGCTCCCTCGCACGGCTCCCTTGCTTGGCCCTTCGCACAGCAACCCTGTTCACTCCCTTGCTTGGTCACTCACGCGGCATCCCTGACAGAGGCCAGGAGAGCCTTGAAGTATATTAGGAAGACAAATTGCACTTTCGTCATCTGAACTGCATCGTTACGTTTCTGAAAGCATATCATTAAAGAAACAAGACTAGTTTTATATTCTCAGTGATTTCCTTTAACAAACATTTCATATGTTTTGGCAGCATTCATGTATATCAGTCATCGGACAACATTCGGAACAGGAAGAACAGCATGAAGATGCAGCACTCAGCATCCATTTTGTGCATCTTGTAAGTTGCCGGTTATAGTGTTCATTTACACCGTTATAAGAGAAGAAGAGAAATAATTTAAATTGTGTACTCCTATGTGACGTTACTAGAACTTCAATTATTTCAGTTTGTCCAAAGAGCAGTGTGGGCTGTTGCTGCTGGCAACTCTTCACATGTTGGGTAAGAACAGAGCACACGTCATGGACTGGTGACCTTAAAATAACAGAGATGGATAGTACAGCCCTCAGGGTTGTATCTCAGCTGCGAATGTGGTCAAGCAGTTTTGTTTGACCGCTTGTCAAATGTTGCTGCAGGTGTAACAGGAATTGCAAAATTAAAATAATAGCAGTGAAAGCAGTGAGCGCCTCGATCAAGCCTGTATGTGCTGAACTAGAATATGGGCTTATTTGCTATATCAAGCAGAATTAGAATAAGGTATCAGAACTGGCACTGTTTCACCTGTGATTGTCCGAGCAATTATGAACCTGCATCATTCTAAGAAGGAATCGCAGATAAAATACTGAACTCTTCTTTGTGTAATAATAGCTCTTCCTCTCTTTTTTCCAGGTATCTTGACAACAAAGTTTTTGTATCTCTTGCCAACGGTGAAATCATTGTCTATCAAAGGGAAGCAGGTGAGTCTGAGTAGGTGCTGCAGGAATCCCACTTGCAGTATCATTTTGAGGCCGTTCTTGCTAAATCCACATCTTGGGAAGACCAGCTTTACCGTATTTGGTTTTGAAGCAAACAAATGAAACAAAAGCAGTGTCCGCCTGTAAGCATATGCTTTCACTGTTGTGAAAAACCACTGTTCCTTCATATCAATCAAAATTATTCATTTTATTCGTTCATTTCCATGGTCTAAGGGGTTTTTCCCCAAGAGGTGTAAAAGTATTCAGCCTTGTCTACAAGTAAGATTACTTGTCTTTTTCAAGACAGTTAGATGGTATTAAATGTAGCGTAGTACCGGAAGATTTCTGGGTGTCATTCTGAATGGGTATGAAGACTTTGTGCAAGGCATTCATTGCTGGGTTATGTCTTCTTTCACACAGGCAGTTTTTGGGATCCCCAGAACTCTCAGACTTTGTCTCTGGGCACCCCCGGGAGTCCTGTGACCAAAATGGTGCCGGTGACAGGGAGACTGTGGTGTGGCTGTCAGAACCGCATCCTCATTCTGAACACCAACACTCTGGCGCAGGAGGTACAGTACAGGGCTCACCACACCACAGCCAAGGATTAGATATAGCCCAAGGGGCTTACAGTACACCCATACACAGCACGACACTGGATCAAGCTGTGAATTTCTTTCCTCCCTCACTGCAACCTTGATTAAAAAGAAAAACACTTTTGAAATATTTTCTCCCAAACTCACAAACCATGTGGCATAGCTCTGTGAACAGTTATTTTGCATTTGTTTTTAAACGCATATGGACTGATCTTCCCCTGATCGCATATGGTTGTTATTGGTTTTTTTTTCTTTGCTGCAGCACACATTCCAGATTGGGCAGGACAGTAGCCGCTGCGTGACCAGCATGGTGAGCTACGGCCAGGGTGTGTGGATCGCCCTGCAGGGCAGCGCCCAGGTCCGGCTCTACCATGCCGTCACCTGTGAGAGCCTCATGGAGGTGGACGTGGCCCCTGCTGTGCATAAGATGTTGGCGGGTGAGTGCCGGACACTGGGCAGTGAGCCGTAGTCACACAGGTGGCCTGAGCCACTCTGCTTGTGCAGAATGAAAACGTGATCCGGTAGGAAGCTACAATTCAGACTACAGTACAAATATTCCACTTTGATACACCTTGTTCAGCTTTTAGTTTTTGATCTGTAAATAGTGGGAACTGTTCAAAATTAGCATGGATCAATGATAGTGTTTCCACAGAATTGGGCCTTTATTTGTTGCACTAAAACATGGGGTAGTTTCTAGTGTGTTCACAGGGAGTTACAGGGCTTAAGGCTGTGTGACTGCAGCTGATAAGACTGAAGAACTTAAGAAGCGAGAGGACGCTATTCAGCTAATCTATCCTGTCTGGGAGCTATTTACTTATTGATCCAGCTGTTTCTTGAAAGTAGCCAGGTTATCCAACTTAAACAACGTGATTGAATACCCTTTGACTAGATCCAAAGTCTCCTTCTCTCAGATTTAAGTGTGCTTCCATGTTCGTTTCTAGTGGTCTCCTATGGCTCAGGTTCCACTGTTAATTCCGACAATGCCAGCCCAAGGGACTCCTTCAGACCCCTTGAGGATTTTGAATAGCTTCCCTCTCCCGCCTTCCTTTACAGGGTCAGACGCCATCATCCGGCAGCACAAGGCGGCCTGCCTGCGTATCACGGCTCTGCTGGCCTGCAAGGACCTGCTGTGGATCGGCACCAGCGCTGGGGTGGTGCTCACCCTTACCATCCCCCCCGTCTCCTCCGGCACAAGCCCCCTGCGCGCTCCTCCCGTCCCCATGGGCTCGGCGCACGGACACACGGGCCACGTTCGCTTCCTCACCTCCATCGAGCTCCCTGAGGGATTCGATGTGGCCTTCCCGCTGCCTGGAGACCAAGGTACAGGCGGGAGCCTTGCTCTGTCTTACACAGGGATATTCGAAGCTGGTGGCGTGGTGGAGGCCGTCAGGGCTGGAGCGATTGCTGCCACATTGCTTGTGTTTCACTCCAGAAGGTGGAAACTTTCCTCTTCAGATTTTGGATGTATTATAATTCACACAGCCTTCTCTCCAAGCCCCCAACTGGCTCAGGGATCAAGCCAGTATGCTTTTCGACTTGGTTATCTTAAGTCAGTGGATGATGAGGTCTGGGCCATCCAAAGAATCTTGAAATTACTCTAGTTGCTCACATGAAACCGTTCCCCATTACTGCTCCCCTAGGGTCTTCAATGTATCTATTGGGGAATACTTTCAGGAACAGAACTTTGCCACCGGTGTGCTTCAGCCACGCTGATTTGTGCTCTCTGCCACCCTCAGGTAACCCGGCCACAGGCGGAGAAGGCGGGTCGGGCCTTCAGAGACAAGACTCCGCCCGCCGGCGTGCCTCCACCCTGCTCCAGTCCAAGTCCAACCTCCTCGTCATCAGTGGGGGTGACGGCTATGAGGATTTCATGCTCAACAACAGCAGCGAGACGGTGGGCCGGGATGACAGCACCAACCACCTGCTGCTGTGGAGGCTGTGACCTGCTGCCTGCTGCAGTCAGACCTGCCCACAGCCCCTCCCCAGTACCGCAGGGGCAGCAGGCCTCTGGCTCCCCGCCTTCGACTTCGTCTTTTAAATTCTAAACGTCTTCTACTTGGACATCCAGTCTGTCTGTGCATGGGCGTTTCTTAACACGGGGGGCGGGGGGGGATGTGTGTGTGTGTGGGGGGGTCACATAAAAAAAAAGTTTATTTTTTGGTCAATTTTTTTTTTCCATTCGGTGTAAGAAGTATTATCTCGCGCGGCTTGTGTTGTTCCCGGCTCTGTCGTTGTGCTGAAACTGTTAACTTCATGAGCAGCAGCAAGAGGAGGGGTTTGAAGAAGCGAAGCAATTGTTTTTAAACAGGGAAAAAAAAAAGAAAAGTGACTGATAAGCGTCTGAACTCTTTGTTGAATTCCCCCAGTGCGATTTCTCCCGGTCAGTGCCGCGCTGGCTTCCTCCAGATGTTTCACCCCTGGGCCCTTGCTTTTAGGTCAGCCTTTCAGCCAGAAGCTTCCAGCTCTTTCCTGAAGGCGTCACTGAGCATATTTTTGATTTTCCACAGGCTGGCTCATGGTCAGCCTAAAGAGAGGTGAAGTGTAAAAGAAGAGGGAAGGGGGGGAAATGAGGCGTAGCAAGTGACTATCAAAAAGGTCTGAAGAAACGGAAGGAGGACGTTGGCAGAATTCAAGAGAAGAAAATCACATATTCTGCCCGACCTATGTTTTTATTTCAATAGAGGAAAATGGTCAACACACATCGATTCTTGATGGTGTGGTAACTACTGTTAATTTCAGACTGTGATTTGTGTCTCTACAAATGAAGATTTTTTTTTAAATCTCCTTTTTTATTATTAATTGAAGAGTGTAAGAGAGCATAGACAATAACCAATGTGCAATAAGTGGCCTGGGGTACCTGACAGGAGATTATATATAGTACATATATATCTTAGTCTGTGGGTTGAGATATGAATTGGCTTGTGTCTCTCTTCAGTCTTAAGAACCACAGTTTAGTTACTGACACATTATTCACTTTATTTTTTGTTACATTTTAAAGTTTATATTATTGTTATTTGTTGTTGTTGTTGTTGGACCACCACAGTACTAGAGAAATCTTATTCCTTTCTGTTCATGGTACCATACCAGTCATGTTTGTACAGTATTTATGTTTTATTTTAATTGAGTTATCTTTTTACAGCACTTAATTTATACATTTTTCTTTAGTGTGGGCCAGAAGGTGGGGCTGAGGTTGAGTGGCTAGTTTGAGAGTTACATCGTGAAATCTCTCGCCTCACTCAGGAGCTGCAGCTGAAGTGTTTGAAAGGGCTCCAGTTATGGTTAAGGAGAGAACCAGCCCAGTCAGGCTTGAAGGTCGTTTTAAATCACCTGTTTCTGTAAAGAGGAGGAACACTGTAAATGACTGATGATTTAATCAAGTAATTTTTTCAATCGAGGGAACTCTGGTCTGTGAGGGTCCTGAAAGACATTCCGATTTTTATTCCAGGTGATCTCTAAATTACTTAATATACTGTAGCAAATCACCTCTTACAACAGATTATAGATGAATTCTTCCAACTCTTCAGAAATTAATGATTTAATATACACTTGTAAAACCTGCTGGATGTGGTTTGAGGGATGACGTTTGGAGACCCCTGCAGTTAATTGTTCATGTTTGTTTTATCCCATTTTACATTTATTGTCGGAAATCATGCATGTTCTGGAAAGAAGCAGATGAAACTTCATTAAGGCTGTGGAATAAGACCAGATAGTAATGTACAAAGAAGGTTTAAGTTTGTTTAGGTGACAAATCTAAAAGATTGCATTAGATCTCTGAAATAATCAGTGCAGTTGCCATTTCAGGGTTTTTGTGATTTTTCAATGTCTGATCTGCTGTAGTCACAATTGTTGCCTGTTAGTTTTTCATTTTGCCACGCCACCATACAGTGGAAGACGAGAAACTCCATCAGATCCTGCCTGCATTGTTGCCCATTTTGGATTAAAATGAGTCGACTGGTCAGGGTTTTCACACCAAAAGAGGGATTGGTGAAGGTTTTTGAACAGAGTTTTGAACACAAGCAGCTCTTGTGGCTTACTACCATGCTGAAGGATACTGAAGTAAACATTCGTTCTGGAAGTACGGTTTGGAAATTACACAAACCCACTTGAGGGTAGCAGTCTTGATAAAAAATAGAAGTTACCAATACACAGTTACTGTTATGTATTTCAGCTAAATTATAAACAGCAAGATTAGTACAAACTGTAAAGTGCAGACAAAACATGGCATTTGAAGTGTTTTCAAACTGTAATGCTAAAACGGTGTAAGTTGTAAGTGTTTGTAACTAGTCTGTGTGATGCGTGGCCAGAATGAGGTCATTTGTTTATAAAGCATGTGTGAAATAAACACTTTGCTTTATTCCCAGTCCACACCCTTTTCTCATGTGTTACTGCACAGTATATAGTATGTCAACATCCTTATGATGCTTAAATTGAGATTAAAAACATCTTGTTATGAGCTGTCTGGTAACGTAAGTACTATTATTCTGAACAAGAGAAAAGATTTGGTGTTTTCAATTAGTTAACAAGTAGAATTAGCGGTCTGGAAATTGACTGCGTTCATTTAACAGTAGTCAGGTATTGTCAAGCAAAATTTTACCTAGTTTCCTCCAGAAAGCAGGTGAATAGCCTCTTTTCAAGTTCTGCCCATCCGAGAGGCATGTAAACAATTATTACATTATCAGGTTCATGGTTGAATTTGGAACTTAAATTGCCTGTATTTTTTGTTTTTGTAGATGTTCATTAAAAGCCTGGTATTTTATTTATACAGATAACCCATATTTGAAGTGGACTGACTAATGAAGCATACTTATATGCACTGTACAAATAAGAGAAAACCAGTATTGCTAGGAATTTTACACTTCAACCATTTCTGTAGAGTTCCAGACAACTCTGAATATTTGAATGTGCCTTCAGTTCTCTACCACATGAACAGTGTTCCAATTAAAAATCGTTAACTGTTTCTGAAAGGCATTGCTTTCAGAGCTGTTAAAAACAACAAATTCGTATAGGCTTTGTAATGAAGTATGTTCTCAAGAATATATTTAAAAAATATTTGTAATTGTGACCTTATATTCCAGAATAAAACACATTTCAACAAAATGGAGAAAAGAAAAAGGCTTTCGATTCAAACATTTTTCAAATTTATTTTTTAAAACAACTAGTACTGCCTATCCTGTTCCAAAAAAACATTTCTTAAGTAGAAGTTACTACCATGCGGATTGGGTCAAAATAGACTCTTCTCTTGCAGGAATCATGTACTGTAACTCGTCCCTGTAATTAGCCGTTCTGCCCATGTGTGAAAGAAGTTGTTTTTGTGTATTGTAAATATTGGTATATATTGCCTTTTCTGTACATACTGTTCCCAGTCTTCAATTGTTGATATGAATCTAATGGCATATTTTTATATACTTGTTTAAGTTTTCTTAGGTACACACCTATTGTGCCATCACGTTTAAATTATAACGATTACAGTATTTTAAAGAAGAAAATGAAAACTTTTATCTTGAGATATTACAGATGTCATGATTATCAGTATCACATATTCCTGCTATGTTTTTTTTTGTCACTGTGGGTTCTTTGTAATTAAAAAGTTCACTGGTGCCAGACTCTGTGTTTATTTCTTTCTATTTTGTATAATTTTAATTTGTGACAGCTCAGTGTTTTCAGATTATCGGTAATTTGATTTAATTGTTGTCATGTTTTTTTTTCAGTAGGGAAACTCTGCAGGAAAAGCATAAGTCTCAAGTTTCTACTGTACCAATTGTACCCTTGAGTCAAATTCAGCTTGAGCATGATGTAACTGGCAAGTATATTGAACTCTAAACAGACCAATTGGGCATCTTAACCAGGCTAGAAAGTATTTCACACCAGAGTCTCCATTTACTTTGGTATACATCTTCCTTACTTGCTTGTGTATGTGACTGCCCTACATTGTCCAAGTAAGGAGAATGCAAAGTATGCTTTTAATTTAAATGGATATTTGTGTCTGGTCTGCCTGGGAGGACTGTGTAGTTATGTAGTCCAGTTAAAAACAATGCTCTTATTCAAGCAAGAACAACAGTATTTATGCAATGTTTGTAGGCCCATTTTCTATGGAATACAATGTATTACAAAGGAATGTGCAAAGTACTACAGTATATAAACCCATCTTAGGATATAGAATGTAATTTAGTTGTGTATAAGTATCGTATTCATGGAGGAAAGCAGTGATTTAAAGAAATGGTCTTCATTAATACAGAAATTTGTCTTATCGGTTGCCCTGGATCAGTAACAAAGCCAACTGCTCCGCAAAGCTCAAGCAGATTTTATGTTTCCGTGGTGGATAACGAGTGATCCATTATGCTACTGGGAGTGAGAGTATTGTCTGAATACATAAGACCTTTTGTCATTAGTTATTAACTAATATCAATCTTGTTTGTTGTTTGAGGTGAACTCCGTTCACATTTAATTCTTCACTGTAGAACTGTAGTAACGCTCTGAGTAGAAGAATCTATACCAACAGTATGTCAGGCTGTGTCCCTCGAACGCATAACCTGTGCTTCCTCCTCCTGGAAAATTAAGATAAAATGGTGTCGCAGTCAATTCGACAGAAGAGAGGGGCATCTTCAGTTGATAAATAAATTAATAAGGTAGAACGTACTGCAGTTGCTGTCTGTCTTTCGTAAGCACGTTCTCAGTTCGTCACAACAGGTGGTGCAGGTGTAGAGATTTTTTTTTTCCCCATAAGAAATTGGTTTGCAGGTTTAAGCCAAAGCCACCGATGGATGGGGAGGAGTGTTGCAGCTTTAATGTGTGGGGAATCAACATTAAAGTTCACTGCAGCATTCATGGACGGCTTTTGATCTTAGTGCTGCAATGTGGGATGCTTTATCTGCAAAGGTTAAGGTTACTATTTCTGTCGTGGCAAACAGACACTACAAAAGCCCTTGAAATTAAATATATCTGAATAGGACCGCATTGGCAGCGTTAGCGAAACGCTTTGTGAAATTATTCGGCTCCATGAAAAGAGGAAGACCGTTGGCATGGGAACGAGCAAATATGTGTTTTTGAATTATAAAGAGAAATTCACTTTGTGCACACCGTAGACAGAAGTGAGATGGAAAATTATGTACAGTAAAAGACAGGTACTTTTAACACAGCATGAAAAGAGCTGAACTCTGCTGTGCGCTCTGCTTGATGCTGAAGTGTTTTAAAGGGCTAGGCTTTTAAACTTGAATCAGTTTAAGAATAACGATTATCTGAAGTTGTATTTCTCCATATAAAAATTTGCCACATTCCCTTATTCTCCCAGCTGCTTACTGCCCAAGAAAAATTGCTATACTTGATACCAGAATAGGTGGACACTGTACCTGCAGAAAAAAAAAACTGACTCTACAAACATCAGTACAAGAAAAAGGAGCCTTTTTGTCCCTATTTGGGGGTCAGAGTGGTGGCTCTGTGGCCAAGGATCTCCGCCTGTGGCTGGAAGGTTGCTGGTTCAAATCCCGCAGCCTGCAGAGGAATCCTACTCCATTGGGCCCCTGAGCAAGGCCCTTAGCCCCCAGCTGCTCCAGGGGTGCCGTATAAATTGCTGACCCTGCACTCTGACCCCAAGCTTCTCTCCTTGTGTGTTTCATGGAGAGATATATGATATATAGCACTCTGACCCCAAGCTTCTCTCCTTGTGTGTTTCATGGAGAGCAAGCTAGGGTATGCGAAAAGACCAATTCCTCATACAAGAAATTGTATATGGCCAATAAAGTGAGCTTATCTTATCTAAAGTGATACTCCACAGTGATAAAAGCTAGATGGTTTTAAAGTATGTAAAGAGGGACATTTTCATAAATGCACATTATGGAGTGCTTTTGCTTTTGAAAAAATAGCTTCTGCATTCTCAGGTGCTGATGTTGCCAAAAGAAAAATCAAGCACGAATTTGCGCTCGGACATTTTTCTTATGACCTTATTTGGCTGACACTATCGTCCAAAGATAGTGTCCAAAGATGAGTAGTTTCTGTACATCACAAAACCCTGATATAATGCTCATTACTACTATTTTTTTTTCATCTCGGGACATTCTCTCTGTCACCAAACGTCTAATACAAAGCAGTTCTGTCCATTAAATTTGAGTTTACTAAAAAGAATTCATTACTTGGACTCAAGGGAGTGCTTGACTTGTTCTGTACAGTAGTCCTTTGTTGTCAGTCTATGAATCACTGTCAAAAGACTGCCTCTGTTCATTCTTAGCAAGGGAGAAAAAAGAAAGGCCCGTTTGAATAGTGCAATGTTTGTAACTAACCAGGGGTCTGAACTGTAGTTTCAAGCTTCATGTCCTTCATTCTGAAGACTTTTTCTTTTTCCTTCTTTTTGTCTTTGTCAAGTCATCACATAGGCACGCTTAAGACCGGGAGGGATGTTATCTGTAAAGGAAACCAAACCTCTTTGTATATACTGTATATTGAAAAGTCAATAAGACGACGCAGGGGGGACTCGTGTCTTAATCAAGGCCACCGGCAGCTTAGAAACGGGCTGGTTGCGGATAGCTCCCGACAGATGGCTACGGTGAACAAGAGCTTTTCCTCGCCGGGCGAGTCGTGTAAGGAACAGGGAAGTGAGTAAGAGGGGGTGGGGAAACATGCACTCGTGTTTCATCCGATGACGTTGAGGCGCTGAGCGAACCATTGAATTTCTGTTTTAAATTTTGGATCACAAAGAGAAGAGCTCGCCAAGGGTACTTCCTACCGGCGTTTTACTTTTTATTTAAGAAATATTTATATTTAAGACCTAAACCATGATTATAGACCATTAACTTGCTATAATATAACCACATAACCAGGTAAGAACGTTTTCATATCTATTTATAAAGTATTCCTGAGTATAAAAATGAGTTCGTGGCTGTCTTTAAACAGCAGATGGATGGACGGAGTATTTTAATTAAAGTTGTTACACATATAACGATATATGTTGATTAGACGAAACTGTCGTTAGATAAAATGTTAGTGAGTGAAATAGTTTACTTAGACTAATGTAATATTTGTGAAGACTAAAGTTTCAGCGATGTAAATGAACAGGGTACAAAAAAATGGAAACTTTTAATTCTTCACAAAAGTTACAAATCGAGCGCCTGCTATATGTCCATATTTGTTTGAACATCTCAAAAGTTAGTTTAAATTTAGTCATAGAGAAAGAGGCTGTACTACAGCAACCACATCCTGTCTAGTAGCGGCTTGGCACGCTTCCAGGAAGTTAAGGCTTGAACACTTTCCCTGACTTTTTATATGTACGTATCTGTATTAAATAAATGGCTCCTTTTTTTTACTGAGAGTGTCCGCATATAGCCAGGTCAACGCGGGGATGCGTAATTTCCAAATTCTGACTCGGTGGGATAGTGTTGCGGTTTCATTTTCAGCAGAACATCATTAGACTAACTCTATATAACGATAGACAATTCATATGCAGTTTCCTTAAATATAATTAACACTGAGGGACATGATGGGACATTTGCCTGTGTGTTAAAGATGTCTACTAATAAGGTTGTAAAGTAAAATATTTTACTTGTTACATAGTGGTGATTTTCATTGCGACTGCAAAGGCAACCAGACTGAAGATCTAAATTGCCTTTTTAGTAGTCCTGCGAGTACAGCTCAGTTGCTTCCGTATTTGTGGGGAAAAACTGTCGGGGAAAATAACTTAACGGCAAATTAAATAATGTTTTTGAATAAGATGAAAACTGATCGTAGGCAACCAGTTATTTTATAATAATTTCTAGCTGTTTACACCACTTATGTCCAGATTGCAAAATTGAATTTAGAAAATTATATTAAGCTATTCCTGAAAGAACTCCTAAAAGAACAGCAGATATGATGTAAGGGGTGTTTTTGACTTTAGGTTATGATGTCCCAAATCCATTCATACTTAGAAACAGAAAAAATACAAATAGAAGGACCGGCACCTACTGTGTAGACCGTGGTGCGCTTTACTATAAAGGTAATTTATTATAACCTAGCAATCAAACTGCATCTATGTTGGCATTTACAGTATTACGATACAGAGGTTGAATTTAGAATATCTTTATCGCTCTATGTGCAGTGGCCTAGGATATAAAGTTTTGAACGAAAATGATTTTTTCGTGTTTTTAAAATCCCGCCCAAGGTATTTTTTTTCAGGTTATTTCGTAGTCTGAATTAATAAACAGAACATCTTTGAATTTTTCTAGGTTAATAACTGTTCTGGGACTACAGTAGTTCTTAAGTGCGGCAGAGATCCATTAACTTACAACCGGGACCGGAGAGACTGCCGTGAAGACGTGCCCGTTTTCAGACGCATAGCCCATATAGATTTGAGTCCCACTCTTACACCAAATGGAGTTACCTCTGTATTTTTCATTTAAGGTCCGAAACAGTGTCGGTGCTACGCGAATTAGTATCTCCGAGACAAGAGACTAAGGACTAAGTCAGAGAACGCCGGCACCTGAAGCGGTGACCTACTCTATATCAAAGGGGCATTTAAAAATATCGGTAATTTTGGTTCTTTTTATTATCCGTGCGATGATGATGAGGGTTGGCATGATGATCAAATAGTGAGAAACATCTTTAAATCGGTAACACTCTGCTGTTTTTATTTAGTTTTAAATGGGACACAAATAAGAAACAATGTCATACAGTACTTCTCCGGCAACAATGTCCACAAATCCAGTTTTTAATTTTATAAAATTGAGACGACAATGTTTTTTTTTTTTAATTCAGTCGTGTGACATCAAGAAATGTTGAAATGCGGACATGTGGAAGTCGGTGAGGGGTTAGCTGAGTCTTCAAATGCTGCAGCTGATGCGGTCAAATTCCTACCGTCTCTGTCGTAGCTACCCTTGGGAAATATAGTGGGCGGAAACTGGAAGAAAATACGGGACAGGTGTCGTAAATTAAATGTCCCTATCGTAATAAACATCTAAACGATTGATTTATAACACATAAGGAGAAAAAATGCACATACCCCTGGTGTGCTTTCTTTCGCGTTCCTCTGTCTTGTGTCAGGATTGCTTAAGCTTTCATTCAAGTGGTGGCGGTTGAACGTTTGTACAGTACATTAAACAATGGCAAACGCATTAAACACACCCAGAAACTGACATGGGCTGTGTTTTTTTTATCCCTGTCGTAATCAGCGAAGGCACAATCATGCAGCCAGTCCCCTCTCTGCATCATTAGGTATCCTAAAAAAAACAAAAGTTATGTGTGACGCGTGCGCATTTCGGAGGCGATACTGAAGTGGATACGACACGGGGCGATGGTGTTGGGGGTCTTCTGTTGTCGTCTTGTTTTGTGCTGTGCGTGAGGGATTCACTACTAATAATTCAACCTATTTCACCAAAAAACAAATGACACAAACAAAAAGAAAACGTTTTCTTTATAGTTAGGTTATAGTCCTGTGCAGATATTGAAATTCCTGTTAATCAAACTGAATGGCATTTGTATCCACCAGAGTCAGAAACAAAATACCATTACTGCAAATTAAGGCTTCTGATTTTTTTTTTGCTGAATTGCAGTCATTATGCTAGTCCTATGGATATATTTCTATTAAAGTTTTTTTAGGCATTTAGTGAAATCATTGTTGTTTTTTTATATTATTTTGAATTGTTTTCTGCTTTTAATGAAAGTTTAAAAATACAATCAGTATCTAAAGTGTAGTAGAAGACACTATTTTATTTATGTGTTGTAACTGAAATAACCTAGTACAGACTGTACAAGCTCTTACTCTTTTTGCATTCATTGTGCAATTTTAGGGAAATGTAGCGATTACTGTTTTACTGTAGCTAGTAAGTCATCACCTGGTAAGCTTTGAAATATCCACATTTTTGCAATATTCCAAATTTGCAACATTATGCAAGATGGTGTACTGAACAGGACATTTGTTTGGCAATTTGTTTAACATGTTATATAATCTTTATAAAGATGATTTTGAATCATGACTGGTCAGCACAAGAGCTTAAAAAAACATAAAAACAAGTAAAACTGTCAACAGATTATCCAGATGTGTCATGGTGATTTTATTTTGGTGTTTTGTGCTTCTCGCCACTGAAATGGGAATAAACTGTTATTCTCTGCCCTGATATTACCGTGTTCATGTTTACAGTGCCCAGTGCCACCACTTATAAATATATGGGCCCCATAAAGTAAAAACAGAGTTACAGTGATTATTTGGTTAATAGATGTATGAATTCAGAAGGTAAGGCCCTTGAGGCTACATACAAATTATCACTAGTTATATGTTGCTTGCGGTCTTTATCACTGCAAAATATCTCTGCCAACGATTTAGTCATGTGTTGTACATGTATAGTAAACACAGATGGTATATGCTCTCGCCATCTCTCTATAATAAGTATGTGATCCAGATTTTGTTTTCTCACTGAAGGATGTGATTTTAAAAATGATACCTCGCCTTTGTGTCTTCAACACTTGGATCAAAACAATAGAGAACCTATCAATTTCAGGCTTGCACGGCTTACATTATCAGTCAGCAGCTAGTTTGTTTAAATTTCAAAGATAAAACACCGTAACAATTACGTTCAAGGCTAGGATTTGGTAGCATTCCAAGTTAGCGGAAACTCTTCTCTTGTCACAAAAAAAGAAGTGATTAGGCTGGTTTGAAGAAATTCCTGAAACACATTTTCTCCATTTTTAATTTAGCCTATGAACTGTATCAAATGAAGCAGAAGCCTTTGCAATATGGAAGAAATTTGCATTTCTGAAATAAAAAAAAAGACAATGCCATTCCCATTTATTAGTGGTACAATATGTATCAAGCTGGCCAGATAGTATAAGTTGTGAAGGTCACAAGTGAGCTTTGGTTATTAAGTATGACTTCCAGCCTTGAAGATGTAAACTGTTCCAACAGTACATTGTTTAATGAAAATCTAGTTTTACACTTGTTTCTTTTTGCTCTGAAAACTGGCCTTGGAGAATTCTGAGTGTTTATGAATCAGGATCCTTTGTTACAGGCAGAGATGGAGTGGGTCACATAAGGCCAATCCGACATGGAGGCCTGAATTTGTATATTTAATGCTTTAGTTCTGCGGGTATGAGTTGGAAGGAGTTTAACTGTGCCACTATTTGAAGTGGAATACATTTGGCAGTGATTCTCTCATCCGTCATTGGAACTGGTCTCCTGTCAAAGCCACAGCTCCACAGAAATTGATAGGGTGGTTTCAGTTCATGCCTGACACTGACAAGAAGATCGATGATTTAATTACAATCTATTCACAGCACCCCGCCCCCAAAACCTCACACCTCCACAGGAACCTGCTATTGCTCTATGGACACCAAAGAGCAGATGACTGTGCAGAAAGCAAAGAGATTTTTTGCATGCAAATAATTTTTATACCTCTTAACAGACCAGCATTATCACAAATATGAAATGTCTGAAACGCCAACAGGGTGATAGTTCCTTCCCCCAGCTGAAAGCCCCAATTTCTGCAAACAATCTAGATATATATTTTGACCTTGCTGAGGTCTAGAGAAGTATTGAGTTACATACTGCATATCCACAGCAAAACTGCTAACTTTATCATTTTTATACTGGTAGTGCTTATAGCATATCATTTTTAGATTATGTTCTTTATTTAATTAGATCATTTTTAGATGTTTAAGATGACCTTGATTTTTAAACAGTTGTTTCTGAAATAAACCCAGGGGTTTAGAAGTCATAGACCATTAATTTTTTGCTGTCTTCTTATTCTTTTTTGGACTATGATGCAAGCTAAACTAAGCTATTTCATTTCTCATCCTATGTATCCATTTAATCCATAAACAGCTGTGGTATGTGAAGCCGTTGGTCTGTCACAATCTGTTTTATGTGTATAGTTCTGGGTTCATGCGGTCATGAACATTAAAAATGTTAAAGGTTTTAATGTAAACCTCAGGCCCAGAAATAGTATAAGTAATATTTAAATTTTTCCTGAGTCATAATTATGGTTGAAATGCTTCTTGGGATTGGCTTGAGAAAAATGTGCAAGAATGCAATAGTGGCATGTGACAGGAAGTGCTCCTCCTGCTGAAAATCATGCTATAGAACAGTATTTAGAATATCATTTGGTTCTGCCTAATGGGGTTATGCTGTTCATAGTAACCAATGGTCATTCATTAAAAGATAACATTTGTCATTAAAAATCTCTTTTGGAGCATAATTATAGGCCGAGTCTAAGGGGCATCAGGTGGTCACTTACACCAGGGGTTGCTGAAGTATCATTCACACCAAAAGCATTGACTCAGTCCAATGGTCCTGCACCTTTCTGAGTCATATCCACACACACACACTTCTTTTTGTCAGCAAAAACAGACCAACCCTGCAATACAGACCTTTACTAAATATATGTAAGTGAGAGTCCTCTAGGCTTTCCTTTTTCTCTTTGGTTTCGCTTGGCTAAACTGAATGACCTCTCCGCTTATTTTAACATACACACGTGGGCGCGTTTGAAATTTTTCCATTCTCCATCCACAGCCAGTGGTGTCCTGCTGTTGGTTTCGCATTTCCACCATGTTTGTATTAGGCATGTACTATAGTTTCTGTTCGAATGTACTGGGCTTGCTCGTGCACTGCTGTTCCTCTGCCCAACAGTTTGCCTCCGCTGTCCTAATCTAGAAAGAAAGGATTTCTTCCGATCATCGCTAAACTGCACTTTATTATTGACTCATGCTGAGCATTCTTTTAATGCCTGTTCTTTTGCAACGGATCTTTAGTCAGTTTAGTTAAATAACTGAAGAGCATTTGCATGGCGTGCTGGATTGATGTGTTTGAAAGCAAATTTTGTGGACTCCTAATTTCACTCTTTCCCAGTTCATATGATCATTTAAAGTGTTTTTCGGTTCCATGATGGGGTACAGACTTTCAGATTTGCACTCTTTGGACGTTCAGTGAAACTAAAGAGAGAAGCCACATACAGGATACAATAAAACTTGGATGAGCATCCAGTTTACAAATGCTTCAAACGTAAGTTTGGAAAGCTGGCTGAATCTAAAGAACTACACTGCTGCTTCTCTCCTGTCAGGGCACTTACAAACCGTCAAGTGACTCCACAGGAGCCTCCAGGTACATTCATAGACACAGTGATGATAGCATTTCTGTCCCCTCAATGTAATTTAAAACCTCGCACAACCTTTCCTTTTGTGTCTGCCTGCGCACGTCTAGTCAGTCTTAAATGGAACCTATGTGAAAATCCGCTCTGCATTTGTCATCTCAATCCGGAAGATTTGTTCAGTACAAAGAGACACCAAGGACTCAAAAAGTCTCAGACGTTACTGAAGAATGCTGTGTTATATTTGAAAAATAGCTCATTCTTTTTGTCAGTCGCTTAATAACATATATGAAATCTGAAGTGTATTTTCTCAGTTGTTTCTGAGCCCGGTTACAAATAACCTGAGACGCACACAACAACCCATGATACCCTTGTTTGGTCTTTGTCATATCCTGACATCATTACAAAGAAACAGTGTTCAGCAACAACTTGCAATTACTATCCCAAAACACACTAGCAACAACAAGGAACTCCTCCTTTACTTACCCTGGCTGTTTTGACTTATTCCATTACTTTTATGGATCATTTTCCACTGAATCATATAAATTATAAAGAAAGCTGTTTACAAGCTGCCACAACTCCTCATTAGTCCAACTTGTTGTTGTTTTTCAGAAGTGTTAATTTTCTCCTCCTTCCTGGTCTCTTGTTACAAATAACTGTGGTTGCCTGAAGCACACAATCTGTGAACCAGGAGAAACACTCAGGATATGGAAAACAATAAACTATAATTTTTAGAAAATGAAGTAAGGGAGGGACAAGGCCAAAAACAAGGCAAGGGAGAGGAGGAGGATTCATGAGTTTAAATGAAGCAGGTGCAGAGATTTACCATAAGATACTTCACTCATCCGTAAGTAGTTTTGCAAGCTGGAGATTGTAGATATTATACAGGCTTCATTACAATATAACTGGAGCCGGAGGGCCTGTTTCCTTTAAGTGAATAGACTTCACATTTTCAATATGATTTTGACTTTAAGACCATAGACCAAGAGTTCTTCATTGGCATTTACAGTGTCTTTCTTATAAGTACAAAGCCTTTTAACTGTGTGCATGTGACAAGATCAGGACTGTTCCTGTTTGGGATTTGAATATCATGGGTACCTCTGGCCAGGCAGCATGGAATTCTTCTACATCAAAAGGCCGGGACTTTCACTGTGGGAGAGTTCAACACTATCCGTGTTCCAAAGAGTGATGTCACCTTCCGTAACGTGCTCAGTACCTGCTGAGTCCTGTGACACTCGGTACAGTAACACCTGCTAAAATATTAAGCATGTACCGTTTAAAAGAAATTTTGTGTACTTTGCATTCAAAGTCATGTGATATTTATTTTCACTTATGAGAAATTTCAGTTCTTTACAAGTAATAATACTAATACAAAGTACTACATTATGGTTCTGTGTTGCATAGAAATGGTTATGTCTGAAGCCAAGCATTTGGTAAATAAAAAGATATTTAGATCTATAGTGAAGTCAAATAATTTTTTACATTATACAGCAATATTTGTATACAGCTTTTTGACACCAGAACATACCAGACTGTTGCACAGACTATAAACCAAAGAATTAAAACGTGCTTCGTATTATTTATGAAAGGTATGAAGCATGTCGTGATTGGGTGTTGAAGATTACCTCAATATGATCTCTGTTCTGCTTAGAAATCTCAATGATTTTTGTAATAATAATAATTAATTATAATTGCTTACACTTATATAGCACTTTTCTGGACACTCCACTCAAAGCGCTTTACAGGTAATGGGGACTCCCCTCCGCCACCACCAATGTGCAGCATCCACCTGGATGATGCGACGGCAGCCATAGTGCGCCAGAATGCTCACCACACATCAGCTATCAGTGGGGAGGAGAGCAGAGTAATGTAGCTAATTCATAGAGGGGGATTATTTGGAGGCCATGATTAGTAAGGGCCAATTGGAAATTTGGCCAGGACACCGGGGTTACACCCCTACTCTTTTCGAGAAGCGCCCTGGGATTTTTAATGACCACAGAGAGTCAGGACCTTGGTTTTACGTCTCATCCGAAGGACGGCGCCTGTTTACAGTATAGTGTCCCCGTCACTATACTGGGGCATTAGGACCCACATGGACCGCAGGGTGAGCGCCCCCTGCTGGCCCCACTAACACCTCTTCCAGCAGCAACCTTAGTTTTTCCCAGGAGGTCTCCCATCCAGGTACTGACCAGGCTCACACCTGCTGAGCTTCAGTGGGTTGCCAGTTGTGAGTTGCAGGGTGATATGGCTTTTGTAGTCTGATAGAGAATGAAATCAGTGTTAAGGGACAGAGGACAAAACACTCATTGATTGTGGTAAAAATCTGAATTAACAACCCTCCTCTCAGACTACTAACGTATTCATTCTCTACATTATCAGTTGTATTCACAGAAATTATTGCCATACAGTTACAACACTCTCATAAAAGTCATATTTTGATTAGAGTTGGTTTGGGAGTGCCATGTTAATTTAAAAAAAAATGCAACATTGGTCTGCTAAATCTGTAATGTCCTATATGTGCTGTGACACAATGGAGAGTGTAACTGTTTCATGGTGTGAATGAATGTCTTGATAACAGGGGAAGACTGGCCTGAAAATAGAACTGTCATCATCTGCAGTGCGGCATTCATACATGAGACATTTCTTCTCCCTTCTGCTCTTAACAAAGCCCAACTACTTGACAGCAGTGAATGTATTGTGGGGCCGATAGGGGGAACTTACAACACATGTAGAAATACCTACTTGAGCCACTTTCTGACATTTTTTTTTCCAGTTGTCTATTTCAGATGTTAATGACCATTTAAAGTGTATTCCTCCCTTTTATCTCAAGGCTGTATATAAAGCTCTGAAAGTTTTGAAGAAATACAAGCATGTGTTAATAGTCTCTTAAAATCCATGATTGCATTTAGCTAATAGGTAGTTTAATTAGGTATTTGAGAGCTCGGGTGGAATGCAACCCTATAACCACTCCACCCCTTAAGAACTGGGGAGTTGCACCTCTGCTTTAAATCCTGTTGATCAGGATTTTGATGGTGTGTTTAATAAGGACTGCAGTGTGTGTACAGTATATTCTTTTGGAGACTTAGTTATGCCATGAATTTTTGAACTCATTGAATTTATTTCTGCATAATTCTCTACTATAGTTGAACAGTTTAGGTCAAAAGGTTGCATTGACAAACCTGTGTTTAGTCAGAGTCATGACAAAAGTGCATTCACATATTACAGTGTGTTTCAGAAAAGTTCTGCCGGATTGAGTTATGCAATTGAAATTGATGCATAAATATTGAGACAGCTTCCCTCCATTTTCCTTAACTGTTTGGTTTAATGCAGGGTCTCGCTGCAATGCTTATCTTTGATTTTAGTTTCAAAATGGAGTTAAGAAAATCGTGCACGTTTTTTTAGCATGACATTTAGAACCGCTGCAAATGAGAAAGTCTGACTTGCGAGTTCATTTTTTTTTTTAGTGGAGTGGTAAATCTTGTCTGACTAAGTAATCCATCAGACATTACTTATCGGTGGCAACCGTTTACATAGAGCTGTGCAGATCAAGCTGATTAGACATGACTTGTCCCAGTCACCCAGACTGGGCTTTGTGGTGGCTATTGTCCTGTTGTCTGGGGATTGTTTCTGGTGAGCTAGATGTCACCAGTGGAATTTGGTGCTAGAGAGACAGTTAAAAGTTAACGATAGAAACGCTCTGCTGGGTGGGAATCCTAATGCATCCACCGTGCACTGATATTCATCGCCATGTATCATGTACAGTCCACGAGGAACCAGCAGCGCACACCGATTAAAAAGCACATTGCCTTGCCTTTGCAGATCGCCTGTTTATCTCCATCCAATGAAAGTAACGTCAGAGAAACCGAACAGCACAACCACCCAGATTGAGCCCCTAGATCAGGGGGAAATGATGATCTGACAGTTTTTCCAGAACCCACCATTACCAGTTTATATAATTTTTTCCAAAAATACGTTTTTAATTTGTTAGTAGTTGACTTTATTGTCTTTGTTTTTGAAGTGCTACCAAAAGCCACAAAAGAAGGGTAAAAAACACCAAAAAAAAACTTAACAAGCTGTAATTAGGTTTCTTTCTGGCTTTATAGGATTCTAGTTAAGGAGAGTTTTCCTCACGGGGGCTAAATTTAAACTTTCTCTGCACGCTACACATGCCTTTCTTTTGTACACTGCGCAGAAAGACAGGTCTTAGTTTTTCTAAGTGGTGGTTGAGAAGGGGTCTTTTAGTTTCTCAGTCCCTAAAATTACAGAAGCTGTATATTATTTTAAAACACCCCGTAATTTACTGCATTGCATGATTATACTTCTAAAAATGTATAAAGTTCAAAAAGGAAACCCAGAAACAAGAGTGTGATACAAGTCATGGGCTTACATGTAAATCAAGTTGCAGAATTATTTTTAAGTCTTTCGGGGTTCTAAGGTGAATTTAGAAGAGAAAACATTATTTCAAGCGCCGGAGCTGATGTGCTTACTGAAATGAGCACATCTGGTCACAAAACATGGTGGATACATCAAAATCTCCCATGCTCCTCACAGACCTGCACTTACACTGAGCCTCGAGTAGTCATTACTCATCAAGGTGTTGCCAATAAGGCTTTGGAGTGGATGACCAAGCCTTCAAGTAGAGGTCAACAGGCACGGTTTACTTGAGCTGTACCGCACTCTGCAAAACATGTTATTGACTTTTCAGTGGCCAGAGATTTCCATTATTCTAACCCTCAAGCATTCTAGATGGGTGTTAGGCCAAATGTGTTATCTGGGTAGACCTCACAGCTGGAAACCGAGAACTTCTGTCATATTTTCTAAAGGTGGGTAGCCAACCAGGGATTGTCTGACTTGTTGTTGCAGGCGATTATTGTGGAAAACAGTGATTATAAGGTCCTGGCTTGATGCCTATGCTGTATATATGTGTGTGTGTGAGTGTAATACAGGGAGACAAACAGCGTAGAGCATCTCTCTTACATGATGACTGTTGTATTATTATGGAGTACCATACCATGAGGCTGCGCGGGCCAACTCTCATTATCTCTTTGGTCGTTTTAATTTGTCTTCAATGCACATAAATGGTAAACTGTGATGATTATGTTGGGCAGTGTCTTGGCATAGGAGGTGGAGCCTAGTGATGAAGGGATAGTATAAGTAAAGATAGTTTGGTCCCAGGCAGGTAGTCTTTAGCTCCTGTCTCTGAACTGTGATTGACTCTGCTCCAAATTCCACCACACATATCTGGTGCTACGGGGGGCAGCAAAGACACAACATAGAGCTCTGGGGTAGGTTTGCTTTTTTAATTCTTGTCTGAATATCTGCAGAATAAATATATGTATTATATACGGTATGTGTGTGAGCAAGTTAAATACAGATCTTACTTAAATCCTCCATCAGCTAAATTCTTCTAGAATCTTTAATTTATTTCAAAATAATATTTCAAAATCATTTTCTTTTCAATAAATATATTTAGTATTAATATTGTTTTTTTTTATCCTTTCAGGTCAATTGCACAGTTTCAAGTAGCTTTTGCAGTAACAATGTTCCTTGATTCATTTTTCTTTCAGTTTAATATTGAGTTTTATATAGTTCTCTAGAGTATATTTCAAAATCATTTTCTTTTCAAACTATATATTTAATATTAGTTTTGAATGTTCTGTCCTTTTTAGAACCTTTAAGGTGTAGTTGCACAGAGTTATTAGTTGATTTTGCTAAAAACAAAGTTCATTCATTCATTTTTTCCTTTCAGGCTGAGATTCTGTGGCAAATCTTTCATTGTTTTTTCACAAAGCATTAGAAGGAAAACATTTTATGTACATTCACAGTAATAATGGCATTCAAAATCCTTGTGCCTGTATTTTCTACAGATGAGCTGTTTTTAAAAAACTCTCTTTCTCCATTGATTAGGTTGTTTTTTTTGTAGACTACACATCTTAGGCACATGATGATTCATTAAAAGAATTATGAATTGTGTTTTTTTTATAAATTAACAATATTATTTTTGTTTCTTTTTAAAGCTTCATTATTAATGCACAGTATGTATCACAGGTCTAAATCACAGTATTCCAAACTTTGTATTTTCCTTTAAGACAAGCTGCTGTTGAAAGATTGTAATTTATGTCAATCCTCAATATCCAATGTTAATATTTTTTATTTAAAATCCTGAGTGAGTAACGTGATAAATACCCAAAGGGTGTCTCGCTGTGCTTTACCTCAAATGATCTTTGGCTTTGACTCAGGGCAATGATGGCTGCCTTTCAGACAATTTGCTCAGTGTTCACCTTGCATGATTCGAACCTATTCCAGTTGGAGTGAAACCCTGACAGGCATGCTTAGGAAGTGCTGTATTAACTTGCACTTCAAACATTCCAGAGACATATGGTTTGAGCACCTTAACTTGCATTTAATTATACGTCTGATATCAATCTTCCTAGGCAGGCTGAGGAGATGTTTAAGCAATGACAACTTGTGCACTGTTCATTCAGATGGAGGCTGCTGTGGACCTGTTATTTGCTGGGGTGTCAGTAATAAGGTGCTATAGCATCTCAAACAATTGGGCTTCTTAGTTGCATTGGCACTGTAGGATGGATCTCTAATCACATAAGCCACTGTTCTGATTCATTTTTCTTTTTTTAGAGCTGACTCTATTTTAAGGCCCTGTTGTGTGAGATCCCAATATAACCTTGCCTGCAAAACTTCTAAAAATAAATATATAAACAGAAAACCACTAAACCATTAAACACGGAATTCCACCTCCTCCTTTGTAATCCCAGAGTGTTCTGTATTTATTTTCACCTTGCAGAGGTATATCTTATCAGAGTTTTTATGATGAGTTTTTTTCCACACTTACTGTGAAGTTTTAGATATCTTTGAATGACTTCTGCTAGCACTCTCATAATACTCTTCCACACTCCAGTACTGTTCAAAACCTCAACCACGTGAGACATTTTTACATTATTCTTGGAAATTTTCTGTTCAAAAGTGGAGGATCTTAAGATTGAGTTATCCAAACATGCATAAAATTTGCAATAAATAATATTAATGCATACTAAAGAGAGAAATGAAGACTAAAGATTAGGGTGATAGCAAACCTGTACTGCTCTGTTTGTGACAAACATTTTTCTGACCTCTGGTTTAGGTCCTAAACTTGGGTTCTTTTCTGTGTCAGGGATCCAGCTGAGAAATGTCGGAGGATAAAACAATTTGCAGAACTTTCATCTGTCAGATAACCTTCTCCCTTCCTCATGCATCTGCCCCTTTCTCTGCTTTTCAGATCTTATGGTCATAGAAGATTACCTTGAAGATGATGAGGAACCACCTTCGTTGTTCAACTCTCTTCTTTCTCACAGTAAGTTTCCTGCGTTCGTATTGCATTGCTTCCATGAGTTTTGAATACAGATTGAGGCGTTAAGAATCTCTCTGATGCTTCTATGAGTGAGCTCTGGGTATATGCTTAAGTTTAATACTTACATTTTGCTAAATCACAGATACAGATTTTAACTGTAAAAGCACGGGACACTTTGCATACTTTTTTTCTCACTGTGTTCTGATGTAATTGATGTCTTCTTAAAATTAACTGCTCCCTTTTTTGGGGGAAGGGGATTATTTAATTAGTGCAGGGTTACTCAGATTGTAGCCCCACAAACCCATTCCATTTCAGAATTTTTCTGCAGCTAGTTGCAATTATTTCATTTATTTGAATTGGAAACTAGAGGGTATTTATTTGTGTCTGGTTAAATCAACATAGTGCGATGGATTGGGCTGGAGATCCTGCAAGTTGAGTAGCCTTGCTCCTGTGCATAGCTTTAACAGCGATCTGAGGCTCCTATCTCATGATGTGGTTCAGGGTCAACAGAGTTCATTGGTATTTCAAAGCTGTAAGTAAGCTACAATAGTTTATGGGGAGACTACATTGCTTTGCATCTTGTCAATCCTCTTCAGTTGCTACATATTTAACCCTACTAAAACACACTAACAAAAATGTTAGTCTTTTAGTCTCGCATTCACTTTTTTATTTTGACTCTTTTCTCCTCACGTAAGTCACAGTTAGCCTACGTTTATTCCATATGGGGGCATATAAAGAGGGTTTGTACATACATCACTGTTTCCCTGACAGCTGCTCTGTGGATTGGACCACAACTCACAGCAGAGGGAAGACTTGTTGATGTTGTCTGACGTTGCTGAAGTGACAGCCTCAGCTGATACCCCTTGACCTTTCCAGCACAATCAAATTAATTCTGTTGTAAGCGCCACTTAATTAAATCGGCTTTATCCTGGATACACAAGGACTTGGGCTTGCAATGGACTGTAACTGGGGGTCATCTTCTGACTTTTGACTTTTAATGGGTGTTTAAGGAATTAAGACCCCTTTCTGAGGCCCCCAGTGTCATGTTTTTTACTGGCCTCCCGATTAGCGCGGCAGCAGTTTGCTGAGAGAGAATTATTTTTTTTTATTTTTGCTTTGTGAACTTAACAAAAGGGTGCCCACCACAATCAAAACAAGCCGGGGACTTTAGAAATGTACGTGACTGTTGTGTAACACTGTTAATGCAGCTGGCTGGCATTGATCATCACAATACACAGGAAGGTCTCTTAAGGTTAAAGGACCTCCCTAAATCTCTGTGTTCCTTCTTTCTACTTTTCAGCGTGGAATTAACTTTTACTCATTCCAACATTAATCCATGATATGATTGATAGAAGGCAATGGCACAATAAGACAAGTTCTCCGTCATTCTGTTGACTCTTGGGAAATGTGCTGCCTTTCAACATTCGCCAATTCAGTGGGAAATCTGAGATTCACAAAAGAGATTTAGGATGGTTGCTCTCCGGAGGATGTTACTGGGAGCTGCAGTGAGGCTGATGATAGTATTCCCTGTGAGTGCCCATAGTCTCTGGGCCTGGGGTTCTCTCTGCCCTTGAGGGTTTGGAATGACCTGATACACTGATAACACAGATCAGACATTATATTCTCAAAGAATAAACAGAACAGTACAACATTAAACGTGTGAAGATCTTTGGATGATTGACTCAGAATGTAATTTATATCTTTAATTCTCTGATGTTTCAATAGCTAATAATAAATTAAATAATAACATTTCATTTTAACGGTATCTTTGAAGACTGATTGTTTTTTTTCCAGATGTTTGGGAACGGAATCATCCTTATCAAACTATAAAATGAAATAAGTCTCGTTTTTTTTTATTATAAGATCACCATCAGTCGGTGGTAATGATGCAGTAGGGATTATGTCCATCTTTCAGCCAGTAAGTGAAAACAAAATTGCACAGTGCAGGATGAAGGTACTCAAAATATGTTATCACCTCTCTGTTTCAAAACTGCACCCAGAGAGTGTATGGCGATGCATGGACTCAGGCAATACTGAAGCGCTTGGCTCCGGAGAATTCACAGCCCTCCTCCTTGTTGCTATGCAGATGCTGAGCTGGCGGGGCTCCCTGTCACTGCAGTGTGGGAAAGGAGAGGTCCTGAGCAGCCAAGGTCTGTGTGTTCCCTGCCTGACCTGCCCCCAGGGACAGGAGCCTGACCGGGTGAGATCAAAGAGCTCCACCTCCAGTTTACACTGACTCGCCCCCGCCTTTATCAGAATCACATCCCGTTTTCCCCTGTCAGGACATATTGCCTTTTTAGAGATTAGTGATATACAGCTGGCATTTAGACATTTTTCCCTCAAGTAAAAAAAAATAATCTCAGAGCACAAAGGCTGAATTGCAAGAGCACATAACTCGAGATGTACCGATATTGTTTGTTTATTTTTGTGTATAACACATACACAGGCCAATTACGATCTCTTTAATGTCCTAATAAAATACTTGTGTGAAACAATTTGTATGGATTTACGAGCGAAAATACATTCGCCATGTATTGAGCCCCATGACCACAAAAACTGTATTAGATAAATACTGAGCGATATTCCAGTCTATAGAATATGAAGCCAGATGCACAGGACTTTGCAGAAAATTTTTTATGGAACTTTTGACTTTCTTGCTTTAAAAATCTAACTGCTGTTCGGGATGGTTTATTTGTAGGCCTGTGGTTTTGAGGATGCTCTGGGGTCAACGTGCAGGGCCTGTCTTGGTGGTACCTTCTCAGACAGGCTGGACGCCGAGCCCTGTAGGCCTCATACCCAGTGTCACACACTGAACCGCTCCCTCCTTCGTCATGGGACAGCGGAGACGGACACGGTCTGTGGAGAATGCTTGCCTGGGTATGTCAGAGTGTTTTTATCGCCATAAAACAAGCGTTAACAAGCAACTTACTCCCAGTTAATCGGTATGCAATGTGAAATAGGCAGAGCAGCGTCTGTGGTAAAAAGAAATTGACCACATGAAAAAAATGTGTACCCCAGTTATGAAATAGTTTTTTTTTTTTTTATGGTAGCCTCGCATGATTAAGATCTTTAAAAAATAGTTTCAGGCTTGCTGTCTGTTATCATGATACAGGAGAGAGAACGTGATCAGTGCACTGTAGGAACAGAAGTACTTTAAAGGTTGGAAATATGAATGGGTTAAGTCCCATTCATAAGTCAATGAAGCAGAAGAACAAATATGCAAATACCCAGCTATTGGTGTGGTGTATTTCTAAAACGATATATTTCTAATGGGCTTAGCCAGTGGACTGGTAGTTTGTAACACACTGGTTACACTGGTCACACTGGTTCAGGAATTCATTTCATTTTAAACTGATTTTTCTCATAATGTGTTGGAGTTTTTTAAATAAAAAAATGTTAAAAATCCATTGTTGATATGCGAGTTATACATTGCTGGTAATTATAGGGTAGACGGATGTGTGGGGCTATTCCCAGGCCCGAATCTGACCTGGATTTACTTGGCCATGTAGGTTCTACTCAAGTCAGATGGACCCCTCTGCTCTCAGCCCCTGTTTGAGCTGCAAGTTGGCACCCAGAGGAACTTCTGCTTGTGAAGGCAAGTCCATTTTCTTTCTTTTACTGGTTATTAAACACCGAATCAGCTTTTCCAGTTAAAATAAATAACTTACTTTCCGCAACGAGAGTATTGTAGGTGACCGTCCGTGGTAGAGGCATTTAGTCATGGGCCTTGATCCCACAATTTTTTTTCATATTGTATTTAAGTGTTGAATTGCTTTTTTCTTTTGTGCTGTGTACGTGGGCGAGTGGGATTCTGTCACTGTCCGGCTGTAAAACGAGCACCTTTCCTGTGTGCGTTAAAGCGTCGGCGAGAGCGACTGATTTAGTCACGGCTATATTTCGGCTGCCGCAGGACTCCCGAACCCCAGCCCGCGGTTGCCGAGGAGTTCTGGGAGCAGCGCCGCCAAGACGCCGGGCAAGCGCTCCGCCAACTCCACCAGCACGCTGACGGCCGAGGAGAAGACCACCGAGTACGCTGTGTTCGCCCTGGTGCCCATCTTCTGCGTGATGGGACTGCTCGGCATCCTGATCTGCAACATCCTGAAGAAGAAGGGCTACCACTGCGTGCCAGAAAAGGAGGGCGGAGACGAGGAGGCGCCTGTCCCGGAGAAAGACGGTAAGAAAAACCCAATCATCTGGGGGGGTTAGGAATGAGAGCCCGGGCGACAATTGCTTGAAATTCGCTTGCGTTTTTCTCTGCGATTCACAGCGACATCAGTGTGGCTTTAGTTGCAATTAAAAGATTAATGACTTGTTTAGAAGGCCGCCGAATGTAGCTGGGTTTTCCCACTCAGTGTATTGGCACGCAAGATATTTCCATTTCCAAAGGTTTTACATTGAGATCAGTCATAGGCTGGCGGGTCTAAGTCTCTGCATGCTTTGGCTTGTTGGGTTGATAACCATAGAATGATTTACAGGCTCCTCTGAACTGAAAGGTTGGAATTAATTGCATCTTACAGCACAAAGTATTGTTTTCATGTGGGCACAAAATGTATATTGAGTTCAAGAAATATGGTAGACAGAAGCATTGGGATAAATCCAGGTGTTTTTAACAGAGTGGCACTTATACAAGTCCAACCTTTGCTTTGGCGAGGAGAGATATTGTGGAGGCTGAAGGTTCTAGTTGTTTAGGCCAATGTTACAGGTTCCTAGAATATACATTTTCAATTTAAAGTAGGTTGACAATATGTTTCAATGGAAATGTACTGATGTGATATTCAAAGGGTCAATACCTGATACGGGTTAGCATCCTAATACCAAAATAGTTTTCTCTTTTAAGCTTTAGTATTAACCTTCTGGCCCATATGAATATCAGAGATAAAGTAAGAAGACTTGTGTAGTTTTAGTAGATTTGCCTCTTCAGGCTACAGTCCCTTTTTCCCAGCACATTTGCAATAGCGTCCATTTTCCACATTAAGCCAAACTACCTTACAGGCACAAATGAGTGGCACTATCTGGATTTTCCATTTATAATCAATTGTTCTTTGTGCTTCTAATGAATCGTGCAACCACAGCTACAGTAAAACAAACACAAGACATGCAAATTAATAGTTTTCTCAAAGGTCATTATGTGTGCCCCTTGAAATTATATAATTGTTCCACACAGAAGCAAACTAAAAAAAAAAACAGTATTTAATAATGAACAGCTGACCAAACAACCTTGACAAAAAAAAAGTCTATTGAAACAGAGTGCTGAATTGTGCCTTCACTCATCAAATTTAATAATTGTAACATGCATTTTAGATTCCTGTTAATGCTGCACTTCAGAAAAAGATTTTTATCCAAAAGACTGATTGGGACTGAATTTCTGCTGCCAAATTGTTTCAGTTTTCACTATAAATGTTCTTAAAATATATTTCTGCCTCTATGTTAGCCTCTACTTCAGTTCTGTTTTGAAGATTTGTTGTTTTAAGGGACAAATGGGGAAGTCCAAAATACCAACAGGCTTAGGCTCCTATGTCCAGGACACAACAAAACCACTGTTAGAGAAGTTACATTTTTTTATGCTGTGTTTCATATTTCCATCATTCTTTGTTTTTCCATTCACAAGAGTGAATCAGAACTGTGTGCTTCACGTCACTGTTGTGGAATTTGCCGTTTTCGATACTTTTTCAACAGAACTCCCCTACCTCGTTCCTAGAGAATCTCAAACCCATATCAGATATCGGATTACTAGGGGTTCTTACATGGTGAGGATCTGGAGACGAGCCATGTAGCTCATGACTCTGAGCATGCCAGTGTCCAGACATGCTAAGTAAAGGGGGTTTACTTTTTTTAGTGCACCATGTGGTGGCCACAGCATGTTAGTGTTTAGACTAAATTAGATAGATGGTTGATATGATAGCACATGAAGAGCACCAAGAGGAGTCTGATCAGATTTTCTTGTGTATAATCACACACTGCACTCATTGAGATGACCTCTGTTAGCTATGCGTTCTCAATTTCCTGGGTTATATTGAAAACACACAGCAATGTTGCTTAATGTCCGACAAACACATCATATGAGCTAATCTGTCAGTATTCTGTACATTAGGAAAGCTGACAATACAAAACTGGTCATTTTTTACAGAAAGCCTACAGATCTTTTATGAAGTTAATATATTTGAATGGAAATGTGCAGACTGGCTGTTTGTGATTACTCATGCTGTGACCTGCCTTGCTGACACAGCAGTTTTGATCCTTGATCGGGGGTTGGTATAGCAGGGTAAGGCAGTGGGGAGGGGGGATCTTTATGGCATTGCTGGAACAGGTGAGGCATGCTGTGATGAATAACTCAACTGCTCATCTTTAATTAAAGCCCTTTGAGGAATTCATAGTGGTGGAGTGGCTTGGGTACAGCCCTGCAACCTGAACCACCCCTGTTTTAATGGAATTTATTTTTTGTCCTTTTCACTAGTTTTAGATTTTAGCATGAAATTCAAAAATAAACAGAGCACACAAAAAATAATAGGGTGGCAGAGGCCATATTTTAAGGAAAAGATGGGACAGGGTTGTGAATATAACGGAAATCCCTCTTGATGCAGAAGTCAGGAAATGACTGGTTTATGGAAATGTTTCCTAGTGAAACAGAAAATATTAAGAAAGTAGTCATAAATGGAACAAGTGTTAAATGGTTAAAGAGTGTGGTTTCTCTTAGTAAGAAACCCCAGCTCCTGTTGCATGTCTGAAGTATCAGCTGACTCCTGTGAAACTATAAGCTATCTGGGGTGACTAGCAGTCCCACTGAAGACATTACTCAAGTTTCCACTTATCATCCAAGTAAATAATTAAATAATGCTTAATAATGACTCCTTTTAATAAAACAATGGCAGCTGATATCAAGCTATAACCAAAAGTCTAGTATCCTTAAAGAAAACATTGGTTTCTCTACGATGTAGCTTCAGGTGAAACAAAATGTCAGGCAATAGCTTTAGCTTCAGTACTGTTGCCGTGCGTACTGTGTGTTCTACATGACTTGCAATTGGGGTCAGTCCAGGGCATAAATTTGATGACAGCTCCATTGTGTTTATAAAGTTGCTGTTTGCTGCGTTTCTGAGGAACACTGCGGCAAAGTCATGTTCAGGTATTTAAAACAGCTGCAGGACATACAGTACAGTACAGAGATACAGGAAAGATGAGAGGAAACTCTGACAATTCTTTGACACTGTGTGTCCTTTCACACAGTGCTAGGGTGACAGATTTCATTTTTATCTTTTGATTTCAGCGTACAGTATCCATGCTGGTTGACATCTCTCTTTTTGTGCAGTTCTGTAATGATTGTTCTTGGTACCACTTTTGGACACTTCTCAAAACTCTAAGCAAAATAATACAGAAACAATGCTATAAGCTCTTAATTAGCACTGATATGTAAATACTCAAGCCAATACTGCAAACTTTATAACACACAGGAAAATCATGCACAATAAGACAGGGTTCTAGGAAAAGACCTCAACCACCTTTTACAAAATTGTTATTATCTGTGTGCAGTATCCACACAGTAATCGTGGAAGCTTATTATCATTTCTGTTGACTGTTTTAAGTATATACTTTAACCTGCAACATCAGGTTAGTGTTAGAAGAGAAAGGTCAAGGGTAGGTATACAGCTCAAACAACATTGTTTTTCATCTGCACTTCTGCTTTGCTCTTGTGTCTTCAAGCTCAGTTTACATAAAAATCTGATTTCCCTCTTGAACCCCTTCATCCTGCAAATGTATTCGTGACTTTTTCCCTTAAGTCTTAAACAGGAGGGATAGAAAGGAGATACTTCTTTAGCATATTTTGGATGTCAAAGTGCTACATTGGAAATTCCTGAAGTAAGCATCCTATTTTGCAAATGGATGTGAGAATGTACCTTTTATTTTTGTTAGATATTATTTCTTAAAATGTGCTCTTACATTATCAGAAAAAAATTCCAAAGGATTTGTGGAAGGAAAGCATTTGCTTAGATAGAAAATTGAGGGACAATTTTTCGTCAAATTATTATATCTATAATCTATACATTGGTATATAGTGACTAATGTACTGTTGCTGGGAAAGCTGCATTATTTATTTGAATTAGTGAGCATGAATTGGAAGCACAAAGTGCTTAAATTGAGACTTGATTGAGACTGAGGATTGATTAAAATAACAATCAAGAGTATTTTTGTTTTGAATAGTGGATTACCGTTAAAAGGTCTCTCATTATTCTTAAATGGCTTATTCTGCAGCTTGCCTAGATGCTGACCTCTTGCAACTGTGGGAACGGACTGGTTGTCATGGCGATTTCTGTTCTAATATAGCAGACCTTCCTTCGTATAAACAAAAGCTTTCCATTACACAGCCACTTTTCACTATTAAAATCTTGAGCCGTACTGCCTAAGACACGAGTTCAGAGTACTCCCTGCCTCGATTTCTAAATAATTATACGTCACTTGCCAGACATGTTTTACGCTTAAACATTATCTTCTGCCTGCAGCTTTTCTGTATATCTTCCTAGATGTTAACTGTTCCTCTCCATCAGTGCTAGTGATGTCTCCTGTCACAAGAAGTGCATTTTCTACCTTCTTGTAGATTGTTTCTTACGGTGCGGTCATATTTTAATTTTCCCAAGGCGACCAGTAATATCATGTTACTGTATATCTGAAAACCTGAGCTCAGATGCCTCTAAGAAAGACATGGATCACTTTCAGTATGCTATATGTATCTTCTACTACAGTGCCTGGTCATGTAGAAACACAGTTTTTACACCCCAGTAGCTCCAGTAATCCAGATCCTGATCAGCCTGTTTTGTATGTTTTTTTACTTGTTTCCTAAAGGTAATGTTTGCCCCTACACTGTGGATGATGCCAATGAAGACACAATCAGTGTGTTGGTGCGACTTATAACTGAAAAAAAAGGTATGTTCTAAAGCCTGGGAGAACCTTGCCTGATTTTTAATGTGTAAAACCTGTCACAGCTCCAAAGTAAAACATATTTGTTTCTTCAGAAAATGCTGCTGCTTTAGAAGAACTGCTGAAGGAATATGAGAGCAAACAGATGTCCATCAGTAAAGCAGCTTCCATCAAGTAAGAACCAACTGTAAATGATTATTTTAGTCATACTCTTATTCCCCTGGAAATACAACACTTGGACACAGTGTGAACATCTTTAATGTTCCTGAGAGGAGTTCTGCTTTAACATGCAGATAGTATTTCAGTATCAAATACCTATCAAAGCTCAGACAGATCTAGGTTTACAGATTGCCATGAAAGTTGTAGCAGTGGGAGAAGATGTAGTACCATGGTAACAACCGGAGGGAAAAGGTTGAGTCTGACATGGATAGCTGTATTCTCTTTTTGTTCATGAACCAAAACCAACCTGAAATCAGAGACTTCAGGGATTATTTTCTCCTTTCCATAACATGCTATTGATTCAAGTGCTTTATCACAGGACCATAAAAATACTAACCTCAGACAATGGCGTGGGTATTTATTTACACAAGCTGTATACCATTCCATTTTTAAGCAAGATCTGAGAAGCAACATGGGTAAAAGGTGTTACCTCGCTGTTTTGTCAGATGGCTTTGTACTTTAAGAACGGTGAAGAAAACCAGGATAAATCCTTGACCAGCAATGCACTTACTTCTACCCCATTGCTGAAAGATATCTTGAATATCCCTAAACCCCCACTTTCTTAGACTAGACAGTACAAATAGAAAAGAACACACAATGCCATTCAACTCCAAATCTGAAATGAAGGAAATATAAGTGAACACCAGCAAATTAACAGAAAAATGCATCTCTGTGGGAGAGGCTTTGCCTATTCTGCTCATTCTAGGCCAAAATAGTCTGCTTCAAGAATAACTTAAAACTCATGTCATGTGAAACAAAGTACAAAAACAAAAGGAAAACTGAGAGCACCATTTTCAAGATACACTTCAGACATCAAATCGGAGCAGGTTGAGGTATTCTTATCAGTAATTTGTTATTGTTAGCCAGGCTTTCATTCACCAGCTCGTGAAAGTGTGGTCACTATGGCAGCAGGCTCATGTACCAGGCGCTTCTAGCACATTCTGTCTGTTCCCTGCGCAGCACTCAGGGGGGCACCCAGGACTGTTGTTGCAAGCGGAAAATATTACAGGTTGCTTGGCAAAAGGACAATAGGGCATTTCATGCTGCAGTGCCATAGGTGACGAGTTTTAAGATGAAGTTCAAAATCTAACTGAACCTTTTTAAATTGGATTTTACACTACGAACAAATCTCTCTTTAAAAATAGATTGCTGTTAGTTGTACTGCTTTCCCACAAAACAAACCCTTAATACTGTATGGGGTAATTTAAGGTCACCTGCACTGCAGCTTGAAATATAGAAAGGCCCACACTTTCACAAATGGTGCCTTAGTTTAGTGCCCCTGTATAATTTCTGTGAGATTGGGCCACTTTCCATTAGCGTGACTGAATCCTTATTTATAAGTCTGCTCTAAACTGACAGAATACTACGAGAAATCCCTTCCTATTACTAAATTGTCCCCCAAAACACAAAGGAATTTTTGGCATTTTTTACCAATGTGAAAAAAGGCCAATCTATTTTGTGCGCTCATGCAAAACAGATAGGCTTTCTGTCTATAGATAGAGGCCAGAGTAAAAAATCCCAACACGCCTATTACAAAAAACAAGTGTGATCTGCATCCGCACTGCATGTTGCATAACATTGCTATTCATAAGCCTGCTGCCTGCACAGATGAGTAATGCGCTACTCTGGTGGAGCAGCTGTTGTCCAGTGAGCTGGGGTGCTGCGCAATCGTACCTGGGAGCTGTCAGCATTGTTATAACACTGTTGCTCTCTGCTCCTCTCTTCCAGGTTCCCTCCTGTGGCCCAGTTGCCCCAGTTGCCCCAGCTGCGACCCCTGCCCAGGCTGTGCCCTCACCAGCACCACCTGCACACCGTGCAAGGGCTGGCCCCGTGCTCGGGCACCTGCTGCTCTCGCTGCAGCCAGAAGAAATGGCCAGAGATCCTGATGCCCATCGACACTAGTAAGACCACCAAAGTGGGCACGAAGAACAGCCGACCGGGCGAGATCACCATTCTCTCTGTGGGCAGGTGAGGTAACCCTAGACTCCCTGCGCCACCTGGGCTCTCTTTCTTACCATGCAGAGACGTGTTAAAAAATGTATGTCAATAAGAAATTCAAAAGCACTATGAAATATGCCAAAAGCTAAGGGGAGGCCCAGCTGGACCTTCACAAAGGACCCTAAGGTGTAGAAGACCACAGAAATGTAAACACTGGTTTTGTTTTCAGGGGGTGAAGCTTCTGCCAAATCCGGCTGTCCTGTGAGAAAACGGTTTCTCAGAGGATGTTTTTGTTGGACTGATTTCTGTGAAGTGCCTTCTGTGAAGCGATGAAAATGACAGTACTGCGAAACAACCACACAAGTTTAGCACCACAGTTGTTTAGGAAAGCAACATTCCAGTGCCGGCCAACTTTTGTTTGTTTAAAGACAAAGAGCCGGAAATAAAAAGAGCCCACCTGTTTCTGGCCCCCCTCTGTCTTAAGTTTGAGATAAAGCTCAGGTGGGGGAAATACCATGGTGGAGTTGGAGTAAACTAAACTGATTTTCGATTTCAATTTCCTGCTGAGTGTGTGCACCCCAGAGTGTGTAAACCCCGTGTGTAAACGGTGTGTTCCACAGGTTCCAGGTGGCCCAGATTCCCGAGCTGAAGCCCACCGCCCTGGCCGAGCTCACCCCTCTGGAGTCGAGTGACACGGACTCCATTGACACTACACACACAGAGCCAGCTGACGAGAAGTCACTGCTGGGCAGCTCCTCCTCGACCCGTCCCAAGACCAAGTGGCTGAAACCCGGGGACAGCAAGCCAGAGGTGAGCAAACTGGGAAATCTGCATAGTAGGTGAATAAATTCCCGGTCCGGGAACTAATAGAAAGGTGTCAAAAAAGCCGTATACGATGAATGCTTACTCATGGGAAAAAAACAAAACCCAACCTGCTAAACAGGCTTCACTTAAAACAGGCAGTGAGTCACAATGCAGATTTCCTGCTCATTGTATTTATTAAAGCTGAAGCACTTCCTCTTTCTTTCCCTTAAAAATCGCTGTCAAGTTATCTAAAATTTCCGTCAATGACCACAAAAGATATTAGTGCTACACGAGTGCTATGATTAGCCAAATTAATGAGATGCATAATGCTAAGTCTGTTTTTCTAAAGAAGATGTCCCCGCACGGCCTACACTGTGACATTGCTTCTTTTTTCATGTGTGCCAAAAGCAAACCATTTCCCTCAGTGTTGACTGAGAATTTAATTCTCAGCCTGTGGTCCATCTTCCATCATAACTCAGTGCTTTTTCCCCTCGTTTCAGGACCGAAAACTTGTCATAAGACTGGGAGAAACTAATCTTGTTATTTAAAGGTAACTGAAGAGTTTTGTAATGTGGTGGTGGTTGGGTGTTAACCGCTGATTGACGTATTTCCAATACTCGCTTAGTGTAGCGCAGTAACTCGGCCCTGCTCCTCTGCTTTGGTTCTGCTTTGAATAAAATTGCGGCTTTGGCTTCGGTTTTTTTTTTAGTAAAGACACGGCGGCTGCTGGTGGGGGCTGGCCAGTGACTCAGCTGCTAGAGTGACCCCGCTGGTCAGTGAATTGCAATAAATTTCCATATGAGTGGCTGTTGAAATATGAACTGCTATTCTGTGGAAAACCAAGAAATGGCATGCTGGTAGTTCCTCAAAAACAATTTTCAAAGGCGTAATACATTTCTCATTGAGAAGAAGGAGCTTGTTTTCCTGAGGCTTAATTTTCTGGCCATTTCATGTGATAAAAGTCAGTTGGCCTATTCATAACCGAATCATAAAAATCTTGGAGCAATGAAATTTGCTACATGCTCTATGGCAACATGGGAAACGCATTTTTCAGGAATCAAGACGGCACTCACAGAGGGCACTGCCATCACCAATGTGCCAGTCACTGTTCCAAGCAAAACAGCTGACAGAAAATTGTCACCCTTTAGAACAAACTTTCTAGGGATATCTGTGTGTTCCACATTACATATATCCATGGTGCAGTTTTATTGAAACCATTACTTGAATAGACTAACTAACTCTGCAAGGGACTTGTCTATTAAATTTAATGAGCACTAGAATGACATTGAGACAGCAGAATCAATAGCTTAAAATCTATCCGACGGGCTACAACACATGCCGTTTTTGTTTAAACCGAAGTTTAAACAAGTCTCAGAAAAGCTCTTGCGACACATGTGCACACGAATTTTTGAGAGCAGCTGATTTTAGCGAAGAGAAAACGGCAAACGTCAGTTTAATCAGACTAGACCGTTACCTCATAGCCTAGTAGGCACAGGAAATGCAGATGAAAATGCAAGGATTAAACAAATGAAGTTGTAATTGTGGGTTGCATTATTCAAACAGTGTTAACAGAAACTACCATTTAAAGCGTCTGCTACACTGCATTTTATCTCTTCAAATAAACTTCAAATACCGCATCCTGCCAAACACACATTGTAAGAAGACGGTGAGCAAAACTGAGCTGAAAACAAGCTGAGGTTTCTGAGCACTCTTTTTCTCAGGAGCCCTGTCATTTACTCCACATCCTCACCCAGTTGGATCAACAGGAGGTAGTCTGGAAATTGTCTGGAAAGATGCCAATAGAAGATCCGTAATGGTTTCATTAAACAATGCAAACAAAAGTCTGCAATATCACCCACAGGAAAGAAACTGCAACAGACATGAATCAGTTAGCTAGCACTGACTACTTGTTTCAAACGTATTGTGTAGTCAGGAAATTGTGAATAATTCTTGTGTGTCTAAGATACTCTATTACAGGATATACCTGATTTCAAACCACTTAGTGTGCTTTAAGTCAAATATATGTTGTATACTGTTAATATACTGTTAGCTGTCCTCTTGTTAATCCAGTTCAGCTAATGGTGTGTGCAAACACTTGCGAATGGCCTTGAAATGACAGATTCTTAACTAAAAAAAAGCTCAGAAATGGAATACTCTTGCATTTTTATACATCTTGCCATCTGCTTCAGCACAGGCAAACCACGTTAATTTAAACATTCAAACTCAGCTTACGGGGTGGGGGAACCTTTTGTAATTGGGGTAAAGGTTCAGGATTGGTGTTTTCACCGTCTTAGGGAGAAACGGTAATATCTGCAATAAAGGGCTTTGACTCCAACTCTCCTTCATCATGTTTCAGGCAGACCCAGACATGCCCACCCTCAACCCCAGGAGATGAGGGGCGAGTCCCATGACTATGCTTGTTCCCATTACTCAGCAGTCCCTCTCTCCGCAGGTGAACATCTAACGGGAGAAGCAACCCGAGCGCTGGAAGAGAACTCTGCTTCGGTGCCACACATCTGGGAGCAAGGAGTGTGCAGGAGAAATGAGCTGAAAACGCCAGCCTGAGGAGACACCTGATGCAGCGACAATGACAAAGATTCCCATAACACTTGACGCAGCAGTGGGATTTTTCCATGGCCTGGCCCGAAAGCTTATTTTTTATTTTTTTAATTGACTCAAAGATGAAATGCTATATTTTGAATTCTGAATTAAGAGACTGACGAACAAATTATTTTGCCGTGCTTCCCCAATCACTACAGTGTTGCGGTCGGTGCACTTTCTGAAAACATTCTACATCATATATATATCAACAGCACAAGCACTTGCATGTTATTCAGCCCTGATGTTAAAAAAGTAATTTCTAAACATATTTAAAAATCGAGTTTCTCTTTAAAAAATCGGCAAACTATAAAAAAAGCCATTGTTCATTTACTGGTTTCATTAGATTGGAATGAATTCCAGTTCTTGAAATTCAAACTGTAGGCTTTGTGAATAACATTGAATGCACTTTCGGAAAACGGTATAAAAAAATGGAACACGTCCTGCATACTAAGTATCAGTATTGGATAAATTGGAACAAGGCCGTAATCACAACAGAGTGGGACCAGTTCAGCTCAGTTGAGGTATAGGAGTCAAAATTATTATTCAGGTTTAGACTCAGGGGTTAGGAAGGCTTTCACTCAGAAGGCTGAGCTATGGACTATTTGTATCCAGCTGCAAACAGCCTTGCTACATGCATGTGCATTGCTGTAACAGTGTATGGACATTACGTTTAAAAAGAAAAGATCTAGTTATGCAGGATAATCTGAAGCTTAAACATTACCACTACCTAACATACACAATTTTTAAGTGGCGCACAATTTGTCACAGTTCAGTGCCTCTGATCAGATTTCTAATTTATGACAGGATCAGTGATGGTTATCCTGGGACTTTCTTCATATGTACACAGCAGTACACTGTTCTTCTGAATGCTACTGTGCTGAGGCTTTTATTCCATCTGAGCTCCTTATTACTTAACCTGTCCAATTATCTTCTTAATGATGCAGATTTAACACCCTGCCCCATTGCCTTCAAAAAGATTTGTTTGCACTGGGATTCAAGTGAATTTTTTTTAAACCATCAGCTGGGAAAAGGTTTTAAAAAAGGACTTTAATGCGATTCCCAGCCGACCGAAAAATTTGAATTATTGCGGAGCTGAAGTTCAAACAAATTACAGAAGACACTCCGCCATGACTGCAGTCCAACACCCCTGCTGCACTATGGATTTGATTAATTACCTCCTAATGTCGCAGTGCAGTCCTGCTTTTTTTTAAACCTCTCTCTATGCTGGCTAGCAAAACGTCAGCGTTTATTGAAACAGAGATGCAGGGGTAGTTAACAGGATATCTTTAAGCCTTCCTTTCAGAACATGCCAGTGAGGGAAATAAAAGTTCTCAAGAGAAACCACACAACACAGAGAGAGAAAAGATGAATGAAGTAATGTCTCCCGGCTAACATGCTTTTGTTGGATACCTGTTGACACTGGAGGCGTGTTTGCTGCAGACTTTCTGCTGCAAAAAAAAAAAGAAGGAGAGTTCCTGCCACAGGAGACAGATTGTGCTTTATTTTGCTTTATTGGAACTGAATGTGCAAAACAACAGTATAATATTACCAAGTCTCACAGCCTTTACTTTGCTGTGAGCACAAATCGGCCTGAAACGCTGCTTTCGACATCTCCATTTCCTGTCACAGTCCCTTCCTTGAATCAAGCCTGGATGAGTATTCTTAGTACTGATTTTCTTTTGTTTAAAGGAACAGAAAAAAAAACAGAAAAATGCCACTGACCTGTGGGAGTTAATTTTGGCGAGACCGTTTACATTAACATTTTTGTATAGTTTACAAGTCATTTTTGTTTTTTGTACGTTTGTGAAGGTCTTTTTTAAAAAAAAATGGTTTTAATTGTATTTATTGGTTAGACATTGTGCTGTACGTTTTTCCATCTGTGTTAAATGTTTTTAACTGAAATGTCTGTAGTAAAAACATCATCTCTCCAACCTTTAAGGTTTAATTTATTATGCTGCATTGGCTGGGTATTTGTATTCTTTAAATAAAGAAACCATTGGAAGGCTCCTCTAGTAACAGTCTTTCCTGTTTTATCCAGGTAACTTAACTCTCAGATGAATACATTGGAAGTTGACATAACTTTCAGTGACTTTACAATGACAAACAAGCAATAAGAAGAGAACAAACACTGTTACTAGGCCTAACTGTTGACGCTGAATACTACAGATGTTGAATATATTGTAAGCTTTTTTCTTCCTTTTAAAAAATTAAACCAATTATTTGCTACAGCACCCTTTGTCACAGTGAGCTTCACAGACTTATAATGCAGGTTACAAAAATTGTATAGGAACACTTAACCACTTTCATACAGAGAGCAGGGGAACAAAACGTTAGAGTCACAATTAGCAAATGAAATTCAAAATGATTTAGATCAAATTCAAGACTGGGACATTTTCTAGATAACAGAGAATCAATTAAAAAACAAACAATGTTAGTCAAAAAGTGTAGAATTCAGATGAAGGAATTTTATGCTAAAAATACTTTATACACTAGCGAGGCCTCATTTAGAGAATCGTGGCTTATTTCTGATCACCACATTATAGAAAGATTATAGCTGTTCGGGACTAAGTTCAGAGAAGAGCAATAAGTTGCATTGTGAGACTTCAAGGCATGTGTGGCGTGGGTTAAAATAACAGAACCTTTTCAGTCTTGAATAGGGGAGACCCAATCCAAATATTCAAAGTATCCTCAAAGGCATTGAGAAAGCCAACGGTGGATTTCTTCAGAATAAACTGTGACACATGGAACAGTGGACACAAATAGAAACAATGCGGAAATGCACTTAAAACAGAGAACAGGAGGCACTTCTGTACACAAAGAGCTGTGTGAGCATGGAACAGGCTACCTAGATGTTGTTGAAGCCGATACCCTGTTTTCTTATAGGAAGCAGCTGAATTAAATCCTTGGACCAATAAACTACTAACAAATGGGCAGCATGGTCTCATCTCATTTGTAACCTTTCTTTCGTTCTTATATCCCAGGCAACACAACCATGTACCAACCGTGCACATCCCTCACCAACAGTTCTATATGTTAGCAAGCCCCAGGTATGGGGTATGAGATCCACACATAATCCTAGTGCCATGATAAAGGCTCAAACCCGTGACCAGAGCATTCTACCTGCATCCAGGTGACCTGTTCCTGCTGGGCCTCACAGGAAGTCCCCTATTGGTTTTTAATCCTTGATGGAAAACAGGACAGGGTGGAGCATGCATTAAACTATTTCCTGCCCCCGCGACAGCGATCGCAATAAATGACAAAAGCAAACATTTACACATTGCTGCAAACTTTGAAATCGACACCTCCTACTTTTTCCATCAAACCCAGTGTTATTTTTATGGGTGTATTTATAATGCTTTTACAAAAAAATAGGATGCTTTTAATTAAAACCAGTCACATCATTAAACCCACAGGATGGAAAGAAAACCTTCAGGAAGAGTGACAGAAACATCCTCTTTATCCCAAAATCTTCCTCCATATCCTTCATGCCATTTTCCAGAGTTCAATTAATTTAAAATAGTTTCAGCTCATGGCAAAGCAACATGTCTTGAAAAGAATACAGACGAGACGGGGGAACATTAAAGACAGGACTGGGAATCTCTTTTGAAAAGTATTGAGATGCCAATAGAAGTAAACACGTAATACTAAAAGACAATAACATTCTTGATGACATGCAGACCCATATTTAATCCCAGGATATCACTGAAGATTCGAAAAACAAAGGGCATAACAGGTTTGCAACAAGTATGAGACTTAAACAATACCTTTTAAGTGTCTTACATAACAAATGCACCACAAATTGACAAACAGGAGGAAGTCTACAAAATAATCACTAAAACATTATGCAAGCCATTTCCACTGGAAGACTGTAAAAGGAGGTATTATCATGAGGTGTTTACTGTGTGAACTGAACAACACTCAAAGGGAAAAGGCGGCCTTCCTCTCACAACCACCTCCTAAACTTGTCACGGGCTCTACACCACCACTGAACTAATGCAGAAGGTGTAGTAAGAGGCAAAAACTACATACTGAACCGCGAGAACGTGCTGCAAAGCCCACCACTTACCCTGGTATAAAGCCATCTGCGTGGCAGGTTTATGTCCTCCCCATCGTCACATGGGTTTTCAGCTTCTTCCCAGCTTGCGATACTGTGCTGGCAATCTCAAGGGCCTCTCCAAAATGTGTCAGTGTGCGAGTGTCCCGCGACAGACTAAAATCCTGTCGGGAGATCGGTTTTGCCTTGCGCTGTCTGCCTCAGACTATAAGTTGCCGAGACTTTTAACTAGAAATAATAATTGCTTACACTTATAAAGCACATTACAGATAATGACGACTCCCCTCCACCACCACCTGCGTGATGCAGCAGCAGCCATATTTCACCAGTACACTCAACACACACCAGCTATCAGTGGGGAGGAGAGCAGAGTGATGAAGCTAGTTCATAGATGGGGATTATTAGGAGGCCTTGACTGGTAATGTCCAGAGGGAAATATGGCCAGCATGCCGGGGTTACACCCCTAGTGTTCTCAAAAAACGCCTTGGGGATTTTTAACAACCACAGAGTGTCAGGGCAGTCTTACATCTCATCTGACAGACAGCACCTTTTCAACTTTCTGATAAAGGATGAGGGAGCCTTACTACAAGAAGCAGAGCGATTAATTTAACTCTACAAATAGTAAATACCTTACTCAAACGTGAATCATTCTCTACTATTTAACTATTTCTCTCCACTAAATATAATACAGCAATTGGGTTTTTATAGCCCTATTTCAGCTGTGTATAATATATATTTTTTTAAATACCATAAATCTTCAAATAATCACCCATGTTTCACTGGGTATCCCTCACATTCCCAGCTCATGCAGAACTTGAGCATTTATCCAATACCACAGAAGTATCAACACATCAGAGAAACAGATGAAGAGAATCAAATCCAGGTGACATCTTTTGGAAACTCACAGAAATAGGTAAGCAGTGAGATTTTTTAACAATCCAGTTCAGCAGTGTATATTGCTTTTAGGAACCTTGGTAGCTTGTACCTCAATTCCCCCCTCCCCCCCAATAGGAAGTTATCAGAAGTTCACTAAAATATTTTTAAAATAACTTGATAGCTTTATCGTGAAAGCATAGAGCCTAATAAACTGAAATGGAGCTGAGCCAGACACATGAAAGAAACTAAAGATGCCGAATTTTGTACTTGAGCATAAAAAAACCTTAAAACTAGAAAGGACCTCTTTTCAGCACACAGGTGACCTCAAAATAAAAAAAAAGAAAACTCATGTTTCCAACTCATTCCTGGTGAACCAGTTCTTCAGGTTGTATAAACCCTCTCTCTCAGTAGCTGAATGTTAATTGAGTAATTAAGCCCAATTAAGTCAAAGAGCTCAAATGGAATAAATGGAAACCAGAAAGTCATATACAACTCCAGGAGCAGGACTAGAGAAAACTGATGCATATTAAATCCTATGGGAAAGGAAAGATCAAAACAAGGCTTCTACCCTCTGGAGGTTCTTTCCCCTACAAACAGCATGTCCTCTTTAAAATCATTCTCAAACATTCACTTGAAAATGAAAGGGTATTTGGAGAAAAAAAAACAACAACCAGGCTTTTTTTTGGGAAAGATTTTAATAGTTATTGAATGTTCTACATCTTACAGTAAATATCATACAATTACAAACTTGGCTTAATTCTGTCACTGAGATCACTAACTGATCTTCAAAAACAAAACAAAAATAAAACAGATTTACACTTCATATTCACAAGTCTGGTGAGGGTGTTTCTGCTTCATAAGACTGAGGTGCTGTCCTTAAAAAAAAAACCACTCTGGAAATACATTTGGAAGACATTGAATTTCCACTTTTTGCTTTACAATTAGTGTTCAAATAATAGTAGAAAAAGTACAAACTTTTAAGCTGCAGCTGATTTAGAAAATAAAATCTGTTGAATGCAGCAGTTTAACCTTGATTTACCCTTCTCATACCTCAGCTATGAAGGAATCCAAGCACAAACAGAGTTTAACTACTTGGGGCCATTACAGAGTGCATGTACTACTGTACATGTGTATACAGACATACACACCCTTTAAAGTCTGTCATGATTTTCATAAGGATTCAAACCTGTGATCATTTAAGCTTTCAAAAAACAACTATTTTTTTGATTGATCAAATCCAGACAAAAAATGATGGCTTGCCTATATTACACCGTGAATCAAAATTATTTCAAACCGGAATTTCTTTTACTTGAGCCAACTTCGTACACTTTTACATTTAAGAGACGTAGACAAATACTGGCTCCATACGTCAGCTGTAGTGTAACTCAGCATTGTTGATTTGAGTCGATGTCAAGACAAAAGAAATTTTGTGTTGCTTGGAATGGCTTCAAAGCAGAAGGCTCTTAAAGACAGGGCAAGCAAGAGCTGAACAGCATGGATACAATTTGCAAACCTTATTTCTTACATCTGTATTCATTTAAGACAAATTACTGAAGAATAAAAAGGGTAAAACACAGACTTTAGCTAAATTGGTCATTTTTTGTAGTTAGAAGTACGAGTCATAGTGCCATAAAATTAACTGTTGACACCTGTTACAATAAAATAAAATATCCTATTACTAGGTTGCCCACTGAACAGAAGTGGGAAGAGAGGACTCTTACCACACTGGTTCAAATGCCACCTCTTTTTTATCAATAATTTTACTTTTTTTCCTGAAAATCTCCAGCCAGCATCTTCTAAATACCATTTGGTACACTCAAACCACCCGAGACGTAAATGTATTTTCACACACTAGTCTCTACGTTAAGGGTTAATCAGGGGTAGTAGGGGGTGCCTGCGAATGTCTTGCAGTATTTAAACACCCATGCTTCATACAACACTTGTTTTTGCCCTTTCCTTGAGAAAAGAAAGTTTAAGGATTCTTATAAAACAAAACCCCACAGACTTGTGTTCTGAAATGCTCCCTGAAGCTCAAAGAAGCATCTGACTTCAGTTCAACCATAAAGTTCCTCTATTTAAGAATAATAAACATCAATCAATAAAACTTAAATAACACTTATGGTAAAAAGCGCTTAAATTACATATCAGAACTGATTTTTTTTAACCTAGGTTATTTTCTTTCCTTTTCTTAAAGTTTAAAATATCGGAGGCAATACTCATACACACGGTTTAATCTCTTGAAGTTAATTCTCCTCCCTTCTTGAACTCTGCTTCAACATCGAGTCAGGCCGGTACAGCTATTAATATGCATTGTTCAAGTCCTGCATTACATTTTTTAGCAAAGACATCCAAAAAAAATTGTTAATGGTCTCAAAGTAAGATTTTTGATTTGGGGATTATTCCCAAGGTAGTGGAAATATGTCACCAGCTTTATTCCTTATACACTATTTTTTGTAAACTGCTACATATTTTAGGGAAACAGTCAGAACATAAATAAAGTTATCCACAAGCCTATTTTCTATCTGATTTCTATAATCTGGAACGTTTCCATTCATGTAGACAGTGACACCAAGGGACTGGTTTATCTTCTGCTGATTATTTTCCATGGAAAACCTGGAATATTTTTTTTAAAACAGGTTCATTAAAGCTGCTACATCCTAACACTAAAATAGGATTTCATTGTTACGTCTTAAGAATTGTGTATTTTAAGTTTAAAAAATAGACAGGGGCCAAAGGCAGGGTTGGCGGTTTTTTATTTTAAGTTAAATCCAATTTTTTTTTAAACTGCGGAAAACTTTGAATGGTACCATAGTTGTAGTTCTACCTCCAAATATTCTCAACATTCTTGATATGCTGCAAGTGATGCTTTGTGAAAAGTTACATGCCAAACCAAATTTGTTTTCCTGTATATGAAATAAGATATATATTTTAATCTCCACTCTTAAGTAATGTACGTTGTACTGTATGTAAAGTGGAAGTACAGTAATAAACCGAGGTATACAGTATTTAAACAATGACCTGTCAATTATATAACAGAATAACAGAGAAGGGTAATACAAAAATTTAGTATAACTATAACTATGGTACTTTATCAGAAAGATGCTACCTGAAGAGAAAATAAGTCTCTTCTAACCTAACCCTAGCGCTGAATTTTATAAACTCTTTAACATACATCTCTTCAGACAGGTACAACCAATTTCCAGACATCATAATAACAGCACTGACACATAAGACCAATTGAAAGCATTGCCGTAATATATACAGAGTTACACTGATAAATGTCTCGGGTCATGCTGGCCTTAGGCTCTGGTTACAAAATTACTTCTAAAACAACTAAACATCACCGAGTTATGTCGAACGTAATAGAAGTGTAACCAGTTTCAGAAAGGTAGACCAGGAGCAAGCCAAACTCTGTTCAGCTATGCTTAATTCCCATTGAGTATATTAGTCTGCATCATCTGAAACAGTTAAGCTTGTTTTCATGACCTATTGACACAAGCTTGTCTTACTCCTTCTGAAACCTTTAAATCCAATGTAAACAGATAAAAAGTAAATATTCAAAATGTTTGCGGAACATTTTTTTAAAACAAACTTTCACATATTTTCCTTGAGAGACTGTACAAAATAGCAAAAATGGTTTAAATCAGTGATGTATTTTTATAAAGTAAGCAATTCAATGAAGATTTAAATCAGTGATTTAAAATCAGCCAACCCTGGCCAAAGGTTTTGTTGCACTGATTTTGTGTAACGATAAAACTGTACAAGCAATAGGGTGGTAAATGCAAATTGTGAAAACAAAATGAAATGAAAGGTGTCATTAAATGAAAAGCAAAAATCAGGTTTACTAAGGACAGCATTTATGTGGAATCCAAATGCCTATATTACATCAAATTTGCCTGTATAGACCATTGTAATGGATTCAGATTTGTGGTTACTGTATACTTTAAATCTGAGAGCCTCAAGGTTGCACTCAAATGTTCAATATGCAGTAAATCAAAATGAATTAGGGAAAACCCTTCCGTAAGATCACCAATGCACTTCTGCATTACAATGTTCAGAAAGATTTAAAGGTTTTTACTCGGTGGATTGGCAGAACTGTTGAAATGCTAGCATCACTTTATTTTTTATTTAAAATCTCACCAATTTGCAAGCGCCTAATGTCTTTTTACATTTGAATGAGTGTGAGGACATGCAGACAGGCTCCTCCAACACCTTTGTTGATCAAGCCAGCCACCTTTTGGCACACTGCAAACTCCAAAGTGACACCCAGGAGGGTCAAATCTGATTGGAGGAGAGGTGTGCCCCTCACTGATGTCACCATGACCCTGCAGGCACCTGGGGCTGGTTGTTCACTGGGTACCGACAACACCCTAGCTATCTTAGCCCAACCCAATGCTGGCAGCGTTCAGACAGTTACGCATTGCCCCTTGGAGGAATGACCTGTCCCCAGCTCCTTCTTGTGACACCAAAAGCCACGGAGCTTAACTTAACATGAAGCACCTCAGCTGGAGCCACCATTAACACTGCTTGTGAAATCCAGGGGGGGTCCTACCATATTGAAGATGCTTCTCCAAACACAAAATACAGATGCCTGGATTATTCAGAAGAATTCACATTTAATTCACAATTTGGAATGTTTTAACCAATGTAAACAAGAATGCCCAAATAATATAGTGCTGTTTTTTTTATATTTTAAGGATGATATGAACCTTAAGACCTTAAATGGAATGCTTCATGTACAGTCAATAGAAGGCCACAGAATATTAGAGCTTTAGGTCAGATTCCAGCAACTAACTCTTTGGAAGCCAGATAGCTATGTCAATGTTTCAAACATTTACCAATGCATGACCATTTTTGGATTAAGGTATGTGTTCGTCAAAGTTTGGGTTTAAATGCACAAATCAAGGTTGCAGTCTACACTGCATCTCACGTAACCATGCTTTGCAAGGACATAATTCTGCATTCTGCATATATAACACATTCAGTTATATTATACATGCAATCATACATGTGAATACATGTTTTTCTTATGGTGTAGTAGCTGTGGGTAATACTTTGCAAAACAAAATGCTTTTTTTATCAGTGGCTAGCTAATAGAATAAATGATAGTGTTCTATTTGGGTTTATATTATTCCTTTTAATATAGTCCAAAAGGTACCGTATCGAAGATCTGTTTTTGTTTATAACAAAAGCTCTGCTTAAAGAGCCCATGTACTGTATATTTGAAGTACCTGTTAATCAGTATAAGCGATTACCTATAGATGTCTGTGCAACATATCTAAATGCACTTGTTTAACAGAATACCTCTGATATGTGGTCACTTTATCACAAATATACATGTAAAGAATGTGAGGAAGGGTGTGCAAACACCCAGCCTTGTCAATTCCAAATAGTCACACACCTACAGTCATCTCTTCCTTCAAATGTAAAAGAAAATAGCATGATGGGCTGCTAATCAAATCCTGGCCAGGTGTGGTCAAGTAAAGCTATAAAACTAATTTCAGATTCAACCAACAAGTCTGGTTTTAAAATAAACTTGGGTTTCTGCAGATGCATGATGGAAACATAATACTTGGCAGGGACTACAGTCCTGGTGCAAAATTATAACATTATGCAGTGTGGATTTTTGCACCTCTATTAATGTCACACAAAAGCATTTTTCCTAGCTTCACTCTTCCTCTCACCATCTAGTCATTCACAGATTCCTCTTTATCCTACCCTTATGTGCAAATGTATCCTAATCAATTGCTCAGCTTGGCAGGAAATTCGTCTTCATTTATCTGCTCCTCAGAATAAAGGTACCATACACTTGGGCTCACCAAATCCAATGTGAGTCATTGCTGAAAGCAATGGCTTACTCTGGATGTGCATATACACCCGTTTCTGCAGCTCACAGTAAACACCATGCACTGGCTCAGTTCTCAACCAGTGCACGGCACGCTAGTGAGGGCGTTTGCCAAATGGAATTTGTAGCACAGACCCTGTTTGTTCACCAAAAGCTAGCAAGAGAGCCAGCAAACCAAGATGCGACTTTATGACTTCCACCTCACAAGGGGGAGAACATGTGATGTCTAAAAGAAACACAGACCAAAAAAATTGCAAATGAAAACAAATGCCATTTCATTTCACTCTACATGGAAAATAATCAGATTTTTCCAGAGCCTCTTGCCTTGTTTTAATAATAAGCAGTCAAACTGTCCCAAGAAAACCAGGGAACATCCCGCCTATATCTTGCCCTTGGGAATATGAGCAGATGTGACCTGTGTTACTGCAGAAATAGGCCTGTCTATGCCCCTATCTCCCTGCTTCCCCTCCTTGCCCTGTGCCCTCCACACCCTGTTTCAACTGTTACTGACATCAACAGCGTCATAGCTAGGCTCAGAACAGACAAGGCCGTATCCCACCGACCGACACTAAGAATGGATGTTTTTAAAATGACCACTGCCAGGCCTGCCTCTTATGCAAATTACAGCAATGTAAACACTAATTATTGCAAACATTGACTTGTTTTTCAATCTTTATCAGCTCTAGTTTAAAAAAAAAAATTCTTCCATATAGAAAACTCCAACCAAATAAGCGTAGCATTTTGCATCCCTTAAATTCAACCTCTTTGGCACCTGTGCACATAGGGTTATAAACCTAGGGTCTGAAAGGTGTAGTGGACACAGGGCAGGAATTTACCCTCTATCCCATATCCAAATGGGTCCAGTCTTCACAACTCTAAGCTTCAGCACTAATTCAACCCCCATCCCCAAAAAAACATTTTGCTCTATTTATTAAAAGCATACATTGCTAACTCTAAATCCCTTTTAATCCTTAACATGTTCCTGAATAATTCCTATTTAGCAATCATTCCACTCTTAGACTGACATGGCTAGAAGTTAAAATCACATTAGTGCCTGTAGTGACAACTCAGTTCAAGTAGGGGCTACTACTTGTCAGCCAACTCCCAGTACAACATGTCCTATGCCATACATACAGACACATGCATATGTGTGTGTATGCAGGTATGTATATATGTATGTGTTTATAGTCCTAAAACTGCTTTCTACATCCTGCAGTACAAGCTAATGAAATTACTGACTTATTTAAGTCATCTACATATTGTATATCTAAGATTATTGTAATATTATTTTCCTATCAAAGGGATAACCACATTTATATTGTAATACAGCTGATATATTTATAAGTCTACCTAATAATTGATACTAACTGGAAGACACCCTTTTGTCAATATTGGAAGATGAAATTTTAAAACCAAATAGGAAGGACAAATCAAAGGAAAAAAAATAATGAATGCATAAACTGTCAGCCCTTTCTGGGAGCAAACTTGGAAAAAAAGACCCTGTTCTAAAATGTATTTTTTGTTTTAGAAAATTTGGCAGCGTAAGAAAATGGTGTATACATTCCCATCACTGAACTGGCCTTGTGTTAAATTATAGAATTAGATGGTAATAACAGAAAGAGATGGTTACTGCTACCATCGGTCTGTGTCTGGAGTTAGCGTGAAAGTAAAAATGGAAGAAAAAAAAAACCAAGATGCAATTTCTCCTTAAAAAAGCAGCTTTTACAAAAACACTAAAGAATGCATAAAGTGACCCTTGCACTTTTTTTTTTTGTTCTTGCAAACAGACTCGGTGCTCTGATGTAGACACTCCAGCACCAATGTAAGACTTGAGTAGTTGCATACAATGTTTGACTCCAGATCTGAAAGACAAAGGGGAAAAGCAATTTAAAGAACAAATAAGGGATTAGAGCCCAAAGCAAATGGGAGTAGAGAACCTCCATCCAGCTCTCCAGACCCATGGATAGAGGCTCACCTGCTGAAGTCACCTAGGCACGCATGGTTATTACATCCTCGACTATGGTACTTAACCCAGGGTTGTAAGAGCAAGCCAAGCTGTGCAAATGGATATCAGCATTTGCTTGTATTGTGTGATGTCTGACCTTATTCAACAACATAAACTCTTACTTAACTCTTACATACAAGCTTACTTAGTGCGGCAAACCTTGGACCATCATCATCATCATCATCATCATCACAGCTGGACCATTTTTGTCTCGTAAAAGGCTAACAAAGACAGGTGTGCATCTGCGGATTATGAGCTAGCGTGTATTCTCGGAGCTTGGAGCGAACGGCTTGTGTCGCAAGACCTGAACTGTCGAGACTGATCCAGACAGACCACAGGGACCGAGTCAAGCTGAAGGCTGAAGGAATAACTCACATGAATTGGCCAGCGCGTTTACCAGTGAGGAGGCACGTAGCTGTACCCAGGTGTTCCTTGAGGCCTGTATGTTGGCACGGATACTGGATGTGCGCCGATGGGCGTGTGCTGTGGAGTGGTCAGCAAGGTCCCTGGAGCGCAGAAGAAAGGCAGGTCAGTACAGGAGCATAACAGCCCTTACGACTCTGCTGCTGAAAACCCAACACCGCTAAAAGAAGCATCTAAAAAAATGACACCCTTAGAAAAACGCCCCTTTTAATCTGCCATGTAAAGCCCCAAAACTTTTGCAGGCTGGAAGTAAAACTAGCGAATTTAAAAGCATGCTTTCGATATATGTGAACGATGGCCAGCAGCCATGTCACCCTGCAACTCACAACTGGCAGCCCACTGAAGCTCAGCAGGTGTGAGCCTGGACAGTACCTGGATGGGAGACCTCCTGGGAAAAACTAAGGTTGCTGCTAGAAGAGGTGTTAGTGGGGCCAGTAGGCGGCGCTCACCCTGCAGTCTGTGTGGGTCCTGATGCCCCAGTATAGCGACGGGGACACTATACCGTAGAAAGGCACCGTCCTTCGGATGAGAAGTAAATAAAACCGAGGTCCTGACTCTGTGGTCATTAAGAAATCCCAGGGAGTTTCTCGAAAACAGTAGGGGTGAAACCCTGGCGTCCTGGCCAAATTTCCCATTTGCCCTTACCAATCTTGGCCTCACAATAATCCCCATTTATGAGCTGGCTTCATCACTCTGCTCTCCTCCCCACTGATAGCTGATGTGTGGGGAGCGTTCTGGTGCACTATGGCTGCCGTCGCATCATCCAGGTGGGGCTGCACACCGGTGGTGGTGGAGGGGAGTCCCCATTACCTGTAAAGCGCTTTGAGTGGACTGTCCAGAAAGTGTAAGCTATCATTATTATTATTATGTGCAGCACTTAAAATCAGCTTTTTTTGAAGTTGAGGACAGGTTTGACAAAGCACATGCATGGGAATGGAGGAGTTTATCTACGGCCCTTCAGCGGCCTCTCAGACAGCAGGGGCTCACCTGCAGACATCGCCATGGTGGTCCCTGCCACCATGCCCATGGCCACGCCGTTGGCCCGGGGCGCCGGCACAGGGGCTGGGTAGATGGCAGAGGGAATACTGTTGGGCTGCACCACCGTGGTGTGGTGGATGACGTGAGGCTGGGCTGCATATACAGGCTGTGTGTAATACGCACCCTGAGAGAGCCAGAGAGAGGAGACAGTGTCAGTGACACACGGGGGGAGAGAGAGGCTACAATAAAGTGGGCGAAACCCACAAGCACAAAGTCATTTGCTCCACAAGAAAACAGTCTCTCTCTCTCTCTCTCCGTCCTGGTTAACAGCAAAAAATGATCTACAGCACGAAACAGACGGGTCACGTCGACTATCTTAATAACGAAGAACTTTTACATGAAAAGAAAGCAATCGCCATGTTGCAAAGATGGTCAACTGACCTTGCACAAAATGGATATCCTAACATTAGGTTCCTACCACAGGCATTTCTTTAATTCACTGTTCTTTATTGAGCAAGCTGATGGACTAGGGGAGAACAGATGACACATACCTGAGCATAGAGATTTTGCTGTGGATAGGCACTTCTTATGGGGTACATGGCTGTCTGGTAGGGGTTTGGAGATGGGGAGTAGGGTGGTGGGGCCCCATTAGTCTGGGTTGGGGGGACCTTGTAGGGGGTTCCTGCAGTGTATCCTGAGAAGAAGACAAAGAAAAATACAACTTCAAGCCGGACGCAGCACAAGCCACAAACCCTCTTTCAACATGGGTAACGCTGAACTGCCTGCATGAAACCCCATCTCCCCCACAGCCTTGCACAACAATGCCGGCAGTGTCCGATTTAGTTTAATCGGCATGAGTTGCCTTGAATTACCGTGACATTTAAGACAGAGGAAACTCAATACTACCGAAAGCACAGTAACACGTCTGTAATAAAACAAAAAACTGTAGCTATGCAAGGTGAGGTCAACAAACAACAAATACTTTAGACCGAGCACTGTAAGGTCTTTTTAAGCTCTTGGACGTTTAAGCCGAATACACTGCCAGGGAGGTCTAAGCCTTTGTTAGTACACTCTACTAATGCTGGTGAACACCTGCTTATTCATTGATGGCAAAATCAATATTTTATCACCTGGTTACTGGAAATGTCCCTGGAAGTTACGTTTACAATATATTTATCTTCACTCTCCATTTCTTTTCAGAATTGCGTAAGGATAAACGTAAAAATCTCATATCAAATGTAACTGCTATATTTCGGTTTAAACAACAATGGAGTACTTTGTGCACACATCCTTTCACAGCGTTCCTTCAAACATGCCTCAATACTTCCCTCTTGTGGCAGAATACGGTCAGTACAAAATCTTTTTTTATGCGTCATACTGGCTGGAAAGCCATCATTTTCCAAGAACGCCTAACATCAATACAGCTGCAGAAACCTCTTTTCAGTGCTTCTTTCAGCCATGTCTGAACTGAACATACAGGAAACAGAAGGCTGCAGCTGACGAGCTGTAAGAATTTTAATCTCACAGAGTTCCAGAAGGACTGTCCCTTTTTGTGAAAGTTTGGTCTTATCTGCTGCGTTGATCAAATGTGTGAGGGGGACATATTGAAAATGTGAGATCCAACTACTTCAGAGGCAATAAAACACACTGTGTGGAACAGAACTGCCATGTTTTACTCCCAAATTTGCTTACAAACCTCCTTTTTAAAGTAAAAAAAAATTCTAAAAAGTTGTTTGCAAATAAACAAAACTAATAAACACCCCCCCCCCCCCCCCCAAGAAAAGGCCTTGAAACATATCTGTCGATTCTGGAAGAAAAACCTAGTAAATGTGAGAGATCTATCATTCCCATTTTGTTTAAGCCTTCGCTATTCTTTCAGATATCAAACAAACAGCCTCAGAACCAAAAATAATTAGTCTTGCAAACAGCACCGTGTTTCAAGCCAAGCAGCTCAAATGTTGAAAACAAGCCTCAGTGACGAGGCTTCATTAAGAAAGCGAAAAGCAGTCCAGCCCCGCTGGGGTAATCTTTCTGCACTAGGGCCTCGTTTCCGCGTCTCTGTTTTTTAAAAAATAACTGCCTCAGCATTGATCTCCACTTCACACCTCGGCACCTCAGACTGACAGCAGGGGCTGCAAGAGGCTCCCGTGAAGTCCAGAAACCCTGCAAGGTATTTCCAGAAAGCCCCGCTCGTCCCAAATCCTCATCCTAGCCCTTCAAACACACTCTTACAGTGACTGATGCTCAGAAAGTGACGCACTCATCTGTTCGCTTTGTTGTGAACCACTGGTGATCACGCCAGTGTCCTCAGAGATGAAGGAGGAGGAAGTATTTATTGACCAGGAGGCCATTTCCTCAGATTCTTAGCATTATTTTTTTATTGAATAATACTTGGATCGAAACAAAGAGCTGCTAGTGTTATAGTATCGAGCCTAGTATTGCAACGTAGCTGCAGAACTCCTTTTTGGACATTTTTAGGTGCCTCAGTTGAATTTATTACTCAGATGTGGTGGGAGAAAGCTCAACCTGAGATTTGCAGTGTGCTGTGAGCTGGTGAGATACAGTTAAAGCAGAACTTCTCTGGCTGTGAGCCTTAATAACACCTTTTTTTTTACTTGTCACATTCTTTGGGACTCTGCGCATTTCTACTTGGGATGAGGGGACAGTTAAGCAACTAAGGCGCTTTAGCATTCCTCTTATTAAAATACCGTGCTTACAAAATGAAAGGAAAAAGGCTCATTATTCACTTAGTCTAGACATCTCTGGAAAGCAAATTGTAAAGAATTGTATTAAAGACAGACATTAAAATGACTGAAGGGACAGCATGTTAGTCCAATAAAAATATTAACATACAAAAAAAGGATTTGTATAAAATAACATCTGTGACTTAAGTGCACAGATTAACTATTTGCTGATGTGGATAAGAAACTGTTTTCAAATAATAGTTGGTATTTAATAGCATTCTGTACCGCTTATATAAGTTATTTTCGCCTCTTGATTTAAGATACTAACAGACAGGAAGTCCTGGACTGTGTTGGTTGCTTTAAGAAAGGACTTATTTTACTGAACTATCGAGGTGTGAAAGGCAATTAGTTTCAAAGTACTTACAGAATAAGAGTCAAACACTGAAGGCCTGGAGAAAAGTACAATGTTATGTGTCTTCATAGTATTTTATGCCAGATTAAAATGAACTCACTTCAAAGGTCCACAATTCACAGAACCAATTAGAAAAAAGTGAACAAGTCAAAATTGTAATTTATTTAAAAAATTAAAAACCAATTCGAAATTTTAGACCAGTTAGTATTATTACCTTACACGACTAAGCAAGACTGATCTTGGCAAATAAATATTAATTGAGAAAAATGCATTCCACATACAAACGCAATTAGTCAGGAAAATATAGAAAGGGAACAGGGATATTAGAAGTATCTGAATAGAAATATCTGAAGTCTGAAGATTTTGTAATTTTTTTCAATCTTTCCAAAGCTAACTTTGTATATCTCCCTGGCTGATACTAAACTTCAATCTAAAACTAACGCCATCTTCAATATGTAATAACTGGAAATGTGGTTCATGAACAAAAAGCAAAAAAGCAAGGAAATTCAGATATTGCCATTCCTAACAGCTGCATGTCAGGGTAAAATAGAAAATGGTTATAAATATAGTTACGAAACTTTTTATAATCTTAAATTTTAGATTGTTGTCAGGAACATGAGCATTCTTGCAAATCAGTGGAACTAGGAATAATTGTAAATTTTAAAAGGCAAAGAATACAGACCGCTATGGAAGCCCGTTTCCGCCAGGGAGTAAAAAAAAAAACACGCTATGGTATCTCAGAATTGCGACTTAGCAAGACTCAGGTTTGAGCCAGTGCAGCGAGGCACGAACTAGGGTGGGAGCGGCGAAGGCACAAGCCCTAGAACCCGAATCCGTTACAATAACAAAAGGACAGACAATGAAATATGGCTATTTCGAAGTCACAAATGTGAGATATAAAGTCGCAATTCTGAGACGCTAAGTCGCAATTCTGAGACGCTAAGTCGCAATTCTGAGACACCATAGCGCGTTTTTTTTTTACTCCCTGGCGGAAACGGGCTTCCATAGACCACAGAACAGAATGAGAGAGCAACAGTAATTTTCATGAAGAGTGATGTTCAGTTTTTAATCAGTATCCCAACCTATAACTCATTGGGTTATTATTACTCATGATTTTTAAGTTTGAGGTGCACAAGGCAACAGCTATTCATCTCATTTTTGATACATAACTGCAAGCAGAAAGACTGGAATGATAAATCACTGCAGCCTTGAGCCCCCTGCTATCCAAAAGTGCAAGTATTACCACTAATTAAATCCATGAAACACAGGCTTACGTTTTACTGTAATGCAACATGTTTACAAAAACAGCAATCAATGATAAAACACATTATGTGCACTTGAAATGTGACCTGGAAAATGTTATCATCCTGAATTATTTTTAAATTTGAAATAAGAGTTTCAGTTAACCTCAAAAGTATGGGGAGCCCATTTCATCATCAGTGTCAACCAACAGTCTGATACAGCATATGGCCAGAAATGTGATATCTGGCAGAAATGTAAAAACTATTCAAGGAAATATTGTGGACCAAAAGCGCCGGCCAAAAATGTAGTTATCAGAACAGAGTTTTACAAATTATCATTGAGTGAATGAATGTCAAGTACAAGAGAGGGAGGTTTATTTTGTAACTATATATTCTTACACAGAGACGCAAGATGCACACATATACACATTCACACAGGTTTAAAGCTTGGAAGCAATAAATAATGTCCAGAGGATTGAGAATTCAGAGGGATCTAGCTTAAAAACACTGTTGTCTAAATGTAAAATGAGTGCCGAGGTACGGCCAGCTACAGATTCACAGGCTGAGAAAGTAGTCAGTCCTGTGTAAAAGAGAGCTGCTTCAGAAAAGACTGGGAAAAAAGCATATAATTCAAAACACAGTTCATGGACTTCAACAATTCTAATTTGTGCACTTAGATTTCAACCACTTTTTGAACCTGTGAACCCCAAACCTGATGACTGGGTCCAAGGAGTACATTAATTCACAGGTATTTGTATTTGTGAAGTGGAGAGGATTTTTCATCCTGGGAAGGTTTAATTAGTTACAGGAGTTTTGTATGTAAGAAAGAACTACATTTTCCGTATCCCTCCACACGCTCTGTTCATTTGTTTCTTGTCTCCAAGATTAGAACCTCTAAGTATATATATATACACACACACAAAATTATCATTTACAGTCTCTCTCACACACACACACACACACACACACACACACACACACACACGTGTACACAAAGCCAAGATTACCGAGCTTTCCTCTGGTGTAAAATCTGCAACATTACTAAGTGGCAAAAATATGACCACAAATAAGTAACCCAATGACAATTTAAAGCCTAGATTATCAAGGACCTTTCATCAAAGTGCACTTTTCTCATTGCTTTTAGGTAAGGGGGGGGGGGAAGCATCAAGTAAACTGCAAGCAAGAAACTCAAAGCTCACACCTCCTTCCCCTCTAGAATAATAAAAAACTAGATGTCATTTTTAAGTGTAGTTTTGAAGATACACACTTCAGTTCAAAATCCTTGATAAAGCCAGCTCACAGGGGCTAATTAGGAGGTTTGGATCTATGGAGTTAAGAAGGGGTTGGGGGGGGGAACAAAATGCAAACTTTGCACTGGAGTGAAAGCCAAGCAAGTCCCCAGCCTACAATGCCCTGCTGTGCTTGGAACTTTAGCAAATGGGGTTAAAATTCCGTATAAAAGGAGAATATTTACTGAATGCAGCAGAAGAGGCTTGGTAAGTTCTGTTCTCAGTCCCTGGGTCCACTGCGAGGTCATAGGAACCCTCAGTGGTACTGGAGCTTGAGGTCTGGGGCCAGCCCTGCTTCACCACCAGCACTGCTTAAGCAGAGACAACAGAAGAAGGGTGTTACACACAGCAAACACTCCCCCCATTTCCCGCAGGCCTGTCCGCCCCGCTGCGCCTACCGCTATGGGCTCTGGGCTGTTTTTGTTGTTGGTGGTGTGTGGTGGTGGTGGTGTTGTTGTTGTTGTTCGGAAGGGGCAGGGAGAAAAGGCAGTTAAAGACTAAGTGTGTGGGAAAAAACGAGACCACTCAAGTCTGGGGGGGACAACGAGCCGCAGCCCAGACCCCCCCCCCCCCAAAAATAGCATAAAGATCTTTTTCTGCGTGGGAGGAAAGAGCCCTTGAAGATATGGCTGACCTTCAGTCTGACACACACCCCCCTGCTAAGGCAATATGCAGATAACCTATAGAGAGGTAAAGCCGCAGGGGAACTGCAGGAGGAGCTCAAGGTGCCTGCTAGCCCCGTCTGTACCGCAGACCCGACGAGATCAATCATCGCGCCCGCCCCCTCCGCCCACTCAGTGACCGATTCCACGCAGAAGGATGATGCTCACGCCGGGCACAGGCTCAGCTCGCACACAGTCCCAGTCTCGGGCACGTTCCCAACAGCGCAAAACAAGCTGAGCACAATGCACACCGCAGTGGCACTCATCATTGCTGGTGACGCAGTGATTACGCTCCGCAGTGTCCCTCGTTCGGTTAAGTGTTTTACAGAAGAACAAAAAAAAACGCTTTGTTTAAAGGAAATCTGTCAGTATTTATAGGAAATACCTCCCTCCTTATGTTTACATGTAGGGTACATATTGTAAAAGGCACCAGAAAATAAAGACTAAAAGCGTGAGTATAAATATGCCGCATTAGGCTCATCTCCCGATACATGTTTCAGGTCAGATTTAAGGATCAATAAAGACATCTATAAAGAATTTCAGATTCAATTGAAAGGGGCCTCAGAAAAAAAACAAGCAGTATTTTTTACAATAAAGAGTTAATCTGCAGCTGCATTAAGTGAATAGTTGTTAAATGTCTGTACAACCACCAGAGGGCGCCTGGGGTGCATTCCTACTACACCTGCCCACAGAGGCAATGTGCCTGTTGTCTTCATATGAGGCTCCAGGGGTTTAAACCCTACTCTCTCAAAAGCAAGCACAGCACACGGCATTCAGTACAAGCGCCTATGTAAAACAGACACCTGCAAAGATGTACACACACCTTCGTACTTCTCTAATTGTGAGAACCTTGCAATGACGGGCATCCTATTTTAACACTGTACTTGCAAAAAAAACTGGCATATGGTGAAAACAGAGCCAAAACAAATAGTTCGGCCATATTAAGATTTTAAAGAAGACACTATGTGTAACATAAAAATTTTACGAGGATATCCCTATTGCTCTTTGTAATGCCCATTTCTCAGGAGACAGTCTTTGTGAGGATGTTTTCTCTAATTTGGTCCTCAGAGTCACACTTAAATGTACGCATTTTGGAATCCCTACAACTAACACAACTCTTTCTCACACACCCTGGGATGTTACAGCATACCGAACTATGCTGAAGTCTCTGAAGGAAGACCTTTATTAATTATTTATTATTTTCTATGCTAGGAAGAGTATCATACAGAACCTACTGTATATGCTTTGAGGTCACTATTGTGCACAGCACAGAAGCACATAATAATTTAATTTCCAACCTGAACTAACAACTTCACACAAAACATACAGTAATGAGATCTGCACTCTGAAACAATAGTAGCTTAGCAAAAATAAAATCCTTTGAAATTGAGTGTTTTAGATAATCATACTGGACTCCCATGATGCACACAAATAATCAATGTTCCTTCTTCTGAGCAAGAGTAAATTATGCATAAAAGGCAATTTTGAATCAAGGACAGAATCTTAAGCAGCAGCAGTATTCTAATCTTCAAATTCATAAATGAAATACTTTCTGAATGTTTTTTTCCATTTTCTTAAAAATGCAAAATAGGTCTTCTTGGCTCAATGAGCATTAAACAATTGTGAACCAAGGTGTTGATCCTCAGCTGATACAAGTCACTTCCTCTTAAATTATTATGATTAGCTTACAACAACCTGATGTGGATCTACTTCAATTAAAACCAACAAACACTGTCCAACACGGATAAAACAAGGGCAATACCCTCTCAAAATGAATATTCTGCAAATTCATGCAATTTCAAAAAAGGCAGAGGCAGATGGGAGAAATTAAGTTAATGATAACGCCACTGGTCTTTTGTGCTTAAAACCTTCGTCTTGAGAGGTATATTGCTAAATGTAGATGTGTCAGTGCAGCATTTTCTTCCTGCTGTGTCCACATTAACATTATTAGGGACAAACAGCACTGTCTGTCCAAGCTTAAGAGATCCTTAAAGCAAACACTTTCCTGGTGCAGCTACAGCAATAAGAAATGCAGTCAAATTACTTTGCTTTAGTGAGTTACACAGAGCACAATTGGCAATTTCAAACTCAGTAAATCGAATCAGTTGATGAAATGTTTTTATTTCTCTCAGGCATTTATCGCAGGTTGTGTGCTCTTCGGGTGAGGGAAATCTGAAAATCCTTCATCTCTGTTGATCACAAACTAACATCTTTCCAGGCTTAATACAAGAATGACTTTGAATAAAGGGCAGTGTAGATGTCACATGAGGAAGAAAAGGACAGAACTGATCATTTTATCCTTCTCCATAAAGGAGGCATCCACCACATTTTAAGATGACCATAATTTCCGAGAATATAAGCTTTTGGACAAGAGTATGATCACCACTATGAATTAACACACGACAATCAGTTACATGCAGACTGCCTCCTCGTTCACGTCATTGCTGTGAACAGTAATCCAGTTCTCACCAAAGTTTTCAATATATTGGCTCGGAAATCCATCTTCTGAGAGGTCAGGAGAAAGGATGAGTCCATATGGTCCCATTGCACTTATCTGGTTCTATTTTTCTACAGTCTCACCAAGAGAACTGGTTGAAGTGGGAACAAACGCCACTAAGCATTAATTCCCCTTGAAACTTCCACCCCTCGCACCCAGAGTAATTCGGAGCAGTTAACTTGCATGTCCCTGGGAGGTGAAAAAAAACGAAGTCCAAGCAAAAGCCAAGACAAACTTGGAGAGAACATGCAAATTCTGTTCAGACAGGAGATCCAGACCGGAATGGAACTCTGAGACTTCGAGCTGTGAGGCAGCCATGCCGCTGTTCTGGCGTACACGGTACTTGGTTAAAGAAGAAAAACATGTTGGCCTGTATCCAGCTCTGTGCTGGCTGCGATCGAACCCGCGAATTTGGTATTAATAACAAGAATAGGTCATGGGGACTCCGGACTCCCCTCCACCACCACCAATGTGCAGCCCCACCTGGATGATGCGACGGCAGCCTTAGTGCGCCAGAACGCTCACCACACATCAGCTCTCAATGGGGAGGAGAGCAGTAATGTAGCCAATTCATAGATGGGCCATGATTGGTAAGGGCCAATGGGAAATTTGGCCAGGACACTGGGGTTACACCCCTACTCTTTTCGAGAAATGCCCTGGGATTTCAAATGACCACAGAGAGTCAGGACCTTGGTTTTACGTCTCATCTGACTGTGTCTTTTTACAGTATAGTATCCCCGTCACTATACTGGGGCATTAGGACCCACACAGACCGCAGAGTGAGCGCCCCCTGCTGGCCCCACTAACACCTCTTCCAGCAGCAACCTTAGTTTTTCCCCAGGAGGTCTCCCATCCAGGTACTGACCAGGCTCACATCTGCTGAGCTTCAGTGGGCTGTCTGTTGCAAGTTGCAGGATGATATGGCAGCTGGTATTGCTATCACCACGCTCGGATCAATTCAACTAACTGGCCCTCTTTTATTCCCTACATGTAACTTGGAAAAGATGGATATTCCCCAACCAAGGCGGTGTTTTAACACTACGGGATGAATGAATACAAATGTATTTTTTTCCCACTTACAGTTTTAAGTGAGTAGAACTACCTGTATAAAGCACATACATTTCAAAAGTTTCAGTAAGCGTACCTAACCCAATTCATCAATGTCACAAATCTTAATTTTCTTTCTACCTGAGCTCTTAATTGCCACAAAATTAGCTATTACATTAACTGAAACCATTTTAATGCATCTGTAAGACCAAATGGAGTTTTACTGCCAAGCCTTGAGTAACGAGTTACATTAGGCTTTCTGTAACGTATCCCATTAGCAGGCCCAGTGCTTGAGGGTGGTCACAGTCCTTCGGCTTTCACAGCTACTTTTCAATTAAAAATGAATTAGAGCCTTAAAAGCAGGAAATTCCACTTCAAACTCCATTAAGTAATTAAGATTACAGAAAAATACCTAGTCCATGAAGTTATTTTAATATAAACCCTCAAGATAATATCTCTCTCCCTTTTACAGAGACACTATTCCTAAATTTGTCCAAGACTGAGCCACAAAACACCTGTCACATCAGCAGATTACAGCAAGTAGACAGGTGTGTCGATTTTATTTCACATCCTCATGTTGTATAACAAATTAGCATGAAACAACTCCATTTTCACATCAAACTGTTGAGTCATTTCGAATTTTTCTCTCATCTTGATTATCTCAAGCTTCACCTCAGGAATTGTTTCAAGATTGTTTCAACTCTAGAGATGCTAGTAACGCTCTGAATTACTTTCTTTGCTGAATTTTCTTCCAGGTTAATCCAGGAAAACTCATCCTTTGACTAACAAAGTAAACATTACTGTGTTTTAAAAAAGGTGTCTGTATTAAAGGCCCTTAACGCAGATGAAATGAGTTGTTTCTCTGAAAAAAATTGTGGAAAAAGCCCTCAAGGCATTAATGTTTGAATAGGTGTATGAAAGATTACTGGTACAAACTGGAAACGTAGTTTGGTAAAAATACTTTTGTCTAATGAAACAATGCCTTGAAAATGGATAAGTAATTTAAACCTGTCATCCAGATTTTGATGAAAGCTGTGAAAAACACATGTGTACTAGAACCATAACAAAACAGAGACGCACAGATTTTCAAAGTTAAAAGACTCAAACACTTGAATTACATTTTTTTTTAAATGTTGTGAAACAATTTCAGTTACAAATAGTTTTCAATATGAAAACTATTCATGTTTTTCAATATGAATACAGTAGAAATCGGCTATACCATAACTGCTGCATGTGTAGTATACATCATGCCACAAATTATCAGAATACCAGTGCAATTCATCATGCCCTCTTACACATTTTCTGGTTGCATGCTGAAGTATTCTGGGGATGTTTTTTAACAACAATTTTCATAGAATGTATCACCGTGGCTTGATTAAAAAATATTAGTGATTATGTAACAACCTTAGCTTGCTAGTTCCCAAACAATTTAGGACATCTACTCATCTTTTACTTTCCAACAGCTTTGAACAAAGAAAGAATGACGTTTATCTTTGAGCCCCGTACGAAGATGAATTACTTCACTGTTCTATTTTCTTTCTGCTTCGAACTGAGCAATTAGTCAAACAACCCCAAAACACTTCTGCATTATCATTGGACACCACTGCAGTGCTTTTCTGCTGTAAAAAAAAAACAAAAAAAAAGGTAAAACCCTTGAAAGTTCTGTACATAAAATTAATCTAGTGCACTTTTACAAAACTACAGAACAGGCACAGTTAACACAGGAGAACAGAGATGGAAAAGACTCGGAAAGCACTGCAGGCTTTACACGAGATGATCAAGATAATAAATGCCTGAACCTGACATAAGCCTTGGGCCTTGGAGGAAGGCTTTAAGGGAAGTGTTGGCACTGTATAACATATGCATTGTTGCTACTGGTCTTACCTGGGGGGTATCCTGGGCTTCCAGTCTGGTAGAGATTGGGTGTATAAGTGGGAGCTGTGGTAGGGTATCCTCCTGGATAGCCTGAGGACACAAGAAACTGTTTTCAGAACACGGCCTTATGGAACAATCAAAGCTCTGCAGAGAATATGAAAGAGCAACATTTAAGAGCTTCGGAATAATCTCATCCCATATTATTTTGATTTGTGGACGCCCGAGGGCGTTGCGTCCTCCAGCAGAGATTACCCAGCAACCAGATTACTCCAATTTGTCCCACAAAGAAGAGCCTACACTTCCAGTTCGTGCACAGAAAACCAGCATGTGAAAAAGTCCCCACCCATCTCTGCGCACAATCCACTTTTTATACCATCTCAAGCTCCTGGAGATCAGTAACATAGCCAGGGGGCCCAGTGACTGTAGGGACACACGTGGTGAAGTGAGCCGCTGGTCACAAGCTTATACAGACAGATGAAGAAAGGAGGACACGACCGACGCTGGTGATATCAGCCTGGCATGAGTGAAATATAGAAAAAAAACTTAACAAATGAATGTGGCTCTCTCACACAATATTTTAAACCTGCCTTTGTTTAAAAATAAATACCCGTAAAAAGTCCCGCTGCGTGTTACTTCAATGTATCTTCAGAGCACTCCGATACACAGCACTCGGCATACAATTTGATAGAGAAACATCACTACTGTGCTTCACAAGTTTCCTCACTCAACTACAAAGCAGCACCTGAAGGTCAGCATTAGAATCTGTAAACTACCCTCCTCAGGCATATCTGCAAACCGAAACACTGACCTTCATTTGCTGTTCAAGGAATGAATCACACTACAGTATGAGCAGTGTTTTACTGTATTGATTTTATGCTTTTTGAGTTTTCATTTGTACTCAAAACGCCAAAATATGGTGTCATTCCACAAGTCCTCTCTTGAAAGAACATGAAAGAATACTAATCTTACTTCTGACAAAAGCAAGAAGACCAGAGATGCTTCAGACAAGGCTGAAAATGGACTAATTAGAAGTAATTCCCAACATGAACGATGCGAGTTATAATGAAAAGTGTTTTACATTAGGTAGTTATGGCTTTTAAAACAGGAAAAAAACAATCAAAAAAGTTTGATGCACAGTAAAATGTGATTCAGAAGATTTTAAAACCACATAATTCTATTGTTATATGCAAATTAAAACCCAAGCAGAACTGAAGAGCTAAAGGGCTTGTTCTCATTCCTGCCTTTAGTGCTAATGGAGTAAAGTATATCTACTAGCTGTGTATTATATTTCTTTCTTCATCTCCCCATTAATCCACCCAAATAGCGCTTCATTTCACCAACCGTTAACAGGGCAGCCTTCCTTTATCTGTTAGTGTGTGAAATTTCTCATTTCAGCTTCGCTCTGCAACAGCTCCTTCAAGAATCCTAGAATCTGAATATGACTCACTCCAGAAGTAAAGGAATATGGGCACACGTGACTTCTACCATTGACGGATCTCATTTCGCCAGCTTGCAGAAATTTAATCAATATGACATTGTGGTGGCAGACCCACTCAAGAGAGCACACCCTCTGTGTCTCACTGGAGGCCAATCAACTTTATACAACTCAGAAAATTAAGATGAATTTAAAAAAAAAGAAGCTTTTTGTCGAGAAACCCAGCTTCCTCGAGAAACAAACAAATATAATCATTATTTCCTTCCAGACTGCTGTTATTACACTGTGAGATATTGTAAAAAAAATGAATGGAATGGTGTTAACCTTTAAAGAGTTTTTCACTCATCTCTGTCACAAATGATTTCCTCTTGGAGCATCCTTGACATCTTATAATTGGTTCCTTGCTACATAATAACAGTGGCTACTGACAAAAAGCAACATACATGCTTGAGACATGAATCTGGTAGAAGCTGTGTCACAGCTGCAAGTTAAGATGTTTTAAATAGAAAACTGAGGAAGGTCATCACAAATCAGTTCTGATGCTCCTTTTTTTCCCCCACCAGTTTCTGAAGGGACAAATTTAGCTGTTCTGAAGCCAAGTAGTAGCACTCTCTCTCCCTGAGCAATTAAAATAAAATCTGTTCCTCTTCCCTGAAGCTCTCCAGAGGACAAAAGCCAGCTCGAGGTTATCACAATAAGAACCTTTCTTCACGACTGCGGAGAAGGTATTTCAGACTGCCTCGACATTCAACACCTCAGTCTTGGGAATATCATACTTCCCACTGACAGCTCACCACCCCATCTAAAGAAAGTGACACTCCACACGTGAAACATATAGAACAATAGCTTCCTTTTCCAACGGCTCACTGCAGCACGTACAAAGTATTCAAACACGCACAGAAACATTTTCTCTCTCTTCTTTGCAAGCTAACCTTTTCAGCCCTAGTAAAAGAATGTAATCTGGCTGAGAACAGCTACAAAGTGTCTTACAGCTCTAACTGTTCTTGGGGCCTAACAGCAGACCTCTCACTGCAGCAAGACTAATTTCATTTTCAGCACAGCGGACTATAGACTGGCACAATACTGACAGGACATTTCCAGAAAATGGTTATTCAACTGTTGAGTGGGAATGGATGGATGGACAAACCAACATCTACCTTATGGCAATCTAAGAAAAGGCAGCAGAATTGAGCCAAATGTGATTTGAGCAGCCCCCCCCCCGTGCTTGTAGATAAGTGCACAGCCCTTCCTGCAGACTGTGGTGGCCAGGGAAAGAGCACTGTCCCTGCTGGTCTAACAGGCAACACTCTGCTGGCACCTGCATCTCTTCAAACGCATACTGTGACAGCACAGCTCAACAGAGCATCTCAACTAACCCAAACCAACCATTCGAAGACTGGCACTGTTGCTCTTTATACACAGACACTTTTTTTTTTGCATCAAGATCAGTGGTCTGGCGATCAGAACCCACGATGCAGGTGGTGTAATGTCAGGCCAAACGTATAACCATCGGCTGCCTCCCTTCTAGTCACTCTGGCACTTTCACGCCTTCAAGGATCCTAATCCTTAAAAAAAAAAACATTTAAGATGATGCCGTATGTTCCGTTGGATGATAACCCAAAATATCTACCAGCACCTCAGAGGGTCTGAGCAGAAAAATGGTCAGAGAAATGATTCTGAAAGTTTTATTGAAAAAAAGAAACTGCCTTATGGGACCATGTATAATTACAGCACAGTACATAACCATGGTGGTAATTAATAAACACCTAACACAACACGAGGAGCTGCTCATTGCCAGTCATTTAAAAAAACGGAATTAAGGCAAATCCCCTGCATTTTTCAAAGGCAGGAAAAGTGTGCTTAAAATACTAGTTCCACGGACGCAAGACAAGCTAACATATATATTTGCTTTTTAGAGTCTAAGTAGTAACTTAATTTGGTTTACAATATTATGGACAATAAACCTTCAGACCTCAACTAACTGCAGTATTCTTCCATTGATCTGTAATTGTCTGATGAACATATAAATTATGTCATATTGTCCAAAGGCGTTTAATGGTGTTGACATCAGTCTATAGCTAAATAAAATATAAATCACAGGGAATTAGCAGAAATAACTGAAATGTAGCCCTTGTTAAATTCTTGAGTTGGAAGACAAACAATGAGCACTCTGTAATAAAAAACAGTGGTATTAAACAGGCTTGTATATGAACTTTTATGCTTCAGTTTTCTTCAAAAGGTTTTAAGCAATTCTGTAAGGCACCCTTGATAAGATTTAAGCAACTGTTTAAGTGAGACAGCAAATGCTTTACTGTCTTGGCAATAATATTTACAGTTGCTATATACACTGTCATTACAATCAAATACATAAAACACCCAGAATTAAGAGCAGACAACCCATAAAAATCTGTAGACTTTTTTTTTTACTGTACTGCATTCAACGCATTGGGAAAACAAGAGAAGGCATTAGTTTCAGGTATTTCAACTGGTCACACCTCAATAATTCACCATATAGTAACCACTACAAATGAAGTGATAATAGGGGAAAAACAAACAAATGGAAAACCAATCCTAGAACTTAAAAGTTGTGATGGATGAAGCACTTCTTGAACCCGATGAAGCAAAAACAAAATCAAGCCTGAACACATTTTTAGGGCTAAAAGTTTTTGCCGTTTATTTTTCAGTAACACTTTTAAAACAATCGTTACTGTTCCAGCAATCTCCACATCCTAATTAAGAGGAAAGGACTCCACGATATCCGTGCTGTAGATAATTTTTAGAAATCATTTAAAATATGAAACTATTTAAAGACACTTGCAAGAAATGGTTTTGGCACATTACAAAGTCCAAGTGTACATCACAAGCTGTTCTTCTGTCCCAGATGGCAGATAGACTCCTAAGCAAACAGGGAGCAAACTGACTGAACATAGGCCAGATGGAGTCCTCCCAGGGCTGGGCTAACTCCCCTCCACCACTCAGTATAGCTAGGGAATTAGTTTCTTCATTTACTTAGTTAACAAAGAAAGCAATCAGGGATTTCATGAGACTGGCCTGGGGGCAAACCCAGTTTATTAAAACAGAGGACCACCATCTCACTAGACAGTGCTCCCGTCCTACTGAGTAGCCCTAGAACAGAGTGGAACATTTGACATGAGAATTCTTTACAGAATACCATTCACCCGTTTTATCCGTGTTCTCTTTATGTCTGCACCACAGAGGCTGTTATCTACAAAACACACTTCAATAGACAAAGAAATACAGGACACAACACCTAAAGCATTTGCCACTAGGCTAACGTTCTTTTAGGAACAAGTAATAGGTTTATTCCATGCTGAAAAGAGAAGAAAGAAAACACAACGTTTCGGCCGTGGAGCCTTCTTCGGCTGTGAGCTGTATTTCTTTATATTATGAAAACACCAATTGAAAATCTCTTCAGACTGTATTGCAAAATCACACGCATGGACATTTTACTTAGAGGGATCAGGAGGGTAAAAGATCACTTCACACATATCCTTCTCAATGAAATCCCTTCAATCGATAGTGGAAATCTTAAGACATGCACAAACGTGCCACTAATCTTATAAGAATTTTCCTTATATTTGTTAAGTGATAATCATCCCAAAGCACTTTACACAGAGATGGTGACCCACTTAATCCACTACTGACGTGCATCAGACACACGAGAGAAGGATGGCAGCCATTATGCACCGACACCATCAGTACAGCAGACGTCAGAAGTCCCTTTTTTATTACATTAAAGGAGAAAATAAGGCAGATCTCAGTGGAAAAAAGCCCATTAAATATTTAGCCCATTGTGACACTATGGCTAACTCCTTGACCCAAAACATCCTGAAACAAGAACTTTTTCCCCTTGAACTCTGCATAAATCACTTTTATATAGTCAATATGCTCACACACGTACACAGCTGCAGTATGGACAGATTCCCCAAATGCAACATCAGTTATGGTGTATGTGCAGGTACAAGAAAGGGGAGACACTTGAATGCAACGTCAAAGTTGCATGTGTCTTATTCTCTCTAAGCAGTGTCATTTCCTCGTAAATGTTCCTTTCAAACCAAAGACTTTGTTTTTCTCTGCTGTCATCATGACATGTTGAACACCACCCTGTCCTGTGCAAAAATTCACCAGCACCTATTCTTTCTCTGCAATTCCACTGCGATCAGTAACTCAGTACTTTTTCTTAAGCAAGTTTATCGCAATCTGCAAGCACACAGAAGCCATTAAGGAGTCTATTCATTCAATACTTTGTTCATCCATTATTCAGACACACTTAATGTGGGTTTGAACTTGGTCATGCAGACTGGCGCATGGCCTTCCTAACCATCAAACAGCTAACCACAAATCAATTTGAGTTCTGCTTCCAAATAATGCTTCTTTTATTATGCATTTTTTAGAGTCTCTATGCAATTACCATTACAAACCATGAAGATGCTATTCAAGGTGACCACAGTGGTTTGAATTAAAGACATTCGAAAACAACTGTCCTTTTTTAGAGCTAACTATAATCGGTGAGTATTGAAGGTGATTTCACAGATGTAGGAGATGTAAATTGTAAATGCAAACAACTCTCCCTTTCTCAGGTTCACTAATAAAATTTTAATGAAGAGTGCCTTTAAGAGCTGTATGATAGCACGGTTGATCACCATCAGGGGCAGGGGGAAAATTCTCATCAGCTGGTAGTTAAAAATTGCAGATGTTTCCTAAACAGTGTAGACAAAAGATTGCTATTTAAACAATTCTAACTGAATTTCTTAAGAGAATGAAACAAACTTCTTTGTTATTTTAGGGATGCTTGACAATTGTAATAGCATTCTTAAAAAAAGCATTCCATCACCCGAGTCAATCTCAGTGCATCTTAATTTACACTAAACAGTGTTACGTGCATAAAGATTTAAAATATGCATTAAAAACATTAGGCAGAAAATGTCTATAATTTATTCTGAAACAAGAGCTGTCATTTATGGAAAATGTCATAACAGGAGTATGCATTCCAAGCTGTTTATGTGATTTTTTTTTTAAAGTAACCCTCACAGATGTTTCATTTCATAGTTGTGCTGTATCCATCTTCATTAAAATGCATTTAACGTGAATTACCCATATGGGATGTATATCTTGATTTTCATACTTTTTAACATGATTGCCAAACTAATTAGTGAGGAACTACATCAGTATCCACAACCAAGATAAACTGCCAATTTTGTTTGCTAATTAGCTTGTGTTTAACAAGCGAGAGAGAAAACAAATGTGGTTTAAGTAAAGTACTGCAGCACTGAAGAGACAACTTCACAGTACAGTTATACAATTGAGAAGAATAATACTGTTGGAGAGGAGGACGCAAGCAGAAGGGCAGAAGTCAGAAGTGTGAAAAAGTGATTAAATTAGTTAAAACAAGAAAGCCTAATAGATGCATATAATATTAGAAAAAAATGTTTTGGTAAAAACTGAAAATACAAGACGCTTAGAACACTACACTTGATACACGTTACTCCTGGTTCTTGCCAGCTGAAATATGTAATTGTTTTGTCTAGGATCAGTCAACAATTTCTTACTCAATTTTTGGCATTACTCCCAATGTACTCTTCAAAGGTATGGGGACAATAAAAATTAAACGTTTATTCTTAAGCCTTTCCTTTAAAAAATGCCCAATTTCATTTCGATAATAGATGCAATGTAAAAAAAAAAAGATTTTTATGAAATTATTCTTGGCAAAACGTCAATCGTTGCGACTTTCAATGTCCGTGACTGCAACTTTTCTTCTGTAACAGAAAGGTTTTGCTGCAGCAAATTTCTTGCACCTTGACAATACATTTACAAATTATAAATGGGTTGAAAGGAACAACTGTGCTTTTTGTCTTAAGAAAATGGAAAGCCGAACCCTAGATCGTGAAGTGGCTGGTCATTCAGAAGAACAGACCCTCAACATCCATGCCCAACACTGAGTATGCTGGCTTTTGTAATTTTCATACGTAGAGCACATCTCAATACAGCTAATCATTCCCTTGCCTAGCCTGATGAGTCTTCGTTTGCAATTAAATTTAGTGGGTGTGAAATTTCATTAGGGCATTCAACATGAAAAAATTGATAATGAAGTTGTACCACACCGCCAAATAAAACTCAAACATTGTAATTTTAACTGTCACTTACAGCCATTCCCATTTGCAAGAACTTAAGCAAAAAAAAATATTACATGAGTACCTCAATATCCACGGCTCAGGATTGTTTTGTGTATAACTTCGTATCAATGCAGCTACTTAATCATGGTAAAGTAGTCTGATTAGTATTTGAAGGCATAGATGACATTATATATAACATGGGAGATAAAACTAATTTGAGAAACCATCATGAATAAAAAAAAAAGTCTGATCAACTGCTTCAAGAAGCACAAACGTGCACACCTGTAGTGTGTGTGGTGTGGTTTCTCTCTCAGCGCAGTGACACTCCTCAGCCAAGTTAATAGCCTCCGTCTTGGCCTGTGGTTAGCTAGAAACAGGTGCTGTACAACGGCAGAGAGGCACCTCAGGGCTGTCCACAGGCACTTCATCCTCCGTGTGTACACTACAAACTAGGACTCTTAACACTAACCCACAACCACTTTTATTGCACTATTCTTTTCAGAAATCAACATTTGGCTCAGACAGACCTCTTCCTGACCACCATTCTGCTACAACTGTAAAGCAGCACTAATGCATCAAAACAGGCAATGCAGTTTGGGGGGGGGGGGGGGAGGGAACGAGGGCTTATGGGTAAAATAGAGGAGGTAAAAGATTGGTCAGTTCTGCGACACAGCCAGTGACTGAAGCACTGATTACTATTCAGAAACTGTTCTGATGAGCGGGGACACCCTCCACATGAGCTGCTGAGGGGCGACTCGCAAGCACTGGCACTCCATTAACAGCACGGTGAGGCTGAAACTGCTCCCTCCCTAGGTGAGGGAGGACAGAGGGAACAGCGAGACTCGTTTAGGAAGATGAGCTCCTAATATGACAGAACATCTCAGAAAACTGGAGCAGTGAGTGCCAGTACTCCCACCGGAGTGGTTACTCCCACCTGCTATGCTAAGTTCCAGATAAAAAGGCTGTCACCATTTTCTCTTCATTTCGAACTGCACCACAATACCATCTGTGTATCCCAGTTCTTTATTAGAATCTCCAAGGGATTTCTGTTTTTTATGAATGCCAGTCTACATGTAAAACAGCAGGGCACTGTGGACAAAAAGGACTCTAAGGTGTGAGTGAGAGACGCAACTGAAGAAGGGCTGTGTAGCACAGTGCAACACGTTAAAGGCATCATTTTCGGGACCTGATAGTAACCGTGCAAACCACCAGTGCACTCTTCATCCAGTCTTTAGACGGTATACCCAATAACGTTCCTTTGGAGGCCTAAATTGCATAGGCCATCTCTGCAGCACAGGCTACTGTACTGTCCCTCTGTTAGTGGAGCAACACATGAGAAAATGGATTCTAGGGTGAAAAGTAGACAGGGATGAGCACAAGGTTCACTCAAAGGGTACGGCCTTCAGGAAAAGCAGTACTTACTCCCTTGGGATGGGCAGAGGATGCATGGGCTGGAAAAGCATGCTTCAGGAGATTCCACAGCCCGAGTCGGAGCTAAAAAACATGCAGCCAAGCTTGGCGCAGCTGTTCTGGAAGACACCGATGTGCTGCATATGCTACACAGCCAGACCTCGGAGAAAATAACATCACACACCTGGCATTCACCTAGGTGTGACCTTTGCTTCACAAGTACATTGAGACTGATGGTCATGGCAAATAACTTACATCATGGGTGGAATGTACTCATTAACTAGTTTTACAACAATAATAAAATCAGGGGCTCTCCCTTACCATGTAGGTGCACACAGACACTTTTATTCCAGCCCAAGGAAGCAAACTGAATAATCACTACTAGCTACAAAGACTCACTGAAACAAAAGGATTTCTAAGGCAATTCAGGCAGATCTGAATAAGACTTTCCCTTCTTCCATAAATATGAAAAATTATAAAAGCCATTTATTGTGCCACATTAAACCTTCCCTGCACACTACTCCCACGCACTTTCAGAAAATGCAGTACCCACACATTAATTAAGGTCTTTTTTTTATTTATTGCACAGCACAGACGAGGAATGCATGTCTAATAATGGACAAAAACAAGAGAAGTTACAAGTGAGTAGAGTCTATTGTCATCTACCGGATTCACCTGAAAGCCCTGTCATTTCGTCTCTGTGAGTTAATCTAAATCTAAGGCAGTCTGTTCTCCACACACCCACAAGTTTGTGTATATACTCTGACCTCACAGATCCTTTTATAAAAAGGTTCCAGAAACATATTCTTCAAATACAAAGGCTTAAACCTTGAGGTCGACATAGCCGTATTTTGTTTAGTTAAATTATAAGGCACTCAAGTAATTCACGACAGTTTGCTGACTGTGCTACACAAGGCACAATCACAATGTACTTTTGCATTTCTGCCCTTCCCTCTGTAACCAAAACCAGGGCAAGTCAGTTCTGGTGGGATGCAATTGAGACAGTCCACATCAGCGCTTGGTTGTGGCTTGCGTTGGTGGCAGCGCCGTCATTATCGCTGGCCGACGAGGAACTGTTCTCGCATCATCAATCAGGAAGAGATTCCACTTTGAGGCTGTAGCCTTAAGGACTCCCACAGACATCGGCTGCCAAACCGTGTTGTTGTGTTGGCTCAGTGTGGCGGTGACGTGGTGCGTGACAGGCTCGCCATGGCAAGAGAGGCCGGGCCACGACACTGCGCGGTTCCATCTACTTGCCCCCATCCACTAATGCTTACCCTCTGAGAGGTCTTCACAGAACCTCGCCCCAAAAAAACAAACACTGCACAAGGCGTTTTTATGACTCTAGCAGCCGGTTTGTATTAACCAGACTCTACAACTACAGTATGACACTTAACAGACAGAGTGGGGTACAAAGCACATTGAAAAATACTAAAATATTTCAGCATCTGCAGCATGTCCATTAATGCTGTGGATATTCCATTAACATGGTCTGAAAACAGGGATATCCAAATTGTGAGACAAGTGTCATCCACTCAAATTGCTATGGCCTTTCACAAACTATTTTTTCAAATGCTTTATGGCGATGGTTTTGCGTTTCAGATACTGCTACATCTTCCCACATCTTTCTGCCGCCTCTGAAGAAAATATTGGGTTCAAACAGAGAGGGGTGCCTCTCTCAGTGAGAGAAAGTGTAAAAACCCTGAGGTTAGATGTTCCACCTTCATACGATCAGGACCGCTGCCTGGAACTCATTCCATTTTATCTTCATCCCCTGAGCTCACAATAAAAGTGAGCTGCTTTTATTTGAACTGTGGTGCACAGATTTAGCATTTCTTTCAAGATCAGGTTCGCCGTGCCTCGGAATGTCTTTTTCTTTTCTCATTTTTGGACCTTAAAAACAAGCCACAAGGCTAAAAAAATTACAAAAAAAAACATATTGCTGCAGGCACCTTTAAATTAATTCGCTTGCATCCGCTGCGTTTCATCAATATCCAGAACCATAGTAACAGCCTCTCTGCTGGAATGCTAATTACACTCTGAGCCTCCAGCAACAAGACAATTAGAGCAGCATAAATCCCTTTTCTATTTTTTCTAGCCCTTTTTCTAAAGGCTCAGCACATTAAGACCACGAAAAAGAGGTGGAGGATGATGAAAATGATCAGTGGAAGTCCTCTATATTTCCTTGCCTAATAAATGAGATAGTGGGAGGTGTGGTGGGATAAGGTTAAGGCGATAGAATTAAACATTTCCTAGGGATAGAAAACTAAATCCAGGATAAAGGTAAACTCAAGTCTAGCTTAATGGTTATTCTGAATAATGAAAATAACTTTTATCAAGCTTTGTGTGAACACGCATACAATACTATTTCACACAAATGAACAAACTATTTATTATAGTTGTTCTGATGTAATGTAGGCAAATGGTTGGGAAGGGAACATTTTCTCTTCTAGCTTAGAGATATTTGCAAATATGAGAATACAGCCATCAGCAACTGCGAATATCCCTAATGTGTGAAGCAAATCGCTATTTCCAGCTCGGGAGCACAAGGCCCAGGTAACACTTCTTTCTGATGCACTGCAGATTCGTTAGTCATGGATAAAAGAAATTTAATCTCATCCTTCGGATTTATCCAATTATTTATTGATCCGAGAGCTTTCATTACTGGGGTTAACATCAAACAGCGGGATTCAGATGGATGTTGTTTATGCTTGGAGAGCTGCATCAATTTTTTTGTTACCTTAATGCAAGGAAATAGTCTGATACAAACAGGGTAACTGGGCTTATACTACCTCATAATGTGAAAGGCAGAGTAAACAAGGGAAAGTAACCAATTTAAGGGTCACCAGCCTAACTTAGTCTACAACTATTCAGAACAAACCAGAATTACATTTTTATCACCAGGCAAATGTTTTTAATGTCACCACTAATGCACAACAGACCACCATTGCAGCAGGCGTCTTTCCAGAAGTACCTTGTGCTTAAACTACATGTAAAATACAGTGGAACAGCTTGAACTGGAAGCTCAATGCCGGATTAAGCCTCTTCCCTAAATTATTTACAAAACCAACTATTTCCTAAAATAGAAAATATCCCTTCATTAAAAATAATGTCACAAGTGAGATTAATTTTACAGCATTTCTGATCACTGCTTCCAAAATCTTGATATGTAAAGTGTAATGCAAATTTTATTTATGAATGGCAGGGTCAGGTGCTTCATTACGGAAATTTTCTAATGCATGCTGGTGCTTACCAAATGAAGTATCTGTACACCCTACAGGACATAATTTAAGTCTGCTCACTAATCTGAGGAAAACATTAAGTTGTAAAACATGCAAATGTGAAATTCAAGATGGAAAAGTAAACTGACAGTCTCTTTGCACATGATGGTTTTTAGTGCATGAAAATGTACTGTTCAGCAAGTGGATAATATCCCATAATTCCTTTTTTCTGTGACCCAACTAGCAAACTGAATGAATGCTGTCTGTTCACTTAATTAAAATGGAGGTTTGAGATATTTATTAAGTCCAGCGACTTGAAATGTCCTATAGCACTAACCATAAAATTGCAAGACCTAAATGGTTTAAATTAAGCAAGCATTCTTTTCTAACGCGACCCAATTATTAAGCTATGTTTTCTAGTAAATTGATGAGAAGACAGGCCTTTAGAATCCTTTCCCTACATATACTTCTTTAGACACAAAAGGGTTTAGTCGAGATAACCCTACAATATATCGACACCACCCACAGACCCACAATGCCTCAATCCTTTTTTGTCGCGTGATTGAACCTGAGTTTTAATGCTCCTCCAGACACCTTACTGACAAAGCAGGAGTCATTCGCATCCAGGCTAAAAAAAAAAATCATAAGGCCAAGCTTTTTATAGCTATTCCGCAGAAGCGCCATCTACATTGCACTAGTCATGTTTTAATACAGGTCTTTGTAAAAATATATATATATTTTGGACTGAGGATGACATTTTTCCCCAGCTGCAAAAGAAAACAAATGAACCCATTACATGCCTAACACATAAATCATTTTTTGCTGACATTATGTTTTATCTTTCAAGACACAGAAAGCAGTAACCTTTAAAAAAAGCACATCCAGAGGCCCTTTTCAGACGAAATCCAGCCTTTCCTTGTCACATTCTTATTTATGTACTTATTTACCACAGAGCAGCAAGACATGTAGTCAATTACCAATACGATCTTGAAGCAAAGTGAAGGGCACAGCCTGCAGAATGAGAAGTTCTGCATTTCCTATGATTGTGTGTGGTGGATTTTATTATTGGCTTGCTTTGCGTTAATTTGGTATTGGTTCAAACGGATATCATGCGTTAACTACATGTCCAACACAAAGACAAAAAAGGTTCTACTCTCGTTTCTGGGGAAACTGAAACACGCAAATTCTACAGACAGAATAGTAGTGATCACCCTTCTGGCAAAAGAAATATGTGGCTCAAACATACATTTAAAGAATACTTTTAGCTCCCGTTAACTTCAGACTGGTTTGCAGATCTATCCAGGACATCCAGAAAAACTGACAAAAATTCACGCACTTCCAAATAAAAGCTGCCTTCTATGGGAACAGTCGAACAGCTTAACTATTGGCAAATAATACAAATAACACAACCAAATGAAAGAAAAGTCACACCCACGCTAACGATGCCCTGCAATCTTTCAACAGTTGAAGAATGCTATGATAAACTGATGTCTTATACGTTCTAATACGTTCTGAGACCTTACAGCTAACAGCAAGTGAGACCCAGAGAGGCAGCCCGTTGGTGAATCCGTTAAGCAGATGTCTGCAGACTGACAGGAGAGGTACAGACCCGGAGGAGGTAAAAAACAACTCCAACAGCAAAAATCCGAAAATAGCTAATGAGGAGCACGAGCGCCGGGGAGGGTGAGTGAAGAGAACAGCAGCAGAACACGAGGGAACAAAGCAAGTCCCTCTCCTCGACACGTGACAGGAGAGCTGGGGAGAAGAGAAGGGGGGTGGGGGGAGGGCAGTACAATCTCCCCCTAGTCTAGTGCCAGTTCCTAAAGCCAAAGAGGCCCATCCGAAAAGCATTCACTGAAAAGGAATCAGTCACTACCCCTGTCAGGACTGAGGTTTTCAGTGCTCCAGCGTACTAAGGAATGATTCGCCAGCTCTCAGCTTTGAATTAAGCAAAAGTAAAGTATAATATAATATATATATCAAATAATAGGTTTATTCCGTGCTGAAAAACAGAAGAAAGAAAACACAACGTTTCGGCCGTGGAGTCTTCTTCAGGTGTCCTGATGAAGGCGCCACGGCCGAAACGTTGTGTTTTCTTTCTTCTTTTTTTTCCAGCATGGAATAAACCTATTACTTGTTCCTTTGCAGCCTACGCATGCTGACGCAGCTACCCACCTGAACTAATATATATATATATCGCTCTTCAAATATCCTAAAGCAGTTTAAGCGTCCTCAACATCGCAGCATCGCCCATATAGCATTTCACATAGGAGTCAGCAGCAAGCTCAGGTAAATCCTCAGGCCAAGTGTAATAGTGAACAAGAATATGGAAACCCAGCCCCCGTGAGTACCCAGTAGTAAAGGCCTTGAAGAAACTCATTCATTCGTCTGATCTAGCACTAGCCACCTGGACTGAGGGATGCAGTCGTCTCCTCCTGCTGCCCTCTTTTCCCCCCCAAACTTAAACAGGAGCTAATAAATCATCCCTGGCCTTCCACACCATTAACATTCCAGGCCTGCCTCAGCATCTGCTCCTGAAAGGAGGTCGACAATCAGCCAGACGCCAGGGGGAGACAGAGAGAGAGAGATGCTGCAAAGAGTCAAAGAGAAAGACGCACAAGAGCCTGCCCACTCTATATTCAGGTCACCTCACTGAAGGGTAAATGATAAGCAAAAGTAATACAGTCAGTATCTTACAGCCGCCAGAGACACAACCGAGTAGGCAAGCAGCAGGAATCAGGTGTCATGGGTCTGTAAACACGAAGAAAAATATTTACTGCTCACCTGGTCTAAATATTATGCGCAGAAATGACTTTTACACTCTGCAAGAGCCAAGTGCACAGCTGTACAGAAACATACTGCTGACGAAATCGAAAAAATTAAGCAAAACTGAAGTCTGATCTTTCCATCAGGAGAAAAGGTCTCTTATACAACACTAATTTTTAATCAGAGAGTTTGTGCATTTATATTCTAGTGGACTATCTAAAACATATCAGACACTGCGTGATCTTAAATTTAATGGGACAGCTTCTGCAAAACCCTGATACCTATACTATATGGGGGGGAGCTGTTTTCTAAAAACTCAGCTGCAATCTCTGATTAAAACTATTGTCGAACAGTGAAATTTGTAGCTCCACAAAATTCCTCTAACTACAGAACAGATTATATTATATAAAAATGTTATCAGCTCTTCTTTGCACTGTATCCTAGTTATAATGAAGAAAAATACAATTAACAGTACTGTGCTTTTTGCTAAAGCAGAGGGCACAATTGCAAGTCGACTAAGCACTACTGAAAGCAAGGAGGCCCTACTGTCTTACAGTACAGTACATGTTTAATTTCTTAAAACGAAGCCTCTTGCAAAAAACAATTGTATGCCATTATACTTGTACTCTATCACCAATTCCCTGTTATCAATCCATACCAATGTAGGAGACCATGTAAATGAGGCCTTTGGGCAGAATCTGTTTCACAAAGCCACACTAACAAACTATCTACTGTGAACAAGAAACTCCTATCGTCTTACCAGAGGACTTTCAATCACCTCTTCAGTACACCAACCCAGACATAAGGCTCAGGTTTCACCTGACCATAACACATATTAAATTATGACAGAGGCACACTACTTTCAAAAAAGTTGTTTCTATTAATTAATTAGACTAATTATGGTATAATGATGCTCAAAATGGAATACTTCTTTAAAATATGCCACACCAGAAAAGCACAAAAGCAACTGCCGCAGTTTCTGCTGCTGAATGGCAGAGATAAGCTTTCCACGGAGCCCACAAACCTTATCAGAGTCAGGCACAGCAGTAAACGGATTTGCACTTCACAGGAGAAGACATCCATAACCTGGATTAGTGAAGAACTGTGCTAAGCAATTTGAATCCATCAGTCAATTTATTTACATTACGAAGTTAGCGTAATTACGTTTGACAAATGCTGTAATCCTCTAGATGCAATTCACATGGCCAGAATGCAAAGGACGTTTTTGTTTATGTGAAAGGTTTTTTTTAGGAAGCTTTAAAAATGTTAAGATGGGGAGACAGTGACGTATGTTTCTGTAAACCCAAATTACGGGTTTACACATATCATTCAAACTTTATACTTGTATTAGAAGAAAAAATAAAGTATAACACAAGAACAGAAGAAAATAAATAGGGAGTTCATGCATCTCCTGCAATATTTGGAATGCTCAACTCAGTTTTAATCAGCAAACTAGTAAAATCTCCATTGGTCAGAAGGAACATTACCGTAAAGGCAGTTACGATTTCAATTTCTGTATTTGTAAATTGGACTTTTTTAGCATCTGAGTCTCTCTGAATTTATAGAACAGACAGGCAAACCATACTACAGCATTCTTTTCAAACTATAAACTCCTAAGCAGCTTAATTAAAGATTTCAGTGGTTCCTGAAAGCCCCAAAGAAAAGATTGTGAGATGTTACCCTTTTAGAAATAACAATGTTACAAACACTGTATTCAGTTTACCAATGTTCGTTCTAAATCTTCCCTCTGATATCCCCAAATATCCTCTTGACCTGGCCTTTGCCATCACACGCAAGACAGCGATTCCTATCAAATCCCTCCAGTGTCACTTTGTTTTACTCTTCAGGTCCATCTCTCTCAACACATCTATTACATGCAAGCAATGCCCTTTAGCTTCCAGTAAAGTCTGCTTGCTCTCCAGAGATATTCTCCTGCTCAAATGTCATTTGTTTTCTGTTGCAAACAGCCAGAGCATATACAGCATTTCTGAGCTCGGGCTTACCAGAGCATTACTCTATTTCAGTATCAAGTGATTTCTGTGGATTTCTGTAGATTTCTACGGAGTGCACATGAAATAATTCAGAATTCATCCAAGAACGTTCTGCTGTGTTTAATGGTTGAGGCGTTTTCAGTTTAGAAAAAAAGATCTGCAGTGTCATGAGTCAGTAACTTGGTGTATGTATATGTCACATACCGTTATATACAGTGGATATATGAGGTACAGTATGACCAGGTAGCACAGTGGAGCTGCAGTTAGCATTAGTGGTAAGTGGTTAAGTGGGGCACTAGGTTCAACTCCAGACCAGGGATGCTATCTGCATGGAGGTTGTATGTTCCCCCCATGTTCGCGTGGGTTTCCCCTGGACGCACCAGTCTCCTCCCCCAGTCCAACGACATACTGGCAGCTTGTTTGGCTTCTGGGGAAACTGGCCCTGGTGCGAGTGTGTGTTTGTGTCTGTGTGCCCCGCCATTGACTGGCGTCCCAGCCAGGGTGTACCCTGCCTTGTGCCCACTGCTCGCTGGGATAGGCTCCAGCTCCCCCGCGACCCTGAACTGGAAGAAACGGTTAGAAAATGGGTGGTTGGATGAAAGATGTGGGCGAGATGCACAAAGTGGATGTTAACTAACCAGAGCCGAAGCAGGATGTGGACCCACCCAATGGAAGAAAGTAAAGATACAAGACTGAAGTATTTCAATGAATGTGCTTCAATGAAACAGTGGGCAAAAAGGATTCTTTTAATATTGTCACAAAAGACCTGATCGTGATGGAAAGGGGGGGGAGGAATGAAAACAAATGTCACTAATCTTCCTAGGGATATTTATATGTGTTGATGTGTGACAGGCAGCATGTCAGGCTGTGTTATGTCAAGCTATGACATTTAATGAGAGTCTCATAACTACAGCAATCCTAAAACGCTTGAGGTACATGGAAATGCTTTATAGACATCTATAGATTAAAAACTGGGCAAAACGCATTGAAGTGTTTTAGAGCTATGTGCAATGTATCCTGACAGGATCTATTCAGCTAAAAAAAAGCATCACTTGGAATCCTCATTCAAAATGGCATCCATCTGACTATGCAGATGTGTCTAGAATATAACCCTCCCTCACTCTGCTCTGTCTGTCAGGCAGGATCATAGGCTTGGAGATGTTATTAAACAGGTTCCCCATTGCTACAGTATGAAAACATACCACACTTCAACTCTGTGGGAGTAAAGCAGAAAAAAAAGCAAGGAACTAAGTGTTGCTGGTAAGCGCATCAGTGGGGGAGTTTTTTTTAAAGCTGCTCCATATATGTAATTCCCTAGTAATTTAGTCAGAACTTCGAACTTGGTCACGGGGATAATGGGAAGTCAAAGGCAAACTCACTAAAATGGACCAAGATAAAAAAGGATAGGACATAAGGAGATACTGTACATAGACGTTTTTAGCTCTAAAGCCTTTCTTTAAAATAAATAGCCAAAAAACAGTACATGGTGTAAAAAAGGGCAGGACTGTACATGAACTCTGTGAGTCTATGAGTATATGGGTATATTCCAAATGTACTGTACAGTAGGCGCTGGTACACCAGCATCTGGAAAATACATGAAACACTTTAGTGGAGTACGGCAGTCCTTTGTGTGAAGTCCCAGTGTTTCACTGGGGCCTGAATTAAACAGGGGGAAAAAACACATCACAAAAGAGTTTAATACGAGTAGAACAAGGATTTTAGGGTGATCCACTCAAACGCTCCTAACGGAATCTTTATGCCTCCGTGCACAATATGGGCCGAGGAACCTGGCCGCCCACCACAAACAAGTAAAAGGAAAACACAGCAGGATACACATACATTTGTCTACACACAGTCTGCATACATGCATGCCATCCAACACTGACTACGGTTTTCCTGAAGGAAGGAGTCTGTGCTTTGAAGATTTCAAAGATTCTAAAACCCCTTGAAAGGTTGAAACCCATAATGAAAATCTCAATTTGCCCTCTTCAATTTTTGGAATCTCCACACCACAAACTCCACGCAGAATGAGACAGTATGAGGAAAGCTGAGGAGATTCTCACCTGTGTAGGTCATGTTCTTAGGATTTCCATAGGGAGTCCCAGGCTGTACGGGACTGTAAACTGGGTTCATAGTGGAAGACAGTCTACTTTTGCTGAAAGACAAAAAATAAAAACAATTACTTATAGATGAAGCCCAACATATTATATAAACATAACTTAACAATGTGATCAATTATCTCTGAAAACATTAGCCAATTCCTTGTTAAGAGGTTTGCAGTCCAAAAAGATGGCCATCACGATAACACCTCAGACTGACTTTGTCCGAACACCCCAACATTACAGACATACTCTCTAATGGTCAAAATGTTAGGAATCCCACCAGATCACGTTTGGCCTCTTTGAGAAACAGTAACAGGACATGGTATGTTGCAATGTTGTTCAACATGCACAGCTAAACCCCATCCAATGTCTCTACTTAGGTTGACCTCTGGGGCTGTAAGGAGGGTAGTGGTAGTAAAAATGCGTGGGTTGCCCATATCACTATTAACACCACTGGAATCTAGACTGTTCCAGCCAGGAATGATAATCAACTCCTCCAGCCAACACTTGCCACGGGGTCTATTCACTTACATGAGGATTTGGAACATTTGGGCAAAATACTCATTTTAGCACGGTGGAGTGAAACAACACATACTTTAGATTTTAGCCTTCAAGGCATGGAGCACACACCTCATATAGAGAGATTTAGTCACCTGTGTAATAGATATAAGACCGTGAAAAACAGCAAATTTCAGATACAAATGTAAGATGTAAGATTTTTGCAAATTGAACTGTGAATATAAACAATTTATACATTATACATCAACATGCATAACAGAACCACTAAATATGTTAAGTCTGTGATGAGGTATTGTAAAGTAATTGGAACAATGTTTCTGCAACAAACAAGGAAATATTCCTTTTTGCTTTAGCTATGTTGCCTGCCCTTGCTAAAACTTAATATTTCATTCTTCATAACGTTCCTTAAATAAATGGCTCCACAGGCCTTTGCCAGTCTTTGCCAATTTGACTGAAACTTGCTCAATGACTCCCCTGAGGAGCACAGAAGAGGAAAATGCTTTTTTTTTAATGAAGCACAGCAATTCAGTCGTATTAAGCAAACGGATTCTTAAAATAGGCCTAACATATCATGTGATTTCCCGATTTAAAAAAACTATTACTCAGTCTGCCATTTAGTATTAACTGATATTACTGAACTGTTGAAGAACCCAGCTCACTTCCCTTGTATTAAAAACTAAAACTACCTTTCAGTGCCTCATTCCTTCCCCCTTTTTGTTCCTCTATGTCAAACTGATCTCTGACCTCACCAACTAACACAAAGTCAACACCAGCAAGGGGAGTGCGCTCATTTTAACACAGAGGCTTGAAATCCCTTGGCTTGTATGAGCTACTCCAGCAACTGCCATTAGGGCTTATATTCTTTTCCCAGTCACTTCACTCCCCAACTGCTCTATGACAAACACTGCAGCTTCACTGACATGGCAGCTTCTCTTGAGCCCTGTGTGCTCTCCGATTCTGCACATGCATGCCGCGGTAATTATCTGAAATCTGTCTGTGGAGACCCTCCATTGCCTAGCAGCAACTATGGACCATCATAACACTGAACTGAGAGAATGGCAGCTCCCTCCATCTCACGTTTAACACACAATATACCAGGTCCTGCCTTCAATGCCGGTGAATGCTGTCTGCACGATAAATTTTAATGGACTGAAACTAAGAATTAGTCACTTTCCATTATGAACAAATGTTTAGTGCTACATGTTAAAAACCTTAAACATGCACAAGTACATCTAGCTTACAAAGGCTGTACCTATACTAAGAGTCGAATTACCTCAAGAGCAAAGAACAGCTAATAAAGAAACCTACACATAATGGAAAATTAAGATGGTCCGTATGTATGCGTGTGTACATACAGACACAGCATCGCGCTCGTTTCTGCCAAACGAAATAGTAACCATCCCAGAACCTGGTCCAAAGGTTATTCTTTATTCTGACAGAAAAGTGGCGATCCTATGCACCGAGAAAGCAAATTAACGGAAGAAGAGAAACTGGGTCTTTCCAGTCCTACGTGTGAAAATCAAATAGGATTCTGGATTCACCTCTCAATGGAAGAGTCCTGTCTACCCCTCCCCCACACCCCCTCCCCCGCCACAGGAACTGTGCTGTGGAAACAGCCACCGAGAACAGACTCGCTGCTCTTTACCCAGGTAGCAACAGTAGCGGAACATCTTGCCTTCGCCTCTTACCAAGAGCAGAGAAACTTGTGCCATTAAAAAAAACAAAACATGTTGGGTATACACTGCAATGCCAGTAAAGACTTAGTGGCATCTCCGCTGGCTTCAAGGAGACAGAACTGCCAAACAAACGCCTTCACTCGTGCACTTGTGGACCCTATGAAACCAGCCTCCATTGCAGTTCACTTCCCTTATGTTTAATGTTAAATTTGTATTTTTTTCTGTAAACAGTGAAACATTGTTCTCACTGTATATATTTAACTCAGGTGCCAAGAGAATGTCTTAAAAAAAACAGAGAAGGCTTTGAACATTCTGTTTCTATGCCTTAAGCTATTACCTAACATGCAATACAGATGTTATCAAAGGGAATCGTTGTAGAACTCCATCTTTTAGCTTTATTTGTGAAGTCCAGTGCTAGTACTTGCCTGCCCATTGTGGGAGGTACTGTATGTTATATATTGCATCAGAGCTATCAAAAATTGAGAGGAGCTTAGTGATAAATCTCAGACACCATATCACTGTCTCAAATGCAGTCCATCAGTTCCAAGATTCCTAGATTCTGCCAGATCATTATTTTCATTTGCTACGTGATGATAATGCTCATTTACTGTATAAAGTGTTTTATTTCTTACCAACACGTGCCACCTGTATTTTTGGTCTCAAACTGGTGTTTTGTTTTTTTGTCGTGAACTACACCACTGAGACGCAGAACAGCTACTTTTCGCCTTAGGAAGGACCCTTACCTGAATACCAGGCGTTCCCAAGCTTTAAATAAATGGATCGCATCTGAGATTTTTTTTTTTAAGTTGTGCCACCTTCAAATGCGTCTCGCACACTAATTTATATCAGCCCATTTTTTTACAATGAAACACACAGACATAACATGTTTTTATGAGAAATAGAAACAGATGAACAGAATAAGCCAAATGGCTATTACCTGTAGCCTTTCTGATGTTCAACATGCACATATTGCATTATGAAGAATGTTGGCAACTAATGCATCTTCACAATAGTGGTTTATAAGACTGCATTATTTAACGAACCAATTAAACCATTTATAATATTGCTCCTAATAAAGAGAGCAGCAGAAATGCTCCATAAACTATATTTGACATTATCCCTCCTCACGTCCTTTTAGATTATAGATACGGGAAAAGTGGAGGCTGGTCTGTTTTAAGATCACAGATGTATATGCAGCTGAAATAGCTTAAACACTGAGCCACAGACACGTGGACCGCATCAGGATGTATTTTAGACAGAGGCTGAAATGGGAGAAATGCAGCCACTGAGACCATTAAAGAGCACATTCCTGCAGGACTCAAGAGTCGGTACTAACATAAGAAATGAGTACCAATAGCTCACCACAACAACTGTTAAAACTGCTGCCACTACTCAGCAGAACAGAGAATATTATTTTTTTGGTCAAAAACAGCATGTGACCAGAAAGTGATAAAATAAGCCTTTGCTTTTTTGGGTTCTGCTTTGGAATTTAGATGTAGGAAAGCACATTAAAAGATGCAGGTGATGCGACACACAAGCTGAGCGTTCTCCGATCTTTTCCTCACTAATACTGCAAAGTATTAATACAAGTACACCCTATGGAACTGAAGCAGCTCAAGGCTGAGAACAGATGCTTGACTTAAGAGACAGCAAACCTATTACAAAACCAAGCCCGAGAAATTCCTTTACCTGGACTGGACTAATATATCCACTAAACCACATCTACAGAGATTTCACCCTTCAAAGTCATTTCATTGTACTGCATTATTACAGCGATAACATAATTCCTCTTCAGAGCCAAATTGCAATCAAAATGAATCGGGCTGTCCCCTGGGATGCCGACAAGAGTTTTGTGTCAAAACTATCACATTATCCACTAAAAGCTTTGCCGCAGAAGCTGGGAAGTGTGTAAATGGGTCTGTCAATCAATTCTCCGCAGTGAGCCAGCCACCTTTCCCCACTGGTGAAAGAAGGGGAAAGTGATTCAAGGACATTTTCGCTTCAGTGAAGAGTTGCTCTGAAGGGCCCAGACCTGCATTAAAAGATGAACAAATAAAACCGCTGACCCCCTCATTAATAGATGATGAGGTCTTTGGGGTCAACTGTTTTATTTTGAATACATCATCATTTAGTTATAATTAATCCTTTGTCTATGTTGCAATTCTAAATGAGGCAATACACACTGCCCCCTAATCTTCCTTTCCTGTGTGTTTGGCAAACACAGTGTGTTTTTGGCCTGAGAGCCACAATAATAACAGACACTGCAGACAGTGTTAAATGTGACATCTCAAAAGGTCCTACAACCCTAGAAATTTAGCCTGGCATCTTTACCTCATTTGGTCAGCATTTGTACAAATATTTAGCTAAAAGGAAAAAATAATTTGTATTCTTTGAATAGACACAGAAATCACTATGTTATCGTTTTCCACATTCATTTAACAGAACAAACACAGAGAGGAAGGAAAAAAAGGAAATACAGAGGAATACTGAATCCTTTTTCTCCTCTCTGGTTCTGTTAACAGTGACAAAACATAGGACAGACTTTGGATTTCAACTCATCTGCACATTGTTTTTGCTTTATGGATGTGATGAAGTTAAAATTATAATAAGTACATCATATCTGCACACTGAATCTATACATAATATAGGAGGGAACACGGTCAAGCAGCAAATACATTCGAACACTTAAGGCTGCATTTCTTTTTGCAATTTTATTGTTTGCTCTACTGTTATCTCAATTGTAAGTCAATTTGGACAAATGCATCTGCCCAGTGAATAAAAATAAACACTTTAAGCTGTTAAAAGTTAAAGATTCGGGTTTTCTCAAAGAGTGGCTGTAAAGCTGATAAACTTTTGATTGGATATTTATTTCAGCCTTGTAACAAAACACCTTTATTGTCCACTGCTTTTGCCCCAAATTCAAAGTTGACATATTAACCACCTCAAAAATCAGATGCCAAATTTCACTAGTGTTGCGGACAAACATTTTCCTGATAACCTATACACAACTGCGTGCTCTTATTTCAGTTAAACAAAGGGACTGTGCAATATTAAAAAGAACAGTCTAAACACAAAGGTAACGCCTCAAAAAGGACAGAGCAAAACAGACAACGTTGCATCTGGTAGCTCGGCCTTATTCACTATGCATGGCAGGATGCAGTAAATGGGCAGAAGACTGATTCTCAATAATCAAACACACAACACCTGTGAAACAATTCAAGAGCAATTGAAGGTACATGAATAAATACAGTAGGGGCCTGTTCTGATGCACTGCTTTCATGAAAAACTCAAATAACTGAAAAGGGGCGAAACAGAGGTTATTGCACGTTCAGACCCTTACGTTACTGATCAGAAAGATGTGGCAATAAGACACTGCAACCCAAAGATTATTGTGTAAGCAGCACACAAACGTTTTACAAGTTCTGCTGCAGCTTATTTTGATCTGAAACAGACATACAACATCCTGTGTGTGTGTGAAAAAAATATATATTTTATTGGGCCCAACCACAACCGCACCATAAAGCAGGCAAGTTGATTCAAGACATTCTGACCAGACTCATGTCTCTGTCATTGCAAACAGTTCACCTTTGAGTCAGTGGTTCTTTATTGTGTATCCCAACTCTACAGAGTGATCACTCCAGACGGCTGTTAGATAACTTCCCAAGCTCTGTAACAATGAAGAAATACCATGGCCTCTACAAATTTCGGTATCATTTTCCACACAATTTTCACAGATCACAACTTATGGAGAAAGTGCTCATATCAATGTAACTGAAAGTAGTTGACAAAAACAACAGATCACTTGAGGGAAATAGAGGTTATGCCTTCAGTTCGTTTAGCAACAACATCCTGGCAGTGAATAATGAACCCACAAAATAAAAATAAACACATGGACACTTAAAGACAAATAGAACATCTTTTATGCTAAGCAGACATGAAAACTGCACTTAACACACAGGAACAAAACAGATCAGTTTAAGGCATACATAGAAAGAGTCTGTTTATTAGAAAAGATCATCATTCTGACATTCAAGGGCATGGCTTGATGGACATGGTGGTTTCTTTCCTTCTTTGTAATAAGCCAACTCATCCAGCCCCATCATCAGCAGTGTTGGACATCAAAGCATTTAAGTAGTTCTACACTGACCTCTTCATGTTTTGACAGCTTTCAGGTTGGTACAAGAAACTGAATTTGTCAGTAGAGTGCCCGCTTGCCATTCTTGGAAAAGCTAAGGTAGGGAATGGATATGCAATCTGAAAAATACATCAAGAGTTCATTATTATAATGGACATCAAAAAGAAAAAGAAAAAATAAAACATATAGCGTTCAACGTTGGTTCATCAGGGCTTCTAATACATTACAAATACACTGACTTGCATTACCTAAGGTTTTAAAATCCATTTTCACTCTGTTAACTCCCAAAGTTTAATTGGCACAGGCTGTGAGGTGATTTTCCATTTCTAATATTGGCCCGTGATAAATTCACTGAAAAACAATGGATGGAGCCATAATGGACACCTTCTTTATTCGATGGAAAACAGAACCTCCCTCTCCTGAATTTTATATCATTCACAGGTCACTGGCATGTAGCTGCAGTTCTAAGAACCTCCTGATGTGCACATAGCCAAGTGGAGACTATTTAGCCTTGGATCCACAAGGAAGAAAGTCTGCAACTGGAAAGGTCAGTTGGTCTGTTACCTGAGTGTTTTTTATTGCAATGTCGTTTTTAAAAGGAAATGATCAGAATAATTAGAACATTTGAAAATTAACATTTGTGAGTTAACAAGATTTTAATACCTTGGGTACTTAAACCATGACATTAGAAACAATAAAAAATTCCAGTGCTATAAGCTACAATGCTACAATAGGTTTTTCTACATGGTCCTATGTCTTTTGTTATGAGATACCCTGAACACCACTATTTCTTTCTGATATTTACATCATAATTCAAGCACTGTCCATATCATACTGCATGAGGACTGCTCATTAAAGTGATCCTCCAAGAAAAACACTTTAAAACCCACATGGAATCATGAAACATGTTCATGAAGAGAAACTCTGCTGCATTGCCTCTAAAACATCTTCCAAACTGCAGCTTGCCTACAAACAGCCCACAGAACGCAATATACATGAATGAACAATTTAGTACAGATTACATAGATTGTCTTTACACAAAAACGCTGGAAAACAAAAACATTAATTCACAGCAAAATATGTCATGCATTACATATTGCAAAAACAAAGGTATTCTTTATTCATAACGGTTTTTGTTTGGTTTTGCATGGAATTATCAAAACAGAAATATGTACTTAAGCCAAAACAGCAGATTTGGTAATAGCAGTAATCAGACGAGAACTGATGTGCTAAAGATGTATATAGTTTTTTTTTTTAAGAACTCAGACTTTAAGCAACATAAGTGCATGCAGCATGCTAAGATTTCAATATCATAACACCTAGAAATTCCAGGAAGACATTAGGTCACATTATACAGAGACAAAAGACATTACAGTATAACTATATGATCAGAAACAGACATACAGACATTTGTATATAAAAACAAGTCTTAGTATAACTACAACTACACAAATCCTAAAATATTGCTATACAAATATCAATTCGTCAACTTTCAGACTTTTTAATGTTCTAGGAACGTATTACAATACGACCACAAAAAATTCAATAGAGAGGCATGAATATTTTCTGTACCACTCCTTCTTTTCCACAGAAAATCAAGAGCAATATTTCTATTAGATGAAAAGAGATGTATTCACAAGCCTACTTGTTTACAATGTAATAGGGCCACTTAAATCTCTGGACGTTTTGTAGCGTCATTCTGAATGGCAGGACAGCAATATGGCGTTGCGCATACGTGGAAATGTCTATTTTGTGATGTGAATTGGAGCTTTTACACGTTACTGTGTATCAAGAATCAATGCTGATTCTTTCCAACCCCGAAATATAAAAACAGCGTTGCTGTTCCCCTTTAAGCAGCAATAAAAGATTGCAGAAGACTTTAATGACGTCTCATGGCAGACCTCTTCTTGAATGCAAAAAGACTAGGCCACTACACACAGACATCAATAAGAAAAAATGAAGTCCTGAATGTGTTAGCACATTAAAAAATTAAAAAAGACTACATTTTAAAAAGCTAAAAAAGCATTACAGCATTTCCTTCCCAGTCACATCTTCTCATCCTGGATTTAAAGAAACCTCAGTTATTATTTTCTGCACCAAATACTGGAAATAACGGTGGAAGTTTCAGTTTCCTTTTTCTCATGTTCCACACTTTTTCACATGCCACTGTCACACACACTATTCAGAGGAAACACTTCAAAGTATGTTACTTTTCTGCGCTTTGTATAGAAGCAGTTAAAACAGAATACAATAAAAAGTATGATTACAGAAGGCACCTCTTGAACATTTCTGATTTCAACTTCTACGTTCAAACCCATCTGCAAAAGGCTCAGTTCGAATGCATCTTTTTTTAATTTAATGAAGAAAGCCTTACAGACACCAACCAAGAACAATGGCCCCCACGCTTAACCAGATAAAACCACAGATACCACAGAGGTCACAACAGATTCCTCTTTTTAACGTCACTTTTAAACGTTCACTCTCCTCGGTCTAAAGCAGTGGACTGCTATCCAAATCACACTCAGGTGACGTAAACTGCAAAGCAAGGCCAAACTCAAGAACCAGCCAAAGAAACAACAAAAAAACTCAGCTGTTGATGTCAAAGTAAAACAGAGCAGCAGACAGCAAGTTAAGAAACCCAGGTCTACACAGACTGAATTACTCCATTTTCCTTTTTACTACACATCTGGAAAGCTACTGTACACTACGCGTTTTTCTAACCCATTACAAAAGAATCAAAAGGAATATGTGGAATGGTTTCAACTCTTATGTTTCTGTTAAACACTTGACAATTATTATTTCCAGAAAGGAAAAGGCAGATTCCAGTTCCAAAACAGACCCTTCTAACTTCAGTATCCTTTTCTATTTCACTGGAATCTGCCGTTAATGTTTAATAAAACTTATTCATTCATGACAAATAGTTGCCTACCTAAGAACCTAGACAGAGGCACAATATTGTATCCATTAAGCAATGACAGCTTCTTCTGCCCTGGGTCCACAAATACGCCTCAGTCCTGACCTGAGGGGATGACAGCGATAGTACACTCATACACTTCTTGAATCATTACAATGCACTGAGGGCACCTGAAGCAAACATTATTTCAACACTGCAGCTCAGAAAAAAACAGGACAGAGGCTCACTTCCAAGACATCCCTGAGTTACCGTGTTTGTTGGTAGGTGTGTTTGCAGATTGACTTCTCAATGAAAGGAAAACCAAAGACTCCCAGGAGACTGTGTGCTGCTAAGTATTCTGATCTCTTCAGATGTTACAGAGCCTCAGAGAGTTTTGCTTTTTTTTTTTGTTTGATAACAGAGAACAGCTTCCACGAGCCATGTACAGCAATCACAAGACCACAAGTAGGACTATGTGGAAGTGCATTTCACTCTGAGAATAGGAGGCACTTCCACAAAGGGTAGCAGGAGTATGAACCAAGCTGCCCAGCTATGTCGCTGAAGCAGAAACCCCTGTTTTTTTTTCAAGAAACAGTTGGATGAAGTCCTTGGATCAGCTAGCGACTAACTACCGATTATACAACATGTGCCAAATGGCCTCGTCTCTCTTGAATCTTTTCTTTTGTCTTACAACTTTTTAGTGCTCCTGCAATCCTGTGCCACATAAGAGAACAAATCCGCAGTGCCTTTCGCGGTTCATTCTGGAAGAGCAGGAATAAGTTACGGAATGTCTTCCCTTTTTTAACATTTTGGAAAAAGACAGTTTTGCTTGGGCACAGGCTTGATAAAAAAAAAACACTACTCCAGCTCAGCCCTGCATTTCAAGAATGTACGGTACCATCAAAACATCAAAGGCATGTGTGGGTACTGACAGATGCTTTGTTTTTACAGAAACAGCTGGTAATGCAGTGCAGAGCTCCTTGCCAGCTGTTTGAAAGGTGTTAGATAGTGTTCCTGTTGGTGTCAGGTGTTAGCTAAAGCAACAATGTGAAAATATATCTTGATTTTCACCAAGGCTATTCAGGTTGGGAGATTCACAAAAGCCTTTTTATTCAGTGACTCTGTGACAAAAAATGTAAACACCTGTATTTCGGCCTAAAGCTGTAATAATTTTAAATTGTACTTTAAATGTGAATAAAAACTTTTTTCCTCTCAGAAGCAACGCCACAAATTATAAACAAACAAACAAATGTTTGTTTTCTGAACCTTTTCTGACCATTTAGGAATGTAATAACCTAGTTTTCATACCAAGGCAAAAATAAAGCCAAATCTGTAACAGAAGGTAAAACATGACTGTGAGGAGCATTGCCCTTCGTGAAACTGCAGGTCTGGAAACACTGCCAGCAGTTGTAACACGGATGAACACAGTGTTCACCACAGGCCTCAAAGAGACGTGGCAAATACGCATTTTGTGGCTACAAAATAATGAGCTGTGCTTATGAACCTGCCACCAAGATTTCTTATCACAACCTTTTGCCATTGGCAGGCGGAACTCAAGGACTTCACCTTCCACAGAGGACACAGTGAATCCTCTCTGGTTAGAGTAGCACAGTGCACGGATAACTACAATAATCAGAAGGCATTTTAACCTCTAAAAAAAAAGTGTGTGTGGTTTGTAACAAAAAAAAGTGGCCCATGCACTTTTTTTTTTTTTTTTTACACACACACTGTGTTATAAATTAGCACTTTTACTGTCAGGCTGTGCCTGGGGCAATGATGGTGTAGAGCCCTGGTAATGATGCACAGGCAGGGGGGGGGGAGAGTGGTAAATCACCCAGCCCGCAGGACGACAATGGCTGAGGGGCCTGGCAGCACGCTTCACATTACTCTTGAATAAGAGCTCTCCCGCACACCATCCGCCCGGGCTCAACGTGACAGATGAGGCCATGACTCACCCAGCGCCACCACAGGTAATAAGCTTCCCTGTGGCCCAGAGAGCTCTTTTGCCCCCTGTTGACACCGAGATATGACTAAAGAAAGTGGCTACAAAAGGAGGAGAGATCCTCCGCTCCAAAGTGTACACATGCATGCTCTCTCTCTCTATATACACACACACACAATCTCAAACTGTCCACTCTCGTGTATTTCTAACACTCTACTTTTACTCTCCAGGCCTTCTACAACCATCTGACAAATCACGTTGCACTTTTTACCGAACAGAGCAGCATGAACTCTTTCTTTAACTGCACATCTTAATTTCCTCTGGGAAAGATAGGATTTTGCTAAAAATAAGATGAATCACCACAAGGTTTAGGCTGTATAGGTCCTACATCTTGTTCTTCAGGAGCAAATGGGTCATATTCAGCCTAAGGCACACGCTTGGTTTGGATACAGAAAGCACCCAGCACAACTTTCAGTTCCAAAAAGTTCAAAAGCACGACGACAAATTGTATCTGAAAAGCAGCTTAATATAAACCATAAAATGCTATTTATTCGTTGATTTATAGCACAGACACAAACCTGGAGGGCGGAAAGTGGAATGAGTCTCTTTACATTGTGTATACTTTCTGTTGTTTGCGGATACAATATACTCATCTATTTGAAACTGTATTAGTCATAGTTAATTAAGTTTAAAACCCTGTGGTTTCCTTCCTGCAAACCCAACCCGACCTACTCACCTACTACGCGATGTACTATTTTAACAAGGATGACTGCCAACATAGTCTTTACTGTTAACGTCACCATTCCAAAGCAAAGAAAGCTGTGCGACGATAAATCTGAATCCTTCTAAATTTGGCCTCAGCCACAGGAAACCATAAAGCAGACAGTTCTTCACAAATACATTTCTTAGAATAAGAAGAAGGTGAAATGCAAGGAACAGCAACAAACTGTTACCTTGTATAAAGTTGCACTACATTACAAAGATCTTCCCTTAATTTATCAAGCAGGCATCCTGACTCACTAACTCCACAGTTATTAACAGTTTGATCTACAGTAAGTACAGCACACACGCACAAAAAATAAACAGCTTAAATCAAAATGCTAGAAATGTTGCTCAGCCTTAGAATTAGGACCCTGAACACTATGTGTTCAGTTTTAAACTGAAACATTTTCACAGTCTTTCCCCTCAGATTTAATTGTGAGAAAACAAAAGTTCTGAAAAAAATGAATCAAACTTTTCTCAAGGTTCTTTCTGGTAAACGCTTTCAAAACAATTAGTGGTGTTTTGTTATTGAACTCTGCAACTCCTTATATACCAGAACGTGGAATAAAGGGCAAAACTTGAGTCCGCTGCGACTGTGCTTCTGTACAGAAAATCTCTTCCCCTCCAATAATTCACTCTTTCTGAACCGGACCGACACTCCAGAAAAAGCCATTTTTCAAATTCTCTAGTCAAACTTCATACATTCATCTATACTTTTGAGTTCTTTAAAACTATTTCTAATCTATGTAAGTACTATTTATGACCACATGATATTACCAGTTTGGGTGAACCAGCCCAGAACCAGACACAATATCCCAGACCTGCTGTGTTCATACCACACCTCTTTGCCTTACAGGACTTTACAGCCTTTTCCAATATTAAAACAAACAAATCATTGAGCTTCAGGTTATAAATATGTAATATGTAAATCCTCACATATTAAAACATAGCTTTGACTTAGCTGCATAAAGCATTAGCCAAATGCAGCTTTCATCATCTTATATAAGAAATGTGTGACATTTACACTGATATTTAAAACAACGCTGAAACTAAAATAAAGTGCTGCTGTTTCTGTGTAAAAGTCACATACAAAGGATGCAGAATAAGACAACTGCAAAGCAATATCAGCTTTGAACCAAAAGCTGGATCACAGCAGTAGCTTCAACACCGTTTCCCCTGATGAAACAAAAGGCAGCTGTTATGCAGTCTTCCCTATCCATCACCTTTTCCCCCCTAAAACCTTACAGAAAATTGACTGCCTGGCTGTGCAATTTATCACAGATAAATTTAATTGCGTGCGAGGCATGATCATACTAAACCCAGCTCTCCCTCCCTCTCTCCGTTCAGCAAGGGTGCTGTCAGTGTTTCCCAGCCCACATGGAATTTAACTACCCGTATAACGTGATACAAGCAAGAGAGTTCTCATTAAAATAAGGAGAACATAATTGGTTTAACTATTGAAGTGCGGACCGCAGTCGCACAGAACTGGCAATGCTTGACAATGGGTTCAAGGCGTTTCTGGGTTTTATTGTGACCCTTGTTTGTTGCGCGTCAGCCTCAGAAAACGGTGTGTGGGGGGAGGGGGTGCACACTCGCACCAACGGTGGAAAGGCAATTAATGAAGATATAAACTTGAAGGCTAAACCACACTTCTGAGAGAGGCAGGATTTAAAAAAAGGCATGCAATTCCACGCTTACAGATAAGCTCGTTTGTTTCAGCAACAGTCATTTTCACTCAACAAGGGAATGTGAAGGCACTTACAACCCGTTTTCATTTACTCCGCGTTTCGCACGATCTACCTTTTATCGTCAGGTTATCGAATGCGTGCTGTCCCACTGAGGGGTGCGATCTCCACACCCGAAAACACGTAGCGGTGCAAGTCGGCACGGATGATTTGTTTGCTTTTCTCTGTTTGTTTGCCGAACTTGCGCGACAATAAACAGGGTATCCCAGACGAACTCCGCTAGAGCTTAGAGGAAAGCACAGACCATCAAAACAAAAAAATCTCTAAATCTCTGCATGGGTTTATAGAGCAGCTTCCCTCTAGCTGAGCTTTCAAGAGTTTCTTCTTGCTCGGGTTCCAAAATCAAGGAACCACGGACCGCACAAGGGCTATGAAGCAATGCGAGAGCCTGCCAGGCGAAGTCTCGGTTCCATTCAGGGATGCCAGATCTAAACCTCCCGAAGCAGCCCGAGCCTGGAAAAATACCCTTCATGCAGTTTGGACCTCAGAAACCATGAGTGAAAGGCTTGAAATTAAATCTCTTAGCCCGGGCTTGACACCCCAGGTTTGTAGTGCACGCATTCCTGTGCTCTCTGGCTAAAGGCAGGACAACAAGAGTGGCACCACCTGGCACTGATCGTTTCTGCACCCAAAGCTGGGCACATCCACTCCCTGCCAGGCAGGACAAGGGCACGGCAGAAGGAGCTTCCTTGCCAGTGTGACGTCTCACTTCAGATCTGGTTCCTCCTCTTACTTCTGAAGCCTACACGAAGGAGAACGCAGATATTGGATAGGCGTCTGTAGCTTATTCTATTACTGCATATAAGCGGACATTACCCTAGGAAATGCAGACACCAGGCAGGTGGGGAAAAAATAAAATCTTTTTAATTTCATGTACAAAAGCAGTGAACGGTGGCAGAATCCCTTGCTGTAATTAAGAAGTCAGGAGATCTTACAGAACCTCTTTCTTCCATCTCAGCAGAGACAAACACATAAATAAATAAAAGCATTCAACCTTAAAATAAAATTACACTGCTCCTTTCTTCCAAGAAACAAAAATCAGTGTTCTCTCTCTACCAGTTCCTGGAATTATAAGTATCTAGGCCTTGCACACTAGGAGAATGAGCTTAAATTATTCACAGCGAGTTAAAAGCCACTGAAAATCATTGAGGCTTTGCTACAAGAGGCAGTGAGAGACATGCGCCGCTGGAGTCAAAATCAAAGAGTGCATTAGGCAGTCTTGCTGTGCCCCTGCTGACAGTGCAACACCACAGCCTGCTCTGTGCTGTGAGGACTGAGGATCCTCGTGTATAACCAGAGGCCTGATTGCCAGTTGTCTTTTGACTTGGCCTTTTTATCTAAGATCACAGCCTGAGGTGGCAAAATGCCTGTGTTAAACTCTCAAAGCCTTGAACAGCAAGACACCAGGAAAAGCCCTTCCATAGGACATAACCATTTTTTTCTTTAGAAGAATGGTTGGCAGTTCATTTCTTTCTGTCCTTCTATTATACAGATTGTTGAACCTCCAATGCTGCACAGAGCAGTCCTTTGTAGGCTGCCTTTCTACAGCAGAGTGTCTCCCATCCCCCTACTGGAACACTGGTGTGGAAATTGTGATCCACGATGAACAGCGTCACCTACTGGTCCACCAACTTGCAACTCCAACAGGGTTTTCTTAATTAATGGCAACTGCAGCGCTATTTTCATATTTCGGGGTTAGAAAGAATCAGCATCGAGGAGTGCGTTTTAAACCACGACGAAAGTAAAAAAAGTACACAGTAACCTGTGAAACCTCCAATTAACATCACTACATAGACGAAATACCTGCTAAATAACCTGTACTTATTTGCTCATACATCCCAGTTCATTACGGTGACTAGTGAGCAGGAAGGGCCGCATCTTGTTGCAATTCATGGGAACTCGAATGCGAGTTTGCAGCAACATGCAGTACTTTCACAAAGTCTACAATTCTGTGCTTAATTCGAAATGTGTACATTGGTTCTGTAAAGTCAAGGAATTTATTTTGTAACTGAGATTTAATAACCAGTCTGAGAAATTGTGACTGGAGTTCTCCTTTACCCCGAGACATCAAGGTGGTAACACTGCTAATCTTCATATTTATACTAGAATACTATAATTCCCAACACGAAGCACTGCACTCAGCTACAGCAGGACTGAAATGCACTGTCAGAAAAAGTCAGTACCTAGAACTTTTTTTGCCTGTATGCCATTTAAAAATTAATCTATAATTCATAATTCATTCACCAACAACCTGTCCCCCAGTTTACAGGCTTTTTTTCACACTACTAAATGTGTTTAACCACTGCACCCTTGCCATAAATTAAAGGGCCACACTCCCAATAAAATCCACCACAGTTTTTTCGGTTTCCAAATAATTAAAATGGATTGCAATAAAGAATTTGTTATGGTGATATTATTTTAAACTACAACCATTTTCTCCCTTCAGAATATGATACCCAGATGTCTTTTTTTCCTATAATTGATAAAGTAAAGATCAAATGTATTCATTCTCCTGATCTGTAACAAAACTGATTTATCATCAAAACCTAAAGGTATATATGTTAATAATCCGGATTTTCTGATATACAAACTAATGACTTGTGAATTTGTACAAAATATAGATGGAACATCTGTCAGAAATAGCTACATTTCTGAACTCATGAGGTTCAAATGCTCTCCATACTGCAATCTGTATTCTGTGATCCCTGCTTGATAACCTTATGATGCTTCTTGCAGACTTTTAAAAGGCTCTTCAGCTATTCCTGAAGGACATGTACTCTATGCAGAACCTCTCCAGCTCTGGCATCATGACCAGAGGATACAAAACGACTCTAAAGAAGAACAGATCCATTTCTGTTCTTAACAGAAAGGATGACATACTTTTTCAACATACGCCTCGCCTTTCTGTGCTAATTACACTGCTGGCGAGACTTTCCAAAGGCTCCTCAGTTTGTGTTCTACCCAGCCACAGTACCAGGTCTCATTTTACTGGGAAGTCAATTATTTGCTGTCTGGCAAATATGTCTTTTCATCCTGTCATGGAACTCTGCCACAGACCCCAAACTCATTCATTCGGCCTTGAATGGTCCCCTAGAGAAACTGTATCCTAATGGGCCAGATTTCAAATTGCTGCCTTGGAGGGATAGCTATCCCACCAAACAACAGGATTTCAGACCGCACATTCGGGCAAAACTTTCTAATGTCCTCTTACTAACCTTGAATGTCTGGGGGTTAAAGGCACATACGCACAAGTGGGAGATCTCATTTTGCATGCCTCTCAAAGTTGATCATCTTCATGATCTCGATCCTTGAACAATTCTCTTGATTTCCCCCATGAGCCTCCTTTTATAACCAATGGCAAAAGGTGACGTCTATAAGCTTTCATGAGCAGTCTGATGTTTTGTGAAGCTACCAGATAACCAACATATATTAGAAGACTGAATTTGTAGACTTTTTAATGATATTAAAATATGAGGACTGTATTCGGAAATGGGATTTTGTTTTACAGTTGTGTAATGTTTATATTCAGCACGCCTTCTAATACTTATCATTTAAATTCATAAATACTGAAAAATCTTAATGAGCAATTAAATAAATTTACTACAATGACAGAAACTGAAATGCTCAAATATTTAGAAAACCAACATTTGCTAAATGAACTTTTAATTGCACCTCATAAAGGATACAGATAGACTTGGAGGCAAGACAAACGACTTTGCATAAAATCTAGGTAATTTTAATTTAATGCACCGTAATTACTAACTGCACTTTCATCAATCAAAGCAGTTGTACAACATAAACCCATGATGAAGCAAGAATATCAACCTTCCAGAAAGACAGAAATAAATGTCAGAGAGAATGAAAGGGGTGCTGTTCAGTGAATCGAGTGCAAATCCTTCCATCAGCTAGATGAGAGACCAGCGGAAAGCACTGTGCCGTTACAATTCAGGTGATGTGACAAAAGCTGTGTACAGACTCGCATGTTCTCCACAGAACACATGCTTTCAGAGCTTACGGTCCCCAGGCTGCAGGAGAGGTGTCAAAGACCTGCACAGATATCAGCGCAGAAGAATATGTACGCAAGATGAAGTCATTTATCTTTTCAGCATTCACTCTTGTGAGTGCGAGCATGCCCAGGAACTGGCCAGCCAGACTTTCTTCAGATCCAGCACAGGACACACCACACCACAGCAGTGCTTCAACCATTCTGACACCCGAGAAAGACTGACAGTGTTCCTACTCCCGCGGCCCATGTAGTCCTTTGAAAAACCAGGCCAGTTTCGTGCTTGTAACTTTTCAGTGGTAAAGCCTGCAGGTAAACGTTAGAAAAGAAGGTGCCACAGAAATTTGAATAAATAATACAAAGGACAAAGGCCTACAGCATATGGAAACTTATTATACCTGCATGACAACTGTATTTTCACTCCATGTGTTACTGAAGTACTCAAAATTAGTTTGACTGTCCCACCTGCAATAGACCCCTTTTGTACTGCACAGAATATGAGGTTGAATTGAGAGTGAATGTGTATACTGCTGAAAATAAGTATGGACAAACCTGAAAGGGGATCAAAAGAAACCCTGATGTACTTATGCTACAATTGTTTTATGCAAACTTGCTGCATTTATACTACAATATATACCATGCCAGAAAAAATAATAAATACATACGCCGACAATGATAAAAGTGTTGTTGTGCATTTCACAATATCTGGCTACTAAAGTGTCAACTATCAAACATTAAACTTAAACCTATTTGAATTTTAACCAATCTTTTACGTTAATCACAGATTAACGAGATCCTGAAGGCAAATCCAATAAGTCAATGCCTAAATGTGTTTGGCAATATGCAGCATTAGAGCTTGAGAAAGGTTTCAAATGAGAGGAGACCCTACATGTCATCTATCTCATTTGGTAGTTAGGAGACAATTGATCCAAGGATCTCATGCGGCCATCTCTTGAAAGAAGACACGGTATAAGTTTCAATACCATGTCTAGGTTGCTTGTTCCACACCTCTATAACAATACGTAGGTCAACGACTCCTAACTAACTTTACCATAAATGGTCAGACGGACACAAACCAGTTTGCTACACTTTTTTTAATTGTCCAGCCGCCATATCACCCTGCTACTCACAACTGGCAGCCCACTGAAGGTCAGCAGGTGTGAGCCTGGTCAGTATCTGGATGGGAGACCTCTTGGGAAGGTGCCGTCCTTCGGATGACAAGTAAAACCAAGGTCCTGAATCTCATTTAAAATCCCAGGGCGTTCCTCAAAAAGAGTAGGGGTGTAACCCTGGCCTCCTTTCCCCTTACTAATCATGGCCTCCTAATAATCCCCATCTATAAATTGGTTTCAATTGGCTGTTGGGTGGTGAGTGTACTGGCTGCTGTTGCATCATCCAGGTGGGGGTTACACATTGGTGGTGGTGGAGGGAAGTCATCCTTACCTATAAAGCGCTTTCAGTGGAGTGTCCAGAAAAGCGCTATATAAGTGTAAGGAATTATTATTATTGTCTGTTCCAATTCGAAAACCTACAACAAACGTTAAACATAATAAGAGCATGACAATTAAAAAAAAACTGATAAATCAAGACGTTATGCCAAGACATGATATGCATAAGACGTTAAGATTATGAAAGAAAACATAATGCACAATTTCTCCTATTTACTGAAAATACTTCCGGTGTTGACATTCGGACTATAAATCCTAAATGTCTGATAGAGATGTGGGTGGATTCTTTTTAAGCACATTTCATTCCGGAGAGGAGCTAGCTAATGGTGCAGAACGCCAGCTCACTGCGAGCACTAGGTAGGTGGTGGTTTGGTGAAACTCAGCTCACATTCAGTAAACGTTAAAACTGTCTATGTTCTCAAAAAAAATTCAGAAAATCTCACATGGACAGGTTGTTGAAAAACACAGCTCTAATTCAAGGGTAGTGGACCAGTTAAAATGTTGAGCAGCAACTGGAATCCCAAATCTGAACATGACCTTGACTTGACAACGATCCTTTGTGCTCAAACAACAAAAACACGTTCAGCACAAAATGCTGATTCCTAGAATCTACAAAGGCAAGAGCGAGCCAAAACTTACAGCCTGTTAAATAACCTTATCGCTTTACACTCAGCAAAAGTTTGCACAGAACTAAATGAGCTACACTTAAAACACACTAAGAACCAGAAAACTGAAGGAAATCCTGCGGTCACTATGGGACTGCTTTCCTTTAAATTAAGACCAAACACACTCAAGCACGTGTGTTTAAACTTGCTCATGTCATGGTTTTTAACATTTTATTAAATATAATGAGCATGGCTTGTATATTCTAAATGAGCTTCAATATTTATCTTAAGGCCGGGGGGTGGGAGTGGGTGGGCTAGGTGTGAGAAAATCCTGCAAATACAACACAAAACATTCCTCGGAGGTTGGATCAAGAAGGCTCTAAATGGTCCCTGGGGGTTAGAAGCTGGAAAATGGTTTGCTACAGATGCCCAAGAGCACAGCATCCGGGTAAAGACCTGCTCGAGAACGCCTGCAGCACACAGACACTGTCCCTGCAGCACGGCCTTTGAACCAGCAGACACTGCTGCTGGAGGAAATCAGTCTAGACCGAGCTCAGCTGAGCTACTGAAAATGGAGCAGGATCCCCTGTAATGTTAGGCGAAAAAGAACATAGGTCTCAACACCTCCAAAAAAAACCTCAATGTCAAGTCAAGCACTATAAGAAGAATCCCGGTACCAAGGGACCATCTTGCAGAAAAAAAAACAAAAAAAACCTGCCGATGCACGAGAGACGTTTGTGAATTCCATGGTGAAAAGCTAGTGATTAGATAAGCAAACCGCTCTTGCGAGCTGAGGGTGAATGAAACACGTCTAGTAGAAAACAGGGATGGCCACAGAGACACAACAGAGAGCCCCTGACAGAGTCTCCCATCAAGATACTTCAGAGCAGAAATGACTTCCACTGAAACACATGTATCAGTTTCTAGTACCACACACTGCCAAGTTGAATTAGATACTGGGATGTCATGAAGAGGACAGCGCATACTCTCAAATTCCTTAAAAAGAAGGCATTTGCTGAACAGTCTTTAGATGATAAAATCAGTTCCCATCAAGCAAAAATTAGGAGAAATTAAGAATTAAGAGAAAAAGTTGTGTACCATAATTGAAAGAAGTGCGCTAAAAGAGGACAGGAGGTTATATGCAGAATTACTGCTGAAGCTGTCGGTATAGTGACGTAATGCTTAAACCACAGACATATAGAAAAACCAATATGCGAATTGTGAGTCAGAAATTATAATTAACAGACGGAGCTAAAAAAAAATGTTAATCTATCCATAAGGCATACCTAGTTTTTACTACAATTATGAAAAAAGGATCTGTGTAAGTACCACTGTGGTAACTACACAGGAAGAAAAAAAAACATCCTCTCAGCTCTGCAAATACTGCGATTGTTTTAAACCCTTGAAGAGTGCTTTTCTCTGTTGTAAAAAGCCTATTCTAATTAAACGCCTGGCATTCATACAACCATTACATCTGTTTTGTAAAGGCCATTATCTCCTGAACAATTGAGCAAAACCAACATTCCAGTTGACAGCCCTGAGTCCCCATCCTGCATACAACTGAATGCCCTTACATTCCTGAGAAAATGAAGTATTCTCCAGGGTGGACCATTCTTTTTAATTATTCTCTGGGTCTTTCAATATTACTCTTTTTTTTCTAAAAGAAAAGGAGTAATGTGCCGTCCATTCATGAACCACGCCTAGTCCCCCAGCCCTCCCCATGTCCTCTGTGCCAGCTCAGTGCACAGTCCTCACGCCGTCTTTTTGACAGGACCAGGCCACTCCACACTAGTGGTTGAGTAACCACCTCATGGGACTTCCCACACTATACATTTCCTGATGCTGCTGCCTGAAATAAACGTTCCAGGACTTTATTTAAGCCGGATGTACTTTTACCATTCGGACAAGTCAGGCTGCACGGTGGCACGTTCAGTCGCCTCTTCTGTAGTTCAGCCTGATGGTTGTTGTTTTGAATTTCGGTTTTTACCATGTCTGTTTTCCCCCCAGAGCTTTCACAGCTTCAGGGAAACATTCCTACCCTATTGATCTGAGAGTCTGCTATTCCAGTTATCTTTCGCAGTGAGCCAAAAAAAAAAAAAGGCAGGCTCTCACTTTGCTGCTCCTCCAGTACAGTACCTGCGGCAAAACTAACATCACAGTCACATCCCGCCTGCTTACACAGTACCGACACATGACCCCTGAAGGGCAAAGCCAAAATGAAGGACAATGCAAATCAGAGGTCGTGGCACTGGAGAAAAGCTCACATCTCTACAGCTGCATTAGAGCTAGATAACAGGAAAGTTGATTGGTTATACCTGAGCAAATTTACAAATGCAATTGTAAGGCAGGGGGAGGGGGTGTTCAGTTATCCAAATAATGTATTTTACTGTTAATTTTCAGAATGTTTTAATGCATTTCATTTTCACTTGGCTAATGTGGGTTACCGTGTGTAAATAAAAATGGAACAAGCCTAATTTGATTTGTTTTTATTTTCAGAGTGTCATACAACATAAGGTACAAATTTCGAAAGGGGGTTGTGACTGTCTATACTCACTGTATTTCAATCCACACATCCAAATCTACATTTCTTGACAGAACACGGTTATATAAATTGATCCCCATCTAGGCTATAAAATCCCAATCAAAGATTACATACTGCATAGCAGCGGATATGAATCTTTAAGTTCCCCAAATATAGTATACAATGAATACATTTCGCGGTGAATCTGTTTTGCTAACCCTCACCATCACTGGAAAAAAGTGAAGACTCTCTGCTCCATAGATAAAGAAAAGATGAAAGATTGAGCCAAGTGCCTTCCAGAGCCTCTGTGAACAATCTCATCAATAATAAATCAACACGACAAGCCCCGAAGCAAACAAGTCAGCTAAGTCTCCCAGAATTCCTCCTCCTCTTAACACGTAAACATTCAAACTGAAAAGTATAAATTCACGGGTTACACAATCGGATCAAATAATTCACTTTTTTCCCCTCCTGTGGACTACACCAAATTCAAGCCATAGACAATCACACCTCGTAAAAGTACCATCCCTTTCATGATCAAATTGATACAAAAATTCAGAATATGGAAAACGAAGGCTATGAAGGAGAAGCATAAAAACTTGCATTTCAGCCTAGTGACTAGTGAAGCCATTTCCGATTCCTTCAATGTGGAGAAAATGAGAAGATATTAAGGCAATTAAAAACTTAATTGCCCGTCTGATCTGAAGCCACATGATACTTATGCTCAACTAAATTGGCCTGATCTTGTCTCATAGTTCTTGGCTTTACAATACAGCAAGTTGTGCCCCATCAAAATAAAACAGCATGAGAAGAACAGCCTAAACCTGTTACTGTTAAAAGATTTTGGCAATCATAAACCCACTGGCATTTTTCTCAAATAACATCCTTCACAGCTCCCTTTTTTTGACAAACAAGTTGTTTTAAGGAACCAAACTTTGGCCTTGTTATTGAGTAACGTTTTCATTAGCACGGTATCGTGCCAAATTGAGTGAAGTAACCAGTGCCTTTGAATGGGTGCCTACAACATGGACTGGACCCAATTCTAGGCAGAACACAAATCAAATGCTAACCTAAGATAACCCATTTGACAAGGGCAAATGGATTTCTAAAACCCTCCTAAAAAACATTGTTAAATACATTCCCTATTACTAAAAGTTTTACCCCACTATCTTTTTAACCTATAAATGTGAAAGAAGTGTGATAAAGACATGGCTTTAAACACTGACCTTTAACATGGAAGTGCTGTATGTGATCTAAATAAGACTGACAAACATTATTATTACACATAAGGATTTATCTACTGAGACAGAGACTGCTAAAGCCATATAGCAACAATGCTGGGACACTAAACCAGTTAACATTAACAGAAACAGCTCAGCCTTCAGAGAAACCAATCCTAAATTCTTAATGTATACTCCCCGAGCTATCTCCTCTACAGAGCTTGGCTCATCATAGCAAAACCAGTCCTGAGCCATCACATGATAAGACACCTACACATTCCTCGATTTAGACATCTTCTGCAGTTGTTTCTTACAACTCTCGGTTTCCTGCAGTACCACAGATCTCACATCTTATGTAAATTTCTTGACAAACAACCAACGCCAAGTGGATACCTTTTCAATCAAATTCTGTGCTGCATTAAGAATGAATCTTAATTTAAAGGTCTGTGAATAGACTTTAAAATGTCTATTCATATATTATAAAATATGAATCCAAGCTCATCTTTGAAGAACACTGAAATATTGGGCAGCTGGCTCTTAAGAGCACGTGTACATAGGTTTATATATTCATTCACATGCATTTGCTACTTCAAAATATAATTATATCTAAATTAAGAATTCTAACGTAAAATCTACTGTCAGAAAAAAATTCTACTTAAAACGTCAACAGTAACACAAAGCATCTCCTTTAAGATTTTACCTTTGACGACCAGTTTTACATAGCGCCCTCTTGTGTTTCACTAAGGATGCAGACAGCTGTCAACTAAGCAAGTCTGACAGATCTGTATGAACAGTACAAACTAATACTTTTCCAGACTTTTCTTAGCTAGTAGTGAGCAACATAAAAATATGTTCCCATGTACTTGACTGGCACTTCAAGGGAATGTCTCGCAAAATCAAACACCTGCACCCAATAATGCATTCATTACATTACAATAATGACAATCTCTGATCACCAGTATTAAGTACAGAAAATTGCACAGATTCCTAATGATGCACAAAATCAAAGTGTTCTGAACCAAGCCACCACCTGTAAGTACTTGTCTCTTTTGATACAGCCAGTGTCAAAAGCAATTTCTAAAAACAATAGACCTGGAATATTTAAAATAATACTGCCTATAAAAAATAATCTGCCACATATTAATGATGTTGTGAAGACAGATCTCAACCTTACCTTTGCCTCCCACTCCGACAATACCTACCTCACTGTTTAACCATCCTTAACGAGGACCGTAAGCAGTTGACTTCAAAGACAATACTAATTGTTTAGCGCCAATCCAGTATTTACAAGGCAGGCGCACAGATAACTATTCAGCAAACCTTCCCGTGTGAAGAGGTTTGTCATGAACTAGGCCTTAGAAGTGTCAGCCACCCCTCTCTCTCTCTCGCACAACACCTAAGAAAGACTGTACGTGCCGAGACTCCCAGTAACTGAGCGATTAAACAAAGAAGGAAAAACATCAGCTGCGTGTTATGGAGCTGCATTCCAAGACAACAAAGCATCCTGCTTTAAAAATCACGCCTGTTAGAACACGCCTCAGAGGTGAAACCAGATTCATTAATTTCCGTTCATTACAATTCAAGTTACCTACCAGTTCTGCATCTGTGGCTGTAACCTGGAAGTTACAAAAACAGCGTTGGGTTTTTTTTTAAAGATAAAATATCAAATATTGTACCCCATTGTAGTTGATTTATCTTTTCTGAAACTTCCACGCAATTAAAATAAGTCATTAACGGAGAACCTACGATTCCAAGTAGTGAAACGCAACAAAGGTCTTACGATCACACTGATTGTGTGCAACGTACTGGAAAAAAAATGTTTTAATATATATATACTTACAAAACACATGCAATAACTTGTCGAAGGAACCCGAACTCGTCTATCACTGCGACATGTTTCAAGTATTTTTCGAGGAACACCTCGTTATTATGCAAAATGTTTTTTTTTAAAAAGCACGATAAAGGGGCACGTGGTTCCATGATTTACTAGTTAATTCATTGTTGCCTCGCACTGGCCTCCTTTACCAGAACTGCAAATAATAAACTAGTTCATACTATACAATTAAAGCACAATCAATCACTACACAAGGATGCCCAGTGGTATGTAGACGCCATAGTGCAATCGTGTGTTGTCTATCAAAACCCCGTAACCTAACTTAATGTAACATCGTAAAGAAATTAATGTTTTTAACAATATTAACTCAATCTTCAGAGTCAAGGGAATGTGCTATATACTGCCACTGAATCAACGATGACCAGCTACATGATCACTTTGCTGACATCCTCGACGGTTTTTGACGTAAATAAATGTGTTCCCTATTACATTGTTTCTCAAAGGTCGAAAACATTTGGATTTAGAAATGTCACAATTACATAGTCCGCGGCGCAGTTGACGCCAACACGTAGTAATAATGTATCCTACATCCCCTCTGTTTTCGTTTTGAAACAGATCTTCTAAACATAGTGTTTACTAATAAAAAATATGTATCAATAAACTCCAGGTATTTGTTTAAATGCCCGAAATAACGCAAAAAGGAACCATCGTAGACGTTGCAGAAGTATTTTCCTAACCTCCTTAAAATACTAAAACGCACTAAAAGAAAAAAAAAAGGGTTGTCTTAACAATATCTGCCCTAAATTAAAATAAGACTGTGATGCAGCCCTGCTCTGATCGTGTTTTTTTTTTTAGCGATGGCTTCCCCTAAATGGCATATCTGTTTTGTCTCCTTAATCTTTATGCACCATATTTCTGGGAGAGAAAAAATGCAGCACTCAGAAATCCACTCCGTTTTAAAATGGTCACACACGGGCTCCCGACACCATTTTGAGAAGCACCCTCCTTTAACTGGGATGAGGGCACGGAACACATTTTGTAAAAAGTCTACCCAAAAAAAAAAAGTCTGAACACGGACAATTCCATTGCATTCATTGAACATTTGCATCTCTGTGTATCTCTCAGTGTGTACAGTATCTTCTGCCTGTGTGTTAACGTGATGGAAGGAGAGCATACAACACGATAGCTAATGTCCTATAAGTAATATATTTATTTAATTTTTGTGATCGTTATGTCCTTTTTCCCCCCTCTGACCCCTCAATGCGCCAACCATTTCCATTTCTCATATTTTCCAGTTTGCATGACTGCATTCCAGGTTTGGACACTTAAGAGGGAAAAAAAAAACGCATTAGCAGGATACACACAGACCATCAACACACAGCGATCCTCTCTTACCCGTGGTAATCCAGTTGGATTTATCGACTTTATTCCCAGTTTCCTCTGACTCTTTCCGAGCACTACTGTGTTGTGCGTATTCTCCTTTCTCTCTATGAACGCTGGCGGTTTCCTCCTCTCGCTCGCTTTGCTCCAGCGATTTCGGGCTTGCAGTCAGTGTTGGTAACAGAGACACACGCATACACAATGTGGGGGATGGGGATACCGAGAGGCGAGGGAGGGGGGAGGCAAGCAAGCAAGCAAATTGGAGGAGGACCTTTTCTCTGTGACGTCAAATTACACGAACAAACAGAGACTGTTCCCTCCTCCCCCTTCTCTGTCCCTTCGCGTATCATGGCGCACACTAGTGACGTTAGTGGTCGTGGACATGGGGGGGGGAAACTAGCGCCTTTCAAGCAAATTGCTGTGTGCATCATTTTTAATCAGTGGGACAATGATGTTGAGCTTGTTTTTTTTTAATATATTACTTGAGTAGTCTTTCTAGGAGTGTTTCAACGAGATGCTGTTATTTTTATAGCCTGGGAAACGTCCTCCCCAAGCATGAAATTAGTTCGTTTTGCGACGAACAGCCATGTTATATATGTGTTACATTTTAATGGCCATTTTGTATTATGTGTCAGAGGATCCATGACGCGGACGTGATCGTGAAAAAAAAAAGAACCACGTCCCGGGTGGATGTTAGAAGACATTCTGTTCTAGAACAGGGGGCCCCAACCCACTCGAGCTTTTCTTTTCATCGAATCCTTCATTGAACTAGCGAACTGCTTGGCTGAAACCTTTGCAAGTTATTTTTTTTCTTCGCAAAAGCTGGAAGGGGAAACAGTTAATGGGTTCACGTAAATCGTGTTATTAAGTCAATTAGGGGTTCGGTTATGTGACTGGGAATGAAGAATTAGGATATGTAGGACCCAATACTTTTTGTATGTGAAACCTGAAACAGAGTCTAGTAAGGAGGACACAGGGTGTACTCTTTAAATTCACCCCCATTTTTGGCCAGATAAGTGATCTACTTAACGTTTTATTGTCGTTGAGAGCTGAAACAAATTGTATTAATTTTTTTTTGAACGTATGAACGTATACTGCACCAGCGGTCACATCGCTTATGGGTTGTGCTTGCAGTGGTCTGTGCGGGGACAAAATCAATTGAAAAGCAGCCACCCTCTACGACTAGGTGCGCCAGCAATTCAGAAAGCAGATTTAAAAATAATATTTCTACCGATCCTTTAAATACGTTTGAAGCAGAGTGCACATATTTGTAATATCTGAAAATAGCAAGATGTGTCTGTTATTAACTCATCCAAACATGACCAATGGGGTCTGTTGCAGAAAACAAATACTATCAGACTAGAAAGCAAGCGCAGTGCCCAGGTGAGACAAACCCCGACGTTTTCAAATTCAGAGTGGTTATTGGGAGATCATAAACAGTTTATTAGAGCAATCAACTGAACTCACAACACATCGGGCAGATTTTAAGAGCAGATCTTCAGCACTGCTTGACGTGACGTGTGCTCGCTCTAATTGATTTAATCAGGACTTAATACCGTAAAAAATCTTCAACATCGTTTAAAAGCAATTCAGTTAATCTAGACGTGAATGTTTTGATTAAGTTTAGCAAAAAAAAATATGCAAAACTGAAGCCACGTTTGACCTGACTCAAAATATTGTGACATAGATATGACGGTAAATTTAGCTTTTTTCAGGCTTTAGAGCCATTACAGTAGACCAATATTGCGTTATCACCCCTGTGTGGTCAATAATGGAAGCGGATTTTGAGACTTATTTCCTGCAGAGGATTCACCCTGTAACGGAATAGAATCAATTGCCAGTGTGTGTTCTGCACAGAAAATCCACAGTCCCTTTGAGCATATTTAACTTTTGTCTATTTTAGATTTAATTATAAATCCAGTAATGACTTCAAAACACACAGAGCGGCGTAAAGTGCACCTTTTCTAAAAAAAAACATAATCCAGGTAAGTCTCTATGGTGTTAATTAATCTCATTATTTTTGGCAACGAACGAACGGTTTTGGCAATTTCTACGAGGTCTGAGTGAGCATTTGGTGAGCGTCCTCTTGTGGCAGAGATGTGTACTACAAAAGACAAATCTTCATCACTGTGCTAAAGGCCTAAACCCTTTGATCTCTTTATTTTGGCCCGCTGCCCAGAAATGGATAAACGAGGCAGACAGCCCACAATTTTATTCTCTATAGAGACCTCTAAAGTCTGACCTTTTCGTTTGTTCAGGACATCAGACGTTTGAAATCAAGCAAACCATAGATATCCTGAAAGAATAACCAGATTCACTGCAGGGGACATGAGTCAAGGATACATTTGATAAGCTGCAAGCTGTGGCTGTCTGTGTGTCCTGAGCCTACCACAGATCTGACCGCTGAACAATTAATAGCACTTGAATGGCAGCACTGATTACATTAAGACATTAAGATATCATACTGACTAGGTGTAGACTCCCTGAAGATTTAATACATAAGTCTTTTATTTTGCAGCACTAAATCTGCATAAGTTGTGGAATATTACAGTAAGATACACATTTAGAGCCTCTTGTGATAAACCATCCAATATTCTATATCTTTATTATCAACCTCAACACACAAGTTATTTCCAATGATATAAACATCTAGTTATTTAAACTCTCAGGGTAAAATAGCCCTTTTTTCTGCAAAAAAGAAGGAATAATAGTTCACACTGCACGTTCTGCACTGGAAATGAAATGGTGTGACAGTTTGCTAAAACAGAAGAACTGGATTTGTAGTGTTGGAATACTTGGGAGTCTTCATTGTTTGGTACCTTGTTGTTAAAAAGTGTGGTAAAACTTCATTTACAACAGCTTCAACATATTGCCTTGTGGACTCCAGTGATTCACCGGTCAGATAGTGCTCTTTTCTTATTTTTGCAGAGCTGCACTCTTGATTTGCATTAGGTTTTGCCGCACATCGATTGGCCTCTGCTTAGTTTATTCATCATTTTTCCATTCTATTCAGCTACCTTGACTATAGAAATAGTTCTAAAATGCCCCAATGGAGCAAAATAGTAACAGATGAAGTCATCAAGAATGTAGGAACGTGGTCATGTGAGTCCAGTATTTATGACAACCTGACGAGTCATTTGAATTGTATTAGTCAGGGATTTACAACATAAGAGCTTAACGACCCAACCCTTCAAGACTTGTCTTCTTTCTGTATCTCAGGTGGTCTTTACTGTACATACAGTGCATGCTGGGATTTGTATTTGTTTAAAATTACTTAACTTCATCTTCATATCTTTCATAGTCACGTCTTTTTTTTCCATTTACTGTAAGTTCCATTTTATTTCCAAACCTAATAGCCTACAAAACCTTAAACAAAAATTACACCCTGAGTTACACCCATATAAGTAACGTTTAATATAAAATGCAATTTTAAGAATGCCTAACACTTTCCATGGATTGAGTGCTAATTTAATGTCAGTTTGATTCACCGTTTCATTTATTTCATGTTTCATACCAAGGTCATGTGCCTCTGGTTAACATCCATACCAGCTGCACAGAGGCATTTACCAGATCTACCTTCCAAAATATTTTACATCAACATGCAGTCAGTGCAATAGCAAAAATGAGAAATGGCCCAGCCTCTCCCAAAACAAACGTATTGTAAAAGCATTGAAATAAAGTGTGTCTAAATTAGGGCTGAAATATATGACATTATTGTTCGAATGCTTTTAGGTTTAGTGTGTATGATCTACGGTTAGCAAGGAAATCTAAATGGAAGCTCTAAACAGAAGCTCTACGTTGGTTCTAAATCTGGAACTTGCGGAGGAAGACCAGGGCTGTTTGTGCAGGAAAGTTCCAGGCTTTTCTCAATGTCCACAGGCTAATGCAGGTCACTAATCCCGCATTATCCCACGTGTCAGCAGCGAGATTAAAGGGACATCGCCTCAGAGAGACCCAGAAGAAAACAAAGAGTCGCAGTCTTTCCTTCTCTGGGACCATTTCCCCGATTACCAAAACTGTGCAACCAGGGAGCAAAACCCTAGAATAGTCATCAACATCAAAAGGAGATCTTCCGGACACGTTTTCCCACTGTTCATCGTCACACTTTAAAGCCGACGTTAGGTATAATTTCCCCAGATGGCTCTCATGAGGTCAGGATGGCTTTGGAGACAAAGTAAGTGGACATTTGATTTATCGTTAACTGTCTTAACCGCTTTGATTAGTTTTCCTCTAGTTGAAGAGTATGATGCTTAATTAACAATAGGGGACAGAACATTATTGCTCTACAAGCTGTAAGAAAACATGAAGTAGTACCACAAAAAGAAATAGAACATAAAGTTCAGATAATGTAAAACAACTCGTATAGAGAACTCTATACTCTAGCAGTGCGGCACATGATTCCTTTCAAAGTAGTGTTTTTATAGATAAACCAAACATGAGGGGTTTTTAAATACCAAAAATAAGAATATCATTTTTGAAAATTTCATTCATGTAAATTTTGGATACAAAGCTAAAGGCTGACACAAGATATGTTTTGTAACGATGAATTATATACTGACAGACAATAAAAACACATCACGTGCTCTTGGTCCCAGTACACATTTGGTACATATTGTAATGCCTCTCAATACAAACAAAGTTACAGTAGTTATACAATGAAAGGATGTGAATCAGAAAATATCAGTCTTCCTACTTTTGTTATTCCTATAATGGTCATGAAAATCCAGTTATCAAAGGATGAGTATTTTGTTATAAGTATTTTGTTGGGAAGGGTGATAGCTCCATTAAGTTTAAAGGAATGTAAAAAATGAGGGTCATCAGTTATGAAACCGACACCCTTATGACCCGATGCTAATCCTATTACTTATTTGTGACAAAGGCTGAAGAAAAATATTAAAGGAGGAAGCCAGCCAGCAACATCGCCCAAAGGGATGGAGATTACTTAGTTTTAGTAATTTATCAAGAAATAGACTAGTGTGTGGCACGATGACGCAGTGGCTAGCATTGCTGCCTTGTAGCACTGGGATCCTGGGTTGCAATCTGGGTGGAGTTTGTAAATTCAGCCTGTGATTGTGTGGGTTTCCTGCAGGTGCTGTTATTTTCTTCCACAGTCCTAAGACTTACTGTCAGTATAACCATTGTCCCTGGGGTGTCTATCTGCTCTGCAATGGACTGGCGTCCTGCCCAAGGTGTATCCCGCCTTGCTCCCATTGCTTGCTGGGATTGGCTCCAGTTCCCCCTCAGCCCTGAGCTGGATAAAACCGATGGAAAGATGTGTCTCACGCCCAAGCAGCAGGCTTTCAGCCGATGGCTTTGTCACCGGCACACATGGGTAATTCCTCAGAAGTTGACAGCATTACCTGCGTTCTTCTTCGAGGCTCTGTACTCCGGCGCTGGAAGAAAAACTGGTTCGACTTGTGGGTGGACGGAAACCTGCTGTATTATGAAGACGAGAGCCGGAGAGACTATGAGAACAGGGTCCGCTTAAAGCATAAATGTGTCGCTGTTAAGGCTGGACTCGAATGCGCAGGTAAGATACGCACAGCTGATCCTCAAATCCTCTATCTTAACTACGCTTATTTCTTTCAGGAAAACCTTAGTAGTTTCTCAATATTGAAACAGAAAAAAAGAACATATATAAGGAAAAATCATGCATTAGAAACAATTAAAAAATGACCAAAGCAAAATAAAATTAATGAAGCAGATAAATAACAGAGTGTCGTGTGCTCTGTATACCTTAAATAATGCCTCACTTATTCTAGCTCAGAAACACTTGCCTATTTCCAATTATACCTGACAGTCATTAGGGACTCAGGCCAAGAAAACCAGCCACATTTTAAGAAAAATTACTTTTCATTTCCACTCACTGTTGCACTCAGTCTTTCTAAATGGAGAGCTTTAAAAATCTTAGTGTACCACTTATAGATATTGGACCGTCTTCGACCCAATTAATTGGAATACATTTTCAAGCAACAAAGTACTTTTTTTCTAGGAGTCATACTGGTCACAGTTATCCATATCCATCAACGCATTGAGATAAATACATTCTGGTAATGGCTGCAGCATTGCAGAGCCTATTGCAGGTATAGGGCATGAGGCAAGTTAGCACATCCTGGAAGGGACACCAGTCTATTGCAGGGCTCACATACACACACAGGGTCAGACAATATAGAGACATTTATTAACCTAATTTACTAGTCAGTCGGTCTTTAGACTGTAGGAGAAAGCAGGAATACCTTGAGAAAAACCATGCCAACACAGTAGAACATGCAAACTCCACACACAGGGTGCCAAATCAAATTAAGGTTGCTAAAGGTAACAGTACTTCCCACCATCCACTCTGTTTCCATATGTAAAGATGCACTACTAAATATAAAAAAAACATCTAAGAGATGGTAATGATATATTTTATAAAATCTATAGATTATATATATTGATTGTCACATACTGCACTTCTTTCTTGGATTCAATATGTGTCCAATAAATCAAGCTCTTCAGAGTACAATAGAAACGCTTGTTTGGAGGGACACTGTTTTCTGTCCTGGCCCGAGCACTGCCTTCAGTCCTCGGAAATCCATGGTGTGAAACCTCATGTTGGCTTTCGTTGTTGGCGAAAGTGGAGAACTGTAATTGACCGGGCCACTCCCTCACCTCTCCACATGCCCCTTCCAGGTGTGGACCCTCCGGAGGGCAGGCCAAGGGAATGCCTGGTACTGGTCTACCTGAAGGATGGCTCCAGACTGGCGCTGTGTGCTGACAGCGAAGACGAGGCGCTGTAAGTGCTCCCCATCTACGACTTCCTGACAGGAAACAGGCAGACTGAAACAGGTTCCACCTGACAGAATCAAGTTGCTTATGATTATGTGTGTCTTACCTTGACAGCAAAATCCTTCTTAGGTCCCCTGTGCTGTAGTTACTAAACTAATTAAATTCAATGCAGTTTTGGCTTTATTTGTCGTCTTGCCTTGAGATGTTTTTCGGATTTTATTGTTCACAGAGCATGGAAGCTGGCGCTGCTGGAAGCCAGGAGAAATCCGGTAAGAATCAGCTTTTTCTTTCCTTGATGAACATTATGACTTTAGATGCTGTATTATGTACTCTAGGTCAGAGATCTTCAGTTTTGATCCTGGAAAGCTGGTGAGTCTGCAAGTATCCCAGGTCTCTTTATAGCAGCAGTGCCCGAAAAACTAGAAGAAGCCGTTAAACTGTTCCAGTTAAGCCAGTAACCAGCTGATTTAGTTCATCATGAGTTGGGTTGGAATAAAAACATGGAGAGACTGTGGCCCTCTAGGACTATGATTAGACACCCCTGCTCAAGATGCTTTATTATTCTAGATATTCGTCTTTATAGTGAATTACATGGATTTCCATTCTTTCTACTACATTGTTCAGTCACACAGAATTTCAGATGCACTGTCTTGGCATCTCAGTTTAAATCACAGATACAAACGATACAGTGATCATACATTTTCAGAGATGACTTTATGAAGAGAGGCACAAAGAAAAACAACTCAATTCCAAACTATTGAACTTACCTGAGGCAGACATTTTCCTAATTGACAACTGTTTTTCTTCGTGGTTCCCTCTTTTGGAATTACTATTTATGATCAGTTTTCCTACTGCTTTAACCCTTGTACCACCCCAGGGGTTATCAGGACTTTCATGTGTAGCTCTTAAAAACCCATTTTACCCATTGTGGCAAATCTGCGTAGTGTTTTGCGTTTTACAAAATGTTAACATGTCTTTATCATGTTGTATCTCTGTAAAAGTCTGTTAGTGGATCAAGAAATTACAGAGTACAATACTATGTCTCAGTCACAAGGCTGAGGATGTTGCTTTGTAGCTCCTGCGCGTAGGCTGCTAGGATCAGGAAAGTGTGTGTCTGTCTTGGGCCTCTCCTCTTGTGGGTCCATGCCAAGCAGCCACTGCTCCTTGCCAGACTCTTTTTCGGTGCAGAGCACTCACAATCTATCAAGCCTCCCATTAGCGTGAAAACACCTTGATGGCAACCCCTCGGGGATGCAGTTACACGGACTGGTCATTCCGGGAAAGCTGTACAGTTCATGAAGAAAAAAAAAGGTTCTGGCAGCATGGGTACATCACAGGAGCACTGAAGGATGCGATAATTATACTACAGATTCAGCAGTTTAGGGAGCAATATGATCACAGGCTTTCTGGAACAAAAGGCTCAGCAACTGTGCAGATACTGACACAGAAAGGTGTGCATGGCCATATTGAAGCTTTCCTGGTTGTATCTGATTGGAGACATTTCCATATTATGATTTATTCCAGAGCTGTACAGCATGATCACAGAATTATGTTTTTGTAAATCCGTTAATAACAGCTATTTTCTCTACTATACTGTCAACTGTGAGTGGGGGATACACTGCGGTGTGATGGGTAAGTCTCTGGACCGCTGGGTTATGGGTTCAAGTCCCTGCTGTAGACAATGCTGTTGTACCTGGGTGAGATACTTTACCCCAGTTGCTCCAGTCCTCCCAGCTGTGTTTGGGGGAGGGGAGTCATGTCCTCTCAGTCTGCTTACTGCCATGGAAACAGGGACATGCTCAGGCCCAATGAGCTGATTTGGCTCAGGTATGGAAATTACCTTCTCTACCTACTGCCTGGTGTACACATCCTTCGGCATACAGTAATTTGCCAAGACCGTTGAGCCACGTATTCTCTATCTGTATTTTAGTTCAATGACATAACTTTAGAAAACGTGGGTTGTGAACTTTTACAAGATGACAAAGGTAGTACTGGGACCACAGATCAATTTCATCATTAAGAAAAAATAATGGTTTCCTCAGCCTACTGGAGTCTTATCAACAGCCACTGGCTTGTGAGCTACTGTATTTTACAGCACTATGTGTGTGAGGTGTGGCGTTTCTGATTAATGTCCCCATTGCTGTAAGTCAGGTCTAATAAGAACAACTAGAAATTAAATCACCCCACCCCCACCACAGTGTGGGAGGCCCATTGAAGCTTATCGTGATCAGCTCTGATTGCGCGTTCATCATGATTAATAGGGGAATGAGTCTGTAATGAGTCTGTAATGCAGTGGGGTGGGACATTGGGACATCCGAGAGAGTGATACATACTGCTGCATGTGTCTGCTCTCAGCGTTTTTCAGACTTCACTTTGGATCCAAAAGACATTTGGATATGGTCATCTGGATACATTTTGAACCATTTAGGTCAAAGAGTTAACTGACAAGGTGCAAACCTGGTTTAAACAATATTTCTGCTCCTTGCACCTGTATGAAAACACATCAGTACGTGTCTTCTTTAATTGAATCTGTTTTCCTTTTGTGCATGGTCTGCCATAACACCATATAATTTCTGTGTCACTCTGACATGTCCTCGTGTCTGTTATTTAACACTCTCATGTCTTATCTTGTGTTTAATAGTCTTATTATCATGTGTTTATTTATAAAGCCACAAAGAGCCCAGTGTGGAACTTCAGAAGATGTAAATCTGAATTAAATCATAAGTAATCTTTTAATGGTGAAATAGCTTATACACTTGAGAAATTAAGAGGTACTGTGACTTCACAATCAAGAGCCCCTGGCCTCTCTTTCCTTATCTTCCATCTTTAAACCTTTTCTGTCAGAGAAGAATACCAGGAGCTCAAGCTGTATTACATCAAAGGAATGCACTAATGTCCTCGAGAAGACCATCTGTTCTCTGTGACATTTAAATAATTACTTAAAATAGGAGGTAGCTGCTGGATTTAAGTTCATTTCTGAGCCTGACTCAGAAGTGTAATTTTGACAATTGGTGTGATTCGCACTGTGCCTCTGAGACTTGTAATGTTTTTAATTAAATTCCTCTTCTAATGAATAATTCACGATTCCTCATATATATAAAAAATCTGCTCTTGTACTTAATTACTGAGTGTAGTTGCTTATTTGAGCTTACGTATGAAAGCTCTCTATCTAGTTTTAATATAATGTCCCTAAGGAGCAGGGCATTTAATTTGTGTCAGTGTGGCTGACACACAGCCTAAGGTAATGCCCCAAGCTAAGAGTGTGTAGAAACTGGCAGTAAATTCATAGCAATGTTTTACTGCAACTTTGGTTGTTTTTCCCTGGTAGTTTTAAATAATTTACCAATATACATCATCCTTTAAGTATCCTGAATGCAAAAAGGAACAAACTGTTTGCTGTTCCGTAAGTGATAAAATCAGGGAAATGGAGCATAGCTATCACTAACATAAAGGAAATAGAGGGTAAAGTTACTGTACATAGGCTAAGTGCTTCACCTGTCTCGGTTTAACTCAGCAGTTTTTCACAAGCTCTTAACCCAAAGAAAAGGAGTTGCTGCCAGCTGGTGTGGAGAACAGTGGAAAGTTCTGCAGTATCCCCGTTAATGTGTTGATCAAGCTGTGTACTGTCGCGCTGAAGTCCAGTGCCCCTGGGCAGTGTGCTATCATTGAGCTATCCCTTCCCTTTCCAGCTCGTTATAGCCCAGTAAAGACAAGGGGGTCAGACCAGAAGCAGTTTTACAAAGGGAAGCGTGGAATCGATTTATTTTTCTTTTCTATCACTACATGGCATGTGTGCCCAGTGCTGTGGGTGCAAAATCTTTTAAGAATATTGAGGACTGCCTCATGTTGCTGGTATGACAGTTAATGCAGGTCTGTGGCAGGCAGACGTGTCATCAACAACTTTGACTGTATCGGCTAGAAACTCTTCAGAGTATCAGAGCTGGAATCATTTACAATGGAAAGACGAATGAAACAAACAGTAAAACGAACTCTGACTTCACTAGCAGAGACAAAGGTTAAGCTATTTTAAGTGTTCAGCAATGTACAATAACAAGCAAATCATATTTTCTAACCTTCACAATTCTGAGACAAAAGAATAAATCAATATGTATTGGATGCTGGACAAGAATGGAACTGGTTGATTGCTGTATCTCACCAACAGAGGTCACTGGAGATCTCAGTTCAGGATAGATTCTGAATTGAAGACATTCAAGACGATGAAATGTCTAGGCTTTTCCTCCAACCATTTCAAACTCTATCCCTATATTTGTTAGTCGTCTAATGTCCTGATTCATTTTGAGATGGCAAAATTCAACAGTCCTATTTCTGTATTCCTGCAATTAAATCCATTTCCTGTCAGTTCCACTGGGTTGTAATGAAATTGTGGTGTCCTGTGGGCCCTAAAAAGGAAAATAGTTCCTGAATTTTTGTTCAATACATTACATCTGCGTGGTTTGTGTTGAGAAATGCTACACCGCAGGTTGGTTTTTAATATTTATTGTTTGCTGTAGCTGTATTTCAGCAATGTTGTCATAGAACAAAAAGACAATCATCTCAATGCAGAGCTTGAATTCCTTCTATAAAAGACTAAAGGGCTTTCTGACTTCTTTGTCTCCGTAGGTGTACACTTATGATCCTTATGATGACTCTTATCACACCGTCCCTCTGGACAGTCACAATGCTGTCTACATCAGCCCTGCATACCCAGGATATGGCTATGGAGGTATCTCAACATCCTCTTTTTTTTTTTTTTTGCGGCATGTCAGGCTGTTACGAAATGCCCACACTTTGGAAATCAAGAGGCTGGAGTATTAGTTCACAGAGGCTTTGTGCTTTTGAACTCGGCAGAATCACGCCAAAACGCTTCATTGAGAGAGATTGTGCAATTGAAATGAAAATGAAGCACACCAGAAAAACAAACATCAGCACTGGATTGGCTGATGTTATTCTTTTAACCTGTTAAATACGTTTACCTGGAAGGAGAGTGACAAAATGCATTCAAAACACATGCATCTATAAATGCAGGGGGAGCATCTCACCTTACTCTCTCTCATGCTCCATTCCCCGTAGATGTCAATTTCTTTCATAGCTTTTAACGAGATATACCTTAAACCTTACCCTTCTTGCTCATCCGTGCCTGAATACTAGTCATGGACTATCTACTGTATTTTATATTAGGCTCAGTATTGTTCACGACACCTAATGCTACAAGAATACAATATGTCTTGGGATTGGGAAAGCACTTGTTGATAACCATTGTCACCCTAAGCCTCATATATGCTTAGGGTGATATATGCTTAGGGTGATAAAAGGGAAAGGGAAAGGGAAGGGAAGGGCTGGAAAGGGAAGGGATAGCTCAATGATAGCATATATGCTTAAAAGATACTCTCATATCTTTTAAGCATATAAGACTGGTTAAAAACGAGTGGTGGCATTTGGCCCATCTAACTCATTTGTTAGTAGGTAATTAACCCAAGGCTCTCGTCCAGCCATTTTTTGAAAGACTGCAGGGTATCGGTTTCAACCACATGGCTGGGCTGTTCCACACTCCCACAACTCTTTGTGTAACAGGAATGCAAGAAGGGCTACAAGGGCGTAAGAACGGTTTCTGACATAACGGCTCATGTCCTCCCTCCCTCCACCTGCAGGCCCTCAGCACGTGCTGGTTCACAGCGACCCCTGTGAAGGCGTTGGGACGCAGGTGGCTCTGGGGCTGCTGGCTGGCATGGCCACCGGGGCGGCGCTGCGCTCTCTGATGTGGATGCCCTTCTGGTTCTGTTGAGGAGATCGTCATGGCGAGGGGCTACAGTAAAGCACCTTCACTGGCCAGCTACGTCTACTACATCCCCACCCAAAGGCTGTCAGGGCTAGATCACAACAAAAGGGACATTTTTAACTAAGAAAACCATGACTTAGGAAACACTGGAACACAGAGCAGCTTCTACCAAAGCTTCGTAGTTGTGAGATGAGGAAGAATGTCTTTTTGTGGTGTTAAACAATGATATCCTTGTGAGGTTGTTTTCAGAACCTGGAAACAGTTTGACTTCCTTTGTAAAGGTTTACAGTGAACTCATAATTAAGCACGGAGAAGCATGATAAAGCATGAAACAACCAAAAAATGATGGGAAAACTTTAACATATTCTGCAAGATAAATCAGATTTCTAAATGAGAGGCATTTAAAGCACAACAAAAAAGTATTTGAACCAAACCTCTTGTGCTACACTCACAATTATTAGGCTACAGTTCCATTACTTTACATTTTAATAATAATAATTTGAATAAAGACAATAAATATTTCTAAAGACTCCGATATACAGTTTACAAAAAATGGATTCAAACAAATGCAAAAATTGTGCTTATTAAAGCAAGGAGAAGCCATATGTACTGTATATTTGCAATAATTTCTGTATTGTGAGTTTCACAGCAAAGCATTATTACAATAAAGGCTATCAAAAAACCTTTAGGGCTGTTTCTGTTGTACAGAGTGTTTGAATCAATGAAACTAGGTATGTTTTTGTTCATTTTCTCACAGACCATTAGTCATGTGACAGAGCAGATTTAACTGCCAATTGGAGGGATTAAAAAAATCACTTGGGTTGTCAGTTAAACAGATGTTTAAACCACTCAAAAATATTTTCATAGAAGTTTCAGATGCCCATGTAAAGAGAGTTTGTGTGTCCGTTTTTAAAAATGTCTGGCATTTTCTCACCAATTTGACATTTGTGGAAAACTGGCCTCTGAACTGGTCAGATCTAGATGTGTGCAGCATTCACACGCACATACGGACACTGCCCGACTGCTTTTCACAATCTAGGGATAGATTTAAGTGAATTATTTAATTGACTCCTTAGAAACCAGGAAGGCCTCAAGACAACTTAGTAAAAAGAAGTTTTTTAAACACTCCAGCTTTACACCAAGCAGTAACTCTGGCGGAGAGAATGTGTCGTCCTTTGGATAAAAAAGCTTCCTTCTTTGTTTGCTGTCCCTTCATCTGGTGGTGAATCCCAGAGGCTCCGCCTGCAGAGGGACAGCGGACTGTTAGGGCAGAGCAGGGTCTCAAGCCCAGCAGGATCACTCACAGCTGCACCTCAATTGTAATGACTCACTGACAAGGAAAGATATTGCATTCAATGTGCATTTTCTACCAGATTTGAACCACTTGGATTCTTCACTTACAGGAGTTTACTCTAAAATGCTTTATCCTTTAAAACTCTGTCATGAATTACTCTAAATGCACATGAAAGATGAGGCTTCTGAGTACCTTATTCAAGACAGCACCAGATGACATTTTGTTCTCAGACTTACAAATTAAGTCTGAGTTATACAAATTACACTCTTGCAAAACTAGGAGGAATAACAAAATCGTATTTTCACGCAGTTCGATAAGAAATAAACCACAAACTATTGGATGGTTACAGATTAATTCGAGTTGTTACAATTTGTGATAAACGTGAGTCTCAGAAATGGAAAATAAAAATCAACCACCAAGTTTTAAGATGGCAAAATCACATTAAACTGTGTAACTGCAATATGACTGCAGACAGTTTAGCCCTCAGGCTAACTGAACATAGTGGCATTAAGCTCATCTATCTGGTAGCCGATTTTCAAGTGTTTAGCCCAAGTTCATAGACTATATTTAGAAAAACCGTTCTCCAAAAACGTCAGTTGTACTACATGACATGACGTTTATTAGCCACTAGAGGGAGATAACAACTATAGAACAATTAATGTAACGCTACCAATACAAAGGTAGAAAAGGAGCATATTCACATCGACATTCACTCATCTATCCAGTTTCAATCCACTGTCCTACTGTCTATCACGTTTTTGCCTAATTAAACAATTTTAATTCCTTTTTAATTATGTCACAGCTCTTAGGCTCCGGGATCAATTCTGGCTTGTTCAGTATCTGCATGTTCTCCCCGTGTTCATGTGGCTTTGTGCTCAGTCCTGTTTACACAGACCTCCCAGAGACACATTTGCAATGTTAATTAGTGTTTCTAATTTAGTGTGCTTTGTGACTGTTGGTGCCCTGTGATGGACTAGTGTACCGTCCAGGGTATGGTCCTGCCTTGTACCCTATGCGTTTGGGATAAGATGCAGGTTGCTGTGACCCCCAAGTGAATTTTTCATAATCGAAAGAAAAGGAAAAATAGAAATTCTCCTGGATGCATTTTTCCTATAATTGCCATACAGAATTCTAAGCAATTTAAAGACGTTTACTTGCTGCACTGCCAGCCCATGGTGACTAATTCAGCAATCAAATAAAGTCCTGGCACTGGCCTTGTACGGAAATATAATACAGTATTTTAGTAGCTGACAATTAAATATCATTACCACTTCAAATACGACAGCAATGAAGGTGCACAATTATATATTAATATGCAATTGCTGATTGCATCTCAAGCAGCCAACTCGTAAGTACTGTAATTAGTGCTTTATAGTCATACTCTGTAACTCCAGCCTTTCTAAATACTGCATGGTTCTTGTGGAGAACTCAGAAATGAACATTGAATGATCTGTGAAATACGTCTGACAGTAAAAGGTTGGTTAAGATCGAGGACAGGTCTGCAGATTTGAACGAAAGTTCTTAAGGAATTCTTACATCTTGTCCAACTGGAGTGGCTGTAACGCACACACCGACACAGCTAAAAGGAATTCATTTCCAATGTGTTCATAATAATGATGAATAATTCCTTACACATATATAGCGCTTTTCTGGACAGGAAATCTTTACAGGAAATGGGGACTCCCCTCCACCACCACCACCAGTGTGACAGCAGCCATAGTGCACCAGTACGCTCCCCACACACCAGCTATCAGTGGGGAGATTCATGTATTATAGGTTAGTGAAAAGTTATTGATCAAACTGACTAGCAGGAAAGATGAACCTGACTCAATGTGCTCCAACACCTGGCAGCATGGATGAGCTGACGAGCAGCTGTGTAAGAACAGCACCCGCCAGTCAGACAGCGCAGCTCTTCTCCTTTCAGAGCAGTCCAGTTCCCCTCCACCCCCCCTTTCCCTCTGACTGAGCCAGCCAGAGCAGCCCTGGCATCCCGTGCTGCACGACTGCACACACACCCACGCCGCCACGCAGACACACACGCTTCGCAGCTCCCAGGCTGTGCTGTCCAGCCCATCTCAGCTCAGCCCAGCCCAGCCCAGCTCCGCTCAGCCCACCCCAGCCCAGCCTGCGATTTTCACTGCCTCACCCCTCCCCAGCCTCCCCACTGCTGTCATTGTCTGAACTCTGCTGAGCTCCCTCCACTAATTGCCTCTCAAAATTCGTCAGGCAGGCTGTTCGTGTCTGTTCCACCTTTCTATTTTTGGCCACTTTTAAAGACGCTCGGCAGAGGGGTGAAAATATAAAACTTCAGAAACATTTCTTTGAACCATACATCCGCTACTTTCGACTTCAGAAGATAGGATGTTACTAAAGCTGGCTTGAGAGTAGCGAGTTAAAACATTTTGCAGGGTGTTTATCACTGTGTTGCCAGATTTATAGTTCAGGCAATTTTAGTGTTTTAAAAAACAAATGTTGACTTTACAGAGATGTTACCCCAGCATCCAGGCCAAACTTCCCCCTGGCCTTTACCAGTCATGGCCTCCTAATAAGCCCCATCTATGAACTGGCTTCATCACTCTGTTCTCCTTCCCACTGATAGCTGGTGTGTGGTGAGTGTACTGGTGCACTATGGCTGCTGTCGCATCATCCAGGTGGGGCTGCACACTGGCGGTGGTGGAGGGGATCCCCATTACCTGTAAAGCGCTTTGAGTGGAGTGTCCAGAAAAGCACTATATAAGTGTAAGCAATTATTATTAAGATCTAGCAACCAATAATAACACCATAGCCTAAGGCTTATTTCACTGTACCACAATTTTAAGGACTGTCAGAAATCTCAGCTACCGCCTATAACAACAGACAGAAGCCTTATCTCATTCATAATGTTCTGTCAGCCATTAACACTAAACCACTGCACTTTGTAGTAAAGAGCCAGCAGGCAAAGGAAGTTTCCCCTGGTCAGCTGGTCATTTAAAGGTCCTCAGAATAATGCAGCCGTAGCTCTAGAAGTTCATCTTGTATTTAAACTGGGCCCTACCATTCTGTCGACTGACAACAAGGATTTTTACAAGATGGTGTATTAATTTAGACAACCTGCTAACACAGGGACAGTGTCTCATTACTTTAAATTAGCTACAGTTCTTAACATCCGTACCAAACGACTTGAAGACATTACTAATGATTCAGATGAAGAAGCAAGATATCATTGTCTGAATGAATGTCTGGATTATGATTTGAGAGATTTTTTTTTCATCCTCCTACCCAGGCCAATGATATAATAGACACTATCCTAGCATGTCTAGAGGGATTCAGTGATCTGAATCCTCTGTCAGCCCTTTTAAAATGCAAACTGAGGAACATTCTTCAGTCTAGACTGCTCTTTAATCAATTGTAGCTCATGACTCAGAACATATAAAATTAAAAGTTAATAAGACAGTGACAAAGACAATTCAAGTATGCATGGGGGAAATAAATTCAACACTTTCTACTTAAACACAGTATCTGAATACATTCACTATTCATCCTTCTTTCCAGACCTCTTATCTGTTCAGCTTAAAACAACTCCATGTACAATATTTCTTTATTTACAACCTAAAATACATTACAAAATATGAAATATTTACTAATAAATGTCGAACAAACTTGGTGAAGCTTTCTCAGTACTGGGTTTAGGCATAAAGAGATTTTTAAATCATAATGTGATTACTGATAACACGGTAAATAAGAACAAGTTCCTCAATTTGAAAAGTTGACAACTTTTCTGAGTGAAAAATATTTATTCATTTAGCCTTTAGAAACTTTTCTCCTTTTGGAAAGAGATTGTTACTACACACACTACAAATGGGACACTTAGAAGACAGGAAACCCACATGTATAGACAGACAAGCAGCCAACGAAACACTTCAAGGAGAAATTCATTTCACAACAAGCATTTTATTAATCTTCATAAAATTAGAAGCTGTTAACAGGCATGCTATTAACCTTTTCAGATCTTTTTTTTCAATGAAAGAAGTGAGATGTTTCAGCAGGGAACAAAAACAATGATTCTTTGTTAGCAAAATGCTTCCATTTTTCTGACTAGTACAGATGCTTACTCATTCCTTTTTCAAATTAAAGACCCACATCTTTGTTTCAGCTACAGTAATAAATAAAAGCCTGTACTAACATGCAGCGTGGGCTTCACGATTCAGCAGGCTGAACAGACGGATCTTGTGTGGGTTGGAGAGAAAAAAAATCTCAGGAAATTCTTGATGACGTTTAAAGATCCAGTAAGGTTCTGAGTAAGGATTCTACTTCCAAATTAGTGATGACAATGGAGACAGAAAGATGGAAGAGCATAACGAACCATACATACTATCCTGTTACTAATGAACTGTATGCTGTATCTTTGGAAAGGGTGTTGGACTTAAAAGGATCAATTTCCCAGTATTTTATCTCTGCAAACATGTTCCTGCACCAGTAATGATATATGGAAATTATAATAATTGCATGTGTAATATGACTTTACCTTATTCACCCTACTTCTTAAAATGAGTAATTCCATTCCTCAAGGGTCATATTTCTATAGGCTTTAGTTGTAACTACAGGTAGATTAACAGCTTCTCCAAATCTTTATGTAATTAAGTTACATTGAGGTGGAAAGGAAACCATGCAACAGAGGAAATTAAAAATGATTACTCATCCCTGATTGTAAGATTAAAATTAAAAACAGTGCTGACTTTGTAACCATTTGCATTTAATCTACAGGCTTGTGAAAAAATCTATTCATGAGGCCATTTTCAAAATGTTAACATTAAACCAGTACTATTTACGCCCATGGATATCCAAAAAAAAACAACTTATCTCATGGGATTGATGGACCTCACAAGAACCAAGGAAACCGTTTACACTTTTATTCACCCGCACACTTCAATACACTATCAACAGATTTGAAAGATTTAACAGATTTTTAAAAATTGCATTTAAACAATGATTAAAGATTCTTGATTTATAAACAGGCATTACTTTAAAGGCTTCATTTTAAAATTCTTTGCCATGGTTCTCCTCACTGCATTCAAGGCTTTCACTCAGAGGTGATTTGCTTAGGTGTGTAACATCAGCCATTAAAATGCATAAATATTTTGCACCCCTTTTCCAGATAAAACAAACACAAACTGATGACAAAGTTCAGGACACAAGTAAGGTAATTGAATAGGCAGATGTTTTATTTAATTTTCTGTTCAGGCTTTGGGTATTAACATTGTCAAACAGAGGCTGAGGTACTGGTGATGTTTCAATGACAGAACTAGTTTCCAGTTTCTTTGCATTGCGTCTGATCAGCACTCCTGCGTCTCTCCAGAGCTCTTCCTAAATCACAACTCTCCCTGCCCTGCACTGGCCCACACCCATTGACAAAGCATACAGAAAATCAGTAATGAACAAAGAGTTGCACTGGCACAACAGTCAAGCCAAAGTAGACTGTGATGTGTTTAGAAACCCTATATCTACTTCAAAATTACAATAGCCTATATCAGCTTAGAATTTAGAAGTGTCACACATTCCAATTCCACTAAGAAAGAAAAGAGAGAAGTTATTGTTCAGATAGAAATATTTTTAACAAGCTTTCTTTTTTTTCCTGTGTTCAAGGATATGCATTAAAAAGTCATGCTTCAAAACTAAGTTGTGGACATTACAATCTACAGCCTTTAAAATCAATGGCCCAATTGAACTTTTTGTTTAATATTTACTGTATATCGTGTTTCCTTGTGGCACACAAAGGCTTTAGACACTTGTATTTTTTTTTCTATCAGGTGATTTTTTTAAATGTACAAAAAAGTAGCAAAAGTTTACACTATTTTGTATAAGAAACCCAAGCTGCCAGACTATGTATATTAAAACCATATTGAAGAAGCAGGAGATTGTTAAGAGCTCTTAAGCCAGTAGAAAGCCAGGAATCAACAGTACATAACAAGACTTGTCAAGCAGGATACGCAGCTGTGTTTCTGTTAAAGATCAAGGATAATAGAACCTTGTGTGTAGTAAGCAAGGCTCCTACAAGCATTTGATGTTTGTGGACGACATTTTTTAATTATTAACAAGGATACATCCAATTGTATAGCAACAGGAAATCACGACAGCGATGAAACCGATCAACCAGGCACATTTTTTACCAGTACTTTAATCTTTACCAAAAAGCTATTTTGCACAGTCACTAAATACAGTTCCTTTATGGATGACAGAGACTGTGTGCCACAACTAATTTTAGCAGTGCAAATATGAGCTTCTGTGCACAGTAGCGGTGATATCTTTTCTTTTATTAAAAAAAGAAAAGGAATTAGAGGTAACTAAAATAAAACTAGAACTTTTCCAGACCATTGCACTGTACCACATACTGGGTAGAATCTGCAGTAAGTAACAGGAATATAAAGATTTAAAGTATGTTCTTGGAAAAGGGATCAAAAATAATGTAAGACACTAACTTAAAAAAACTAAATGACTTTTGTTTTAAAATAATTACAATAATAAAAAAAACAATCCGGTAAAAATAAATATGACAGAAATTGGTTAATTAAATGAACAAGTTAAATATCAACAAACATCTGAGCTAAAGTGTCATATTCAAGAAGGTTAAATCAAACTTTACAAACCTAGCAAAACCAAACCAGTGGAAGCCCTAAAGTATTAATGCTTCAAAAAAGGCAAATCTGCATATTTTGTCAGGTCTCAAATGCGATACTTCCCTTACAAAACCTGCTCTCGCGTTAAATGAGATACTCCCCACATTTATACAAGTTTATTTTCAATCAAATTCTGTGGATTCCAAGTTTTAAAAAAATAAAAAAAATAAAATTTATAACATAAGTATTAGGTGAAAACGGCAGGCAAACTGAAGATATCCTTTCCTTCAAAAGATCCCAATCAGAAAACCAGGTCATTTGATCAAAGTGTTAAAACATTTTATTTAAGAGTCATGCTCCGTAATAGTTCCATCATTGTTTCATATCCTTTCCCAACATAATTCTTTTGTTCTCAATTTAAGGGATCTCCAGTACCATCCCCCATTTCATTTATTATTTAAAAATTGTCTTAAAGATGAAAGGATACATGCCTCCTAATAAACTTTGCATTCTATCACCAAGAGAGGCAATTATTGCTCCATGATGATGTCTCTATACTCCCTTTAAAAACCAGATTACAATGTTATACTTTGCTATTTCAACATATTAATGTCCATTATGTTTGCTTTCCATGTACTGAACTCAGTATGTTTATTATTTTAATCTCATCAAGGTGATATAAAGACCAGTGTGTGTACTACAGCTTTTCACGCCAAGCCTAAAACAACTGCACTCCTTGATGTGCATTATTTCACAAACAATAAAATGAAACTCTGACATCTGTTGGAACAGTACAACAATTTTGTTAGCCTTTAAAGATCACAAAACTCATCATTCCAGTCCATTGTTTGTGCTTGAGAAGCTAACAGGTCTTTTTTTATGAGACAGTCAACAATGGTAAAAAAAAAAAATTCCTTTCCTTTTTTTTTTATATGTAGTGTTTTGATGTTTTTCTGATGGGGAAAAATACAAGCTGATATTCACACTGCAGCTGATGGGAATGAGATAAGCAGTGGCATTTAATGACAGAGACAGAGAGAAAGAGCAAGAATGAGATACAAGGTATTAACATGAGCACCCCCCCTCACTGACTGGCTGTTCTGGTGGTTTTTCAAGCTTTATGTCGATCACTGGAAACACTGTTAAGGAAGATACTGTATTATACAAAGACCAAAAACAATCAACACCTTTACTATTTACTGTAAAAAAAGTTAATTTACAAAATGCTTAAGTCTACACGTTGTTGCAATACAAGTCCGAGTTTAAGGCTATTTCCAAAAATCTGAAAATTTTTAACTGATTTATTTATTGTTAATGATTAAACAAATGAACATTCCAGGTGAAGTACATTTGCAAAAAATAACCTTGCTTTAAGTGTCCTGGGAAAAGAGTTGGGGATAATTAGCTCTTTGCTAAACTAGGGCAAGAAAACCCGGGTACCAACAAAAAGTCCTTCCTACTAAATTCCTCACTTCCCCAGCTTTTAGCTTGGGGAGGTAAGGAATACTCAGAGGTACAAGTCATAGGTTTATTCCATGCTGAAAAGAGAAGAAAGAAAACAATGTTTCGGCTGTGGGCCTTCTTTGGGTGTGAATATACTCAGAGGTATTTTAGTACATCAAAGATTTCCAGAACCTTAGGAAAAACACCGAAGGTTAATTTAGAAAGAAAATTGCATAAAGGCTCCTGATGGTTCAGCCATAAAGATGCTCTTTTGAAGTGCAGGTTGATCTCCATGCTCAGGGCTACCCCATTAATTCAGTGTGAACAGGATGCCCCAAAAAACTGCGTACAATTGGCTAAACGCTGTCAGGTTTGGATGGCTAGAGTCACCACTGTGACTTGCCAGGTGTCTGGGAATTTGAAGTGTTGGCAGTGATGCAGCACTCCTCCATCTGATACTAGCTGTGGGCACTCCACAGTGCATGCGTCAGAGGCAAGTAAGCACAATATGCATCTTTTTTGCTTTGCAGTGGCAATGAGCAAAGCTGCTTACTCGGAATTTCACATTTATCATCATGTCCTTCTTTTCAAGTACGTCTTCAATGTAATTATCATAAAATATTGATCCACAAGGCTCGTGTTTAGCTCCACTACCCAAAACCATGCCAGTAACTGCATGTGGACTGGAGCACAGAAGAAAAATCAAATTCAGTCTAGCTGCTTTTAAACCATGAACACAGAAGCTGTTAAAAAGGATACTGTCTTCCCTGCTCTTGTCCTGTGTGCTTTCCATTCCAGGTAAGGCAGCAGCTACACGTCGGAATAGCTGTGGGGAAAGAACAGAGCTCTAGGGTTATCTGGTAGACAACCGCCACAAAGAAATGAAATAGCCTCAGGCAGGAACATTTCGGATGTCTGATTCAGATTGGCTAATTGGCACTGGCAACTGTAAGGCTTTGCCGATACATGAACTGCTAATCACGTTTAAAAAAGTCAAATGGGCAATGTTAGGTTGAAGGATAAATAATAATTGTGCACAGAAGCTAAAATAAACAGCTAGTTATTGCCATATTCTTATTTTAAAACATTACTCTGTTCATTGCATTCATTGCTTTAATTTATAAACTCGTCAAAAACTATAAGCAAGTTTTAAGATACTAAACCTGTAAGTCTCAGAAGACATAAGTGATCAAAATCAAGAAAAAACAGTGAACTAATTAAGTATCATAAAGAACAATTAGAACCAAAAATAAGATTCCTTGTTTCACAGCCATTCAGTCTTTCTTGCAACACCCAGTCAGATTCAACAGTCAAAGCTTCACTCAGAGATTCAGAGAAAAAACAGACCAGTTCTACCAAGCAGTGCAAATCCTTCCTTAAGGCAGAATCAAATCTTAAAACAGACCCTTAAACCAAAGTGAAAAAATACATTGATATCAAGATTGTTTTTCCAAGGTTCTTAAATTTATTGGGTGTTTGGAGACTTTGGTAATCAGATTTTGACACTCTTATTTAGCACCATCTTATGAGAGAGTCTTACCCAAACCCAGAAATGTTATGACAGCTTTTTTTCCCCAAATCCAGACCCAAATTGTAAAAAAAAAAATCATACATTACGGTACATTTTAAGAATGTTTCCATTTACAGTAACACTTTAAATCTTCAATGATAAAAAATACCACAACAAACACTGGAAGTGCCAGTACGTATGCCTACAATATGCATAAGAGAAGCTGTGATTGAAGACATGTTTTTCAATACAAAGTTATGTAATCAAATGTGGTCATATGGTCAGTAAAAACATGGATTAAAGGCTTGCATCTTTTTCCTGAGCTCTGATAATTCAGGAAGTATTCTTTTTAAAAATGGCATTAAGTTCCTGTAACAAAGAACTGCTTTAAAACAGAAAAGCAGTACTCTATAAAAGCGATCAGAAACAAAAAAGCAAAAAAAATGTTAACTTCAGAACCATATGGACACATTTGAAGTTATGCAGAAACTTCTGGAAATAGGTGCATTATGGTTAAGTTACTGGATTCAGATCCTGTCACAGATTCTAGATACAAATGACACTGTAGGTCATGTGACACAAAAACCTGTGTAGCAGTTGACAAATTTTTCAGTTGTCATTCCTAGCTATGTATTATGCATTATCTTCGGGTCCTGAAGCATGATTTTTACTTTGGTTCAGAACAGAGCTTTTGAGTTTTTTTAAAGGTACCTATATATAAAATATATATTTAATATATATATATATTGAGAGGCTGATGACCTGAAGGCTATAGGTATCATTCAGGACTCTAAGTGGAAGCATTTACCTGATGAGACACTCAGAGATCCCATGCTTTTTCTCTAAATTAACACTATGACGTTGATATACTTTTGTCTGATTCTACCTCCTTCTACTTTACACAGAAATGAATTATGGAAACATACAAGGCTCAGTGTCCATTTACATGACTGTTTTACTTTATATGAATAAGAGCACAGACACTGACCTTTCCATAATCCAATAAAACCCAATATATCAACCATAAATGGTGTGACCAGTGAGGAAATGATAGTTTAGTCATGCAGATTTAAAGTATGGACAGAAATAGTGAAAAGGTTAAAAGAAATCAAGAATAGTTCTTGGCTATAACACTTTTCTTAGAAGTACTGATGAAAATTGGTAAAGAGTACATGGCCCTAATACAGAATTGTCAAACTGTGATTCTCTGTCCCACACTAAAACAGCATGCTCTACCTGCTTGACATTGTAGCCTGTCTTTGCACTTGTTTCAATAAAGAGAACATTCAGCTCTTTGGCTCTCTGCTCTCCCTCCTCAGTGGTTATTTGCCTGTACGGGAGGCAAGACACAGGGACAAAAACAACAAAACAAAAACAAAAAACATAAACAAAAAAAGTAAAGGAAAATACACACTGCGTCATCTGCTTGCTGCTGTAGCCAAATCTAAAGCACAGTGTAGAGGACGAGCCTGGGAATACAGACTTCTAGGAGGTTTTCATCAGCATTACAATACTCTAACAACTAATGAACTTCAAAATACGATGAACTTTCGAAGATTTTTCACCAAATTCATTTTTTATTCAATCTGTCTAAAACAATTAATTTTATTTTGCATCATTTTATTTCCCGCTTATTTAATAGGCTATGGACAGGTTTGTGCGTAATTAAACATTTTTCCCCATGAATAACAACTACCGCTTATGTTACACGTACCTAAAAGAATAGGATGTGGAACCATCACGACTGCACTTTCATGAGCTATGAAAGATGGAAGCATGGATATGCAGCTATACAATTCTGCACTACAAAACGAGAAATGATCCCACTATTCTATACAATTTTAATTGTTGAAATTTCCTCTTTAGAAATGTACAACAGCAGCAAACATAATTCACAGTGTCCAATTAGTGCACAAACTCACCTGTTTAACATTGTATCCTGCTTTAGCACTAGTTTCAATAAACATTACATTCAGCTCTTTGGCTTTCCTCTCGCCCTCTTCGATAGATACTTGCCTGTAGCAAATAGAATGTCAAAAGGTGCGATATATATGCAAATGCATTGAAACAAGAATCTTTTGAATTTAAATATTTTAGACTACAAAAAAATGTTGGCACCGATAAATGAAAAACTGTATGATGCCCAAAAGATGTTCATACATAAAAAGCATTAATATTAATGAAATGCTAACAAAAAGGTATCCGCAACTGTAAGGACTGCAAGTGTACTGTAAACCACGCTTCCGCAAACAAAGGTTATGAGAGGTATTGATACAATAAGAGGTATTGGTACAATAAAATGATAAATGTAAATTACTGAAATGAGTAACACAGAGGTATCCAATTATGTGCTGTCTTCATGAACAAGCCTGTTTAAGTGTAACCTTGTATTGCTAATTTAATGATTATCTTTTAAGTAGGAATTAAATCACAGAGACTTCTATGTATAATTATTTAGGATTTGCTGCATTTTTACATATAAATTAAATTGACAAAAAAGGCCACAACCTTCGTGGATAACTTAAAATAAGAAAACTACAAACTAGAGAATACTATTCAATAAAAGATAACTGACACTTTGTAAATGTGTACTGTTTTCCAAGAATCATAATATTTAATACACATACAACAGTCACATAGCACAGTTGCTGAAGCCTCTAGACTGAAAGACGGTCAGTCAGGGTTTGGTTTAAACAGAGGAACTGGCACAAATAAATGATGGGACCCAGGGTGCTTTTAACAGAGTATGGACTAGATCAACACAGGTCCATGGCCATACCTTTTATCGGCAAGATCTGTCTTATTTCCAACCAGCATAATGATGACATCACTTCCTCTCTCCGTTCTGACATCATCAATCCATTTTGTGGTTTGTTGGAAAGAATTTACATCTGATAGGAAATAACGAAGTGAATCACTCTTTTTGATGGAGACCGTGAACAAAGTGATTACTGTGATATCAACAGGACAATACTCTGAATCACTATATTGACAGAATCCTCTCATTGACCTTTACATAGTAACCATTATTCAAGTCACTCATGTACAACTCAGGTTTCTGGTGAAAATAACCCTGCAAACAATGCATCAAGATTATCTTTAAATGATCAGCAATTAAAAACTTTGGAAAATAAGTTAATAGCTTTGCAGAACACAGGGTAGGTAAAATAACAGGAAGGTTCTATGAACTTGAGCTGTGCATTCCTTGAACAGATGAACCAAGAATACCAGAGGTCAGATGAAATTCACAAGAAAGAGAAAAGAAAATTTAAGTTTTGTAATGAAACATATCTTCCATTTCCAGCAACATTAATAAAACACAACAGACCATCAACATTATTTAAGAAGAGTTGGCATGCAATCATTTAAAACTATATAGGTTTTGTCAATATACATGTAAAGAAAGACAAAAGAAAATCAAAAGTTTTGTAAGGAAACAGATCTTCCATTCCCAGCAACGTTAATACAACAGACCATCAGCATTATTTAAAAGGACTTTGGACACATTCATTTAAAACTATGAATGTGTCCATGTCTCAGGAACATACATGTTACACTGGCAAGTTATTTAAAAAACACTTCATCAGTGGAAGTGGAATTAATTGTGCATGGATATCATGCATGCAGATTTTATAGAAATAAAAAGTGCATGGAAATTAAAATAACCTTAAATCTTCAAACAACATTCTTGCAGAGTGTGGAAGACTCAATTTTACAATGAAGAGAAAATGGTTTGAGTTCCTTACAATGAGTAAAACAGAACAGAAATATACCAACCTAAAAAATTCTTATAGGGAAAAAAAAGAGGAGCCATTAACCAATCATGCATTAATAGGTATTCATCTACAAAAGCCTTCTGAATAGGTTTTTATTGACATTTTTCTAATTTTCTGATGCACTGGACCAATTTCACGGTTTTGTTTCAAGCTGTCTGTATACTAGACAAGTGAACCATACAAAGTGTTCTGTTTTTAAACCCTTCAGTACTGATAAGAATCACGACATACAAGCACCGGAGACATTCCCTCAGGGCTTAATAAGGAACTTTGGAAATCTTTATGAGCTCTGGATGCTGATGTTTTTTATATGCACATAAATAGGGTACAGAACGATAAATTCACTTGAGAGTTGAACGGCAATTACAGGAATAAAGCTGCACTAACGCCACTTGACATTCTTGGTGCAGGCTTTGTTGAGGTGGCACATGTGCTAGGAAGCAATTCTGCATTTCCAAGATAACCTGCTTATATTCAGATGTATCCTGCATCTGCATCACCATACCAAAATAGGAGATAGTCATTAAAGTAAAAAAAGGGAAAACAATGAATAAAGAGCAACAGTAAATTACCTATAATAATCTATAATAATAAACAATTCAACCTGCCCTATAATTACAATTGACAATTATAGTCTAAAAATATTTTTTACACACTACAAAATGCATCTGTATTTTGTTTTAGTAAACAAATGCTTGTTTTATGTCTAAAGGTATTAAGGGGGAAATTCAATGATCAAAGCAGAACTTGCTATAAAAGCTCTGTTCTTTCAAGTTAGCTGTGTGAAGAAAGTATTTTCTTCATTCCTTACATAAAATTAAATGATAGAATTTTATTTACAGGCTCAATGTAAAATCCCGACTGAAAAAATGTTATAAAAAATAGGTTGTAATGAAGCTGTATTGTTTATTTCTTCCTAAACTTCAACATGCTGCTCTTGCCTTAAGCAGTCATCCTCCAGTTTGACTAGCTAATGCTTTTAAACATTAGTCTACAGAGACTGCACATAGTTTAAACCCAATAAAGGCACTGCTAACATGAACATATTAGCTTTTAAGCAGTGGAGAATCAATTTTCTAATTAGTGTTCCGAGAATAAATAATTAAGGAGAAGAAACCTTACGCTGTACATAACCACCCCAGTTAGAACATCTTAAGTAAACATCCGACTGCAGTTCTGTGCGGCACTGTTCATATGACAGACCTTTCAAAAACAATGCACTCAGGCTTACTCATGCAAACTACGTTTGATGATTTGAGTGCACTTTATTTGGAAGATAGGTCCAGTGGCCACACATTGATTTTAAATTCAAGGATAAAAGCTTTATGGATTGACAACACCTTTCTCCATGCTCTGTAATTTCCTCGACATTACAGCATTCTCAGTGAGTCACTGGACAGGACTGACTTGGCAGCATTTATATTTACTATTCATGTCAGTCAAAATGAACTGCCTGAAAGTATGGAAAAGGTTTTTTTCCCCTCAAAGCAAAAACAGAGCCTTATTTTATTCAAGGGTCTCTAGATTGATTCTCTTTGTATTCTTGCAAGATCACTTTCAGTCCCCTACAGAAATGTCCCTAAAGACAGACGATAAAGAATAACAAAATAGATATGTAAAAAGGGAAGCCTGACAAAGCAATCTATTACTCCGAATAATAAAGGTGGGTTCACCATCCCCTGACAAAGGACACTTAACTTCAAGTTGTGTATAAAGATATTACAAAACAAGCAAATGGATTTACACCGCCCTGTGTGGGCTGTACAGCAAATCATATAGGCATCTGGATTTATACCATAAGATACCGATAATAAGCTCATTTTTAAATTTAGCCTATAAAAAATGTCACCCAAAACAACACTGCTTTTGCAGAATGTTACTCTTATTATGGTCAATTTACTAGTCTTGTAAATCACAATCCTAACATATATATGCAACCATAATTTAGGTCTATGATATTCATACCACTAATTTTGGAGGGGGAAGGAGGGTATTTTTTTCTGTCTCTCACTTCAGCTCTGGTGTACTGCTAAAGAAGTTACCAACAGAACACACCTGCAAGCACTTCCAGCCCCCCCACTGTGTAACACCGAAATATTTAAAATCTCCTAAGTGTTTAATACATAGTCGTTACCTTCACTGAACATTGTTATTTAAAAAAAAAGGAAAAATTCCATTCTGTAGGTATGCCTACATTCAATCACTAGGGTAATCTTGTGTTTATGAATAAATGTTAAAGGGAAAATTAAATTATTCAAGTTGTTCTACTCATAACAATTACATTATAATGTAGATTTAGTATTCAAACTGACTAGTAAGCAAAGGGGTGTGGGCTTGGTTAAGTGATATCACTATTACTTTACATAACTAAAACAAATGGTATTCTTCTCCACTAATAATAAAAATCCAAATCTCAGAAAACAATTTTCATGTCAAAAACGGTTTGAAATTGACCCCTTTAACCAGAAAGGGGCACAAACCGAAGAACAGCCTTACTACGGTGGGCCTTGAGGAAGAAGTAATGATGGGGAGAGAGAAATGAATCCATGCCGATCTGAAGCCAAATTTGTCAGAACATCAAAAGGACCCCACTCACTTGTTATATCATAGACAACAACTGCCACAGTGGAGTCACGAATGTAGCTAGGAATCAAGCTCCTGAATCGTTCCTGCCCTGCTGTGTCCCACAACTGCAGCCGCACCTGGCACATCAGGTAGACAACAGCAAAAAAAAAAAAAAAAAAAGAGGCAGCGATAAGAAACGGGAACCCCCGGAATGAGATACCTACTTGTGATATCGTAAACTACAACAGCTGCAGCGGAATCGCGGATGTAACTGGGAATGAGGCTGCGGAAGCGCTCCTGGCCCGCAGTGTCCCAGAGCTGCAACCTGATCTGTGGGATGGGGAAAAATTATACAGAACGAACAAAGGAAAAAAAAAAAAATCGAAACCAAAGAAATAAAAAATGCTTAAAAGAACATGGTAAAAGACCAAATGAAAAGCAAAAGGCATGCAGGGGTTCGGAATAACGCAAATGAGAAAGACGGGCGTCTTGTAACGAAGGAAGACCTTTTCAGAAATTCCTTTTCATCCAATAGTCTGATTGGAACAGACAAATAATACAAAACTTGGGGATGGGGGTAAAAGGGAGCAGTAAAGGGTTGAAGAAAACCCTTCACTAACACATAAAAAAATGTGGAGTTTGCTTAAGGACACATCATTCCCTGAAGCAGCAGCAATCAAAATTAATGACATGAACAGCCTAATATATGGAAATGAGGTGCAGGCAAGTCTCGGGGCTTGTTCTTTCCCTGCCAAAACGGCAGGCTCAAAACACCCTGATAGCAAATGCTGAATTAAAACTGTGAGAGCAGACAATGCAACGGGATCTGTGTATATGAGCACTTGTCTTGCATTTAAATTACAAAGGAACACAAGACTTTCTCCAGTGCTACTATTTCAGCTTCATCTATTGATAAATATCCCACACATTATAGAGCACTGTTTTGCGTTACCTTTAGTGGCAAAAGTGTACATTCTTTTCTTTTATTTTTTGAATGTACTCCTACCTCCTATTTCAAGTAATATTCAATATATAAGCAAATCATGGCAGCACCATCTTGAGAAATCAAATGTCTGCATCATTTCTGAAAACAAAACAAAACATTCAATGCCACTTACTGTTCTGTCTTCAAGGTACATTGTTTTTGACAAAAAATCTATTCCTATTGTTGCCTGAGGAGGGAAAAAGAGGAAAAGGTAATTGAGAAGTGCATAGCGGCGCAACACAGTTCCTGCCCCTGAATACCAAAACCCTGAAAAACAACACTGATGATGAAAAAGACAAAATAATCCAGACAGGATTTTGTTTAAAAGACTCAGTGTACACTGAGCATCAAAGGAAACATGCACTTATAAAAGCAACTGATTCAGACAATTATCATAAAAATGACACTTTTTGCTTCAGGTGCACCCAAATTGAAAGGAGAAGATATGGTCAATTTCAATATCTGTCATCGAAAGGGTTATATGGTAAAAGACAGTCTAGTTGCAACTGTGGCCACTGCCTGATGCCCTAAAAACCCTTCATCTCATTCATGCTTTGCGCAATATTGTCTGGGGTTGATTCTGTCCCATTCCTCTCACATAGCCTGGACAAGCACCGTCCACAAGACCTAGATGCCACACATCATTCCAGAAATGTTCCCTGGTGTTCAGCTCCGGTGAGTAGGGCATAATCTCATAAAAGTGACAGTCACATTATCATCTCATAAGAAAGTCCCTGTTTCATAAACAGCACGAGAACATACATTGTGCTGCTGGAAAATGATCAGGTCTGGATGAGCCCGCCAGAAAAGGCAGTAAGTTCGTTGCGAGGAATTGATCAATGTAGCGCTCAGCAGTCAGGTTGTCAGCAATCACTTGAGTCTACCACAGTCAGCCATGAATGATCAATCAAAAAGCTCAGATAATTTCATCATCATCTAAAATACGAATACTTCATTTTTCTGAAAATGTGAATGCATAACTAGGGATTTTTTTGGGATGATCAATACGGTAATTTGTCTGCCGCAGATACGCACAATTCTAACCAATTACTGTTACTAATAAAAACTAAATGGCTGCTGTGTTATTATTAAAAAGGACTTGATGAAAAGGAAGTTTACCCTGAAAGTACAATAGTGTCGAGTTTCTTTTTTTGTGCAGGGTTTTGTTCCCCACATGTTCTCACTGATAATATGACACATAAATGACTGTGACCAGCTGTGCAATCATAGGTTGTTACGTTGGTCCTGATCCTGCAATTACCCAACTTGGGTCTTAAGGTGTGACCTAAAATGTAGGTTGGGTGAGGGCTGCCTTTTCATCTTGGAAATGTTTGAACTTGACAAAAGGCAGCTGTGTGGCAGCAGTCCAGGATCAACCTGGAGCATAAATGTGAAAGGGCCTAGGACTTGAAGGCAAAGACCTGTGCAAACATGATTCAAATGTACACATCGTATGTTGAACATGCTTTATGACATGAACAACTCTGGATGGGAAAAAGACTTCTTTCAATAAATTCATCAATTGCAACAGCCATCAATTCCCAGACAGTCCTAGACAGTGACAGCAGGACTGAGCCTCCTTGGCCTCCTTATCAAAATCAGTGCTGAAACAATGTAAAAACAACAATGGACACAAAGCACAATAAATTTTATTAACTATAAGCCTACATAAAAAACTACTGGTGAATTAGCTACAGAAATGATCGGTTCCTCTGAAGGTTTATTTGTACTTCATTGCTCTCCTAACAAAACTAATATAAGTATGATTAAAATGGGAAACAAGATTAAAGAGACACACCCAAAGGAACAATAGGGCATACACTTACCTGGTAGGTGTTATCAAAACTGTCATACATGAATCGGGTGATCAATGAAGTTTTTCCAACTAGAAAAGAAGAAATTATTATACACCAGTAAGCTATTATGTAACTACTCATAACGAGTGATGATTTGAAAAAAAAACAAAGCACGCACACATAACATGGCGTCTAGCAATACAATTAATAAAGATCTCCGCTCCACCATATCACTGACAGCTCATCAATGTAGAAGGTGATTCTCCCAAGAAACCGATTTCACAGTTTTAGCATGGAGACAGTTTTAGATGACAATTTAATTAAAAGTGTGCAAAGCACAACAAATGTCACTGCCTTTTCTTTTTGCCAACAATTCATTAATTTAATCTGTGTACTGTGGACTCTAATCAGTTTGAAATTTGAACAAAGAAACAGTGTCTAGCTGCACAAGTTGCATTTGGAAAGACTAAGTAAGCCTACCACTTCTAAGCCAGTCAATGATTCAGACTGACCACAACGAATAAAGATATTACTATATCTTCACTGTGAAGTTACTGAAAAAAATTTAATAAAGCAGGATTAAGAAAACAGATGTCCTTTGTATTATACTGGTTCCTATAGCTCGCACACCAATTAACTGTTCTGAGAGAACGTATACACTGTAAATTGAACCTACCCCATTCTCCCTACTTTATGATGCTAACAGAAGGCACTTTTTGAATATTACTATTTAAACAGAATTCTGCATGAGCATCAGAGTAGTGCTGGCAGTAAAGTTTCTTCATAAGGGTAATAATAATTTTTAGGGTAAGTTATTCGAAAGCTCTAGACAATTTTATGAGCATATACTGTACCTGCTTCTAAAGAATGAACACCTTTGAAACAGCATTTCTGAAGAAGTAAGAGGATGGAAATTGCTGCAGGTAATTTCTCAAATGTGTGGAATTCCAAAGAATTGATGATGTGTTCGCTTATACAAAATACATCTTTGCAGCTTTGACAGATATAATCACCAGCATAACATTTTGCATCCTCTTCATTAGCTTCATGGATATGTTTTTGACCTCATTTTAAACGTACAGCTAGGGGTGGGCGGTAGAGAATGGATTTTGATGTTTACACAGGTTGTGCCGCCAGCATCGTCGCAAAACGGGGTTTGGACATTTCTGCCGTATTTTAGCTCCAATGATATTGTAACGCTACGGAGTTCACGCGGGCGCCCTCGCCGCTGCCGCATCAGGTCGGCCCCCCCACCGTTGGGCACTCGAACCTGGGCCTCCGGCGTCACTCAACCCAGCCTCTTGAGCTAAAGAGAGATCTCCCTTCAGCACAGCGGCTGTGGCCCCTGCTATCCACAGGGGAGGGCGGTGACGTCACCGCTCTGGTAAGCCAGCTCAGCTCTCGCCAGCAATGGAGGCCGTATGGGTTACACTCTCCCCCGCTTAACTTGCTGTCCTCGGCGAAGGGCTATCCCATCCCACTACTGACACCAATGTAACGCTAGGGGGTTCACGTGGGTTAATAATAACCTAATAGTTAACTCCAGACAACAAAAACTTACTATCCAAGTCTTTTAAAGTATGTTCTATTGGAATTCTGAGAAAAAATTATATATCGTGATATATATCGTTACCGTACAAAATTAAAATTATACCGTGATGTAAATTTTAGGCCATATCGCCCCCAGCCCTACGTACAGCCTTAAAATGTTGATGTTCTTAATAGTCTTGAAACAAGTCACAAAATAAGTTTTCAGAAGTACCAGGAACGTCAGAGAAACAAACCGTCAGCTTCTCCGGACACGTACTGTCGTAACGTGGTTCTGCAAGGAGTGAGAATAACAAAAAGTCCACAAACATTTATATCGCTATGAAGGAACGAGTCATAGGTTTATTCCATGCTGAAAAGAGAAGAAAGAAAACACAACGTTTCGGCCGTGGAGCCTTCTCCTCTTTTCAGCATGGAACAAACCTATTACTTGTTCCTTTGCAGCTTACCCATGCTGACGCAGCTACCCACCTGGATTTATAACTATTACTACTACATATGAGAACGAGTAAAGGCTAATTCCAAGCTGAAAAGAAGAAAGAAACCTGTTCTGGCTGTTAAGCCTTCTTCAATTGGAAATATGCTGAGTGTATATACAGTGACAACAAACATTAAAGTAACAACGGCAGGTCCTACTGTGATCTGTATAATAGCAGTATACAAGACTCTTCCCTACTAGTGTTGGGGCACACCTAACGGTCTAACTAGAAACGGAATATAATAATACAATATTATTCACGCTTTGCAACAAACTCAAAGTGCTGTACAACACACAACAGCAGCTAAAGCAAAGAAGAGTCATTGCAAAATGCTTCATTTTTCTAACTTAACTGACATGAAATGATTAGTTCTTTCAGAGTATGTCCCTTGATCATGTGTATCATCCTGATATTAATTTTGATGTAACTTCAAAATTAAAAGGAAATGAAGTGCTTATTTCCTTTTATTCAAACTCTTGTTTTTGCTTACCATAGGCTAAAGCACACGTCTACAGTTACAGACAAAGCACATGTAAAACAAAATTGCAAGAACAGGGAAATTTCTGTATATATTACTGAGAAAACTAATAGCTCTAAAGACAGAGAACCCTGTGTACAATAAAAAAGTATATTGATCTCATTTTATTTTTCCCCACTTGGCTCTGAAAATGTACTGATGCTGTATTTTTCCCCCCATTTCATAAAACACTAACCACTTATTGAAAATGTGGTTGACTCACACAAAACAGCAGCATAATTTAACATCTTCACTGAGCAGTCAGACAGACTTAATTTTTAGTTTTCCTCAACTTTTTCCATGTAAACATTAAACCTGTATTATCCGGCTATAGGAAAGAGGTTTCTCACTGACAAAAAAAAAAGTCTAAATTATTTTTTTAATATTACGGTTGTGATTTCACATACAGGGCAAGAGCAAGTATCGGTGATTATTAATAATAAAATAGCAACAAGAGAAAAGATAGCTTTTGCTCATGGAGATGTTACTCAATTCCTGCTATACTCCTGATCTTGATACATCATACTGGTGTCTTTTAAATGGCAAGACATTAAGGAAGGGCAGGAAAGTGATACAAATTACCCCTTGACTGTCACTGGTTGCACTGCAAATATGACCCAAGTATTTCTATAAAACAACATTTTGCCATCTTCACATTCAAATGATTAAAGATACTAACTATTATACAGTGTATATCGATTTTATAATCTACTGTGTTATTAATGTCCCAAGCAGTAATACAAGACTATTGACCTTCTGCTTGGTAAAATCAATCTGCTTACTATTCTCTTCTTGTCGCAGCTATTGTTCAAAAAGACCCCTTAATAAGTTCCTAGAATTATCTAGTCTTCGCCATTAAGTTCTGTGACCACGAGAAAGCCTTCATGTGCAATGAAAGTCTAAACTTACAAGTAAACTGAAAGATGACAAAACATGACAATTTCTTCTTCTTGATGAGGAAGCAAGCCTGATGCAAATGAATCATGTGGCACTGCAGCAGTCGTGAGGCTCTTATTAACTGTTTTTATCATTGTGGTGTGTGATTTGGGTTATCAGGGAAATACATGTGGTGCATGGATCCATACACCATTATATTCATGACATGAATAAGCCCAGCTACAGTAGGTATAGCAGTTATCTGTATCTGTAGTTGCAGATGAAACGGGTTTTCTCCTATAGGTGAAATGCTTTAGTATCCTTTGGAATATAAAGCGCTATATAAATACAATTAATCATTATAATCTAGAGTGTAACACTTGGTTTTGCTGTGTACCCACTTGGACCAAATCGATGTCCAAGTTAAACCATAAGCCAGGGACAGATGAAGTAAACCATTCCTGGCCATGCGGTACTGCTGGTCAACAGGCTCCGGGATCACACCCGATATTACGGCCATGGTGATCCAGACAGCTGCTCTCATTTCTCTCCAGCACTGCACCAGGTCCCATCCACGTGCTTCTCCGATAGCTAAGGCAACAGAACCTGAGAAACAGGAGTCAGAACAGCTGTCTCATGGCAAGTGGTCATGCAAAATCTGTACTGCTTCCATTACACTGAGGGGACAGCAACAGGTGACAATTGCATCAGAAAGGCAATCAGCAAGATGTGAATTATGAGCAACTAACTGAAGGTGAAAAGTTTGTGAAACTTGTTTTCTGTGAGGGACGGTTTCTTTTAAAAAAATATATAAAATATGCTTTGATATTTCTGTATCAATAAAAAGACACTTAGTTGTTAAATTGTGTAACAGAGCAGGGGGTGAGGGGTAGCCAACATTAAATTGCTGTTGGAGCTCCGGTTGTGAGATCGTTCCCCAATACCATGGTTAAAGCTATTTTGAAAACACGCTGAAAAATTAAACAGCTTGTGCTTCAGGTTTTTGGAAAGTGGAGTTCAATATCTCCAATAATAAACAATGAGAATATCTCCTTGCCTCAGCCACCAGGTCCACAAGCGTAACAAGATTAATATTTCACATTTCACTGTGATCTCTGCGATTTCACTGAAACAACCTGGTGTATTGCATGTCGTCAAGAGGGACCTGATAGATGTCAGTTTTGCTGGAATACTTTCTGGAAACAGTCTGCTAGAATTGCTTATTTAGTTATTCCTAAATAACCAAGTTATAATTCCCAAAGCTGTGTGATGTTACTTGGATTGCATCCTGTACAATTCAAGGAACAATAGACTCCATGGGACACAAACTGGAGGACTACAGGAGCTCTGATGCAGGCCAACAGCTTACTGCTGCTGCTACTCCAAAAAAACCCTTAATATGAAGCACGTGCTTCAGAACAGCAACTGTAGTGGAACCCAACACACACCTGTTTTCTACATTGGCTTTTTTTGTCCGGGACATCACAGTGCAGTTTATTCTAATACAAGAGTCCCAGGAATCCAACAACAGTTGATCCAAAAGGCTGAGTAGTATTTAAAATGAGGATTGGACTATACAAATGTGGTCCAATTATACTAATTACAGTATAGTTTTAGACAACCTGCATTATTAGAAAAAGAGACGATCTGTGGAATTAATAGCAGTGTTCATCTCAAAATTGTATTAAACATTTTGTGTAGAAGGAAGAAATTACAATTTAATTCATATCAAATAGATTTTTTTAACAGCGATCTTCTGTTTTGTCCTACACATAGATGGCAAGAAAGTTGCTTAGAACTACCAAGAGATTTATCCTGTTCTGCTTAAGATAGCTAATATAGAAGTAAAAAAACAAAGGTAAAATATTTTTTCCCTCTCATGAACAAGTCCCATGACATCTGCTCTCAATCTTGTGCATCAACCCATTTTATTTTCCATTCCTGACTGATCCTCCATACATAGAACAGTCTCTTTTTATACCATTTTTAGTAGTATCAGCCAAATTTCCCTGGAGTGTCTATAGCAAAATCCTCTCTAAAAATCAAAATAAGCTATCAGAGCCCTTTTGACCTCTGTGGTCTCACTCGAGACCTTGACCCAAGTGATTAACTACTACAACAGGCTTTTCTTCTGAAATGCTCTTCCACGATTGCATCACTATTAAAGCCCTCATCTGAAAAGGGCACACAGCCTTTTAAAAAAATAAAATAAAGACAATGCAACAGACATTTGGCTCAGGAGCTTTTTAGAGGAGTGAGAGCAAATACAGAACATTCCAAAGCACTGCTGCACCAGGTTCTTCACTGACAAATCTTTAAAATTAATACAATCAAAACTCACAGCACAGCAGCTCACTTCAAATTGCACTTCAGCATTGTTGGGAATCGCATAAAAATATCTGAATGGCTTTGATTTAGAAAAAAAATAACCTGACTTGCAGGAAGTGATCATCTAATAACGTGGCCCAGGGAGATCATATTGTCTCCTTCAAATACCACAATATGTTCGCCACATCATTGCTTTTGATGCACGAAGATGTATAAAGATTGCAAAGTAATTTCTCTTGTGAAAATAGTTCTTGGGTATCTATCTGGAGTCATTTTCTTTAAATCAGACATTTCAATGAGTTCATATTTTAATCAAGTGGAGTTCACGTTTGTCATATGTACCTGAGTTCCTCGCATGACAAATGACATAACATTAACATAGAAAATGACAACACATTTTGTATAAATATTACTTACCTGTTCCCAATGTAGTAATATTCAGTATAGTATTTCTTGATTAGCAGCATTTTGACAGTCCTACAGAGGTCAATCCTGACTCATGGAAAGGAACATTAACTGAAGCAATAACACTAAATTAATTTGCCTATATATCAAAGCACAAATGGACATCCTTTATTTTCCAAGTTTAATATTTAACTGAAACGGTACTTTAACTTTTTCCTTAGTGGTTTTAAAGTACACCAATGAAACGTGATATTTAAAAAATTACTCAACATTGAGATTTTTAAAAAAGTTTTCCATTTCTAAAGAAAAATCAGAGAGGAGAAAAGAGTAAAACTGAACGATTCATTCAGTGTTAAATGGGTTTTCGATAGTTACACCACAGAAATTTTCCCAGGGCCTGTCATTTAAACCATTGCCTCTATTATATTAATTCCTTTATTTTATTACTAGGCTACTTTCCTTGTCATTTACATAATGTCCAAGGACATTAGGTATCCCTTTTGAGCATTGGACTTTGGAAATGTTACTTGAGAAATGTAAATTCAGCGCGAATTTCACTTTTAAAATAATTGAAAAACAATTTCCCACACTTGATGCCTCCCTAAATAATGCAGTCAGAGAACTTCAACATTCTTCTCTGCTAGCATCTCTTTAAAAAAACTTTGGGTGAAGCAAATCCTAAATAAAGGGATTGCTACCCGTCTGCTTCTCATGAACACAAAATTATAACTAGTTGGCCACTTGCATCTGGATTACATCTGTCAGAGGTGTCACTGTAGAAATCTCTTACCATTCGGCTTCAATGGAAATTGATCTTTAAAAAAGTCTTCACAACAGACAGTGAAGGAGAAAGCCATCGTCACTGCTGATAATTTAAAAAACTAGGATGCCTCTAGTAACAGAAGCAAATTACCAAGTGGTAGAGAATATTTAATTTTTATTCAGGATTTTATCCGGATTTGAAAATTACTATCTGTTTATATAAAGTACAAACATCATAACTCCTTTAGCAGTTCCCTATTGTTTACTAAATTAGTTAGGTCTACATGATGTTACCGAAGAAGCTGCTGTATAAAAGCAAAAACAGGATAGACAACAGTAAAATATTCAATGGAAGTACCTCATGAGCATTAATAATATTAACCAAAAATTAAAAGAAGAGATTTATCAAGGCCTCAAACAACCATTCTTAAATGAGGCTCTATGTTCCCAGTTACACAGCAAATGGCTCTTCTGTTACTAGTGACATTTTAAGCATATAAATGATCTACGCACATCAGTAAATAAGACATTTGCAGAAGACTGTCAAGGAAAACTACACCCAAAAACTATTCCTTTTCTCTTATTAAATATGACAGCATCTTTGAAGAACGTATTGACAAACAGCCAAAACCTTTACTTATTGAATCATACAGGGTTTCCTTGTGTGCTTTTATGCAAATCCTGCATGCCTTAGTTCACTGTAAGACAGTACTGGACCAAACCCATCTGCAGCACCTAGGTTCAAGGAAAACCGTGTTGATTACTTCACATAATATTGCACATTTGTGCTGCTCCTTTGAATCTGCTGCTTTGTTAATCAGACATGACACATTGCAGGAGGTGTAACAACTTCACTGCGCCATAACCCAGAATCCTGGTGTTAATGTGACTAAAAAGACCTCACGCTGTGCTTTCTCTGGACATGCCCAGGGGCTGAGACAAGCCAGCGTCCCATGGAGACTCTCCACAATCCACTGTGTCTGCAGCCCTACCGCATGCATCACTGACACACAGGCAAAGGCTGGTGCGATGGAAGAAGGCCCTTATGAATATTTATTAGCAGACCATGTTGCAGGATAGAGGGATTGAGTGCAGGATAAAAAGGCACTGGAGTAATGACAGCTTCAGTCCTTCCCCCATAATCCCTCCTCTGTAGTACGTCATCCCATTTGTTCAGAAACAGGAAGAAGCAGGAGCCATTTACAGCAGATGATAAGGGCAGCTCGCAAAATCGCCTTCAAAAAGTGAATGTGAGGAATCATCCACAAAGACATGAGCGTTAAGCTCTTGAGGAAAGGTTCACTCTATTCTGCACAGAATTCTAATTTTCTTGTAGATGCACTGATTGCACTGAAGCCATGGTCTCTTTTCCCAGAAGACACCATTGTCAGGAATAGATGGCAACAAAATTGCAGATAAGCCTTGACACAGCATCTTCCAGACATAGGAGCTCTCCACATTGCCACTCCTGGGGTTTTGTGCATGCATGACCGGGACTGGAAATATTTTGAGCATCTTGATGCGAGACAAGTGCGAAAAAAACACAGTGAAAAGTTAAATTAACATTAACTATAGGATGCAGACAGCTGTTTGTTTTTAAATCGAGGAGGGTTTGGGTCTGTAACTCACAGAGGCCACATCGTTGGTCATGGCAAAACAAATGCAAGTCAATATACTGTACTACATGATCAAAATGCACATGAAACAAATAATTTGATTTAAAAACTTAAGAATTAAAACCTTTCCTTTCTTCCCACTCTTAACACAATAGGGGATAATTCACATGGATATCCATATTCATTTATAATTTGCGAATTAGAGAGGTCCAGAGAGGTCTTTGCCCTGGGCCTGTTGCCCTCACGCAGAAATACTGTATACATAAACTTTAAGCAAGCTTAATGGGGCGCTAATCCCTGCAATTCCACCATAATAAACAATTTTGTTCTACATCTTTGTTAAGCGCCGGTGAGCTGAGGGACAATAAAACAACTGAGGCACCAGTCATCTCCATGACTGGCTCTTCTGAAGACCCTGTGAAGGAATGAGAACCTGTTGGGGTTTTTTATTAATAGCTTGCCAACCCGCTCATAGAAATCGTGGGTGTTCTTTCTTCCCAGGCCTTGAGGGCGTATGTCTGCTGCACATTTTAGGCAGACTAGTTTAATTAAATTTAAATGTCATTACTTCTTTGTCACAGCAGACATCAGAGAATCTGCTGCAATGAGTGTGTGATTAGTCCCAGCAGCAGGCTCATTAAACGAGTAAACTGTGTTATTTAACACGGCGCTTTGGAACACAAATGAGGCTGGAGACAATGAAACTGGAATTTTATTTTCTGGCATAAGAAGGGAAAAAATGTTGATTGCAATTTTTTTCCCCTCAAAGTTAGTAATATGAAAAAATTCAGAAACGAGAATCCAGAAATTTATTTTTAAGAGATCCAGTCACATACCTAATTACAGAACGTAATTCATACTCTCTCTCACTGTGATCAATTAAAGTAGTTGATGACTTTAAAACATACCATGCTGCGCAAGGTCTGGATAGTTTCACAATCCTCCTGGATACAGTTCAGGAATGATTATATCTGAGAACGTATCACCCAACTACATCAACGGAGGAATTTAATAAAGCAAAAGTAAAAGGTGTAGCAAGGCATTATGATCATTATGCAAGCCAACAAACTACGTTTCACTGCAGTTAAGAAGACTCACAGATGAGAGTTAAGAAAGCTAAGGTAAAAAAGAGCCTTACTTTTCAAAGGAAATTTACCATAAAGAATAATAGCCAAACACCTGGATTCATTACATTGCAGATGCTGACATGACCTACTTTAGCAAGCCTGCAGCACTTGAAGGAAAACAACACCTTTGCCTAATCTAGCTGAAGAACAAAGTATCAATGTGAACAAATGTGGAGAGGCTAGAAAATTCCACTTCACACTGTATCACACACAGGAGCTCATCATAAACACATCCCACTGGATATGAGGGCAATGTGGGAATCCGCTTTAAGCATCATTAACCAATTCACAATACAATGGCACGCTTTTGACTTTCAAAATGTGCACACCGGTCAAAAATCAATGCAGAATTTGTTTATTAAAAATATTATGAATTATAGCCAAGAACCTGGCTATTCCTTTCCCACTTTCTGACACTGGTTGTGAAAATCTGTGTATCAGGACATTCCCAGCACTAGAGAATAGATGGCTTAAAGGAGAATTGTATAGAAGGCAGTGATTTGCAGAGGGCTTCTAAAATTAAATCCTCCGGTGTGTGGACAACTACACGGTCCAACACTGCAGTATACTGTAGCTTTAATAAGGCTCCAGAGGGTGTGTGGAGATGGATTCCAGCTGAAAATGACTTTTTGTCACACTGATGTAGGGGAGGATATTTCACTGCACAGCTGGGGCATATAAACCATCTAAATACAGAGCACGTTAATGGGCTCTGCAGTTTCTTCTTTTATGTGATGCTTTCACACGGCACCAATTTAAAACACAAAGATGTTTTTTAACGATAAAAACAAGCAATCAATTCAATTCACTGGGATAGATAGCAGCATTTTCTCGATATTCAAACTTTGGTGGAGAAAGCAGAATATATTAATCACGTAAGAGTTACCCAAATATATGAAACACCATCTCCAAGTAGGCATAGATAGTAGATTCCTGCTAACATGTAACCTCTCTGTTCATGATCATGATCGAGAAACAAGTTCCAACAGTATCAGGAGATACTCAGTCCCTTCATGCGGTCTTATTTAAAGTTAATCTTGCTGTATGAATGACACTTCCTAACCAGACAAGTGTAATTTCAGGCTTCTCTGATAACACAGCAGCTATCCACTCTTCCTCCCAGACTGCCTAATTATATGCAATGTGAGAAAGCGTTTTGCTGCTTCACACATACAAATATATGTATCCTTTTCTCCCCTTAACGATAATTGTAGCCTGTAAATGGTTTTATTCTAGAAAAACCTAGGTGATTTTAGAATGGTGATAGAATCATTGACAAAACCTCCACTGTGCATTACCGTGTAGTACAAAGCCTATAGCAGATACTGTATAATAGCCAGCATACATATTAATGGTTTAGCATCATGATTGATCCAAATAGTGGATGTGCCTTATAAATGAACATGTCTATAGATAAATTATAATTAAAATATTTATTATAAAATAGATTATAATATTATATGGATTATATATAATGGATTATATTTTTTTAAAATACAACACTTCATAAACAGATGTTTTCAAAGAAAGGCTTGAGTACTGTGTAAAAAATAAGCAGTTATTTTGAATCCTTTAGAGATTTCAGAGTTCACAATTCAACATGATTTTCGAATGGCGTGTTTCACATACTGAAGATCAGTGGCCATGCTACCCAGGAAATTGACAGTATAACTACACATCCACAATTTAATTATTTAAAATAACATTTCCCAGAGGAGCAGGAAACCAACCTACGTTAACAGTGCTACAGTTATAGTGTGCTGGAACAAACAGCACAAATCAACAGTCAGAGGCAGAAAGAAAAAGCCTGTGTTTGATTACATTTTCATTTTTTACCCAAATCTACTGAAGGCAGATAACAGAAATTCATGGGCTGATGTATTCAGGGGAATTTTAAATATCAGATTATGCACTCAAGGTATGATTATAACATTGATTTTGTAATCAATGTTAATCAGTGAGGTTTTCTAAAAAACAGTCAAATAGATTTGTGAACACAGTAAAGTTAAAAGTCCTACAGTTCTGTTTTTTTTACTCCTCAAGCATTAACATATTTGTAGGGTTCAATAGGCTATGTAATGCAGTGAGTGAAAGAAAAAAAAATTAAACATTGTACATTTTCAAAATTACTTACAGAAGGATTTGCCATTTGATTATGTATTGTTTCTAAGTCATGACCCGTCATGATTCTAAGTCATGATCATAACCTGTAAATCATAAAAACTCTCTGGTATCAAAGACAACATGTAGCAGAGAATTGCTGAATCTGACAGCTTATATGAAGCACACATTCTTCGTAAAATTATCAAAAGAGGTGTATGGTGTGAAAAAACATAACCAATATTTTGCTGCTATTTTTGATTTTTGTTATGTACTACAAATACTGTGAACAGAGGCATGGAAATCAGAGAGCCATAATCCTACTTTAAAATCCAGAAAACTGTCATCTAATGGAGATTTGATTCACTCAGCATAAAATTGGTTTGACCTTCCGAGATATTAAAAAGATTGTGTCACAGTGGGTTTCAGGTAAAGCAGACAAAAAATTAGAAAATGTTATTTTAAAGGTTAATTTCAATAATGGAATAATATTTTAGGTAAAGATAGATGATACAAAAGCAAAAAACATATGAAGATGTCCAACTGTTGTTACATGGAAAATGTCTGCATTAAAAATAAAATGTCAAAATGTAAATAAACATTCAGATAATACAAGCAAATTTCTAAATCTCAACACTATACATGAATTTGTGTTTTTGCAAAATGCAACATTAAGAAGGAATGGAAATGTATATACAGGACTCTTCTGAATCTGTAGTAAAAAGCCAAGGGCAGGTGAAATGTTGTATGTATGAAAGTGTTCAGTCATTTCATCCCCTAAAACAGAAATCAAAACCTCTTTCAGTGCTTGTATGCAGGTCCTTGTCTACTCTAAGTACCATTGAAAATCCTGCACCATTGCAATGGCCTCCAAAGCATTTTATTCATTTGAGTTCTGAAATTTGCAGTTTCAGGACATGATGGAAAATACGCAGGGTTTCTGAGGCGAAACACTGTCTTTAGAGTCTGTTTTCAAGCACGCAGTCCTGATGTAAAAAGATTTAACCATCCTTTGACTCTCAAGGTCGGACGCAAGGCGCTCTGTATTGCTGACACTCACGGCAAGTGGTTTTCTGTCTCTCTCCCCCCTTGCCCCCCACTGCTGCCTGCCACAGTGGAAGTCCCAGTCACAGGCTGACAATACTCGCCTCTACACCAGGAAAGCAAGTAGCAATTAGAGAAACTTTAGGTCCATGTTGTGCACTCGTGGCATCATCACTATGGGCCATTTCCAGCTTCTGCAGACAAAAGTCTAACAGTACAATTTAAGGAGTAATGCTACTGTAAAAACACAGTTTTGGAAAAAATGTCAACTTTCCCGATCACGGGAAACTAGGATTTCATACCTCTTCGATACATCTAGGATAAATTTAAATGATCTAGAACGTCAATTACTGCCACTCCCTTCACAAATGGACCAGTTCAGAAAACCCCAGTATCTGCTTCTCGGTACACTCTTGACAAGGAACCGGTCAGTATGCCTTGGTTTTCTTCTCAGCATTGCGATTTTAAGCTGCCCCCTTTTCTCTTTCTTTCCCAGCAACTTTTAATTATTCAAAAGGACTGCTGCCAATTTATAGGCCTATACCTCTATGCGAACTTACACCCACTCCCTGCTGAGCTTCTCCACAACTGGACCAGGCACCTCTCAAAATATTCCAGCCTGCTCTCCCGAAAGTGAATTTCCTCTGGGGCAGCAAAGCCGCCGTGTTTATTACCTGCCTTAGCTGCTTAGCTGTCCTTTTCCCCAGGGCTGGTTTATTCTGTTTCCACTCCCATTTCCTGTGTAAATTTCCACACCGCGGCTTCCAATAACTACAATGGCAATGCTGCATTCTTACAAGACCTCCTTTCCCCCTGTGCTGTTCTTCGAAACAAGCCCATCACAGAAAGAAGGAAGGAAAGGCATTCCTCAGACAAGCCTTACCTGGGCTCAGCCAGCAAAGGGGCTCCCACAAACACATTTATACACGTTCGTGTCAGCCATAGCTTACAATTTTAAAACCGAGAACGTTTCAGTGGTTTGAAAGCACAGGGAAAATTTGATATCTGCCTGGGTCAAAGGTTGCTGCAAGATTTGTGCATTTTCACTAGACATGCGTGCTGGCTCTCATGAAACCTAACCATTTCCTCATATTGTTCAACGGATACTGGTGGCCAAAAGAGAAATACCAGGATAAAAGTCCTGATTGGATGAGACAGAACAAGATAAGTTAATTATCCATCACTTGCGTTAACTAGTAGATTGGAAATGGTGCTTCAGAGTCTTATTTCCAGTTTTTGTTAAATTTCAAATGCTTTATTTTTCAAGTATTCCCTCTCTGCAGGCCTCAAGAGTTCTCAAGTCGTCTGGAGTGTCAAGAACTGTGGGTGTTCGTGAACACAGTTCTGAACACCTCAGACATTCATTTCCCCCCAAACTGCATATTACTTGGAAAGGGGTTTAAATGGACTTAAGGAAACAATGCATTGAAAGGAGGGATTAGCTAACTGATTTTGACATTTAAGCAGTCAGTAGTTTACAGAGCTGTCAGACAGGTGAATACTGGAATTGATGACTGGTAAAATCTCATTCACATAGACAATGCTAAAATGAGCCTTTTAGGAAGGCAGAAAGGAGAGAAGTGTTTGCAGGCAGTGAAATTCTAATGATCTATTTTAGAAATATCTCTTAAGATCTCTTTTAAATATTCTTAAATAATACATGGGCTCTCACATGGTTTGTTAATGTCAGCTGGTAATCATACCAATAGCAGAGACTTCTACATTGTAATGTTTGACTTAAAATGTGGAATATAAGTACTTCAATAAGTAATTACATTCCACACTATAAGTTAAATAGCATAGCTATCACAAAGAAATTACAGACTTTGTTGAGAACCAAGTAAGGATTACACTATCATGAAAAACTTTTAGTGATTAGAGTACTGCCTTTAATTGGGTAACGATTATAATTCAATACTTTAGTTCAAGTAGCTCAAGCATTTGTTTTCACAGCACAAAACAGACACGACAGCGGTTTAAAATGGTATTGTATAATTTATTTTACTCTGTTCCTAAGCCACCTGTTATCAAAGCTCATTCAGCTATTACAATTTCCATACTAGCACTAAAGGAACTAAGGTTAGGAATCGCCTGGAGAATCGTTTCTGATCCATATTCGCTTTAATGTCTCTGTTCATGGCAGAACCAGCAAAGGTATCCTCCAGGCAACTCCTAACCTTTTCACAGGTCTAGATTTGACAAACTCAGTCTGGGCTTAACTCTGACACTGTTCGCTTAGGAGAAAACCCAACAGAAGGGATAGACAGGTGTTTCTTTAGTTATGCATTACACGTTTGGCAGCTTTGGTTGCAACACTCGAAGAATGAGTCAGAGACATGCAAATCCTGCTGATAACGAAGGTGGGGAATGCAACAAGAGGTCCAAACATTTAAAAATCACTCCTTATCCTTAATGTGCCCTCCTAATGTGCAACACCAGGAGAAGAATTTATCGGTGCAAAGAGAAATAATTTTGTACAACAAGAACTTCTCACACATTGTCACAAAGGATCAAAGAACATACCCACAGTTTATTTACCCTTTCTAGTCTACATCAATAAATCAAGGCTAATAAGTTTTAAAAAAGATATAGATAAAAAATAAAATTATTTGCGCAAAGCTTCTGTCATTTTTCCACAGGCTCCCAGTACTTTGGTGTATAAAATCCAGGTTAGAAAGAAACTACAACATCTTATCTCATATATACAGATATTGAGAACAAAAAAGTTATCACTACCGCAACAAATCCTCAAAATGATCATCAGGAAAGTGACGGCATATTGCAGGTTAACTGAGACTTTTATTAACTGAAGCTTTTGAGTGTCTTCATGTCACATATCATGCCAGCCCTTCCCACAAATGTTCAATATGGCGAACAGGACATCTGCAGCACAACCGGCACATTCTCTTCTCGCAAGAAAGCCAGTGTTACAAGATCAGAAAGAGGACATGCATTCCATTAGGGTGAGTCCAGAAGAAGTACAGCAGGCGAGGTCCCAGGACTTGATCAATGTAGCACCCTGCAGTCAGGCTGCCATTAATCACTGTAAGTGGAGTTCTGTAGCAATCAGACACTCCTGCCCAGACCATCACACTCGGACCTCCCCATCGATCTGTACGTTGTACACAACAATTAAGAGTAGCGTTCCACACGTACACGATGAAGTCAGTCAATATGGTCTACACAAAACCTTGATTCACTGCTAAAGAGGATTTGGCACCACTGCTGGTGAGTCCAACTGAGGTCCTGGTCCTACATATCATTGACACAAAGGCATTTTCCTCTTGATATTGGGGCATGGAGGCTTCTTAATATTCAACAGAATTAATCTTGCCAGCTGTGCTCTCACTAATGCGACGATTTTGTGGCTATGAAGCAAGTATACCAGAGCCAATCACGGAAAGATGCCAAAATTCTTTTGTCAAGATGCAAAACCTGTATATTTTGTATTTTTTCTGTGTACTATACATACAGAAATAGAGTGATGTTTCTTTTGATGCTCAATATGTATTATACACATATAAAATGTGTAAATGCAACCTCTTAGGATGAGAGGATGACAATGTTAAACTTCTGTCCTGGGGCTTTTCACTCCCTTTATGTTCCTATCAAAGTGTAATAACATATTAGTGCTGCCTGCCAGAAGACTTTCAACCCACCACAATGCAGAATTATGCAGCTTCAAGATTTATAAATAATACAGACCACAGGTTACACAATGCTAAGAAATATGTATTCTTCTGAGAGGTGTCAATACAAGGCTCATGTCATAAATCACAAATGGAGACACAGTTCATTTTAGTCTTTTTATGGGGAGTAACAAAGAAAAATGACACAAATGGATGGCAACTAGGGATGACTAAGAAACTGTTCCCTTATAAAAGCTACTAAATTAAATCAAAAGCATTTCTGTACAGAGCTCAGAATATGTTCAGGGTGGAATAATGTCTTTAAGCAGCACAAGATCTTCACAGGTCAAAGGCAATACACTTAATATAAACATTTGACTGATTTTGGAAGGTACAAGTCTTTCTTTGAAACACAAAGTCCAAGAGAATACATAAGGCATCAAATATTGAGAATGATCCTAAGTGTCAGAAAACTATGATCTCATACACTGTATACTAATTAATCCTTACCATCAAAGCACAGAGGTCCAGCACAAAAAGCACTGCATGTTAGGTAATCATGTAGATAATGTGGCAGCTGTACTTACAGAAGAAAAAGGCACTGATCTAATCACAGCAAGCCTTAATACTTTTCACAGGGTTTATGAATATTTGAAATGCAAAGGGAACTACTTTCTGAACAAAGGAAATATTTTACATACACTTTGCGAGCACAATTTCACTGAAATTAGATTTCTATTCTTTAAAAAAGGTTTTGCAACTATTTACAGAATTACATTGCTATATAGAGAGAAAAAAAACAGAAAAACAGTCTACATTTGACTACTGATTGCAGTAATTTATGAGCTTCTCAAAACTGAGAAATCTGTACAATATACAACCAAGCATCTGAATTAAACCACCTGTTCCATGACAGGCTCAATCCAAATTACTTTACAACTGCTTCATGCATCTGTAGTCAGTACTTATTACTTCTAGCAAACATAGTAGACATTTTATGCAATCAGACCTTAATTAGCATGTAGAGTCTTAGACTGACTTTCTAATTAAAATGATCTTAAATAACATAGCTTTCCTATATGATTATGTCATCTGTACAATCTAGACCTGAGCTAGAAAAACACTGTAAATACAGTACTTGTTTAAAAGCATTTAATGGAAACACATCCACTGCAATTGCAGGGAAATTGTTTTTCTGCATCTCTGGTGCTCATGGACATGCTCTCCACACACCTCCATAATCACTACAATCCGCCTTCTAATCCCACTGTCCCAATCGCCTGATTCCTTTGTCCACATTATAATCCCCAATTTTCCTGATGTCCCTATTTCCCCCAGGGCACGCAATGCTTTGAAATACACATTGCTAGTAGTACCGGCGAGTCAACAGTCAGAAGGGGCCAAGCAGAAAACCTCAGAAGAGAGACTTTACTGAATAAGATCTGAGCTGGAACCTGGGACATCCTGGGCGTTTCATACAACTCTGCTGCCTGTTCTCAGTGGTGATCAGTTTTAAAAACTGCTCAGATATTTTAAATATATATTAATGCATGTCAGTGTAGTGGAAAAAGTAATATCTATTTGCAGTGATTAATGAGGAGTTAACTATTCTGAGGACAATTTATCTAAAAAGTTATCAGAGCTGGCACAGCATTAACTTTTAGTTAAAAGTAATTCTCTGCCACATCTTTCTGTGGTTTACTGAATGACTGCTGGGTGACTGGACATAAAAAAATACACATGCTATATAAAGAACTCAATGATCTTAATTTTAATATTCCTTTAGACCTGGGGCTAGCACCTTCCTTTATCTCACTTTCAATCTCAGCGCTTCACTGCTGAGATCATCCTCTGTTCTTTATCATTTGTTATACCAACATTTTTCACTGGACTCGGTAAAATCAAAAGACAGCAAATTTTCAATAAAAGACCAATAAAGGAATCACTTTCTTTTCTGGGGTTCTGCCCCCTAGGACCATAAGAATGTAATCTGATGGGCTGCAATACACTTCTTTTTCTATCACCCTGCAGTTTTGTTTTTAATGTAAACCAAAATTATTCATCCAGAATAAATACTGCTGCCCCTCAGGAATTCTATTTTTTTCTGTCAATTATTCCAATACAGTGGTGCCAAGCTGGAAAGGCTCCAAACAACATGATGCCTCAAAGACTGAACAAACTATAGGTGGAAATACATTTTAAACTTTACATTAGTAATGGAGAATGCGCTCGTCATTTTATCTCAACTTCCAATGGCTAAAATGAAAATTCTGCTTCACATAAGTTTCATTTTATATAGTGTTACTGCTGTAGTTCTATTGATTTGTTTTCCTGGCCCAAAAAACAAGACCATTTCCTTATAGGCTGGGTATACAAATATAAAGGGGGAACTTTTCAATAGTCAGATATATTTGATTTATTGGAATTAAGATGATTTTTCTTTATTTTGAAAAAAGGAAAAATGAATTCTAAACTTGCTGCTACATATCAACTGTACAAAGCTGTTCTCTGGGGGCATATTTCAAAAAGAGTAATTTCATTTGAACCAGTATGCAATTTGTGCTGGAAACAAAGGAAGTTATTTTGATTTTTTCCCCATCTCTGGTAATTTCAGATAGATCCTGCGAAGTAAAATCAGTAGCAAAGACCAAAAGCACTCAACAATTAGTTATACAAATTCCCACAATGTGAAGCTACTTCATTGTAATGAAACCGAAAAAGAACGTTTCAAAATGCAGACTAATTTCACATAGAAAATTATTAGAAAATTAATTAAAAACAGTGAAAGGAGAAATAAACGTCCTGAAAGGGATTTTTTTTCATTTAACTGAATGAAACACTGCGTTTTCAGCTAAGCTCTCTTCAGCAGACATTTAAGAAGCCATGAATAAAGAGCAGTAATTTCTCATCCAGGGATTTATTTCACACATCAAATCTTTATTTTCCCTTTTATCCTTGATGGAATTTTAATTTACCTCTGCCCTCACACCACCATACAATAAGCGCATCTTTTTACACCAAGTCTTTTTCTGTTGTGTTTGACTTAAGACCAATTTTTAAAAATGCAATGCAAATCACTTGCAGAAATAAAATGAAAAATCGATGACACGAGCTTGCAATGCAAGCTTACCATGACATAAGCATAGCCATCCTGCCTTCTAACTCATGAATTATTTTTACATATCCCAGTGTGGCCTGTCTTGTAAGCAGACAAACTGTGCATAAAATATAAACTAATTCTGAGACGGTAAAACATTTTAAGTGATGTAATTCTACGATCACAGGGTGGATATATTCCCTTATTTTCCTTTACTATTCTGTCAGATGTCTAAACCTATATACTGATCCAAGCAATCTAAAACAGTAGACCTATGCCATCTCACAGTCTGTGCAGCTTCATATCCTTATAATGAATAAAGCCTCAGTCTCAGTCTGAAGACATTTAATACTTAAACAGAACGTCTTTTAATACATACTGATGTATAATGAAAACTTAGCAGTTTATGATTTACAGCAACAGCTCATTAAGTGCATAAGGTTATTTATATCCAAAATTATGAGCAGAAAGGTTTGTTGATTGAATCATGTCATTTCTAAAGGTATAACAAAATACTGAGCTCAAGACATGTTCTTACATACAAACACTGTCAAAATGTGCTGATTACTTGGTATATAACGCCAAACTGCCAACATGAGATGATTAAGACTTTTATTTAAATGCATAAAATAATAAGAATAAGAATTTTATTTAAATGCAAGAGCAGCAAAAGGAATGACTGGAGTAATGACAATGCCTTAGGTGCCCCTGGCAAGATAGAAGGAAGCCTGTCTAGAAAAGAAGTCTCCAGGTGTACAATATATTCAGGTTCAACCATCAGCCGTCTAGACCAGAGAAAGCAGGAAACTGGAAGTGCGAGGAACAGTCCCGTCCTGGAAGGTACAGGGTCACCACAAGGGCCAAGGACTGTGTTATCCACCCGACACATCTTTGCAATCATTTTCAGACTGCAGTAGCGAGGAAAAATAACCCGTGTGTCAGCAGAATGACTGTAGCTCACTGTCTACATGAAAATGATCTAAATGCCCTGAAGTCCTTCAGGAGTAATGTTGACAGCTGAGAGACAAAATTGCCATCGCCTTTTGGTCACTGAACACTTGCGCTGGCAGCAGAGAGAGGGCTGGAGTGTGTCATTCACCAAAGAAGGGCATTTTGCCCCTAACAGACCTGCCAGAAGAGCATGTGTGTGGAGACATCACAGTGAGTGTTATACCGACTCCTGCGCTGTTGAAACCCACCGATAGGATAGAGGAAATGTGAAAGAATCTCCATGGTGTAGAAATTGGCAACCTCAGAACTCAGAGATGCATTGACCAAGTCCTAGAAACAACAGTTTTTACGCTCTTGCAAGTCAATCTGAACAAAATGCAGATTTTCCAACAGGAGACCATAAGAGCACTGTAGTGCTAGGATTAGAATGATATGTCTTCAAGAAAGCTATACTGAGCTCTAGCTGATATTAACATTCTTTTTTTTAGTTTGACTGCTTGTCGCATTTCATATCGAAAACGTTTCATGATTCTTTGATCTGAATTTTGTAACAATTTCTTGGATTTTGTTTTCATATCTATGTTTAAGAAATTCAACCCATTAGTCCTCGGTGATGCAGTGTTTCACAGATCAACCTCAGCAGTTCAGGAAAAATGTGGGAAATTTGGAAAACGTGTTTAATTGCACACTATTCATTACACTGTTCTTTTATTTTGCATTTAGCACTCTGGGAAAAGAACATCAGAAACCAGTACTGCTAGATGACTTCACATTATATGTACAGAAAGCACCAGGTCATTCTAAATCTATTCTCTTTATCAAAGTACCAGAGACATAGGTATCACTCAAAAAGGCAAAAGATGGCAATATATTACCAGGCAATGCTGTGGATAGTGACACAGTGTGACTGGACAAGAAAACACTCAGTGAGATTCTCTAATCAATGAGCTACTAATAACAAAAGAGAATGGATTCCTCCTGTTCAACATTTTTTCCAGCATTTGGAGGATGTCATACAGCGAAATTATTCTAGGGTGTAAAATGTTACTGGACTGTGGAAGGTAATCATCTGCCTGTATCAGACTGAGCTGCAGATATATATGTATACAGGAAATCACATGAGCAAGCAAGCACAACTACAACTGTAAAAGCAGCTCTAGCAATTGAACATACACTTGTGGAACTACACAGCTAGGCAGTAACCAGGTTAAACCCAGGTAAACTTTTTTTTCCCCATCTCTTTCTCTACCCTATACACCTTTCAAGCATGATTAACAGCGAGGTGAAAACAAAAGAAAACTGGGAAAAATCTTGAGTGTAACATCAGTGATTTATAACTATGAAAGCAATTCCCCTTTTATAAAGCAATTACTGTGACCTATTTTCTGTGTGGAACATGGTTGACACTGAGGTACTTTCAAGGCTCCAGGCGTGAACTCAGAAACTCAGCCCTGAGAACCAGATAAAAGCAGCACAGTCTTTATCTGAGGCACCCTTTTAATTCAAGAATCAATAGCATTTTGTGTTGTAACTTGCAGTTCCACTTCACAGTATAATCGTTCCCCATTTCTGAGTGTGCAAACATCAGACGACATAGTCACTGTATTGGGTCAAAATGTCCCATGAAAACTATGCTGAAATTCTACCTAGTGCAGTTTTATCGGATGAAATTGCATCGGCATGTGTACCTATTTCCATTAAAATTAGTATAAAACAGCAGAAGAGAAAACATGACCTGCAAATTTCATTTTACAATTTACCCTTGACAGGAATTCAACATGACTGTGCTGTAGAAGCACACATTTGAAAAGGCTCAAAGACATCTGTAACACAAGACACAAGTAAAAACTTTAGTGAGCCAGGATAAATATCTGAGCTATAGATTTACTGACAGCTTATGCACAAACCATGCTGAATACATCAATTAATATAAAAAGTGAAACTGCTTCAGTATATAAATAAACATTTTCAACTAAATACAACTGTACAATGAATTTACAATTAGTAATTACATAAAAGCTTGTATATGTAGGACTTATTCTAAACTATACAAATCTCAGTTGTTTCAATAACACATAAATCAAAGATGTATTGTATTCATGGTGTTCCAAGAAACCTTGTGAGTCACATTCAGCTCCACAAATGAAATGTTGCAGGAAAATAAATATTACCCCAACCTACCACATACATCTATTAAAAACAAAACATAAAAATAAAAGGCTATTAGTGGACAGAAGAGTTCTTGAGTAGTTGATATAGGTTGTCCACTCATAAAGCTTGTATTTAAATTACAGCAATATCTCATTATGCTGAAAAGAGATACACATATCTGAAGGAAAAATCTAATCTAATTATTTTGCAGCAAATACTGGAATGTTTCAAAGATTTTATATTGCTGAATTCCTCATTTAAATAGCACTTCTGTCATGCTGAGTATGTCCTGCTCCAAAGCCTCCAATGTCTATCTAAAATAAATAATTCATTATCAATCACATCTAGCTGGCTTAGTTTCAACAACTCCTTGCTTCACCACTGCAGATAAAAAAAAAACATTTATCACTGCTGTTCAGCTTAACAAAACAGCTTTCCAATATACAGCCAATGACACCCAGAAGCAGATCAAAAAACACTGCAATGAATGTGTATCAGATTACCAAAGGCTCAACTGTAATCAAGATCTATTGAAAGAATGCTAAAAACTGAACATACATTCATTACACTTAAGAAAGGGTTGGGAAACCTTTTCTTCCATGACTTGCACCCATCAGATCAAGCACAGTTTAAAAGCTGGGCAGCAAACAGTTGTGGGGGAAAGGGAAGAGATTGTGTGGAAGGGGGGAAACTTCAGTAAACGTCCCTTTGCCAGTGCTTTGCATGCTTGTCAAATACTCGGTGTTTGGCAACCTGTAGGCAATGTGGAAAAAAAAAACTGCAGCAAGCACTTTCCTCCTGGGAAGTCAGCATTGCACATTTTCTCTTCAATGCAAATGGAACACAGTCTACTGTTCAAAACAGAATAATCAAGAGTGCCGGAACAGCATTCTGTCACGGCAGACCATTAAAACCTGCCTAGAGAAACACGCGAACTTCTTTGGGTACGAACACAAAACAAGAATAGGGCATTCGGAATCAGATCGTTCCCAAATGTTAAGGCTTTTACTTATTTAAGATAAATTCAGGGTTCAGAAGAAGAAAAAAAACCCGATGAAGGAATCACGCCGGCCTTGTATATCATAATGTATTTGGGTGGACGATCCACCTGACGCGACGTAAGCCCCGATCGGAGCCGGCGAGAGAGAAAGGCGCTGATTTGCCGGCAGGGAAAGCTGCACCTTGGCTCTTCCCGGCTAGACGCGGAGCTAGACGAGCAGGAGCTGGGCTGGTAAAGGGCCCTGCTCCCGACGCCCTGCTCGGTGGGAGCTAACCCTCATAATCAAGACACGCTTACATCACGAACTAATTGATCGGCAGACTGCACCACACAGACCCTGAAAAGCAAGCAGTTTACATCCGAACCCAAGAACGTGTCGTCCTCTATACCCAAGCAGGATCTACGTTCCCGTCCCCCCCCCCCCCATCTAAAAAATAATTTCCTAAATCACAGCCGACTGAAAGCGTCTAATGTAACTAACCCAACACTGCAGATGGACTCATACCGCCCCCCCACACAATTAAACCCATGCTTGTTAATGAAAGCTAGCTCGCAGGAACTGAGCAGATTTCATGCGGTCGGATGGGGATTAGAAGCGATTGTGGGAACACCATGGGCTTGCGGGTCCTGACAGGCGAGACGGTTTTTTTTTTCTTTTGGCAGCCACCCGTCACTGCAACAAGCGCTCCCGAGTAGCATTCAACTTGAAAAGACTGCCGAAAGAAAGATGCGGAATAAGTAATTGTGCACACACAAAAAAAAAAGAAGCACGACTTAACAGTTTCGCACCGGTGACCAGAGAAACAGTTTCGGACCTCATTGTTACACATGATGTTTCATTTTTATAGCCTCGCTACTTAAAACAGGGTGTGCGATCGCTATGTAACAGACGGTCGATTTAATTTCATAATATGTGAAAGGACATCGGTTCAGGCACAAGGACAGCAGGCGGTGAGAATAAATCCGTTTTTTTTAAATTCCTGCCGCTACTTAAATCTGTAGCTACTGGTTCTGTTTGCGATGAGCTGCCAAATGTCTCCAGCACGGTGATGATGATGAAATAACTCCCTTACACCAACAAGGTAAGCGTACTTCGGGGCCAGCAGGAAAGACAGTTGTTGCTGTACAGTAGGTGGTGGTAGAATAAATTTCTACTCATTAATGCGACAAAATCAAATCGGCACTCTCGGTGTGCTGGTGGGGACCGATCTGAAAGGACTCGCCCCGACCGCTGCTTATGGAAACCGCAGAAGACGAAAAAGTATGCACTTACCGCTCTGTTCTCCTAGAAAGACCAGTTTAAATTTCCTGAGAGGGTTTCCGAAGTCTCCTCCCGCGGACATGGTTGCAACAATTCAAGAAGGCGAAGCAAAAAAAAAAAACCCGGAGGGTCTGGGAAGCACACTCTACTTTATTATTTCGTAAAGTTGGAGAGCAAAAAAAAAAACAAAACTACCAGCTCTCCCTTCGTAAGGCAGTATGCTTCTACTTCAGACCTACGGAATTCGGCGAGCGAAACTCAAAAGTATTCTCCTGCACTTCCTAGTCTTTCCTCCCTGTTAAATAGACTTTTTTTGTCTGTCTCGGTGCAGCAGAATCTTCTCGGAATTACCTCACCCTCCTCCACTCTGTTACTAGGGAGCTCACCACAGCCTAGCTTGCTACCCGCCCTACCGCCCTCTCTTCGTAATTTGACTGACAGGAACATTCAGCCAATCCGAAACCCGCCTCGCAGTCTGGTCGCCATATTGGGTGTGGCGGAACATTCTTCCCGTTATTTCCCCCCACTGGAAGTCTGGGATTTGTAACAGGACTCTAGATTCGGTAGAGACCGGCCTTCGTATGAAATACTACGAAAACCGTATTGTTTTATTTCCTGTTTATGCAGAACTTGTTTTTTTATCATTGTTACTGTACATCTCAATATATTTTTCTTTTATGTGGTATTGTCCCAGACTGTAGTTTATGGGTACTATACTGGATAATTTTATCGTGGGTGGCTGAAAATAATCCTTTTTCATACAAAGAAGAGCTCACCTAAATATGTTGTGAAATATGAATTAAATCATCTTCTTTAGTACGTCAAAGACAACCCATTTACGATATTTAGGTTGTTCAAATATAACCTTGAGTAGAACAAATTTAAACTTCCAGCTACTTCATTCTAAGTATAAGCAAGAATTAAATTAATTGCACGTTTAATTCCGTACATGGTAGGTTTTATAATGAATAGTACTTGTAATTACTAAACTGTTACTACTAATAGTTAGTAGATGATTTAGCAGCTATATCACCCTGCAACTCACAACTGGCAACCCACTGAAGCTAAGCAGGTGTGAGCCTGGTCAGTACCTGGATGGGAGACCTCCTGGGAAATAAACTAAGGTTGCTGCTGGAAGTGGTGTTAGTGGGGCTAGCAGGGGGCGCTCACCCTGTGGCCTATGTTGGTCCAAACGGGGACACTATACTGTAAAAAGGTGCTGTCCTTCGGATGAGATGTAAAACAGAGGTCCTGACACTCTGTGGTCATTAAAAATCCCAGAGTGTTTCTTGAAAACAGTAGGGGTGTAACCCCAGCACCCTGGCCAAATTTCCCATTGGCCCTTACCAGTCATGGCCTCCTTATAATCCCCATTTATGAACTGGCTTCATTACTCTGGTCTCCTCCCCATTATTAGCTGAAGTGTGGTGAGCGTTCTGGCGCATGTTGGCTGCACATTGGTGGTGGTGGAGGGGAGTCCCCGTTACTTGTAAAGCACTTTCAGTAGAGTGTCCAGAAAAGTACTATATAAGTGTAAGCAATTATTAATTACTAAATGTTATCTATCATTTTTATTTAAAAAATGGCATGCCATCTTAATAATAATAACTTCTTATATTGATGAGGCGGTTTTCACCCCAAAACGCTCTTTAACATTTTAGACAACGAGAGCTGAAAAGTTAAGAACACAGCCGTGGCCACAACTAGTATGGACGTCGTTAAAATTCGCTGGGTTTTAAACATGTCACAGACAGACCTCTGACAGGGGCGGGGTTCTTTGTCTTTGTTTACGTCCCCCTTGACAGAAATGGTACAGAGCTAAACCAATAGTATCCAGCGATATCCTTTCCTTTAAATGCGAAGTAACCAATAGGTGTTCGGGAAAGGCGGGCATAATTGACCGTCGGGTTTAGTTGAGCAAAGAGGGCGCCACGTTATCATCGTAAACCACACTGCAACGTCACATTTGGACTTTGGGTGCTGCCATCATCACCATCATCAACAGCACCGATTGAGAAACAGTTGAGGAGGGTGTGAAGTGTTGATCACCTGTCTGAAAACATATTTTTGCGATGACATCATCTTTATTTCGTTTAAGCATAAGTGATTGATTATATTACATACAAAACAAACGTTCCACCTCCTGCATGCGGCAGTGAACTTAAATTACAGTTCAACTACATACGTATACACATGAGTATGAGATTAATAAATCGGTACGCTGGTGGTTATTTTCAGAATGGAGCACAGGTAATCTTAACATAAATCACAGATTTCCGTGTTTTTTTTCTTTCATTTTTATCTTTCAAATTCAGGTAAACTCGATAATGGAAAAAAAAAACGTATCAAGATCTAGAAGAGATTAGGTAAATGATTATATAAATAAAAATTCAGCTTTATAATGTACGAGCAGTGTTTGTATGAGGACTTTTGACTTATTTGTATCACAATGGTAACAAAACCGGAGTTACAAAATTATATCAGTTAATATACCATTGAATTTGTATTTGTATAATCATTGACTTCATCTCTTCTAGATCATGACAGATTTTGTTTTTCCTTTATCGCGTTTACCTGTATTTGAAAGATAAAAATGGAAAACACGGAAATCTGATTTATTTTAAGTTTGCCTGTGGTCCATTCTGAAAAAAGCCACCACCGTACCGATTTGTTGAACTCATACTTTATTAGTAATGACTGAGGGCAATTAACTGCTTTAACATAAGAATCAAGTGAAGACAAATCTTATTTTATGTTGATGATGGGAAATACTTCACCTTAACTTTTGGGAAAGCGGAACGTATTTTTCTGTGTCTGAGTTTCCCCGACTGCATTTCACGAGGCGGACCAATGTATTTTCGTTATCCAATTTCCTTAATAGTTAACGAAAAGTACATTTCTGTTGTATTTGTGCTGTTATTAAGATAAGAAGGATCTATTGGAAATATGTATCAATTTTTCACGAAGGTAATAATTTGGAAAAATAACGAAATACTAAGGTTTAGAAAGGATCGTGGCTTTATACCGGAAGGTCACTTTTGCCTTCTGCGCATGGTGTTAATATGTGATTGTAATTTACTTTTGTTGTTGGATTCGCACACGTTTTGTATAACTTTGCTTTTGACGTCTAATTTGTATCTGCATATCAATGCTTAGATTTATATAAATAAAATGCTGTAATTGTTCCGTTCGTTGTTTACGTTGTACTTTATTATCGCAGGGATCCATTGTAAGACATGCAAAGGAGTTTCAGCAAGTTGTATCGATATTTAGGTAAGATACAATTAATAAGAGCTCTCTCGCGTTTTGCTATGTACATCCTTTCTTAATGGAGTTCTGGATAACTTGTAAACATGTATAACAACTAATGTTTCAATTGTTATTGTTAAAGTTGATAATGATATATATATACCAATGAGATTTCCATTCTTTTGAACCTCGGTAAACGGTTCTAGTTGCAAAAAACTCAGCTTTTGTATGTCACGCTGACTTTTCTTTATCTTTGTTTTTAGGTTAGCTGTTTCAAAACAGTGTCCACTATTAGGTAAGACTTCGCTATCAGACATGTACTGTATGTATAAATTAACACTTTTGTTTGCGTTATTCACCAAATAGTATTCCTTTTACTACACTATGGCTTCCGTGCTCTTTCTTAGGTTGTATTGTCCTGGTCATTGCGTTGTATTTGTGCAATTTTGAAGGTTGTATGCAGGCAGGTTCATGATGTAGTTTCAAAGCCACAGACATGGTGACTCTGAGCTCTGTTTCTCCATAGGCGGAGTGTTACACAGCAATGAAAGACATTACAGGTCCATGCCAACTCATGGCATTGGCAGGTATAAATATCTACTACCTAAGGAAGTGGTAAGATTCTATTTTATATCCAATATTACACTGAAGTTGTTGTTCCTAGGAATATGTTTTGTTTCTGTTAAAGGTGCACCATCTTCACATTTCCAGTAGCTAAACAAGCTTGGGCCTGGGCAGTAGTAGGATGGGTGATGTCAGTGGTCGACCAGTAGGTGATGCTCTTCCCAGTGGAACAGAGTTTCGAATTCAATTCCCACTTATGGTGATCGGGGCCACTGTGCTGTAGGAAGTGCTGTCATTCTGAAGAGCTGTTAAACCAAGGTCTTCACAACTTGGTCAATTAAGATTTCATAGCACTGATCATAGGAGGAGGGGTTCTAACTTGGGGTCCTGGCTGAATTACATTTTAAGCTTGCCTACCTAAACGTTCCCTTAATTCAGCTGGTGAAGTAATTTCTCACCTCTACACGTGATCTGCTGTGCACTGGGGCTGCTGGTGAGTAATACCTGCTGTGCACCACGTGGTAGAGCATTGGGTCCCTTTTATATGTAAAGAAGTTTGGAATGAAAGGAGCTATATACTGTATATAAAGTGCAGTTAATTATTATAAATTATAAAGCCAGTTCTGGTATCAGTTATTGTGAGAAAACAGTTTAGTTGACTGCACGGTCTAACATTGCCCCCTGTAGTTCATTGAAAGATATTCTTTTCATGTGTGTTTACATGTACCTTACCTCTTGCATTCTGAAGAACCTGCTTTTACTGGAGGGAACATTTTCTATGGTTAAAAACTTCTTGAATGAATTAATACCTAATTTGTTTATGAAGGAATATATGCACAAGGTTAGAAAAAACTTATTGCAACAGGATTGTGTTCAGGATTACAATCACATTTAAATGTTTTGTTTTTTAACATTCCATTTTAATACCTTTTAAGATGCTGACAAATTAAGACAACCTGTATGGGAATGCCAGTAACATTAGTAAACATTTGGGGACACACTTTTGTAACAATCTCATATTGCCTTGATTCCAATAACCTCTGAAATATGAATATGGAAATATTGGTATATTAAAAAAAAAAACTTAAACTGCTAAGTGAACATGGAGGTGATGGAAATCCTTTTTTAAATACAGAAAATAATTTGACCTCCCAGTGGTAGCTGTAATTATCCACATTTTGTTCCACTATCTACTTGTATATGGCTGGAATGACAAACGTGAACTGAACTGTGGTAAACGCTGGATAAGGTATTCTTTAAAATATGACAAAGGATTTAGTGTGAAAGCTAGACTGATTTATGAGGGGGAAGCAAACCATTTTGTAGCCACAGGAGTGTTATTTTTCTGGTTCATTACAGCAACTTTTAGGCCAAGCTTTGAGCTGTAGATTCCCGATGTTCATTACCCTGGATGATGTATTGCACTGCCATAATGCACAGTATGCAATAGAGCACAACAGTAGCTAACTAATGAGGCAGATGACCAATAACATTAGCAATAAGCTGTGATAAAATAACAAGTGGTGGCTATTTATCTGCAGCTGTTTACCCTGCTTTGTAAATCCTGTCTACTCACAGCTTGCACTTGTACTGTATTGTTTTTTTGCCAGTGATTTAAAGAACAGTTTGAGACTGTAATGTAAGTCCTGCAGGGTGTGTGCGTGTGGATTTTCTTTTTCTTTTTTCCCCCAAGGAAGTTATAAATTGAACTATTTATCAGGTATAAGCAATTTGGGGCATATTTTTAGTTTTCCTTTGACATTCTCCTGTGCTACCTACAGCCTAAAAAGAAGAAGGAGAAATTGGAGGTGAAGAAGATTCGATCGGCAACAGACAGGGAGTATGGCATTTTGAATGTGATGGTGTCGGGCCACGACATGACGTTAGTTGAACACTACGCTCAGTATGTCCACAGACTCTGCAACCGCCTCAAGATCACAGTGGATGAGAGGTAATAGGGGGTTTCTCGTGACCCCATGCTGAAGTAATAAGACACAATATATAATGAAGCATGTATAAATAGACAAATAATTACAATTAGAAGAAAAATAAATATAATCATGGTCCAAGGAAACCCCAGTGATGATGTTGAGAAGAAAGTTATAAACACTCTTGGGTGGGGGGGGGATAATAATGTGGACATCCCCTTTGGGGAAAAGTCAAAGAAGCATTTGGTTAGAATTCAAACAATTCAGCTTTTCTTTTGTATCACATTAGTGCTTTATTACCAGCTTAAGTAAGTTCCTTTTTATTGCCTACTGCAATGTAGGTTTTCAAATGCATCAGTCTGAAATCATACGGGGTAGGAAAGTTATTGCTTTTTATCCAAGTTTAGTAGTATGTTTGGAACCAGTACTACGGGAAGGGAATATTCATTAGTGTCAAACTGTAGGAACAGCAGACTATAATATCTGTCAATATCTGGTTTGTTATGGGAAAATAATGCCAGTGTCCTCCCAGGAAAAAAGGCTAGTTTCTAAGTCAAAGACTGTAGACATATCATTTGACATTAGTACCACATCATAGTGTTGTATTGTCTGAGCAGAGTTTCTATGAGCTTCTATGATCAATCCCCTCACCATTGTGCTTTCCTGTTAGCTATGCATTGCCCACAAAGAGCACAGAGCTAATGATTCTGCAGGAGCAGGGCACCAAGATGTATGTGGACGCTGTTCTCAAAACACATGAGAGGGTTGTGCAGGTAAAGGAATATTCTGTGCTTTGCTTTTAAGAAACATAAACAATTTTCTAATGCTATATCTATTTCTACGTATTCTTATCAGTGTCTGTCATTGCCTTGGAAGCTAATCAGTTATTAGCTGATTTCAACTGCTCTTGGTCAGGAAAAGCTTTCAAAATGTTGCTTATTATGGATAATACACTGAACAAAATGAGAATTGTAGGTTTTCTAATGGCTTTAATGATTTCTATTCTGCTGTCAGAAGCCTTAGTTGTGTCTGAAAGAATTTTCAACTCCAGCCTTTACAATTTACAGTTATTGTTAATAATTTACCAGTAGTTATTTTTTATTGCTAATACGTTTACAAGTATCGCCTACCTTCAAGCATCTTGTTGTAAACCCAAACTCCAGCCCGTGTGACCATTTCGTTTTTTATTTGCTAGGCCATTAAAAGTCATTTAATGAATTTAATTGTGCCACTAAATTGAACATTTAGGACTAGGCTTCATGATGTATGCCACACAGTCTGCTTAAGATTTCTTTACTTGATCTTCATGTAATTAATTCTGATAAGAATGAAATAGTTTGCTTATTGGATGTAGTGTTTTATTTAGCGCTGATCGGTTTCCTTCCTCTCTCTTTGTAGCTGAGTGGTTTGAGTTCCACGCTGGCTCCAGTGTTTGTTGAGGTTCTTCTACGAAATCAGCCTGAGGGAGTCCAGTTTTCAGTCAGAGAGGTAGGGGTTTCAGTAATGGCAAACTTACATGGCTTACAGGAAGTTTCTGTGAATTAAAGGGGAGGGAGGGACTTGTTTCCAGAAGTGATTGAATGTGCATCTTAAGATTTATATTGTTTGCCTGATGATCTCACGTTATCTTTGCATATGATTAGGACAATAATTTTCATCACAAGTACTGTAGGCAAGACAGCCATTATGGAGTTTGCAGAGTCTGCCCCATAGCTCATATATTGTTAACAAATAAATAACTTTTTAATAATGTACACTAAAAACAATCATGTAAATAATATACATTATCCATCAAAAGGGTGGTACTATGAATATGTCCACCTTACCATTTTGATCACTGTTCTGGTCTTGTTTTTTGTAGCATACAGAGGAAGACTTCTACGCCCGGTTTAAAGCTCGCCCAGAGCTTGAGGGGTTGCTTGCACAAATGAGCTGAGCAAAGCAACATCGAATTCCATCAACAGAACAGCCTCCCTCTGTAGCCCTGGGTCAAAGGTCACCCTTATAGCATGACCTTTTCTCAACCTTTGAAGTGGATGAATCAATAAAATCGATGTGTCCGTTTATCTGGTCCATGTTATTTCTGCCTGAATGACAGTTCGATGTGTGATTACAAAAACATCACATTCCATATTCATTTAGATGGTTTAATCTGGGCAGTGATTGTTTTCAAACGCTTTAATTATGTATACTAGTTTTCTACTATCTGTTATATCAGCATATAATTGGTGTGGAGACAATTAAGGAAATATGTGGGTTAGGGTTGGTAAAAATGATTCTTAAAGAGCTCCTTCACAACAATCACAAATCTGGATATAGTATTGTTTAAATTACTGCCTTATCAAATTACAAAAGTGGTACTATATGTGGAGCATCAAGTTGAAATTACCCTAAGGGAGGCTTACATCAAATTCTTTAATCTCTTTTATTAATAAAATTTAGAACTTCCTTTGCTGACTATAACATTTCTTAGAAACTATATGGATTATCAATAACGATGAAGGGCAAGTTAATTATCTTCTGCTTCAATGTTCAAGTCTGGTAATTTAAACATTTAATTAAAATGTTTATTTCAAGATAATATGAAGAACTCATCTTAGTTGTGTCCTCGGTGGCCAAGATGATATTTGCTATTTTTGTGTCATAAGGTGTGATATAACTTTTATTATTTCTCATTTAATTTATGGGATTTATTGTTGTGATGTTGATAAATCTGTATCTCTTCTTTTAACATTTCACTATGAAAAAATCCAAAATATACTAAGCATCTATAAAACTATGATTTTGGAAATATACATTTTGGATAATCATTAGAAGTTTTGGGCATCATTTTGATTAATTGATCATTTTTTACAATTATAATTATTTCCTTACATTTAGAAATATCTGTATTAATGTCTCATATGCAAATAGACCTTCAGAGTTTAAATGCGCATTATAGCAAAAATGTAGTAAAATGTATATATACAATGCATACAATAATATAATTAAGATAGGTAGTCTTAATGGCAGTCTCCGAATGGCATGGAAATAACAGACAAATGATCTTGAATACCAATATTTAAAGGGAAGGTATTTTTCTGCCAGTTTTGCCCACCTGATGAGGCTTATGGGTTTTGACAGTGAATATAGATCTTTGCAAAGCCCTTACAAAACAAATGCTGTTAAACCAGCATGAATAAATAATGAGAGCTGGACTGTTTGGATGAAGATCGTCTCATTGCATCAGTCATTAAAGTGGTTCACTTGGTTTTGGTTTCATAGCCCTGTAATGTTACTGTGAGCCTGTAGGATTTCTGGGTGGTGTGTGTCTAGCTCACTGAAGCAGACTCTTTGTTTGACACTTAAAACATGATGTAGGAGTTCAAATTAAAACTTCTCTTCTGAATGAGGATGTCTTGTTTATATCTCTCACAAATGAAATGCAAAAAAAATGTCTTAGGAAAAGAAACTGACTGTTTTCTTCTATAATTCAGTTTCCTTGGTTTCAGAGATCAATTTGTTTTTCTGATGGCAGTTTATTTCTGTTGGTAATTTTGTTAGAGAACATCTGTCCTATACAACACTATGGGTTGATAAGTACTGTCAGGTAGTCTAATTAAAATTAATGCAGAGAGCTAGACAAAATACATTTTTATTAAGGCTTGGATGAAACAAGAGATGGGATAAGCCCACAATTCCCTGGAAATGGCATCCAATTTCTAATGGAGTGTGCATTTTGAATTATTTTGGTGTAAGTCAAGCAAGCATACAATATATTTTTTTTTTGTGGAACAACTGTTCATAACAATTCTGATTTTATCAAAGCAGCTACTACAATAGTCCATAGCTCCTTTGATTTCATATATGCAATCTTGAATTAGAATTTTATTTAGACAATTCTGACTTTCATTAAGAGCTCATTAATATTAATTCCCATAATACAAATACTGTAAATATACAGTATGTGTGTTTGTGAGGGGTTGGGTATTTTCTTTTAAATAGAAGGGACAAAACAGCAAGCACAATAGGGTTAGGGAGCCTACGGTGAATAATATTTTGCAGTTAAGTACTAACTCCGCTAAGGTAAAAACTGACATGAATTTGTGTCTCCCCATGTTGAAACGGCTTAGGTTTAAAAATATTTTTTCTGCAAAAGGCAACATAACAGTGTTAGCTGGTTATAAACCAGCTTTAGTTCCAGTGCACAGGAGTTCTAATTCTTAGTTGACTGCCTGCCTGACTGCAGTCATTTCCTCAGGGACCACTGGTTCTATCAGGCTGGCTCTTGGCCCATTGCATCAACAAGCAATTCCTTTATGTTACGCAGCATGTGCTTGTCCTCATTGCTATCAAAATGCCCAGGGACAGTGAGCTTCCAGTTCTGCTTTCTGCTCGAAAAAGAGAAAAAAAAGTCTCTCTTTTGGACTAGAACAGTCTGCAACGATTGGATTCCTTCCATGTTCAAGTATCACAGAAGTGAATTACTGTGAAAAAAATACATTAAAAGTATATTGTGCTTCATCTGAAACGAACAAAATTGTAAATGTGTCATTATGGTTCAACGCATAGCCACCTAAAAAATAGTAATTTAAAATTCCACCCAGTTTTCTTTAAAATGCATTGCATGTGATAAAGTGCACTAAGAAAATAATCACATTTATATCTTGCCAACACTAAAAGCTGAAATGCCTTCCTCTAAAATCACTCCTCATTACCATTGATTCTGTTCTATTTCTCGAGCATTTCTTCCCCAGCTTCCTGTTTATGGCTCTAATCCCTCAATTACGGTGAAGTGTTACCACAGTCACGGCAGCTTTGATGTCAGTATCAGTAGTCTAAAGCAGGATCCCCTCAGAAGCTGCTGTACGCTTGTAAAGAAAATGACTTAACAGAGAACGAACCCCCCGCAGAGCGGTCCCTGTTAACTGTGGAACCATGCTGAACTTACATAACACAGAGACTACAGACACTCTCCAAAGAAAACCCCATTTTATATAGTATTATTATCTAGGACTTTGTTTTTTACTCGGTAAAGACAAAATTGCTTTTAGGACTGAATTTCAGAATATAATAGATATCGTTCAGGTAGGTAGCTGCGTCAGCATGCATAGTGAAGAAGGCTTCACAGCCGAAACGTTGCGTTTTCTCTCTTCTCTTTTCAGCATGGAATAAACCTATTACTTGTTCCTGATAGATATCTATCATTTGTATATTGAGAGAGGAGGAAACGTAGTGCTGGGGGGGGGAGTAAAATAAATCACTGTACATTTTCTGCGTTTATTTTTTTTTGCTGAAGGTTACTCGAATATTGAACAAGATGTGTGGAGTTGTGGCCAGGTCCCTGTTCTTACAGCTGAAAGCCACATACCAAACTTTTGTCGTACCCTTGATCAAGGTACTTTACCACTACACGCTCTTGTCCGCATAGTTGTAGAAATCGGTGCCAACATTTCTGAAGGTTAGGGTTTGAATGCGACTTAAAAAGCCTCGACTCTTTAAGGTCTCTACAACCAAGTACAGACCACAGTTTCCCCTATTGTTGACACAGAAACTCCCCGTTGCTATGGGGGAAAGGAGGCATTGCCGTATGTATTTACGACACTGACGTGACGAACATTTTCCGACACGCCCGTTCGCAGTAAGGTAGCAAGAAGATGGAAGCGAGGATTGTGCTGCAAAGTGACTGGTCAGAGGTATTAAGGTAATCTTTTAATCCGAAAGAATGTGAACAAGAAACACGTTTACGCAATTATATCTTGTTGGATTTGTGTGTATTCTAACAGAGAGAACGAAGGAGAAGTGTGGGTCTGCTGCAAAATAACAGGTAAGAAGTTCTACCTAAATGTCGCAATGCTTATAGCTACTGTAAAGAAATAGTTACTGTGGTTTAACCTGTTATGTCTAGCGATTGCATGGGTCAGAACCCGCAACATTCAGGTAGAATTAAAATTGCTTAACAATGTTTTGTTTCGCAACAGCTGTTTTCTGTTCTGATTTTCTTCACAGAGAAAAGGAATACATCGCCAGTACTCATTTAGACATGTTTTTCTTTAGGAAAACCAACCGTATACGGCACACTGAAATGTCAAGGCGTGAGTTACGACGGAATACCTGAAGTCACCGCTTCTGAAGAGTTTGAAGTGCTTGAAGTTTCTAAGGTGGATACAATTTATTGCCAGTAAAACAATTTCAGTTAACCAAACTAAAACTCTGCGTGATGTTCCAAATACTCCTTAATTATTCCCGTCGTTTGAGCATTATTGTAGTTTATGAGCAGCGTTTGGGGAAGATTATTTTGAAAAAGGTGATTAAATACACTTACTTGTCTAAGGGATTTGAAAATTAACAAGAAGATCTAATTATTTGAAAAAGTCTTCATTTTTGCAGCTATCTGTGTAGTAATGTGTGTATTCGCAATGTTAAATAAGATATTACCTCATAGAAATACTTTCCCCATCTTATTTATTTAAAAAGTAAACTCTTACACAAGTAACATGTAATTTATTCATTTTTTACCGTTCCTTTCCCAAGCAGTGTGTGCAAGTCTGTAGATTTAACTTTTTAATTTTGGCACAAAATTATACTTATAATACAGCATTTTAAGGAAACACACCTTGAGACTGGGAAAGTTCATTGATATTTAATGTTTCTATATTGCCACTAGTCTATTAAAAGTACCTTTGTTTGATGAATATTTTTTTTGTTTTTGTTTTTAGAAAAGTATCCATGTAACCTGTCCAGCTGGGAACACATCATCAAAGTTCCTTGCACCACACACAACGTTTGCTGGAATTCATGACAAGAGTGTAAGTATGCACAGATACATTTCAGTTAATTCTTTCTTTATTTGGACCTTTTTTCTTCTTTCCAGCATTTTCATTATCTTTTTTTGTTGTTGTTGTTGTTGGTCCTTGCAACCAGTTTGCCCCCTTGTTTAAGTCTGGGCTCAGGCTAACCACTGGAGCAATGTTAGTAGTGTTTGGATGTCTGTGTTTCTTTGTACAGGTAACATGCTTGGACATCTCGTGTGGTGGAGGTCTTGGTGTGTCCACCAGCACAGACGGCACAATGAAGATCTGGAACTGCACAAATGGCGACAGAAGGGTAAAGTGGAAGATCTGAAACTGAGTAGACTTTGTGGTTAGTGTAATATGAAGAATCTGCCAAAAAGTTCAGATGTTGATGTTTCTTATCTTTTCTGAGAAGACTGGTGACTCGTGCTGCCCCGCCCTGTTAGAAGGTCTCTGTGTGTGTTTTTCTTTGCCAGAGGGATCTGATTGGTCACGTGTACGAAGTGAACTGCTGCCGGTTTTTCCCCTCTGGCATGGTGGTTCTTAGCGGCGGTATGGACGCCCAAGTCAAAATCTGGTCCTGTGAGGACGGGACCTGTCCTGTGACATTTAAAGGACACAAAGGAGGTAAGTGGAATGGTCCCGAAGTGCTGTAATACAGTACATGCTGCTGCTTCTGTCTGCTTTGGTCATGTCTTTCATAAGCACTGCCGAACACTGTCACATTGTTCTTAACAGGAACACTGTCTTTCACTGACAAAAAAAAAAAAAACGTTTTGGCATCAGATCCCCTTCCAACACTTGTTGAAAATCAGATCCGGAACATATGCATTTATTGTATCGTATACCTCACAGATTTCTGTAGTGTAGTAACATATTGAACTATTACTGTGCTTGAGGTGGGTAGCTGCGTCAGCATGCGTAGGCTGCAAAGGAACAAGTAATAGGTTTATTCCATGCTGAAAAAAAGAAGAAAGAGAACACAACGTTTCGGCCGTGGAGCCTTCTTCAGGTGTGCAAAATTATACTTATAATACAGCGATACAAAGAAACACAGACATCCAAACACTACTAACATTGCTCCAGTGGTTAGCCTGAGCCCAGACTTAAACAAGGGGGCAAACTGTGTGCAAGGACCAACAACAACAAAAAAAAGATAATGAAAATGCATTATCTTCAGGTGGACACCTGAAGAAGGCACCACGGCCGAAACGTTGTGTTCTCTTTCTTCTTTTTTTCAGCATGGAATAAACCTATTACTTGTTCCTATAACTGTGCTTGATCTCTATGGAGAATAAATTTCTTGGGGATGTTCGCGCCAACCTATAAGATACAATATCATAATATTTAGTGTGATTTCTCAGAACTTTGTCTTGTATTAAAGCAGCTGTGTTTTACACACAAAAGTTACAATACATACTAACATTACTACATAACAAACACCTGTGCATACATACATACATTAATTTCATAACACTCCTGCAGGAATCCACACAAGCACACCAGAACCTGTAAATGTACTCCCCACATTATTACACATTACCCCTACACTTTGTCTATAATGCACTGAGAGCACTTGCTCATGAATCATTGCTTTTTTTGTGAACTTGTTTATTGATTGGGTACTTTGATTCAGGATAGGAAAAAAGAATTAAAAAAGCCAAACAATTGTACTGAATTCACAGAACATAAATCTTACTGCAGACGCCTGGGCTAAACTACCTGTAATGTGTGCCTACTTTAGAGAACCACTCAAATGAAGGATTCCCCCAGATCTGGAAATTTAATTCTGTAAATCTGGTGATCATGTTATTTGCTTTTTGAACCAGATCTAACATCCTGAGGATCTAAGTTGGCAAATGACACAGGCATCACTGCTTTCCTTCAATTTAAATGTTATGTGTCTGCTGCTTTCCCAAGGTATTCTTGATACTGCCATTGTGGACCGTGGGCGGAATGTAATATCTTGCTCGCGGGACGGCACTGCCCGCCTGTGGGATTGTGGGAAATCGGCATGCCTGGCAGTGGTGGCTGACTGTGGTGCTCCTGTCAATGGCTGCAGTGTTGGAACCGCTGACAACAGTATAAACCTGGGGACACCAGAGCAGCCCACCAGTAAGTCAAGAGCTTTCCTTACATTTAAAATTCATAGGCTAGTATTAAGAAAAACAAACAATGAAATGTATAAATATTTAACTTGACATTCTCCCACAACTTGAGATCAGATGATTGTATTTTGGTGTAGATCTCTGTGGCAAACATATTTAAGACTGCAAATCGGCCAAGGTGTAAGTGGGTCAATATGTACCTCCTGAACCCTTTTTGGTTGTTGTGTGACACTGCATGTAAAGAAAGGCTTGTCTGATTTTAACAGAATCAAATAAACAGCGGCTAAACATAACCGTTTGCCTGCGCTGCTGCAGTAGAAGAGTACTGGGTGACGGCACTGTCGGTGACTGAAGGGGTTAAATGTCTCTGGCAGGTGATCGAGAAATAGGAACACAGGACAAACTGCTGCTCCTGGCTCGAGAAGATAACAAATTCCAAGGTGTGGGTCTTCAAAGCAGACAGCCTGTAAGTGCAGATATATTTTAATTTGCTATTTACAAAAATACAAAATATAAATGGAAAAAACAGGCGTGTATGTGGAAATAAATCAGACTTCTGCAGGCCATTTAAGATTATTTTGACTGCATGTCTTTGGAATCTGGCAAGAGAGTCCACAAATGCCAAAAGGTATTTCGTTTAGCTAGTTAATATATGCCTTTCTTTGTTTCAGGGAGTTATGTACAGTATAACATTTTATTTTCAACTATTCCTATGCTAATATTGGTATCCCGATTATTTTTGTCATAGTTCTGTTTAAAATTCCCAGGTATTCATGTTTGATGGAGCAGATGCCTTCAACTGCTGTACGTTCCTCTCTTGCGTGTCCTTAGTTGCGGGAACACAGGATGGGAAGATCTACAAATTAGATGCAAGATGTTTAAGGTACATCTTTAACCTCTGGAATTTGCAATTCTAAAATCTGTACTACATTAAAATGCACTATGTGGGATCTGATTTTTTTTTCTAAAATTCCTTGTTCCTTTAGTATATTGGTTAAGCCAAAATTCAACAATTTATTACTTTTCATTGACAAATTTAACTGGAAAAGATTCCGCTTTCACTGGTTTCTTTGCAGATCCCCTGTGCAGGTAATTCATAGATCTGGAGCTCCTGTCCATTCCTTAGTGCCATTCAGAGAAGGATTTATAGTTACCCAAGGTATGTGAGTCTTAATTTAAAACATCTAAATGTTAAACCTGTGTTGAGATTAAGGGCTTTGAAGTATTTAGATGTTAGTATCTTTGATACTTTTTCAAAGTGTTATAGAAGTAGGTGGAAGTCGGAAAATACAAATGCAAAACCATAATGTTCAGAGACAACATTCTCCTTGTGTATTTCTCACAGGTGACGGAAGCTGTTTTATGATTCAGCAGGATCTTGATCATGCCATTGAGTTAACAGGACCTGAAGCAGATCCAGTCTACAAGGTAAGCTGTTTTTAAGATGCTTTCAAATTATACTGGATGTATGGGCTCAGTCATTTTTTTTTTTTCCCATCAGCTTTCAAATGGTAAATCAGTGACGCTTTGAGATGACGACTTTTCATTTCCTTGTAGGCAACTTCATGGGGAAAAAGTGTCTTCACGTGCTGCAGAGATGGACTTGTGAGGAAGTACCAGCTCTCTAATCTGTGATTGCTCTTCCATCAGAAGGGGGTTGGCCAACCTTGGCTCTGGAAGGCCACAGTGTAGCAAGCCGCGTGGGTGACCTTTGGATCACTTCTTCCTCAGCTCTATTTTGTTTCAAAAGGACTGAGTTTTGAACACTTAAGCAGCTGGTGTGTGTGTTGACATAGTGTAGTGGTTATCCAAAGTGGAACTCCCTTTATCGCTCAAGGGAACACAATCTGCCACTCATGGTTTAATTAAACAAATTAATTGACTTCATTGACTCGTTTGTTCCACGTCTTTACAAATGGGATGATCTGAAGGTGACCTTATAAAAGCAGTTAGATTGTGGCTTGTCCAGGACCAGGGCAGGCTACCCCAGCTCTAGAAGAAATAGACCAAGGACAACCATGGTTGAATGTGCCACGAACATCCCTGAGACTGGGCTTACAGTATTGCTAAGTTTTCATTTAGGAGTGGCTTGTTTAGTAGGGGGTTGAAACAATGCTCAGTTTTATAAGATGAAATGCTAGGTATTTCCTGCTGTTGTTAAGGGTAGTAATTCACGTTGCTGCACCTGTTGTAATGAAAAAATATGTAAATAAAATACCTATCCTCAGAAAAACAGCAAGTTGTGTTTTTTGTAATGTAAACCAATCTTCAAGAATTTGGGAAATATGGATTGAAAAAACCTGAGAGATGGGTCTGTTGCACCAAACAGTCTATTGTAAGATAATGGAACTTTCCTAATTGTTAGCATATGAGAAAATGCAATAGTCTAGTACAGTACCCCTGTCGTTGTTTGGTGATCAAAAACGGGAATTAGCCAACAGCTATATCACCCTGTGACTTGCAACTGGCAACCCACTGAAGCTCTGCAGGTGTGAGTATGGCCAGTAGGTGGGAGACCTCCTGGGAAAAACTTAAAGTTGCTGCTGGAAAAGGTGTTAGTGGGACCAGTTGGGGGTGTTCATCCTGTGGTCTATGTGGGTCCTAATGCCTCAGTATAGCGATGGGGAGGCTATACTGTAAAAAAAGGCACTGTCCTTCGATGAGACATAAATCCAAGGTCCTGATGCTCCAATAAAAAAATCCCAAGGCATTTCTTGAAAAGAGTAGGGATGATAGCCCCGATGTCCTGACCAAATATTCCCCAGGTCTTTACCTGTCATGGCCTCCTAATAATCCTTATTTATGAATTGGCTTCATCACTCTGTTCTCCTCCTCACTGATAGCTGGTGTGTACTGGTGCACTTTGGCTGCTGTTGCATCATCCAGGTGGGTGATACATTACCTCCAAACACATTGAGGGGAGTGTCCAGGAATTATTTTAATATAATTATGCTTTCATTAAAACTAGAATATACAACGTCCCCATTCAGCCACTGACAGCTGGGCATTGCCAGTAAGAATGGAGCACGAGGCTGAAGAGCATGCTGGGGTGCACATATAAACATTTGTTTTAGAGGTGGGAGGAAACCGAGGCATCTGGCAAACCTCACGCAACCTTGGGGAGAACACGCAAACACTGCACAGAACATGCTGCATTGCAGAATGGGACCCCGGCCTACCACCACCCCTACAGCCTCTTTATGTTCATAAACTACTTAATTCTGAAAAGGCTGGTGCATTATGCTTTATGAAGAAAAGTAAATACCCCGTCTCCTGATGTGAGACTCGTACTTTGCAAACTAATCATTTGAGATTGCAATCGTGATCAATCTTTTAATGCCATGAACATACTTTAAGTGAACATTTCTAACCTAAACTTGGTGAGGTAATCAAGAACATCCTACAATAGTCCTCTTTCACTCTCTCCAGGTCGATCGCCAAACGAGTCAGTACAGCAGTCACAGGAATCTCCCAGAAACCCCCGCGGAGCTGACTGCGTCCTTAACAACCGAGCCTAGAAACCGAGCGATACCCACTGGACTGTGGCTGATCATTTTAAAGAGTTTCAATAAATGCAACATAAAAAATAATTAAATCATATATTTGTGCAGACACGTTTTTTTTTGCTAGGAATTGATTATCCATTTTTCTGTTTATCATGGGCCGGGACTATTATGCAATTTTAGAAATAACGAGGAGCGCAACCGACAAAGACATAAAAAAATCGTAAGTACAAATATACTTCGTGTGAGTCAGCTTGTGCATGATTTAATTGGAAAACCTTAATCATCTGGCGTTTAATTTGTTTTTATTCGATTCCTTTAGGTATCGAAGACTTGCGTTGAAGTATCACCCTTACACAAACAGCGAGCTTGGTGCCCCTGAAAAATTCAATCAACTTGCAGAAGCTTACGATGTCTTAAGTGACTGTGAGTAACTTTTCTGTCCTGCAGTCGACGGGATAATTAATTATTTGTACGATTACTTCGCAGTGCTGAAATGTTTATATGCTCGTGTTTGGTCGAATATCACAAAGTTATGGTTTGTGATAGTTAATTTTACACTGCGATTAAAATGATACACATACGCGACTCTATTTAACCAGACAGGAAACGTTTCTGAACAAATATTTGCTAATAATCGAGTGAGGGAATTATTTGCAGGAGTGATTCCTACGTTGCCAACGGACTTCATTCAAGTACTTTCACAAAAGAGAATTTACCTAACTCCTTCATACAATGGGACATATATAAAATACATTTACCAGCTAAAGCATTAAATATTTTAACTACTAGGATACTGGCTTTGCTTGAGGAGAGGCAAGTTTCCTCAATTTACGGAGGAAAATATGAGTAAAACAAAGACGAGTTTGCTTTCAGTACGGAATTCAGACATCACTAATGGAGAAGTGACTTCTCCCTGTAGTAATATTGAGACATCGTACCTATACAGTCAGAAACTACCTGGTTGCATCATGGTATTTTCCAGACTGATTTTAGTAGAAGTCCACTCTTTCCCGCACATTTTCTTCCTAGTAGAAAAAAAGCATCTTCCCTCGTTTTGTTTATACCTTGTAATATCATGAAATTGATACTTGTAAGGGCTTTGAATAACTGGCACCAGTGTGTGCCCCCTCATCGTAGCAGACTCCTGTGATGTCATTTCACCCACAGCTCGGAAGAAGGCTACCTACGACAAGTTTGGAGAGGAGGGCCTGAAAGGCGGCATCCCTCCAGAGTTTGGGGGCAGTGGAGCCTGGACCACGGGGTACACCTACCATGGCAACGCGGATAAGGTTTTTAGGGAATTTTTCGGAGGAGACAATCCATTTTCTGGTGAGAAACTGAGGTAGCACTTTAATTCATGAAATTCAAAATGGCCAAATTGTCATTTGGCTGTGCACTTTGCACATGCAGGGGACCCTGTATCCTTCTATTTTGTTGTGCATGTGTGCCTGCCTTCTTTTCCCTCCAGATTTCTACACAGAAGATGGCGGGGAGGTGAACACGGGTTTCGGGGGCTTGAGGGGTCGCGGTGTGAAAAAGCAGGACCCTCCGATTGAGAGAGACCTCTACCTCTCTCTGGAAGACCTGTTCTATGGATGCACGAAGAAGATCAAAATATCCCGACGGGTAAGAATGGGCGGAGAACTGGGGTAGGGGAAGAAGTGAACAGTCTATGCTTTTGTCCATCTCTAGGGCTGAGGTTTCAGCTGAACTACAATATTCTACACATGGAACGTTTGTTTGTTTGTTTGTTTGTTTGTTTGTTTGTTTGTTTGTTTGAATGGGTAGAGGTGATTTCTAGCAATTCCTCTCTCTTTCACGATATTGAATGGGAAATATAGTTTACCTATCCATCCATTTTCTAACAGTTCTATGCAAGACAGGATCACAGGGGAGCCTATCCCAGCAAACAGTGGACGTAAGGCAGGGTACATCCTGGACTGGAAGCCAGTACAACACTGAGCACACGGACACAAACACACACAGTCACACCAGGGCCAGTTTTCCCACAAGCCATTTAACTTACCAGTATGTCTTCGGACTGTGGGAGGAAACCAGAACACCCACGAGAAATCTACGTGAACATGAGTAGAACCCGTAGGATATCAATAAAAATGTTAGGACTGTGAACTAAACCACTATTCTAATTTGTATTAAATTTGGCCTGTCAAGAACATAAGTAGTAGGAGCCCCATCACAAATGACATTTCCAGAGAATTAGATTACTTTTTGAATATAAATTCAATATTATTTGTCTTTGTAGTATGTTTGTAGTCTACATTATTCCCCTTAGAAAATATTGTGTGTCAAGAGATATAATGGGAATTTTCTGTGTGTTTGCATAAAGAGTAGTCTAAGGGAAACATATCTATTTATTTGTATAACCCCCAAAATAGAACTTGAATTGTTTTCTAATCTTAAAATACATATTTTAAATATGTCTCATAATATTGGATAAATGTAACTTTTTATAACAGATAAATAAACACTTGCAGGAAAAACCCTTTTTAAAGTACATTTGACATGATGGGCATTACACCAAAATGTTTCAAGAACCATTTCAAAATCGATTTCATGCATGAAGAGTTTTTATTGTTTTGAACCAGGTTATGAATGAAGATGGCCACACCTCAAGCATCAAAGACAAGATTTTAACCATTGACGTCAAACCAGGCTGGAAGGAAGGGATGACGATTACATTCACCAAAGAAGGAGACCAAGTAAAAGAACAACAAAAAAAAGATATTTCATGGAAATTTATGATCTCCACAAATCGGTTGAATGTGGAAAAGTGTGCTACTTTGGTTCTTGAAAATGACTAAACAGTATTTTTGTCTAAACAAGTCCAAATCCAAAACATTTTGTTACTAGAGAACCAATTTAGTCAACAAATCAAAAGTCAATATGGCATTTTAATGATAGATGTTATCAGTCAAAATATATATGTATTTTCTTTGTAAACTTTCTTTACAGCTGTAACAAGTTCAATTTCATCATGATTAGTAAGTCTATGCATGGCCGGTTTAGGGTTTTTTTTCTTTTGTTAAAGGGACCTAACAACATTCCCGCTGACATTGTCTTTGTTGTGAAAGAGAAGAAACATCCACGGTTTTCCAGACACCAGGATGACCTGATCTATACATCACATATACACCTAGAGAAGGTTAGTCAAGCTACATTTATTTCCTGGGGCCGTGCATGTCTCTGGTATTCTTTATTTCATGGTTTTCCACTTCATCTCCTCCTTCACAGGCTTTGATAGGCTGTGCTGTTGACGTGGAGACACTAGATGGCAGGCTCATCAACATTCCTATTAACGACATTGTTCAGTGAGTCTGGCTTTCAGTGCTATTTGTTTTCAACAGTATGTGGTAGAAATTGTCCGAGGTTCATTTAGGTACATTTAGCTTAGCAAAACTAAGGATTGTTCTGATAAATACATTAAGACAGTGCATAATTTATAGTTCATATGTAAAAGACAATGTAACTTTTTTTGAATGAATATATTCAGTATATTCCAGTAGCTATATCACCCTGCAGCTCTCAACTGGCAGCCTACTGAAGCGAAGCAGGGTTGAGCCTGGACAGTACCTGGATGGGACACCTCCTGGCAAGCTATGGTTGCTGCTGGAAGAGGTGTTAGTGGGACCAGTGGGGGGTGGCCCAGCCTGCAGTTTGTGTGGGTCCTAATGCCCCAGTATAGTGGCGGGGACTATACTGTAGTGGGCGCCGTCTTTCGGATGGGACGTTAAACCGAGGTCCTGACTCTCAGTGGTCATTAAAGATCCCCGGGCATTTCTCGAGTAGAGTAGGGAGTTATCCCAGTGTCCGGGTGAAATTCCCCCCTCGGCCTTTACCTCTAAATTGTCCCCAAGTATGATTGGCTTGCATTTGCCCTTTGATGGACTGGTGTCCTGTCCAGGGGGTACCCTGTCTTGTGCTCGTTGCTTGCCGGGTAGACTCCAGCGTCCCATGACAGTGTATGGTATATAGCAGTTTGGTAAACGCCATGACACTGACATTCTACAGTTACAGATTTAACACCTGATTTGTTGCAGAAGGACTTTTGTTAACCCTGTGAAGTTGTGATCAAGAATTCATATCCCTCTCCTTCTCTCCTAGCCCGAAGTATACAAAAGTGGTGCCAAGTGAAGGAATGCCCTTAACCAAGAACCCCAGCCTGAGAGGCAATCTCGTTATTCAGTTTGAAATTCATTTTCCTGAAAAGCTCTCACCTGAAAAGAAGGGGCTCATAAAACAAGCCCTTACCATTTGAATAATGTATTAATGCCTTCATATGAATTTGCTTCCATGATTTCTACCAATAACATATTTTCTAATATAATACCATAGTGTTCTGTCATATTTACTTTACTTCTACACTACCACTGACAAATTGCCAAAACAGTTTTACATTAATATGTAAGAATTATCTTCAGTCACCTGTTTATTATTACTCTATTTGTACTTTCCTAAAGTATTACACTTTCATTTGTATTTACAAAAGCCTGCTTCCAGTTACATTGTATCAATCATATGAATTAGACCTGAGTGTAGATTAAGTATAAGTGTGTGTAATCTGCTATGATAGTGTTTTTGTCTTGGCAATATGTTTTCTTCCTACTTTTCAACTGTATTTTATTAGATGTACTTTATCCTGATTATGAAATTATGATGTCAGCCTTTTCATTACCAGTTTATAACCTGTTCACATATTCAAAATAACATCTGTGAAATTGATTAATACATTTGTACTACTAGTATTGAAAAGGGTGTGTATTTTAATCACATTTTCTCCTGAGATTTATATATGAGTCTAAGTGAGAGCAAGCCCTTGTTTATAATTTGCAGCTATGTGGTTTATTCTGTGATGTGGTTATTCTAAAGTATGGTTAGTCCTGTTAGCAATTCGTCAGTCACATAGTACAGGTAAAAGATTTTCAAAAACTGAAAGATTGATATCAGTGTGATGTTTTTCTTTATTTTGCTTGATGCATTGAACATAGTTACAAGAACAAAAGAGGAAGAACACTCCAGCAACATGAATGAGATAGTGTGGGAATTTATCTAATAAAGGCTTCCTACTTGGTTTAAAACAAAGAAAGGTCTTACAAGTGAGATCATTATCTAATCAGGGTCTAATTAAGAAAAAACACCAGCATTTACTTCGTAGGCATAAAGCTCTGGATGTTAAACTGATATGTAAGAGACAGAAAGCTACAAAGCTACAGTACAAACAAATGTAAACCAAACACTACAGCAAGAAGCACTGTGGCACTACAGCGGCGTTCACAGAGGAGATGCCCAGTTGTGGCGAGCTGCCATCATTGCTCGTTTCAGCTGCTCATAGGTGACAAACATCACCACATTCCAGGAGCCCAGACGGAGGAAAGAAGGCATGAACCTGACGGCATATAAATAAAATTAGTGGGGAAATGTGAAGATGTTAAAGGCTCAAATTTAAACTGAAAAGTTCCTATACATTAAATAACCCCCTGGCCTCTTTGAGACACTTAAAAACAGTTGGTAATATGAGAAGACGTGTCATGTAGTTTATTAACTAATTTCAAGCACATATTCTTTTCACCAAAAGAATTAGAAAGGCTAGTCAACTGAGAACAAAATCTTATTACATTTATAATAGATGATTCTCTTTATCTAATTCATCAACTCAGGAGGGCACCTCTGTTTATGTAACAGTTTTTCTGGAGCAGTCTGAAGTGAGGTACTTTGGTCAAGGATACAACAGCATACCCCAGCCTGGGATTTGAACCTACAACCTTCAAGTTATAAGGCCAGAGCCATAACCACTGTATTATTTAGCAAAAAAAAACCAAAAATAAATGTTATCATTTTCTCAAGAGATAATTGTATATTTACCCTTTATAGAAAGCCATGGGCCCCTCCTTTGTCAACATGGTGAGTGCACAATACAAGGCACTGCGGTACTGGCCAAGAGCAGAGTTCATATATCTTGTTTTCACTACATCCACAGGGGAAGCAATCACAGTAGTGCAGAAACCCGCACCGAAAGCAGAGGTGAAGTGGCAAGGAAGGTTGTCTGTAGAACAAAATATGAGAGAGTTATACTTAAATACACTGAAGCCTTAGCAAGTCAACTGCCATTCCAGATTAAGGACATTCACATACCAGACATCGAGGTGTGTCTCAGGAGAGCATCTTTGATGAGATCATAGGTCACTAATTCAGTGCAGTTTACAATGGCATTGCGGGCAATATTGGGTGCAGTTCCTGTGGATCAAACAACACAATATTTGAAATCAATACTTTGATTACCGAGGGACTGTAGAGCAGAGGATGTAATGGCTGAAATGATCTTTCAATAAAGTTTAAAATTAAGAACACAAAAGAAAAGCCATTGGTAGCAAGGTGTGAAAACAAGAGGAAAAATTGAACTCATGCTACCACACCCTGTGTATTTACAATAATATCTTGAAAAGTGCTTTCAACCACCGGACCCAACTGAAAATGCTGCTTCTCCCATCTGCTACTTTTATTTGCTGCTCCATCTTCACTGCAGTGATGAAAATAAAATACCCCCCACACCTTTCCACAGTCCTTTCACTCCCTCCTCCTTGGCAATGGTCCTGTAGGCATGCATGGTTCCCTGGTATCGCCTGTTGCCGTTTCCCACACTGGCCTGGGCCTGGAATCGCACCTTCACCACATCTGTGGGCTGAGCCACAGCCACAGCCAAGGCCCCGGTGGTGCAGCCAGCCAGCAAACGGCTGCCAATCCCAGCATCTTGAGACCCGAGCAAGAGAGAAACCTTGTCATTCCCTCCGGCATTCTTGAAGGGGAGCAGGTTATTCATCTCCGTAACTTAAATCAACTCAATGATGGTATCGCAACATTTTCTGAATTACGCACAAAATCGGGACGTCTGTGAAAGTACTGTATGGCCGCCGTGGTGTCGCAAACCACTGGTCTCGCCACGGGCGAGAGCGAGAGTTCACCCAAATTGAGACGTGAAGCGGCCCTTCCTGCTCACTAGTCACTGTGATGACTAGTGTAATGGGATGTACGAGCAAATAAGTACAGGTTGTGCTGCCGGCATTTCACCGCAGAAATGTTCCAACATGACCTGCATTCAGAGTTAACAAGCAAGTCGTATTTGTCGGCAAAACCGCCTGGAAGTCGAGAGCGTTATTTCTATTGGATTAAAAGAGATGTATTCACAAGACTGCTTCTTTACAATGCAATAAGGCCGCTTCACATGACTAAATTTGTTGCCTCGTTCTAAATCACAGAACACAGTGCTGCGCCTACCTGGAAATTTAGTTTATTTTGAAATGTAAATTCTAGGTTTTACACGTTATTGAGTACATTTTACTTTCATTGTGGTTAGAAATGCACTCGTTGAAATATAAATATATATAATCACCAATTTCTAAAGAGATGGAAGAATTCTACCATGGTAAATTAAACACCTGATTTGTTGAATAAAATAACTGAGAAGTCATTTAGAGCTAAATCATAAGCAATCCTTCAGCCCTCAAGGATCAGAGGTATCTTAATTAAATAGATTACTTGCTTAATCAATAGCTAAAAATAGTTGCAAAACTTGAAAAAACTGGCAACAGACGAGACTAACTGGACTGAGACTCTCCAGGACCAGGTTTGGAGAATCGTGATCTAAGCGGGTGGAATTAGATTCAACATGGTGTTGAAATTTCAGTACAATTTCTTTCTTTCGCGAATAAATTATACACAACTGGGTGTGAATCAATCACAGATCCAACAGTTCAGACTCTTAGCTTTTTACTGAGGTGAATGGTCTCTAAAATATTCAGAGAAGTATATTTAATGCTGCCATGCGTAAATGCTGTAAAGGGATGTGCTTTAACATACGCTCAGCTCCTTTGGTGTAGAACTGCTTGACAGAGTCATAGAGTCCGATCCGGACTGAGGCAAAGCTCATCTGGCGCTGGAGCCCGGCCACCAGCCCGTTGTACAGACTCCTGGGCCCCTCTGTCCTCACCATGGTGGTGATGGTGCCAAACACGCCACTGTATTTGACGGATTTGACATTGGGACAGGTGGCTTTGGATTCTCCTTGGATCTGCACAGGACAAAAGGGGGATGAAGAGGCTTTACAGTCACGGGAAGGGTGGGCAGGGCACAGACCCAGGTCACTAACAGCTCACGGCTCATGGTCCTCTGCTTCGCACTGCTAGGCATCTGAGTCTACTAGTGAGGAGTCAAGAGAGATACACAGAGAGAGACTATCAGTAAGTGCACGGATCCCAGGGACATCTTCAATTTTCAAAGATCAGGTTCACTTCAGATCAAATCCATATGTGGCACCAACAGCGGGAACTAAAACTGACGGGAATTACACAACCATCTATCCGGTGAGAGCTGCAACACAGCAAAACTGGATTCACCTTAAAATCTAGGACTTTGCTCCTGGTCTGGATACAGAAGCCACGCGGGACTATGAAAAGTTTTGCTGCAACTTTCTGGAATGTCAAATCTAGGCAAATTAAAGCCCCAGGAGGGGAAGAAACTGGCCAGACTTGGGACTCAGTGTGCTTGCTCATACAGTAAACAGAGAGACAGGCACGCTGACGTCATCAGCTCGGCCTACCTGGAGCCTGACTTTAGCCGTGTCGAGGGGGAAGGTGAAAAGATCGGCAATGCAGGCCGCAGTCCCTGCACCAACGAACTTCACGGCTGCGGTAGGGGGGACGTCTGCAGGCCCGAATCCAACCATTTTCGCGGAGATAATGGGAGATCAATGAATGGACGACGAAGAGGTGGTGTGAAAACAAGGCAGATGAACTCTGGCCCCTTCTGAAATGGGAGAAATCAGTCGGATGAAAAACACATGCCATGAAATTTGCAGCACATACCAAAAGCTCCAGCAGCCTGCATTAATTTCTTCAAACTTGACATGCTGGACTCTCTGAACTTCAAAGGAAGCAACCATCAAGTTTAAATGATGTATCCTCTCAGATTAGAGATACATTTAACATCAGAAGGTTATTCTTCATAATGTGTATTATGCACCTTCTCTGTATCACTTAGTAGACATGTGGTCTACTCTACTCTTGAATTCCAGTTCAAGACAATTTTACTTGAAATACAATTGCACTCCTCCCTAGAGCACGTCTACGTCCGCGTTTTGGACTGAAAAGTTATAATTTTATAATACAGTGGCTTATTTTAAAGCCGTTGAAACTCGGGTGTGGCCATGCTGTCTCAGTCCGAGCAGCGTTATCTTCACAAAACCGCACGATGTTCCGCTTTGGGAAGAGGGTGCGGGGAACATATTGTTCTGCTTCAGCGACTCTGGTCTAAGTCCTGTTTGACGCACTTGTCAGCGGAACTCGTACCTATTGGCCCCTGCCTGTTGCTAAGCGTACGCAATAGGCAGACGCAGCAGGAGCTAACAAAGGCATTGCTGTGTCAGAGCACTTATTTGCATGCTTAGGTGAAAAAAAATGTGTTGTTTCAGTCCATGTACAGCAGATCTTTGCCGCAGCGTGAAACATTTAACTTTTTGGGTCACTCCGCGGTAGCAGTCAAGAGTAAGAACGCCGAAGGATACAAATTCACGTCTCAAGCAGCGTGTTTGGAGGGATTAATAAGACTTTCAAAACGTTCCCAATTAGTGTAGCTGATACCTTTATTCAAAACATACTGTAATAATGGTTTAAATAAATACAAAAAGTGCATTGTGCTTGTATTGGAAATAGATCACAGCTGTTTGTTTCTTCCAGTACAACGTTTTTATTTGACTTGTTATAGGGTACAAAACAGGAGGATTTTATGACCTGTATATTTTTATTTTAATTGTATTTCTCTAAATTTTTTAAATTGTAAAGCTTTTCTTTACAAACCACATAAAAGACATGTATGTATACGTTTAGATTTTGATAATTGCTTACGGATCTCTGTGGATTTCCGTCCCGTGGGATATTTAAATAATGAATCCTATATGAGTCTCTTTCAAACTAGGAGTTGCAGTGTCCGCCTAAAGTAACTGAAATCAACAGGTTTAATGTTCGTGTTTTATACCTTACCTTTTGTCAAGTAACCCAGGATGGCGCAGTTGATCAGGATTCTCTAAAGGTATCCCTCTCGTTGAAATTACTTTCAACTATTATCTGGGTCCCTTGTTGTTCCATAGAAAAAATTCCCAAAACTAAACTCGCAAAAAGCATAATCCAAATTCTGAAAAAAAAGAGTAACATCAACAATTATTAGTATTAACCACAATCTTGATAATGAAATTGCCGGATACCAATTCGTATATTTTATTCACAGGGAGAAATGTTTAACACGTTATATTTTTTCAAGATTTAACAATCCAAAGGCAACATTATTTAACTGTATTTAAAGTCTTATCGTTTTTTGTCTTTTTTATTTACATAAACGACAACAATCGAAACTATCTCCACGTTGTGCGATACTGTAACCTAGCCTAACCTACCGGTACGCTTTGAAAAGTTACCTTAAAATCAAACGTGAAAGGTTTAGTTTAGAAGGTGAAATCGATGGCTTCTTCTGTCGAGATGAGATGATGGACGATGGACACAGACGTTCCCCCGAGAAGAAAGCTTCCTGTTCTGGTAGCTTTCACAATGGGATGCTGAACTTGAAGGTGGTTTTATAGTCTCCCGGCCGCTGTCTCGCTGACGTCACTGAAGGAGAAGTGAAAGTCTGCGCAGAAATGTTCCAGGAAGGAGTTCGCCTCGCTGCGATAACACACAGCTCTCGCATAATCATACATCAATGTCGGCTCGACTTGAACTCGAAAATTGCCCGGAGTTTTTTTTTTTTGTGTCTGTTTCATCCTATCTCCTGGGAGCCCTTTGCTCTTCCTTTGACGCTATAACTGTTAAATAGGACTTTCTTTATGGTCACTCAGGGGTTTTTACAGTACCCGGATACTGTCTGCTACCCGTGTTTGAAATGCAGTAAAAGTCTTGAGTTGTTAGGAAACAATGTCGCTAACAAAGGACTGGAAAAAAAAAAGTTGGTTAGCCTTCCTTTCGACTCGAATCCGTTGTACAGAATGCAAAGGACTGCAACTAACAAACGCCAGTATACAGTATGACTGAAAAGCTCTAAATTTGTGAATTAGCAACTTTAAACGCACTATAGGGCACTGAGGCCTAACAATGCATCATGCATTTGAATTAATCCTAAATTAAAAATAAATTTGGGTAGTCTCTCAGCAGTTCAGGTATTGCTAGACTCTTTTTAAAAAAAAACTAATTTCAACAATATCAAATTATTCACTTATATACGAGAGATGGTACACTAATATATAGCACATTCTGCATTTGCATTGTTTTTAGAACTGAAAAATCAATTAAATTTTATATTAATATGCCACTATATAACATACATGCACAGTGTATACACTGCTCATACTGACAATATGCATTTCTGCAATGTAGCCCTAATGTTTTGTATCTGGTTTGCAGTTCAGAGGGGGGGCTCAGCTGAAGTAAATGAGAGTGTGCCTATGAGCCAGATGTCCTTGGCTGTAGCCTTGGGCTGTCTGGCCAAGTCAAGCAGTTCTGTGCTCCGGGTCTGAAATTGAGTGAAATAGCCCGGGGTGCCAAAATTCTCACTTCTTGTGAAACTTGCCATTTCAGTTTAAGTCCTAAGCTTGTCATTGATCAAGTGTTGCCAGCTGACTTGAAAGCGTTTTGTTTTTTATGTTCTGAAATGCTAATAAATACCTGAAACCAGTCTGTGTGTCGTAGCTTAACTGGATAAGGTGATGTTAAGCCCCCAACTCCATATGTAAGTACTGCCACTTTCTCAGCTAATCGTAGGCTTGATTGACTGGTCCTGCCCTTATGTACTGCGGCATATTAGCAGCCAAAAATGCCGAGCCAGCCACTGCAGATGGGCAAATGTGCTACAGTTCACTCTCTCTCTCAACGATGCTTTGTCCCGCTTGCATGACACCTAATACAAACGTGCTGTTGTTCACTGTCTCTTTCAATGATGCCTCCTCATACCTAGCTGGCTTGCAGGTGAGTTTACTTCTGACATTCACTGGTAACCAATCATACGTCACTACATGGACAGCAAGTCAATTATTGCTCATGCCATAGACTCAAAATATGGTTCAGCTACATATACACTTAATTTGAGCTTAATTTGGATTTTGCAAGACATGCATTAGTTGCATGACAACTAATACTGTTTGCAGAGCCGATTCCAGTTTTTATGAAGCGGAGAATGCTTTGTGTGTCCCACCAATTTCAAATTAAGCATTCACGGACATGGAGAGAATTGTTTTTTTATTAGTGATCCTCAGCAAATCCTGTGCTGGAAACTAATTTTTTTTTAGCTCGTCAAGCAGTTTGTGTCAAAGTTGAGAGATTCATTAGTTTTATTCTGCTTTGTTATACAGTGAAAAAATATTTTGACAACTGCCTTTCCACCCCGTAGCGTCACCTTCTTACATCTCAAACGCTATGTAAGGCTATTGCCTCGTCAGTCCTGGGGTGATCACACCCAAAGGAAAGCCAGGTTGCTGCTGTAAGTGTTATTGGTGGACCAGTAGGTGGCACCCCTGCACCCGGATTAGAATGTCCAACCCAAAGCCTTAGAGTGGTGACAGGGAACACTGTTCCTGGGAACTCTGAAAGGTTTCTTCTTTGGATGAGATATTAAAACCAAGATCCTGGTTACTTAGACATTACAGATCCCTTTGGCACTGGTCGAAAGAGTAGGGGCGTTAACGCCTGGTGTCTCGGCAAAATTCAGTTCTGGGCTTGAACAGTCTGTCCTTCCTAAACCTTCTCCTTAATTCAGAAACCTCTCATTCCTATGTTTGACCTGCTGGCACATAAAGGCTGAAGTGGGCCCCCCTCCATATCTGAAAACTCTGTATTCCACTGGAATGAAAAGCTGCAAATATTATCACCATTCTTATTATTTCTTCTTTTCCTCTTGTGCCATCCACCATCAACGAAATGTTCCTCACCCATCATTTTGTCTCATTCAGTTGGGCTCGGCTGGCATTCCTGGGGTTGAGCAAATGATTCATAAAAATGTGCTAAGGAGCTACACTGCTATTTGTAGCTCAGCAGTACAATGTCTAGACACTGGGGTTTTTTCCTTTCATCTTTTGAAGCAGAAGAGACTGGCAGATTTTGGAAGATTTATTATACAGTAAATAAGTAGAAAACACCAATATATACAAAGAACATGTTTCAAATACATCGACCAGCGATGGAACAAACAATGTCTGGTACTTCTGTACTTCTATTTGTACACCTTAGCAACCAATCACACCAATGTAAACATTTTCCCCTTACTATATTCTTGTTCAGTGATTCCAGAAAGGAAAATCGGTTCAAACTGGAGATTCCCATGACTGCTGGGCTCTCGTTACAGCTCGTTTGATTTGCTCATAGGAAACAAACATCACAATATTCCAGGATCCCAGGCGCAGAAAGGAAGGCATGAACCTAGACAAGGATAATTAAATTAAAAAAAAAGTTTTAGTAGTGTACATAGTTTTGAAGAGATACTGACAAAAATGCCCATTTTTGGCAGGCTTTTTTAACTGAAAGCCATCGTGCTTCTTACAACATGCAGAAAAATTATAACTAGGTGTCAACAATAGCAAATATCTCTTTTGCATAACCGACTACCACCTTAGGATGCTGCAATTTGGCTTTAAAACCGAATACTATAATAAACACATGCATTGGATCCACATACATCTCTGGGCTAGATTCATAGGACAAGATTAGCAAGACTCCTAGACCTGTGTACCCTGAAATGACATTAGCCCAAGGTTAACGCTAATCAGGGTCTGCAGAGCAGTCACTTATGTAACCATGTCGGAATTGCCGGTCAGAGGCCTGACCTAGGGCTTCTTTTCATTCTTTCCGAGATATACTGAGTCTGCCATCGCTTCCCTTCCCCCACTAGTGAGGCAGCTTCTTGGAAACATGGGAGGAGGGGTGTGTGCGGTGGTAGACAAAGTGAAGGAGATGAGAAATTCCAGAAACTGAAAGACGGGCTCTGGTTTGTTCCAGGTTTCTGCCCACTGGAGAACTACCGTGCACCGGTCTGCACCGAAGGTTTTCTCTCTCATCTCAGGTACCTACCCCTTGTAGAAAGCTGCGGGTCCTTCTTTAGTGAGCATAGTGATGGCACAGTTTAGAGCGCTGCTGTACTGTCCAGAGGTGGAGTTCATGAAGCGCGTCTTCACCACATCCACCGGGGACGCCACGATGGTTGTACAGAAACCAGCCCCAAAAGCAGCAGTGAAGTGACAAGGCAAGTTATCTGTAACACAAAACATCAAATTGTACTGGCTGATAGACATTGGCGCTTATCTGCAGATCAGAGAATGCTTGGGAATCAGCCGGGGAAAGTAAGCTGAATGAATTGTACAATGTTCTTGTCATCTTTCTTAAAGATGTCTTAGCATGAACAACTCATTTTTCGTTCTTGCCTTTCTTACTGTGTGTGGTGAGTGCAACTATAACGTGTTACAAACTTTGTGAGCTCAAATGACCTTTTCCCAGGCAACGAGTTTAAAGATTAAAGCAGGAGCTCACTTTACGTTTCTTACCTGTCATGAGGTCATATTTCAAGATGAGCTCTTTGATGATGTCATAAGTCACCAGCTCTGCACAGTTCACAATGGCATTACGGGTAATGTTAGGGAAGGTTCCTAACAGGGAAAGAGAGAGTGAGAACAAGTGTCAATAATGTCAATAAAACCCTCTTAGGTCTGGAATTGTAAAACATACAAGTAGTGAACACTTGTCCTCTGTTTTGAGAATCCCTGACCTTTCCACAAGCCTCTGACACCTTCATCCTTGGCAATGGTCTTGTAGGCTCCCATGGTGCTGCTGTATCTCCTGATGCCATCTGCCAGCCTGGCCTGGGCTTGAAACCGCACTTTGACCACGTCGGTGGGCTGAGCAAAAGCCACTGCCATGGCCCCTGTGGTGCAGCCCGCAAGCAGTCGGCTGAGAATACCCGCCTCTGAGGAGAGAATCCACCAGTGAGAGTCTGCAGATCTGAGTCAGGTTTAATACTGCAGCAAAGCGTCTGTATCAAAAGGATGCTTTGACCATGTTGAGGTCACAACAGTATGATAGATTCATCTCTCACATCCTGAGCAACCTGCAAACTATATTATTATTAATATGCATAATAACATTCATTTTTTGGCTTTGGGTGGATCTCTGTACTGTATGTTCAAGCTGGGTTGCCATTCAATGCTGTACAGATGTTCCATTTCGAGGTAGGTTAAGTACTTTTTTCAGACCTTAATTGGTTTAGTATTAATTAGAAGCACTCCTCCTTTCATCTGGTAAAGACCCCAGGCAGATGGAGGTTTGGTAGAGTCTTCACTATTCCTCACTGAGGCACATATTTCTGAATCGCTTGCGGGACTTGTTTATACGGAGCGCAAGTGTGTGTAAAGACTCACGCTCAGATCCTCTGGTGTAGAACTGCTTCATGGAATCATAGAGTCCGATCCGGACCGAGGCAAAGCTCATCTGGCGCTGGAGTCCGGCCACCAGCCCGTTGTACAGACTGCTGGGCCCCTCTGTCCTCACCATGGTGGTGATGGTGCCGAACACGCCCCTGTACTTCATCGCCTTGCTGCTATCCAGACTCCTGGATTCTCCTTGGATCTGAAAACAACACCAACCTAGTTTAAAAACAGATTCCAGAATTGTCGCTGAAGGCCTTGTTTGCAGGGCCCTGCCGTGTGTCTGAAGTTAAGAAGGAGCCTTGACACAGTCTGCAATCATAAACTAATATTATGAAAAACATAAAGCTACTGGATGCCACAGTAGAGCCAGTCTCTAAACATTATAAGCAGCAGTTTAACAGACTTAGCAAGGTAAATTATAATACTGGACACCTCTTTTCCATTTTATGATGTTGTGCTTTACCACAATTCCCTCTTTTTTATTATGCTTTTACTGTGATTTCAATGTTCTTTGGTACACTTTTGTTTTCTGTTACTATGGTATACAACAACAACAACAACTACTACTATTTGGGAATTCTAAAGTAATTCCTCCTGTCCCACCTGAAGCCTGACTTTGGCTGTATCTAAGGGAAAGGTGACCAGATCAGCAAAGCAGGCAGCTGTTCCAGCTCCAAAGAATTTGACGGTGGCTGTGGGGGCCAGGTCTGTGGTCTTCACTCTGACCATCCTCACGCAAGGCCTGTGGATATCGCAGGGGAGCTCTGTTTCTTCTGAAGTGAATGGAGGATATACTCGGCCCTCTTCCAACCTGAGGATAATAGCCGAAAAACAAGACATTCTTGTGTTATTCTGATAACTGAAGCTGGATAAAACTTTTCCTGTTTTTTTTTCTGGACTTGCAAGGCTCTCCAAAAAATGTCAGTCTGCTAGGATTAAACACTATTAAACACAAACACAACCATGTTTTCTGTTACCTGGACAGAAAGAGATGCTTCTGCGAAGTTCACGTTTCAGGCAGAGGAAAATGTCTCCCTTGAATGTGTTTACCTTTTGTGTTGCATAGAGTCATACAACAGCCAAAGGTATAGCTCCTCAGCAGCATAACACACCTCCTACAACATAATACAGCAGCGTTATGTTGTGAGATGCATGTTAGGGATTTCAGGAATTTACTTCCCTGTACTAAAACTTCCGAGTGGTGATTCTGTTTGATTTGTATTGGAAAATATTACAACTTTTAATAAGCATGCACCAGGTAAATATTAATAAAAGTTGCTTGAACTGGATGCATTCAATAACCTGTCCAGTGTTGAACCTTCAGCACACCAGTAAAGCAAGTAAGCCAAACACTTATCACTTATACTTATTCTGAATCAATGAACAGAAGGCAAATCCCCAAAAGATATTTTCTGAGGAAGGTGCTTTTCAATTTCATTTTTAAAGCACTACTATCTTCTCATTCCCTGTTAAATCACTCTCACTGATTCACAACCACCTGAAAAGCCTTCTCAATCGTTAATAAAAATAATGTGTAATTGAAGATTCCATTAAAAATACATTAATATATTTACCTGATAGAAATAAGTGATTTTAATCCAGTGCACCAAAATGAAGATTCAACATGCAATATTCCAGACAGTGGTTTTCCATCAGTGGCAGTCTGTCCACTAGTGTCCCTTCAAACTGCCTTTAATCTGCAAAGAACCGTTCTATTTATACCAGCATCTTCTCTGAAGTGCTATTGGTATTAGGTTTCAGGACATGACAACAATTGCCTAACAGCGGGGACATTGCCGAATGTCACTTGCAAATCGGTGCAGTTTTGTTTCCAAAGTGGTGTAGAAATTACCTGCAGCCCCGCAAAACCATGTAGTGATGTAACCAAATGAACCCATCAAACTATAAATATTCCTAAAGGGTGGGATTATACTGAGATACCGCCTAAAAGAGTGTTTTGCAATAAATTAAATAAGATCACAACCAGTCCTTCCAGTCCAGTAACGAGAATGGGAGGTGTTCGGTATTCCTGCAGTCTACTTTTGCTAAACGATTCTGAAAATCTTGACATGATCTGCAGAAATGGCACAGAAAAATCACTTAAAAACATTTTAAACTCAGATTTGTAGTTTTTCACCAGTTCTCATGGTTTTGGATAGATGGATCATAGATGGATATCTCTTGGTGGCAAGTAACAAGTTTTGTTGAAGGGTGCAGTCTGCAGCTTCTCAGGGGAATACTGAATTGGACTCTGGTAAACTGATGTTAATAGGGTGAAAAGTAAGCAATGAGAATATCACACTTACAGTCATCATTTTCCGCAGATTCCTTTGATTTTATACGATTAATCAAATGTGCAGAATTGTTATGAAAAACTGCTGGACTGGTCTACTACACTTTCTATTCGAGTAGAATATTGTGCAAATACAGATCATTCGATGTGGCACCTCGTTAAATCCTACGATGAGTATTTTAAGAAGTAAACCCGGATTGCAGAATGATACAATAGCAGAATCACTTAAAAGTCTTGCAATTAACGTATCTCGAGAACCTGGTACATGTATGGTGAGGTGTGTGCACATTATTGTGTTTGGATCTCCGTTTGTCGGAAAAAGCTACAGGAAGGTATGCAGCCCGGGGGCTCGTCTGGGATAAACAGTCCTAGTGGTTAAGATTTCATTCGGGGAAGTACATGACGTTCCCAGCAGCTGGCTGTGTACAGTACTAAATTCATGGCGGGTGACACCTGTTGTGGCCGCCACAGAACTGGCTTCTCTCTGTGTGTGTTTTTTTAATGTCCTAGTGTACTGTAATGTATACGAGACATCGCAGATTCACAAGACATCCAGTCTTTTTCTAGCTGGTTTTCAAACACCCCAAAATTGCAGAATGGTTGATATTGTGGAAACTAAGACAAAACATCAATTTTTCCAATTACATATTCATTACAAACACTTAATAAAGTAATACTGATATCTTGACAATGCAGACCAACGAGACATTAGTTTCTGAAGTGCACTGTTACTTTTGGAAGTAGCTGTGGGCTACTAAAATATTAATATTCCCTGTATTGTGTATCAATATCCAAGATATGGAGCGAATCTGGATTAACTCACAGATTAGAGGGGCTGTTTTAAATTTCACATCTGACCAAACCAATTTTCCATAACACCCAGAACAAGGTTCAGCACTGGTACACATTTATAGATGGTCTTACTTGGAAAACCACTTCATTTCAATGAAAGGAAATAGAAAAGCTGCTGTACGCAAAATAAAGTCATATATTTAACCGAGTAAAAGATTAAAAACCCTTCTTTTGTAATACGTCTACAGATGATGAAACAGTCTCGCATAAAACGCTCTACTGTCTGTTTCTTTGAAGTAGCACTTTCCCTTCGACCCTGAAAGGAATTTTACTTCATTAATACGGAGGTTAGGAAACTCCAACCATTTAGCCAATCCATACACAATTTACAGGAGGTGTGTTACCATCTGTATGCAATTCTGGAGTTGTGAAAGCATCTGGTTCCAGAAATAAGCGTTGGTGAGCATGTTAGAACCATATGAGCGTACGTAAGTACTTGCATACATTTTGCCTCATGGCTTGAGACCCTGGAGTTCTTCAACGGATTTTGGTCATTCTGCTTCTAAGTATTTCACTACATATTCAATCAACGTTGGGATAAAATCCAAACAAAAAAAAGATACAAAAGTACAATTTCCTACTATCTTCAAAATAATCTGTAGAACAACAAATGAAAATACCAATGAACATGATTTAGATTTTGGACTACAGAAATGCAGCAAATCTGACATTACAATCACACTTGTGTATTCTAGTATACTAGAAATGTAAATAAATGCATTCTGATAATAAGAACATTTTACAGAATACCCCCCAGATTGTTTTTTTTTAGGCTTTCACAAACTGCACGGAATAGCTTAAAATGAACACCAATTACAACACTCCCTACGATAGATGAGCTGATTTCCAGGATGTGATACCTCTCATGTCCACGTACTTCAATAACAGTAACAATGATTCATTTTTAATTATGATGAGACTCAACGAGACTTTACAAAGTGCAACAAAGCAAAACATATATTTCCAGCATCCCTCGCATTAAAAAGCACAGTTTGTACTGTTTAGATCGTGGGTGTTTCAGGGTGAGTTTCAGTGTATAACAGTGTGGAGACTTGTGATGTTGACTACTGGATGAGAAGACAGTCAAACCACTCTGTTTACAGCTTAACCTGGATTGAAACGTGAAAAAAAGGCCAAATTACACGAAAGACTACTTCTGAATTCCTTAAGTGCTTGTTTTTCTCTCTGTGGCAAGCTGTGACGAACGTAACTTTGTTTGCATTCATGGACTGAATACAAACAAAGAGAAATATCAGTGCATGAAATTCCTTGAACTGTAGATATCTGGAAGTTACATCTTGATGATCACATACATACATGTTTGTTAACATGGAGTCAGATTTCAGACTGTGTAACTCCTTATACAGTTTCCACATAAACATTTAATTATCTAAAATGATAACTGTATCACCAAATTGCTTCCGAATACACTCAGTTGATAAAAAAAAATTTATTTGTGCAACAAAAATACTACACGTTAAAAAGTAAAAACATTTACATTTACAAAAGTCTAAACATTAGACACACTGACACCCAAATATTACTGGAGAATTTAAATATCATAATTTATAAATAATTTTATAAACACATCAAGAAACACACAAAGAGTAAAAGGCTATTTTTTCTCGGTAAACTGAGCTGCAAATATCTTAGCAATTCTTTTCGTTTCTTCTTTCTTCTTAGAAGATGAGGGTATACTGGGCTTTAGGCGAGCAGCTCTTCTGAAAGGAATTCCATGCTGAGCACAACGTTGTGCCTGAAATGAATTGAGATCCTGCCATCAGTAAGACTAGTAATATGAGTAATTTGACAGCTCTGCAAACTTAAGCGCAGTTTACATTAGTTTCTCCCGGAAAAAAAAATCTGCAAGCCGAGAGACACAAAAACAACTAGTCATATGGGTGAATGGAAAAATCACAAATCACAACACAGATAGCCTATATTGAGAATTTATGGCAGTTGTTTAAAGCATGCTTTAACTGTATTAAAAAAACAACAACAACTAGTGAGGTCAAATTTCACTTTTGTTCATATTTTCAAGTAGTGATAAAGATGGATTTTTGTTTCCACAAATAAGAATGGTTTATTAATTACACAGCCAGGGTTGGATAAATAAGGGATATATGCATGGAGTGTAAAGCGATAAAAAAAAGTTTGATAAAAAAATGGCAAAACATAATCAACTTATGTTTATAAATTATACAATGTTTATTCATTTTGGTTTGGGATATTGCGTCAAATAAATGCTTGCAATTGTATATTGTTTTTTTGTGTGTCTTCTATTAATAACTGTATCTAAAATCCCCTTTTCTGTGTGGAAAGAACATTGCCAACTTAATATTTAATTAACACCCCAAAAAAGTGATGTCTTTAATCAATCATACTAATAGGAATGCCTGGATCAAGTATATTAAGCACATGTGCAGATGCTTAATATACTTCATATATGCACTTAACATACAGTATATACATGTTTCCCTGTCATATTGTATATGCATAGAACTGGGAAACACAAAGAAAATATTGGAACAAAAGAGCAATTCTAAAATAAGCTAATCTTTACATATTTTCTCTCCTGCTGAAGTATACTGTGAATATTTAACCAAAAGCTATTTTTGCACATTTTGTTCTTGAGGGAGGATGGGAGTGTGTGCTGCTACACAGTCAGCATTTAGAAACACTACAGACCAGTTGGAACCAGTTTCCTCGACGCGTCTCGTGACCTTTGCACACAGATTTCCTGGTAAACAACTCTGGAAATTTAATACAGGTGTGACAGGCTGACAAAGACGCTTTCCAAATCTCATCTTACATGGTACATTTCGATATTTTTTAAAATATCTAAACTAATATCATTAGTTGAGAATACTGCAACTGAAAGTACAGAAGAACAAATGGCTTTCTTGCATCTTCGCTAAAATGAAGACAACAGCGGTGCATCAGTACAGTTGGGGTCCTGTCTCCCACATGTCGGGAGAGGATTGGCCAGAGGATTCTGTATTGTGTGAAAACTTTACCTTAATGTACAGTATGTAAACACAAAACACAGGAATACAGTAGTTATAAAGTAGTTCTTTTGATATGTTTCTAAAAACATCAGAGTTACAGGTGGCAATCCAGATAAACTTGTTTAAAAGAACAACAGTAACACCTAACTCCTTCGTTCACAGGGAAACAAGATTGTATTGCAAAGGTAACAAATCCAGAGTAATCTGAGAGCATTTCCTGCAAAACAAAAAGTGCACTCAGGCACCTGCCTCGCTAGCTGTTATTCAGATTGGCATTTAACTCTTAATATCCTTTTGGGTGATGTGAATAAGGCAAACATCTCATCCCCGGACACAACACAGTTCTATACAGATTTGCTCGAACGTCTGTAGCCTCTAAGTAGTCCAAAAGGTCAGGGAGCTGTTACTTAGTTGAAAGATTTGAGTGGTCAGTTGTGAGACGCGAGACACATTCTTCAACAGCGGAAAGATCATCCTCCTGCCCTTTAACCTCATTTTCTATGCGTATGCCTGCTTGGCGACATCCTCCGTGCCCTTTTACAGACTGAACAGTTTCATGCTTTGATGCCCCCTTAAGTACCTTTTCCAAAATGGGAATGGCTTCAGATTACTGCCAACATGAGTTTATTGCAAGCTTAACCTGATGCCAACATCCCACTCATTTACAGTTGGACTTAAACTTGTTAATGATTCTGCCACCATGGAATATAGGTCAGACGTTGCTACAGCCATGCAGCACTCCTGTATATTCAATTATTGATGTCTGTGTTTAAAACTAAAAACAAGGATTGCCTCTCAAACCATGCAAAACCACTCCATGCTTTTAACTTGCCCGTATAGGTACCATGGCGTATCATGGTCTATCTGAATCGATCTTCTGTACTGCAATAACATGTGTTAGTATTGGCTGCTATCTCTGTGAAACCTAATTGAATGAAAATATATTTAAATAATTTTAGACACTTCTTATAAATAATCAGTCCATGCATAAACATAACCATGTTATGTTCACTGCAAATCTCCTCTATCTCTCAGTGTCCTACTAATCTAAAAACGTAAAGCTTTCTGGTTCATAAGGGCTATGGTAGTTGGATTGGTACAATGTATCACACTAAACATCCTTAGCTTTTGGATGGCATTTCTATTGCCATATCTGCAGCAGGTGGTCACCTGATAATTGTGCAAAATTACAATATGCACCTGATTACAATCTGTAGCTTAGCAGTTCTAATAACATGGAGCCCTGCTATGTCCCCAAATCTTATAATGTCAGACAGAAAAAGACTTTTGATCTTATGTAACCTGACATTTGAATAGCTTGTCTGTGAAGCAAGGAGTCCTTTTTGGCCTGGTCTCTTTCAAGGGTCTTACTGCCATTGAAAGACGAAGTATATTAATATTAAATTGTTGTACAATAAACATTAACTGACTGTGTAGATGTTTCTGTTCTTTTCTGTTTCTTATAAATCCAGTACATAACACAAGAGACAGATAATTTTACTGTTTCAAGAAAAACAAATATTGCTATGCAGTCAGAAGATAGCAGATGATTAGGAAAAGAACATTACTATCCTGAGCAATTTTATCACACCAACACAAAATTATTAACCTTATGTCGGCAATTTGGACACAGAAGGCAATAACTCCAGAAATCCACTGCAAAATCTTTAACTCGGTTTGACGCAGTATGCACCCAACATGCAGAACCTAGACGTGTAGAATAAACACACAAAAGCCAAGCGCACACTAACTCTGGAGGGACAACAGCGTGCAAAAGGTTTTACAGATGCGGAGCCGTATATCCATGTATATCCAACAGCTGCATTATCAGTTTCAGATGATTAATTCAACACCCCGATTGCTAAACATTCGATTTTAATATATTCTAAGAAAAAATAGGTCAGGAAACGACGCTAGGTGTGGGGATCCGGACAATCAATGAGAAATGATGCAGACTGGAAACTGGTCAGTTTCTTAAGAACTGTCTAAAAAATAAGTTGAGGATCCCAGATAAGAATTAAAAGGGGGAAGCTGGCGAGCCAAACCAGAAAGAAAGGACTTAAAAAAAAGGAAAACAAAGTACAAAGAAAAGGGAGAAAAAATGAGAAACAAAAAGAAAAAATTATCAAGGCTAACGGAAAAATAAACAGGAAACAGCTGTATTGCAGTGCAGCGAAGTAGGGAAACACAAAGAAAAACTTCTGTTTAGCGAGATGCAACCATTTGCACAGAGATTAAGGCCCTAATGACAGAGCAATGATACAGGGGTTCAAAGAAACCAAACAGGGCTTCTAACTGAATGGGAACTAGCTCAGGAGCCCGACTGAAAAAGGGTTGGCTTAATTGAACGGCATCCTGATCTAGTTTGAATGACAGGCTGGGAACGTGAGTCGGATCTGGCCTGGGCATGACAATAGTGTAATGTTCTTCTCCTCCGTGCACTGTCCACTTCTGACTAAACATGCTACAATAAAGACATGGCGGTGTTGGTGGAACTTTCTTGGCAAGAGGCATAAAGCAGCAGCTTCTCTAGAATACTCACTGGTTCAGAGGAAGTTGATGGATAGATTGGGGCTATGTGCAGAGCTCTCATTGACGTCTCCAGATGTTGAGCGGGGAGGAAGAAATTGGGAATGAGCACAGAATCTGACCTGAGGAGTCCAGGTTAAGGAACCAAAAGCATGTCAGTCCTGGCCCTACAGGTCTACTCTGCAGATGTATTCAGTGCATCCAGATATTGTGTACCACAGAAACTGGTGTCACACTGAAATCTAATGATTGAGTAAGATTAAGACTTAATTTTCTGTTATATGCGCCTGGAGTACTATAGAACAAGAGTATATTAAAACATTTGTTATTAGTATTAGAAGATAACAGTGTACAACTCTTTATCTGTTTATAGAAACGGTTTTGGGAATCCAAATTTATACCTTTCCAGTCATATGAATTAAATTCTAAAAAAATTAGGCTGTAAATTCAATGAAATTTCACAGAATAATTATATCTTTTGTTTGAAAAACAAACAACTTTTATTACATTTTAAACCAGAAGGTGGCTTCATTAGCTCTCAAACAATGGTGCATTTTGTTCGTTATTTTTATGTTATATGTCATGTTATTTAAGCCCAAATTGTACTTAAAACTGTACTAGTTGTACTATTTATTAATTTTCTCTGTATTATTTTGCACTGTTTTTGACCTGTTTGTATACTTTTCTCTGTTTTTGACCATTTTGCACTGGCACCATACTGTTGTTTATCATTGTTATTGTTGTATTACTCTCTATTGTCTTGTCTTCTGTTCTATTTATATACTGCACCTGAGAGACTAATGAGAAACACTTTTCACTGTACCATGCACCCGTGTAAGTATAATGATAAATAAAGTTGAATTGAATTGAACTGAATTTTTTTACACGCTCATTTGATATGTGTTTGCAAATAGGATAGTGACATAACCCATGGAGCTCAATGTGTGCTCAGGAAACCGCCTTTACTGGTAGAGCCACTGGGAAACCCAAATTGCATGGCATTACACATGAATGCTAACCTTAACCTTATACCAAAAATTCTGAAATGCCCTAAAGGAGAAAGGCAGACAAAATCAAAAGGATACAACTTGGTCGGTGACTCCTTTTCATCCTTTGAACGAAAAGCTGCCTCTCCTGACCCACTTCTGTCTGGCGTGTCCTGGAGATGCTCCGAGATGTTTGGTAATCTCAATACCTCGTCACCCGAGTCCTCATTTCTTTCACAGGACTGCGAGTCCTGTGTGCCTTTTCTTCTGTCTGGAGGGTCCTCTGCATCCGAAGAGAAATCCAGCCTGACATGTTCACTAGATTCTGCATCTTCCCTATTCTCTTGTTTCTGGGAGTCCCCTTCAGTTTCATTGAGTCTGAATGTAGCTCCATCTTCAAACTCATCAGAATCCTTCTGCTCTGCAGTCCTTACGCAGTCACCCACACTCTGTGACTCTGCTGTTCTTGCACTGCCAGGCATGCTGGAGTGCCCATCATGCAAGATATCTGGCAAAGGGCTGCCGTCTGCTCTCATGTATTCCTGTCTGGAAGAATCTGACTGTTTCTCGAGATGTTCCTGGCCTGGCCAATTCTCCACTTCTTCCTCCGACAGAAGGCTGGACCAGGGGCTGGTTTTGTCTGTCATTGCGGTCACATCATTGAGGGGTCTTGGCTGTACCACTGTCTCCTCATACTCATCTTCACTGTGTGAACCACTGGCAAAACCGTCACCTTCGCTGTGATCATGATCAGAGCTTGAATCCTTTTCCTCCTCAGCGTTCAATGGACAGATCTTTTCTTGGCTACTGGTTTCATCAGGGACATCAGCTGTAAGAGAAGCTGGGGGGGAACTCTTTACAGTGTGGTTCACGTCGTCTGCTACATTAGGTAAAAGAAAGTCCCTTTCGTGAGATTCACACTTTTCTATTGGTGAAGTACAGTCCTGTGCTGAGCCAACCAACCAGCTGCTGCCCTGAGGCAGGTGGGGAGCTTGATTAGATAAAACATCCATATCTCTCTCATGCAGACCTGTTGAAATGGGACATTCAGAGAACACAACACTTTAGAAATGTGTTAATTAAATAATTAAAAATTCCTGTAGCCCTGTTGGTAAGAGAAGCTGGAAAAAAAACATATTTACTCTAGATTGTTTTTACATTACAGATTATTGGCAATAAAGATTTTGAACGACCAATAACTACCTAACAAAGAAAAAGCTATCTCACCACTAAGCAGGTTATTCACTTCACCAACCAGTCTGCTTGACTTTGCCAGCAGGTGTGTGGAATCTGTGACATGAGAGTCTCTGTTGTTCTCAGTCAAGGGGTCCACGTTTTCATCTCGTCTGGACAGTGTCCCAGGGTCAGAAATGCTTGGAAATGTTTGGGAGGACAGTTTACGACTGAAATACCTCTGAATTTCATCCAGCTCACTGAGATTTTTCCTGTGATAGACAAAGAAAAGAAAATTTAAATTTTTGTTCTCTAAATATACGAGAGTGTTTCTCACTTAACTTCTAAAAAGAAACTAATGCCAAGCTGTTTGAAAATTCAAATGTCAAGAATAATGGTGCCTCGCCACCGATGGAAAAATCAACCGAATTGTTTCCACGTGAGTTACTGAAGCCGTCCTTGTGTCTCTCTACCTGAGAGCCGAGACCAGTGAAGACTGGGATGGTTGCGTTTCACTGCTGGGAGCACTGTGGAGGTTTCTCTGCTCATGCTGTAGGCCCTGGTGGAATCTGCGTACATTCTCCATGTGCTTCTCATGGCGACTGTGAAGAGTGGATTCGCAAAGAAAAATTAGAGCATCATTAATACTGACAGTTCATTTATCAGGACTATAGATTTCATTAACCGTAATGACAAATCCAGCAGTAAATGAACTCGTAACTGTTCCATTAAAAGTAACAAAACTTTCACAAGCTCTCTACACTTTATCTCAGTTATTTCATTGATAATGATCAAAACATCACATTGAAAATTATATGGAAGTTTAAAAAACACGGCACATGCACTCAGTCTACAATTCAACAGATACGTGTATGCCAACAGGAGGACATTACCTTTCAGATACCAAGAAATCAGCTTGCTCTGGGAAGGTGTTAACAAGCTGCTCAGGATATCTGGTAATATGAGTAGGGAAGGTACTGTACATGGCTGAAGTCCGATAAGATAGTGCAGAACCTTGCAAAGCTGCCTAGAGTGGCAAAATGAAAAATAAATAGCTTAAGACATTCAAAAATCTGATGTTTCATGTTCACTCCCCCCAGAAATACACATGACACAATATACTCATGCCGCATATACAGAAATATATTAAAACTTTGAATAATTTTTGAAAATTAAGAGTTTCCAGGAAAACATAAGCCAAGCTATACATGGTACGCACTTCAGACTCCTTGGTGTTGCCTTTTGATGCGGCCAGTCTCTGCTCTCGAAGGTCCTGCACTGTCTCCAAGGGAGAGATGGACACTTTGAGCTGCCCCTGGCATTGTCCATTAAAGTCCGTGACGTTGTACCACCCACACACAGACTGGAACCCCGACAGCAGGGGGGACAGGTCAACAGATGCAAACCCAACTACTCGTTCAACATCTAAAAAAAAAAAAAAAAAAAGACTGGCATGAGGGCAAAAAAACCTTGGTTAAATACTCCACTGACATAGCACGTTAATGCATAGGGGTTTTCTGCAGAACATATCTTAAAGGCAATATTCATACTATACCTCCTTTATGCCAGACTTTGAACACCAGAGTCTGTTGGGGATCCACTAATATTTCCTTTGAAAGCCTGCCATTAAAGAAAACAACAAAACCTGGGTCAGTCTAGTAATTCAGCGTTTTAATTTTAAAATGTTTACACACACATTGTTTCTCAAATCAGAAGAAACTGTATCAGATGCCAACAACGACAAAGCACCTACAGGTGCCGTTCTATAAATGGAACTAAAAATAAAGTGGGGTGGGCATGTGTGAGGCAGCCCTGGGTCTGTACTGAAGGACAGCGTACTGGATGCCCGAGACAGGTCTGTGAGTCGAATTCTCACCGGGTCTGCACCTGGTGGTCCCACATGGGACAGTCACTGTCCGATACGACCTGTGTTGTGACAGGATTGGCAGTATCCGCAGTGGCATACGACACACAGCAGCTGGGCTTCACTCCACTGCATTCTACCAGAGGGCTGCCTAGAAAAGTACAAAAGAAAAAAAAAACTTGCACGTGACTGCAGCTATAAATCTCGACTTACTGGAGCTGACAACTTCTCTTTCTCTCGCGTGGCACATTGTTCCGTTTTGTCACAATACACAGGGCCATTTATAACAGCTGCGCTGTCAGGCCACAACTGAAATGCACCTTAAGAGCTGTGCCCTGTTTCTGCTGTGCTATTTCCAGACAGCTCTGAAAAGCTTAAGAAGCCTCTTCAGAGAACTAGTCACTTCAGTTATGCAGTATAATATCTATTGCAACTGACACAAAAAATGTATACAACAGTTTATGTGGAAGCCTGAAGTGTTAATTTTGTGCCATATTCCAATGTTCCCTAAATGTGAGGAAACAGAACTGTTCTGAACTATATCACCTCCTAAATGAGGTTTCAGTTAGGTGTGTGAATGAGTGAGGAAAGAGGTATTTTGCAGCTTCAATGGAATTCAACATTTTCCTCAGCCAAAAAGCAGGCTCTTCATATACAGCGTTTTAAACTATGCAAAAAATCAGATTACATTTAGTACAAAAAGTAATTTGACAAAGGTCTTGTTTCACTAAACCTTGAGACAGTGCAAGCCTGGAGAAAAATGTGACAGAACATGAAACATTTGAACACTGAATGTTCTGCTTCAATATGAAACTACAGTATGAAGAACTGGGTCACAGAAATTCAGATACCAACCATGAGCTTGTTTTTTGACATTACATGCACTGTATGATTCGACAGTGTAATTATACAGGGCTGTGAGCATGCCTATGTCCTGTCCTTAGCCAGCTGTTCTCTTCATGTAAATAAGCTGGATTCTTCACAAGAATGCAGTTCACACAAATTTTGTTCCCTTATGATTAGATTGTTGTAGCATCATTTCATTGCATTAACTGAGTCAACTAACAGCACGCATTCTTTAAGGTACTTCTTTGAAAATACTAAATATAATTCAATTTTAGATGAACACAAATTCCAGGGAAATGTGGATGATTGTATTTGTGCATTTATCGGCAGTTCCATTTTTAGTTCAAAAACCTTCCATTTGCTGTTCTTAGAAATTTCCTTTAAAAGTGACAAATTGCTCTATCTGTCTCTATGCTCTATGACAACTTTACTTTTGCTGTTCCCAGGAAAGTGTCATTCAATAAACTGCTAGTCTAACACCAATAGACTTTTAGCAGTCTTTTCACTCATGTTTACATCAGTATGCTAACCAAAGGAAGTCAGTGCAAGATGTTCTGTACACTTTATCAGTAAAACCTCTTTGCCTGGCAAAGCCTAGTCTCATCACTGTCTTTGCCACCACAACCCGACTCGTAAATGCCATGATGTGCTCTTAACAATTTCTGTGCCATCAAACCGAGTTGGATTGAGTGAAATCGATTGCAAGCGATCGCAGCTGACTGCCCAGTGAAATACCAGGTGTAGAGTGAGATGCTATTTTCTGCAAGATACAGTATAAAGGGTGTTCAGAAGTGGAAAGGAGAATGGCAAAGACAGGGCAGATCCGAGAAAAGAGAGGGAAAGAATATCTGCGGTGTATGTGCACTGTATGTGTGACTACTGCATAGGCCAACACCTATCTCATATTTCACATTGACTATTATGGCAGATAGGATGACAGGAACTGGCTTAAAAATCATTTGACGCACATTAGTTTCATAAGCGTCTTAAGAAGTTTGTTTTTAAAAACAGTTTTTTTTTTCCATAATATTACCATTGATAATAGATGTACTAAAGTAATTAAAAAATAATTAACTTGAAAAAGGCACACCAAAATCGTACTCCTTTACCTTTTAGGCTAAGATGCATGGCTCTTTCCACAGTGATCGTCACAGCAAACGTATTTTCCAAATCCACCTCAGACGCCTGAGAGCTTGGCGGCTCAGCGACGAGCGATGGTCTTCTTTCGTGCCGACTGTCCTCACGTGGCTGATGGGAATCCTGTGCCCCGGCAGGCCCTTCCTCATCACTGCCGTCCTCGGCTCCACTCTGCCCGCTGGGCGCGGCGGGCTCTGGGCGGTCAGAGGAGCTGGCCGGGGTCAGCGCGATGTGGACCCTCAGAGCGGCTCCCGCCAAGTCCGGCGCAGTGCGTTTGAAGAGTGGGTACACCCCTGCCACCAGCAAACACACGCAGGGTCAAAACGTCTAGCTCTTCACCACTGACATTTCCCACAGCTAAAAGCTTCTGAAACATTGGGGTTGATGATAATAATAATAATAATAATAATAATAATAATAATAATAATAATAATAATAATAATAATAGCTTACACTTATATAGCGCTTTTCTGGACACTCCACTCAAAGTGCTTTACAGGTAATGGGGACTACCCTCCACCACCACCAGTATGCAGCATCCACCTGGATGATGCGACGGCAGCCATTGTGCGCCAGAACGCTCACCACACATCAGCGATCAGTAGGGAGGAGAGCAGAGTAATGAAGCCAATTCATAGAGGGGGATTGTTAGGAGGCCATGATTGATAAAGGCCGATGGGGAAATTTGGCCAGGATGCCGGGGTACACCCCTACTCTTTTCGAGAAACACCCTGATGGGCGTTTATGTCCCAATCCTTACAAGAGCAGCATGGGAATCCTGTGTGCAATGCAAAATTATGTTGTTTGCCAATATTGCTTTTTGTATGCGACGTATACTGAAAGGCATTCAAGATGCCACAAAGGCGTGGTGGAACCAAAGTCATTCATTGTATTTTTAATGCTACTCAGTTTATGCCACTACTGTTTTTTGATGGGGGTAAAGATATACAACTTGATGCATTAATGAAGTTGTAATAAGAGTTAAAGAAAATTCTGTAGAAAACACAAAGCGTTTCAGATGCACGGCGAAGTTTCCGCTCTGCTCCGCCCTTTTTTCACCCACCACTGACTGCCAGCTGGCGCCGAGTCCCCCTCGCCAGCCTGGAGAGGTCAACGTGAGCGGAGCCGACCAGCCGGTCGGCGTCGTGCGGCCTGGGCCTCTTCTCCTTCCCGAAGGCCACCCACACCTGCACCTCCAGCTTCTCCTCCCGCAGGTACCAGCGCAGCGGCTGGCTGCTCCTCAGCCCCACGGCCCTGTTCCCCGGGAAGGTCACGCTGACCACCCCGTCCCCGTCCTCCTCTGGGGACGGGTGCCTGAGCGGGGAGCAGAAGGCCTCCCTGTCGTACAGTTTGTATCTGAAGTAGCAGTAAGTGGACCGGTCCAGGTCTCTCCTGCCGGCTGGCAGCAGGCAGTGCAGCGGGAGCCAGACCACGGGTACGGACACGGCGATGGAGACAGCCTCTTCCCCGTCCTCCCACTCTTCACTGCTCCCAGACTCTCCCTCGCTGTCCTCCCCCGGGGCCCAGCCCAAGGCCCTGGCGGCGCCCAGAACCCTCTCCCTGTCCGAGTGGTGAGCGAAGCTGACCGAGATCTCCAGACCCCCGCCGGTGCTCTGCAGCATCTCGGAGGAGGCAGGATCCTGGGACCCCGTCAGCGCGAACCACCCTGAGATTCCTGCAAGGTAATACCAACAGCTCCCTTGTAAGACTAACTGTACTCCTACTGCGTGACGGAAGCAGGTTTTATAGCAATATCTGGGACAGCTCCTTTTTAAGCACCTTGTATGTCTACTGAGACTTCACTTTGAGTTTTGTGTTAAAATGAAGGTTGATTCTCTGTGTGTAATTTAAAACTACACCTTCAGTGCTACCCTGTTATGAAAGGAGATGGGGACCCCCTTGTTATTTGTGTCTCACGTTATAAAGAGCATTAGTATTACTGTTCAACAGGTTTACAATGTCTACAACACAAAGTTAACAGACAATGTGTAATACAGTGCTTTCTGCTAATAAACTGACAATACTGAATTATGTATTAGGCTGCATATTTAAAGGAATGTTTTCCAAACGACAGAATTCAAGGATGATTTATATTGTCATGTTTGGTACTGGTTTTCTTAACACTGATTTTTTGTTTTAGGTAAGTAATGTGCAAACAAGGCAGCTTGTAAGTACAGTATGTTCTGAAATCATTTTTGCATGTTTTATTTCAGCTCTTTTGTATTTGTGCATTTTTCAACAACACAGAGAAAGGGTTCTGTTCATACTAGAATTCACAATAACATCACAAGGATATATTAAAATACCAGCTGGTTTACTCCTGCCTTAAAGTGCTGCAAATGCACCCTGAAGTGCAGCAAGAACTACGAATGATGATCTGTTTTTCCCATTCACACAGAAACATACAGCACTACTGCAAAAAAATGTTCTCTGTGTGATTCTGCAGTTCAACAGCCTGCAGATTATGCTTCCCCAGATACAGAAATACCTAAATACCTAGTGCCTTGACAAGTGTCATGACATCCTGTCCAACTAAGACTGACATCCAACTAAGGTTGCTGCTGGAAGAGGTGTTAGTGGGGCCAGCAGGGGGCGCTCACCCTGCGGTCCATGTGGGTCCTAATGCCCCAGTATAGTGACGGGGACACTATACTGTAAACAGGCGCCGTCCTTCGGATGAGACGTAAAACCGAGGTCCTGACTCTCTGTGGTCATTAAAAATCCCAGGGCGCTTCTCGAAAAGAGTAGGGGTGTAACCCCGGTGTCCTGGCCAAATTTCCCATTGGCCCTTACCAATCATGGCCTCCTAATAATCCCCATCTATGAATTGGCTACATTACTCTGCTCTCCTCCCCACTAATAGCTGATGTGTGGTGAGCGTTCTGGCGCACTATGGCTGCCGTCGCATCATCCAGGTGGATGCTGCACATTGGTGGTGGTGGAGGGGAGTCCCCATTACCTGTAAAGCGCTTTGAGTGGAATGTCCAGAAAAGCGCTATATAAGTGTAAGCAATTATTATTATTATTATTATTTTAAAAGGTGTTGATCTCCTAAGTGCGGTTTTTAAAACTTCTCTGCCTGTGTGCACAATACCAGACTGAGACTCCCTGATAATGCTTCTACAGAAATAAAGACTACAAAACAGTCTAATTCATTGTCTTTAGCACCACGTTTTCTCAATATTTGCTAGAAAATATTTTGAATAAATACGCTCAGTTGACGTACCTGTCTTTTTATGAATCAACTCTGCCAGCTGTACTTTTACTGTTCCTAATACGGTGTCCTTTGAAATTCTGTGAGCCATTGCTGCAATAAGAAAACAAAATGATAATCTCACTTTAACCTTGATTGTGACTGCCAGTACTATGAGAATAAATAACAGTTTAGGCGTCAACAAGTCTAATGATAATTTCATAATGTTATTGTTTGACACGATACATACATAAAACAATAAAAATATTTTCATATATTATTTTTTAAAAGATGACTTTTAATAAATTGTCTAACATTAATAGTGACGAATAAACTGAATTTAAATGATGCTGAGCTATGCTACTTTATTTTTTATCATTTGACAAGGAAATGCGACATAAGAGAAACAAAATCCTGGTATCTGAGGAGAACCAGTGACTTTGCCTATTCATCTATTTGAACAGTTACATTAGGTTCGAAAAGTTGGCAAAAAGGATTTTGACTTATACACTGCATAAATTAACTTTATATACCATGGGCTTATAATTAACCAATGAATGCATGTATTTTTCAGCAGGGGGTCAAAGCCTGGACAGTTTTCCTTCAGGTAACGTCATGCAATGAAAGAGAAGAGGTCTCAAGTCCACACTGCTTGCTAGGCAGCGAGCAGTGTTGCTCACCCTTTCGGCTGTCTCGATGGCAGACGATGAAGAGGACTTGAGCCGATTCCAGCAGCTCTGCCAGGCTGCAGGTCTCCCCGCTGGCCCTATGGCTCTGAAGGCTACAGGGGAACTCAGTGTGGTGGTCAAACTCGGGACAGAAGGAGCGAGCTACAACTCGTGTGCTCCTCCTCTCACTCTCTGGGAAGAAAGCCAGCTGGATAGTGACGTACGTGTTAACGCCAACATCCATGTAGTACTGGAATGAACTGTCTCGCTTTGCTACAGCCCTGTGATACACAAAGGTTGATGGAGGAAAAACACGTGTTGATGTACATTCAGAGAAATGAATGATTCTAACCATGGAGAGAATAGACATGACGTCTGGGGGAAATTACAACTATGTACAAAGGCAAAACATTTTGTAAACCCAATGTAAATACTGTACTCAACTGCAGGTGTATGATTTTGGACAAGGAATATGAAATCTAGTTATTTTGTGGAGTGACCACAAAGACCACTAATAAAGGTACTACATGAATTGATTTGAGTGCCAATGACAACTTCTCCAACTTCTCACTTTGAGCTCATTTGGTCAGTAAAACATCATCAAAGAAGAATTCAACAGTGCTGGTTGGTAGATAAATTAATGGAAAAAAACAACATCCATGTAGAGGCAGAAGTGGCAACACAAAATAATTTAAGATTTGTAAAAATAATTTTAAAGTTTAAAAAAATAAATAAATATATACATATAAAATATAAATATATATATATACAAAGTAGAGGGGTTGAAAGACCCGCTCTCACTTGTAGTAATCTTCTAATGAAACCTGATATTTCTTATGTGCAAACCAAGCTACATGCTGTCACAACATCCACACAAGCTGTCCAGGGTTATAGCACTATTCCAATGAGAGACCTGTGGCCTCATCGTGTTATCAGCTAACATTTAAAAGCACTGCTGTCATAATTATTCACACAATGAATTTACCTTGCAGCAGCCTTAAGTCCTGCAGCTCTGTGTACCTGAACAGCCAAAAAAACAACTCGCGATGCCACTGCTTCTTCCCTCACACAGTCTGTTTTCACTGGCCCATGCTTGTACAATATACACACATCGAGCAAGCCTGTTAGAAATACACAATTAATATTCTTGTAATCATGTAATCATTTAATCATGAAGATGCTCACCACCTTTCACTTTTTTATATGTTATCAAACCAACTCTTATTAGAATGTATAATACATGCCACTGCGGAGATTGAGTATTTTATTAGATATTACTTTCAGAGAAATGAATACACTGTTGAAATTGTTGATCCTGCAATATTACGCTTCTACCTCAATATTTGGATTATAACTCACAAACAATTTTTGCTGCAGATACTCTTCTGCTAAAGGGTTTTTGTTGTGGGTTAATGTATAGCTATAGTAATGTTAATAGTTATAGTAATTATAACTATTCAGGTATTAATAATAGCTATAGTTATTATTAAAGTTAATTAATTAACTTTATTAATTTCCCTACCGGATTAATAAAGTGTTATCTATCTAATGCACCTTATGTTATACAGAATAATACAACAGTGCTCTTTTAAATTGCTTTTAACATTCTAACTTCATTTGGAAAACAAAAAATTTGGATTTGGTAAATGAAAGCAATTAAAGATGTATATCTTCCCATGATTTCTTAAAATGTTACAATGGTATAGATAGGACCCGCTCCATCAAAAATCCCTGAACCGAGAACTCAGCAAGTTAAACTCAGCCTGGGCATAACACTGATCCTTTGATCCCGTGGACTACCTGAAGGGTTTGGCTGGTGGCCGGGGGCAGGCTCTGTTCTGGGGACCAGTGGCAGGCTGAAGACCTGGGCTCCTGCTTGCTCCTCTCTCTGCATGGTCACCATGGCACACAGCTTGGACAAAGGCAGGACCCCCCTGGCTACCACCTGGTCTCGCACGTTGGGGTAGTAATACCTGCAGCGGGGGGAAAACAAACAACAGGATTCGACAACAATCAAGGCACACAGAAAGCCGGCAATAACATTTCTAAAACCCGCAAATTCATAATCATAACAAATCTGGCCAGCCAGCGATATAATTGCAATATCCACAACCTAAAATATCAAATATGAATTATATTATATATAATATTGGACATATGCATATGTCATGTGCTTTTTTGTCAGCTGAACCCCTTCAAACTAAATTATGTACCTCAAGCACCTACTTGAGATTTTAACTAAATCAAACCTTTCAATAATTGTAGATAAATGCTACAGCAACCCTCTTAACATGCTTCTTTTCACTTTGCAAAACATTAATATTACTACGCTTGTTTTTCTCATTCTTATTATTACATTGTTATTTATTAATAGGACTATTTAATTTGACATTGACATTTCCATCACAATCTCACAAACCCCCGGTTGGGAACCCCTCTTCTAATATATGAATAAATGGATGCCCCCAGTGTGCAACGATGGAAACTGAACAGAAAAATTAAATTTATGGCTCTGCTGCCCCCTAGTGTGGAATTGCTTTCCATTTACCTGCACCAGACTTCAAAATGGATGCCCCCTCCTCCATCTAACCCCTGCCTAGAGCAGGCACTGAGCAGCAGCCTCTGCACAGGAACCCCTGCAGGGACCAGCAGGGAGTGCTTCAGACTGTGACTGAACACGGGGTCGGGTACGCACAGGGTGGTGGCTGTGCGGAACAGCTTCATGCCAACTCCTGCAGGAAAAAAGAAGAAAAGCAAAACATCGGCTCCACTGTTCCCATCACATCTCTCACAGAGATTCCCTGCGCTGAGGTTTGCATAAGAAACAAATGAGCATAACAGGGAGAATCGGTAACGTGGTAGAATGTGCAATTCATGATGATGTATTCTTGAAATGTGATTTGTGAGGTACAGAATTAGACTTCTTGTCTCATCGAACGTTAAGGCACTTTAGTTTGGGAATGAATAAATAAAAATTAATGGAAGTGTTAAAAAAAAAGAACATTATGAAACTGTATTGAGCTTAAAGTCTGTCTCAAAAAAATGTAAAAACTTACCACTTTCTACCACCTGGGAGTCCAAAGACCCTGGTGTGTCCGTGTCCTGAGTGGGGAAGCTGTACTGGACGTAGCAGTCCGCTTCTCCCCAAACAGTGGACTGCAGAGGAGTCAGTCCCTTCACACGCTCCACTGTGATCTCAAACACGTGCTCTCTGATCAAATCCTCATGCGCTCCACTAACCTGAAAGAAAGCAAAATAACTAGCACTCTTTTACCCCGTATTGCTAAAATGTCTCCGCAAGCTATTTTAACTATAAAACAGTGTAAGAAAGGGGATGCTTACTATTCAGGAAAAATGCTTGAATATACTCAGAAGAATGTGCCAATTAATATACCTGGACTGGTCAGTAAGGCTGATTGTAAAACTCATCTGCTGGCACATATCTAAAATGCAGTTAACACTGAAAATGAACCAATACCAATATCTCTAATCAGAATCTATCTAAATGTACTTTCTAATTTCTTCACAGGCCAATAAAATATGTATAACAGATGAACAAATAAATAATCTGTTTTACACAGAAAGTATTAAGATACAAACCTTAGGTTCTGTATTTGGCATGGGGTCCAGCGAATGGAGTGGTCTTTGGGGCTGAGGAACTGAAGTCAGTTCTTCGTCTCTCAAACGCTGCAGTGCTGCTATCTGTTCGGCCAAGCCCATAGCTAGAAGGACCCGAAGGCTGCCTTGAATGTTGCCCGTAAACACATTCACGACGGGCATATAGCTATCGACCCCCACCACAGGGTACTGAGCCTGGAGCAACAGGTTTGCAATCTTTGCATCTCTGATGAGAAAAAGAAAACAAACATTTTCAAAGCAAATCTGACACCTAAAGTTATGAAAAGAGCAATATTCTTTGAGTTCACTTCTGTTGTAATTACCTAATTATCTCAGTCATCTGACATTTCCAGGGATGGAGGTTTAAAGGGTAACTAGAGCATATGATTATAAGTATATCTTTTCATTCTGCCACAGAATGATCCATTGTCTATGATAACATCATTACTTCAGGTGCAGAGTGAACTGTCACTGCATTGCCTATCGCTAGTCTGCTCAAATCCTTGCAGGGTTTTCACATTCATCACCCCCTGGGATCTGTAATGTCAGGAGGAAAGGGGGCTTTTTGCACCAGTGGGAGCTTGGCCTCCTTTATTCCCACCTTAACAGAATCCCCTCACCACATGGGTACGTGTGAGAATAGCCCCAGCTGAAGGATCTTGGGGAGTCCACCTCAATGCAAGGCAGACCCCCAAATCACAGACGCACAGGGCAGGACAGGAAGAACATAAACAGGCATAGACACAGGGACACAACTGCTGAACATACAACAAATCAGTCTTCTCTTATGCTTTGAGGCAAAGGGATGCGTTACGATATAATATCTTGCTGATGCAGCTAAGGTGAGTTTAACTCCCCCATTAGGAAAGCAGCTATGTAACACTATTTTTGAGAACTGAGCCTGGCCAGGTTACATACTCACCTGAAGGACATATAGAACTGGTGCAGTGGCAGCTTCACTAGCCCAAGGAGAAGATCCTGCCCTGGGCTTGACACTTTCTGCCAAACCTCAATCACCATCATATTATTCCTCATTCTTTCCAGCAGCCTGAAGGTCAGTGTCACAGGAGCGACCTGGAATGAACAGACATTGCTGAGATTCTGGAATCACCTTCTCGTTTGCAAAACAGTTAAGCACTTAAAAAGATTCATGTAACATTATAAATTACTTCCAAATGATTAATTTAGCAAACTCTTCTTCCCATGCCTGAATTTTGTTTATACCTAATTTTATTCTCAACATTACACATTATAAGAAACTACAGTATGTAGAGTACATTAAAGCAAAACCACAAAGAAAAATCTTTCTGAAAGGTAAACAGGTTTAATTACACTCCATAAATAACCAATTTTTTATATTGCTTTTATAGATACAATAGACACAAGTGTCCCCAAACACTGGGCCTGTAAAAGTAAGTTTACCTTTTTAACACTTACCTGAGTAAAGTTGAACGTCGGTTGATTCTGGCCCCAAATGACAGGAGATCTTGTGGTTTCATCACAACCAAACAGCTTACAGTTTAAATAGACATTGCAGGACTGCATGGGCCCCACTTTAAAGTCCTTTCCATTGGGCACCATAAGCAATACATGCAACAGAAGCCCACCTTCCTCTTCAAAGCTGCAGTTTCTCTGGTCCTTTAAATTGTAAATGGGTGGAGCGTGGCAAGGCACAGGCTGCTGTATTCCGCTCTTGGTAGGGACTTCTGCAATTGTTTCGGGTCTGCTCACCTCCACCTCAGTGCTTTCCGTTATGTGTACAGAGGTGTTGCATTTGGGCTCATCAGGGCCCTGTTGTTGACTGCTGGAGTTGAAATGCTGGGGGACGGCCTTTTTTCCAGGACTGGTAACAGCATTTAAAGTGGTTTTAGAGGCTCCTGTCACCCTGGCGTGGGCTGAAGAAAAATCTTTGTTGTCTGCTGCCAGTTCAAATGACACCTTGGGAAGAGAAAGAAAAAAAAATCTGTAAATGAATCTCAACTTCCAAGACCAAGATAAAATTAAGAATTGCAACACTCACTTCATGAGACACAAAAACATACTGTAAATTTACGCTGGAGATGTCTGGAGAAAGAAGGCTCGGAACAAACCCCTGCATTGCTCACCTTCAAAGGGCCCAGATCCTGCTTCTCTGTCTCTCCATCAAGGGCCGACACTGATAACTCTGCCGACAAACTCAGCTCCTCAGACTGAAGGAGTTTCCACAGAGGGAAATGTGCTATACCAATAGGAAAAGGCTTTAAAGGGGGAAAAAATAAAACAATATTTACAATTGTTAAAATTGAAATGACATTGGGTTGATGGACAATTTAAGGTTTTGCATTTAACTAGCAATACCACAATTTTGTGTCAGACCTTTTCACTGACTTTATAAATATTTTTTTTTTAAAAGCAACTATAGCACCAAATATCCATCCAATGCACAGTTATATTTTGGTTGTAAACCACAGATCATAGTCTAGTCAATTTACCTCAACATAAATTGTGAATTCCATCCACAACAAAGTATGTTTCAAATAAAATCAGATGGTACATACCTTTCTTTGTGAGCTTTTCCTTGAATAGATCTTAAAGGCAAGATCCATGTTCGACCATCGTTCAATAGTGGCCCCACTGAACTGAACTGGGAACACAAACCGCTGCTCAAACTTCACAACTACAATGAATGAAGAAGAAAAATCAAGACGAGTGACATTAAAAACAAAGAAAATGAATCCCACCAATCAGAACTCCACTGTACTTGGATCTCTACCTCCTCCGGTTATTTTGCTGGAAGCGACTCGAGTGACTTCAGTTGCCATGGAAATCTGACCAGCCTGCCCTCTGGATGAAGTTACAGGGAAGAGGTACTCCACAAAATACGTGCTGAAAGAGAAACAAGACTTTAAACATTCTGGCCTCTAGCAGAATGTTCCCATATCTCTGGGAATGTGTTTTTTTTTTTATAACTATAGCTAATGAAAGCTGTAAGGTACCAGTCCCATAGTCTCTGCAGGTTAAATTCTACTGCGTCTAATAACAATACAGGAATTACAGGATGAAGTTAAGTTAACACCGAAGTCAAGAAGAACTCTAAAGGCCAATACACTGAGCACAACAACAAGAGCACTAAAACTTGATGGCATGAGAAAGTACCACTTCCTGGTGGTCAGAGGTCGGGGAGGTCTCCCTTTGCCTGCCGTTTGGCGGGGTGTTGTGTGAGTGCTGTCAGGAGGGATGCCCAGGGTGTGGATGACCACCCTGGCCAGATGGATCCGCCCCAGCAGGGTGATCTGGTCCACGCTCAGCGTAGCGGATCTGGACTTGTCTCTCACTGCGGTCGGTCTCGCTTCTTCCAAGACTGAACTGCTTCACAAAGTAGAAAAACAAAAGAGGTACATCATCTTTCAACACAGTTCAGCATTGACTTGTGGCGCTTAAAATGTTCCTTTCAGAAAATTCCTTAAATGGAAAACCTTAAGTGAATATATATCCCGCTTCTTGCGATTGTCATTATCTGTGGTGATTTACTGCTAAAAAATTATGATTCTGAAATGATTTTTTGCCACATGACAGAAAGCAAAACTTCATCGTCTTATTCACTTATCCTTTTATGCAAGAGGGGCAGACAAAGGCTTCAATCATTAATACTGAATTACATTACAGTAAACATATTTAATTGATTCCTCTATCAGCTATTAAAAAACATGACGTTAAGTATACATTTTAAAAGAACCTGTAACAGGAAGCATCAGAGAATATTCTGTACAAACAACTGTTACATATAAACATTTTAAGGTAGACAAGGACACATTTCTATAACAATTCAAAGCTGAAAAGTCTCCTAAAATACACAGTAAAAATCAACTGACTGTTTATTCCTGCTGCTCTTTCTCAGACCAGATGAAGCCCCATGAGAATGTCTAAGCCGCTGCTCTTCATTTAGTCCTATAACATCTCTGGTCTTCAGTTCCCGTTTCACAGACTGTTTTTCATTATCTTCACTGCCAAAATCACTCAGGCTGGTGTCAGATCTCTACAACATTGAAAACAAACAATGTAAGCATGTTCCAGGTCACCACCCACAGAACAAAACTGGAAACAGAAATGGAAAACAAAATATTTATTTTACATCTAAGCATAATTAGTAAAAGAATAGTTGGATTTGAGAAACTTACAGGGGTCTTATAAAAGAGGTTCTCTAACAGACTTTGGTCATAATGTGGATCATTCAGTTCACTGTCACCAAAGATACTGCTGTTCTCTGACAGACTCTCAGGGGGTGAACCTGTTCCATCCCAGTATCGCAGTGGAGTCCCATTAACACTGAAAAAACAACATAGGAAAACAAATGCAGTCATTAGTTTATCGTTGGATAATGAAACCACCTGCTCAGACAACATTTAAAGTTTGGATTAGATCGAAACGTTTCCCATCAGTCACCGAACAAATCCTCATCTGGTGTTTATTGCCCAGAAGCTAGTTGCTCAAACCTTATATAAAACCACAACCTGTCACCGGTTGGAAAATTTCAGTTTCGCAGCTTGGATCAAAGTTGTGCTTAAACCGCATTTAAACAGCAGAGGTTTACATTATTGCAGTGGTAAACCATAAAATTAATTCAGGGTAAAACAAATGTAAAAAAAAAAAGCTTTGATTTCCTTACCTGCCAAGAAGCAGCTCTATGGCTCGGTTTTCTGTGTCTGCAGTGCAGTCCTGCTCAGGATACTCTGGTGACAACAGGAGGTTATTTTGAGCAGGCAAGAGACCAGGGTCCGAGTGCAGAAGTTTCTGCAGTAGGTTCCCTGATGAAGGCAAGTGGGGCCTTAAGAAAAGGAAAAAAAATATGATTAGCTATTTTCTTAATGAGAAAAAAGAAAATCAGAATCTGATTGACTGGTTCTCTTAGGGTTTGATTTATTTGTCTGCAGTCCAGGGAATCTCATATATAGAGACGCCACCAGGGCTTTTGTAAAGTGAAGCTTTTATGAGCAAAGCAATGCATATTTTAATTTATTAAAGACCTTAAACCTGGTGGAAAAAAATATTATGTTTTATTCCCAAGTACTAGTCTTGAAGATTTTGTTTTTTAAATTCTGATGAGTACACTAACGCTGGTGTGTCGATGTTATCTTTAAAGACCGGCAGGGGAATGTCCTTTAGAGCTGGCTCACAATCCAAGTCAGACTTGAGAGCAGAAACCACCATGGCATTCCTGAGCTTGCTCCCACGATCTAGAAGAACTAAACACAGAAAAGGTCCATTAGAAATTATGAATTACCTAACACATTATTATGTTAACTAGCATACAACAGTGACAAACATACTGCCCCCCTAGCAATACTCCTTGTAAGAGTAAATACAATTGGATAATCTTTTGCCCTTTAAAGATTCTCGCTCCTTCACCAGTCCAGTCATTTAAAAAACAGCTCTAAAGTCCACCTGGCACAGACTAATTAATGAAAAAATTGCTGTATTTAAAAAGCAACAAAAGCATGGTTACAACAATACAATACTGAATACTTTCCTGTATAATTTCTAGACCAAGAACAGTTAAAAAAGTTAAGGTATCTAAGAGATATCCCCAGATGGTGAAGTTAATTGTTGGCCCTATATAGCCATTCTACACAGGATCACTACAATGGTGATTATCTGACCTGACAAGATGTCCTTAGAGGCTTGGCTGCTTGCTTGTTTATTATGTGCTTCAGGCCTACTGTCTGAGGCTGTCTGGCCCTGGGGCTCTGTGGAGGGCCCCTGCTCTGCCTGGTGGTGATGGGATGGTAGTCTCAGACTCCTCAGGCCATCTTCAGGTCTTTCAGGTCTTGTACTGGGAAAGCTAGTCTCTTTCTGGTTCTCACTTCTCTCTTGGAAGTACAAATGATCCTTCCCCCTAAAAATGTTAATAAGTATTCAGGTCAGTTAACATTACAGTTATTAACATTTATACATTATTAGGAATCTGCTTTTTCCTGATGTCACCACTAAAAAACAGGGCATGTACTGTAGATACACACAGGAACCATCTGTGGATACTATTTAACCTAGCCAGCTTGTCTTTGGAAGGTGAAAGAAGAATCACTTAGATGCAGGAGAGCATATGGAAAATTACCTAGGCGTTACTGGAACTTCCCATGATTGGTCTGGACTCTTTTTTGCATCCATAAATTGTGGCTATTACAAATCTAATGTTCTTATGAAGATGTTTCATGGGATTCTGTGCTTGGATCTTTACTACTTTCATGTCTAGTTGTCAGATTATTCCTCACACAGAATTTATTTTCTATGCTACGCCAATGACATTTGGAACAAAATACTGTATATGATTATCGACAAGGCATTAACTTATAAGACTTCACCAGTCACAAAAACAGGAGATATCTTTCTAATAACCAAACTCTGTCAGATTTTACTACCACAAAATGATTCAGAATTTGCATTAATGCAATTTATTTGATTCAGCAGACAGCATACTAAACATCCATAAAAACTTGAAAGACTGGACAACTGATAACCGACCTTGGTGTGTTTGCAACACTGCTTCCTGCAGACTCTTTTCCACTGTTGCTGTTAACAGACAGACGCCTGGGCAGAGAAGGGATAACCAGTAGGTTCTCCTGTGACACAGCCTTGGACCTGGAGCTGACAGAGGACATTGCAGCATCGATACTCACATCAGTGGTGGGGACAGAGCTGCTGCTGTCATAGGTCTCTGACAGCGGCTCCAGAGACAGAGAAACCTACAACAAGTTAACATTAAGGGTCTCGTAAGTCGGATGGGTTGGACAACATTGGCTTCCTGTAAGGTACAGAACTCTTAAATTCCTAGATATCAAAATCTGTGCTGTTTTTGTTGTTACCAGTTTACTACACTAAAACTATTCAATCTACGGTTGATTCCAATTGCTGAGAGAAGTGCATATTATAGAGCACATAATGCTTTCGGTTACAGACTGGTGACATTAAATTAATGCAGCATATAACCAACAAGCTGTATTCTATGACAATACAATACTATTTTCTGACAGCACAGGAAATGTCTAGAATTTCTGCTGTGATTGTTCCCTTTATGGAAGAACTACTTAGAAGATGATATGTTAAACATGATGTTTTCTTTCCATCTTACCTGAATTTCTCCCAGCTTTTCCGAGGTGGGAGACACCAGGGTGAAGAACCCACTGATGGAATGAGATGGAGACAGTCGAGCTATGCCATTGATCTGAACACGGCCAACAGGGAGGTGGTCTGGTTTGGTTAAAACCTCCAAAACCAATGCACCCATATCTATAATCCAGTGGGGAAAAAAAAAGTTCACATCAACTACAGATGCACTGTAAATAAAATGGAAACAACAGTTTAACCATTATGTAGTTCTGTGGGTTTATTTGTGAAAGAGAATTTTTGCCCATCCTTTCTCTTTTTTAAAGACTCCTTCTTTGTGTATTTGGACTGCAACTTCAGGTACAGTTCTATAAAAACAAGAATTTTTCTCAAATTATTTGACTGACATTTCAGATGCAACTAATATATAGTACAGAGATTCTCAACTCCAGTGCTTATGGCACAGAATCCAGCTGGGTTTATAAATAGTTCTTTTCACCTGGGAGAAGTGATAAACGGATCAAATTTATCAGTTTATCTCTTTTCACAGCCTTAAGCTGCTGACAACATGGAAGACCTGCTCCATTCCATTCCAGACACTGCATTCCAGTTTCCAGCGCTGGAAACTGCTTGTGACAATCCAGCAGTTAAGTCATAATAGTTCAGATAAGATCATTTTATTAGCCATACACAATTTCTTGCATTAGGAATTTGTCTTTTCGCATACCCCCGCTTGCTCTCCATGAGACACACAGGCACACAGACGGGGAGAGAGAACCTTGGGGTCAGAGCGCAGGGTCTGCCATTTATACGGCGCCCCCGGAGCAGTTGGGGGTTAAGGGTTAAGGGCCAAGGGCCAAGGGCCTTGTTCAGGGGCCCAACCGAATAGGATTCCTCTGCCGGCTGCGGGATTTGAACTGGCAACCTTCCATAGCATAGCGCCCTGAAGAAGAGTAACCTCCATCAGTATTACCTGTCAGGTAGGAGGTAAACTGCTTGGGACCACATCGAATGGCAAAGCGCGCTGTGGTCTTGACGCCCCTCTGCTCGGTCTGAGAGCTGTCCCTGGGGCGGAAACAAGTGCCGTCCGATGACTCGCCCCACCAGCGCAGCCGGACCCGCGGCGCCGGCGGGGGCTTGGGGACGGTCCACAAGATCCTGCTGACGGTCACTCGGAGAAAGCAGCGCAGCTGGCCTTCCACTAGAGGGGGGAGGCTGGTGGAGGGGGAGACATCACTGGGAGCTGCAAAACACAGGCTTTCCAAGTGAGCATCCCCTTATACCACAGGGCTTACAGTGAACACAAATCAAACGGTTTATCATTGAAGTGCAACGTACATCCCGACTTTCTCCAGTATTTAACTTTGATGTGGGGATCATAGATTTGTACCGTCCTACGTATGAGCTACCGTACTCCCTTGATTTGAAAAATTATCTTTTAGGGAGATATCTGATTCTATTTCTAGTAGCTTGCTTAACAACAGCACTGTATTGCAAAACGCCTTTGCGTTTTACTTACTGTAAATAATGATTTGCATCACCAATTGCACAGTTTAACTCTTGATAGCGGCTAATTCGTCAACACTTCAACAGCACAAACCTATACATCACGATCTGCAAATAGCCTACATATTGTAACATACAACAATTCACGATGCTTGAGCACGTCAATATTTTGCACAACTGGTAATGTCTGCATTAGGCAACAATATCGCAGTAACCTGTTGTCAATTTACACCCGAAGGCTGTTGCTCTATCAGGTTTTGCTTGGTCGTACTAGAAATATAAACGGGCCACAGGTACCCAGGTACCGAACACAGCATGCAATCTCAGTAAATGAGTTACCTTTCTTTCTTTTGCTGCATAACCTGGCGGACTTCAGTTTCTTATTCTTCATTTTATGTCCAGATTCCGCGGCGTTATAACGCATCAAGGACTGTATAGTGGCATGATACCATTTCAATCAAAAAAAAGTGTCAGTTCCTCCTCGCAAACATTGACTTCGCTGCATCCGTCTGTTCCTCGGCAACTAAAACAACGTCCCGGCCTCTCTTCCCTGTCCCGTCCCGCCGCCAATCACATTACTGGCGCTGCTGCCCGTTGCATTCTGGGATAGAGGCGGTATCCCTAAACCTAAACTCGTGAACGCGAGCCGTAAAGCTGACAAGACCAGCATTAATAACTGAACAGAAGTAAAGTTTTGTATGCCTGCATTGTCGCAGACATTATTTTTGCACTTTTTGTTTCTCCAAAATCATCCGATAGATCTTATCTCAATAGTTCACGATTTCCAACTACTGTATACATGATTTTCATTATTTTACCTAATTTAATACAGCCACATCATTTAAAATGTATACGTCAGTACGTATTTTTAACGATTTTACATCTGGTTTAGTTATTTAATTAAAAAAAATATTATTTTTTTAGAAATGATCGAAAAACCATTGTCCATTACGTTTTATTTTCCTGTGGTGACATTGTAAAACTACAACAAACTCCAAAACTATTATCAAACACCACTACAATAAAATACTTCGCAAAAACACAAACGCATAACCTCTTTGTGCTTAATTGTTCTTGCACATTACAAATAAAAACAGCCTAGAAAAATGTCTTGCTCTTTTTTTAGACTTTTTTTCAGAAATTCAGTTGTTTCATATTTTACAGTTCTTTCAACCTCTTTCCATTTCGTTCCACTTCAGGACTAACTCACTGCGAACCTTCTTCACCACCACTAAAACATTACGTCACCCTTTTCGGTCGTCACACCGCCAACAGCCGGTTTCTTGTGCACTCTGGGTGTTGTAGTTTTTTCTAACTTCCATCCTCGTCTGTTTTCAGGATCGGTCCCCCGAACGGTGAATACATTTCCCACTGTGCAGCAGCGCACGACGATTATCTTTGTGGGAGGAGATCGTGGATGTATAGGAACCCCTTTTTATTTTTGTTGCAATCTGACCTGCGGACGTTTCAGTCTGATTTTTTTGCGGGGTAAATCAAGTGGAGTGAAGGGGAGGGGGAAAAGATTTAAACATCAAACAGAAAGTGTTCCTGCAAGGCAATAAAACCCACACGAGCGACATGGAGAAGCAGTTGCATCTAAATCGGTTATCTTCCAGACCTCCCGTGTCTGGAGGAGGTTTTCAGTCAGGGTCTAAAATGAGAATGGGGTGAGTTTTACTATATAATTAATAAAAAAAGTCTCTGTCACTGTGATATTCCCAAAAGGAAATACGTGTGTATACAGAACTACTACGATTAGCCGTCTACGAATTTAGTCTTTCCTACAGTGTTTTATGAACTTCACTATTATACACGCTAAAGCTAAGTAAAAAACACATTACAGCTACGAATTCAACTGCATTTTGTAAAGAGGTGTTTTTATTTCGGCGTCGTAATGCAAATTGAATAAACTGATCTCTAAAGCTGAACTACGAATGCTGCATGCACCCCGATTAAATTTGCTTTTGTTAAGTTGATGTCAGTGTTTCTGATTTTAATTTGCTGTGCTAACTGCTGCATTCTACGCAAGTTTTCGTTAAATATCGAGGTTAGGATGACCTAACAACATCAAGTCTGAGGGGAGGATCCGCATTTTGATCACCGACGCTGCAGTGAAATACGTTGTGTTCAGTCTTGTTTTCTACAGTGTTTTAAAAATGTAGCATTTCCTTCGTCAACTGGTGAACAAAACCCCTTTCGAATATTAATATGAAGAGCGCATTTCTCATAGAAACCGTATTATTAGCTGTGATACTGAGGATAGAACACACGCAAAACCTCTGCAGGTTACTACAATATGGTCTATAGTTGTTTCAGTAGGACGATAACCGACAGCATTACTATAGCATTGGTACAGTCAGTGTACTACAGAATATAGAAAACTTGGGTCAGATGTTCTCGGGAAAATAAAATCTTACGCTTACTCTTTAGGTTTGTTTTAAATATATTTACGCCATCCAAATTAAAGCCATGCATGCATATAAAACTGAATGATTTCAGTCAAGGAAATGCCAATTTGAAGGCGTATTAGCTGATGTTAATTTTAAGTTTTCTTAAAGCAGTTCTGAAATGCGTAGTCTTTGAAAAAAATATATATATTTAAGTGGAATCGGTGGAAGATTCTGTTGACAGTGTATACAATGTACACACAATCCAGGAAAATATGTGTAGTGTTGACTGATTTTCTTCACACTGGTTTACAACTTTCTAACCCATAGTTAGCTATTGTACCTTTCAGAAATGGAATGCAAAGAGTTAATTTATTCGTTGATACTTTTCCCATGTCATTAATGGTACAGCTTACATTTTGATTAAAATATAAGTATGAAATTAATAAATTCAGGTACAGATCTTACTGTTTAGCCCTTGCTTTCCCTTGCTGAGTTCTCCAGTCTCAGGCTTGTAGATTTATACTTCCAGTGGCATGGAAACCTCCCGAGTGTTCAGTTTTGAATATATCCGCTGACTGAGGTATGGAGATCCAAAAGCTGAGAGCAGTGAAAATGCCGATTTCTTTAAACGGCCAAATTTCACAGGCAGGGCCGTCCATCAGGTTACATTACAGACCCTGTGATCTCTCTCGGTAGCCTCTAGTGTGAGTTTGCAGGTCCGTAACCTTCCAGGCTCATAAGGAGGAGCATTGTAGTTCAATGGGCTGCATTTTTTAATCTTCACCACCCATCCACAGACATCCTGTCAAATCCATGTCACTGGTATTCACGATATCTGAAAGGAAAACCACTCGGCCAAAACACTGGAAATCATGAAATCTGAAAAAAAAAAACAATTCTGTTGTGAGTTCTTGCATCTTGCATCCCCGGAACGCCGATGGTGGGATATTTTGAGAGTTATTTAAGTTGCTGGAAATAGTGGTCAGCTGTAGTGCCAAGAAAAATGTCCCAAGAGGAAAAGGCAGGTTTCTCAAGAAATGCCTGCCATGTTTCAGACTCAAAAGTTTTAGTCTGGACCCCGCAGATCGAGATTGAGTTCCTTCAGATGCGTAGTGATGTTGGCTGGAAATGTTCAATACGCAACCCATTGGTCATCCCACCAGCGACCCACTGGTTTTGGGTAGTTTTGGCCTTTTTCTGACAAAAAGATCTTGGTTACATCACGACAGTCCGCAAAGTGTGTGAAAACATTTGCACAGTTTAGCCAACAAACACAGCTGGGAGACGGAGTGTCCTTGTACACACTGTACCTGCTCAAGTAGAGCTTGAAACTGCCTGTGTGTCAAGACAGCTCAGCAACAGTCCACAGGCATAACTACATGAAGCACGGAGCTGCAAGTTCTCACAAGCAGAAGTGTTTTGATGAATTGTACAATTAAAATTTTGCTTTTGGCAGCCAATTCTGTTTTGCGGCGATCTTTATGAATGCCTTTGGTTTTCCGACCATAGCAGGGACATCATCAGGAGTCACAGCGAATATTTCTTCCTTCCTCAAAATAATATAACGGCCTTCTTTACTTTATCTTCTCCTGCTGTTGGGCCATGCGCGGGCTTTAGGCAGCATAACTTTTACTGAAGACTTATGCGAGTCGCAGGATCTCACAGGATGTGCTCAGCGCTGTGGCACTGTTTGTAATAGTAAGGGTGTCAACCCTGGTGTCCAGGCCAAATATGACCCTGAGCTTGATCTGCTATATGCTGGTATTGTTGGAATATTATGGCTGCCACACGCCATTCGGGAAAGTGTCAGAAAAAAGCTATAAATTATTTATTTTTCAGAAACGGGTTATCTAGAAGATAAGATGTTCAATTTCATGTCAGTTTAGAGTTTAGGCCATGATTGCAAGAATTTCCTGTTGACTACAGTTACATACCTTCAAGTTGCATATCTAGAAGATAAATCTGTTGTTGAACTCCTCCATCTGCCCCTTCCCCCAAAAATCAATGCTCCTGAGCCATGCAGTCTTTAGAATCCAAACCTAGAAATAGTCTGCGTTTTGAAGCAGCACATTATAATTGGATGAAGTTCATTTGTTGAGGTGGACTGGAAATGGGGAGACTCTCTTTCTTGAAAGCAAAGGGTGGCCAGATGTGGACCGGAGTGATGCACACGTTTGTCTGTGGTTGACAGAATCTCTTTCTTTCACAGGCCTGGAAGGAAGAGAGACTTTTCGCCTGTTCCCTGGAGCCAGTATTTCGAGTCGATGGAAGATGTGGAAGTTGAGGATGAATCCAGCAAAGATATACCCTTTTCTCGTCCTCCTTATCCACTCGAATCGGTTCATTATGATGTGCGGTTTTAGCACTAATAATTAAACGGTGGCAATGTGTGTGGAGCTGATTACTGTTTTGTCAGTAATGTGCTGAGTCACATGACTTTGCAGCTAGAGGTGACTTTCAAGAACGATAATCACACTAACTGTCAATTCTGAGTCAGACAGTCATTTCCATACAAAACTATAATATAAGTGGATTAACCACATCATATTAACCATGTGTAGCGAGAACTCTTGGAATCAACCTTTAGTGTATACTAAAACATGGGATTTCTGATTAATTGTGCGTCACTGGAGAAAATATTGTAGACATTGAGTTTAAAAATGTGGCAGGGGTTTTTGATATAGCGATTTCACGATTATTCATATTTGCTCATTTGTATCAAAGTGGACGCCCTTGCCTTCATTATATTTTTGTAATGCTGAAGTCCTCACTCTTTTAACAATCTAGTTGTTCGGTTGTTGCTTCTCTGTTCCCTCTGTTTTTGGCACGTCAGCACCGTTTGGAGACCTTAACTGTTTCACACACTTTTAGAATTTACAGAAGTGGTTCAGAAGGCCCTGTTGTTCTTCTGTTGCACGGGGGAGGTCATTCAGCCCTTTCATGGGCAGTGTTCAGTGTAAGTCAGCAGTTTCTTTGTGTTCCAATATTGTTTCTCATTTTCCATTGCAGTCAAAAAGTTAACCAGCCCTGACTTTTTTTTTTTGTTCTTCACACAAAACCTGCCAGAGCTCTTCTCCTGGAGTGTGGGAAAACTAGGAATTATTTTGTAATTGAAAGTATTAGTCAATTAGTCAATTGAACCGTAATTCAGCGAATGGGCGTGCAGCTCATGTGAGTGTTTTTAGATGTCAATCCTGGAGAAATGCATCGTGATGATTTGGTTCTGAGTTCCTGGGACTCTCGAGAGAATAAAGAATATCTGTGTATGAGGATGTCTGCAGGTATAACGCTGACACTTGGCAAACTCACTGCAGTGACACGCAGCCAGGCTATTTCTGGGCTGACGCCCTGGACCCACAGGAAAATGTGTTGGTCTAAGCAGTGTTCTAGCGGGCCAGTCAGGCAGCCCACTGTGCTTGAGTAGGAGTCTAATGTTTCCTTCAGCCGTCCTGATACTCTCTCTACACGTTCCTTGCAATTGCCCAGTAAATTGGCAAACACATCACACTCTCTATTAAAAAACGCTTTGTTGCGTAGAAGCCTTTTCTTTTCTTTTTCCTCCAGGGGAAACGAGCCGAGTGTGGGTTCAACTGATTTTCAAGAAGATAACTGAAACTGGGCATATAGGGGAGAGTGCCTGGCTGTCTAATTGAAGAGAACGTGACTTTTTTTTTAAAGTAACCCATGCGTCTTTCTGCCCGTAGGCTGTGATATTTAACCGGATCCACTGCAGGGTTGTGGCCGTGGACCTCAGGGGACACGGTAAGGGCTGGTCGATGGCTTGTGTGAAGTTCAGGCCAAGGTTTGCTTCCTTCTCCCTGTGGAGCTGTGCTCTCGGCAGACACAACACGGTTCCCTGCTTGTTCCGGCTGCTTGTTCCCAGATTAAGAGAGGTGGGCCTTCCCACCTCGGAATGGTGACAGTTGTGTGTCTTGGAGTGCCCAAGACAGGTGTGTTTGACACAGCAGAGCCCAAACAGGCTCATAAGTCACCTGTACACTATGCCACAGGTTTGTTCACGATAAGTCCCCTGTATTATCATAATGTATTGCTTCTCTTTAAGTCTAGTGCCTTTTCTGGTCAAAAGATGCTCAAAAGCATCTTTCTGTGGCCTGATCAGTATTGCACCACACAAAATAAAATGACTTTCAGTCAGGAAAGTGATATTAAAATCCTGTACTGTATTTTGGTAACTTTCCCCGCTCTGTGATGTAGTTATCATCTGATGTGACCCATCATTGCATATTGCTTAAAGGCTATAATTGTGATTAGTGCCCCCGTGTCCTTAATCTGTGCTTAGTGATTAGTTCCCCGCTCTCTGTCATCATTAAAAAAGTATTTTTATGTGAGTAATAAATAGAGAACTTGAAATTTATCTCCCAAATGTGACACTTTCTTTAACAGGTGACACGAAAGTTAAAAATTCTGAAGACCTTTCTGCAGAAACTATGGCTAAGTAAGTTTTTTTTTTTTAAATTTGTTTGTAACCAAATAGGTTTGGTAAAAAAAAATCATTGTTGAAGCTGTAGGAGAATAGAACCACATCAACCAATTATTAAAAAAATAGATTCTCGGGGCATAAATAAATCGATGGATTATTTTGTATTGTAAATCCATCTTTATACAACAGTAAAGATCAGAAGTATTCTTAAAGTTCAAATTTTTTCACACTCCCTATCTCCTTGGTTGGATAACTTTCATATTTTTTAGGGATGTTACAATTTAATGATAAAATGTTCCCCTGGTGTGATGACAGTGACTGTTGGACTGCTCAGACGAAGGGTAATGACATGCTTCCTGTGCGGTTCTTTGTTTTGGTGTAAACTGCTTTGTGGTTCACCTTTTTAATGGGCTAAGATGTACCGTTCAGTCCCTGCTGCTTTTACGTGGGAGAAAAAGAAACAAGCTTTTTCTTTTGTTTCATGCTTACCTGAGCTTCACAGAGGCTCTGAAATTGTTTTGAAGTTTGCAGAGACTTCAGACTCCTCAGATAGGCCAGGGGGTGCCAAGCAAGCCATCTGCTGTTTGATCTACCCTGATGGGATGATTCTACTGTAGCCCTGCTTCATTTTTGAAAATGTTTATTTTTAGGACAGACACGCGCCAGAAAACAATAGCAACTTGAAGTGCTCAATCAAAGCTTTAATGTAAATGTAGATGAAGATTTTAATTTTTCTAAGAACATAAGAAAGGTTGCAGACAAGATGAAGTCATTTGACTCATCTAGCTTGTTTGGTAGTTAGTAGGTAATTGGTCAAAGAATTCAGTCCAGTGTTTTATTGCGTAATCCAGGATATCAGCTTTGAATAACAAGGCTGACTAATTTCTTCCAGACTTCTAGAAGTCTTTGTGCTAAAATTGGCCTCTTGTTAGTTTTCCAAGTATTTTTTTTTATCTGGTTTGCGTTTCAATGTCAAGTTTGTTGAGTTGAAAAGTTGTATCTTTCTGAATGTATTTTGTGTGCGTGTAAAAGGCTCACAGTTCTTGTTTTTTTTCCAGGGATGTTGGAAAGGTGGTTGAAGCTCTTTATGGTGAAAATCCTCCGCCCATTATGTTGATTGGTCACAGTATGGGCGGGGCAATAGCGGTTCACACAGCAGCAGCCAATCATGTTCCGTCTTTGCTGGGCCTTTGTGTAATCGATGTGGTGGAAGGTAATTCACAAATCGCTGACTCCACGTCGGTCCTCTTGTAGGGATGCTGGGATATGGCACTTATGGCACATTAATATATTAATATTAATATTTTATGGCCAGCAGCCATATCGCTCTGCAGCTCACAACTGGCAATCCACTGAAGCTAAGCAGGTGTGAGCCTGGTGAGTACCTGGATGGGAGACCTCCTGGGAAAAAGATTACTGCTGTAAGAGGTGTTAGTGGGGCCAGCAGGGGGCGCTCACCCTGTGGTCCATGTGGGTCCCAATTCTCCAGTATAGTGACGGGGACACTACACTGTAAACAGGCCCCGTCCTTCGGATGAGACGTAAAACCAAGGTCCTGACTCTCTGTGGTCATTAAAAATCCCGGGGTGTTTCTCAAAAAGAGTAGGGGTGTAACCCTGGCGTCCTGGCCAAGTTTCCCATTGGCCCTTACCAATCATGGCCTCCTAATAATCCAAATCTATGAGTTAGCTTCATTACTCTGCTCTCCTCTCCACTGATAGCTGGTGTGTGGTGAGTGTACTGGTGCACTCTGGCTGCCGTCTCATCATCCAGGTGGGGCTGCACACTGGTGGTGGTGGAGGGGAATCCCCATTAAATGTAAAGCGTTTTGAGTGGAGTGTCCAGAAAAGCGCTATATAAGTGTAAGCAATTATTATTATTATTATTATTATTATTATTATTATTATTATTATCAACCCCAATGTTTCAGAAGCTTTTAGCTGTTATTATTATTATATTGAGGTTATACAAAGGAACTAAGCTACCTTTCCTATATACTTATCTTTTATTTATAAATTCCTTTCCAAACACAAGAATGCTGTGCATAGTGGTAAAAGAAAAATCCGAAAAATCCGAAAATACAATGAAAAAAATTAACAGGAGCATACAGGCTCATACAGTTACAATGTAGGGCAATCCGACATAGACCCTGGTAAAAAGCTGATGTTTGAGTTTGGATTTGAAGAGAGATATGACATCAAGTCATCACTGCGACCTGATGCATGGCCAGAATCCACATCCACGTCCGTGACCAGATCACACGTCCAGCAATGTGATCTAAAGAATCATGTAAAATATTTCAATTGAAGCAATCAAAAATAAAATAAATGTTCTCATGTAGAATAACTGAACTTTTTGTACTTCCTCTCTAGGTACTGCAATGGATGCTTTAAACAGCATGCAGAATTTCTTGCGGAGTCGACCGAAAACTTTCAAATCCCTTGAGAATGCCATCGAATGGAGGTGCGTTTCAAGATTCTGTGTTTCCCGCTTGTAGTGGTGGAATAGGCGATATTGTTTTCATGTAAAGAAATGAACAGAAAGTCTACAAACTGTTCATTTCTCCAGTAGATTGAACGGATTGGCTTTCTTGTCTTGCAGTGTGAAGAGTGGGCAGATCCGGAACGTCGAGTCTGCACGCGTCTCGATGGTCGGCCAAGTCAAAAAGTAAGTCTGTGAAGCTCAGATTCGGCGCTTTGCAGAGCAAGAACTCTGCTTTGAGCTCCTAGCTCCTCTAGGTTTACTTTCATTCATCGCAAGCCAGTAGCAGCTACCAGTGCTACCAGTACCAGTAGCAGCAATAGTAGTAATAATAATCCTTATACAGTACTTTTCTGGGCACTCCACTCAAAGCGCTTAACTCCCCTCCACAACCACTAATGTGCGGCCCCCACCTGGATGAGGCGACAGCAGTCAAAGTACACCAGTATGCTCACCACACACCAGTTATCAGTGGGGAGGAGGACAGAGTGGTGGAACCCAGTTTATAGATGGGGATTATTAGGATGCCGTGATAGATAAAGACCAGGACAGTGGGGTTAACACCCCTACTCTTGGAGAAATGCCCTAGGGTTTTTTTTTGTGCTCACAGAGTTAGGATTTCGGTTTTCCGTCTCATCTGAAGGATGGCGCCTTTTTTACAATATAGTGTGCCCATTTCTACAGTGGGGCATTAGGACTTATACAGACTGCAGGGTGGGCGCCCCCTACTGGCCCCACGTACACCTCTTCCAGCGGCAACAGACTTTCCCAGGAGGTCTCTCATCCAGGTACTGGCAAGGCTCACACCTGCTTAGCTTCAGTACATTGCCAGCGGTGAGTTGCAGGGTGATATAGCTGCTGGTAAGAATACGGTGTAGCCAAGCACATCACTGTTTTTTATCCATTATTCCACAAGCCTAAACAAATACAGGTATTATACTGCTCTGGGGAAGATTTGTTTGGTCTTGTAACACTGTTTTATAATCATTACTAAATCGACTTTTGATTGTTGCATGTTACACCAGAGCTCCAGGTCTGACTACCAAGTTCTACTGTGTAGAATGTTTGGTTCTGTGCTACTTTTTATATATTATGCTACTCAGCTGCATTTTTCACCCCTGCATAGGTGTGAGGACCCTCTGGACAGTCCTGGTGGCTCCAAGAGCATTGTTGAAGGGATCATTGAGGAGGAGGAGGAAGAGGAGGAGGAGGAGGAAGGAGAGTCCAACCACAAAAGAAAGAAGGAAGACGATCTTGAGGTCAACCGTTTTTTTTAACTACACTGGTTTTATTCCTCCCGAATAATCAGGCCAAATTGGCCAATAACAAGCTGATTTAGGTAATTGAGATTTGAGGTGGAAAGAAAGCCTGGAATCACACCAGTCCAGTAGCAGGGGAATTAGACCACACTGTTTCTAAAATGAACCGTAAAGCCATTCTGAAAACAGTCTCCCACAGCGCTAGACGTTTGCAAATATTGTGACGATTCTTTTATTGGCTTAGTTCATGTGCACTAATGGCTTAGTTTGTATGCAATTAGTTCAATTGCACTAATTGAGAAATGAGACTTTTTCCCCACCTTCCCTCGTTTTTGTTACTTTGTACTAAATGGGCTTTGCTGCATTGCTGCAGGCGAAAAAGGAGTGCATGTACACTTGGAGGATTGAGCTGGCCAAGACGGAGAAGTATTGGGACGGCTGGTTCAGGGGGCTGTCCAGTCTCTTCCTCAGCTGCTCTGTTCCCAAGCTGCTCCTGCTGGCAGGTACAGTATAATAATAATAATAATAATTATAATAATAATTGCTTACACTTATATAGCGCTTTTCTGGACACTCCACTCAAAGCGCTTTACAGGTAATGGGGACTCCCCTCCACCACCACCAATGTGCAGCATCCACCTGGATGATGCGACGGCAGCCATAGTGCGCCAGAACGCTCACCACACATCAGCTATCAGTGGGGAGGAGAGCAGAGTAATGTAGCCAATTCATAGAGGGGGATTATTAGGAGGCCATGATTAGTAAGGGCCAATTGGAAATTTGGCCAGGACACCGGGGTTACACCCCTACTCTTTTCGAGAAGCGCCCTGGGATTTTTAATGACCACAGAGAGTCAGGACCTCGGTTTTACGTCTCATCCGAAGGACGGCGCCTGTTTACAGTAAAGTGTCCCCGTCACTATACTGGGGCATTAGGACCCACATGGACCGCAGGGTGAGCGCCCCCCGCTGGCCCACTAACACCTCTTCCAGCAGCAACCTTAGTTTTTCCCAGGAGGTCTCCCATCCAGGTACTGACCAGGCTCACACCTGCTTAGCTTCAGTGGGTTGCCAGTTGTGAGTTGCAGGGTGATATGGCTGCTGGCTTGCAAAATGAATGTAGTATGTGGCAGTCGGTGCGTTTAACGTGTTTGACTTTCTACAGGGAGTTTTGTACAGATCAGAGCAGGAGTCCCCCAAAAAGATTCACTGGAACGCTCGATACAGTTTCACCAACCGCTTTTTCATCAGCTACATTCATTTTGCACCCTTAGACACTGTGCTTGCAAAACTGCTTACATGCAGCACCAAATTGGAAAGAGAAAATACAACACAGAGATGCACCCTGTGATGGCAATATTGATTCATTTCCTTATTTCAAATTATTTTTTATCTAAAAGGTTCCAAAAAACACCAGAATGACATTCCAGTGTGTTCTGCTATGACTCACGCCCTGTTTCAGGCTGTGATTTCCATAATGCATGCAAATATACAAACACATATGACGTTGTATCATCTCTGCACAATTGCTGATCACTGTTCTTGAAAGGAAATAGGAATAATGATCATTTTAAGAATCCAGGTGTCTGACACTAATATTTTTAAATAATTTGTTAATAGGTGTTGACAGGTTGGATAAAGATCTTACAATTGGACAAATGCAAGGTAAGGAATTTAGTCTTTTTTTTAAACAGAATTTCTATGATTAAGTAAAAGGTTTATTCCATGCTGGAAAAAAAAGAAGAAAGAGAACACAACGTTTCGGCCGTGGAGCCTTCTTCAGGTGTCAGGTGTCAGGTGTCAGGTGTCAGGTGTCAGGTGTCAGGTGTCAGGTGTCAGGTGTCAGGTGTCAGGTGTCAGGTGTCAGGTGTCAGGTGTCAGGTGTCAGGTGTCCACACCTGAAGAAGGCTCCACGGCCGAAACGTTGTGTTCTCTTTCTTCTTTTTTTTCAGCATGGAATAAACCTATTACTTGTTCCTTTGCAGCCTACGCATGCTGACGCAGCTACCCACCTGAACTACATTTCTATGATTACACCACTAGAGTGTGAAATTTGCTTCATTGGTGTTATTACTCTGATATTAATGGTAATGTCCTCCAAACAACCCTGTTTCAACATAGTAAAACATAGCATTCAGAGATATTCTCTATGTCCAAAATTTCACACATTACCTATTTGCCTGTTTGAATTGTTTTTATGTATTTTTTAAAAGAAATTTGACAGTTATAACTTAATGATCAAAATATCTCTCAGCTTCGAGGGCGGGAACTGATGCTCAGCTCAAAATAAGTTAATGTCAGTGCTCCCTGCAATGACAGTACTCCTCGTGCCTGTTTCCTTTCAGGGAAATTCCAGATGCAGGTCCTTCCTCAGTGCGGCCATGCTGTGCATGAGGATGCCCCTGAAAAAGTAAGTGAGATGACCTAATATAATACATTTAAAATTAGAACCACATGTGTAATATCAATAAAGTCAAAAATTTATCTCATTGTTCTTTTTATTCTCAGATTTAGAGAGGCGAATGTTACTACCCTTGAATATAAAGAGTCTGATAATGCATTTAACTATTTTTTCCTGCTGTTCCATACAAATATTTCTTGTTCTCCTATCTGAGTTTTAGGATGGAAATCACACCTATATTATAAATGCAGAGTTCTTAATATTCAAGATTGACACATTTCTGGGTTTTTTTGTTGACAAGATAAAAAGCATGTAAGAGTGTTCATTAAGAACGACTGTGTGAATATTTCGAGCACTCGGGCTGAATACCCTGTCATTGTCCGGAGCCCAAGTCAAGATTCATTTCTTTCCATTTGCAGGTAGCTGAAGCTTTGGCAACATTTATGGTTCGTCATAAGTTCACAGATGCGAAAGGGGGTTTCCAGTGGTAAGAGAGAGAGATTTGTCAATTGATCAATTCCTTATGTTGTAGTATCGCCAAGAAAAACTCATCCGGTGAGTTTAGCATAGGTCTTACTTAGAGGTGGCAGCTTCTAAAATCCATGTAGCTTCTGCACCACGGCTCAGGTGCTGTTCCCATGACAACACTTCCTCCTGTGGCGACACTGTGTGAAATTTATTCTTCACTCTGAAAATCGTGACTGGGACATTCCCCCATCTGATTTGCCCTGCGTATCCTTCGATGAGATTGAGCTAAGATGTGTTTGCATTTCACTGTACATTCAAGTAGGTGATTTGGGTGTGATTCAGAGGTGTTGCATTGCAACTCAAGGAAGCTATAAATTTATAAATAAGAAGAGGTGTAGAAAGACATATGTATATGACATGTGCATATGGTTAGAGCATAGTATTGTGCATCCCTTCCAAACTGTATCGTACCTAGTAGAAGCTTTCAAAGGTACTTTTTCTTTCTTTTCAGTAGCACATAGGTTTACGTATTGAATCCTCTTTTTTTACTTCTACAAAGTTCTTATTTTAAAGTTAATATCATCGTTAGTGAGATATTATTGAATTTCTTGTACTGTTTTGATACAAATATGGATTAGGCCAGGCTAGATTTAACTGTGCCATGACTATTCATTTCGTCTAGTTTTTAAAATACTGTTGCATACACTGTTGTACTATTCCATCAATGTTTGGCTCTGAAGGTGTAATTCAAAGTGTTAAACTGTTCTAACCCAATTAAAAATGGATGTGCAGGAAATTATAACCTGGATGTGAAGGTTTTTGTGGGCACAGTTGACAGAGATATTGTTTCAATAAAGAAATAATCAGTTATACACATTCCCAGCTAACTTTGATCTCCTCTGTGTTTGTTTCAGTGTGTTTCCAGCTTGCTAATACACTTCAGTCCTCGATTACTCTGTAAATAAGCACCAGGGGTCACTGTGATGTCCTCCATCAGCCTAGTCTCCATTCAACAATATCGACAATACAGCAACCTACAAAAGGCAATCATCTGATGCTCTTACTGAGATGGGCAAACAAAAAGTGCTGGTCTTTAAGCTGAAAAATTGCTTAGCTCTTAGAATATGGGGTTTTTGTATTGGTTTATTATTACTGCTGTAATTATTACAGAGCAAAATAGTACATTCTGTTTCTTTTACCTTCTTCAAGGTCATGCCTTTTCAAGATTGCAGGGAATTTTGATTTATACCTATTTATTTTTCTTTCCTTTTTATTTCTGTGATACCTTGCCTGTTCTTGTTCTGGAGTCTTGAGTGATGACAGTACGATATATGCCCAACGTGTCTCTCATGGTTGGTTTTTAAGAAGAAGAGTAATAAAAAAAAAATCGGCAAATGCAGCTGACTTTGTAATGTGCTGATTTTGTTTGGGTGTGATTTACATGTAATGGCGTACTTTTGCAGCTAGATGGCAATGTGGTTTTGTCCAAATGTAATGCACTACCTACAAACCTATGGGAAAAATGTCGCCCTGTTAGGTAAAGGAATAATAAAAGGCGTATTCTATGCTGAAAAGTAAAAACTAAAACTAAACTAAAACTAAAGTTTCAGATCTTAAACCTTCTAACACTTGAAGAAACCTTAACCTATTAAACAATCTTGTTATTTGCTGATGCACCTCCCCACTGAAATCCCGTTATGTAGTCTGTATAGATGAGAGATGGGCCCCATTCATCTAATTAAACTGATATTGGTGAATAAACTGTAATTAAGACCTTCAAAGGCCGAAGATATGCAATTACAAAACTGTTCATCCTAATGATTACGGCAAATGTATTTGAATGCATGGCATAGTGCAATCATTAAAAAATAAAAGGTTGTGCAGATATACCCCATGTACATTCATTACATCAGTTCCAAACTGAGAAATGGAAACTGGTGAATCCAGATAACTGTACCTTAATATCGGCTAAAACTGCCACTTGGTGTCAGTATATATCTGAGTGCAGCTGTTTATAGGTTTTGTATTTTGGCTTTAATCATACACCTTATATCTTATCACCTTATAGATATCATACACCTTAAAATTTAAACGGTTTAAACAAGGCATATAACTGATTATCCCAGTTTATTTTTTTTGTGATAAACATACTGTATGTAAATGTTAAAAATAAAGTAGTAAGTTGACATGTCTAGCAGAAAAGTTTTACTTAACAGGAGAATTGGACATTACTAAACAACACACCTTCAAAGAGTTGGCCTTTGACTTGAAGTATTTCTGGGACCAATGCAATTCTGCAGTGAAGCTGCAAGTGTGAGCTCTGTTACAAAGTTGATTTTCTGACCGTTCCTCCCCTCAGGTGTATGGTAAACCTTTTACGCTGAATTCAGAACAGAAGATCAAAATGTCTATACCTAGAGCAAACAAACAGAATTTAATGGCTGTGTTTTAAACCCCTTTTACTCATACACTTGCAGTCATAGTATGCCCTAGTGACAGATGTCAAATAGATCAGGTGGGGTTGCACATTGGTGGTGGTGGAGGGGAGTTCCCATTACCTGTAAAGCACTTTGAGTGGAGTGTCCAGAAAAGCACTATATAAGTATTAGGATTCTTAAAGGTTTGAAACACTGCAACTTAAAAGTTAACTATAAGAAACCTAAAAATATATTTTTTAATATTTAATATTTTTCTAAGTTTTATTTTAATGCTTACATTACTGCTATCTTAGATATTTTGGGCTGAGTTTAGAACTTTACACACATACGGTAGGCTGGTAAAGATAAATTATTTTTAAGATGCACGCAAAATCTTCCTTTGCCTGTTTGATAGGTATCTTGGGCCAAAACCTAGAAGAGCTGACAATTCTCTGAAAAAAGACAAAAACAAAGGGATATTTCCAAGTCAGTGACAGATATACTACTATCTATAGTTTCTAGAGTCTTTTTCAAACTCTGTTTCTATAGCACTAACAATTAACAGTTAATTAACAATTAACTAAGTTTCTATAGCACAAACAGTAAGTTACCGATACTGGATTCTTGTCTTTTCTACTTTTCTTCACAAAGAGGTACAGATGTTTTTGGGCCGAGCTGAATAATCACCATCATTTGTACTGAAGTATGTCTCCATAGCAACACAATAGTAGCTATAAACTTCCTTGTTTCACACAGAGTTTAAATTTCATTTCTAGTGAGGCTTCCTAGAGTGATCAATGGCTTCCATTCTGTTTTCCTGCTTCCCCTGGAAGAACGTTTCTAGATGGGAAAACACTGTTATCAGAAAATTCTGGTTTTCTGATACTTGTGTTTGGTGGATGGTATGGGCTCCGAAATCATACGGTGGTGCAAACCAAGGTGTTGGTGAGCACATTGATCATACTACACCTATTTCCACTCAGGCACTGGAGCATTGAGACAGAAAAACATTACAATTCTTATTAGAAAGTAAAACCCAATGGTTTTCTTTTCCTTTGCAATGTGAACACTGCCTCTTGTTAAATATACAAGACGTCATTATTAGACTTTATACCCATTCAAGGTGAACAGAGAATAGTCTATGCCCACAGAGCATGTATTTTAATAAAACATCTCTCATGCCATGCGTATTTTGCAGGAAAGTTGATTATTTAAATCGGTAAATCACCTGACAACAAATGCTGACTTACAATGATGGAGAGTACTCATTTATACAGTGGGATCTTACGCGGGGCAGGTTAAGAGACATTCCTTGGTGTAGGGTACAACAGCAGATTCTCGGTTGATATCTCAACCCACAACCCCCTGACTGGAGATCCAGGGCTTTAACCTCTACTCCATTCCGTAAAAAAACTGCACTTCTAGGGCTTTTCCTTAGCATATTTTAGATTACATCAAAGAAACTCTGCCTACATGTAATTTGTCTCTATGGCCTAAGTGTAATTAACTTCAGATAAAGCACAAGCCATCAGTTCTGAACTGGCAGCTTCCACCTGGGGTCTCAAGGTCATAAAAAAACTCAGCAGAAGATTAAAGGTAAGGCATCAATACCAGAGTAATTATTACCACCTGGGGTGTACTGATTTAAATGGCAACTGCAGTCCCAATTTCTCAAACTGGGTATTAAATCTTGGTAATAAAATAAATTCATTGTTGATTTAGAAAGATTTTACAAATTTCAAATTAAGCACGAGCTCGTGAACTTTGAGTAGCCAAAGCGAGGGTTCGCGCGAATTGCCTTATGATGCAGCCCTTCCTGCTCGCTAGTCACGGTCATGACTAATGTGCTACTGTGCTACGAGTGGAAAAAGTACAAGTTGTGCAGCAGATATTTCACTGCAGAAATGTTCCAAAGTGATCTGCCTGCAGAGATAACAGGTAGTATTTGTAGGAAAAAATGTCGCAACTTGATTACCATGTGCTGGTGTACTAGTAACTGACAAAAAGTTAAAAACCGATCAGTATGAAGTTATGTCCTACTATTCCTTGTAAACCAGAGATCTGACCCATGCAACATGCATTAGAATCTATTCCAGAAGCTGTTACTAAACTCATCCTTGCAAAGAAGTCTTACATGTAAACTCCCTGTTATTTTAATTTTGCTTTGCCTACTTCAACTAAAATACTTTTTTACTGACAAGGTGTCTCAATCTCAGTTTGACAACACCAAGAACCCCAAACCCTGGAATATGTTTAATAGTTCTCCAACTCATCACTACAATGTGTTTTTTTTCCATCTGGAGAGGTTTCATAGCAATTCTGAATTGGTGCCGTCTAGCCCACAAGAACGCACACTCAGTGAAAGGGGAAACCGTGAATGACAAAACCAAAAAGACAGGCTTTGTCAGAGTCCAGGGGCTGTGGCCTTAGGTATTGTGGTTTTGACCCTAAGACTCCTGGAAATGAAATCATCATCAGCATTGCTGTGGAAAAACATGACACACACAGGTAGAGGGCGCAATTGAGACTAGTGGAGGTCAGCTGCTGCTACACATTCCAGAAGTGAGAAAAATAGTAGTTAGCCACTTCGAATGGCACAAAAGTCTCTAAGGTGAGCATACAATACAATAAAATCAATTTACCCTCTACATCACCTAAGATAAATTCACATTTAGGCTATACAGAAACCTTAATGTAGGACAATAATTATTCAATTATGCTAAAATGTTATTGCCTTTTGAGTCTGATCTATGCAGTGCTAAATATTTTGTTTTATTTTTTACAGCTTCTTCTGTGACTATTTCGACTAGGAGTCATACTGACTAAATGCTTTTGTCTGTGCACCTCGCTATTTTTTTGTCAGTGGGTTAATAAAAAAATCAAAACATTAAAACTGTCATCTGACTTTTCTTCTTGGCTTCTCTCCCTACTAGTATTTCAGAGAATTCCACAGGTGTAAACCCCCCCTTCAGTTTTAACAGTCTGCGAGGCCTTAATCTAGTCCACTCCTCTCATCGGCGTGTCAAATGAAGTAAGGCTGTAATTCATTTTTGATGGAATAGTCAGGCACTAAAACTTTGGAATGTGGCTGGAGGACAAGCATTCCTACCAGTAGCCTAGGCTGTTTCTGAGTGCTATGATTGTTCAGCCTCAGAGGCACCATGTCAGAAAACTTAAATCATTGCTTACACAGCCACAGACAAGGATTAGCTTTGTATCTCCTGTTCGGTTTTTGTTGTGGTTGCCCTGGAGAAGTTCATAAGAATGAGTCCAGTTACGTTGCCTCCAGTCTCACCAGTACTGAAGAATGAATGAAAAACATACTAGCTTCACTCCCTGTTGTATGCACAGACTAGCCTCTGGTTTGATTTATAACCCATTTACAACATGGGTTAAGGCGTTGCTTCTGCAGTGTCTGGCAAGTTTTTTTTCCAACTGTTATAATTCTGTGCTTTCAGACAGACATCTACAGAAAACCGTTTTAGGTCAAGGAAAGGACAGAGCAGATGTTTTTCCTATTAAGGGGGCACATGCATGACATAAACCCTGACAAGTGTTAGAAAAGTATTTTGATGAAAAGGATAGCTGAGGCTTAAAGCTGAAAAAGACAGGCAGCAATCTTAGAACATGCACAGTAACATATCAAAATATTTTTAAGGGATCAACCATTGTTTTAAACATATCACAGTTAACACTGTAATTTTAGTAAAGATGTAAATCTACATGAAAGCATTAATGTAGCCATAAATAGAAATGTGCATTCTAATGCATTATCTGGTTTTTGTTCAGGCATAGAAACTGCTGCTAGAAACCCAAAGTCAGTTTAGAAATTCTTGCAGGTAAACAAAAGATGTTTATTTTTTAAAACCCTGCAATTTTGTCTTCCTTCACAAATCATAAAAGAACCCAACAAAAACATCAGGCTTAAATTTGTCCCTCCACAAGCTGCTGTCAATGTGCAGCGCAATGCTTGGGACAGCCGGCCTCGTGGAACAGAAGAGCCGGGGGCTGACAGCAGAGTCCTCGCCCACACCAGGGAATGAACAGGAAAGCAAAGACCATCCCATCTATCCCTCCTCCATTCCTCCTGGGAAGTTTGAGTGCTGAGGCATGCCGGCTGCCTTCCTGCCCGCTTGCCTCCCTGCCTGGCTGGCTTCTGGCCAGATTCCCATCCAGCCCTATCCAGACGGCCCCGTCCTCCAGCGGGCCCCTCCAATCAGTATGGCAGGCTTGTTCGAAACTGCCTCTCCCCCCCCGTCCCTCCCCCTCCTCTCCCCGGCAGCTCCGGCTCTGAGGCTGGATCTTGTACTCCAACCGGTCCCACTGCCTCACGGGCCCCTCCTCACTCCTCCGGGTCGAAGCTGCAGGGCCTGTGGAATTCCTGGCCGTGTTCGTGTACCCACTTGTTGGCCACTGGAAGGAGAAGGAGAGCAGGCAGGTGAGAACCAGTAGAGAAGAGCAGCAACCACTGGAGACAAGACAACCAAGACAAAGCTTCGATCGAGAAGCACGCAGATAGCCAGCTTACTAGGAAATAAAAGATTCTTTTTCATCTAACCAAGTGTTTTGGTTTTCTTTAAGGTTAAGGGAAGTTATACTAAAAGGCTGCCTTTGTTGTAAAAACAAGAATGGTTAAAGGAGAAAGGTCAACTTTTTTTTTTGCTTTATCTCAATTTGGCTCCTTCTGAACCCAGTCACCAAAACACAGCAATCACCATAAACAAATCTGTAGTCATCAGTCCTTCTTCAAAACGCAAGAATGGTGCTTTATGAAAGATTTTTTTTGTTGTTGGCAAAGTTTCTCTAGATTATGGCTATTAAGTTGTCATTGCCTGCGTTTTATATAACAGGGCAGTGCAGCAAGCCTGCCTGTCAGCCGTGTTCGAAGCTGTGCAGAGCCTTAAATCTCCCAGGTTTGCTGTAATATCAGCCAGATGTTTCACCAAGCACTCATGATGTTGCCATGGGGAGGAGACAGCTGGTGCCAGTTTTTAAAGTGGATAGTTATTGAACTGGAAAAAAAAAATCTTACAAGCTTAAATAGATCGAGTTATGCTTGGTTTTGTGCGATTGTACATTACCAGTAACAATGTGTGGGAGTGGCTGACAAGATTTAAGCTTGGGCCCTGAGCCTACTGGGCTCAAGACGGGTGAAAAGAGGGTAGGCAAAAAGAGAAAAACCACGTACACATACATCAGCTGGCAGAATTCTTAAATTCTTTTTTGATGGTGTAAGACTTTTCTCATGGAAAGAAATACAACACTCATTCCAAAAATATTTGGAAACATGGGATTGTTTTCATCCGAAATCTTATTTTTCCCATTTCGTCCGAGTTAATTCTGCATGAATTCGTAAATTAAGCATACTCTTCACAGAGATTTCACACAGAGGACTGCTCAAAGTGACTTACCCCACTTATCTCCAACCAAGACAGGACAGCCTGCGTGGAGAGTATCCCCATTGCCCTGGCCATTTCTGTGCAGATTCCACCAGAAAACGGCTGCATTCTGCCACAAAAGTAGGAGGATTAGGATTTCCCCAATGCTGGTGTACAATCAGCTCAGCACTGCCAAAGGCAGTACTGGGATTAGTCAGCTAAGATTCCCGACTCCAAGTAGCACTCCCTGCAACTCCATCGCAGACTGTGCCTCCTGTGCATCACAGCAGAGTGTGTAGCTTGTAAAGAGATTAATGACTTAATGACTTAGTGGGTAGGCAGGTTGGAAAAGTCTGTCTCCCTGTCCAATGGTGCCCATGTACATGCAGTTGTTGCTTTTGTGAGCCAAGAATTAAAGAGGCTAAATCAGTCACTCTGAATTGGATGGGCATGTTAATACAAAATAACTGGCAATTTTAAATATAGGCAGCTAAAAGAAAAGCATTACAACCCCAAAATAAAATGGCAGATAAACTCAAGAGAATCTAAAACATGTTAAAAGCTATTCTCATTAAACCATGACCTTGTAAAAAAAAAAAACACAGATTCAATACAATTAATATTCATTTGCAAAGGAAGCAGGACCTTCCAGACCCTGGTGTTTACACATTCCACCCTGTGGCTTCTCAGAGGTCACAAGGTTAAAGCCCTGGAGAGCTTCTCTGCTATTACAAAGCCTGCCCATTTCCCGAAATAAACAGATAGCACACGGGGCCAGAGTACAGCCAGGTGGGCAGCTACCTTCAGAAGGTGCACTATCCTTAAAAACCAAGTGTCTATTTCCGAGTCAGTTTTGGTTTGTGTAAGAGAAAAAACATGCAGCTCGTCTCGGTTTTACACTTCAGGTTTGCAGTCGGTAATTTCATATTATCAATATAAAGAAACCGTCTCGCCAACATATAATGCTTTGGATATCAGGTCTGTTTAATCATTTACAATGTCACAGTAATGAGGACATTTCTATATGCACCAGGTTATCTTACATTGGAAAAACTACTTTCCAGCCCAAACGATTTATCTTCCATTTTGGATATATAAACATTTTTGTGGTCATATAACTTTCTTGAAATGACAGGATGTTACAAGTAAAGCAGCCGTATCTGTCTTAATGAGAATGTAGAAAACAGTGTTTCCAAATCTTGTGTTCCTTGCACTAAAGAAATGCATGTATAGTGACAATGTTTCAGTAAAAAAACATTTCATCACCCTGTTTGTAAGACAGCCAGCCATTAAAGTGCTGATCTTTATTTTACACCTCTGAGGGATGACAATGTCTGTAAACTGTAAGACACAGACACTGTTTCTTGCTAGGAGAGATGAAAAAATGCTTGACTATTTATTGTAATAAAATTGGAAAACCAGGTTTATCAAGCATGTTTATGGAAACAGTCTATTGTGTAGGAGATATTCATCAAGCTACCAACTCACGCGCCTTCAATAAACCTTCTACAATTGCCATAGATAAAAGACAGAAGTCTAAATACACTTGTAGACAACAAACGGCTTTTTTCAATTTATTGAAGCACACGCACGGGACACTGAGAAAATCATTGTAGCCAGTTGGGACAATTATCTCTAAGGCTTTTGTTTTGAAATCAAAGAAACTGAAGCAGGTCTATGTCATCTTTGAGAAAACTCAAAGGTATTAGATGGATCTTGCTGCACACTGACAGAAGCTAAAAGCATGCAAAAATAAGAGATGTGTCTTTACCTTCACTACTGGAACACTGAAGTTAGCGTAGATAAATGCCGTGGATCCACCTGCTTCCACAGAGCTGAGCTGACAAAGACAACAATGGGTTCATTGTACACTACAGATTCATCACTCTATATTCACATTTTTCTAAAGGGAATGTTATAGGTCTTTATACATTAGTATGTATTTACTATGCACATTAGTACAAGTGCATAAACAGAAAAATCACACTTACATAGATCATAAACGTTGCCAAACGATTTCCTGTTTTGAGCTTGTAGACTGGGCTTGACTCGGACTGGTTCCAAAAAGAAAAAAATAAATCAGAGCAGCTATAAAAGGCAAGAATTAGGCATGAACAAGAGCAAAACAAAGTAGATATTTGAAGGCAAGGCACAAGGTATAAGCCTTCAAATTTGAGTTCTGCATTGCCAGAGGAACTACAGTAGATGTTTGAAAACACTCACAGTGGCATGGTCGAAGTGAGGCTCATAATGTCCACCAATCCCATAATTCACCACCTGGAGATACTCTGCATATGGTGGCTGCACGGTTAATCCGGTCAGTGCAGTAATTCGCTGGTCAAGCCTCCTGACAATAGGGTGTGTTGTGTCGTTTAGCCAGGCACTGAAATTGCATAAGACATTCTGGTCATTCTCCTTTATAGTGTGTCGTAACAGTGGTCTGCAATGTTTTTTTTTTTCTTCCTGCCATGTCTTTTTTATTTAATTGTCCAGAAAGTCCACACTGATGACGTAACACTAACATCTTTTATACGGGCATGATCAATCACATCTGCATGGAGAAGAAACATTTTTTAAAATAAATCTACAGTGATGACCATGTAACACCAAAATGAAAATGCATCTTATATGAACAATCACAATATTAAAAATAAAAATTTGTAAAATAGACTTATGAAAAATCTTTATCCAATTTACGATGTTACAATAACTATAGAAAAGGACGTCAAATGATATGGACTACATGGTTCTTTTAATTCACGTTCCTAATCAGACACAACATTTTAATAGATAAACAGAATTAGGTTGAAACATTTAAAACAAGGAGTGTCAGTACCCTGGAAAGCACAGTATATTACATTTTCTATAAACATTTAACGAGTTTCCAAATTACAGAGCCTTGCAAATGTTTATGGACCGTTTTCAGCTTTTTATAGCATGTATAGAGGAGCAAGAGAGACCAGACCTGCTGGGACTACTGGGAGGTTTTCACTCTAAATATTTTTGCACGTCATAGATTCTCCGAGAGCCCCGTTTTGTCTTTTTAGATGATACTTAGAAGGAACTGCAGAATCCATCTTCAAAGAGCTGGGATTTACAGACCACTAGCTTTTTATAAAACGCAGTTTGAGGCAGTTGTCGCTTCTGTGGAGAACTTTTTTGAAACGCATTTTCAGTTTTATGGACTCCAGTGGGTTTTTTGTTGTTGTTTAATTAACAGTTTCTTTAGTTACTTTCTATGATGACTAAATTTGAGTGGGATCATGGACCTTGAAGCCTCTTGGGTGAATTTTGTTTTAAAAAAAAAAAAAGAGAAAGATGAACATCTGTGAAAGGGAAAATCTTATACCTTAACTTCTTGATAACTTCTACAGCCTTTATATTGTTCTAAAAGACGAAAACTACTTGATCTCAAGATCCAAAATTAGCTCAGAGACAGAGTACGACTTGCATTGTTAGTTGGTAACTCCCCACACAAAAGTCAACTATAACAACATGTTTTAAAGACACATGGATGTTTATGTGCCAAGAATGCTTGTTTCTAAATATCAGCATTAGAAGATTTACAGCTTTGCCTTAACCCCTGTTTATCCGTTCCCAATTAAGAAAAAAAAATGTTATGACTGGCTGGTTTCTGTTTTCATTATACAGGACTGCTTCTACGTTTATTGTAGTATCGTGCTTTATTTACTGTACCTCTTACTAATGCGATATTCTGCTGCGGACTGCGTCTCTCCAGAGGCCACCACTGATCTTCTCAACTGATACAGAAAGAGACTCAATGTTGGTACATGTGTCATTTAGCTCCCTCAGACGGAACTTCAATAAGTACAAGAATCCACTGGTCTTGTTCTCCATAAGTTCTTGTGGCTGGTTCTTATGATTCACACTATTGCACTTCCAGCAACGTGTGCGTCACTGTTTTCTCCAAACAAAGAGTAGCAGGACGATTATACAAAGCACTAAGCTCAGGGTGGTCAATCTGTGGGCTGTCTGCCACATGGAAACCTTTGGAATGGCAAAAAGATTGCCATCCCAGAATTTCACCAAGTCTTCAAAACATCACACATGTTCAGATATATTATGCATTCTTAAGTTTTATTCTAAATATTTGGGTAGAAGGTGTAGTGAGCCTAGAGGCTGAAGGAGGGACACTCAGGCAAATCGCTTATTTAGTTTAAGTAAACTGCCACTAAATTCAACCAAAAAGCATGAGCATTGTGTTTGAATGGATATGCTCAAATACTTGCTCTGCATTATTGCTTACTAGCATTCAAATGTCTAGGTTATAGACCCTGAGCTAGGAAAGAATGGAATAAGTGACACAAGCCGAAATTTTGGGCAAATGAGACATATTCCGTGTCTGGATTTAATGCACTCTGTCCAATATGATCATATTTTTGAATTCCCAATTAAATAAATACAGACGTTTTCAATTAATGATGGAATGGAGAAACGTAAATCATCCGCAGCTGCTGGCTAATACTGATGGACTGTTTTCATGGAATCTCCTAAAATTCTGCACAAAACCACAAGAGCCGGCTTGCCTATCCCACCACAGGATAAAGTGAGGGAATAGTTTCCACCATCCATACGGATGTGAAGAAAACCAAGAGGACTGTAATTTTCACAGAGAGGATAATATTGAAAACAAATTGAGTGTTGGTTATTCATTGGTTATGCCCTAGAGAATGCCTGCAATCACATCAAACATTCCGCTTAGGAGTTGTTAATCCCTGTGCAGCACTAATTTCCCAGATACAAAAGACCACATTAATATCACTTGGACGTACAGTGATCTGAGGTATGAATCACATCCCACTTGCCCATTATGGCTGTAGACATTTTCAGAGCCACAGAAGGTATCAGATGTCTGTTGCTCTGTCTTTCAATTGTCACTCTCAATGCCAAATATGAACAGGGCCAAAAAAGCAGTCTCGAATAGCAAGAGTAACCTCCAAACATAGGGATCTGTTTGCTCATTGCAAACAGCTGTAGTTGAAAGAGATATGAAGACCAACCTTGATCAGAAATATTGACTCCCATTTTTATAGAAAGTAACTTATTTTACAGAGTTAACCTCATGTCTGAAAGTTGAGAAAGTTCAAGCTACTCAAAATGTGGGTTTTTGAACATAAAATTATAAAATTGTATTTTGTATTATGTTTTTGTCTTGGGTAGTTCTAAAGGCCACTGAAATTCAGCACTGGGAGTTAATTTATAAGAGCCACAAAAAAGGTGTAAATTTATTCAAATTAGCTTCATGCTAGGCTGAACCGAGTGACCTACCAGAAGATAAAACAAAACATCAAGTCAGACCAGTAGTTAATATACTCACTGCCACATCGACTATGGTTTATAGTTGAATGTATGACTGTCCGGCTGCCAGTTTAATCTAAACCTTCCTTGATAAAGCAGCAAGAAAATGTACACCTGGCCGCCAGCCTGAAGCTCCGCTAAACAAACCCGATTCCAAACTTTCAAAATTGGAAACTTCCTAAAATAAACAGAAGCTTAACAGGACTGCCAAGCCAAATAAACCGAAATGTCTGCGAAACGCAAACGGTCGGTCACATTTGCACATCACCTGAACAAGAAACCCAATCTCAAAGATACTTTTTGTTTGCGTGTTATCGGATGAGTAATAAACTTCTGATGTTCAAGTGTGTCAATGAAATTTTACAAGGAGGATATACCAGCTCTACTGTTGCCTATATGCTGTTTTGTATATTTGCTTTTAAGTGGGCTTGTAACTACACTCACTAATGCTAGTTCTGAAACTGTGGATCTATGGAGAGAAAAACCATGCATTATATTTAGCATTGCCATTACCTGTGCTGGACTTTTAACACTTTAGAATATATTTGCCTTTTTGTGGACACTTGTGTGGCCTGAGAAAATTGGTACAACTGTGCTATTTTTAAAAGCGATGCACAGGGATGGAGAAAGCATAGTGTATTCCAGATGCATGGCATTCTTATGGCATGAGCAAACAGGAGCATTACCAATGCGAAGGGTACAAACTTACTCCTGGTTCTGCAGAGCTCTTCACACTTTCAGCCTCCGCATCACTGACGAAGCTGTGGTATAGAACCACATATGGTTCCAGGCTGACGACCTCTCGTTTCATTGGCTCGAGAATCAGACCTGGGTTGCCGTTAGTAAAGTAATCGCAGAACAGCCCGGGGTTTTCATAATGTTTTGGCTGGAAACAGAAACAGCATATGAAGCTTATTACAAAGCTGGAATAAAAAAAGACCATTGTTTTTTTGTGTTTTTGTCAATTTTGTTCTTTTGAGCATTAGGTTTTCTGGTTTCAGCAGCAGTTTCAACTCCCATTTCAAAGACTAAAAGATGTGACGGTATTTCATTAAATTAAAGCTTTCAATTTCTAAAACATAACGGACACGTTAATTTGAATAGGAAATCAAGTTTAATTAATAACCTTTTCTACTTTGCGTGAATCCTCTTTTCAACATTTCTTTTTTTTTTGCAGAAAGATTTAAAATGTTAAAATGGCCTGTAAACGGAGGTCAATATAACATTACAAGAAAAAATTGAATTCAAGAATATTGCAAAGCTTTTTTTGGAATTAGATGTGTGTCTATAATAGAGAACACAAAGACGCTTTCAACTATATTTTAACTCCATGATGACAGATACATTCCGTCTTAAAAAGTAACAAGGCGTTTCATGCTCATAGGGTTCATATGAACCCTTTAACACTCCCCACCCATAAACACATGAGTATACAGATTTTTCTGAAGATGAACATAAAAAAATCATTTAATAAAAACAATGGAGCATAATGGCAACAGCATTGATCAGATGACTTTTGTTTCTGTAGTGCTTTTAAATTCTTTATAGGAACAATTTCCTCACTCAAACACTGACTCAAAAGAAGATATATGTTATTACCTGGGACCCCAGAGTCTGGCACAGCCTTTCATACACGTGTCTTGTGTGCAAGTGAGTGGAGTTTGGTCTCTGCAGGACAGTATGGTGGGATTCTATGGGTGGAGATGCAGCAAGAAGTTTTTCATATTTTTCAATGTTCCGGGAAACCCTTTTATTGGAAGGATCTTTAAAAACAAATACAAAAGAATCTCTGAGCATGGCGTAACCCTGACTGTTTCAGCTTGTTGCCTAAAACAGTGATCTTAAGGGGATGGGATGTTCCAGCAGTAATGTGGGAGCTAAATAGAAAAGCCATTAGAATTGAGCCAAGCTTGCTGCAAAACCAACAGAACAACTGGAAAAAAATCATAAGAAAAGCTTGTAATAAATGAAAGTTTTTGACCCAATATCGATACGATTAGCTTTTTTCTAAATACAATGTTAGACTGTAAAATATTTTTTAGAACAGCCATAAAATGTTTTAGAAATGTCAAACATGAGAAACAAGCAACAAGCATTAACCTGTCCTAATATTCCGCTTCTGTTGAAGCAGACCTGAACCTAAAACCACATTAATGCACAGATGATTCGATGTGCACAGCATTTATACAGTATATTAAGGAAATGCCATAGGATCTCATCCTGCAGAATATGAAAAGCAGCTGCTTGACACAGACTCTTATGCTGGTGCTCTGTATTGTTTGAAGATACTGTAAGTCTGTACGGTTAGTGTGGATAAAAACATACCATAACGCAGGAGCTCCTGGGAGAGAACCCAAGCGTAGGATATGTTTCCCGTCTGAAACACAGCATTAAAAAAAGAGCTCAATGCCTGTTGAAAAGAAAGCTAGTTCTCCTGAACAGAATCCTATCTACCTCCGTGAGTGGGCACTGCTCTGAATTACCCTGCACTGTACCTTTTTAAATGCCCCCTGGATGGTCTGATTAACATTCCAGGTGTTCTGGAGGTGTTCTCCCACCCCATTTCCTGAAAGGTTTTACAAAATGCATTAAGCAGTTCTAAACAGATGCAGAGCTATGTAGAAAACAGCAAAACAGAGCACGTACAATCTCCTACATACAAAACCAAGCAGGATGAGCCTTAAGTCTAACATTTGTGCGTCTGTCTGGAGTTGTATGGTAAGCATGTTTTGCCATCCACCGTTTCAAACTCTAGCCTAGCTGTAGACAAAATAAATCGCCCATCTGCAATTTTACTTACTGTAAGCCGTAGCTGAGAGGCAGAGGCAGTGCTGGATTACAGTTTAGCGGTTGTGTCGACAGGCCCCTAACGCAGGAGAAAGAAAACCAACGAGAGACAGAGAAAGGGAGCTAGAAACAGGGAGAATGTGGTTACCTTGAAGTGAGAGTAGGCCAGGTGGTCCAGGGTGTCCTCCAGGTTTCCTTCATCTTCAGTGATCCACTCACCCTGAGCCCTGCGAAACAGGCGAGCTGCCTCTTCCAGCCACTGCACTGAGTGATAGAAGTCCTCCATCTCGTAGGCCACCTGAAACACACCCCGACAGGCAACATGTCCAGCTGCTACCTGCATCAGCACACTTACAGCTAATCCAAACTAATTCCTCCATTTCTCAAGGACCATCAGAACAATTGTCATTTGGTTGCCAGTAGCTTATGGATCTGAACATGTAAACCCCTGGCAGGTACTTTTTCTATTTACTGTACAGACTGGTTCATATAGCCAGAGACCAGTAGAAAAAGAAAAACAGGGAGATCCTCATTCTATGTTTTTAAGGAACAAAATCCAAAACAGTGGAATACTCTTTCCTAGCAGACGCAAATTTAAAGGAAAAAATGTGAAGAGTCCTTCGAAGGCAGCTGATGACACACAGAAGTCACCAGTGACCTGTTGCAGTGCTCAGGGAATGCGCGGATTTCTGTCTCTATGAACTGTTAAAGACCAAACAATCTAATGCTGTAATTATTCTCTACACTGTGGAATTTTAAGAGTGGGAAGTCAGGCCGCAGTTTTTAGCTGTGAAATCAGGGCACTTGTCTGCCAAAACACTTTGACATCATGGGCGTCTGAAGAAAAAGAGAATTACAGCTGGCTCAAGTTTTTCATACAATTCATATACTGTATACTGCTACCCTTGATGGACATGATATTTGATGCAAAACTTGGTTTTACCAAAACAATTACTTATACCGAATGTACACTTGCAACAGGTACAGGGTATTGCAAAACCAAATCTGTTCTAAGTAAACAATGTGCAAAATTATTCATACCCCACAAGTCGGCATTTTGTTGATCCTCCTGTCTTATTGACAACATATGGGGTAGTGGAATCCAACCTTTGTCCTAGAGCAACACTGTCACTGTGGCTGTTGTTCAAGCTGAGCCCTACATACCCATTGATAATTGACGACTTAATTGATCTGCTTTCTTGTTTAGGCTATTATTGAACTTGTTTCTTCACTCAGTCCCAACAGTCAAAAAAACCCTATTTGAACTGTCTGCAACAGTTTCGGCTTACAGAACTTTAAACAACCTTTCCTTGCCTGAATTGTCATTATTTCTGACTCTTATTTGGCTTTATTGAATAATTCATGAACCGCTACAATTATGCACAGATCAGTGAGAATCCCCATTCAATCAAGGTTATCTCAGAAGAACCTTGATTGTTTGCGTTTTCCCACCTTTCCAACTTGGAAGCAGTCATCTCCCGAGAGGGGGACGGAGACAGCGGGTCTGTAAATGTCCATTGTCTGACCTGCAGTGACCCTCTGGAACAGTCCATTCGCTAGCCCCTCCACACGGAGAGAGTACACATCCTGGAGCCTCATCAGCCCCTTAGCAGCCCCTTCCAGATCTTCGAAGTTGGGCAGGCGGCCCTCCTCTTTCTCAAAGCCCGACTTGAAGGCTAAACAACGACAAGGAAACTGGGTCATTCTCCGCCCCACAATTCAGCATTGCGACCAAAACAATTTTAAAAAAAATTGCTTTATAAGCCAGTCGTGCCTTGATTAGACGTCAACTGGTGAAAGGACCGCGGCAATTTGGAGAGCACGCTACTCAAAAACTAAAACATTGAACTATTTTGCCCTCAGAACTCAGAGGCTGAAAGTGTTCAGCTACTTCCTGGAAGGGGGAAGGGCGTCTCGGGGATCTTCAGCTGTTAAGCAAACCGGCCGTGAAATTGTCACCTTGGGAGTTCTCGTGGGCTTCATTGCTGTGGACCACATTGAGCCACTCAGACTGCAGGCGCTTAATCAACGTGTATGCCACCAGAGGATTAGCCATTGCTGCCACTGGACTGTGATACACATGACTGTGCAGGTCTGCCACCTTCGCATAGAATCTGAAAGGAAAGACAGGATTGATGTGTAAGGGACTTTATCTATAGCACCACATATGAAAGCCTGAGAACAACGGAGTTCCAATTTATTTTATATACTGTATAAGTTATTTATTCCAAAAAATGAATGACCTTAATTAATGAATTAAGGTCTGTGTCTGTATACAGATACTACTAACTTGTTATACTAGCTGGTTATTAGCTAAAAACTACCTGCAGGTTTGCCTTGCCTACCTAGAATGGCAGGAAAAACTGAAAGCAGAATGAACTCAGGTTCAGAAAAAAACTGAACTCGCCAGCTACAAAGGCAAAACCCGGCACCTGACAGCTGATTCCCATTTAATAAGTAGCCCCTGAATTCTGCCTTCAAATGATGCTTTGAAATGCGATATTCCTGGCTGGGTTAGGCCTTAGTCCAATTAACAGATAATGACGTATGGGCGACAAAGTGTCAGACACAACTAGTAAAATTCATTGAAAAAGAAAAGAAGCCAGCACACAGAGAGCTGGCTAATGAAAGTATACATTGAATAATCAATGGGTCTGAGAATAATCAATGGGTCTGGGTCTGAGGAGGGCTGAATACACAGCAGGAATTGCGATGACCAGGGAAAAGAATACCCATTTTTTTTTAGGATTCAGTTTTGGCTGCTGAGCCGTGCGAGAAGCCATAGTAAAATGTTCCTTTGTGAAGGGAACAACAGTGATCAAGCTCCCTGCTGCTCCCCACAGGACACACTCTTTCAGAGAAGGAGAAAAGAGTACAGGCTGATGACACATGCTGTTAGCCTGGCTCTGCCTCATGTCCATTGGTTAGTAAATAAGATACCCCAATCCCAATAGCAAGACAGGGGAAACCAGCACAAATACAAGAACACACATAAATAAATGAGAGGTACTGTAGGTAACACGGCTAAAGAGTACTTTTTTGGGATGAGAGCTTTCTCCTCTTCAGTCATATTCAAAAACCGTTTCCTTTTACTCAGTATAACATGGGTTCTCTCCAAGTCCAAACACCACACTCCATGTAATTCCGCATTTGGGGGAAAAAAAACTACGATGCGCACACACACACCATAGCATTTGAGCATATCCTACACCTTATGTGATGACAGTTGCGTGCCATGACGGACTCGCTGCATCTCACGAAAGCGGCGTGCACAAGTTTTAGATTACACCCGTTTAGGGCTAACGGGCTAGTATGCTTTTCCAATACACACGAGAAAAGGAAAAGGCTAGCAGTGCCTTATCGAAACACACACACACACAAAACCCGCCTCTAGAATCTAAAACGTGATATTCAATAGTAAACATTATATGACCAAATATTGCCAGAATGCGTGACTTCCATATGATAACATGACGGTAAATTGTTGTCAGCTGTGATTAACAGCTCTGCAATATGAATGCAAAGTGATAAGCAAAACGTAAACGGTAAATAGCCTTAGCCACTCTTAACACACAAATCATTTTGAATTTAGCCAAGAAACAGAGTTGGACCCACCTTTTGATGTCATTCAGCCTGAGGGTTTCATCCTCAATATAGGTCCTTAAATGGCTTAGGAGCTCTTTCTCTACAGAAATGGCTTTCTGCACATTAACCACAGAAGTGTAAATTTCACCGAGAGAATGCGGCACCACAATGAAGTTGATGAAAACCAGAATTTGGAGATTTTTCAGGAAGATAGATATTCCACGGTGTCTGGATAATATTCGATAAGTCATTTTAATTTAAAAAAAAAGAGTCGCATTGAATACGTTCAGCATAAACGACGAAAACGGATATAAAAAAAACCATCGCATTTTCCTTGCTAAAAGCCAGTAGTTCAGCACAATTTAAAGCGTTTCTCGAAACCTTTAACAATTACTTTCAGACGTTTTAACTGCAACTCCCAAATCTCCTTGTGGCCAGCGCAGTTCTCTGCAGAAATGTGAGACCACGCAGATGAGGTACTAAGTGAACACAGGAGGTCTGAGTGCGTTCAGCCCACACTTGCAGGAGACGAATTTATGTGGTCAGAACAAAACAAATAAATGTATATTTATTTAAATTACAGTTTATGACATTTTCTGGGACAGGGACCGAAAATGTTAAAATAAATGTATATGCACTAGTTTTCATATCACAAAAGTGTTATTAGTTTTCTCCATTTGAAACGTTTTTATTTTACAAACTATATCAATTAGCACACTTTAAAAATGTTAAATTCTAGGAATCCGCCGAATATACCAATACAATACCCCCGAAATAGTGTTTATTGTTTTAATCAAAATTAATTTTTATTTATTGTTAGGACTCTTGGGAAACCATACATATTATACATATTGATGCATCAAAAACCAATCACAACACTCTTACTCGAAAAATCCTTATAACGAGCACTAGATTATTTAATTAATTAATTTTATTTTTAATTTATCAAGGATTCCACTGCTCTATAATTAAAAAGGTAAAATAGAGGTAGGGATATACAGTACACGTAGTACAAAGCACGCGTTTAAGAGGTGTAATTGTAAAAATACAAAACTGAAACATCACCATCACTAATCGTCTCCACGCGAACAGCAAAACAGCAGTTACACGCGTAATCTGCCGAGGATTGCATTCCGATTTGCAGAGACTTTCACAATCAATTACAGACAATAAATTAAATGATAATAACAAGAGGGTTTAAATGCATCTTGGGGAAAGCAGCATACAAAGGTCACCTGGGAAGCAGAGCGTTCCATTTCATTTAACTCCTTCACCTCCAGATGGGGTTAGTGAAAGGATTTACATTTTTTAAAGTGTTTTTTCAACGGTGTGAATTGGTTTTAATTGAGTTTTACAGCAATACGTACTTACGTCCAGGAGGAAATAGTAGAATTAGCATATAGAGAAATTTCAGAGAGAATCAACCGTTTTAAATCAATGGTCTCAAACTCGGCTCCTGGAAAGTCAAGCGTCTTTTGTTTTGTTTTTGTGTGTGTGTTAAATTTAATTAACTGCCTAATTGTAAAACGCCTTACTACACTACGAGGGGTTTTATACTGTAGGTAACTGCACCTTTTATGAAGTGAACGTTTTGAGTAACCGGCTGCATAAGTCGGCCATTAAATAAAACATATATACAGGATCTAACTGGGAGAATAGGCAGATGGATAAAATGACTCCTTAAGTTGGAACCAAAACCAAAATGCTCGAATTGGAACAGGTAAAGTTTTATTTCATGCTGAAAGGAAAAGAAAGGAGACACAGGGTTTTGGCTGTGGAGCCTACTTCAGGTGTCCCTTGTCACTTTTCTTGGAAAAAGTACAGGGTACGTTTTTCCATTGTTACTTTACCACATCCACAAAAAGCATAATCAAAACCAAGTGGTTGTTTTAGTTTCTAATATGTTGGAGTGTTATACCTCAGAAAACAAAATGTAGGTTGTCACAAAAACAATAATTCAATGCTTTTGAAGTGCTTAACTGTTTCAACTTTACTTGAAACATTTCTTCCAATAGAATCGCAGTCATCCTGCACTAGTGCTGCTAAACAGAATACGATTGTTTTCCCTGTGATGGGTTTTTTGTATTGACAGACTTGAAACATCAGACAACAGCATTAAAATTTACATATATATGCCGCCAGGCTGCTAGTAATCGAAATCTAAATCAAAAGCTTGCTCTACATTTGTAATCATTCCCCTCAAGTGCATTTCTCATGAATAATTAGATCCAAAAGTATCTGTATCTGAGATATATACTGTATATATATATATCTATCTATCTGAGGTTCTTAATCTGTATCTTAGAACCTCCCCACACTCTCACACTTTTGAAATGTAATATTCAATTGTTTGCACACTTGATCAGTTTGTGTAAGTGGAAACTGAAACACCTGTTCTGGCTGTGAGCTACAGTAAATGCATACTAATAAAGTCTTGAAAATGTCATACCGACACAAAATTAATGTGTGTTGACTTAAATTGTTATGCCTATTCTGCACACATCTCCATTGGCTAAACTAAACCACCAAAGCAGAATTCGATGTGTCTGACAGTCCTGCTCTCCCTGTCTTCCACTGTCTATAAACCCTTTAAAAAAAAAACAAAGCAAAACCAAGGTTGTTTCACATTTTTAAGCAGACACTGAGTAGAATTGTTCCTTAGCCGAATTGAAAACACCCTTCCCTTGATATGAGCCCAGGGAGATGAATAATGCAAATTAAAAAAATATATAATAGAATTACAGGGTCTGTGTGGAGCATAGATACAAACACAGGCACTTTCCCCTAAGTCGAGCAGTGAGAAAAATAACCTGCTTTCAAATGCTGAGTCATTGTTTAGCTCATGTAACACTACATTCAATTGTTTTCCTTAATGGTCTGGGATAAACTGCACAGAGTCTGATTGGGAGTTAATTAAGACGCTGTTTTCTCACACTGTTTTCACTAATTGCAGAACCTTCATGTATATTTTGTAACCAAGAGCTGTTGTTATGCAACTCTTCATTAGAGTAGTGTTTGATTCCCCGAGCCATCATCCTTTTTCTTTCTTGAATGATTACAACATCTTTAACATGTGTTTCTGTAACCCCTTAAGCCAAATGAATCATCTTTGAAAGTAAAACCTACAGCGTGGATCCTCTGAAAGGAATATGTTTCTACATGTTTCTTCACATGAAATTGTGTGCAAAATCTAAAAAAGAGAGCAAAAAGCATTCCTCTCAGGTTTTCTAGTAAAAATGTTAAAATGTCAGCTATAGATACTTTTGGATTTATTTATTCATGAGAAATGCACTGGAGGGGGACAATTACAATTTAAGAGCAAGCTTTTGATTTCGACATAGATTACTAGCAGCCTGGGAGCATGTACTGTATATATAAACTCTAACCCTAGAATATATATTCATTTTTGAAAGACAGGAACAGACTAATGAAACAAAAATAAATGATTGCAATAATAATAATTAGATGAGATTCCTTTCAGGTAAAATTAAGTCAATTTGCAAAAAGGACTTATTTCAATGAAATATGTTTACAGTATATTATAGTAGATATAGTAGATAAAACACCATTTTAATAGTATTACCCACAGGCACAAAAAGCACAATTAGGGACAGATGTGTTATGGGTTGCATTAGTTTTTTATCTACTCAGATTCAAAGGGAATTTTATTCATTTGTTGAAGACTGGAATACAGAAAAGGCTCAAGAGTATAATTGAAAAGCTAGCTGTCATTCTCATGACACATAAATTAAGTATTCATTAATGTACTATCATACATTCAAGGCATATTTGCGGCATTTTGCTCCTTTGAAAGTGAGTTCTCTCGGCTGGAATTTTGCAATATTTTCTGGGAAGCTGGTTAGGCAGTTGACCTACAGGTAAGCCTAGGGGGCAGTATTGCTATATAAATGACAAGGGTGAAAAATTACACTTTTCTGCACCAAAATCATGAAGCACTGGTTGGAAAAATTTAAATTGAAGCATAAGGCGAAGCCTTTCATTGAAAGCTGTCGAGCCTAAAGAGCGCCAAAACCTGAGTTTAGCAACAAAAGCAAAAATTAAAGACAAAGGACATGTTTTCTTTTCATTTTTTTTATTCTAGATGTGATATTTTAGAATCTGTTAGCAACGAAAAAAACCCACACTTGCTGTTAAGAAAGAAAATTTCGTTTTACCTGCCCAAATTGATATTTTAAAATCTCCAAATAATTTTTCCACCCTCAGCTTTTGAATATAAAACTCTTCCTCTACGTTCCTCGCTAGCATAGAGGCTATGCAGCAACAACAACAAAAAAAAAACATTATTGCAATCAACCAAGCATTAATTCCTGTTCATACCTTGTGTTGGCATAAAAAAATAAGATGTACAAGCTTTCCTTATGTATTTTTTATTTATTGATTTACCACAACATCATGGCATCAGAAAAATCTGGCTTTCCATTAGTGGAATAACAAACTAATCAGATTATAACATAAAAATATCTTGACGTACCTCATTTTCTTTAGAAACACTTGGTTTCCCTGGTGATCTTTGACAGAAAATCCTGTCTCGTTTTACTAAGCGGTTACCTGAGGCATTATGGGACATTTTTATTGGAACAGCACAGCATGGCTCTCTTCATGCGAGTTCGGAGTTTCTCGTCTCGGACGCCATATATCAGTGGGCTGAGGAAGCGGGGCAGGAGAATGAAACAGAAGTAGTTGAAGAAGGAGATGTGTTCCTTCAGCCAGCCCACGTGAAGCACTATCAGGCTCTCAGTGATGGGATGCGTGAAGGACATCATGCAGAGGAGCAGCTGGATTCCGTGCAGTATCACAGTGTGCAGGGCTTTCTTCACAGAGGCTCTGTCGGAGTGCATTTTCCTGGCCTTCAGCAAGATGCGGATGTAGGTGTACAGGATGACGACAGCGACTAGAGCAAAGAACAAGGCGTTCATAGTGACTTTGAACAGCGTTTGAGTGGGGGAAGAGTTAAGGACCTGTGACTTGCAGAGTACAGGGGTCGAGTACACGTCTATGTCCGAATAAGACCCAGCTAGAGCAAAATCGACGGCAGGAAGGATGCAGCTGATCAGCCAAACAGCTCCCATCACGATCCAGGTCCTGTCCACTCGGCAGATCTCCGGGTGCCGCAGGGGGTAACAGATGGCCACATAGCGCTCCAGAGACATGGTGGCCAGGATGAGAGGCGTGTTCTGGAAAGTGGCGGTGGAGATGAACAGCAGGGGTGTGCAGAACACGACAGCGAAGCGCACGTTGGTCATGACGAAGAGAAAGAGCAGCACGGAGAACAGGAGCTGGGCGGTGTCGTTGATCAGCATGTAGGCAAACAACACGTAGCGGGAATTCTCCCAGAACTGTCTGTGCGAGGCGAACGTGAAGAGCATCAGAATTATGAAGTACAAAAAGGTGCAGAAAAGGGGGGTGACCACACAGATCTTTATCACAACTGACAGACTGCTGGCAGGAGAGGTCACATTGCTTGGGAGAGCAGGTGAATTCTGCATGGCTTAGGCACACATGTAACACACAGGGCCAACCCTGACTTTCTTGTGTTTTATGTGGCCCAGAGAACCTACAAAATAAGCATTATAGTCATTATCCAGATGACAGAAATTGAAAACATTATTTTTGTAAAGAATTGACGTGTCACAGTCCCACTCTCGCCTCTATTTTAATTGTTAGAAGACAGTCTCTTGTATGCTATAGAGAAGGCCTTTATAAATATGCACAGAATTAGGAATGATATTTATGTTTCTTGTTGATTTAATGTATTTCCTAAGATTGAATCATTTTCAGATATAAATATTCATTAATTTCCTAACAATTATCACTTGCTTGGTGCCTTTTAATGTGATTCATATTTACTGATACTTACAGGATACTTCCAAATTCAATTGCATAGCAGCTTTGCACCATGCCCTTTGTTCCATTTGTTTTTTTCCGGATCTCACAAGCTTGACTAAAACAACTAAAATAATTTTCTCATTTGAAAGAAAGTCTGTTCAATTTAGTCTTATGAACTGTATTGAATGAAACATTGAATCTGAATAAAACAAAGAATGAGAAATGATTATAGTGTACAATAAAATACATATGTTGGTGTCCCTTAAGAGTTTCTATGATGATTTATATTAGTAGTTTAGGTAAGCTTTGCTTTAAGTAGACTTTAATTATCTTTTTCAAGATGGATTATTGAATTGGTGTAGATGCAATTGTGAATAATGCAAACGATTGTGAATAAAGGAAATAATACATTTTTAGAATTAAACAAGTCTTTTCTTAAGTTTCCTGTTGTGAGTAGATTGATTACATGCATCTTGCTGCATTTTAGCAATTTAAAATGGTTTGCATTTAGATGCATATTACTAAATCTACACCAATGCTAAATCTTCAGCTTTTTGTTTGTTATCGCCAGCCATCTTACCTTCGTGTGCCCAGTGAAGAATATAATAACAGAGTTTCAAGTTTGTTCAACTTTTATATGATAGTGCCCTAAAAGAGCTGCAGGAAATTCATCCTCTTAGGAAACATATTCTTTAGTCTGTATGATGCTGTTTTTCCTCATGGGGTAAATTAATTTCATGCTATAGTCACAATCCATCATTTTGATAATTAGTACTGATGGAAACAACAGCAAAGAGATGTTAGTTATGGGAAGTAAGGAATAGATCTCTTTTGGAACTGTGGGTAAAAAGACCAAGGAAAGGATTTGTACTCCAAGAATGGTTCACAGCTGTCTCAGAATTATGGATTCAGTTTGAATTGGTATCACATCACGGTGCCCCATGAGCAACTCAGATCAGCACATGTATTAGTATTAAAGTAATACTCATTAACAACAGTAACATGAACAAGCACACTGTTGATGGAAAAAATGTTGTTTTGTTTTTACCACTAACTTTAGTTTTTTGCTTTACTATTATTATTCCCTGTTATTGGGTTAAACAACCCTATTAAAATGCTTTAACCTTTTTTTATAGAGAGAGACCATAATGAATGCTGAATTTAAAACATTTAAATTTGTATTTGATTTTTGTGCTTAAATAATTTGGCTTTTTACAAGCAATGGTATATATTTAATAATTCTACAAATTTGGTGTTGGTTTAGCATTGTTTTGACTAGAAGAACAGAGGAAAGGTTAGAAATGAAAGGAGGCTGTTAGACCCATCTGGATTGTTGGTTGCTAGTAGATAGTTGACACACAGTTGATCTAATGGTCTTATCTAGCCATTGTTTAAAGGAAGGCTTATCTGAAGGTTATAAATATATATACAGTATACGTTGTAAGATCCAGGAAGCATGATGATCTCACCTTCAGCATCTGTGAAATTTTAAGTTTCTATTTGAATTTTCTACATTTAGAAATTTAAGAACAGTTTTGGCAACAGTGCATTTGTATTAAAAACAAATAAAAAAAGTAAGAAAGTTTTTCAAAACTTCATGTTCTTTACAGCTTTCTTGGTAAAAACTTAAACTTTCTTTCCAGGGGGGTATCCTGCCTTGTGCCCGTTGCTTGCCATAAAAGGCTTCTGCTTCATTAGAAAATGGATGGATGTCTGTTTTCTCAGGTTGCATGTATAATTAATACATGTTTGTAAAAACCACCAGGTATTAATTTGAAACAAAAATAACAGCAAATATTATTTCAGTTTTTAAAATGTGTTTTTTTCTTCACATGAACATTTTTTACAAACTGACTAAAAACTGTTTTAATTGCATTATTTCTACCAATTTAGTTCTGCATTTTCTACCAATATAATGATGAGAAACTTAACCTGCACTAACCTTTTTCTATTTAAAGGCAGAACACACCAATCAGAAAATGTGAAACTCAGTTAGATTAAGTTCAAGATAAATCCAAATGTTTTGGATTATTATTGTTTACTTTTTGTTCCATTTAAATTAAAATTAAACTAAAGGCCTAACATTTGGAATTTTATTTTAAAATTTAACCAAAACAGGTTTTACTTTCTTAGAACCACACATAAAATAATGTTTAAAAAGTGGACGAAAGCTCTCGTCTCTCAGACCGTATATAAGTGGACTTAAACATCTGGGAAGGATGAGAAGAACCACAAAGGTGAGGTACCGCAGGTGAATGAAGACAGACACAGTCATCCTTGCTAACAAGGCCTCTATCACACCATACAGGAAGGACGTGAGGCACAGACCCAGCTGAACTGCGTGCAGCAGCACTGTATTCCTGGCCTTTGTTGCTGAAGCTCTGTCAGAGGAGACTGACCTGGCCTCCAACATTATTGCCACATATGTGTAAAGGAGAATGACTCCCACTGCTACAAAATAGAAAGCGTTGAATCCTTGATACATGTCTGCCTGCCATTTAGACATGAACAGCTTTTCACGTGTGCAAAACATAGGAATTAGGAAAAGTGTGGGCTCAGTTTTTAGCAGAACCAATACGTCTATTATGGGGTTTATAGAGCCAAGAATCCAAATTATCCCTATGGCAATGTAAGTCCGTTTAGGAGTCGCTATTTCACTGTGTCTCAGAGGGAAGCAGATGGCTATGTAGCGCTCAAGAGACATGAGAGCAAGGTTCAGTGGGGAGTTTTTAAGAGTGGTACTGGACATGAACAAAATAGTGGTACACACGGCCGTAACTAGGTACAGATACGCTGTTGCGAAGATGTACAACAGGACATTGGTCAGCAGCTGGATGGAGTCGTTGAAGAGCATGTGGGCAAACAGGATGTAGCGGGAAGACTCTCTGAAGGTGCTTTTGCTCCTCAGGGTGAACAGCATGACGCCGTTCACATAGATGAAGAAAAAACATGCTGACACAGCTAGAGTCCCTTTTATTCCAACCACCCAGTTAATTTCTATCCTGATTTCTTGTTGGTGCACGAAGTTGTTCACTAATGAAATATTTGTCAGCTCCATAGGAAGTTTCCCTGTTAAAAGAAACAGAAAATGGGTTTTATTTTTTAATCACACATTTTATGCTTCTCTGGAAATGCTACCAACAACTGTTAGTCACTATTAGTGCATTATTTTAGACTGAAACAAAAGACCTACAAATTTTATTTTATCACCTTTGTAAAAAGTGCAATATACCAAATCATTCTCTATAGAAAGACCATGTACCCAGCATGAAAAAAAAACGATTTTAACATTTAATTAAACCATTAAGAAGTAAAATACATTTATAAAACAGTGAAATATAAACCTCTGAATATATTTTATTATTTGGGTTACTCTAAGACAATACTGGTATAAGAATATTTGTAAGGAGGTCCGTACCTTTCAGTTCATCCAGCTGCAATCAACAAGAAGAGCTGACGACTCACTCTGTGGTTCTCTAGACATAGTGGAGATGAACACGTGATTTAGTTGTCATCACTGACTTAATGTGCTCAGCATCGTGAGTAGCCATGGCAGTGATGTGACAGGTGAGGGTGATTAATAATTAAAGACAAACAGAGCCCTGGAAAGCAGAGTGGGTGATCTGTCCCATTGGCTGCAGTCTAGGGAAGAAAGTGGTAATTGGAGTGACTTGAAACAGCTAAAGATAGAGGCAAATGAGAGGGGATTCTTGTTTGTCTCCACTTAGAAGATTGATGTGCCCTGAGTCTTGGGAATCTTTTCATTTAATTTGAAGACCCTAGTAAATAGCCTACTGGCCTTTTCAGTTATATTAGAATGAAGATTTTCAATAAAGTCTCTCTGTACCAAATAATTTTAGATTTTTCTCTTTTTTTCCCCATTTGCGGTCATGAGATACGTCTTTGTGAGCTCTGAGCGAGAATATAAATAGAAATATAGGGATGTCCACATTTATTCAAAATCACAACCATTTATAGGCTCAGTTTCCAAAATCAAATGAATGCCTTTATGCAGACAATCTGGAATGGGAAAAAGGCCTTTTATATGTTTAGTAAAATACAAATATTTTTTCTCCAATGTTTAAAAATAATATTAAGTGTGCACACCAGAAGACAAATTAGGGCACACTGAGAAGGAAATCCTAAGAACCTCGCTGTATACATATGAAGGGGATATCTTAGCTGAAAAGGGCAAAGGTCATGGTCCCTCACACAGTTTCAAAATAATAGGCCCTGCCTCTAGAACACAGCAACACTTCCTTCCGATCAGACAGATTATGTCCAAGTCAGTTCTAGAATGTTCTGTAATGTTTGGTTTGTAAATGCCAGGATGAAATAACATGCCTTTTTTGGTAGCTAAAAAACAAATTACTCTGCAATATATAGTTATAGTATATTTACATTACCCTCTTCTCTTCATAGCTTGTATAAATTAGTATGAATCTATATAGCTAAAGCTACCCTAAAAGCAATGTGAAATTCTGAATACCAATCTGTGTTGCTGAGTCAATAAAAGTTTGTTCTAAGGGAACTCCACTGAGTAACACTGCGTGAATGCATCTTACAGCATGATACCATCTGCTGGAAAGGGTATTTCCAAATCTGATATGTCTGTGTTTGCTTGTAAACAGAGGAATGGCATGCCTTTTGAATTGTATAATGTCATAAACCTTGAATTTCTGGACATCGTTAGAACCTGTGAAAAGAAGTGCGCTCTTCCACGGAGTTTTCATCCAGCAATTGAAAGAGTTTGTGAGGTGCCGATGGAGAGCACCCTGGGTGATGAAATGCAGGGGGGGATTGTGGAAGACTTCATCCCTGTGCAGCAGACTTACGCAAGTCGGTAGAAGGGAGAGAGGGCTGAAAAGCTCAAGTGCATGGTTAAAAGGTTTGCCTGAATTCCCCTGCTCAGTCATTAGTACATCATTAATAATTAACCACAGTTGTGCAGAGTGAGTTCACTGCTGAATTAGGTACCTTGCTTGTTGTTTTCTTTGGCAAACAATGTTTTTCAGTCGCTGCTATGCACTGAATCTCTTGCTAACAGCAGGTTAGAGAGTACAATGATGTAATGCTCCAAGACACTTGTGGCTACAGTTTTGTGGCATACGAAAATAAGTCATGGAATGGTGACCCCTAATTTTTGCTTTGTGCTGACTACAGCACCGAGAAATTTCAAAGGGTGATCCCTCTTCTCTTCTCTTCCAGGTTCTTTTTATCTCCCAGAACCACCAGTGAACCCACAGACCAGACAACATAGTATTGTTTAGGTGGCCTTTTTATTCTCAGTTACAACACCCTGTCTGTCCAACATCCAGAGCTCATGACACAAACTCTCTCCAAGGGGCACACATTTCAGACCAGTTCAAGCCCCCCATCAACCCCAGTTTCCAGAGCAAATGTCCCAGCTGCCAGGTTCTGTCCTCAGTATACTGTAGTTCCTTTGGTGGTTATTAGGCATCTCTTCCAGACCCGGGTGTCCTAAACAATGAGTCCCTCTACACTGTACCTCTACAATGTTCTCTTCTACCCTGTTTGTCTCCAAGTCTAGTTTTGGTTAGATAGGAAGAAAAAACGATGTTGGGGACGTCCTCCTCTGCTCTCAGTGCCTGCTGTTGGAGTCGAGCCCTGTCCTGAGTCCATCTGCTGTAATCTCTTTCACAAACCTTCCTTCCAGCAGTGAATCTCAGTTTTGGTTCTGGGGAACCACTGTTTTTTGTCAGAACTTGGGCTCTTAATCCCTGATTCTAATTAGTGCCTATAAAAGATCTGCTTACTGATTTAGTTCTTGTTTCTTGGTTTTTGAATTAGAATGTTATTTCTAAGAACTTCAGAACACAGATCTTTATGCAGTGTCTCCTCAAGCTGGTAATTAAGTTTGTTTACTTCTGGCTGTAATAGCTGTTAATAGGACATCAATTTCTGATTAAAAGTCACATTTGGGAATGACAATTTATCATCCCACAGTGAGTGTTACTTTATTCCTTATGTTTAGTCTAGTTGGTTATATTTGAGCAAATATACTGGAATGAAGTGTACTTATAAAGTCAGAAATTGGTACTGTACTAGTTGACAAACCACATAAAACAGCCTGAAGGTTTAAAAGAAGAATTTAGAAAAGTGCCAGACCATAAACCAGAAGAAAATATCTAAATTGGTAACTGTTCTACAGTATAGCAATGTTAAACCTTAATGATTACAAAATGGATATTTTATGTTTTATGTTTTTGTTCTTATCATTAAAGTCAGTTTTGGAGGTATAACATGGAAAAAAAATGTTTATTTAAGACTTGAAAATATCTGATGGGTTATGTTTATCCTCTGAAATGCCTAGATTGAACAAAGCGTAATGTTAATGCAGACTGATCTTGTTAATAACATTTGACTAATCACATTTATTTTTAAAATTAAGATATTTGTAAAGCAAAGCACTTGGTCATTTACGTATGGATTTCACAGTAAATACCTGCGTAGCCTGAAGGAATCTCAATAATTCATGTTTGTATAAACTAATGATGTAGAAAGAGGTAAAGTGAGCCTCAATTTATACAATGATCCAGTTCCTTCAATTTATCTGAGCTTTTTTGTGTATTTTTATATTTTTGGTACATGTTGCAATTGATCTTGTGTAATATATTAGTACATTTGGTAAATATTTTCTAAAAGAAATGCCTAGTACGATCATAAATTCTGTGAGGCTCTGAGCACCCTCAACCTCAGGACATTGGTTAAATGATTCAATAAATTATTATTTATACACCAGAATGCAGTTTTTCTTTGCCTTCCTCTAAACAAATACTAGTATAATCATTTTTGGAAGGAAGGGAATACCTTTCAGTTTATCCAGCTGCTACCAAACGAGAGCTGTTGACTCACTTTGTGTTCCTGCAGACTTAATGGACTTAGTGGACATTGCTGAGCTAATGTGAACAAGCCCTTATCTCCCCTGAGCCGTTAATGAAGACATCAAGAAGAACTGTGGCAGTGATGTGACAGGTGAGGGTGATTAATAATTAAAGACAAACAGTTCAAGTTCAAGTTTATTTGTCATGCCAGCCAAATTCAAGGATACAGTGGAGCGAAATATTGTTTCTCCTGGTGCACGGTGCAATTACAGACAAGACACTGACATACTGTAGACCTATTACAAAATTCACTCGGTTTGCCTAAAGATGGTGAACACCTTGTCTTTTAAAGTGCTTAGCATAAAACCCCAACATTTTGATTGTGTTAAGGACTGTGTAATTAATTCACTTCGGAAACTCTTTGAACTTTTCGTGCTACTAGTGAAAAAGTTTGTGAGATGCCACTGAAGAGCACCCTGGGTGACGAAATGCAGGTTGAAGCTTACGTAGCCCCTGGGCTGTCAGCTGGGACTGGGAGACAAGTTTGAATTGGTGCTTGGTAAAGGTTTAGTAAATAGTCCCCTGTTCAGTCATTAGGGTATCATTAATTATTAACTGCAGTTGTGAAGCATTGAGTTCAGTGCTGAAATAAGGTGCCTTGCTTGCTATTTTGTTTGTCTCTGAGTGACTGCTATGCACTGAATTAGTATGTCAACACTGTTAATCTTAAACTGATGTTTTATGATTATTAGCTTTTTCCATTTTGCATCTTATTTACATAGTTAATCCAGGAACAAAGCCTTTATTAAAATAGAAGAGTCTTTTTTTAAAGGAGATCTAGGCATGGCAGGTGGCACAGTAAATAGGATTTCAATCCTATTTAAGGATATTGGCATGATTGGATTAATAGCCATATAATAATTCACTTGCATCTACAGATGTGGCAGTAACTCCAAGGTTAGGACACCTGCTCTGCAAAACAAAAATGCTGTTGAACTAAACATCTACAAATACCTTTTTTTGTGTCCTTATCTGAAAGACAATGCATTTTATCTCTGTCTATCAATGGGCATGTTGTACATAAAAATAGTACATAAAAAACACCCCTATATAAACTCTTAAAACTGGAAATAAGGCATCCTTCCCTGTTATTAAAGAGGAGAATATATATACAGTATTGAAATGTTCGATACCGACTGATTCACTTGCATTTCCTTCACATTTCAAATGGGCAGGAAAATTTACGGAAGCAACATGGTTTCATGATTGTCCAATGTATGATGAACTGATACACAGGAGACATGTGATGACTCCAGTATTGTATGATAACACAGACCAAGAGAAGAGACGCCGGGAGGACACACTGGGCCTAGACCTCTTTAAATGTTTACTTTTCTGCAGTTGCAGAGAAGTGCTGTGTTACACATAAATGATTTTGCAGCTGTTTCGCAGAAAAAGTATGATGCTTACTGTGACATACTGTTACTCATTCACCTGCTATTTTGTTTTAGTCCTTAAGTAGAATTCAGAGGGCAACGTTTTAGCTATTGCTTCTGAAATAACATTTAAACCAGAACTGAATTTTAATTGCATGAATTCTGAAAAAACGAATTATTTTATCCATCCATCCATTTTCTAACCACTCCTTTTGATTCAGGGTCGTGGGGAGCTGGAGCCCATCCTGGCAAACAGCTTGTGCAAGACGGGGTACACACTGGACTAATCATTTTATGAGTGATACAAAAAAGTTAGGAGTCTCCGTCACACCCTCTACGTCTAGAGGGTGCTCCTTCTCAACTAGTTCAACTAGTTCCTAGTTTCCCTGTGCTTTGCTTGTCCTTCCGGTGTGTCTTTGTGTGGGGCTATATATTTCTGGGTCACCCTTTGCTCCCCGCTCAGCATTGAGGGTTCGGATGTCTTGAGACCCGCCTAGCACCAGGTCGTCTCTTCTGCTGCCTGAGGGCATAGGTTTCTATCTGACATCGTCTGACGCCGTGAGCCAGGGCTAACCTCTGTGTTGCCCCTTTTTGCCGCTACACATAGGGTCTACTACTACTACTGCTCTCTTTGTCATTCCACGGCATGCCCTTCCAACATCCGTGACAGTCTGAAGAAAAGTTAGATTAGAACATATTTAAGTCAGTTGTTTTTATCAACGCTGTTATTGCAGAGGAGGAGGGCAAGACACACACTGATATTACCAGCAGAACTTTGCTTCTTTTGCTCTTGGACAATATATGTTGCTCTTTGTTTTTTCCCATTTCTATTTCTTTGTAGGTATCTGAATGTTTCAAAGATAGTCATTCATACCAATATTTGACCCACTCAGCACTGCAGTAGGGTGTAATATTACCACAGTATTAACAGTGGCTGTGTGATGTGCCCTTTCTCCAGTGACAGTGAGACACAATTGTGTTCACCTGTTCACCTCTCCCTCATACTTGAGGATCTTTTCTCAATGTTTTTGTTGTTTGGCTAAATTATTCAGCTGGGTGAAAAATCAGGCAGAGTACACCTTACATGATATATAACAAGGAGGATGCTACAAGAAAATCACACAACACAAACGTGTCTTTCATGAAATACATTGTAGATTTATTAGGGTAATATCTTCTGATGTATTACAATAGTTTTGACAGCTTGTGAGATCAAGAGACAACAGTTTGGACAGGTTAAAATCATGAATTGTAGTGGCAGAAGGTTATGGTAAAAGGCAAGAATGTTTTTGGGAAGAGAGAGGAGATGAGAAGCATGAGTGCCCAAAAAGTTTTGATGTTCACTTCTCGGGCAGCTGTAGAGAAGAAAGCTGTGCAACTGTTGTGGCTCTCTAACAGCCCACCTTCTTCACCACCATATTGTGAGATAAGAAGAGGCTCAAAATTAAAGCAAACATGTATCCATTTTCAAACCGCTTCTTCCAATTCAGGGTCATGGGGGAGACGGAGCCTACAAGCCCAACAAGCAACACACGCAAAGTGGGGTACAGCCCGGATGGGATGGAGCACCTGGTTGAAAACCCATGGGAACACAGGGACAACATGCTGTACAAACTTCACACAGACAGTGGAACATTATTGTAGCCAAAGAGAAAAACCAAAGCTCTTCAAGACGATTCTACTCCAGTGGTTTCCAGTCCTGGTGACCCACACGCCTGCTGGTTTTCATTCAATCCCGCCTTCATTAGGTCATTGAAGACTTAATGGATCTAAGAAGTTACTTCATTTGGAATATTTACATTTTGTTTCTAGTCACAAGACTGGGATTTTACTTCGCTTACAAAATACGATGGTTAAAGCTCCAATATGTTTAAGAGCAAGGAACCAACAGTTCAAATTAATCATATTATTATGAAGTCAGTGAAGGGTTTGATTGTGTAACTGAACTGCTGGAACGCAAACCAAAGGGTGTGTGATTCAATAGGACCAGGAGTGGGAACCACTACACCAAACACTATTTCAAGGCGACTTCAAGATAAAATGCCATTTGAAGACTGGCATGTGCTTAGATGTTCCAGATGTCTCCTCCGGTCATGACTAAATGGTCTCTAGACAAGACTCTTTTGGTTGAACTGTATAGCAATTGCTACACAATGTTAACATGAGCAAACATTTCCAAGCCTAAGCATATCTTATACTGTGCAGTAACCACATGTCTATACACAGAAATGAACAATGTTCTTAGGCTGTGGGTGCAGTCCAACTTAATTCCAGTGTTTTGTTCCGTTTTAATACTGCAGTTGTAATATGTAACACCAATGGAATTATAAACTAGAGAATGCTCATCTATAGTTTTGAGGTTACAGTTATTAAAATTAGGGAAGACTCTGGAATACTTCCAGAGTATATATAGTATGACTTAAATGTACCTCTAATGTAATAAACAATATATTAGACACACATATTGACAGACTAACACTTAATAAAATGTTCTTAACTAAAATGGAACTTACTTATGCCTAATTACTGTATCTATACAGTTCCTGTCGTTTTTTTTTCCATATAATCATATTTAATACATGCTTTTTAACCAAGTTTTAAAACACTTTTTATTTTAAACATAATTGTATTTTTTCTTGCTTCAAATATTTAAAATATCTTGATTAAAAATGTAGTCACACTGTGGAGAGTGTTTTGTTTAGTCCAAAAGAGGTGTAATATTTGAAAGCCAGGAAGAACTTTTCATCCCTCAAACCGTAAACAAGTGGACTTAGGCATCTTGGAGACAAAATGAAGGCAATGAAATTGAAATACCTCAGGTTGACAAATAAACCAACGTCAATCTCAAACACGGCCGCTTCTACGAAAGGACACCACATTTCAATTAAACAGAGGAGAAGCTGCAGAGCATGCAGAATCACCGTCCTGCGACCCCTCAATACGGACTTCCTATTGTCTGCAGAAGCGGCTTTCGCTGTAGCAAGTATTTTCAAGTAGGTGAAAGCAATGGTAATTGTCATGACAAAGAAATAGAACTGATACAGTGTGGATATGAGATAGGACTGCCACTTGTGTCGAACCATTATCTCGACGCTGCAGACCGTACGTTCCTTATAAAAGCTAACTGGCACTGACGCAACAAGAATAAAGAGAACAATAAAATGAGGTAAAGAACCGAGGGCAAAAATGATCAGAATGCAGGCCAATGCCCTTCTCGGAGTCGAAATATCTGCGTGTCTCAGAGGAATACAGATGGCTATGTATCGCTCTATTTAACTATTTTACTTAAAATATGTATTTTAAGTTAAATAGTGTTATAGTAGTTTTAGTGTCCTGTGTACCCTTATAAGTGTATAGCCTGTTGTTAACGAATTACCACCCTAACGATTGTGCGTGTTCCGTCGGTCTCCTCATGTGTGTGTATATCCTGTGGTTGGTTTTTGTGTGGTTTCGATAGGAGAATAAAGCAGTTGGTTGGTTTACTATTGCGTCTCCACTTGTCCTTTGTCCTGAGGAAACCTGAAAACGCTACAATACCAATGGCTAATTTCTTAGGATGATACTCATTTAACATCTTAAAAGTACCTTTAGTTTTCAACCCTGCACTACCATATTGGAAAGCATGGAAGTGTTAAAACTGTTTGCTTTTCGTTTTTCATGCTGTGCAAGTACTGCGTTTGTGACTTGAAAGAGTTAAGTTAAAGCAGTGAAGGTGAGGAATCTTGTAATAAAGTGTACTGCTATAACCTAGACTAAGCCCATGATATCGACATTGCAGTCGATTCATGAAACTGCAGACACTAGCTGAGTAAATATATGCAGATGTTTAGAATGGACAGTTATAGACATACATATACTGTATATCATGGGCATGTAGTCCATTCTATTCCCAGCAATCCTGTTACCTCTTTAGTCAGCTGAGTGACTGGAGAAATAATGCTAAAGTAACATGTTTAAGGATGGGCTGAAATCCACAACGCTACCAGTATAGGTCCAGAGTACTGCTGCATTCGGGACGTCTACACAGTACTGAACACAGTTTATTTTTCAATATTGAATGCCAAAAAAAAATCAGTAGCTCACATAGTGTAAAACAAACTAGTATTATTGCCACATTTTGTAGATTTTTTATAGGAAAGCAAAATGTTATTAATAGTATTTTTTGTGGTGTGTGATTTATCAATCTTGTTTACGGAGTTAATGATTGTATAAAATATAAAATAAAATAAATAAACAATAAAATATCATGTTTTGAAAATGTCTACACTTAATGAGTGCTCCTTAATGAAATTGAGTCATTACTTTTAAGTGTGACTGTCCAAATGGCTACTGGTCAGTGCTGTGTTTAGATTCAGGCTGGTTAGCATTCATAGATGTGCTAAATACTCTTTCTAAATCAAGAGTTTGAAAGTTTATTGAACTTTTATTCAGAAAAGAATGAGAAATTTTAGATCTTTTTGCTGATGAATGTTGCCAGGTGTTGATACTGAATACAGATGCAGCCATTCAAAACAAACGGGTGATACCGCATTATAACGTGGTGCGCTTGTCGCAGTATAACTCAAGTTACTGTATAATACCGTATTAATACCATATATATTAATACCGTATATAAAGTAAAATAATAGTATCCGGAATTTCCGCAAGGTGGAGCTAATAAAGCTCAACCTCTCATGTACAGCGTTTGAGCTGTCGCCATCAAAGTCTTTACCGAAGATATTTCTAATGTAATTTCACATGTTAGTTAAATACTTTGATGTTTAAAATGTTCATGGAGAAATGGAATACTGGTGTGTATTTTTTCTTTAAAGTACAGAGACCAGCCATATACAGTTTACATAATACTGTATGTTTATGTTCCAAAATTAATATTGTTTATGCCCTTCATATGTGTTATGCTCCTATTCTTTTTATGCTCAGCTACTAAAATTTCCCTTCAGTGGTAAAATTCCATATAAATATTCAATACTAAAACATGCACAGTAAAGACATTTAAATATTTCCACGCACCACGAGTGCCCTGGTCGGTCATTTTGGCCAACCAATCATGTACCGCGGTATGATGCCTGATTACGCGTGATGACGCGTTATGATGTAGCCAAATGCCTGCGGTACGTGTTTGTGCCGCGCACTTTGAATGGCTGCATTTGTACTGTAGTCCCACCTAGGAACATTCAAATGCTAGTGAATAATTTGTTCGGACTTGGTCACCACAATCCACTCAAGATGTTGCTACAGTAAGAGAGCAGTATGTATAGATATGATTGGGCGGGGGGGGTCTTGTTGGAACCACACTCCTCAAAAATCTGTGGGCAATGACAAGCTGTCCTCTGTCACCTGACCATTTGGAGAAAGACAATTGGTTGGGTGACATTTAAAAACCAGGAAGCAGAGGCTCCTGACAAGAGCCTCCATCTTGTCTCCATCTGCCACCTTCTAACTCTAGTCTGAAACCTGTCCAGAGAAGAGGAACCAGATACATTCCTGGGTTCAAAGAACTGTCCTACACTGTTAGGCTATAAGACTTGATTCTTTTTTATCCTAGAGCAGCAAGATCTAGGAGGGAACTTCTTTTATAGGGACAACCCTATTGACTTCTTCAGAATTAACAGTGACACATGAACCAGTGAACACCAATGGAAACCAAAAGAGAGAGCATGTACAACAAAGCAGGAGGCAGTACTTCGAAAAAAGGTTTATGGGAGCCTGGGACAAACCACTCAAGCCATGTTATCAAACCCATCCCTGCTTTTGAGAAACAGCTAGATGGCGGCCTCAGATCCATAAATTATTAAGAACCAAACCAGCAAAATGACTGGAATGGCCTCTCCTCCCCTTTGCAAACTTTGTCTCTTTTAATTAGGAAGTGCCACTATTAAAGCCAGCAGCCAGAAAGTAGGTTTTTACTTATGATGGTGACATAAAATATACATTTTTTAAGAGTGAGGTGTGATATATAAGACACAGACAGAACTACAGCTGCTAGGTACGAAACCGTAGCTCTTTTACCTAAAGCGAGATAGAAATAATAAAAAAACACAGCCTGAGCTCTACTTTGACCTACTAACTGGACTTCTTTAGTTTCCTGACAGCTAGGTTGCTTACCAGATTCCAAACTCAAATTCCTATTAGAGACCTCCAAAAAATGACAATACCTCATCACTCCATGGAACCTGGTATGGTGTGGGTGTCTCGACTTCCTCATTTTTAAATTGCCACCTGACCAGTTGTCTGCTCCCAAAAGGTCAGGTGAGTGAGGGTCACAGGACATTCCTGCAGCTTCTTGGGGAACGTACAGTATTGCAGAGCAGAGCTTCCGTCCTGCCTGAACTGGCCACCTGTTCCGCATTCCGCACGCGCCTCTGCCCAGTCTCGCATTCTCAGCCTTGTGATTTGGATTGGAACTCAGTGTTCTCTCTCTCTCTCTCTCCTGAGTCCTGCACGGGATCCATTCTCTCTTTTCTGCATCCTAGTTACACCACCTCCTAGTTACACCACAGTTCATGTTTTTTGCCAATTCATTTTGAATTTACAAAACTACAGAGGATCATCTACAGGAGGAGCATGGTATACAGTTCATATTTTATTAAAGTAGAGCACAACAAAGAATCTGATTAAATAAAAAAATTGAGAAAACTTGAGATATTTAAAGAGAATACTTTATTGTAGGAGCAGGTGATGGTACACAGCACAGAAATCAGGTGAAGCTCAGATATCCCAGACATTTCCTTCTTCCCAGAGGTCATAAGAATGACTAGATGTTATGCTCTCGAGAAGACAGCAATGTTTCAAAAAAAAAAACCCAAATAGTTTTTCTCCAGTTTAAATACTTAATCCAGAATGATTGGGAAGTGTTAAGTGTTCTTTAAGGTGTTATGAATAATCTTACGTATTCATATAGATTCATATGAAAATGAAGTTTTCTCAGTAGGCACAATAGTTTTAAAAGTTATAATACTGTAATTTTTTCAACTGGTTTCCTATTGCTAGCCAATGAGTCAATGGAGTGTTAACAGCTAATTAGTCTATGAAGTAGTGCTTTAAATACTTATTTATCCATCCATCCATTTTATAGTTGCTTCATCCAATTCAGGGTCGAAGGGAAGCCAGAGACAATCCCAGGAATTAAAGAGCACAAAGCAGGATACAACCTGGATAGGACGCCAGTCCATTGCAGGGCTGAGCTAGATATGATAATTTGCATTAATTACACTGACCTTTGTACATATAGTACATGTACTTTCTATTTTTTAATTGTTTATCTTTAAAACACAGTTACGTTTCCATTACTATCACAGTGTTTTTCTTTGGTGCTGTAGACTTTTAGTCTTTCATGTAGTATGGGGATATTTTTTATTTAGTCCAAATAAGGCATAATATTTTAAAACCAGGTAGAATTTGTTATCTCTTAAACCATACACAAGGGGGCTTAGACATCTTGGAGCTAAAATAAAGGCAAGATAATTGAAATATCTCACGTCAAGAAATAGCTGCATGTTTACCTCATACACAGCCATCTCTATGAATGGGCACAACATCTCGGTTAGACAGAGAAGCAACTGCATGGAGTGCAGAATCACTGTCTTAGAGCCTTTGGAAGCCAACCTCTTGTTATCTGAGGATGCGGCTTTGGCTGCTGCCATTATTTTAAGGTAGGTAAATGCAATGATAATTGCCATGGCGAAAAAACAGAACTGCGCTATAGCAGACCTCAGATAGGATTGCCACTTGTGCACGATCGTTATCTCGACGGTGCAGATTGTGCGTGTCGTGTAAAAACTGAGCGATACTGAAGAAAAGAGAATGGTGAGGATGAGAGTAGAAGGTATGGCGCTCAGAGCCAGAATGATTAAGATGGAAGAAATGGCCCTGCTGGTTGTGGAAATGTCCGCGTGTCTCAGGGGCATACAGATGGCCACATAGCGCTCCAAACACATGGCAGTGAGGGTCAGCGGGGTGGCGTAAGTTAGGATTCCCATAATGAAGCAGACTAAAATACAAGACCATGCGGTTATTAGGATGTTAAAGTAACTCCACAGGAGGACCAAATTGGTCAGGAGCAGGAATATGCAGTCAACCACTAGTGTGTGTGCAAAAAACATATAACGCATGTTCGTCCGGAAAGCTTCTTTCTTGAAGAAGGTGACAATCAGGAGACTGTTCACATACAGGAAAACCACAACAAGGATCTGCACAATACCCATTTTCAGATTGGGTGGATATCCAGTAGAGTTTACCGCTGTACTGTTTATAGTACGGCTCTCTACCATGGTGTTTTTGACTGTGTTTTTGTGTGTCCAACTGCCTAGGATAAGAAAAGAACATCAGCAGAGAGTAGAAAACATTTCTGTGGCAGCAATCACCAGAATCAGTACGATCACCACCCTCATAATACTTTCACGGTGGACTATGTGACTGGACGACTACAAGTGGTATTCTGCTCTGTGGTTTTTGATGTTTCAGTAGCTACAAAAGGATAATTGAATAAATAACATATTCCCTTATACCCTAAAAAGTAAAACTGAACAGATGAATACATTTATTCATGTCTATATAGAGGTAAATTGGGAGAAATTTGCTTCTAAAGAAATATTTTTATTTTAATATTAGTTTTTTATATATCATATAGACATTGGTGTAGCGTTTCTTATTAAAATGAAAAATTATTGTATGCATATCTTACATCTATGTACAGAATGCATATTTACAAGTTAAATTGATGTGTCTTGAACGTCCTTAAATCTGTCTTCAATGAATCCCTTCTAACCAGTTCCAGATATCAAACCTGATACAAAATAGTAACTTAAAAGCCAGAAGCAAGAGCCTTCATCGCTAAATATTGTTTACACATTGCTTATCAAGTAAAAGATTCAGGCCTGCAAAATCATCAAACTTCCTCCTTCACCAGTGTTATTATATCAGAAAGTGCTATTTAGTTTTTTAAACTTAGAATGGAAAAAAATGCAAAACAAATTACCTTCAACAAATCTTCTTGCAATGACCTCAGACACAATACTTAATGCAATGCCTTTATATACTGTATTAAGCTAAACAACAGATCTATTTCTCAAAGGATGTTGATGACAAATCTGAGCCTTGGCAACAGATAAGCTCCTGGTATCATGTACCATTGGAAAAGAAATATAGCACTAACTGACTAGTAAACTCAACTCCCCAGAGAACAAGGATAATTCTTAATGATGATACTCATTTAGCACCTTGACTAATTTTAAAAATCTTTTTTTTTTTTAACTCTATGATTTAAAATCTGGCTCTCAAATAGGAAGCCTATTTAACCACCTTAAAACTAACTTTAATGCTTTGGTGTTTCCAGATTTTACATGTGAATGTTTTAAAGTGCTTCTGTTCTAGTATTGACGCTCAAAATGGTGGGGAGAGCCCTTTCAGTTTCCAGCCAGGTTTTATTTCTTTCAAACAACGTACTCCAGGGCCAGATGAGTGATCCAGCTCCATTACAAATCTATATATCTCAGCCACTTTGTCACAAAAGTTCAAATATAGTTTAGCAGAAGCAACCATACACATGACATAGACGTAATATGACATTTTCTATTCCCAACAGTACTCAAGAATCAATGCAGTGGTTACACCACCTAAATCATTCAAATTCAAATTAAATGTTTGTTAAGACTTTTTGCAGAAATGAACCTTTTTCTTTGATGTCACAGTGTTGCAGTTATAAATTGAATCTGAGCTAAAGGAATGCTGTTCTATAATGTGTGGCCATTGTATCTGATATCGGTCCTCTTGTCTTGGAGCAAGAGACTGTCATAGTTCAGGTAAATCAGCAAGGATTCATCTTTCAGATCTTAACCTATATAACAGTAAGGGCTGTAATCCTACAGTGTCCAGGGATGCTGTCCCTGTGTTTTGCTTTGCATTTTGGAAATGGTTAATAAAATTTGTTGTTTCGGTGGAACAATTCTGATCAGGTGCTTGAAACTAAATCAATCAACAACCACAATGAGAAATTATTTTTCCTTCTGCTTAAAGGCAAACTGCAATGGTACAGTATGTAGGTACTTCATTAATCCCATGCTGGAAATTAATGTGCTACAGCAGCCAGGCACAATCAACACAGTAAAGTAAAAAAGTAGTAATACAATACAGATTACCAGATACAGATACAAATACATTTAAAAAAACTGAATAAAGAATTACAAACAAAAAAGAAAAAGCACACACACGTAAAAAGTATGAATATACCAAACACAAGGAAGATGTGATACACAGTATATTGCACACTCCCAAGCATATTACACAGAATAGGTAACTATTGCACAGTTGTGAATAATAAATAAATTGCCCATTCCAGTTCCATGTATTGTCGGCTCTGACCCTTCTTGTAAATGGCCTTGGTATTGTTGGTCCATTCCAGTCTGTCATCAATGTGGACGCCCAGGTATTTGTATGACTTAACCGTCTCCACAGCGCTTCCATGTATACAGACAGGACATGTTGTCATTTGTCTGCGATTGAGAACGAGGGAACAAATCTGTGAGGCCCTCTTTTGATCTGATAGAAATATCACACTCATCTTCAAGAAGGTTTTGCCGACAAAGTCAAGCTCCCACTCTTGCAAAAACAAAGGTTTTGCGAGAGTGAGTTTGCAAAAACAACGGCGACTATACAGTACTTCCACAAAGTTCATTATTGTCCTTAATTTGAAATTGGTAAAAGTTTTCTATTATGTCAATGAATTCATTTTGTTACCATGATTTTAATAACTGGTCTGCAGTTACTCTTTAAGTCCAGTTGGTTATATTTCAACCATCTTATCTGTCCTGAAACTCACTAATAAACACAGGGATTATCCATCCATCCATTTTCTAAACCATTTTATCCAGTACAGCGGCTTGGGGGATGCTGGAGCCTAGCTTGGCCAGCATCGGGCTCTAAGTGGGATACACTCTGGATGAGACATCATTCCATCACAATGCACGCACAGACATGAACACACAAACATCAGGGCCAGTTATACAGAAGCAATTAGCCTGTCAGTGTGACTTCAGACTGTGACAGGAAACTATAATATGTGGAGGACATCCACACGAACGAAGGAAGAAAATAGCACCCCAGAAATGGAACACATGGCCCCGTTGCTGTGCGGCAGCCATGTGTCACCATGCTGTCCAACAGTTCCAAATCTCTTTCAGCTAATTAATAGGTAAAAGCAAATTTACAAAAGGCCTCAAAAAACAGAAGGCCCAAGTGTAACCTTGGACTAAGGCTTAGAAACACTGTACTAGAGTATTTTTTAAGCCAAGTTCTGAAAGCAGAAAAACAGCTATAACAAGAAAGCAGATTCATTGCTGTTAGCAGTTAGCACAGCTGATTAAGGGCCTAGCTGGAATAAACATTAGCAGAGCCAAGGGCACTCCAGAACCAGGAGTAAGGACCAATGACTCATCTGACCAACTCACCAGTTTCAATGGTCAACACTGTTGTTGCAATTATTTAAGCCTAACCTGAACAACCTGGACTATGGCTGACTAAGACCAAGATTGACCAGTCAAACTAAATTCTAAATTGGGAATTTGTATGAGAATGATGCTCAGTACAGTTTAGAACATTTGGGTGCTTTTGGAGCGGTGAGAGTGTATCCATTCTGTTTTAATAGAACAAGGGAATAAGAAGCAATTTAGGATAATAACAGAAAATCAATGATACAGGCCTAGATTTACTGTACATGCTGTATGCACTGCCTACATTTTTTTCATTGGCAATATTTCATTTTGCTTGTACTGTAACTGGGTTACTGTGAAACCCAGGCAGACAGTGGATGCAAGATTTCCTGAGTGCCAGAACATTGACCAGAGAAGGTCAAAGGTCAGGTCAGAAAAGCTGGAAGATGACCAGACAGGGGCCTGATCCCCATACCCACTTTAAGAACTTAAGGTTTAGTGGGAATACAGATAAATGAATAATGTACACAAGCCACAGAAAACTTGTATTATGGAGCTCTCATGCAACTGTAGCCCAGTGTCCAGCTAAAGCTTTCTGGTTTGGAGATAATCAGTCCAGATGAAGCCAGGGGGGTGAAAGACAGTTAAGCTCTCTGCAATAATAAAACTGACATTTTCCCATGTTCCTGTGTCCTGAGAGTTATAGTCTCCTCAATAATGGACGGATAATTGCAAAAAAGCTCAGGTGTATAATTTATTTCCACACTACTCATTAAAATCCTCATTAATTATTAAAGTACAGAACTGGCACCAAAGCAGCATGTTTTGTTCCTCTTCTCTAGAGCACGGTCTCAGTGGAAATGTGCATTAGGTATCACAGACAAGGATCTCATTACAGTCTGACAGAGCTGCACTCACGCTACTTCCTGCTGCTTCATACCAGTGCTGGAGAGAAGCCACTGAACTTACAACTGTCTACAGTATGTACATACAGGCATGTGTTTCTGTATAGACAGACCATACACAAAATAACATTCAGGCGCACAAAATTAAAACCTAAAGTTGACATAATATGGAAAATATGTTTGTATTTAATATGCACAAAATTGTTATATAACATTACTTTATTAACCCTTTACAATTTCTTACATTAGGAATTATCTTTTCACATACCCCAGCTTGCTCTCCATGAGACACACAAACAAGAGAGCCTGGGGTCAGAGTGCAGGGTCTGCCATTCTACAGTGCCCCTGGAGCAGTTGGGGTTAAGGGCCTTGCTCAGGAGCCCAACAGAGTAGGTTTCCTCTGCCAGCTGAAGGATTTGAACTGGCAACCTTCCAGCCACAGGCACAGAGCCACCACTCCGCCCAATGCCATACTGTTTTTAAACATACTGGATGAGGTAAATCTAATGATTTTTGTGACCTAAATCTCAAATTCCTACAGATTGCAATCACTTACAATTACATTTTATAGTGCTTTTCTGAAACAATATATAAATAATTAATCTGATTAGCATTCAATATGACAGCGTCCTTTGGAAGTATTTGGGCTGTGAAGTGAAAATTGCTACTTTTGCCGTATATTCAAGCCAGTAGGGTTTGAGATGGAAAAACGGATATGAGGCAAAAGCACAGAATGTCTCCTTTTACTTCTGTGTATACTGTAAACTAACAATGTGAAAGAAGGCCAGAGAGCTTGTGGTTGATTAACAGCACACTTTACTGTGGGAGATGTTGATGCACAGAGCAGGCAGCGCAACACTGTGTTTCTGAGAAGACACAAAAGATGGCCCAGTGGCTTCAGGCCTGCTTTAGTGACAGTTATAATAATAATAATTGCTTACACTTATATAGCGCTTTTCTGGACACTCCATTCAAAGCCCTGACAGTTCCCAGGCTGCTGTGCAGAGAGGCAGTGCATCTGCTAGCATCGTATCCCCTGCCCTGCTACACTGTGACAAATTGAGATTTCAGTTAAAAACATTTTAATTAGAGCTGACAGTGATTTTATCGATTTAGGAAATTACACATATCTAATATGATTGTAAGCAAGTCATGAATGTAATGAAAAGTTCAAATGAAATTTGGGGCAAGAGCTTTTATTTGTGTAACTCTGCCTGTGTCAAAAAGTACACAACATCAACTCACTCCAAGTTACAGCTCAATAATACAGGGGCAGTACAGTTTGGGTGGTGAAAGATCATATGAAAATGCAAATTTTAATATTATAGCATTTTTATTTACAGTTTATTGTAAGCCTGTTTCATCTTAGTATAATAAAAAAGACTAAATATAAAATAATATACTACACTTTCACATAACAGTGTCTTGGTTTGCTTCTTCTTAAATAGCAGTGTAAAATTATTTTTTAAACATCTATGCACAATTTGTAGATTGCAAAGCTGTAGAGTGTGCAAAGAGAGACATTAGAGAGTTATGCAGAAAAGTTTTAGATTTGCTGATTTGCTCTCTAAATTGCTGTATCTTGATACTGTACTTCTGAGATAAATGCCATAATTCTAACTTGTAACTATTCTATTTTCTATGCTCTTTGTATTACTTTCTATGTACCTAATGTTTTTACATTTTTTTATTTTTCAACATAAATGTATACTGTAATTACATTTATTAGCAAATCATAAATGGTTATCAACTTAGATTCGTTTTTAATATAAGAAACCTTCAAGGAACTGTTTTAGGCTATTCCTCCCAGATATCCACTGGAACTGGGGATACTGTTTTATGTAATCCACAAAAAGCATGATATTTTAGAACGGTGAAAAACATTTCATCTTTAGACATCGCAAAGCTAAGGAAAAAGCAATCAAGTCAAAATATCTCAAGGATACAAAAACATGCAAGTCTATCTCCATGACAGCTTTTTCTATGAATGGGCACGGTATTTCAATGAAACAGATCGAAGCAGCAGGCTGCTGTTCCAACACATTGAAAAATGAAACACAGTGTTTAAGCTGTGGAGGCTTCTTCATTAAAAGCACATTGTTTTCTTTCAGTGTGACTTTAAACAGCTGAATCTTTTTTTAAGGATGGTAAACATGGATATTTCATCTTTCTTGGGAGATCAATGAATTGAACTCAAGATACTGTATAGGAGTTTCTCTAACATTTATTATGTTGTACATATAGATCTCTCTCGTTGTGGGCATCATTCAGATTTCTGCTCCTGGATATAATGGCTGAAACAAGGAAAGCTTTGACCTTCATGATCACCTTTCTATTCTCACTCTCTTCCTCAATATGCTACTATAACTTTATTATGCAGACATTTTATTCATAATGAAATCAGTTTTCCGATTTGATGTTTAATATTTTTTGTTAAACATCCTTCCCACTCTATTGCAAACCATAAAAACAAGGAACTGTCAGGAAATCTGAGGATACGTGCTTAGTTAACACTGCTCTTAATTGTGGGAGAAAGAGGTGAAACAGAGCAGCTGGCACACTGCTGTGTCTCTAGGAACACAGAGGAGGAGAGAGGCCTGTGGGCCAAGAACAGCTGTACTGTTCACTTCTCAGGCAGCTGTAGATGAGGAAAAAAAGAACAGAAACACAGAAGTACATAGGTATAAATCTGGATTGTTTATGTTGTCTGAAAACACTTCAGTGTAAATTTGAACAATATAGATTTACTGTATAAAGATGTGCACTAGATAAAGTTGGGCCATAGTTTTGGATGGGTATAAAAACGAAAAGAGGTGGAGGAAGATCATAATTTCTATAAGGATGCTTGAACTCATCTGAAATGATTCTTTAAACGGGAACTAAGCTTTTCTCATTTTATCAAATTTTGCTGTAATGGTACAGGCCATCTCTGCAGTATGTTCCATATATTAATGTCCTCTAATGATAAACTCTCTTTACACAAATTTTAAATGACTGGTTTTCACCAGATTGGAGAAATTATTGAAAACAACACCAACAATAAGAATATATTCTTCTATTCAAATAATTTCCCTGAGTTTCTATTTATATGAATGAGAGTCAATGTTAAGTTGATGTTGGATTTTATTATTTTATTTTTATTGTTTTTTATCATTTATAAATTATTTTATTTTTCGTGAAATGAGAAATAAGCTTAATTTAATATTTTCAGTTGATATTAATATACACAGTAAATGATTTTCATTAAACATATGGTATACAGGAGAAAATACTTTGAACAATTGTTCCTGTGTTGCAAATATTGTTCAATGTATGAGATCCATTTAATTTCCAAGTACTGTTCACATGTATTCTTTATTGAATTAATATACTATGTTATTCTATTTCATTGTTAAAGGTAACAGAATGTTTTATTCACTGAGCACATGCTGCAATACCCATTCTTACAAACATTATTACAAATATGTGCAAACATGTACATTATTACAAACACAAAGTGAGGAGTCACTCTTGCCTTTAATCTAAAACACATATAACATTTAAGAGTAACAAAATGTTTTTCATCCCAAAAGCCATTCACAATAGGACATATAAATTTGGAAGTCAATGTAAAAGCAATGAAATGTTGAGATATTTCACATTTATAAAAGAATCATTTTCAATTTATAGAACAGCCATCTGTACAAATGGCTATTCGAAGAAATCAGACCACCCAAAGGAACCCCAAAACAAAGACCATCTGAACTCCCTGCAGATAGCACCCCAGAAACTCGGCCCAGGGCCTCAGTGATGTAAAGCAGCAATGACAACTATTGTGCCACCATGCCTAATCTTTAAAAGGAAGGAATGTGGTGTGTCTTATAAATGTGGTGTGTCTGTAAATAAGTGGACCAATTTAAAAACAATGAAACTGAAATATTTCACACTTTCATCTCCAGAACAGCCATCTGTACAAATGGGCAATGGGCACAACAGTTAAATTACTGTAACCTGAGGAGCAACTGCACCTTGATGTTATCCTGCTTGGACTGTTGTCACATCCAGGGGACAGTTTCACACTCTCAGTCCACTTAAAACTACAGAAACTAGGATAAGCTCTAGTAGGTTGGACCCCTAGATGGGCTTCCAGCCCTCAGTACAGTATAGACTTTTATTTTACTGCTGGGCAACCTAATCTAGACCAAATGTAATGTATTTAAGAAATCTGGGACATTTCAGAAAACAAACAACAGTGCTTCATATGAGTACACATTTATTTTAAATGAGTAAGGGATGACCCCATTTAAAAAATGAGATTGATGTACATGTTTTTTTTTGGCATTGCATAGGACCAAGGACTGCATATTATCCACGAGCTACACATATGTCAGCGGTGTTATATACTTAATGAAAGCTGTACCTGATGGTTTAGAAGGCAGGAGGCCAGACAGTGAGTGTATGATTAAAAGTAAAGGAGGGTACAGAGCAGCTAACAGTGCTGTATCTCTGGGAACAGAAAGAGGAGGTAAGGAGCACAAAGATGAATCAGTATTTTTTTTAAAAACACAAAGAATTCAATAATATGCATAGAGAATCTTCAGATCTGGACAACATAACACTGTTTAGATACATAAAATGCGGTACAGGGAAAGCAAACCACACTTGAAACAGGAAGAGTGGCACTCTTTTAGAGAGGGGCTAGAACTGCTGATTTGCAGCTTTTGGATTCTGAGTTCAGTTCTGGTCTGTGGTTTCTTCATTCCAAAGTTTAAATGGGTATCTCCACAATTTGTGTGTGTGTCATCTCCCGGGTGTTTTGGCCTTGCCCCCTGTGTTTTCTGGGTTCTGCTTTGGCACACAGTTAAAAAGAAATGTATTCTTGTCATTAGATTTCTCATGTTACATCCATTTTATGAGCAGATCATTTTAGAGATTATCTCTACATCAGGTTCCTAGATTGTGTTTTAACACTAATTTGACTGAATTTGGAAAGTATTCTGACATATTGAGAATTTTCTGCTTGCAGATGGAAATTAAACACATATTCTATATTATATAAAAGGAAAATTTTCTTGCACTCTGTCAGAACCAATGGAAATTATGTCCAAATAGTCCTATGAGGGAAAACAATTGCAGACCAGACAGTTTTAATTTCACGAATTTCAGAACAAGACGGTAATGTGAACACAAGGGTTTAGATTTGGAACTGTCAGATTGTGTTAATCAAATAATGCAGAAAAAAGGAAGAGCAACAGATTCAACACAGAACAATCAGCAGCATCACACAGAGGAAACTGTATAGTTGTGTAAAAGGCAAACCTTTTCTGTCATATTAAAACACTAAAACGTGAATAACCTAAGCCCTTGTTCACACCTGAGGATATCAATAAAAAATGATCATATACAATAATGCCATAAATCAAAACCATATCTGTTTGCAGTTTAAATTTTATTGGATCTTAGTACTTAACATTTTTATAGTGTTATTTGTGTAATAATATTCTGCAGTGTGCATTTGACCTCTCAATTAAATATTAGCAGTACCTCACATTGTCATTTTTATATTCTGCGAAAAGGGTGTGAAAAGCATTTTACACTAACTGAATTTGATTTCATACAAAATGGATTAAAGCTACAAAGGAACAGATTTCAATTTGATATTACACTATAGTACTATAGTAAAAGCAGTAAACACAGTGAACCCATAGTGAAAGAACTGATGTATAGAAGGAGTTTTTCAAAACTATGATACAAACTGATGGATAACATGACAAACTAATTACATGGTACAGACAAAGCAAAAAAATCAGAAAACTGTTCAAATACCCTGAAAATATATTGTGCTAAACTTTCATAAGCACAACAGGAAGGTGTGTTATGTATATGAGTAAATATATTGTCTAAGGAAAGATATAGCAAAATGCTATAAAATAAGCTTTACTTACAGTACTAGACAAATTCAGCTTTAAAGATATATTTTACATGATCTGAGTCTGTCTCAAATGATGCAGTATCATGGTTTGGACCTTTTTGTGTTTTACATGGGTCTTACTTTCTTTGAATTGCAGGTAAAATAATATTTAAAAAGTGGACGAAAGCTCTCATCTCTCAGACCGTATATAAGTGGACTTAAACATCTGGGAAGGATGAGAAGAACCACAAAGTTGAGGTACCGCAGGTGAATGAAGACAGACACAGTCATCCTTGCTAACAAGGCCTCTATCACACCGTACAGGAAGGACGTGAGGCACAGACTCAGCTGAACTGCGTGCAGCAGCACTGTATTCCTGGCCTTTGTTGCTGAAGCTCTGTCAGAGGAGACTGACCTGGCCTCCAACATTATTGCTGCATATGTGTAAAGGAGAATGACTCCCACTGTTGCAAAATATATGGAAGTGATTCCAATCTTCATATCCACTTGCCACTTTGTCTTGAGCATGTTCTCCTGTGTGCAAAATACCGATGTTAAGAAAAATGAGGGGTCTGTGATTAAAATACCAATCACGTCAGTTGCTTGATTTATTGAGCCAAAAAACCAGACCACACATACAGCCAATATTGTCCGTTTAGGAGTCACTATTTCACTGTGTCTCAGAGGGAAGCAGATGGCTATGTAGCGCTCAAGTGACATGAGAGCAAGGTTCAGAGGGGAGCTGTAAAAGGTGGTACTGGACATAATCACAATGACGGCGCACACAGCCCTGACTATGTGCAGATATGCTACTGCAAAGATGTACAGCAGGACGCTGGTCAGCAGCTGGACGGAGTCGTTGAAGAGCATGTGGGCAAACAGGATGTAGCGGGAAGACTCTCTGAAGGTGCTTTTGCTCCTCAGGGTGAACAGCATGACGCCGTTCACATAGATGAAGAAAAAACATGCTGACACAGCTAGAGCCACTTTCAATCCGAACACCCAGTCCACTTCTATCCGGATTTCTTGTTGGTGCACTATGTTGTTCTCCACCAATGAAATATTTGACATCTCTATCATTTCCATAGGCAATTTCCCTGTTAAAACAAACATAAAATAGTTGTACGTTTTTCAAGCACGGGTGGAAATGGTGGCAAGAGTGGTGTATTGTTTTAAACTGTCCTACAAGTTCTGTTCTACAACCAGTTTAAAAACATGTCCGCAGTCTATTTCCTACTTCACATCCTACAGCTCAATACATATACCTCCACAGCCTTCACCTGTATCATTGCTCTCTTAATTTGCTGAAGAAAATGACAAATATGTCAGATGCAGAAATGAGCAATTAAACACATGTGCCCTTTTATCCAGACCTCTTCCTGGTGAGGCTTCAGCAAGCCTGGGCCTATCTCAGACTACCGTACACTGCACTGTCTACAGCAGGGCAGGTGTGTCCTTTTACTCTTATTAAAACAAGACTGAAAATGGTATCTAATAGATTAAGTGAATAATAAAATTGCAATTAAGAAAAGTACTTTCCTTACTTGTTCTACAGAATTAAAGTTTAATGTGTAAATTAAAGACACAAATGACAATATCTTTGTTGTGTCTGTTGCTAAACAGTAGCATAGGAAAGCATACAGTACCTGCCAGCACCTCCTCTTGGTGATGAAGTAAAGAAACATCTTCTCTTTGGCAGGAGTCTCTAAAATACTATTCATGGAATCATGTGATTTCTTGACATCACTTCAGCAACACCAGGGGTATACAGTCCTGAGAGGTGCCTTGACAGCAAAGTGACAGGAGAGGTGATTAATGTTTTAAGAGCTGAAGACCTAAAATGACAGCTGACAGAAGTGTGTTAATGAGCCCCAGTGGCACCGGTCTAGGGAAGCCTTAAGGGACTGGGAACACTGGAGAAAGCAGGAGAATCAGAATAGCGTTCAGAGCCCTTTTGAGTGTCACTTTCAATAACACATCTCTTTAATATTGAGTGTGGAGATGCTGTGTGTCTTTAGAGCTGATGGTAACATGCTGAATGGTAAAATGAATACATAACAAGCTGTGAAGATTCGGCCTGTAAATCAGTAGTATAGTAGTTCAGGTGGGTAGCTGCATCAGCATGCCTAGGCTGCAAAGGAACAAGTAATAGGTTTATTTCATGCTAAAAAGAGAAGAAAGAGAACACAACGTTTTGGCCGAAGAAGGCCACGTGTGCAAGGCACAGACACCAACACGCAAGTGCTCAAACCAGGGCCAATTTTCCCAGAATCCAATTTATCTACCTGTATGTTTTTGGACTATGGGAGGAAATTGGAGCACCTGGAGGAAACACAAACAAGGAGTGAAGATACAAACTCCATGCAGATAGCACCCCAGGTCTGAAATTGAACCCAGGGCCCCAGCGCTGCAGGGGCCTCCCATCACTTAAACAGTAGCTATCTATTAAGCCAGAAGGGTACTGTGAGACAGAAGTGTCACATCCCAGATCTACAAGTATGTAGATTTATGTCCTCCAGGCTAAGTGTTATGAAAATGGATTAATTTATTGTCAATTATTTGTATGTTAAATGAAAAACAAAGGAGTTACATAAATGACCAAGGTGGATGTACAAAATTTTATTTTATAGTTCTCGAATCCTGGAGACCTGCATTGTAGGACAGGATTTCTTGCAAGAAGGCTCAAGCTGTTTTGTACCTCTGAAATGGGTCCTTCCAACTCCAGAAAGGACATGACCCCTGTACACTGCCTGGGAGACTGAAGATGGTCCATATACTCCAGCACCCTCTTGCCAGGTGCCCCAGAGGTCCAGTGTTGTTTTACTGCTGCCTAAGGCAGAAGCAGTTCAGAGTCCCTGGGCATTTAGGAGACACTGTTCAGCCCCACCTCAAGGAGTCCACACCTGGGCAAGACCCCACTGACCATGAGCCAGGCTGTCAGAGCCTCCAGAAGTGACAGACTGGGAACAAAAGCCAGATTCGGGATGATCTGTCAAGAGGCGTGCCCTTGCCCAGAACCTTATGTGGGATGAGCTGGTTGGATGCCCTCCTTCCCAGACAGAACATTATGAGACAGTCCAAGATTCCTCTGCCAGGCAGGTGAGGGCTGCAGTACAGCAGATCTGAGGACGCTGCTTTGGACTGAAAAGCAAGCAAGTGGGCCAAGCAAAGTTATCAGAGCTGGAAAAGAGACTGAGAGAGGGTGGCGTCCCCCATGTCCACGAACCCCCATGAGTTAGACTGCCCAGCCTTCTGTGGAAAAAGACCCCCCCAGAGCTCAGGAGGAGATCCTTGCTGCTTCCAGGAACTTGGAAGACAGCAAATTCAAATTCCAGGATTTCGAAATCTTCTTTCAGGGGAGAGGGTACTGAGGGGGGTGGGCATGTAGAATTCCGCACCCCTACCACTGGACTAGGTCATAACCTCTCCCCTTTCACCTTTCTTTACCTCACTGCTTCCTCTTCCTCTCCTATAAAAACAGGGAGGGGAGTCTCTACTCTCCCCCCCTTTGCCTCATGTCCATCACCGGCCTTTCAGCTGTCTCCCAGCTGTGACTATCATGCCCTCCTGGAAACAGCAGGGCAATTCCTTCACACCACCTTCCCTAATCAACACTGGAGTCGTCACAATACTCATTCTTATCTGAGCAGAATTTCATTTTTTTTCCTTTTGTATCTGATACTGTACTGTTCCAAAAATAGACTGTATCACCCTGTAATATATCGTTGCTCCCCCACCTCCAAATGGGTTATGTATGAAGAAAAGTCCCCCCCCCCCCCCCAGAAAAACTTGTATCCTCTCTTTGTCTTGTATCTACAAGCCTGGAATGTTATAAAAGGGAGAATATCCACCCTTCCAGATCAGCTACCAAGAAAACCCATTAAAGTTTCTGGTTTTGATTAATAAAATTATGTGCGTGCTATATTGTGACCCTCTCTCCATTTTCTTCTCACTCCAAAACATAGGTTTGTGACAGTTTAAATCTATGGATGTTTTTTTAAAACATTACAGATTATTATTGTCAGCACCTTTTTGTGTTTCGTGACAGGGGAACACTAACAATTCCTCTATGCTATGCGTACAGCTTGGGAAGCTGGCCTTTGCAAATGAGCTCACTGGACCCCTTCAGCATTCCCAGCTAATTACCAGAGCCATCACAAATAATTCAGTGTAACCTAAAGTTTTATTTTTACAAGAATATGCCAGGTAAAATTAAAAAATAAAAGGGGTTTATTATACATTGTCCATATTTTCTTCCATTTCTGTAGGTGAAAACAGACTAAGAAAAAAAATCAAGCACTGCTCCTTGTTCATTCTTTTCTTAGTGCAGATTTTACCTAATTTTTATTAATTCATGTTTTATTTCCTTTAGTTTGTGGTTCTTCATTATTTTGTCATTCACAGGTTGCTGCTGTAATTAAACAGAAGAAAAAGTTTAAATAATTATTTATATGAGCAGGATTAGGGTGAGGTAACATTAATTCTCAGGTGACTGTAAATATGTAAAAACAGTGTGCAAGTAATAAGTAAACACACAAACATTTGATAAAACTAAGAAACAGAAAAATTGAATACAGCTACACATTCAATATAAAGTTTATGGAAGATTCAAAAATACTACTCTACTGTAGTTAATATACAACACACAATAATTTTTCTGTTCACGACAATAGGAATTCTAAAAAGAGAATATCATAAAAGAACAAAAGGTTACAAATGACAGGAAACCATGTGGCCCATCTAGGATGTATGGCTGATCTAAGGATTTAATCCAGTAATTTCTGAAAGAAACCAGGACAGATTTGTCTGGGTGCTTTTATGCTAAAGGTCAGGAATCTCATCTCATGACTGACTTGACAGACACATGCTGGAAGACATTGTGGGGATATGAATAGGGATGAACTTCCTTTGTAAAAGCAATCGGTGGTTGTGGGTGCTTGATGTTGTGCGTCAGAATTGTTAAATTATTATAAATCTTTCTGTCACAATATTGATGTTACACCTTATGCTTTAAGTTTAGAAAGAGGTACTCAGGTGTCATGCATTGTCAGAAATTTTTTAATTAAGGTTCTGGAGTAATTATCTTTTATTAAGCATATTTTAAATATTGTTTACAACAACTCTGTACTGTTATGTGGACATTAGGCTCTAATGCACGTAACATCAGTTGGCCTTTATCAGCTCCTGAGCAGCCATTGTTAATACTAATGGTACAGCGTACTGACCCAATAAACTATGTGCAGTATAATGAGTTTAAATACAGGAGATCAAACAGTGTGTGTTTATCAATGCTGCTCTTAACTGCAGGAGAAAACAGAGGTGATACGGAGCAGCTGACACACTGCTGTGTCTCTAGGAACAGAGAGGAGATGAGAGGCCTGTGGGCCAAGAACTGCTACAGTGTTCAATTCTCAGGCAGCTGTAGAAGAGAAACGAACATATGCACATACTGTACGTATACATCTGAATGGATTGTCGGTACTGGTTGACATCTTTCAGATTTGCTTACAAACATAAATGTACTTTGGAGTAAATACAAATGTAAAGAAAATATAATGATACATTATATAAAGCTGGGCTACAACTGTGGATTGGTTTAAAATGAAAGGAAGTGGAGGAAGATCATTGCATTGTTATAGATAAGGATCCTTAATTTAAGCACATCTTTAAACAGGACATTTTTTAAAATTTCTGTCCTATTTTTAATGCTACAGGCCATTCCTGCAGTACTTTCCATATCTTAATGTTCTCCAATGATAAACTGACTCTCTAATAATTTCCAATGTTCGAAAACAACAAGTAAATATTATTTGGTTCAGTTAATTTCCATCAGGATATTTCAATGAATTGACCCAATGCAAAGTTGATTGATATTACTTTCATTAACTGAGAAATATGCATAATTACATATCTTTTGTTATTATTATGCACAGTAAATAAATGTCATTTTGGATGTAGATCACTTAGTCATTATGAACTATTTCCAAATGTGACCTGCTTTAGTAATATGGTTAAATGTACTAAAGCCATTAAGTTACTAAATACAATTTTACACATATTTTTTATTTTAATTAATAAGCTATTTAATGGATTGGTCTTTTTATACAAATGTATGTTCTACAATCAATCAACAATGTTTTACTCAATGAACATATTATGCAATAGAGACTCTTAAATATGGGAGTGGTTATTGCATAATATTTTCATTAAATACATCTGTAAAAAAAATATTTTGGAAACTGATCATAATAAATTAATCGAAAATAATGAAATAATAGAAACTTCTATGAACATAACTTGAACACATCATGCAATATCCACTCTCACATAGATTCTTGGAAGAGCTCAGATCTAATGTTTTACGATTTCCACTATGCGTATTCAAAATAGGGAGACTACTTTATTGAATCTAAAACATGCATAATATTTAAGATTACAAAAAAACTTTTCATCTCTTAAACCATACACAAGTGGACTTACACATCTGGAAGCCAATGTAAAAACAATGAAATTGAAGTATTTCACAGTTCCATAAATTTGAACGTCAATCTCCAAAACAACTATTTCTACAAAGGGACACAACAACTCAATTAGGCAGAGGAGCAACTGCATTGTGTGCAGAAGCAAAGTCTTTTGAGCTTTGGATGAGGATTTCTTATTACCTCCTGAAGCAGCTCTTGCTGCTATTGTTATTTTAATGTAACAAAATACCAGGATGATTCCTATTACAACAAACTCCAGATGTGCCCGGATGATTCTCATGTACTTGTGCCATTCTGTCAGTAATAATATTTCATAGCTGCAGTATGTCTTTCCAGCATAATAACTTGGAGGTGCTGTTGCGATGAAAACGAAGAGATCAATAATGGCATAGACAGAACTAAGAGCCCAAACGATGAGAATTCCAGCCAGTGTCCTCCTCAGGGTGGAAATGTCCGCGTGTCTCAGTGGCAGGCAGATGGCCACATAGCGCTCCAGACACATCGCAGTGATGACAAACCGGGTTGTGCGGGAGAGAACTTCCATAATCATGCAGAGTACAATACAAAATTCCACAGGAAGCAGGATGTTTAAACTGAACTGTAGTGTGACAAAGTCTGTCAAAACCAAAAGAACTGAGTCGTTCATTAAGGTGTGTGCGAACAGAATGTAGCGCGTGGTTGTCCAAAAGAACTCTTTTTTGAAAAAAGTGAAGAGCATGAAACAGTTCACACAGAGAAAAATCCCAACCAATATCTGGACAATTATCATCTTCAGCTGGCGGACACCTACGATGGGAGTGAAGAAGAAGTTCTCAGAGCTTACATTGTATTGTGAGGTATTTTGAATCATATTTCACAGCCTGGAGGAGGAAGAAGAGAAAACGTTAGAATACACATCACAAATGTAATGTTAAGAACTATGTTTGTAAGAAAATCAAGCAGGTGTTTTTATTTTCCCTTTTGTTTATTTTTTTCTTCAAATTAAATTAATGCTGCTGTACATATCAACCAAGACAATCAACCAGAGATTTTTATTCTCTGTGTACTTGTAACAAAACTAAATTTCAAATTTAAATAACGTTAATGTGCCTCATCCAAATCATTCTGTTTTATTGCTTGGCATTTTAAAACATGAAACATGTTATAAGTTAAGATGACATTACATTAAATAACCACTCTGATCCTCCCCAAAAACAATATGGCAATTTTTAAAAGACTGTTTGAAGACAGTGTTTTTATAAGCCATGGTTAACCAATCTCCAGATCTACATTCCCTGAGGAATGATGTTTTGAATGTTTCCAAACTGCTGTCAAATCCAATAGAGCCCTTTGAGAGCAACCCTGAGAGCAACCTGGAGAACAATTTGTTCTCATCAATTAAGAACTACAAACATCTAACATGCCAACCCAAGATACAACAAGAGACAAAATCACTGTTTCCTAACAGTCCCTGTTTTGTGCTATCTGCACAAAAAACACACGCAAATTCTTCTACCTGAAAACCCTCGCAGCCTTACTTGTATTTTATATGGAATCTTTAACAAATTAAACTGTTGACACCATTCTACAACAGAAGTTTCTATTTAAAAAAAAAACATTTTTAGTCTTTAAAAAACCTTAGTTTGTTTCAACAGGGAAACTAATGTTAGGTTAGCCTGTACAGTCCTATCCGACAGAGCTTCAGCAGCAAAGGCCAGGAATACAGTGCTGCTGCTCACAGTTCAGCTGAGTCTGTGCCTCATGTCCTTCCTGTACGGTCTGATAGAGGCCTCGATAGCCAGGTTGACCGTATCCGCAGGATGAGGAGGCTTGAACCCCTTTCAGAAGGAGTGAACCAGGGGGCAGCTGCAAGGAGGAGATGGTGTGGAGGAGGGATGCTTGAGACAAATGCAAAGGGAGGTGTATGTGTACAGAAATCATGACAGAAATTCCATAATGATAGTGTTTATTAGGCTGTGGGAGATTGACTTATCACCGTTATTATCCCTTTTGAACTTCATGTAATAACTTTCATATGAGGGGTAATGTATATTTAATGTATTATATAGCAATACCCTCAAGTCATAGTAGTCCACAGTATAACTTAATTCACACCTTCTGAGAGTATAAGTCAGACTTTTTAATAAGTAATTGGGATTTATATGTATAAAGACCTTTTGTATTAGCCAGTTAGCTGATGTGTAATACATCGTTTAAAAGTTTTGAATAAGGATCATCATCTGAGGATCATCATTAGGGCTACATACTATATACACTAATGCAATATGTTGTATTGAAGGACACAAACCAAGGCAGTGTGTAATCTGTTTTAGAGCATACATTGCAATCTGTTACATATAGTAGCAATGTCCTACAGAGTAGAGTTTGGTACAGTATCTCTGGGAACTGAGAGGGGAGCTGCAGGACTCCAGTTGGACCAGGCCAACTTTAGTGTTCACTTCTCAGACAGCAGGACAGAGAAGGGCTGTGTGACTGCAGGGTTCTCTGACAGCCCACTCACTCCTCTACTGGGTGTGAGAAGCATTCAGTGTGAATCAGAGAATTGAAATACAGGAAAGTACAAAAAAGTACAAAAGATGTCAAATAAATATCTAGAATTTAGAACTTCATTTCCCCTGTCAGTTCTGCAACAGTATATTTAATAATAATAAGGTGAATTAATTCCAATATGTTTCACTTTATTTGAAATTCCATCTGCTTAATATGACTATATAACATAGAAAATACACCTCTGATCACAATAGGAAAGATAAGGAGGCAGTGAAGCTCCCCGGCTCAAGAGACTTTGCTTTGCAGATCATTGAAACAGTCATTAAAAGATTGAACTGTTCCTAAGAATAATCAGTTCTCTTCTGGGTTTTGTTAAAACAATAAAAATAAATCCAAGACTGAATGTAAACTCATTACCTTAAATTAGTCTTGCATATCCTGTGATTATTTATTGCCACATGTGACTAAGGAACTTTTGAAGACTCTTTCCACTAGTATTTCTCATTGTTTTTTTAATAAATTATTTTTTTCCTTAAAACATTCTCTTTGGAAAGTCCACAAATAGAGTTCTATCCATAAATCCATTTTCTACTTCTTCACCCAGTATAGGGGTGTGGTGGACGCCGGAGCCTAACGTGTTAAATTTTGTTAAATTCAACACGTGTTGAATTTTGTCCATTCAGCAACAGGCACAGGGCAGGCAGGAGAGGGGAGGTGTGGCCCATGGCTATACAGCTGAGTGGACATTACAATATTAAAGTGAAATCTTCCTTGCACTGTGTTGAAGTAGCATTAACATCTTGAAGAAAAAAAAGCACTTAACGTACCAAACAGGTAACTGACCTTTTATTCCACATTTACACACGCCAAACAAGACTCTAATGTGAACACAGTATTTGAAGTTGGGAACTCTCAGACTGCATATGGTCAAATGAGGAAAGTAAAAGGAATGCTTAGCCAAAGAAGCAGATTCTGCACCAGTCATCCAGCAGCATGACACAGAGGAAACTATATTCTTGCATATAGGTCAAATAGATTCTGAGTCATTATAAGGCACTCAACTTAAACATTACAGTGTGAATATCCCACAAACCTCAGCTCTCCTTTACCCCTGAATATATTACTAAAAAAAGATCATACACGTTTAAAAAGAAAATGGCATAAATACAACCAGATTTGTTTTCAGAAATCAGTTTATTTTTTTGTTGCTAGATGGTTGTATAATAATCATTACTGGTATCAATAAAAAACAATATATTCAGCAGCATATATTTTTCCTCTTCAGTTCATACAAAGTATTACACATACTGATGACTACCTTGACAAACTACATGATATAGACATAGCAAAACCATTAGAAAACTGTTCAAATACCCTGAAAATATATTGTGTTAAACTTTCAAAGGTACAACAAGAAGGGGTGTTACTGTATGAATATCTTATCTAATGAATGATATAGCACAGTTTTATTAAACTCAGTTTCACTTACCAAATTAATTCAGCTTTTATAAGGTGACAACAGGTGGCAGACTGTCTCAAATGATGCAATATCATGGTTTAGACTTTTTTCTGTTTGATATGGGTCTTACTTTCTTTGAACTGCAGGTAAAATAATATTTAAAAAGAGGACGAAAGCTCTCATCTCTCAGACCGTATATAAGTGGACTTAAACATCTGGGAAGGATGAGAAGAACCACAAAGTTGAGGTACCGCAGGTGAATGAAGACAGACACAGTCATCCTTGCTAACAAGGCCTCTATCACACCATACAGGAAGGACATGAGGCACAGACCCAGCTGAACTGCGTGCAGCAGCACTGTATTCCTGGCCTTTGTTGCTGAAGCTCTGTCAGAGGAGACTGACCTGGCCTCCAACATTATTGCCACATATGTGTAAAGGAGAATGACTCCTACTGCTACAAAATAGATGGAAGTGATTGCAATCTTCATATCCACTTGCCACTTTGTCTTGAGCATGTTCTCCCTTGTGCAAAATACTGTTGTTAAGAAAAATGAGGGGTCTGTGATTAAAATACCAATCACGTCAGTTGCTTGATTTATTGAGCCAAAAAACCAGACCACACATACAGCCAATATTGTCCGTTTAGGAGTCACTATTTCACTGTGTCTCAGAGGGAAGCAGATGGCTATGTAGCGCTCAAGTGACATGAGAGCAAGGTTCAGAGGGGAGCTGTAAAAGGTGGTACTGGACATAATCACAATGACGGCGCACACAGCCCTGACTATGTGCAGATATGCTACTGCAAAGATGTACAGCAGGACGCTGGTCAGCAGCTGGACGGAGTCGTTGAAGAGCATGTGGGCAAACAGGATGTAGCGGGAAGACTCTCTGAAGGTGCTTTTGCTCCTCAGGGTGAACAGCATGACGCCGTTCACATAGATGAAAAAAAAACATGCTGACACAGCTAGAGCCACTTTCAATCCGAACACCCAGTCCACTTCTATCCGAATTTCTTGTTGGTGCACTATGTTGTTCTCCGCCAATGAAATATTTGACATCTCTATCATTTCCATAGGCAATTTCCCTGTTAAAACAAACATAAAATAGTTGTAAGTACTGTATGTTTTTCAAGCACGGGTGGAAATGGTGGCAAGAATGGTGTATTGTTTTTAAACTGTTCTACAAGTTCTGTTATACAACCAGTTTAAAAATGTGTCTGCAGTCTATTTCCTACTTCACATCCTACAGCTCAGTACATATACCTCCACAGCCTTCACCTGTATCATTGCTCTCTTAATTTGCTCAAGAAAATGACAAATATGAGAAATGAGCAATTAAACACATGTGCCCTTTTATCCAGACCTCTTCCTGGTGAGGCTTCAGCAAGCCTGGGCCTGTCTCAGACTACCGTACACTGCACTGTCTACAGCAGGGCAGGTGTGTCCTTTTACCCTTATTAATACAAGACTGAAAATGGTATCTAATAGATTAAGTGAATAATAAAATTGCAATTAAGAAAAGTACTTTCCTTACTTGTTCTACAGAATTAAAGTTTAATGTGTAAATTAAAGACACAAATGACAATATCTTTGTTGTGTCTGTTGGTAAACAGTAGCATAGCAAAGCATACAGTACCTGCCAGCACCTCCTCTTGGTGATGAAGTAAAGAAGCATCTTCTCTTTGGCAGGTGTCTCTAAAATACTATTCATGGAATCATGTGATTTCTTGACATCACTTCAGCAACACCAGGGGTATACAGTCCTGAGAGGTGCCTTGACAGCAAAGTGACAGGAGAGGTGATTAATGTTTCAAGAGCTGAAGATCTACTGTAAAATGACAGCTGACAGAAGTGTGTTAATGAGCCCCAGTGGCACCGGTCTAGGGAAGCCTTAAGGGACTGGGAACACTGGAGAAAGCAGGAGAATCAGAATAGCGTTCAGAGCCCTTTTGAGTGTCACTTTCAATTACAAAAATTACACATCATCTCTTTTATATGGAGTGTGTGTCTTTAGAACTTTTGGTAACGTGCTGAATAGCAGTATGAAGCATAAAAATACTCAGGAAGTCTGAGTCTGTAATTCAGTTATATCGTATATATTTGCATTTATGAATAGGAGCACTTATTTTAAAGTTTTTTTCTCAATAATGTTGTTTTCTCATAAAGCTCTAATAACAAGAAGATTTGAGTAAATATGGGTGATAGTAATATGAAACTTAAGAAGCTGTGAAGGCAAGGTCCACACTCCATGTGTTTTGGAACATGAGGGCAACCTTAGAGAGACATATTCCTTAGTCATTAGACACCATTTCCTTAGTTCACAGAACTACAAGTTGCAAGTCTTTCTACAATGTCTGTCCAAAGTTCACAGTACAAAGATACTTTTTGCACATGGTTTAAACAGCAGTTATCTATTAAATCAGTAGGTAAAGTGAGACAGAAGTGTCACATCCCAGATCTCACTAGATTTATGTCCTCCTGTTATCAATGTGATGAATAACTGTGTACAACATAGTATGCATAAGTAACAAGTAATAGCATAAAAAGTCTGTAAAATTAATAAGAATGCTCTTCGGCAGTACACTAAAATTCAATTCAAACCAAAGTTTCACACATTAAGTTGGTGTGTCACACACAAGAATGTGTTGCCGTTCAGATTGCTTTTATGTTAAATATAAGGAATACAGTGCTGCTGCACTCAGTTCAGCTGGGTCTGTGTCTCACGTCCTTCCTGTATGGTGTGATAGAGGCCTTGTTAGCAAGGATGACTGTCTGTCTTCATTCACCTGCGGTACCTCAACTTTGTGGTTCTTCTCATCCTGTGATGATGTTTAATCCCACTTATATACAGTCTGAGAGACAAGAGCTTCTGCCAACTATTTAAAAATTATTTTTTATGCTGCCTAAAAAAGTAAGACCCACATCAAACAGAATATAATAAAGGCCTGTCAGTTAATTTAGCCTTCTGATATATGATCTTAGAAGAGAATTACACCACTTGAGGCAGTCACCCATCTGAAATCAGGTCATTTGAACTATATTTTAAAAGCAGAGTTCCTCTGGTAAGCAAAGCTGATTTTAACAAATGTTGATGTATCTTTTAAATAACTTTTTCCAACAGGAATATTTTAGGCCTTCCTGCTGTGCTGATCAAAATTTAACACACATTTTCAGGGTAACTGTGAAGATTTCTAAGGATTTTGCTGTACCTGTGCTATGTAGTTAGATTGATTGCAGAACAGCAACTTGACAATGACATCCATATTCAAAATCTGTGCGTCTGTGTAAGACTCCTCATTCAGTGTTATCCTCATTTTACTCACGTTTAGGTATGGGGCCAATTTCATCATAAGCCAAACATCTTAATTAAACACGGAGCTCGCTATTAATAATAAATGAAGTCTTCACTCTCTTTTCCTATAAATTAAGCACCTGGGAGTTTCAGTACTGACTCCATTTTAAGGTTAAAGAAGTTCAACAATGTTTTGCTCACAGATAAGGAAAAGTTCATTCTAACTTTTTTTTGGGATGACACTCTTGTGGCTGAGTTCAGCCAAAGAGGAAACAGGTACTACAGTGTGTGAGATAGCCTCTTCCTGGCTTTCTGCTTTTTCATGTATGACATTAAAGGCATCCTACCTAAATGATTATTAATTAACATGGACTCATGTCCAGTATCTGACCTCTGGCCCTGTGGGGATGGGTATCTTTACAGACTAATCCTTGTCATTTAAACACTTCATTACATAGAAATCCATTGGCTTTATCGGTGGATCATGTGATGGTTAGGCTTCATTTTTAAAAATCTAGGTTATAAATCTTGCATAACTAAATATATGCTGTAGCAGCAACACCAGAGTTGACTATTTCAGCACTAGAAGCAGCATTACAAGCATCTGTCATGATCGTAAACCCTTCCTTGTTCAGAACTCATTCCCTGCACCTACCTCTGATTCCTGCCCCCCGTCCTATAAAAGCCAGGCGCTCACTCTGTTCTGGGCCCTGCACTGGTTCCCGTACCAGGTGAGTCCGGGACCTGGAAGCGCCTGGTCCCATCAAGGTTTTAAAGTTCCTGTTCCTGCCGGTTCCGACCCGGTTCCAGTTTTAATTCTGTTTGTCGTGGATGGACCGCCCGGTTCTGGATTTTGCCTTTTCTCGGATTCCCCATTGGACTCAGTTTTGGACTGTTTGCCTTGGCCACACCTTCCTCGAACACCAGCGCACTATGGACACGCCCCCTGTTTTCATTTCCGACTCCTGCATGCTTTTCCCCCCTCCTGCATAGGAGTCATTCCCGACTCGTGCATAGTTTTCCTCACTCTAACCCGGATTGTGTGGTCTGCATAGGGTCCGGAAAGAACGTTTTCGTGACAGCATCAACATAATAACTTACCTTATGTGCAAAAACAAATATTTGCTATGGATTTGTTGAGCACAAAATCAGGGATTTACATGGTTAAACCTAAGAGTCCAACTCCTGCTACAATTATGGCACATTTTCTTACTCTTTAAGGTATCTATATCTGAGGAATAGTAGAGTAGAGTAGTTTATTGCCATATGTACATGTACATTGGAATTCTTAATTCCAATAAACAGAATAAACGCAATAAACTGACACATTAGACAAGATTATGTTAATGTTGTGTTAGACACTTCATTGGATGCAAAACTTTTACCAGACAAAAATAAAACAAACATAAATAACAAGAGGCATTCACAAGGCCGATCCTGTACAGAACATTCCCCATTCATGCCAGTTCAAATTAAGACTATGCCATTCACGAAGAGCTATTCTGATAGGGGACAGAGTGATTGATATGAAAATTTAATTTTTTTTAACAGGAATTTTTTTTAAAAACCCAAAGACCAATGGAGACACTTTCGGTTGTCCAGGTCACACCTTCCATGTGAATTCACAATTTTTCACAATGGTTTTCACATCAAACAACTATTTTGTGAATTGTCTGTTATTAGCAAATTAGAAAACAGGCATTTTGTCCTGCATGGTAATTTACACTTGGGATAGACTTTGTATCTTGGGTTGACATGTTAGGTGGTTGTGGTTCCTAATTAATGAAAACAAACTTGCTCTCGAAGGGCTCTAATAGACATGTTAGCAATTTGAAAATATTCAAAACATCATTCTTCAGAGAATGTAGATCTGCATGTTTGATAAGTATATAAACACTATCTTCAAAGAGTCTTTGGAAAAATACTATATATTGTTTGAGGATCAGAGTGCTTATTGAATGTAATGCAATATTAAGTGGCACTAATATTCTATGCAGAAAAAAAATGAAAAAGATAAATCATGCTTAATTTCCTGATAGATTTCGTAACTATACACCTGTGAAGTGTCTTCTAATCTTTTCTCTTACTCCAGGTTGTGAAATATGATTCAAAACTCCTCTCAATATAACTTAAGCACTGAAAACATTTTTTTGACTACCAGTGTAACTGTTCAACAGCTGAAGATGGTAATTATCCAGAAGCTGGTTGCGATTTTTCTCTGTGTGAACTGTTTCATGCTCTTCACTTTTTTCAAAAAAGAGGTTTTTCGGACAACCACACGCTACATTTTGTTTGCACACACCTTACTGAATGATTCAGTTCTTTTGTTATTCACAGACCTTGTGGCACTGCAGGTATATTTAAATATCCTGATTCCTGTGGAATTTTGTATTTTACTCTGCATGATCATGGAAGTTCTCTCCCGCACAACCCGGTTCGTCATCACTGCGATGTGTCTGGAGCGCTATGTGGCTATCTGCCTGCCACTGAGACATGCGGACATTTCCACCCTGAGGACGACACTGGCTGGAATTCTCTTCATCTGGGCTCTTAGTTCCTTGTATGTCATTATTGATCTCTTCATTTTCACCGGTATAGCACCTCCAAGTTATTATGCAGAAGAGACATTCTGCCGCTATGAAATATTATTACTGACAGAATGGCACACCTATATGAGAGCCATTCTGTCAAATTTGGATTTTGTTGTAATAGGAATTATCCTGGTATTTTGTTACATTAAAATAACAATAGCAGCAAGAGCTGCTTCAGGAGATAATAAAAAATCCTCATCCAAAGCTCAAAAGACTTTGCTTCTGCACACAATGCAGTTGCTCCTCTGCCTAATAGAGATGTTGTGTCCCTTTGTAGAAATAGTTGTTCAGGAGATTGACTTTCAGATTTTTGTAAGTGTAAGATATTTCCATTTTATTGCTTTTACATTGGCTTCCAGATGTTTAAACCCTCTTGTTTATGGTTTACGGGATGAATTCTTTTTTGCCGCACTGAAATATTATGCATGTTTTAGATTAAAGAAAACTGTGTCTCCCCACTTTGTATACACATAGTGACAACTGTAAAACACTGTATCTGTGTTCTAACAAATTATGCAAGGTTGTTCAGTGAGTAAAAGATTCTGTCATCTTTAAAATTGCATTAAGCAAATTGAAGAATATAATTTTTCTATAATAAACCCAATTGATGAAATATTAGACTGTGTTATATAAAAAATACATGTGAAACTGCATTTGCAAACTAAGTGGCTTTAGTACATTTAACATAAATTACATTTTAGTGCATTTAACCATATTACTAAGCTATAAATCTATTTTAATCTAATTAATAATCTAGTTGTTCTGAATACTGTGTCAGGAATGAGGAGTGTTCACTGTCCATAATAGTTACAGAAGATCACAAAATTATGCATAATTATTTATCATTTAATACAAGTAATAAAAATAAACTTTACAATGACAAAAAACAGTATCTAAGACATCAATAAATAGATCCTCAAGGAAATTATGAACACAATAATATATTTGTACTATTTGTACTATAATAACTCTAATCTGATGGAATCTGTTGAAATCCAATTATTTAAACTTAGTACAGGGGAGTTTCTCATTCGAGGACATTAAGATATAGAAAGTGTCCTGTAGCAGTGCTACAAAATATGATACACAGTAGAATAGCTCAGTTGCTGTTTAAAGATTCATTTGAGATCAGCTCAAGTTAAGCATCCTTACTTACATCAAAGCAATTAGCTTCCACCCCTTTTTAACATTAGCACAAGATTTGTAGCCCAGCTTTAAATATTGCATAACTTCATGTATCTATATAATTTATATTTACACTGCAGTGCGTTTCTCTTTGGTAGTCGAGCATATGGTTTCCAGCAGCACAGACAGTCCATTCAGAAATACACTACACATAAACCTTTGTGTTCATGTTTATTTTTTTCCTCATCCTCCTCCTTCTCCTCTTTTTTTTCTTAACAGGTTGCTGTTGCAATAAGACAAAACAAGAAAGTTTCAATTATTGTTTAATATTAGGAGTATGACCAGGGTTAGGGAAGGGTCATACGTAAGTGACAACTGGGAAATATATAAAACACTGTGCACATAATAAGTAACAGCAGAAAAAAATGTAAAATTAGGAAACAAGCACTTTGAAGCACTAAAGACCTGTGTGGAGTATGTATTTTAGTGCAGATATCAGAAAACAGGCCAAGCAGTATGAATTAAGTTTGTTTTCATTAATTGGAAACCGTTAAGAGCTAGCATTGCAACCCAAGATACAAGGTCTAAAACAGTTTTAAACTGGTACATGAAATAACATTTCTGTTTCTTAATTTGTTAGCTACACAAACTTTGCTGTGCAAACTAGTGCTTTTAATTAAAATACTGAAAATTTAGGTGCCCCATTTATATAGTAGAAAAAAAATTATAGATGTGGCTGGTTTTGTCCTTTTTGTAGTAGCTTTTGTAGAGACACAACAACAATCTTCAGAGGGGAGTTGTAAAAGGTGCTCCTATAATCACACTGTCAGCCCACCCTAACCAGGTACAAATATGCTGTTGTAAAGAGGTAGAGATTCATTGCAGACCACATGGGCAAATAGGATGCAGAGGGAAGACTCTCTGAAAATGGTTTTGCTCCACAAAACAAAAGAAAACAAAAAATCATGCTGACACAACTGGAGACATTTTTATTTTAAACACCCAATCCACGTTGATCTTTTCCACTCAGTTCATCCCCTCTAATGAGATAATTGTCATCTTTGTTATCTCAATAAGGAGTTTCCTAATAATATTTGTATTAAAAAAATCTATGGAAATCTTTTGAAAGCATGGGTCTTGATTCTCTCTGGAAATGGTGACAACATTAGTGTTTTGTTTTAAACAGTTTATTAATTTTGTTCTAAGACCAGCTTAAAAACGTGCTCTTCCTATAGCTTAATACATCTCCCCAGCCTCAGCCTTTGTCATTGCTCTCTTAATTTGCTCAAGAAAATGACATAATATGACAGGTGGCAAATTCATCATTAAAAAACATGTGACCTCATCCTGGTGAGGTTTCAGCAAGCCTGGGCCTGTCCCAGAGCACGAAATGCCAGTCACAGAACTGGGCTTCCCCGGGATGAGAATCCAGTAATGTGCCAGTACATTGTGTCCATTTTCCCTTATTAACACAAGACAGATCATGGCACCTCTGCGTGTGTGATGAGCCTGCACAGACAGGTGGCAGAGGTGCTTTAATCAGCCCCAGTGGATCTCATCTGGGGAAGCCTTAAGGGATTGGGAACACTGGAAACAGCAGGAGAATGATAACACTGTGTACAGACAATGGCAAGTGTCACTTTTTGTTACAAGGAGGGATATGTAATTTGAACAATTAATAGGTTTGTTCCATGCTGAAAAGAGAAGAAAGAAAACACAACGTTTCGACCGTGGAGCCTTCTTCAGGTATGAGTAAGACAGGGCAGTAAGCGAAGGTAATGTAGCACAAAAGAACAAAAGCCGGGAGAGAGGAGGAGCGGGAGGTAGGAGCAGGGGAGATGGGATATGTAATTTACTGAATATCGAGTGTGGAGATGTTGTGTGTCTTCAGTGTCTTTGGCAACATGTTCAATATTAATATAGAACATTAAAGCAGCTCAGAATGCTGTGTGTATAACTCAGAAATGTAGTAAATCTTTTGATTCATGATTTTGAGCTCTTATTTCAGTTGTCTTAAAGCTCGAACAACAACAAGACCAAAATCAACAAGATTTGGGGATACATGGGGTACAATGGCCAGCAGCCATGTCACCCTGCAACTCACAACTCACTGCAAGTGTGAGTCTGGTCAGTACGCGGATGGTAGACCTCCTGGGAAAGATAAGGTTGCTGCTGGAAGAGATGAGTGGAGCCAGTATGGGGCTGCTCACCCTGCAGTCAGTGTGGGTCTGTTTGGGCCATAAAGCCCCAGTATACTGATGGGGACACTGTACTGTAAAAAGGTAAACAACAGTTCAATTAAGCAGAGGATCAACTACATTGTATAGAAGCAAACTCTGTTTTATGGCATTTGGAGTCATTCTCTTTTACACATATGCAGGAATAATGTTGGAGGCCAGGTCAGTCTCCTCTGACAGAGCTTCAGCAACAAAGGCCAGGCATACAGTGCTGCTACACGCAGTTCAGCTGAGTCTGTGCCTCAAGTCCTTCCTGTACGGTGTGATAGAGGCCTTGTTAGCAAGGATGACTGTGTCTGTCTTCATTCACCTGCGGTACCTCAACTTTGTTGTTCTTCTCATCCTGTGATGATGTTTAATCCCACTTATACTGTATACAGTCTGAGAGACAAGAGCTTCTGCCAACTATTTAAATATTATTTTTATGCTGCCTAAAAATGTAAGACCCACATCAAACAGAATATAATACAGGCCTGTCAGTTAATTTAGCCTTCTGATATATGATCTTAGAAGAGAATTACACCACTTGAGGCAGTCACCCATCTGAAATCAGGTCATTTGAACTATATGTTAAAAGTAGAGTTCCTCTGGTAAGTAAAGCTGATTTTAACAAATGTTGATGTATCTTTTAAATAACGTTTTCCGACAGGAATATTTTAGGCCTTCCTGCTGTGCTGATAAAAGTTTAACACAGATTTCCAGGGTACCTGTGAAGATTTCTAAGGATTCTGCTGTACCTGTGCTATGTATTTAGACTGATTGCAGAACAGCAACTTGACAATGACATCCATATTCAAACTCTGTGCGTCTGTGTAAGGCTCCTCATTTACTGTTATCCTCATGTTCTTCACATTTTCAGGTAGGCCTATTTCATCATAAGCAAAACACGGAGCTCGCTATTAATAATAAATGAAGTCTTCACTCCCTTTTCCTATAAATTAAGCACCTGAGAGTTTCAGTACTGACTCCATTTTAAGGTTAAAGAAGTTCAACAATGTTTTGCTCACAGATAAAGAAAAGTTCATTCTAACTTTTTTTTGGATGACACTCTTGTGGCTGAGTTCAGCCAAGGAAGAAACAGGTACTACAGTGTGTGAGATAGCCTCTTCCTGGCTTTCTGCTTTTTCATTTATGACATCAAAGGTATCCTACCTAAATGATTATTAATTAACATTGACTCATGTCCAGTATCTGACCTCTGGCCCTGTGAGGATGAATATCTTTACAGACTAATCCTTGTCATTTAAACACTTCATTACATAGAAATCCATTGGCTTTATTGGTGGATCATGTGATGGGTAGGCTTCATTTTTTAAAATCTAGGTTGTAAATCTTGCATAACTAAATATATGCTGTAGCTGCAACACCAGAGTTGACTATTTCAGCACTAGAAGCACCTTTACAAGCATCAACATAATAACTAACCCTATGTGCACAAAAAACATTTGCTATGGATTTGTTAAGCACAAAATCAGGGATTTACATGGTTTAGGGAATAGCAGAGAAGAGTAGAGTAGAGTAGTTTATTGCCATATGTACATGTACATTGGAATTCTTAATTCCAATAAACGGAATAATCGGAATAAACTGACACATTAGACAAGATTATGTTAATGTTGTGTTAGACACTTCATTGGATGCAAAACTTTTACCAGACAAAAATAAAACAAACATAAATAACAAGAGGCTTTCACAAGGCCGATCCTGTACAGAACATTCCCCATTCATGCCAGTTCAAATTTAGACTATGCCATTCACAAAGAGCTATTCTGAGTACTGAGGGACAGAGTGATTGATATGAAAATGTAATTTTTTTAATAGGAATTAAAAAAAAACCCCAAAGGCCAATGGAGACACTTTCGGTTGTCCAGGTCACACCTTAGAATCTTTGGTTTAACAGGGGCAAACAATTCTCAAATTAAACTGGAAGCACACAAGCGCATTACCACATCCCAAATTGATCTCCTGTGCTTAATTTGCTGCTGACAGATTCCATGTGAATTCACAGTTTTTCACAATGGTTTTCACGTCAAACAACTGTTTTGTGAATTGTCTGTTATTAGCAAATTAGAAAACAGGCATTTTGTCCTGCATGGTAATTTACACTTGGGATAGACTTTGTATCTTGGGTTGACATGTTAGGTGGTTGTGGTTCCTAATTAATGAAAACAAACTTGCTCTCGAAGGGCTCTAGTAGAATTGTTAGCAATTTGAAAATATTCAAAACATCATTCTTCAGAGAATGTAGATCTGCATGTTTGATAAGTATATAAACACTATCTTCAAAGAGTCTTTGGAAAAATAACAGATATTGTATGAGGATCAGAGTGCTTAATTAATGTAATGCAATATTAAGTGGCACTAATATTCTCTGCAGAAAAAGATAAATCATGCTTAATTTCCTGATAGATTTCGTAACTATACACCTGTGAAGTGTCTTCTAATCTTTTCTCTTACTCCAGGTTATGAAATATGATTCAAAACTCCTCTCAATATAATTTAAGCACTGAAAACATTTTTTTGACTACCAGTGTAACTGTTCAACAGCTGAAGACGGTAATTATCCAGTTGCTGGTTGTGATTTTTCTCTGTGTGAACTGTTTCATGCTCTTCATTTTTTTCAAAAAAGAGGTTTTTCGGACAACCACACGCTACATTCTGTTTGCACAAACCTTACTGAATGATTCAGTTCTTTTGTTATTGACAGACCTTGTGGCACTGCAGGTATATTTAAATATCCTGGTTCCTGTGGAATTTTGTATTTTACTCTGCATGATTATGGAAATTCTCTCCCGCACAACCCCGTTCATCATCACTGCGATGTGTCTGGAGCGCTATGTGGCCATCTGCCTGCCACTGAGACATGCGGACATTTCCACCCTGAGGACGACACTGGCTGGAATTCTCTTCATCTGGGCTCTTAGTTCCTTGTATGTCATTATTGATCTCTTCATTTTCACCGCTATAGCACCTCCAAGTTATTATGCAGAAGAGACATTCTGCCGCTATGAAATATTATTACTGACAGAATGGCACACCTATATGAGAGCCATTCTGTCAAATTTGGAATTTGTTGTAATAGGAATTATCGTGGTATTTTGCTACATTAAAATAATGTCAGCAGCAAAAGCTGCTTCAGGAGATAATAAAAAATCCTCATCCAAAGCTCAAAAGACTTTGCTTCTGCACACAATGCAGTTGCTCCTCTGCGTAATTGAGATGTTGTGTCCCTTTTTAGAAATAGTTGTTCTGGAGATTGACTTTCAGATTTTTGTAAATGTAAGATATTTCCATTTTATTGCTTTTACATTGGCTTCCAGATGTTTAAACCCTCTTGTTTATGGTTTACGGGATGAATTCTTTTTTGCCGCACTGAAATATTATGCATGTTTTAGATTAAAGAAAACTGTGTCTCCCCACTTTGTGTACACATAGTGACAACTGTAAAACACTGTATCTGTGTTCTGACAAATTATGCAAGGTTGTTCAGTGAGTAAAAGATTCTGTCATCTTTAAAATTGCATTAAGCAAATTGAAGAATATAATTTTTCTATAATAAACCCAATTGATGAACTATTAGACTGTGTTATTAAAAAATACATGTAAAACTGCATTTGCAAACTAAGTGGCTTTAATACATTTAACATAAATTACATTTTAGTAAATTTAACCATATTACTAAACTATAAATCTATTTTTCTAATTAATAATCTAGTTGTTCTGAATACTGTGTCAGGAGTGAGGAGTGTTCACTGTCCATAATAGTTACAGAAGCTCGCAAAATTATGCATAATTATTTATCATTTAATAAAAGTAATAAAAATCAACTTTACATTGACAAAAATCAGTATCTAAAACATCAATAAATAGATCCTCAAGGAAATTAAGTATAAGTTAAGCATCCTTACTTACATCAAAGCAATTAGCTTCCACCCCTTTTTTAACATTATGCACATCAAGATTTGTAGCCCAGTTTTCATGTATCTATATAATTTATATTTACACTTAAGTGCATTTCTCTTTGGTAGTCAAGCCTATGGTTTCCAGCAGCACAGACAATCCATTCAGAAATATACTACACATAAACTTTTGTGTTCATGTTGATTTTTTTCCTCATCCTCCTCCTTCTCCTCTTTTTTTTCTTAACAGATTGCTGTTGCAATAAGACAAAACAAGAATGTTTCAATTATTGTTCAATATTAGGAGCATGACCAGGGTTAGGGAAGGGTCATACGTAAGTGACAACTGGGAAATATATAAAACACTGTGCACATAATAAGTAACAGCAGAAAAAAATGTAAAATTAGGAAACAAGCACTTTGCAGCACTAAAGTGTCACATTTACCTAAGAGCTAAGTAAAAATTCTTGTCTAGAAAGTCACTCATCTCAAAAATACATTCAGCTATTTATTAAATGTTACGTAGAACTTTATTTTTGGACGCATGAGTTTTAAGTAAAAAATTAGGTTATCATTCATTGTCCATATTTTCTTCTAGCTGTGTAGGTGAAGTCAAGGCTGTAGATTTAAAGATGTAGTTCCACAATTATTCATAGGTTCAAAGGCTGCTGCTGCAATAAGACAGAACAAGAATGTTTCAATAACTGTTTATCATTAGGGCAGGATTACTGTAAGGAAACACTAATACTTATGTGACAGTATGGATGTAAAATAGTGTGCATCTATTGTATATAGTAATTGTAGAAATAAATCTGTAAAATTAAGAAACAACAATCTTCAGCAATACACTAAAATTGATCGTTATGTAGACGTTTCACACACAAGAATGTTCTGTGTTTCAGGGCAGACATTCAGTGTTTTTCTGTTGAATCTCTCAGAATGGGCTTTTTGAGCTGGAGTGATTGACAGACACCTGCAGGAAGGCAGTGTGGGGATAAAAACAGGGCCGAGTTTCTGTGCTTGAGGAATCTGGGAAGTTGTAGCATTGCGTTTGGTGTCAGTGCTTTTCACCTGCAGTATTAATATTATTACTGTCGCAATAAACAACAAAAATTATGCTTTAAGATCAGAAATGTGTTCTCATATGTCATTTTTAAAAAAAAACTGAAATTTGAGACTTTTCCTTTTATTAAACATATATTAAATGGTTCTTTACAAAAGCAACATATTGTAATGCGACGAGGGCTCAGGCGCACGCCCTTGCCGCATTAGGTCGGCCCCTCGAAGCCGGGACTCCCGCGTCACTCAGCAGGGACCCAGCCCGGTGAGCCAAGGAGAGATCTCTCTACAGCCCAGTAGCTGTAGTCTTGCTATCACAGGGAAGGGCGGTGACGTCACCTGCTCTGGTACACCGGCTCTTACACAGTGCCTGTCAGCCATAAGCGTTACACTCTCCCCTGCTTATATCGCTGTCCCCAACGAAGGGCTATCCCATCCCACACCTAACACCAATGTAACACGACGGGGGCTCAGGCAGGCGCCCTTGCCACATTAGGTCGGCCCCACGCCGTCGGGGGCTTGAACCCAGGACTCCCACGTCACTCAGCATGGACCCAGCCCTGTGAGCCAAAGAGAGATCTCTCTACAGCCCAGTAGCTGTAGTCTTGCTATCACAGGGAAGGGCGGTGACGTCACCTGCTCTGGAACGCTGGCTCTTACACAGTACCTGTCGGCCATAAGCGTTACAGTATTATTATGTATGAATAATATGTTATTTTGTATCATTGGTATTATTATTACTTTTTACCCCCTCCTGAAAAGCCAGCATACATATGGTACAGATTGCTGACACAAAAATCTAAGTGCAGCATGGTGAGTTAAAAGACAGGTGATCCGACAGTATACTTGCTTAATTAATGCTGCTCTTAATTTTAGGAGAAGGAGGTGATAAGAGCAGCTGACACACTGCTGTGTCTCTAGGAGCACAGAGGAGGAGAAAGGCCTGTGGGCCAAGACTGGAGATAGTGTTCACACTTCTCAGCAGACTGCAGATAACCGAGATTTGGTTTTTGCAGCTGTAATCGCAGCAAAAGGTGGCTCTACAAAGTATTAACGCAAGGGGGCCGAATAATTTTGCACGCCCCACTTTTCATTTTTTTATTAGTTAAAAAAGTTTCAAAAATCCAATAGATTTCGTTCCACTTCACAATTGTGTCCCACTTGTTGGTGATTCTTCACATAAAATAAAAAATTTATATCTTTATGTTTGAAGCCTGAAATGTGGCAAAAGGTTGAAAAGTTCAAGGGGGCCGAATACTTTCGCAAGGCACTGTATATTCATGTTTTCCATATAAGTACCAACGTAAAGTTGATTTCTTTATTACTTTGATTAAATGAGAAATATACATACAGTGCATGTATTTTTTCTGTAATTATTATGCACAGCGAACCGTTCTCCTTCAGGAGATGATATTCAGGGCAAATATTTTATCCACCTGGGAAATAATGTTACCATTTGACTTGCTGAAGTAATAATAATAATAATAATAATAATAATAATAATAATAATAATAATAATAATTGCTTACACTTTATTAAACATAATAATTATGCACAGTGAGCCGTTCATGGAACTTGGAACTGAATATCATTTTCAGGAGATGGTATTTAGGGCAAATATTTTATCCACCTGGGAAATATGTTAACATTTGACCTGCATAAGTGATATTGTTAAATGTACCAGATCCACTTAGCTCCTAAGTGAAGTTTTACATGTATTTTTATTTAATTTCTAGATTTTTTAATTCATTGGGGTTGTTCGAAAACCTTCTATTCCACAATCAATATGCAAAATTCAATTTTAAAGATGACCGAATGTATTACTCACTGAACATAGTGTAACAAATCCGCCCCTGCACATAATAATAATAATAATAATAATAATAATAATAATAATAATAATAATAATAATAATAATAATAATAATAATGACACTTATATAGCGCTTTTCTGGACAATGGGAAAGTTGGCCAGGACACCGGGGTTACACCCCTACTCTTTTAGAAAAAAACGCCCTGGGATTTTTAATGACCACAGAGAGTCAGGACCCCGGTTTAACATCTCATCCAAAGGACGGTGCCTGTTTACAGTTTAGTGTCCCCGTCCTATGTATAGTTAAGTGGATGTTGGACATTATATCAGGGATGTTGGCTGAGGAAGCTCAGCTGGCAATACCCCTGTTGAGCGACACCAGAGACTTGGGTTCGAGCCCATGAGGTGAGGGATGAACTGGGGAGGGAGCAGTGGGGCACAAGCCCAAGAACCAGAATTAGCTAAAATTTTATTCAATAGAGACTTTTACAAGGTCCAGACACATCACAGTGATGACAAACCGGGTTGTGCGGGAGACAATTTCCATAATCATGCAGATTAAAATACAAAATTCCACAGGAAGCAGGATATTTAAATATATCTGCAGTGCCACAAGGTCTGTCAATAACAAAAGAACTGAATTACCGAGCAACGAGTGTGCAAACAAAATGAAACGAGTCGTTGTTTGAAAACAATGTTTCTAGAAAAAGTAAAGAGCGTGAAATAGTTTATACAGAGAAAAACTCCAGTTAGCACCTGGATAACCATTATCTTCAGCTGGAGAACACCTTTGCTGTGTGTAAAAAAAAAATGCCTTCAGTGCTTACATTAGTTTCTGAGGAATTTTGAATCATATTTTACAGAGTAAATGGAAGAGAAAAGTTTAGAATAAACCTCATAATGTTAAGAAATATATCTGAAAAGAAATCAAGCATAAATTTAATCTTGTTTTCTTTCATCTTTCTTTTTCTTAAATTTATATTAAATATAATGAGATTATTTAATTGATATTGTGGTGCATAATAATGATATAATATAATAATTGCAATAATAATGAGTGTCTAATATGAAAAAGTACTTTGATATGCAGACTACCTTTCTTGCGCTTGATATTAAAGATCTAATAGAGTAAATCCAGAAAAAGCAGATTTAAAGAGTGCATACAATATTGCCTGTTTTCAGAATTAATTTTTTCTTTGCTTTGTGTAACAATAAATGTGTATCATTATATATTGTATTACATTACATAAACAGATCCTAAACCTGAAACAATATAAGTTATTTCCAAAAAATATTTGTAATTGTTTTTGTAAGCCATATTTATCTTACTTGCAGATCTAAATTCTCTGAAACATTATGTTTCGGATATTTTCCAAGTGCTGACAAATTTAATAGAGCCCTCTGAAAGCAAGTTTGTTTGCATTAATTGGTTAACCACCAACATCTAACTTGTCAACCCAGGATACAATGTTTAACCCAATTTTAAATTACTTCATAAAACAAAATCCCTGTTTTCAACTTTAGTATTTACACAACATGCACAAACTAGTTCTTTCACCTGAAAACCCTTGCATAGTTCACAAGAAATCTATTACCCACAACTGACGACGCAATATCCAAACAGATGTAACACCTATCTTTCTAAAACATTAGTTTGTATTAAGAAAACAGCTTGTGGAGAAGACTAATATTTCATTAGACGGGATGCATTTAGTGCACCAACAAAAAATCAAGGTCAATACTGTGTGCAGTAAAAATCAAGGTCAAATCTGTTGTTTTGGCTCTGTAGATCAAGAACTGAAGTGCTCAGTATTTAAATTCAATATTTAACAGATGGGAGGACATGTTCAACACACAATGACAAGCTGATGTGAAGATTGCAATCCCTTCCGTCTGTTCTGTAACAGTGGGAGTCATTCTCCTTTACACGTATGTGGCAATAATGTTGGAGGCCAGGTCAGTCTCCTCTGACAGAGCTTCAGCAACAAAGGCCAGGAATACAGTGCTGCTGCACGCAGTTCAGCTGAGTCTGTGCCTCAAGTCCTTCCTGTATGGTGTGATAGAGGCCTTGTTAGCAAGGATGACTGTGTCTGTCTTCATTCACCTGCGGTACCTCAACTTTGTTGTTCTTCTCATCCTGTGATGATGTTTAATCCCACTTATATACAGTCTGAGAGACAAGAGCTTCTGCCAAGTATTTAAATATTATTTTTATGCTGCCTAAAAAAGTAAGACCCACATCAAACAGAATATAATAAAGGCCTGTCAGTTAATTTAGCCTTCTGATATATGATCTTAGAAGAGAATTACACCACTTTAGGCAGTCACCCATCTGAAATCAGGTCATTTGAACTATATTTTAAAAGCAGAGTTCCTCTGGTAAGTAAAGCTGATTTTAATAAATGTTGATGTATCTTTTAAATAACTTTTTCCAACAGGAATATTTTAGGCCTTCATGCTGTGCTTATAAAGATTTAACACACATTTTCAGGATAACTGTGAATATTTCTAAGGATTCTGCTGTACCTGTGCTATGTATTTAGACTGATTGCAGAACAACAACTTGACAATGACATCCATATTCAAAATCTGTGCGTCTTTGTAAGGCTCCTCATTCAGTGTTATCCTCATGTTCTTTACATTTTCAGGTAGGGGGCCTATTTCATCATAAGCAAAACATCTTAATTAAACACAGAGCTCGATATTAATAATAAATGAAGTCTTCACTCCCTTTTCCTGTAAATTAAGCACCTGAGAGTTTCAGTACTGACTCCATTCTAAGGTTAAAGAAGTTCAACAATGTTTTGCTCACAGATAAAGAAAAGTTCATTCTAACTTTTTTTTTGGATGACACTCTTGTGGCTGAGTTCAGCCAAGGAAGAAACAGGTACTACAGTGTGTGAGATAGCCTCTTCCTGGCTTTCTGCTTTTTCATGTATGACATTAAAGGCATCCTACCTAAATGATTATTAATTAACATGGACTCATGTCCAGTATCTGACCTCTGGCCCTGTGAGGATGAATATCTTTACAGACTAATCCTTGTCATTTAAACACTTCATTACATAGAAATCCATTGGCTTTATTGGTGGATCATGTGATGGTTAGGCTTCATTTTTTAAAATCTAGGTTGTAAATCTTGCATAACTAAATATATGCTGTAGCTGCAACACCAGAGTTGACTATTTCAGCACTAGAAGCACCTTTACAAGCATCAACATAATAATTAACCCTATGTGCACAAAAAACATTTGCTATGGATTTGTTAAGCACAAAATCAGGGATTTACATGGTTAAACCTCAGTGTCCAACTCCTGCTACAATTCTGGCACATTTTCTTACTCTTAAAGGAATCTATATCTGAGGAATAGCAGAGAAGAGTAGAGTAGAGTAGTTTATTGCCATATGTACATGTACATTGGAATTCTTAATTCCAATAAACGGAATAAGCGCAATAAACTGACACATTAGACAAGATTATGTTAATGTTGTGTTAGACACTTCATTGGATGCAAAACTTTTACCAGACAAAAATAAAACAAACATAAATAACAAGAGGCTTTCACAAGGCCGATCCTGTACAGAACATTCCCCATTCATGCCAGTTCAAATTTAGACTATACCATTCATGAAGAGCTATTCTGAGTACTGAGGGACAGAGCGATTGATATGAAAATGTAATTTTTATTTTTACAGGAATTAAAAAAAAAAAAACAAAGACCAATGGAGACACTTTTGGTTGTCCAGGTCACACCTTAGAATCTTTGGTTTAACAGGGGCAAACAATTCTCAAATTTAACTGGAAGCACATTGCACATAGCACATCCCAAATTGATCCCCTGTGCTTAATTTGTTGGTGACAGATTCCATGTTAATTCACATTTCTTTCAAAGCTTTTCACATTCAAAACTATTAGCAAATTAGAAAACAGGCATTTTGTCCTACATAGTAATTTACACTTCGGATACACTTTGTATCTTGGATTGACATGTTAGATGGTTGTGGTTCCTAATTAATGAAAACAAACTTGCTCTCGAAGGGCTCTAGTGGATTTGTTAGCGATTTGAAAATATCCAAAACATCATTCTTCAGAGAATGTAGATCTGCATATTTGATAAGTATAAGTATAAGTATATAAACACTATTTTCAGAGTCTTTGGAAAAATACCATATATTGTTTGAGGATCAGAGTGCTTAATTAATGTAATGCAATATTCAGTGACACTAATATTATCTGCAGAAAAAAAAACAAAAAAGATAAATCATGCTTAATTTCATTATAGATTTCATAACTGTACACCTGTGAAGTGTCTTCTAATCTTCTCTTCCTCTTACTACAGGTTATAAAATATGATTCAAAACTCCTCTCAATATAACTTAAGCACTGAAAACGTTTTTTTGAATACGAGTGTAACTGTTCAACAGCTGAAGACAGTAATTGTCCAGGTGCTGGTTGGGATTTTTCTCTGCGTGAACTGTTTCATGCTCTTCACTTTTTTCAAAAAAGAGGTTTTTCGGACAACCACACGCTACATTTTGTTCGCACACACCTTACTGAATGACTCGGTTCTTTTGTTATTGACAGACCTTGTGGCACTGCAGATATATTTAAATATCCTGCTTCCTGTGGAATTTTGTATTTTACTCTGCATGATCATGGAAGTTCTCTCCCGCACAACCCGGTTTGTTATCACTGCGATGTGTCTGGAGCGCTATGTGGCCATCTGCCTGCCACTGAGACATGCGGACATTTCCACCCTGAGGACGACACTGGCTGGAATTCTCTTCATCTGGGCTCTTAGTTCCTTGTATGTCATTATTGATCTCTTCATTTTCACAGCTTCAGCACCTCCAAGTTATTATGCAGAAGAGACATTCTGCCGCTATGAAATATTATTACTGACAGAATGGCACACCTATATGAGAGCCATTCTGTCAAATTTGGAATTTGTTGTAATAGGAATTATCGTGGTATTTTGCTACATTAAAATAACAATAGCAGCAAGAGCTGCTTCAGGAGATAATAAAAAATCCTCATCCAAAGCTCAAAAGACTTTGCTTCTGCACACAGTGCAGTTGCTCCTCTGCGTAATTGAGATGTTGTGTCCCTTTTTAGAAATAGTTGTTCAGGAGATTGACTTTCAGATTTTTGTAACTGTAAGATATTTCAATTTTATTGTTTTTATATTGGCTTCCAGATGTGTAAGTCCACTTGTGTATGGTTTACGGGATGAATTCTTTTTTGCCGCACTGAAATATTATGCATGTTTTAGATTAAAGAAAACTGTGTCTCCCCACTTTGTATACACATAGTGACAACTGTAAAACACTGTACCTGTGTTCTAACAAATTATGCAAGGTTGTTCAGTGAGTAAAAGATTCTGTCATCTTTAAAATTGCATTAAGCAAGTTGAAGAATATAATTTTTCTATAATAAACCCAATTGATTAGATATTAGGCTGTGTTATTTAAAAAAGACATGTAAAACTGCATTTGCAAACTAAGTGGCTTTAGTACATTTAACATAAATTACATTTTAGTACATTTAACCATATTACTAAACTATAAATCTATTTTTCTAATTAATAATCTAGTTGTTCTGAATACTGTATCAGGAATGACGAGTGTTCATTGTGCGTAATAGTTACAGAAGCTCACAAAATTATGCATCATTATTTATCATTTAATAAAAGTAATAAAAATCAACTTTACATTGACAAAAAAAACAGTATCTAATTCCACCTCTAATTTGGTGGAATCTGTTGAAATCCAATTATTTAAATTTAGTATAGGGGCAGTTTCTCATTCGAGGACATTAAGATATAGAAAGTGTCCTGTACCAGTGCTACAAAATATGATACACAGTAGAATAGCTCAGTTGCTGTTTAAAGAATCATTTGAGATCAGCTCAAGTTAAGAATCCTTACTTACATCAATGCATCAATAGCTTCCACCCCTTTTCTAACATTATGCACATCAAGATTTGTAGCCCAGCTTTAAATATTGCATAACTTCATGGATCTACTGTATATAATGTATATTTGCACTGACGTGCATTTCTCTTTGGTAGTCAAGCATATGGTTTTCAGCCAGCACAGACAATCCATTCAGAAATATACTTAAAAAAACTGTTGTGTTCATGTTTAGTTTTTTATTTTCTACAGCTGCCTGAGAAGGGAACACTATAGCAGTCCTGGGTCCTCATTATTATTTTTTTCATTCACAGATTGCTGTTGCAATAAGACAAAACAAGAAAGTTTCCATTATTGTTTAATATAAGGAGCATGACCAGGGTTAGGGAAGGGTCATACTTAAGTGACAGCTGGGAAATATGTAAAACACTGAGCACATAATAAGTAACGGCAGAAAAAAATGTAAAATTAGGAAACAAGCACATTGCAGCACTAAAGACCTGTGTTCAACTTCTGGGGTGCTATCTTAATGGAGTATGTATTGCAATGCAGATTTCAGAAAACAGGCCCAGCAGTATGAATTGTTTGTTTTCATTAATTGGAAACAGTTAAGAACTAGCATTTCAACCCAAGATACAAGGTCTAAAACAGTTTTAAATTGGTACATGAAATAACATTTCTGTTTCTTAATTTGTTAGTTACACAAAATTTGCTGTGCAAACTAGTGCTTTTAATTAAAATACTGAAAATCTAGGTGCCCTATTTATATAGTAGAAAAAAAATATAGATGTGGCTGATTTTGTCCTTTTTGTAGTAGCTATTTCACAAGAGACATGACAACAAACTTCAGAGGGGAGTTGTAAAAGGTGCTCCTATAATCACACTGTCAGCCCACCCTAACCAGGTACAAATATGCTGTTGTGAAGAGGTAGAGATTCGTTGCAGACCACATGGCAAATACGATGCAGAGGGAAGACTCCCTGAAAGTGGATTTGCTCCACAAAACAAAAGAAAACAAAAAATCATGCTGACACAACTGGAGACATTTTTATTTTAAACACCCAATCCACGTTTATCTTGATTTTTTCCACTAAATTCATCCCCTCTAATGAGATAATTGTCATCTTTGTTATGTCAATAAGGAGTTTCCTAATAATTAATATTTTTATTTAAAAAGTCTATGGACGTCTTTTGAAAGCACAGGTCTTGATTCTCTCTGGAAATGTTCAAGTTCAAGTTTATTGTCATTATACTCATATACAGTACATGGTATATAGTATAACGAAATGCTATTTAGCTAGCTCTCGGACATAAGTAGTACAAAGAAAAAAAACAATAACAATTATACAATTGTGTAACAAAAGAAAGACAGAGACAACAGGCAGTGTGCAAAAAACAACAAGAGACGATGTGCAAAAACATAAACTGGCAATGTGCAAAAAACAACAACATGCAATGTGCAAAACAACAAAAAGGTAACAGGTTATGTGCAAAAATATGCATCAACAGAATGAAATAAAGGGATAGAAATTATGGGGAGTGAGCTTTTGACATGTATGGTAGAGGTAGATTTTCAATGTGTGTTTGGGTTTTTGGTAAGAAAGAAAGAAGGCACTGTGAGGTTCAGATCATAGGTGAGAGGTGAGGTGAGAGTGAGATAGGCTGGGAGTTTAACAGTTTGATAGTGCGGGGGTAAAAACTGTCGAATGCTCCGGTACCGTTTTCCAGATGGTAGCAGATCATAAAGTCTGTAGCTGGGGTTTGTGGGGTCTTTGATGATGCTTAGAGCTTTCCTCAAGCACCCTCTGTCATAAATGTCCTGGATAGATGGGAGGGTAACCCCAGTGATGGACTGGGCAGTTTTCACCACCCGCTGTAGGGCTTTGCAGTAAGCAGCACTGCAGTTGCCATACCCCACTGTGATGCAGCCTGTCAGTGTGCTTTCTGTAGTGCATCTGTAAAAGTTAGTGAGGATCTGGGGACATATCTTAGCCTTCTTCAACCGTCTTAGGAAGTACAGGCGCTGTTGCGCTTTCTTGATCAGACAGGTGTTGTTGAGAGACCATGTGAGGTCCTCGGTGATATGGTGACAACATTAGTGTTTTGTTTTAAACAGCTTATTAATTTTGTTCTAAGACCAGCTTAAAAACGTGCTCTTCCTTTAGCTTAATACATCTCCCCAGCCTCAGCCTTTGTCATTGCTCTCTTAATTTGCTCAAGAAAATGACATAATATGACAGGTGGCAAATTCGTCATTAAAAAACATGTGACCTCATCCTGGTGAGGTTTCAGCAAGCCTGGGCCTGTCCCAGAGCACGAAATGCCAGTCACAGAACTGGGCTTCTGGGCTTCGGGATGAGAATCCAGTAATGTGCCAGTACATTGTGTCCATTTTCCCTTATTAACACAAGACAGATCATGGCACCTCTGTGTGGGTGATGAGCCTGCACAGACAGGTGGCAGAGGTGCTTTAATCAGCCCTAGTGGCTCTCATCTGGGGGAGCCTTAAGGGACTGGGAACACTGGAAACAGCAGGAGAATGATAACACTGTGTACAGACAATGGCGAGTGTCACTTTACGTTACAAGGAGGGATATGTAATTTGAACAATTAATAAGTTTATTCCATGCTGAAAAGAGAAGAAAGAAAACACAACATTTTGGCCGTGGAGCTTTCTTCAGGTGTGAGTAAGACAGGACAGTAAGCAAAGGTAATGTAGCACAGAAGAACAAAAGCTGGGAGAGAGGAGGAGCGAGGGGCGGGAGCATGGGAGATGGGATATGTAATTTACTGAATATCGAGTGTGGAGATGTTGTGTGTCTTCAGTGTCTTTGGCAACATGTTCAATATTAATATAGAACATTAAAGCAGCTCAGAATGCTGTGTGTATAACTCAGAAATGTAGTAAATCTTTTGATTCATGATTTATTTCAGTTGTCTTAAAGCTTGAACAACAACAAGACCAAAATCAACAAGATTTGGGGACACATGGGGTACAATGGCCAGCAGCCATGTCACCCTGCAACTCACAACTCACTGCAGGTGTGAGCCTGGTCAGTACGTGGATGGTAGACCTCCTGGGAAAGATAAGGTTGCTGCTGGAATAGATGAGTGAAGCCAGTATGGGGCGCTCACCCTGCAGTCTGTGTGGGTCTCTTTGGGCCCTAATGCCCCAGTATATTGACGGGGACACTGTACTGTAAAAAGATGCCATCCTTCGGATGAGACATAAAACCAACTTTCTATGGTCATTAAAAATCCCAGGGTGTTTCTCGAAAAGAGTAGAGGTGCTACCCCGGCATCCTGGCTAAATTTCCCATTGGCCTTTACCAATGATGGCCTCCTAATAATCCCCATCTATGAACTGGCTTCATCACTCTGTTCTCCTCCACACTGATTACTCATGTGTGGTGAGCGTACTGGTGCACTATGGCTGCTGTTGCATCATCCAGGTGGGGCTGCACACCGGTGGTGGTGGAGGGGAGTCCCCATTACATGTAAAAGCGCTTTGAGTGGAGTTTCCAGAAAAGTATTTACTATTATAATTCGGCCCGGTCCCTGGTGCGTCCTCTGTGGGCCTCCCCTGACATCACGACCCTGGCTCAGCCCGGCCTCAGGAGTGGGCCGCCCTGACAGCGTGTGTCCAGTTCAGCCCGCTCTCTGGAGAAGACCGCTCTGAAAGTGGGTCTAATTTGGACCACTTCCAAACTTCCACTTCTGGTGCTGTCCTTGCCAGACCGCCCCGCCAACTGCCTGACCCCAGGACCTGCCCCCGATTCTCCTCCTTCTATCTGTCCCGGCAGAGCAGAGCCCATTCTGTAGCATGTCAGTCAATAACCCTGGACTATGACACCCATTATCTGGAGTCTGTAACTTCTTCTGCTCCACCCCTGTCATCCTGATTTTTGAATATCTCAGAATAGGCTTTTTGAGCTGGAGTGATTGACAGACACCTGCAGGAAGGCAGTGTGGGGATATAAACAGGGCTGAGCTTTCTGTCTTGAGGAATCTGGGAAGTTGTAGCATTGTGTTTGGTGTCAGTGCTTTTCACATGCGGTATTAATATTATTCCTGTCACAATAAACAACAAAAGTTATGCTTTAAGACCAGAAATGTGTTCTCATGTCATTTTTTTTAGACTTATCCCTTTATTAAACATATATTTAAACTGTTCTTTACAAAAACACCGTATTATTATGTATGAATAATAAGTTATTTTGTATTATTATTACTTTTTACCCCCTCCTGAAAAGCCAGCATACTGTACATATGGTACAGATTGCTGACACAATAATCTAAGTGCAGCATGGTGAGTTAAAAGACAGGTGATCCGACAGTATACTTGCTTAATTAATGCTGCTCTTAATTGTGGGAGAAGGAGGTGATAAGAGCAGCTGACACACTGCTGTGTCTCTAGGAACACAGAGGAGGCGAGAGGCCTGTGGTCCTAGACTGGAGATAGTGTTCACACTTCTCAGCAGACTGCAGATAACGGAGATATGAAAGCAGCAGCTATAATTATACACTCTTATGTTCAAATAATTTCCATGAGAATCAATTTTTAGTTATGTTTTACATATGAGTGCCAATGTAAAGTTGATTTTTGTATTACTTTGATTACATGAGAAATATGCAAACGTATTTTTTCTGTAATTATTATGCACAGCGAACTGTTCATGGAACATGGAACTGAATATCATGTTCAGGAGATGGTATTCAGGACAAATATTTTATCCACCTGGAAAAAACTGTAACCATTTGACCTGCATGAGTAATATTGTTAAATGTACCAGATCCACTTAGCTCCTAAGTGAAGTTTTACATGTATTTTTATTTAATTTCTAGATTTTTTAATTCATTGGGGTTGTTCGAAAACCTTCTATTCCACAATCAATATGCAAAATTCAATTTTAAAGATGACAGAATGTTTTACTCACTGAACATAGTGTAACAAATATGCCCCTGCGCATGACAGGGATGTTGACCATTCAGGTTAAGGAAGGTCTTCTTTAGCTCAGCTGGCAATACCCCTGTTGAGCGACAGCAGAGACCCGGGTTCGAGGCCATGTGGTGAGGGACAAACTGTGGTGGGAGCACTGGGGCACAAACCCAAGAACCCGAATTTGCTGCAATGTTATAAAATAGAGACTTTTACAAAGTTTCATATAAGAACTCAGAAACAACGTTTTACACCTTCCATTATGTGTATACAAAGTGAGGAGACACTGTTTTCTTCAGTCTAAGACATGCATAATTTTTAAGAGCATTAAAGAATTCTGCATCCCTTAAACCATAAACAAGAGGGCTGAGACATCTGGAAGCCAATGTAAAAGCAATAAAATTGAAATATCTTACAGTTACAAAAATCTGAAAGTCAATTTCCAAAACCGCCATCTCTACAAACGGACACAATAGTTCAATTAAGCAAAGGAGCAACTGCATGGTGTGCAGGAGCAAAGTCTTTTGAGCTTTGGATGAGGATTTTTTATCATGTCCTGAAGCAGCTCTGGCTGCCGACATTATTTTAATATAACAAAATACCAGGATTATTCCTATTACAACAAATTCCAAATTTGACAGAATGGCTCTCGTATAGCTGTGCCATTCTGTCAGTAATAATATTTCATAGCTGCAGAATGTGTCTTCTATATAATAACTTGGAGGTGCTGTAGCAGTGAAAATGAAGAGATCAATAATGGCGTATATGGAACTAAGAGCCCAGATGAAGAGAATTCCAGCCAGTGTCCTCCTCAGGGTGGAAATGTCCGCGTGTCTCAGTGGCAGGCAGATGGCCACATAGCGCTCCAGACACATCGCAGTGATGGTAAATGGGGTTGTATTGGAGACAATTTCCATAATCATGCAGAGTAAAATACAAAATTCTACAGGAAGCAGGATATTGAAATGTACCTGCAGTACTACAAGGTCTGTCAAAAACAAAAGAACTGAGTCACTGAGTAACGAGTGTGCGAACAAAATGTAGCGTGTGGTTGTCCGAAAAATCTCTGTTTTGAAAAAAGTGAAGAGCATGAAACAGTTCACATAGAGAAAAATTGCAACCAGCACCTGGACCACGACCATCCTCAGCTGGCGAACACCCAAACTGGGAATCAAAAAAATGTCTTCAGTGCTTACATTATTTTGTGTGGCATTTTGAATCATATTTCATAACCTGCAATAAGAAGAAAAGATATGATTAGAAACCACATTAAAGATGTAATGTTAATAAATGTATCTGTAAGTAAACCATGCATGTAGTTTAGTTTGTTTTCTTTATCTTGTTTTTTTCTTCAAATGACATTGATGACAGCCAAAAACATTGTGTCGAATAAGACAGAAAAATATTACTTATCTGCATACTTCTGTTGTTACACTTGTCAGTAAAGATAAAGCACAGAGTAAAGCTCAACATACAAATTTAAAGAGTGTGGAAGTGCCTGTTTCATTCTCTACCTATTTTCTTATTTTCTTGTATAACATGTATCATTTAATATTGAATTACCTTTAAAAAAATCTGATAGTATCCCCAAACAACATACAGTATTTGTAGAAACAGGTCTGAAGTCAGTTTTTATAAGATATGTTTGTCTAATATGCAGATCTGCATTCTCTAAGGAATGATGTTTTGAATATTTCCAAACTGGTGACAAATCATATTGAGCCCAATGAGAGCACGTTAGTTTTCATCCAGTGGGAACTACTAAGAAATAGTCAACCCTAGATACAGTGTCTTAAACTGAATTTTAAATTACTACGTGAGTAGAAATCCTTGTTTGCTGGTTAGACAAAATACACAAACAAGTTCTTTGATAAGAAGTTCATTGCAGAAGATTTTTATTTATCTTCAAATATGTTAACAAAAAATGAATCAAGCATGGGAAATAATGTTTGACTGTGCGTTTAAATGTCATCATGTCCATTGAGAATCTTTTGGGAAAATCCCTGTAGAAAGTAAGGAATTCTAGAGAAATCATTCGTTCTCCTATTCAGTCCTCAGAATAGTCATAAGAATTAAATGGCACAGCCTAAATTCTGGCATGAAGAACATATTCTACAGTGGACCATCCACTTCAATGTCTCTTAAAATAGTTCGAAAATATGTCAACTGTACTTTTGACAGTAACAACAAGATTTGGGGTTGCACGGGGTATAATAAAAAATGCAATTCCATTTCTTAATTTATAAGGATAACTTTCACAACCATGATCTTAATAGAATCCATCCAGTAATTTTGGGATATTATTTTACATACATACAGGTCTGGGAGCTTTTACAATGGTTTCAGTATGTTTTTGCGGGACCCTGGCTGCACTAATATGGTGCAACACCCCTACAGGACCGCCAATGCAATGCCACTCTGACAGCAACCTTGCCACCTAAACCCAGAGAAGCAAATAGCCATCGAGCACGCCATTGCTGAGATACCAGGGAGGCCAGCGGAGCTGCTTCCGAAGAAGGATGCCAGTTGGAGGTTTTGCGTGGATTATCGAAAGCTGAATGCCGTGACCCGGAAACACTCCTGCCTGCTGCCTCGGATCGACGAGTCTTTGGATATGCTCCCTGGAGAACTGGATCTGGAGAAGATAGCGGGCTCAAGCTTCGCCGTCGCAAACGTCACCTGCTCCACTTTGCGCCTTCTCTTTCTTGGGCCACTGTGTGAGTGGGGCAGGGGTAGCCCCCAAAAAAACATGAAGGTGTGCACTGTGCAAGACTGGCCAATGCCTGTCAATGCAAAGCAGTTCAGGACCTTCCTGGGCCTGGCCATTTACTAACTCCAATTTGTGACCCTACACAACACACTGCAGTGGGCGGAGCGGTGGCACTGTGGCTAAGGATCTGCCCCTGTGGCTAGAAGGTTGCCTGTTCAATGGCTGACCCTGCGCTCTAACCCCAAGCTTCTCTCCCTGTCTGTGTGTCTCATGGAGATCAAGCTGGGTTACGTGAAAAGACAAATTCCTAATGCAAGCAAGTGTATTTGGCTCATAAAGTGGTCTTATCTTATCTGTCTTGTCTTACACCAGCATACCTGGGTTGGAACCTCATAGAGCTGGATCAGACACCACTAGCGTGCCTTGTTGAACTCACACTCTGTGGCACAATTTATCATGGACACTGATGCCAGCGACAACAGAATCGGTGCTGCCTTTGCCCAGAACCTGGGAGATAGAGAAAGGGTAATCGTTTACTACAATAGAGCCCTTACCAAAACAGAGCAGAATTAGTACATTACATGACGAGAGCTACTAGCAGTGGTGGATGCTGTAGAGCACTTCACGCATCATGTCAGCGGCCTACCATTCACCGTCCTCGCTGACCATTTGGCACTAAGCTGTTTGATGTCTTTCTAAGAGCCAGAGGGGCATGTGGCCAGATGGATTGAGAAGGTACCAGTACTGTGTGCAGCACCAAGCAGGACAGGAAGACCCCCCCGTGGAAATCGGTTCATGCTAGTCACAATCGACCATTTTACCTTCTGGCCGGAGACCTATTCCTTGCTGAACCCAGAGGCTGAGACAGTGTGTAATGCCCTTATCGACGGGATTTTCAGCTGGATTGGAATCCCCCAGGAGTTGTACTCAGATGAGGAGTGGAACTTTGAGTCACGGGTATTCCAGGCCATGTGCAAGCACCTGGGAATCCTGAAGACTGGGACTATGCCCCTACATCTGCAAGGCACCGGCCTGGAAGAATGATTAACCTGGACCCTGGGGACCTGCCGGCCCACAGTGCAACACTCTACCTCCTGCACCCCAGCACTGCTGATGTTAGGCTGAGAATTCAGCACCCCTGGGAGCCTGAGCACCTGACCTTGACATCACCAATTTCTCAGACTCACTTCCCTTTTTCCCTTCCCATAGAAATCGGGTTCCCCTTTCCCTTTTCCCACATTCTCGCATCAAACCCATAACTGAGCAGTAGGCTCTGTACACCATGCCTCCATTTTGCTACTTTCCCTGCCTTTGCCTGAGTGATTAAAAAGCTCATATATTCTAAAAGTGCAATAAACGAGTGAGCTGCTGTCACAGTCTACTGCCTCTCTTCATACACCACCACCCACACAGAGGGATTTTAAGGGGGACTGCTATAATACACAGCACCTTTTTGTGCTGAGACATAGAGAAACTGACAGTGCCTCTGTGCCTAAAGAACTGATACAGATGGGGAGGCTGGCCTTTGGATATGAACTTACTGGACACCTGTGATCCTGGAGCTCTGCACAAGTGAGCTGATAACTAAACAGCATGTTCAGCTAATCTCCAGAGCTGTCACACATTATTCAGGGTTATACAGAACTTTATATTTAAAAGAATATGTGCTAAGTAAAAGACATTAAAGAGGTTATTACACATTTTCCATACTTTCTCTCAGCTGTGAAGTAGAATATGTAATAAGAAAAAAAATCAAGTCAAGGCCGCGCCGTGAATCTTCCTTTTATGAAGCAGACTTAAATATGTAGTTCCTCACTATTTTTTCATTCATTTTTTGCTGCTACAATAAGATAAATGTGTTACAACCTGCGCCGCGCCCCAGGACAGGGGCAGACGCTGAATGAAGTAACAGACCCAAAAGCTGGAGTGCCACAGTCGAGAGGGCACAAGACAGGCTGCCACAAAGCCAGTCTGAGGCAACACTGTCGGCAGAAATCGGCTGGCAGGGACCAGTAACGTGGGCCATCAGGCTCAGTCGGGATTCCTGGGCCAGGCTCCAGGAGAGAAGGCTGCGCAGGGCAGTGTACAGACTGCTGGAATTTCCTGGGATGCAGACAGGCAGGAGGAAGGACTGGAACACAGGGAAGGAGTGCTGGGAAAGTAGCTGCAGGACAGGGAGAGTCGTCAGGTCCAGAGCTAAGCTGTTTACAGAGCGTAGCGCGGGGCCGAGGGGTCCAGCTCTGAGGCTGGGCAGGATACTCCCAGTCTGAGCTGTCATCCTCAAGGATACCAGTATGAACAGGGCACCTGCTCACTGGGAGGTTATCTCCAGATACAGGAACAGTGTGCTCTGTCAGGGTGGACTGGGGAGATGCTGTATAGACAGGACTGAGGGAGCTGTCTGCTGAGGTCTGTGTCTGCAGCAGGGTCCCTACCTGCGGTCCTCACTCAACCTGGAGAAGCCCTGGAGAGGACATCTGTGGGCAGAGCTGACAGGTGGAGCCCAAGAACTGGAAACCAGAAAAGAAAGGGCTCTGCTGGGACACTGAAGGGTGGATTAACACGTCATACTTCTTCTCAGATCACCGAGAAAAGAGAGCAGAGGGTTTAAATTCCCCAGAGGCCCTGGTACCGTGAGAGTTCTTACTACATCCAGGTGCTCTGCATTAGCTGTCTCCACGGCGATCAGAGCAGAGCGGAGGCCTGACCTCTGGCCACTGCAACTTTGACAAGCCCTGAGGTTGCATTAACTGTTTATTCCCACAGGCTGTCAGATTTCTGACTTCTACCTCTGCCCCTGGCTCACATCGATGTTTTTTCTTTCAGTTGTATGTTATTTGACTCTTTTTGTTGTTGCTGCTGCTGTTCTGTGTTCATGTTTTTGGTGTTTCCTTAACGTCTTAGTACTTGAGCATACATGCAAATAAGCATTTCATTGCACTTGTGCATATGATAATAAACTGAACTGAACTAATGTTAGGGGCAGGAGTAAAGAAACACTAATACAATAATATAATAAAGTGACAGTATGTACGTAAAATACTATGCAGGTATTAATTCATTGCAGAAAGAATTAAGAAAAAACACTCTTCATACGTACACTAAAATTGATGATAGATTTTAAATTTTAATGCAACGATATATTCAGTTCAAAGCTTTTTGAATTTTCATGCTTTTTCATGAGCTGGGTTAGTGTGCCGCACATCTATTTCTTTACTGAAAAATGATCTGAGATTTGAGTCATTTCCTTTTATTTTTAAACATTCTTTACAACAACACTGTAAGATTATGTGGACATCAGGGTTCTCCATTACATGTTACAAGAGAACATGGGTGACCTTTTACCACCTCCTAGGAACCCAACATTAATACTTGTGGTGCAGAGTGCTGACCCAATAAACTATGTGCAGTACAATGAGTTGAGAGACACATGATCAGAGCGTATACGTGCTTAGTTAACGCTGTTCTTAACTGCAGGAGAAAACAGAGGTGATACGGAGCAGCTGACACACTGCTGTGTCTCTAGGAACACAGAGGAGACGAGAGGCCTGTGGGCCAAGAACTGCTACAGTGTTCACTTCTCAGGCTTAATATATAATGTACTGTATATATTTCTTAACAGACTATCCTTACCAGTTGAAAACATTATACACATTATACACTCACAAAGAGCAATGTACTTCAGTGTCAATTTAAACACTTTATGCAAAATATAAATGTGGGCAACCATTGTGGATAGCTATAATGGAGCTGAGCTTTTTGAGATTGTATCATATTTTCTCATAATGCAGTTATGCTACAGGCCATTTCTGCAGTTCTTTTCACATTTTATTGTAATTTAATGAAAACCCTACACTAATTTTAAATCACATGATTTCAGCACTTTTCAGCAGACTGGAGATTTAATTGAAAACAAGAACAACTACAATAATAATAATAATAATAATAATAATAATAATAATACATTTTATTTTGCTCAAATAATTTCCACAATAATCTAATGATATTTATATTATAATAATTTTCAATTTAATCTACTATATATAACAGTATTACAAATGAGTGCCAATGTAATGTTGATTTTTTTACCTTGATTAAATGAGAATTATGCAAACATTTATTTTTTATGTCAATATTACACATAGCAAACTTCTTTTCTTCAGGAGATAGTATTCAGGACAAGTTATTTATCCACTTTGAAAATTTTACCATTTGACCTTCTTTAGTTACTGTATATTGTTTAATGCACCAAATCCACTTACCATAGTTCCTCAGTGCAGTTTTACATGTATTTTTATTTAATTGATATATTATTAATTCATTGGTCTTTTTCTAAAAACTTCTATTCTACAATTAATATCCAAAGGTGCAATTTAAAGGTAAGAGAATGTTTTACTCACTGAAAATATTATGCAATAGAGACTTTTACAAGGTTTCTTAGAAGAATTCAGAAGCAGTGTTTTACATATTGTACTATGTGTTTACAAAGTGAGGAGACACTGTTTTATTTAATCTAAGACATGCATAATATTTAAGAGAATTAAAGAATTCTGCATCCCTTAAACCATAAACAAGAGGGCTGAGACATCTGGAGGCCAATGTAAAAGTAAGGAAATTGAAATATGTTATATGTATAAAAATCTGAATGTCAATTTCCATAACAGCCATCTCTACAAACGGACACAACAGTTCAATTAAACAGAGCAGCAACTGCATGGTGTGCAGAAGCAAAGTCTTTTGAGCTTTGGATGAGGATTTTTTATTATCTCCTGAAGCAGCCCTTGCTACTGACATTATTTTAATATAACAAAATGCTACGATGATTCCTATTACAACAAAATCCAAATTTGACAGAATGGCTCTCATAAAGCTGTGCCATTCTGTCAGTAATAATATTTCATAGCGGCAGAATGTCTTTTCTGCATAATAACTTGGAGGTGCTGTAGCAGTGAAAATAAAGAGATCAATAATGGCATAGACAGAACTAAGAGCCCAGATGAAGAGAATTCCAGCCAGTGTCCTCCTCAGGGTGGAAATGTCCGCATGTCTCAGTGGCAGGCAGATGGCCACATAGCGCTCCAGACACATCGCAGTGATGACAAACCGGGTTGTGCGGGAGACAATTTCCATAGCCAGGCAGAAGAAAATACAAATTTCCACAGGAAGTGGGATATTTAAATTAAACTGAAGTACTACAAGGTCTGTCAAAACCAAAAGAACTGAGTCACTGAGTAACGAGTGTGCGAACAAAATGTAGCGTGTGGTTGTCCGAAAAATCTCCCGTTTGAAAAAAGTGAAGAGCATGAAACAGTTCACAGAGAGAAAAAAACCAACCAGTACCTGGATAATGATCATCCTCAGCTGACGAAGAGCTACGTTGGGAAGCAAAAATATGTCTTCAGTGCTTACGTTATGTTGTGTGGTATTTTGAATCATATTTCATAACCTGCAATAAGAAGAAAAGATAAGATTAGAAAACACAATGAAGATGTAATGTTAATAAATGTACAGTATCTGTAAGGAAACCATGCATGTAGTTTCCTTTATTTAGTTTTTTTCTTCAAATGACTTCAATGAAAGCCAATAACATTGTGTCGAATAAGAGAAAAATATTACTTCGCTGCAGACTTCTTTTGTAACACTTGTCAGTAAAGATGAAGCACAGAGTAAAGATCAAAATCTAATTTTAAAAGTGTGGATGTGCCTATTTCATTCTTTATGTGCCTATTTTATTATTGTCTTGTAAAGCATGTACCATTTAATATTGAATTACCTTAAAAAACACTCTGATAGTATCCTCAAACAACATACAGTATTTGCAGAAACTGGTCTGTAGTCACTGTTTTTATAAAGAGATGTTTGTCTAATATGCAGATCTGCATTCTCTGAGGAATGATGTTTGAATATTTCCAAACTGCTGATAAATCCGGCTGAGACCTTTGAGAGCAAGTTTGATACATCAACTGGGAACCACTAAGAGCTAACCCCAAGATAAAGTGTCTAACCGAATTTGAAATTACTATATGAATGAAAATCTTTTTTTCCTAACTTTCTGGTTAGAAAAGAAACAAAAACTAGTTCTTTGACATGCATAACATTTTTATTTCATTTCAAAGCTGTTAACAAGAAATGAATCAAGCTCTGAGTTTAAATCCATTTAACATGCAGTATATGTTTGATCTTTAAACCCATAAATGTTCCAGGCCTTCAAGGTTGCACATCATCATACCACCATTTAAAATCTTTTTTAAAATATTATTCCTGTAGAAAGCAAAGAACATATTCAACAGAGGACCAGCCACTAGAATATCTCTTAAAATATATGTTTGTTTTATTTCTGCTTGATAAAATTATTGCTTCAAAAACATCTTGCATTACATGTACTGTAACACATTTTCCAAAGACAAAGAGATCTGAAAGAGGTTGAAAATATGTCAGTCATACTTGTACTATGTGTTTACAAAGTGAGGAGGCACTGTTTTATTTAATGTAAGACATGCATAATATTTTAGAGAATTAAAGAATTCTGCATCCCTTAAACCATACACAAGAGGGTTGAAACATCTGGAGGAAAATGTAAAAGTAAAGAAATGTGTCTAATTCAGTAATGTAGTAAATCTTTTGATTTATGAGTTTGAGCTCTTATTTCAGTTGTCATAAAGCTCGAATAACAACAAGGCCAAAATCAACTAGATTTGGGGACACATGAGGTACAATGGCCAGTAGCCATGTCACCCTGCAACTCACAACTCACTGCAGGTGTGAGTCTGGTCAGTACGTGGATGGTAGACCTCCTGGGAAAGATAAGGTTGCTGCTGGAAGAGGTGAGTGGAGCTACTAGGGGGCGCTTACCCTGCAGTCTGTATGGGCCCTAATGCCCTAATGTGAAAAAAAGGTGCCATCCTTCGGATGAGACATAAAACCGACTCTGTATGATCATTAAAAATCCCAGGGTGTTTCTTGAAAAGAATAGGGGTGTTACCCCAGCGTCCTGGCAAAATTTCCCATTAGCCTTTACCAGTCATGGCCTCCTAATAATCCCCATCTATGAACTGGCTTCATCACTCTGTTCTCCTCCACACTGATAACTCATGTGTGGTGAGCGTACTGGTGCACTATGGCTGCCGTTGCATCATCCAGGTGGGGCTGCACACCGGTGGTGGTGGAGGGGAGTCCCCATTACATGTAAAAGCGCTTTGAGTGGAGTTTCCAGAAAAGTATTTACTATTATAATTCAGCCCCATCCGTGGTGCGTCCTCTGTGGGCCTCCCCTGACATCACAACCCTGGCTCAGCCCGGCCTCAGGAGTGGGCCGCCCTGACAGCGCGTGTCCAGTTCAGCCCGCCCTCTGGAGAAGACCACTCTGAAAGCGTGTCTAATTTGGACCACTTCCAAACTTCCACTTCTGGTGCTGTCCTTGCCAGACCGCTCCGCCAACTGCCTGATCCCAGGACCTGCCCCCGATTCTCCTCCTTCTATCTGTCCTGGCAGAGCAGAGTCCATTCTGTAGCGTGTCAGTCAATAACCCTGGACAATGGCACCCATTATCTCGAGTATTTAACTTCTCCTGTTCCACCCCTGTCATCCTGATGGGCGGCGAGGCATAACACTGTCCTATTGGAATGACATAAAAAACAGCATTGATCACTTTCCAGATCTCACTAGTTTTTTTATACCAACTAAATGGCTTAAATAAATTAACATCTCAATGTTATTTTCCTCATTTCAAAAATGCATTCAGCTAATCACAAGAGCTTTGACACATTATTAAATGTTAGGTTGAACTTTATTTTTGGACACATGAGTTTTAAGTAAAAAAAGATGTTATCATTCATTGTCCATATTTTCTCCCAGCTGTGTAGGTGAAGTCAAGGCTGTACATTTAAAGATGTAGTTCCATAATTATTCAAAGGTTGCTGCTGCAATAAGACAGAACAAGAATGTTTCAATAATTGTTTAACATTAGGGGCAGGATTACTGTAAGGAAACACTAATACTTATGTGACAGCATGGATGTAAAATAGTGTGCATCTATTGTATATAGTAATTGTAGAAATAAATCTGTAAAATTAAGAAACAACAATCTGCAGCAATACACTAAAATTGATCAGAGTTCTTAAATTGTAATACAATGATATATTCAATTTAAGGCTTTGTAGAGGTTTCACAGTAAAGAATGTTCTGTGTTTCAGGGCAGACACTCAGTGTTTTTCTGTTGAATCTCTCAGAATGGGCTTTTTGAGCTGGAGTGATTGACAGACACCTGCAGGAAGGCAGTGTGGGGATATAAACAGGGCCGAGTTTCTGTGCTTGAGGAATCTGGGAAATTGTAGCATTGCGTTTGGTGTCAGTGCTTTACACATGCAGTATTAATATTATTAGTCGCAATGAACAACAAAAATTATGCTTATGATCAGAAATGTGTTCTCATATCTCATTTCCTTAAAACAACTGAAATTTGAGTCTTTTCCCTTTATTAAACATATATTTAAACTGTTCTTTACAAAAGTTACATCACCAAAACCATTTTGTGGTTTTGGTGATGTAAAATGATGAAGTGAGATGCTCCTTTTAAGTCAAGTTTCTTAGACAGTTTAAACCTTTGTATAAACATCCTCAGTTGTCTTCAATAAATTATAGGGTTTATACTCCTATCCACATATCCACTCCAGTTTAAAAATCAATCATGAATCCTTTACATTAAAACCACCCAGACATGTCTGACCTGTAACAACAGGTCATTACTCAAAGTATTATAGTTTTGAAACTTCTACAAATCTTTGAATTGAAATTATAAATGTATTACATCCAGGTGGATGCTGCACATTGGTGGTGGTGGTGGAGGTCCCCATTACCTGTAAAGCGCTTTGAGTGGAGTGTCCAGAAAAGCGCTATATGAGTGTAAGCAATTATTATTATTATTATTATTATTATTATTATTATTATTATTATTATTATAAAATCTCTAATCTATTTCAGTTTACTGTTGAAGAGTCATGTTTCTCAGTAAACATACTGAGAACATACTATACTATATCGCCATGCGCACGCAAGGCAGGCTGGGAACGGCGGCTGAGGGGCGGGACTACCCGCCTGTCTAGACAGTAGTGGGACGAGGGCTGTAGACGCCCTCTCCCTCTTGTGACTGTGCGGGTGTGGTCCAGTGCTGTGTTTCCCCTGTTGCTGTGTGTGTAAGCCCCCTCAGCATCTTCAATAAACGTCCTGCCAACCCGCGCCAGAGCCTCCGGACTGTTTCTTTCCGTCAGCGAAGCCCGGGAGCATTACAATACATACTCCGTTAAGATAGCACCCCAGGCGTTGAACACAGTTCTTTAGTGCTGCAAAGCAGGAATACTAACTTTTTTTTCTGCTGTTACTTATTATGTGCACAGTGTTTTACATATTTCCCATCTGTCACTTAAGCATGACCCCATCCCTAACACTGGTCGTGCTCCTAATATTAAACAATAATTGAAAAGTTCTTGTTTTGTCTTATTGCAACAGCAACCTGTGAAGAAAAAAAAGAGGAGAAGGAGGAGAATGAGAAAAAAACTGAACATGAACAGAAGTCTATATGTAGTATAGTTCTGAATGGCTTGTCTGTGCTGGCTGAAAACCATAGGCTTGACTACCAAAGAATATAAATATAAATGATATAGATACATGAAGTTATGCAATATTTAAAGCTGGGCTACAAATCTTGTGCTAATGTTAAAAAGGGGTGGAAGCTAATTGCTTTGATGTAAGTAAGGATGCTTAACTTGAGCTGATCTCAAATGATTCTTTAAAGAGCACCTGAGCTATTCTACTGTTTATCATATTTTGTAGTCCTGCTACAGGACACTACTATATCTTAATATCTTCGAATGAGAAACAGCCTCTATACTAAATTTAAATAATTGTATTTCAACAGATTCCACCAAATTAGAGGTAATAGTGAAATTACAGTACAATAATACAAAAAGTACAAATATTTATTTTGTTCATAATTTCCATGAGGATCTATTTATTGATGTTTTGGATACTGTTTTTTGTCAATGTAATGTTGATTTGTATTACTTTTATTAAATGATAAATAATTTTTTTTAAAATTGCAAATGCAGTTTTACATGTATTTTTTAAATAACACAGCCTAATATTTCAATTGGGTTTATTATGGAAAACCTATATTCTTCAGTTTGCTTAATGAAATTTTAAAGATGATAGAATCTTTTACTCACTGAACAACCTTGCATAATTTGTTAGAATACAGATACAGTGTTTTACAGTTGTTACTATGTGTATACAAAGTGGGGAGACACAGTTTTCTTTAATCTAAAACATGCATAATATTTAAGAGCATTAAAGAATTCTGCATCCCTTAAACCATAAACAAGAGGGCTGAGACATCTGGAAGCCAATGTAAAAGCAATAAAATTGAAATATCTTACAGTTACAAAAATCTGAAAGTCAAACTCCAGAACAACTATTTCTACAAAGGGACACAACATCTCAATTAAGCAGAGGAGCAACTGCACTGTGTGCAGAAGCAAAGTCTTTTGAGCTTTGGATGAGGATTTTTTATTGTCTCCTGAAGCAGCTCTTGCTGCTATTGTTATTTTAATGTAACAAAATACCAGGATTATTCCTATTATAGCAAATTCCAGATGTGCCCGGATGATTCTCATGTACTTGTGCCATTCTGTCAGTAGTAATATTTCATAGCTGCAGAATGTCTTTTGTGCAAAATAACTTGGAGGAGCTGTAGCAGTGAAAATGAAGAGATCAATAATGGCATACAAGGAACTAAGAGCCCAGATGAAGAGAATTCCAGCCAGTGTCCTCCTCAGGGTGGAAATGTCCGCATGTCTCAGTGGCAGGCAGATGGCCACATAGCGCTCCAGACACATCGCAGCGATGACAAACCTGGTTGTGCGGGAGAGAACTTCCATAATCATGCAGAGTAAAATACAAAATTCCACAGAAACTAGGATATTTAAATATATCTGCAGTGCCACAAGGTCTGTCAATAACAAAAGAACTGAGTCATTCAGTAAGGTGTGTGCGAACAAAATGTATCGTGTGGTTGTCCAAAAAACAGCTTTTTTGAAAAAAGTGAAGAGCATGAAACAGTTCACACAGAGAAAAATCGCAACCAGCACCTGGACAATTACCGTCTTCAGTTGTTGAACAGTAACACTGGCAGTCAAAAAAAAGTTTTCAGTGCTTAAATTATATTGAGAGGAGTTTTGAATCATATTTCATAACCTGGAGTAAGATGAAGAGAAAAGATTAGAAGACGCTTCACAGGTTTACAAATCTATAAGGAAATTAAGAACAATTTATCAATTTTGTGGCACTTAATATTGCATTACATTCATTAAGCACTCTTATCCTCAAACAATATATGATATTTTTCCAAAGACGGTTTGAAGATAGTGTTTATATACTTATCAAACATGCAGATCTACATTCTCTGAGGAATGACATTTTGAATATTTTTAAATCGCTAACAAATCCACTAGAGCCCTTCGAGAGCAAGTTTGTTTTCATTAATTAGGAACCACAACCACCTAACATGTCAACCCAAGATACAAAGTCTATCCCAAGTGTAAATTACCATGCAGGACAAAAGGCCTGTTTCCTAATTTGTAATTACAGAAAATTCACAAAATAGTTCTTTGATGTGAAAACCATTGAAAGAAACGTGAATTCATATGGAATCTGTCAGCAACAAATTAAGCACATGGGATCAATTTGGGATGTGCTATGTGCAATGTGCTTCCAGTTTAATTTGAGAATTGTTTGCCCCTGTTAAACCAAAGATTCTAAGGTGTGACCTGGACAACCGAAAGTGTCTCCATAGGCCTTTGGGCTTGTTTTTAAATTCCTGTTAAACAAAATGACATTTTCATATCAATCACTCTGTCCCTCAGTACTCAGAATAGCTCTTCATGAATGGCATAGTCTAAATTTGAACTGGCATGAATGGGGAATGTTCTGTACAGGATCGGCCTTGTGAAAGCCTCTTGTTATTTATGTTTGTTTTATTTTTGTCTGGTAAAAGTTTTGCATCCAATGAAGTGTCTAACACAACATTAACATAATCTTGTCTAATGTGTCAGTTTATTCCGATTATTCCATTTATTGGAATTAAGAATTCCAATGTACATGTACATATGGCAAAAAACTACTCTACTATACTCTTCTCTACTATGTCTCAGATATAGATTCCTTTAAGAGTAAGAAAATGTGCCATAATTGTAGCAGGAGTTGGACACTTAGGTTTAACTATGTAAATGCCAGCAGCCATACACCCTGCAACTCACACTGAAGCTAAGCAGGTGTGAGCCTGGTCAGTACCTGGATGGGAGACCTCCTGGGAAAAACTAAGGTTGCTGCTGGAAGTGGTGTTAGTGGGGCCAGCAGGGGGCACTCACCCTGCGGACTGTGTGGGTCCTAATGCCTCAGTATAGTGATGGGGACACTATACTGTAAACTGACGCCGTCCTTCGGATGAGATATAAAACCGAGATGTAAAAAGACGTAAAACCAAGGTCCTGACTCTCTGTGGTCTTTAAAAATCCCAGGGTGTTTCTCGAAAAGAGTAGGGGTGTAACCCTGGCATCCTGGCCAAATTTCCCATTGGCCCTTACCAATGGGAAATTGGTAAGGGCCTCTGCTCTCCTCCCCACTGATAGCTGATGTGTGGTGAGCGTTCTAGTGCACTATGGCTGCTTTCGCATCATCCAGGTGGATGCTGCACATTGGTGGTGGAAGGGAGTCCCCATTACAGTACCTGTAAAGCGCTTTGAGTGGAGTGTCCAGAAAAGCGCTATATAAGTGTAAGCAATTATTATTATAATTATTATTATTATAAATCCCTGGTTTTGTGCTGAGCAAATCCATAGAAAATGTTTTTTGTGCACATAGGGTTAATTATTATGTTGATGCTTGTAATGGTGCTAGTGCTGAAATAGTCAACTCTGGTGTTACAGCTACAGCCTATATTAAGTTATTTAATATTTACTACCTCGATTTTAAAAAATGAAGCCTACCCATCACATGATCCACCGATAAAGCCAATGGATTTCTATGTAATGAAGTGTTTAAATGACAAGGATTAGTCTGTAAAGATACTCATCCCATCAGGGCCAGAGGTCAGATACTGGACATGAGTCCATGTTAATTAATAATCATTTAGGTAGGATGCCTTTAATGTCATACATGAAAAAGCAGAAAGCCAGGAAGAGGCTATCTCACACACTGTAGTACCTGTTTCTTCCTTGGCTGAACTCAGCCACAAGAGTGTCATCCAAAAAAAAAGTTAGAATGAACTTTTCTTTATCTGTGAGCAAAACATTGTTGAACTTCTTTAACCTTAAAATGGAGTCAGTACTGAAACTCTCAGGTGCTTAATTTATAGGAAAAGGGAGTGAAGACTTCATTTATTATTAATATCGAGCTCTGTGTTTAATTAAGATGTTTTGCTTATGATGAAATAGGCCCCCTACCTGAAAATGTAAAGAACATGAGGATAACACTGAATGAGGAGCCTTACACAGACGCACAGATTTTGAATATGGATGTCATTGTCAAGTTGTTGTTCTGCAATCAGTCTAAATACATAGCACAGGTACAGCAGAATCCTTAGAAATCTTCACAGTTATCCTGAACATCTGTGTTAAATCTTTATAAGCACAGCAGGAAGGCCTAAAATATTCCTGTTGGAAAAAGTTATTTAAAAGATACATCAACATTTGTTAAAATCAGCTTTGCTTACCAGAGGAACTCTGCTTTTAAAATATAGTTCAAATGACCTGATTTCAGATGGGTGACTGCCTCAAGTGGTGTAATTCTCTTCTAAGATCATATATCAGAAGGCTAAATTAACTGACAGGCCTGTATTATATTCTTTTTGATGTGGGTCTTACTTTTTTAGGCAGCATAAAAAATAATATTTAAATAGTTGGCAGAAGCTCTTGTCTCTCAGACTGTATACAGTATAAGTGGGATTAAACATCATCACAGGATGAGAAGAACAACAAAGTTGAGGTACCGCAGGTGAATGAAGACAGACACAGTCATCCTTGCTAACAAGGCCTCTATCACACCGTACAGGAAGGACATGAGGCACAGACTAAGCTGAACTGCGTGCAGCAGCACTGTATTCCTGGCCTTTGTTGCTGAAGCTCTGTCAGAGGAGACTGACCTGGCCTCCAACATTATTGCTGCATATGTGTAAAGGAGAATGACTCCCACTGTTACAAAACAGAAGGAAGGGATTGCAATCTTCACATCAGCTTGTCATTGTGTGTTGAACATGTCCTCCCATCTGTAAAATATTGAATTGAAATACTGAGCACTTCAGTTCTTGATCTACAGAGCCAAAACAACAGATTGCACACATTGCCAGTATTGACCTTGATTTCTTGTTGGTGCACTAAATGCATCCCCTCTAATGAAAACAAGCTGTTTTCTTAATACAAACTAATGTTTTAGGAAGATAGGTGTTACATCTGTTTGGATATTGCGTCATCAGTGGTGGGTGATAGATTCCTTGTGAACTATGCAAGGGTTTTCAGGTGAAAAAACTAGTTTGTGCATGTTGTGTAAATAGTAAAGTTGGAAACAGGGATTTTGTTTTAATGAAGTAATTTAAAATTAGGTTAGACATTGTATCCTGTAAACTTGCTTTCAGTTTACAGCTCTATTAAGCTTGTCAGCACTTGGAAAATACCCAAACATCATTCTTCAAAGAATTTAGATCTGCAAGTAAGATAAATATGGCTTACAAAAGCACTGTCTTCAAACAATTACAAATATTTCAGGTGGGTAGCTGCGTCAGCATGTGTAGGCTGCAAAGGAACAAGTAATAGGTTTATCCCATGCTGAAAAAAAGAAGGGAGAAGACACAACATTTCGTCCGTGGAGCCTTCTTCAGGTGCCACAAATATTTTTTGGAAATACCTTATATTGTTTCAGGATCAGAGTGTTTATGTAATGTAATACAATATATAATGATACACATTTACTGTTACACAAAGCAAAGAAAAAATAAATTCTGAAAACAGGCAATATTGTATGCACTCTTTAAATCTGCTTTTTCTGGATTTACTCTGTATTAGACCTTTACTATCAAGTGCAAGAAAGGTAACCTGCATATCAAAGTACTTTTTCATATTAGACACTAATTATTATTGCAATTGTTATATTATATCATTATTATGCACCACAATATCAATTAAATAATCTCATTATATTTCCTAAAAATTGAAGAAAAAAGACAGATGAAAGAAAACAAGATTAAGTTTATGCTTGATTTCCTTACATTTATATTTATAATAATAATTAATAATTGATTACACTTATATAGCGCTTTTCTGGACACTCCACTCAAAGCGCTTTACAGGTAATGGGGACTCCCCTCCACCACCACCAATGTGCAGCATCCACCTGGATGATGCGACGGCAGCCATAGTGCGCCAGAACGCTCACCACACATCAGCTATCAGTGGGGAGGAGAGCAGAGTAATGTAGCCAATTCATAGAGGGGGATTATTAGGAGGCCATGATTAGTAAGGGCCAATTGGAAATTTGGCCAGGACACCGGGGTACACCCCTTCTCTTTTCGAGAAGAGCCCTGGGATTTTTAATGACCACAGAGAGTCAGGACCTCGGTTTTACGTCTCATCCGAAGGACGACGCCTGTTTACAGTATAGTGTCCCCATCACTATACTGGGGCATTAGGACCCACACGGACCACAGGGTGAGCACCCCCTGCTGGCCCCACTAACACCTCTTCCAGCAGCAACCTTAGTTTTTCCCAGGAGGTCTCCCATCCAGGTACTGACCAGGCTCACACCTGCTTAGCTTCAGTGGGTTGCCAGTTGTGAGTTGCAGGGTGATATGGCTGCTGGCTATTTCTTAACATTATGATGTCTATTCTAAACTTTTCTCTTCCATTTACTCTAGATTGTGAAATATGATTCAAAATTCCTCAGAAAATAATGTAAGCACTGAAGGCATTTTTCTTTATACACAGCAAAGGTGTTCTCCAGCTGAAGACAATGGTTACCCAGGTGCTAACTGGAGTTTTTCTCTAAGTGAACTGTTTCATGCTCTTCACTTTTTCTAGAAACATTTTTTTTGAACAATCACGCACTACATTTTGTTTGCACACTCGTTACTTGGTAATTCAGTTCTTTTGTTATTGACAGACCATGTGGCACTGCAGATACATGTAAATATCCTGCTTCCTGTGGAATTTTGTATTTTACTCTGCATGATTATGGAAATTGTCTCCCGCACAACCCGGTTTGTCATCACTGCGATGTGTCTGGACTTTGTAAAAGTCTCTATTGCATAATATTGTTGCGAATTCTGGTTCTTGGGCTTGTGCCCCACTGCTCCCTCCCCAGTTCATCCCTCACCGCATGGGCTCGAACCCAGGTCTCCAGCATTGCTCAACAGGGGTATTGCCAGCTGAGCATAAGAAGACCTTCCTCAGCCAACATCCCTGTTATGCGCAGGGGCGTATTTGTTACACTATGTTCAGTGAGTAAAACATTCGGTCATCTTTAAAATTGAATTTTGCATATTGATTGTGGAATAGAAGTTTTTCTAACAAACCCAATGAATTAAAAAAAATATATAAATTAAATAAAAATACATGTTAAACTGGTACAATAAATGGATCTGGAACATTTAACAATATTACGTAAGAAGGTCAAATGGTAACATTATTTTCCAGGTGGATAAAATATTTGCCCTGAATACCATCTCCTGAAGGAGAACGGTTCGCTGTGCATAATAATTACAGAAAAAATACATGTACTGTATGTATATTTCTCATTCAATCAAAGTAATAAAGAAATCAGCTTTACGTTGGCACTAATATGGAAACATGAATAAAAATAGATTCTCATGGAAATGATTTGAACATAAGAGTGTATAATTATAGCTACTGCTTTCATATCTCCGTTATCTGCAGTCTGCTGAGAAGTGTGAACACTATCTCCAGTCTTGGCCCACAGGCCTCTCGCCTCCATTGTGTTCCCAGAGACACAGCAGTGTGTCAGCTGCTCTTATCACCTCCTTCTCCCACAATTAAGAGCAGCATTAATTAAGCAAGTATACTGTCGGATCACCTGTCTTTTAACTCACCATGCTGCACTTAGATTATTGTGTCAGCAATCTGTACCATATGTATGCTGGCTTTTCGGTAGGAGGCAAAAAGTAATAATATGTCATGATTATAGTCCCTCCTCCTTAAGGGTGCTCCAGCCCTTTCTCTTCAGACTTAATTCTGTGCACCTGACCCCTTTTCCCAGCCCACCTTAAAAGCCAGGCGCTGACGTTCATCCTGGCTCTGCATCTGGTTTCCGCACCGTGCGAGTCCGGGACCTGGAAGCGCCTGGTCCCGTTAAGGTTTTTGTTCCTGTTCCTGTTCCTGTTCCTGTTCCTGTTCCTGTTCCTGTTCCTGTTCCTGTTCCTGTTCCTGTTCCTTGTTTGGATGGATCACCTGGCTATGGACTTTCCTGTGTTTTTGGATTGTTTGCCTCGGCCACACCTTCCCTGTGCACCAACGCACTTTGGACACGCCCCCCCTGTTTTCAGCCCCGTATCTCTGCATGACTTTTTCCTTGTGTTTCCCCACTTCGGATTGTGTCGTCCGCATAGGGTCCGGAAAGAACTGTTCGTTACATAATACTAATACTACAAAATAACATATTATTCATACATAATACAGTGGTTTTGTAAAGAACAGTTTAATTATATGTTTAATAAAGGGAAAAGACTCAAACTTCAGTTTTTTAAAAGAAATGACATATGAGAACACATTTCTGATCTTAAAGCATAACTTTATTTTTGGATGCATGAGTTTTAAGTTAAAAAAAAAAGAGGTTATCATTCATTGTCCATATTTTCTCCCAGCTGTGTAGGTGAAGTCAAGGCTGTAGATTTAAAGATGCAGTTCCACAATTATTCATAGGTTCAAAGGCTGCTGCTGCAATAAGACAGAACAAGAATGTTTCAATAACTGTTTAACATTAGGGGCAGGATTACTGTAAGGAAACACTAATACTTATGTGAAAGCATGGATGTAAAATAGTGTGCATCTATTGTATATAGTAATTGTAGAAATAAATCTGTAAAATTAAGAAACAATATGTAGCAATACACTAAAATTGATCAGAGTTCTTAAATTGTAATACAATGATATATTCGATTTAAGGCTTTGTAGAGGTTTCACAGTAAAGAATGTTCTGTGTTTCAGGGCAGACACTCAGTGTTTTTCTGTTGAATCTCTCAGAATGGGCTTTTTGGGCTGGAGTGATTGACAGACACCTGCAGGAAGGCAGTGTGGGGATATAAACAGGGCCGAGTTTCTGTGCTTGAGAAATCTGGGAAGTTGTAGCATTGTGTTTGGTGTCAGTGCTTTTCACATGCAGTATTAATATTATTACTGTTGCAATAAACAACAAAAGTTATGCTTTAAGATCAGAAATGTGTTCTCATATGTCATTTCTTTAAAAAAACTGAAATTTTAGACTTTTCCCTTTATTAAACATAATTAATATGCACAGTGAACCGTTCATGGAACTTGGAACTGAATATAATTTTCAGGAGATGGTATTTAGGGCAAATATTTTATCCACCTAGAAAAGAATGTTACCATTTGACCTGCATAAGTGATATTGTTAAATGTACCAGATCCACTTAGCTCCTAAGTGAAGTTTTACATGTATTTTTATTTAATTTATAGATTTTTTAATTCATTGAGGTTGTTCGAAAAACTTCTATTCCACAATCAATATGCAAAATTCAGTTTTAAAGATGACAGAATGTTTTACTCACTGAACATAGTTTAACAAATACGCCCCTGTGCATAACAGGGATGTTTGCCGAGGAAGGTCTTCTTTAGCTCAGCTGGCAATACCCCTGTTGAACAATGCCGGAGACCCGGGTTCGAGCCCATGTGGTGAGGGACATAGTGGGGCACAAGCCCAAGAACCAGAATTCTCTACATTATGCAATAGAGACTTTTACAAAGTTTCATATAAGAACTCAGAAACAACGTTTTACACCTTCCATTATGTGTATACAAAGTGAGGAGACACTGTTTTCTTCAGTCTAAGACATGCATAATATTTAAGAGCATTAAAGTATTCTGCATCCCTTAAACCATAAACAAGAGGGCTGAGACATCTGGAAGCCAATGTAAAAGCAATAAAATTGAAATATCTTACAGTTACAAAAATCTGAAAGTCAATTTCCAAAACAGCCATCTCTACAAACGGACACAATAGTTCAATTAAGCAAAGGAGCAACTGCATGGTGTGCAGGAGCAAAGTCTTTTGAGCTTTGGATGAGGATTTTTTATTATCTCCTGAAGCAGCTCTGGCTGCCGACATTATTTTAATATAACAAAATACCAGGATGATTCCTATTACAGCAAAATCCAAATTTGATAGAATGGCTCTCATGTACTTGTGCCATTCTGTCATTAATAAAATTTCATAGCTGCAGAATGTCTTTTCTGCATAATAACCTGGAGGTGCTGTAGCAGTGAAAATGAAGAGATCAATAATGGCATAGACAGAACTAAGAGCCCAGATGAAGAGAATTCCAGCCAGTGTCCTCCTCAGGGTGGAAATGTCCGCATGTCTCAGTGGCAGGCAGATGGCCACATAGCGCTCCAGACACATCGCAGTGATGAGAAACCGGGTTGTGCGGGAGACAATTTCCATAATCATGCAGAGTAAAATACAAAATTCCACAGGAAGCAGGATATTTAAATATATCTGCAATATCACAAGGTCTGTCAAAAACAAAAGAACTGAGTCACTGAGTAACGAGTGTGCGAACAAAATGTAGCGTGTGGTTGTCCGAAAAATCTCTGTTTTGAAAAAAGTGAAGAGCATGAAACAGTTCACACAGAGAAAAATCGCAACCAGCACCTGGACAACGACCATCCTCAGCTGGCGAACAGCTAAGCTGGGAATAAAAAAAATGTCTTCAGTGCTCACATTATTTTGTGTGGTATTTTCAATCATATTCCATAACCTACAGTAAGAAGAAAAGAGTAGAAAACACATCACAGATGTAATGTAAATAAATGTAAGGAAATCAGACATGCAATATTCCTCATCATGTTTTGTTTCTTCAGATGAAACCAATGACCCATAACAATGTGTCTTTAAAAAACATTTTCTCTGCATACTTCTGTTACTCTTGGAAATAAAAATCAACCATAGAGTAATGACCATAATGTGCCTATTTAATCATTATCTTGTATAGTCTAATATTAAATGTGTATCATTTAAAGGCTGCATTACCTTAAAACACACTGATAGTATCTTCAAACAGCATACACTGTATGGTATTTTCAGAGACTGCTCTGAAGACAGTGTTTTTGTAGTACTTGTTCGTCTAATTTGCACATCAACATTCTCTGAGGAATGCTGTTTTGAATATTGTCAAACCACTGAGAAATCCAATTGAGCCCTTTGAGAGCAAGTTGTTTTTCATTAATTGGGAACCACTAAGAGCTTACATGTCAATCCAAGATACACTGTCTCACCAAATTTTAAATTGCTACAGGATTCGAAATCCTTGTTTCCTAATTTGCTTGTAATACAAAATGCACAAACTAATTCTTTAATGTGAAATCCATTGAAACCTGTCAACAACAAATGAATCAAGCATGGGAAACAACTTTGGGCCGTAAGATCTCTATGTGCTCTGCATTTAATATCAGGATTGTTTGCCCTTTAGTGCCATAACCATTTCAATGTGTGACCTTTGAAATTATACATTTATAATAATAATAATAATAATAATCTTTATTTTATATAGCACTTTTAAATATGGCTTCTCATAGTGCTTTACAGAACGATAACAACAACAATGAAAAAATACAACATATGCATAATGAGAATACACAATGGGAGGACACAGTAGATGGAGGTACTGAATACAGTAGGAGCAGAGGGGTAAAGAACAGAACCAGTTAAGTGAAGGCTCTTCTAAAGAAGGTTTTGAGAAGGTGACTCTCTGATATTCTTGGGGAGAGAGTTCCAGAGTTTTGGGGAATAACAGGAGAAGTCCCTGTCACCCATAGAGTAGATGGGCTTGGGGGACTGTTAGGACACCATAGTTAGAAGAACAAAGGTTTCAAAGTGGGGAGTAGGACTCAGACAGGTACTGAGGTGCCAAGCAATGCAGAGCCTTGTAGGTGGGCATGAGTGTTTTGAAGTCGACATGAAACTTGGCAGGAAGTCAGCGCAAGGACTCCAGGACAGGAGTAATGTGATCACTTGCACTAGACCAGGTCAGGATTCGGGCTGCCGAATTTTGGACATACTGGAGTTTGTTCAATGTGGATTTAGAAACTCCAGCGAGTAGAGCATTACAGTAGTTAATTTGGGAGAAGACAAATGTGTTGATCAGCTTTTTAGCCACAGTTAGCGATAACATAGGACATAGTCTAGCGATATTTTTAAGGTGAAAGAAAGATGTTTTGACAATGTGTTGCATATGTGGGTCAAACAAGCCTGAATCGAATATCACCCCCAAGTTTTTCAATTTAGACTGAAGTTCAAGTACAGTACCTTTCACAGATAAAGTTACAGCCTTGGCTTTACAAAGTTGATGGGGCGGAGGTGGCAATAAGCATGACTTCAGTTTTGTCACAGTTTAGATTAAGGAAATTTTGAGTCATCCATGTTTTGATGTCAGACATGCAATTAGATAGAATAGAGCCAGTCACATCAGTGTCGGGTTTGGTATGGATGTAGATTTGAGTATCATCAGCATAGAAATGATAGTTGAGGTCATGTGATTTTAAAAGCTGAGCAAGCGGAAACATGTAAATGCTGAAATGTAGGGGACCCAGTATTGAGCCCTGAGGAACACCAGACTTAACGAGTCCAATTTCAGACCTAAATTCACCAAGAGAGCCAAAGTGACAGCAATCAGTGAGGCAAGACTTGAACGATTTGAGAGTAGTGTCACAAACTCCAAACACAGTTTCAAAATGAGAATGTAAGATATCGTGGTTAATGTCACGGACGTCCAAAGGGACTAACCGTGGAGTGGCAGGAGAGCAGAAAAAGACCCATATGCGTAGCAGCGAGAGGGGAAAAAGGCCCGGGCTCATTAGTGCAAAGAGTTCAGGCGTGCCGTATAGAAACCTATGCCCTCAGGTAGCGGACGTGGGGCGACCTAGTGGTAGGCAGGTCTCAGGACATCCGAACGTCAATGCTGAGCGAGGGCAGAGTACAAGACCCGGAAATATATAGCCCAAGGGAAAGAGAGGAACCGGAAGGACAGCAGGCAGGAAACTAGGGACAGGACAGAGAAGGAGCGCCCTCTGGCTGCAGAGGGCGTGACAGTTAACAGTGTCAAAAGCAGCTCTGAGATCAAGAAGAAAGAGGATAGAAAGAGAACCAGTCAGATGCTATTAAAAGACTGTTAGTAACTTTGACCAGGACAGTTTCTGTGCTGTGAAGCTGTTGGAAACCAGATTGGAGGGTTTCAAAAAAGGTTGTTTGCAATTAGGGGATTAGTTAACTGAATTGCAACAGCGCCTTCTAGATAATCATGTCTCTTAAAATATTTTTAGAAAATTCCTGTAGAAAATAAAGGTTTATTCTGTCATTCAGAATTATTTACAATAGCCACAGCACAGCCTAAATCCTGGCTTGTAAGACATTCAACTGTGGACCAGCCACTTGAATGTCTCTTAAAAATTTCTGGCTTGATGGACCCCTAAGGAGCACAAGGGTGCAGCTCTAAGTGGTGATCATAGACAGGTAGGTGGCACTCTTCCATCTCGACCACATTTTGAAGCCGATGCTCATTATGGGCTTAGAAGACAACATGCTTCAGATAACCCTGGTCTTTTAATGACAGTTTCCTGCAATTTTTGAAGACAGCTTTCCATTAGCATCCTATTAAGAATCAAAAAAATTTAAAAGCCCTTTATATATCTAAGCCTCACTTATTACACCCATGTACTGTATATGGAATTTAACCCCTCACTGATAAATGTCACCCTCTAGTGGAAGGCCCCTTGTTATTGCAGGCCCTCCAAAGACTTGTCTACCACAGACACTTTTATTTTATATCTGTCTTCCGATGTGTGTATGAACACAATAGAAAAATTCACCATATTTTTTGAGGTATTATGTAATTTTGTATTACTGAACTGTTCTTTACCAGCCAGAACTTCTGAGTGATATCACTTCTTTTTTTCCCGATCACTTGTTCTGTCCTGAGTGGTGCAGTGGTGAGCATTGCTGGGGTCCTGGGTTCATTCTAGACCTGGGGTGCTGTCTGTGTGGAGTTTGCATGTTCTTCTCATGTTCATGTGGTTTTCCTCTGGGTGCTCCGATCACCTCCCACAATCCCAACACATACTGATAGATAACATACTGATTCTTTTTTTTTTATGAATCAGTGGTGGCGGCGGCCATCTTCTACGCTGTGGTGTGCTCGGGCAGCAGCATCATGACAAAAGATGCAAATAGGCTCAATAAACTCATCAAGAAGGCTGGCACTGTGCTGGGGATGAGCCTTGACCCCATGGAGGTGGTGGCTGAGAGGAGAATGCTGACCAAGCTCACAGCCATCATGAACAACACCTCTCATCCGCTTCATGGGACTGTTACTGGGCAGCGGAGCACATTTAGCAATAGACTGCTCCAGCTACGGTGTTCAAGGGAACGTTTCCGCAGGTCTTTCCTCCTGGCGGCTGTCAGGGTGTATAACGCTGCCCTAGGCTAGGACTGTTAGCCCTTCATTTGCTCCTCTATGGACAGCATGTTTACTCCATTGCACTTTTTGGACAATCACTCTGTATAAACCTATGCACATTTTGCACATATTTTATTGTTTTTACAGTGACTATGATCAGCACATTTTGCACACACCTATGTATTTATTTATTTTTATTTATCTTGTTTGTCTTTTGTTTTATAACTATTCTGATGTCTGTTTTGCTTGTCTTGGGCTGGACTGCTGTAACACATCAATTTCCCTACGGGATTAATAAAGTATTATCTATCTATAAAGTAGGGAGCTGTGTCAGCATGCGTAGGCTGCAGAGGCACAGGTACTGTAAAAGTTTAATCAACGTTAAAAAGGAAAGAAAAGTAACAACGTTTCGGCTGTGGAGCCTTTTTCAGGTGTGAAGCCTGAAGAAGGCTCCACAGCTGAAGTCTCGTGTCTCTTTTCTTTTAGTACGTAACCTACTAGTATGTTTTTGGATTGTGGGAGAAAATCGGACCACAATCCAGGAAAACCACGCAAACATGAGGGCATTGTGGAGGACATTTTTTTACAAAGCAAAAAATAATAATTTAAATGGAACTTTTCCTTAACTCTGACTAAAAACATTGTTGAACTTCTTCAACAATAGAAAAAGTGTCAATACTGAAACTCTCAAGTGTTTAATTAATAGCCATGAAAGCTTAGTGAAGACTTCATTTATTATTAATATGGAGTTTAATTAAGATGTTTTGTTGTGGATGAAATAGGTCCCCCTGCTCGAATGTGTGAAGCACTGGGGGATAATACTGGATGAGGAGCCTTATAGAGAGACAGAGAATCATAATATGTTTTTCACTGTGTTGTTGCTGTTTTGCAAGTGGACAGGCTTTAGCATGATGTAATCAAATAGGATTTTCTTAAGATTAGTGATTCAATATGAACTTTGTGGAATATGTTGTGTTGTAGGACAAAAAATCATACAATGTGTTATTTGTTAAGAGCATACATTACAATCTGTTACATAACAACGACCTACAGAGTACAGTTTGGTATCTCTGGGAACTGAGAGAGGAGCGCCAGGACTCCAGTTGGCCCAGGCCAGCTTTAGTGTTCACTTCTCAGACAACAGGACAGAGAAAGGCTGTGTGAGTCCTCTAACTCTGTAAACATCCCACTCCCTCCTCTGCTACTTTCACTAGGAATAAGAACACCCAAGTATTAAACATATTGAAAGGTTTATTGAGCATTTTAGTCATAGTAAATCTGGCACAACCCACTTGGCTGAGGTCAAGGCCACAAGATGAGGAGGCTAGGATTCCTAAGCAGGAGTGACCAACAGGCAGGCTGCAGGGTGAGCACCCCCTGCTGGCCCCACTTACACATCTTCCAGCACAACAGTTTTTCTCAGGAGGTCTCACATCCAGGTACTGACCAGACTCACAACTGCTTAGCTTCAGTAGGTTGCAGGGTGAGATGGCTGCTGGCTAATTGATATGAGTGCCATTACATAGCAGTGATCTAATGTGATTGCAACATAAATTATACTTAACTTTATAGTTTAAAAATAAATACATTCATAAGGATCTCTGGAGGATCTAATTAACTTTTTTAAAACTTTTTTTAAGTTTTCTCATTTGGTTTGTTAACCTGTAGTAATGATCTAATATACAATAAGTGGATCTTTATTTTGAGTTTTGTCTGTAGACCGATTATAAAACATACTGTATGCCACTATTAAGTAGCCCAACCTGATCTATAACATCTGTGAGTCTTATTTAATTATGTGAGCATCAAACCAAAAAACGTTATTGAGAAAAGAGACAAACAGTAATTTTCAACAGTAATTTAACTATTTGTAATGTCATTTGCAGACGGCTCACAGATCAATGTGCATTTTATTTTGAAATTGCCCAAGGTATCAGTCTACAAGCCTCAAATATCTCATCACTGTCGCATGGTTACTTAATATAGTATTTGATGGATTAGAAGACAGGTGGCCAGACTTAGAGTGTTTGATTAAATGTGATCTTAACTGTCTGAGAAGGAGATGGTTGGTCAAGGGCACTCTGTACTGTGAGTAAAGGCGATGATACAGAGCAGCTGACACAATGCTGTGTCTCTGGGGAAAGAGAGAGGCAGAGAGGGGTCTGTGGGCACAGAGCTGCTTTAGTGCTCACTTGTCAGGCAGCTGTACAGAGAAGGGCTGTGAACTATACCGTAAGAAGGAGATCGGGATTACTTTTACCAATATCATTTTAAAAAAGAACTCAAACTGCCACTTTTCCGAAAAAATAATTTTTGTGTAATTATCCAGGTGCCAACAATGTACAAAAATTTTGAAAAGTGAATTTAAATATACATATATCTTATAAAGTGTATATTCATTCATGTATTCAGAATTCAAATTCCTGAATAAGAGCAAACATCATTACACTAAAAATCTAGCAATGATTTATAAAAGTATTATTTTTAAGTCTAAACTGCTTTACAGTCATTTTATTCTTGTAATGTCTAAAGTTAATTGCTTGGAAAAAATAACTTCTGCACATTTTTCATTGTATTCTCTAATATGTAAATAATATGTGCTTGGTCATAGTTGAATAGTATTCCACATGAAATATTTTTGTCTCTAAAGATATTTTAACATAAGACATATGAGAATGGTTTTAACAATTCATTTTAAAACATTTTTGCCCCTCTAAAAAGGATCTTTTTATAAATACTTCTACAAGTTATTACTTGTGTTTATAACAAATGTAATTTCTAATACAAGATGCGCACACACATTATTATTCATGAACGTTTTGTCATTTTTTATTTTAATCCCAGATATCTTGTTACAGTAGGTTTGATGAGTTACCATGTTTTTCCCTGTTTTCATGAATAATTTGGGAGGATATTAACATTGTAGATGTCATTATTGTTACAAGCTGCTATATCACCACTAAGAGTGGAGATTGCTTTTTATTTAATCCACAGACAGCATAATATTTTAACACAAGGAAGAATTTCTCATCCCTTAAACCATAAACAAGTGGACTTAGACATCGAGGAGCTAAAATGAATGCAAGGAAATCAAAATATGACAGGTTTAAGAAGACCTCAATGTGTATCTCCATGACTGCCATCTCTATAAAAGGGCAAACTAATTGCATCAAACAGAGCAAGAGCTGAAAGGTGTGCAGAATGATTGTGTTCTGAGCTCTTTTTGTGGAGCTCTTATTATTTCCTGAGGCTGCTGCAGCTGCAGCCATGATGTTTATGTAGGTAAATACAATTATAATAGCTATTACTAGAAAGTAGAATTGGGACAGCGTGGATCTCAGATAGCTTTGCCACTGCTTGCGCAACATCATCTCATATCTGCATATGTTCTTTTCAGTGTAAAAATGAGGGGGTTCAGACGCAAGGAGGACAATGAGATCGATGCAGGCAGGTACAGAGCTGAGGGCCCAAATGATGAGCATGCTAGTTAGTCGTCTTCTGGTCGTGGAAATGTCCGCGTGTCTCAGAGGCATACAGATGGCCACATAGCGCTCCAAACACATAGCAGTGAGGGTCAGCGGGGTGCAGTAAGTGAGAATTTCCATAATCATGCACAGCACAATACAGGCTCCTGAAGGCACCAAGATATAAAAGTAGGTGAGAAGCAGAGCTAGATCAGTCAGCATCAGCATGAAGGAGTCTGCGAACAGCACATGGGCGAACAAAACATAGCGCGTGTCCCTCTGGAAAGCCTCTTTTCTGAAGAAGGTAAAGATCAGGAGGCAGTTCACGTACAGGAAGATCCCAACCAGTACCTGCACAGCCGCCATCCTCACACTGAGCTCAGTCACTCTGGGTTTCATTTGCATTTCAGCATTGGAACTGATATTGCTTAGTGTAATATTTTGCGTCATGATTTTTAACCTAGAATAAGAAAAAAATAGCATACGTTTATTCCAAAGTATTTAGTTATAATTTGTTGTACTTCAGTTCTCTTGCATGTTTTTACTTTGTAGTTATGAGAATTGCACTTGCAATCATAATATTGAATAATATATAATAATATTCAACTATGAATATTTTTTATTCATAGTTGTTTATTCTGTATTCTTAACCAACGTGTTTATTAGCATTTTACAATAAATGTTTCAGTTTCAAATTTTCAGGTGCTGTGACTGCACCTTCTAATATCATTTTCTAATTGGAAATATTAAATTAAGAAGCCTATGAAGTTGACATCCCAGTATTATAACAATATGGCAAAGGAACAAGTAATAGGTTTATTCCATGCTGAAAAAAAGAAGAAAGAGAACACAACGTTTCGGCCGTGGAGCCTTCTTCAGGTGTCAGAAGGCTCCATGGCCGAAACGTTGTGTTCTCTTTCTTCTTTTTTTCAGCATGGAATAAACCTATTACTTGTTCCTTTGCAGCCTACGCATGCTGACGCAGCTACCCACCTGAACTTATAACAATATTGTAGAACAGACAGAAACTGGAGTTTAAAGCTTTTAAACTATTAATATTTTAGCTAAAATATTAATAAAATAAGAGAGATCTATGTATATGAGAAAGTACAGAGTTTTTCAGTGTAATTAGTATAGCCAGTTTTAATAGCCAAAAATTTTCAATTGTTTTTAAAAAATTTTAAATGTAATACAACCATATGTACAATTCTTAGATGCATTAGCACAACAGCAGAATTAACGATGTCTTAACATTTTGCTCCAGTACAGCAGAAGTAATGAAGAGCCAAAACAACATAACTTTAATTAACCATCAGAAATTAGCATTGTATTCTATATTATTGATTGCTCTTCAAAATTATTAGAGCAGATGTACAAATACAGTATAATAATAAAGTAGTTTATTTTTAAATGCTAATTTAAAATGAACGGTAATTTTACTACAAAATGTATTCCATCTTTAAATAATTTGTAGGAAATTCTACACAACATTATATTTTTACCCTGCATTTCATAGTTTCTATAGTCTTTTGAATTAGACCAAATCTGAGAAATAATCTGGTAGTATCGTAGGAATTCTTACCTTGAATAGACTCACTTCAAATGGCGGAAATGGGCTTCCATACTTCAAAGTGTTTGCTAAAGAACAGATGAACACGGCACTTATATAGATGTAACAGAATTGTAGTACTATTCCACTTGTTATGTTATTTTAATTAATTTAGACTACAACAGTCTCAGGTCAAGGCATTCTCATTCGATAGTCGTTCACAAAGCAGTTCACAAAGTGGGGGAAAAGAAGACCAACATCCTCAACTAGAGGCCTAATTTTAGCATTACACTTTATATCAACGTGAATATTCCCAGTGTGCAGAGATCACAAAGATCAGCTGGGATTAGGTCATGTTTGCACACAAAGTTCTATGATTTTTTTATACACCTCTTGTTAAGAATACTGATATGTAGTTGCCTCCTGTGCGGGCAGAAATAGCAACACCCATAGTTTTCAATGAATATGAGTATTGTCTAGAATCAAATATCGAATGTGCCTGGCTGACTGTTAGCATTTAATACTGAATAGTTGCATGCTTTAAATTTAAGACATCTGATTTTCTTAATTTATATGGAAAATGTCTATAGTGAAGTTGATTTAGTTATTATTGCTGTAATTAATGAGAAATTCTGCCTTTGGACCAGATTATTTCAAAACTTTGACATAAATTAGAAAGTAAAAATATACAGTAATTGTAGGTTAGCGCTGAGAAGAAGTATGTATGTATTCCTATCGTGATATGTGGAGACAAATTATGAGACAGTGTTCTCACTAAGACGATGTTTGCTGAGAAAGAGATGACACTTTCCTAAAATAATTACTTTTTATAAAGCAAAACTAAATGTCACCTTCCTTTGAATCTAAAATATGCCAAATTACGTTTCCATCCTGTGTGGTGTTTTATTTCAGTGTAGTATAGAACAGTAAGCAGAAATAGTCAGTAGAACATCCACACAAAAACAGGAATACAAACATGTACATGTGAGTTAGGGGGTCACAAAGTCTAGTTCTTTGTGGAAATGCATGCTGTTTAAGGTACTAATACTCTAATACTGAATACTATAATCTTATTCTGGACTCGGCAATAGGCTACTTATGGTATTAACCCTCTTGCAAAATTGACCAATGTTGGGACATCTGTGCTCTCTTACAAGTAAACGTTCACAGGTTAAACTATAGTAAAAAGACCTAACTTTCTTCTTATGTTATTATACAAGCAATACTTTTAACAATTCTATTTTACAATTCTATTTGATTTTAGAGAATTAAGAACATTTTTATTGTTTTAAATGACTCAATTTCTGTTCTTTCTTTCTGGTACAGTATTAAAAAGTTTCACTGCTTTTGAAACTCTTCATGACTTTCTGTAGCATTTCCAAATCCATGTTTTTCAAAATGTTGTCCCTTATTTATCAGTTTTTAAGGATTCCTATATATTTATAATAATAAACTTTATTTTATATAGCCCTTTTAAGGGCTTCCTACAGCGCTTTACAGAATGACAACAATAAATAAAAAGAATACACAAGATAAAACACAATTACAATATATAGAGGAGACCGTGGATGGTGGTACTAAGAAAAGCAGAGGGATGAAGAATGGAACCAGTTAAGTAAAGGCTTTTCCAAAGAAGAGGGTTTTGAGTCTGGATTTGAAGGAGTTTAGAGAAGGTGACTCTCTGATGTCCTTGGGGAGAGAGTTCCAGAGCTTGGGGGCATAACAGGAGAAGGCCCTGACACCCATACAATGTAGATGGGCTTGGGGGACAGTTAAGAGACCAGAATTAGAAGAGCGAAGGTTGCGAGGTGGGGAGTAGGGCGATAGTTCAGACAGGTACTGAAGTGTCAAGCAATACAGAGCCTTATAGGTGAACATAAGGATTTTAAAGTCCACACGGAATTTGACAGGAAGCCAGTGCAAGGACTCCAGGATAGGAGTAATGTGATTACTTGCATTAGACCTAGTCAGGATTCTGGCTGCTGAATTGTGGACATACTGCAGTTTGTTCAAAGTAGATTTAGATACCCCAGCGAGTAGAGCATTACAGTAGTCAATTCAAGAGAACACAAACGTTTTGATCAGCTTTTCAGCCACAGTTAGTGGTCATATAGGGCGTAGTCTAGCAATATTTTTGAGGTGAAAAAAAGATGTTTTGACAGTATACTGCATATGTGGGTCATATCACCCCAAGGTTTTTCAATTTAGACTGGAGCTCAAGTACAGAACCATCTACAGATAGGGTTACAGGATTGGCTTTACGAAGTTGATGGGGGGTGCCAATAAACATGACTTGAGTCTTGTCACAGTTAAGATGAAGGAAATTTTGAGTCATCCATGTTTTTATGTTAGAGATGCAATTAGATAGAATAGAGATGGCCACATCAGTGTCAGGATTGGTATGGATGTATATTTTAGTATCATCAGCGTAGAAATGATAGAAATTAATTATTTTATAAGTTAAAGCTTTGAAGTGTAAGGCAAATGTTAAGTTGAATCATCACAAGTATTTCTTAATGTGTCTTGCATTTAATAAAGAAAATTTGATATATTATATATACATCTAATTCATCTGTTTTTTAAAATGTGAAGAGATCAACAGCATAGTTTCAATACTGTAGCTCTCACAGCAGATCACTAGCCCCATCTAGTGGATTTGTAAAGATCTGATTTTAATTTTCTTTTCTTTTGATGTTGTCCTTATTAAAGCAATATACATTTCATGCAATAAGCTATTATGTCTAGTTGGTCTAAATGTATTAAGTCTCTCCCTTCCTACTTAAATTCTTTTTTTTCCCACTGTGTCAGGAGTGGAATGCTTCTGCCTAAGTTTCTCCTTCTGAGGTAAAAGGTAAAATATGGCTCCAAAAAAACTAAATTAGGCTGGACTTTGTAAGCTATCAATTATCTTGTAAGGATAAAGCATAAAAACTATCAGAAAAAAAATGGAATGTGTTAATTTAAAAAAATCACCCCCAAAAAACTCTTATCAGCAAAATGAGACACTCCAGCAATGTAAACAGTCTGGTCTAAAATTGAAATATGCAATACAGTGCCCTTTCAGTGCCTGAAATTACAAAACCCTTTTTGGAGTGATGCCATGGGACACAAAAAAAACTGTGTTCAGCTCAGTAAGCTACAGTTGAAACATACTGTATATTTTAACTATGAATACAGTTTAGTGATATCTTTGAACCAAGAATACTACAAATACTGAAAAATAACTAATTTGGATGTTGTCTGAATCCAAGCATAGATTTCAATGTCTTCATTTTATCTGCAACAAGTCTTTGTTAGTGTTAGACATAAAAGTTGTCCAATATTACTTATTTTAGTGAGGCTATCTCTAGAGATAATTAATTAAGATATTGATAAAGAGAAACTTGCATAACTATATATACTGTATTACAGTTGTGAGTATTAATTAGTATTAGTTATGTATAGACATAGGCATGTTTCCATAGGTACTGTACTTCATGGTAATGTACAAACTTCAAGCTACAATATTCTTATTATAGAAACAATCTTTTTGTTCAGAAAGTGAACATCTACACTTTATTTTTTAGGACATAAAGTTATGTACTTAGTTGTGCTTCACATAAAATACATATGCAGACATCAAGACCTTATTTTCATATTTGTTATTGCATTATTCACATGACTGTTATGAACAAAACTATCAATCTTAACAGTCTAGCTCATTTAAAAACCATGAGGATGGTTATCAGTTTCATTAAATTTGCAAATGTCAGACATCGGCTGCTTATAATCATATACAAAACCCATGTGATAGGAAAATAGGAAATTCTATTTTAAGATTGGGAATAGGAAATAAATAAGAATAAAAAGTAAATAAATTAAACAGTAGATTTACACGGCTAAAAACCTAGATTGCACATATGGGCAATGAGGCTCTTTCACCGTGTCACATTGGGAAGTCTTTCAGGAGTGAGGGGTGTGCTCACATACAATTGGTGACGCTGGAGACAAGCACGATGGCAGCACATTCATTTCATACTGAAAGTGCGCTGGTCAGTAGCTGGATGGGAAGAAGGTTTACCTGTTCTACAGCTGGATGAACTGTACTAACCTCATCCAGTTCAAACCAAGATCCTCCTGTATGGACTCTGCAATAGGCTGCTTTTACAGTAATATTAACTCACCGGAAAATGTGCTAATGTTGCGATATCTGTGCTCTCTTAAAAAAAAATGCATGAAAATAAATAATTAGAATACACTTTTAAAATGTAGTACAAAAGACCAAATCCCTGATTATGTTATCACAAACAGTATAATTTACTAGATCACGCTTTTCTGCTAGATTTAAAATAAGACTTAACACTGAACTGTGGCATGAACAGAAAACAGTCAAAATGATGACCAGAAATGAACAGATCATTAATACAAAGGAAAGAGATTTGAAATTCAGCTTTGCGATATGTAACAAAGTTACACTGTGAAAAACCGAAAAACCAGTATCTAGGGAATTGCCCCGATGTGTGCTTTCAACCTGCGATTCCTGAAACATGCCAATGCAGAAATGTGGTTATGTTGCAAGAATCCATCAGCTGATCACTGTCTACATGTGATGTCAATCATTTCTGATTTGCCGGATGACAGTCGCATGTCTTGTTTCCAAGACAGCAGACAGTACCACCACAATCAAGGATTGGGAAAATCAAACAGATTAAATCTTGCATCATCATGGCATTTGCTTTTCTTAAGCCAGGATACTCATTGCACAACCTGAGGCTGGCTCTTGACCCAGGTCAGTGAGTCCTATAAAGCCCAGAGTTTCTCCCCTTCCGTCTCGCACTGCTGTGAGCCTTCCAGAATCGACAGCCACCAGAATAACTGGGGAAACCATGCAGTCTGCCGACTCCAAGCTCACCAAAAGCTGCCTGCTTGTCGCGCTGAATCGCTACAGCTCTGCCGTCCGTAACATGGAGCACACCGTCATGCTGCCCAGCCTCCTGCGGGACGTCCCAGCCGAGGAGCCCGACGACGACCAGCCTGCTGATGCAGCCTGCAAAGACCTGTACGAGCATTACCTCATGCTGAAGTCCGTCAAGAACACGGTAGAGAGTGGCTTGATGCCTCTCGACGAGCACGCGGGGAAGAGCCAGCCCAGCCTGGGCAGTCCCCCGGAGCACCTCCCAGACACGGACCCCGAGACTCTGTTCCACTACCACCTCACGGGCCTGTTCTCTGTCCTCAGCACCCTCAGCCAGAAGTCTCAGACCCTCACCAGCCGGTACAAGGAAATCATCGGCCTTTCCAACTGAAACTGCCTACAGTAAAATACTAAAGTCGATTCAAAGGAAGAACCGAAAACCTCCACGGTTACTACGCACTAGCAGGCTTTTCCTGCCTCGATCATGTAGTAGGCAATTGTTTACCAACCTGAGCCTTTGTAAAGCACCAGATTTTGTCAAGCAGAATAAAGGTGTTTTTAAAAGATCTTTTTTCATGTGCTGGTGTGTTTTTGAAACTCATTTTGTGATGTTTGTATAGCAGATTGCATAATCTCATATACCGTTCAGATTCCATTCTTTTTTCTAAAAGCAAATATAAGAGTTTGAAAAGTGTAGTTGGCTCGTTCTGCAAATATGGATGCTATGTATATTCACATTGGAAAAAGGTGAGATTGCTTATGTCATTAAAGTAGCATATGTGGTATCAGATCCTAATAAATATTATGGGCACCACTTCACATAACTCCTGTATATAGACAAAAAAAACTTGCAAAATGACTAAGTGCAACTTTCACCAGATGAAATGTATTTTATATGATAAAAACTTCAGTATTTAAGAAGTATTTTTATTATTGCATTCAATTCCATTTGCATGCATGAGATAACTAAACAACTCCAATACTATACCACATGTCAATTATTATTTGTATTATTTGTAGCACCAGCTGTTACAATGATTTGGAAATCCACTCTGTAGCTCTTTGAATTCCAAACGAATAACCTATACTGACAGCAAAAAATATATAATTCTCTGCGAACGTAGATATTAAAAACGAATAATCTCTGAAGCTTTTACCCATAAAACTGTTTGCATACTAAAAAAAAAACGAACACGCAATTGACAAATAAATGTTTAATTTATCACTTCTTCAAAGGATTTATACAGATAAGGCCAGCCATTTAACATCTGCGATCCCAGCACGTGTGCTTCAACCCATCTTTCAAATACATCACGTTCACGGTTTACTCCTGACAGGAAGTTATCAGCAGGGATCTAGCGGATAGGGTGGAAGTCCTCCAGAATTTCAGCAAAAGTCTTTTTCTCTGAAAAGAAAAAGCACATTAAAGAGCCCGTCAATACATTTTAAATTATGTTTACAGCTACTGGCCTGTAAATCTGTACTCTCCCTTTAATTACGTTGTGGCCTTTTCATGCTTAACATTAGCTACCTGTCAGTAGTTTGATGTTTATTCCAGGAAGCTGCTTTCACTTGAGCTTTTCATTTAAATAGCCTGGAGGAACTTGTTTATGTACTGACATAACCCGGGCATTATATCCTTAAATTAACTATAAATCTATAAGGAGAGGTGACTGTGGCTGAAAGGTTGTTGGTTTGTATCCCTCGGCCGGCAGAGGAATCCAACTCCATCTGACCCCTGAGCAAGGCCCTTAACTCCAGCTGCTCCAGGGGCGCCATATAAATGGGTGACTCTGCGCTGTGACCCCCAGCTTCTCTCCCTGTCTGTGTGTCTCATGGAGAGCAAGCTGGGGTATGCGAAAAGACAAATTCCTAATACAACAAAGTGATCTTATCTTATACATTAAGAACTGAATATCGAAGCTGACTGTGAATAGAAAATTGAATTATATCTTAATGACTAAAACTATTATGGAAATAAAGAGAAAATAATTTATAAACATTTGTAAAGGAAAGGTTACTACAGGGAAAGATCATTAAGATATTATTCTCAACTCATGTAGCAAATGATTCAAATACCTTTTGGCTGAAATTCTTCAGGGTGTAATCTGATGTATTCTGCCATGTCCCTGTCCAGTTTAGCGTTTGTATAATTGTCCAATTTGGTTAGATGATACCCGACAACCCACCCAATGCTTGTTAAAAGAATCTGTCGGTGAACACCTGCAAAATAAAAAAGTGTGATTTCACACAGACCTTATAATTGAATAGATTCACATACAAACAGAAAACATTCATGCACACTCCAAAACCGAACAGGGTGACTTTCCAAATCATGCAATTCTTAAAACTTAAGCTTCATATTTTATTACACATACATTTCAGCGTTCGAAAACAAAACATCAAGGTATTAACGTAACGTAAAGTTAACATCAGTAATTTAATAGGAACGACCCTCTGCTCGTTCTTATCCTTCTGTAGAGAAGGAATAACGTTTACAAAGCTCTCATTTATACAGTAGGTTTTAAGAAATACAACTCACCAGCTTTGATGGGTGGCCTGCGGTTCAAAGCATTATGAAGTAACGCTGTGCACCAGCCAATAAATCCGAGCCAGACCGAGTTTCTGTTCACGATACCCGGCGGAGGCAGACATTTCGCTTCGTCCGGCAGTGTTAGCCCCATGTTCACCGTCAAAACAGAGAACAAAAAATATTCTCCGTCTAATTCTCACGGAGAGAAAAAAAAAATATATATATATTTTTTCTCTACACAGCCGCTACACAATTCCTTTCAAATCACCTCCGAGAACATAAAACCAAGGGCAACACACGGAACGGAAATACTATTTCCCCTCGGAAACATTTCCTGTTCAACATATGTTCCGCGTATTATTTTAGATATTAGTTTTAAATCCAATCCATTTAATATGTTTTCTTTAATACCACTTGTAGTTTTTTAAAAACATTACTTTGCGTCACTTTCTGTCTGGTAATGGACACTCTAGATGGACAGTAAGTTTGTTCAGGAAAGGCAGCATATATGATCTGAGTACAAGTATCTAATTTAGCTGGAGTTGGAACTTCATAAAGAAGAAAAAAAGTACTGCTTTTAAATGTTTCATTTAAGAAGGATATACTGTTACAAGGTACATGAATTTCACATTGGAAGTAAAAAGAATATTGATCAACCTGAACCTGTTTTCTTTATGCCTGTCACTGTATCTATCACACTATACCCAACAAGATCCAGTTCTGTATTTGTTATTATTTTGGTGACCATTTCAGAGACGATCTTTAATTTCCACTCAGTAACCTTTGATTATGAGGTGAGACCTGATGTAAATAAAACAAAATCAACATAGAAAACCAAACATTTTATTTTGGCATTACAGAGCATGTATACAGACAAAACACACCATCCCTGAACATACTCCTCATTTTTACCAGCTTTGTGAACTGTCATTCTTTAAATTTTGAAACAAATGATCTTTTTGGTCCCCAGTTGTACAAGACACCCATAACTGTCTCTGCTCTTAAAATCGGCATTACGCTGACTTGACTTCATTTGGTAAACGAAGTTCAGATGTGACCTGACAGTCTTGATTAGATCCCTAAGCAACATCTCCATCCTTCACTGATGTTTACTCTTGTCCATCTCTGGCCTGGTGAGCAGTGAGATGTAGAGCCTAATGAAGGAGTAAGTAACTCCCAGTGCACAGTACACAGAAGTCAACAGCAAAGGAATGAAGGGGAGGCTCTGCTTCCACACAGTCATGGGGTAGACAAGCTCACAGAATATCTCCAGGGGCACCAGGCCAGCGAGGTAGGCGGCTTCAATAGAGTTGAGCAAGCAGCCTTCTCTTCTGGGGAGACATAAGGAAAAAAACATATTTTCCATAAAGTGTGACAGTTAATCAGAAAACCCAGGACTGTTTCTGAATTTTGGTTTATGTTGTCTGTAATGCATGTCTCAATACCCATGGAGCATAACTGGCCTAAATCATTGAAAATGTTCCACATTTTCTAGCTATTTGTCCAGGTCTCTAGGGATGAACAGGTCCTTAACAACACCCTCTCTCAATACCTCCATCTCTGCCCTTCTCAATGCAAATCTCAATATTTTGAAGAATAAAATGGCAAAGGAAGACACACATCCTAATGGAGGCAGTAGAAGACCAGCAGTCTCTTACCTGAAAAGCACCTTCAGAGATGTCAAACTGTAAAGTGTGAACATCACCATGAGAAGGATTTTGATGGGTAATTCTGCAAAACAGGAACGCAACAGTCATCACTACTGGAATGCTGAAAATGAGATTTCAATGTACATTATTGGGGATTGTAATAATAAACCAAGTTTAATCCAAAATAAAAAAGTCAAATTCAGTGGTATTTGTGTGAATGTATTGGCAGGAGTAAGAATATGACACAGAGCGCGAGTTATACCTGGAGCAGTGAACAGAAGTGGAAAAAGAGAGAAATGGCCTGTGGTTGATAGGATCACAAATATTCCAGCATCTCTTCTGCTTTCCACAGCTAAGAAACTGCAATGAAATAAGCAGATACATGTTGGCGTGTCTAAATAATGAGGAGGGCACACAGCTTCCATAATTATTCGCCAGATTACCTTAATGGAAGAATGGCCATGAGAATAGCCTTTTCATGAACATGCCACCCAAACATGAAAGATCCCAATGCAGAAATGATCAGGCATCGCAGGAAGCCTCTGGGTCCTTGAGGGTTACGCCAAATACAGAAGACCGCAGGCTTGAAGGAGAGAAGAGTAAAGGTCAACGTTTGACAAATTCCTGCTGATGTGAGCAATCCAGGTACGACAACTCAGCCCTGGACAGGTTTCAAATATCTCCGTTTTGCATTCCAGGTCTTCTGCTCTCATTGTTGACACTCTATCCACACACGAATGTGCGAGCTACCTGCTTTGTGTTGTTTCAGAAAGGGGGGAAAAAAAGCCCTGAGAGAAGAGGGGTAACTCACAAGGATGGACGACAGAGTGCACACCAAGGTCACTAAAGGGGTCACAGCTGGAAGGACAGTGTGCTGGAATTCCTGGACCAGCCCCCCTGTCATTGAAGCCTTAGGAAGTCTGTCTACGTCTAGCAGCTTCAATCTCACACCTGAAAGCAAAAAACCTTGTTAGATAGCGAGCGACCATTTCCCACTTCTTTTGTCTTAGACACCATTACAGTTTCTTCCTTTCCTGGCCACACAACCATGTCTTATTATAATATTCATTTCTTTTTTAAAAATTTTATTCCATGGCCACCTGCAAAAGAATCACCCAAAGCCACAGTGAAAGTTGAACATCACCCTGGAATCTCAAGTGATGTTTCTGAAGGTCATTTATTTCAAATCAAACTGGGACATAAGCAGCTATAAAAATTATAATTCTCTCTCAAACACATTTCTGAAAAAACAAAACAAAACATTAAACCATCCTTTTACAGTACACATTTAAATGAATCCATCTGCTTAGAACTCTCCAATGCATATCTTTCTGTAACAATGCAGTTCAGTGAAATAATGCCGTACCGAGGACTGAGAGAGTTTTGTCCAGCACATTGTACAATGCCCAGAAGTTGGGTGCCCAGTAGGCATGGCACAGTCCTCTCTTGAAGGGAAAGAGCCGAGAAAGCACTTGAGGCAGCTGACCCTTAAAAGAAAAGACAACCTGCTGTTATCAAACCTGACAACAAAAAATAAAATTCCACTATCTTCAACGTGTCAAATTATATCATGTCAACATATTTAGCAGAGTTAGAAATGACATGATCTATAATCTAGCAACATAAGTGAAATAATCCAGCTATAAAAAAGGGTTGTACCACTAATATATGTCTACCACCAATGGTATAAGTAACCAATTACAGGACTTTCAAAGCTGTATCTGCAGCTATAGTATACTCTGTACGCAGTAGAGAGTTACTCTCCATTCTTCCTAAGGTTAAAGGATCTGTACCCCGTCAGTATAGTTTGGATGTAAAACAGTGTGAACACCAGATACTACTGGAAGATGCATTTAGCAAATGTGTTACACATCAGTATCCACGGAAAGGAAATGAAGTGGATGAAAAAACTTAAAGAAATATGGTAAGAGATTGATGAAACACATAAATCAAAATTTTGACTTTCTTTCTTGGATGATAAAAGAACATTTTAAAATAAGCTCTCAATAATACAGGGTCACAGTAACATAGCAAAAGTATTTCTTAAACAAAATATACACTAAGGAAACCAATTTAACAAGCAATGACTAATTTAACTAGCAGCTACACATCTGCTCTAAAAAGAACCTGATCAAGGAGAGTTTTGAACCTCCGAAAATGAAAGGGGGATTATATGTCCAACTTAACTTTAAGAGCGGAAAGAAATTTTTAAAATGTACCTGGAAAAGACAACTGGAATCAACTAGCCTGTTATTAATAACAAGCTAAACCAAAAAAACAACAACAATATATAAAGCACCCTTAGACCCAAAGAAGTCTGTACTTTTTTTGCACAAATGTCTCCACCTAGTGTTTAACAACAACAAAAGCACTACAGTAATGAGTCTAAAAAATTGGAGAAATCACTACATTAATTTTTATAGGCAGTGAACTTATTTTTAGGTATTTTCATGAGAAATCTTTTGAGAGCTAAACCATTCAGAGTTCAAGTAATACTTCTTAAGAAAATATGGAAAATAATCAGTAATCAAAAGAAATCCAAATTAATGCTATATATCTCCGTTTTAGACATGATATTTCAAACATTGACACTGATAAATTAAATGTGATTTTCTACAAGTATTAGACACATACACTTAGATTCAAAGCTACTACTACTACGACGACGACGACGACGACGACGACGACTACTACTACTACTACTACTACTACTACTACTACTACTACTACTACTACTAATAATAATAATAATAATAATAATAATAATAATAATAATTACCATAGCAATGAATGGACCGAATGATAGAGCGAACACTGAGCACACAATTGTTCCCAAAACAGCTAATCGGGCAAAACTTAGGCTTCTCCATTTCACTGATCCATCTATAAAGAGAAATTAAGAACAAAATAAATATGCAATATACAAGAAAATCAGCTATTAGTGGGGAGGAGAGCAGAGTAACGAAGCCAATTTATAGATGGGGATTATTAGGAGGCCATGATTGATAAGGGCAAATGGGAAATTTGAACAGGGTGCCGGGGTTACACCCCTACTCTTTTCGAGAAACGCCCTGGGATTTTTAATGACCACAGAGAGTCAGGACCTCGGTTTTACATCTCATCCGAAGGACGGTGTCTGTTTACAGTATAGTGTCCCCATCACTATACTGGGGCATTAGGACCCACATAGACCGCAGGGTGAGCGCCCCCTGCTGGCCCCACTAACACCTCTTCCAGCAGCAACCTTAGTTTTTCCCAGGTCTCACATCCAGGTACTGACCAGGCTCACACCTGCTGAGCTTCAGTGGGGCTGCCAGTTGTGAGTTGCAGAGTGATATGGCTGCTGGCCATATGTTAACACAACATATGTTATGTTCCTAATGATTCTGAAATGATGCTAATGAGCTTATTTTTAAAGATTCATACAAAAGACTTACCTGGATTGTTTTGTGTGAAGCAGAACGAACGCAATAAGTAGATTCCATATGCAGGCGCAATGTACAGGTAAATGTGCTTGAAGTTCAAAAGCAAAGCAAACAGCAGAGCTCCCTCCAGGTGTCTATTCTGTTAGAAACACAACAATGAAAACAAAAAGGTCTGCCCTTCTTTTATTGCATTTCACTTGGGAAGGTATTTCACTGTCACAGACACTAAACGATTTAACATACATTTAGATTAATCTGAAGTTTGGGCCTGATGCTGCCAGCACACATCCAAAGACTGTGAGCACTGTCACAAAAAGCAGGGCTTAATTCATTAACAATATTTCTAGTTGTATTAACACAAAAGGCATCTTGGAAGAGAACCATACAATGGGTTTTTTTTTCACATACCTGAAAGTGTCTGGCAACTGAAAGAAGCAGCAAACCGAACAAGAACCCATTATACTGGAAATGAATATCTGGCAGTAAGTTAGAGATTTAACAATAAGCACTTATTTGAAAACATATTTGCTTTCAAAATACTAAACTAGTAGAAAAGTTATAATTTACCCTGATGTAATTCTTACTTAAATGATAATCCTTTAGGTCACATCCAAAGTTCAAATGATTGACACCTAAATTATCTTATCAATGGAAACTTGTAATAAATTCGCACACAGAAAAATTGTATCACTGTGTGTTCTGAAAATCTTTTGAGGTATGTTAATAAATGAATCGTGGTTAATTGGTCATGGTTAATTGTGCAAGCTCATTTAGAACAAATTGTACTATTTGGTCTCCAAGGTACAAAAAAAGATTTTGCAGCTCTGGGTTACCTTTAGAGTAGACTGACCAAATACATTCCCATGCTTAAAATTTTATATTGACAGGCTAAAAGAACTGAACTTTTTTAGTCTTGAACAGAGAAGGCTATGAGGGGACCTGATTCAAGTATTGAAAATTCTCAAAGTCACTGACAAAAGCAATCCAAACACAAAACCAGAGGACACAGGTGGAATTTACAGGAAATTACATTAAAAACTGAGAGACAACGTTTTGCACAAATACACACATGCTGAAGCTGTTATCCTGGCTTCTTTCAGGAAATCCTTGGACACATTAGCTACTAGAACACAAACCCATCTGCAGTACTGATGATGAACCTTCCTTGCAGCAGGCTGTTCTAGAACTGAAGGATACGATCAACAACAATGAGGCCGAAATTCCACAGCAGTAGCACTGCCAGGACAAATCCTGGTTTCAACCACAGATCTCTGGGCCCTTTGATCCCTCTCACACACTGGCACCACCTGTGGAAGGAAAGAAAGCAACTCCAGTAAACTGCCAAAAAGGCACAATTCTTCTGTTTCAAACCATACGATCAACTCAATTTAATTTTCCACTGACCTCTAACGGTTATTCTCCTAGCAATTTGATTAAACAGCTACTCTACAGCTCCATGGACGAGTCACAGCATGTGATGGTTATCTTGTACTCATAACAACTATGGTAAAACACAGTCACCCAGGCCTATTCACGTTTATTATATTCTGTAGGCCAACGAACACTCTGATCTAAGCTCTACACCAAGAAAATACATTCAAAACATATTTTAAAAGTGAAAAAGTAAAGATACTTACTCCTTCACTGCATAAATGAAGACAATGTCAGTAAAGATGACAGACAGGCGTTGAAAAATAATGGTGGCAGAACTGGCATAATTCAAATTCTGGACAACCAGCATTTCTTTATCGAAAAACTTTGCAATGTGGGAAAGGCCAAATTCAAACCAAGCAAACAACGGAGGATAATCTAAAGTCCATTCCGAAGTGTCCTTGAAGAAGAAAAATAAAACAGGAGCAAAGGGTTATCTGGTCAACTTTTTTTACTGTCTTTTAATTCCAGGTTTTGTATGTAAAAGTAAATGTGTATTTTTATAATTGCAATGCATTGTCATAAATGAATTCACAGATGTTTCCACATAAAGTTAAAAATGCCGTCTATATTTAAGACTGAGGTACACATCAGCGGATGAAATCGTGCAAAGTATTTTGGGGATGGTTTGGAATTCAAAGGCAGAATTATATAAAGGCGGGCGATTCTGTTTTCCTTATTGTCCACTGATTAAAGCGCTAATCCCTTCTGAACCTGCGCACGGACTATGGGTGATACATTTCTGAACAATAACAACCAGATCAGTTCAGGAAAAATACTTACTTCATAGTACCATAAGGACAGAGGTAAACTGTGTGTAATAGCAAGCCAGTTTCTGTGAACTTCAAAATCTGTAGAATGGCTGTAAAAATAAACAAATCGGTAAATGCTCCTACAACACACTGGAAACGAAAATGAATGCGATAAGGTTTTTAAAAGCAATTTATTAAGTTTTACATGTAAATCTTCTGTTGTCATTCTCGTTGATTCGCTTTCAAACAAAACCTTCATCATCAAAATCTAAATACAACTTTCGAACCGAATCTACACGTTATTTGTACAGAAGGTTTTAAATATTCCAAATACACGAGCGCTTATGTCTGCTTGGATCGTGTGCTGGATTTTGACATGGTCAAGAATGAATGAAGACCACGAATGAGCTGCATCTTGAGGTATCAAAAACATAATCTATCGAAACGGCATGACCAGTAATTGTCGTTTCGAAAACTCGACATTCCCGGGTAAGATGGAAAACGCAGCTGACGTAAACCGGTGGAACTTACTAAGTATTAATAAGCAGACCCTTCAAAAGAGAAATCCCCGCTGCTAAAGTCAGAAACCAGCTCCAGCCCTCAGCCACGGGCGCCGCCATGACAGTTCCTGAAACAAACTTTGTGTGCAACGGCAAAGAAAACCCGGACGGAGTGATGGCGCCGTCGAAGAACTGCGCACCCCCATCTCTGAACCCTCCGTGCTTTCGCAAGTCCAGAGTGGTTTGTTATTCTGGATATTTAATTAAATAACTGCTAAAACGATTTCGGCTTATGGAAATAGTCCAGCCCCCACCAATACGTGTCCGTACACGCATTATTTATTATATAGTACCACTCTCAATGCCCAAAAATCTTTAAATCTATAATAACATAAACTATGTACATCACGACTAACTCATTACCATTTATTACGCTAAATATTAGCGTTCAATTCTGTTTTTATACCAGTATTTTCAGTCTCCGAAGAGACTGTCAAAAATTGCCGGCACTAGCTATATTTCAAGCCAGTACAAGCGGGGTATTGGGTAAAGTTTTCAACTAGCAATAATCGCGCCTCGGATAAACCTCATAGGCTACGATACTGCCACTGCGCAAAGCTAACCTACCGTTCCCCCAGTCTACCCACCCCATAGCAAACACAATGCGCACGCCTTACGGTGTTATAATGGTTCACAAACTTTAAACTTTATTTAATATCACGAGTATTAAAACACACATAACACTAATATAAAACACCTGTCTTTCATTGTTATGAATCAAAAAAACATGCTAAAACGAAACAATATTAATTAAATCTTGTAAGTCTTGCAGAGCATCATGGGACGTAAAATGCAAATTAACCTACCTCCTCTGACTTCACCACGCAGAGACGTGAACATATAGCAAGGGAGTAGGTGGAGCTAGGAATCTACATATTAGTCGCTACCTCCTAATGAGCGGCTTTTTACACCACTGCTCTGCAATTAACCGGATCAAGTTAATTAGATGATAAATTTGTGAATGCTTGATTTTGAAAAGTGTCAGAATTTTATGGGCCCTTCTGAGCAACATCAAACATACACATGCTTCTAAGCACAAGCACAAACTGCTCGTTACTAACTGCAGATCAAAAGTTGGTAGTTATGTGTTTCAATTACATACTGTAGGACTACAAAATTAGGTAGATTTAAACTAGCAACTATCCACAATTTTTCTGTCATGTAATATGCTGTCTTCTTCTGTGTGACCAGGGAACCATGAACCAGAGGGGACAACTGGAAACAACCAACCCCATACAAATGGCAGAGACTGAATAGGGCATTGTTTTTGCTGTGTGTAAAACAATTGTCTTAGTAGTACACAGTATGTCTGGAATTCTTGTCGTGTATCCAGGCACAACAAAGGTTTCAGGTCTTATTGCCAATGTGTGAAATGATGCATTCACGAAACCATCCTATTTTCTCTTACAATACAAGCAGTTTTTAGGCACCATTAAATAAATGAGGAGTAAAAATGTATTATCTTCAATTTGAGAAACGTTACGGTCCTTTTCTTAAATTTTAATACTGTTTTGTGAAGAAATTTCACCATAAATAAAGGCACACTAAAAAGAGGCGCAAGGACCGTAGTGAATCATATAGTAGACATATTCAAAGACCTCATAGCTTAGATTCTGTAACTATATCATGCACTTGCTGGTGTGCATTATCACGCCATATGTTCTGTTCTGAAGCTGCCCCCAGATGTGGTTCTGCTATCTGTGTTTGAACAGCCTGCAGGGTCAACAGTTTCTGAAACAGCCAATTTGTTACAATAACTATAATACAATTAACACGTAAACAGTTCTTACACTTAATACAAACAATTCTGAATGGCATTTGTACAACATATATTTTAGTAGTATTAATTAAAATGCAGTATTATATACTTATAACATTTACAATTAAATACATGTTCTCATTCTTTGCAAATCTTCATTTTCTTATAATCCATTCCCCACCATAAAAATAATAATTAATAATTGCTTACATTCAAAGCGCTTTACAGGTAATGGGGACTCCCCTCCACCACCATCACTGTGCAGCCCCACCTGGATGATGCGACGGCAGCCATAGTGCGCCAGAACGCTCACCACACATCAGCTATCAGTGGGGAGGATAGCAGACTGATGAAGCCAGTTCATAGTTAATAAGCTTGACAGGCCTACAATCACACCCAGATCAAACCCCTTGGAGTTGTGAGGCAGTGGTGTTAATGATCTCACAAATTCTCAGTGAACAGGGTTTTCTAAGTTTGTTATATGTAAGTTTGATAATTTGTGAGAGTGTGTATTTATTGTGAGATGTTTTTTTCGGGTGGAATAAAGTTAATTTTGATAGAAAAGAAAAGGTTTTTCTAAGAACAGGCAATACATCAGACTGCATGCACAATAATATTGAAATTCATATTCTCAAAAAAGCATAAATTTAGATTCACCCCATTTATATAAAATGGCTGGGTGTGATCCTCCGATCAGTGAGCTACTGTGAGCTACTATTCTTACTGCGCGTCCTCATGAGCACCTGTAGCGAATCAACCGGACAGTCTTGGTGTTCGTGAAATCGTGGGAGCTGGGGTGAGAGGAGTCCATGCAGAAGCCTTGATTCATGGTTATTTTCAGAACCTCTTCCACAAAGGCCCGGAGACTGTTAACTTGCTTGTTAAAAACCCAGAGCCTTTTCAAATTCTGCAGGGTGTACTCTTCCTCCGGGAGGCCCTCTACAGCACCCACCCACTGCAGCACCAGCCGATTCTGACCTTCGCCTTCGCCACACACAGGGGAAAGGTTGCCGTTGAAGAAGTAGCAGATCTGAATACCCAGGCTGCTCAGGAACGCACCCGAGGTGCAAAAGATGTTGGCTGAGAAGACGTCTATAGTCAAAGAATCGAGGCTGTAGGCCTGGGGCGCATCTGGTCCAGAGAGGTGAACTGCCTGCATTTTCTGATCCAGGCTGATGTTCAGCATGGCGTTCTTCTCTGATGCCAAGTCCTCAGCCTCCCTCTCATGCAACACCTCCATCAGAGGCTGAATCTGGTAGAACCCCGCCTCGCGTCTCAGGAGCTTCATCTCTTTGTAGTCATCTGGGAGGTCAAGGTGCGAGGACCTGAGAAAGTTGAGGATGTGACGGAAGGTTTTGCCATCCCGGTCAATGAAGAAATGGCCCTGCTGGTCCTTTCTGACTGGCAGCGTGCCCTTGAACATCGCACCCAGCACGGAGTCGGGAAACCGAGTTAAGGTGGCCAGAGAGGTAGTGTACAGTCTTCCTCCCACATTGAGAGTCACAAGGTCAGACATGATCAGCAAGCAACGGAACCTGGCACATTGGAACAAGTAAAGAAATTAGAGAACCACAGAAGCGTAAAAAGTGTATAAAAGCAGAAGAGGGGTTATTTCTGACAGAGCAAGGACATTGGGTTAACAAAAACAAGAAAACAATTTACAAATCTGAGCCCTACAATTTTTTCCAAAGTGCTCAGAATAATCCAAAACCTTATGCCCGCTAACATCACAACATCTTTTATCGGCGTCAATATTTTGTAATTATACCTATAATTATACCAATTTAATATTTTGTAATTATACCTACTTTTGTGATGTAGAAACAAAAATAATGCTATTAAAAATATGAAAAGGCGCGTCAGAGAGGCGAAGACGTGAAAAACTATGTTAATTTTCGAAATTAAGAGCTTCCAAATCTTAAACGCGAATTCTCCTTCGCATAATCTATTTGCAAGAATCCGATCGTTATAGCAGTCGCGCAATCCCACAGAAATCCTAGAGAAGTAATACAAACATTGTTGGGTGTGTAGAGTAGACAAACCGCTGTGTTTACTGGGAGTTGAAGTCCCGTCTCAACGTTTTGCTTAAAGATAAACTTGCTTCTCTGGCGAAAGAACTACATTCTTAATGGACTGCATTAAATAACCTTATCAGATGGCCAGAAGTCATAAAGGGGATAGGTGCCTATCACTGTGGCGCCTCAAGGGCACTGTTTTAAAATAATTTTAACATCCCATTGGGTATGGTTGTTTTTTTTTTTAAATGAGGGTCTTCTATGCTGTCATTACTAGAAAGCTCCGAAACCTATAGAAACGGTTTTATTTTGTCATCTTGGAGCGGGTAAACAGAAACTTTGACCCAATTAAAGGAGGCGTTATTTTTGTAAAGTTTGGTAGTTTTTGACCTTGTCAGGTTTCCGGTGTTACCAGACGCTAATTGCCAGAAAGCATACCAGAACCGTGCCATTAGAAAGGTGTAAAACAACTTACAAACAATTTTTAAACCGATTTTTAATTCTAAATAGGAACAAGTAAAGGTTTATTCAATGCGGGGGGGAGAGTCACAGCGTTCAGGTGCCATCTTTTCTGGAATGTTTTTTTTTACTATAATGCAGATATACTGTACGCACTTCCTACAATGAAATCCACAGCGTCCTCAGCTCGCTGGGCGGTACGTCATTGTTGTCGTACAGTGACGCGAAAAATATTCCAAAAAATGCCCGGATAATACAAGTACTGAGAAACCTGCAGGCTATGACCTGCAATTTTCACGGCATATAAACCGAAGCTTAAATTGCCTTCTTACTTAGGAAATGAATTTATATATACACTACTTTTAATTAATTTATGATTAAAGTTTTTGTTTTTTAAGCGAGAAGAGGATCCACGGCATATATCAAGCATCATGAATTGCAGACATTGCAAAACTTTTCTATCTGTGCTGAGGAAGCCAAGTCGAGCCCTGTGTCTGCAACGTTTACCCACTACGGCGAAAGGTAGGTCATATTAAACACGGTGCAGTTTCAGAGCTTCGGGTGCAGCACTTGTCCATTCCGATTCATCGTAGGTAATTAATCCTTGTTTTTAAGTATATTTGTCATCCTGCACCAGAAATGATTGCCCAGTCGCAGATAAAACTGCTGCTGCCTTCGCAACCAACAGCTGACCAACTTTTTATAATTCTGAAAACTCATGTTTTACAAGATCGTCTTCAGAAAGTAAAATCATTCAATAAAGTTCATTTTTACTGCCAAAGAAAACACGGTTATGGCTGGAGGAGATTTCACAAGTCTTGGTTTAATACAGCTACTGTTCCGTAACCTTACATCATAATGTCAACATGCAAATTGAGGTTGCTCGTTTGTTAGCTTTTCAGTTCAGCACACGCATGCATACGAGCATTTTCTGGACTCGCCGGACTTTCAATAAAGACAAATGCAATCCTCATTTTCTTCGTCGTTTACCTTTGTCTCAGGATTTCATGCAGGAGCAGCTCAAAAAACGTATGACATGAGAAGAGTAGATCTAACACCTCTTGAGCAGAGGAAATTGACGTTTGACACACATGCCCTGGTGAGAGATCTGCAAGCCAGCGGTAAGTTGCTTTAAGTACAATAATAAGTGTAATTTACTTGAGTATTTTTCCCCATCTTGGTGTGTTTGTAGACTCAGATTCGAATCTTCTGTTGGGATTTTACTTGAAAGTGTTATGGGATTTTTTTGGGGGAACTACTTGATTCTTTAAATAATATATGTTTTTTTTTACCAAATGTATATTATTCCATGTTTTGCCTTTCATACAGGCTTTGGAAAAGAACAAGCAGAGATTATTGTCACAGCGCTTGTAACACTAACAACTGCCAATATGGACATAGTGTACAGAGACATGGTGACTGGGGCACATCAGGTAAATAACTGAATATCTGACTTCTGTATTGTCTTCCCTCTTTACGTGCTGCTCTTACATACAGTACATGTTGGTTATTGATTTTTTATTAAAAATTTGGTGGCAGGTCCAGATTAAATTTCAGAATCAGGGGTCTCAAACTCAGTTTCTGGAATTCTGTGTCTCTTGTTATTTCTTCCAGCCACACTCTCGGTTACATGATTGGTTTAATGACTTAACTACATAATTTTAGTACTTCTAAACAGGCTCTGAAGAGTGCTATATATAACTGTATATTTTATTCATGTTTAGACAGGTGTTTTGAGTAATCAACTGTATCGTGTATTTCCTTGAAACAAAAAATAGAACACTCTTAATCCTCGAAGAATTGAGATCCCTGCATTTATACCACATCCTAAAATTTTCCTGATTTTAAAATGGATTATTTTATCATCAGTTAAAATGAGTGGTACCTTCACATGGACATTTACAACTTCACATAATGTTCTGTTTTGAGAAGAATACTTCTCTTTCATACCGTAAAAGAGAATCTTTGTACTGTGCAATGAAGTGAAAATTTTAAAAAAGAAAACCTACCTACTATATATGAAACTATAGATGTCCATAAACTATAATTGCCTATGCAGATCTAAAATGTCTAAGCAGTAGGAGAGCAATGAAACAAATGCTTTCCTTTTTTTTTAGGAGATTGCTCTACAGCAAATAATGGCTCACCTGGATTCAATCAGGAAAGACATGGTTATTTTGGAAAAAAGTGAATTTAGAAACCTTAGGGCTGAGAATGAGGTACAGTATGACAGTAAGGCTGTGCGCAGCAAGTTTATAATTAGACACTTGGTCTTTATTCTTAGGTAATGTTTTTTGTTTCTTTTTCTAACGTTACAATTATGCTGATCATGGGAAGTGGATTTATGAAAAATTTCAGTCTAATTCAATTCATTCAGCCAAGTACCACCATCTCAGATTGAATAAGGCTTAATCTTACTGTGTTCATTGTTCAGATGTTTGTGTTTTAAAATATGAAAAAATGCCACTATTCAGTTAACAGTGTGAACCAAAACTTGTTTTACAGAAAATGAAAAATGAATTGGAGCAGGTTAAACAGCTACTAATGGTAAGTGGTAACAATGGTAACTTAAACATAAAGTTTGTATGAAGGTGCTTAAGTTGCAAACACCGATTAAATATTGCACTTTTTCTTTGAAGGAAGAAAGCCGGAAAATCAGAGCAGATGCCAAACTGGATATTAATTTGGAAAGAAGCAGAGTAACTGACATGGTAATATCTATGACCCATGCATTTAAATTTCTCATGTTTCTGTGTGATAAAAAATCCCGTGATGCTATCAATATTGTTATCGTTATCGATAACATTGTTAGTTGGAGTAGAGGCATGGCACATGCTTGTTTCTTTACACATATAGGCTTGTATCGTCTGGAGTAGTACTAGAAGCATAATGTAAAGGAGTACAAAAGTATGAAAATACAACCTTATATCTGCTGAATTATCCTATTCCTCTGTGTTGTATTTAAAAAGTACTTAGATGTATTCAAGCAGTACTGGGCAGCAGGATTTAGGAGGTGAGCAGTTTTTGTTTGCACCTTTCATGAGATGCTGTGAGTGTTTTATGATGGTCTGGCCTAATGGGAGCCTTTTTCAAGGTTGTCCAGCATGGTGGTAACAGTAGGTGTTACTGCACATCCATGGAAAAGTGTGTGAATTGTGTAGTGATGGCACCGTGTCCTCAGCTGAGAAAGAGGGCAGGGCTTTGTTCTGCATTTGTACATCATGGAGTGATGATTTAACAAGATTTTCCCCTATTTCCCTGTTTACAGTTTACAGAACAGGAGAAGAAACTTATGGAAGTCACAACAGAATTTCACAAAAAGGTTTGACATTTTCAGCTATTCTTTATATGTTATCTGCATCATATATAGGCTCACACAGTATACTAGCTTAAAGGCTTATTCAAGAATGACAGTTTTAAGTGCAAAATGTGAAACTAATACTGTACTTATTTAAAAAGAATTAGAAACCTTTTTAAATTTAACACATGTAGATATACAGCTAGCACATACTCTTAACATGTCCATTACAACAGCATAATACATTTTAATTGTTTGCAAAGTAAAATGGTTTGGAGAAGTAATGGGTTGTAGGTTTCAGTGATTGTACTGGAAATGTAAGGAAATATTACGTTGAGATGAAGAGTGACTGGGAATCACAAAGATACATTTTGGTTTTATTTTTCTTTGAACATAGAATGCTGACGTAGACCGTAGCACAATGGAAGCAACAAAAAAAATTGACATAGAAGTGGCTTCGTTGAAAACTCTGCTAGAATCTCTAAAGCTGGATACTATACGCTACCTTGCAGGTAGGTGATGTAGAAAATTAATTACATTTTGTTTAGAACTGTTTTATTCCTTATGTGTAGCCTAATCGTATTGGATCTCAGAAGCTAAGCAAGGATGGGCCTGGATAGTACTGGGATGAGAGACCTCTAAGGAAAATCGGGCACTTTTCTTACTGGATCAGCATCTCGAATCCACAATATCCCAGTGGTCCAGGGATCACTGTGCTTTAGGAGGTTCCATTCTTTGTATTAGACATTAGATCAAGGTCCTGGCTGTTTTCTTAAAGAATGATCCCATGGCACTGCTCATATTAACAGGGAGGTAAACCTGTCTATTTGAAAATCACTATATAAATGCAAAGAAATACTTGTATCATAAGCTTTACTTTTATCTTACCATTTAATGGTGCCCTGTGCATATTCTTTCCCTAGCACATATAGTCATGTACTGTAATACTATTCCTTCCATAGACATTTATCAAGGAGAACAATGTTACTCTTGTCTGCCTTTACTTGATTGTACTTAACGTTTTGTGTATAGTACATAAATGATGTTGATTAAGATGCAAGTTGACAAATTGCATTAAGCTTAACATAAATTCTTTCTGCTTTTTTTTTTCTTCCCTATTTTGTAGCTTCTGTCTTCTCCTGCCTGGCAATAGCTTTAGGCTTTTACCGTCTTTGGAAGTGAGAAAACAAAATACGTACATTTTAATAAAGTATAACGGCACTTCAGCTGTCTACAATTCAGAAGATCCAACAGATGTGAAAGTGCTGTATTTACAGTGGTTCAGCCACAAAACATTGTGCTAATACAGCACTGAGATACGGTTCTGGAGCAGTGTAATGAGTATGTACCTGCAGGAAGTAATTGTCTTCTTAGACGCCTTTTTACTTTTTACATAACGGGACTGTTCTGAAGTTTGTTTTTGCTGTTGTTGCTGATATATTGTATTTCAGAAACAAGTCAAGTGCACTTACAATATGGTAACATAGTTGCTAAAGTGGCTACATTTGCTTGTCTAGATTTCCCACTTTCAATATACAGTATATGGTACATTTGTCAGTGAAAACAAATCTAAGACATCTGCCATACAGTTGTCACTGAAGAACTGTTGCTTACTATTTTTTATTAAGACCTTATTTCAAGATTAAACATTGATCAGTGTTCTGAATGGAAACTACAATATCATTCCTTTGTAAACCAAATAGTGCCAATAAAGCTCTGTATTTTAAACAGTTTGCCTGCTGTCAATAAATAATGTGTATGCTCATTGTTGCATTAGGTCAAACAATTACTTTTCTGTGATTCTTCTCACTAACACCCCTCCTGCTTCATTCTTTCTGGGTTTCTTTAATTTCTTTTTCTCTTTAATTGGTTCCAGAGACTTTTCTTCCTGTGGAAAGGAGAAGACACAATTGACTTAATCTTTTGGATTTCATTAAAGCACAAGACATTTACTTAATTGTAATTATCTGGATCTAGTACACATGAATCACGATTGACAAAATCATTGGGCTCAATCAAAGTAATACATTTTACATTGTAGTACATCAAATAATTATAATTAACATTAATTATGTTCTGTTGTGTTACAGTATATACTTCAGACATTTTGCAAAGTATTAAATGCAGTCTCCTTGTAAGCTGTAATATACTGGAGCTAACCACTCAACGCTGTAACTATATTGACATCAATTGATTTTAAAAAGTCATAATTTAGTCTACAAAATGAATTATAAAATCACATGTGAATTATTAAATCACATTTACATATCTTGAGACCATTAAAATTAGGCCAAAGTAAGATTGAATGTTATAGTCTAAAATTTATATCTAAACTGAATTATCAGAACCTGTGCCTATTTTTTTAAGATCTATAATTAAGATTATAATACTGTTTAACATCAAACATTGTTTTTCAATTAATACAATTAATTTTAGTTAATTCTAGTGTTACAGTAGTGCCTGAAAATAATTGTGTCCAGTCACCACCCAGACTTGATGTGTCCTATAAAGTGTCAGATTTTTGATGACCCATTTTGGGGTTCTCCTTGAACTTTACACATCAGCAAGATCTTTAATAGGTTTCCTGGGTGCCACACTATGGAAGAAACTCTTGAACCTGCAAGAGCTGATAACACAATGAAATCTCACTGCTGTTGCTTGGACGTCATGCAGGCACTTGTTGAGGTGCCCTATCTCTGCCCTGTAGTCATCCAGCTGGCATTCCAGCTTCTCCCTGCGGACTCGCTCGTATTCCAGCTGGGCCTTCAGCTCCTCAATAGTTCTGGAAAAGGCAGACAAATCCTTTTTTATGGACAATAACAGTATTTCTGCAAATGGTTAGCTCATATTTGAATTATTAAATAATAACAAAACCCTTAAGCTAAGTATTTCTTTCTGGAAGCAAATTTCTTGGGAGGTTGGTTTGCCAAGGAAGAATTGAGACTAGTTCAATTCCAAAATGTTCCAAACTGAGATTTTTTTCAAGGAAAACCTATTTCAGGAAAATAATGGATATGGAATATTTTTCGTGATACTAAAAGAATTGCATTTTTAAGAAGAATAAGAATAACTGGGTAGTATTCACAAGTAACCAGTAAGCTGTACCAGGCTATATTTCTGTGATAGTGTGGGAAAATGGAGCAAAAGAACAGACTTCAATTTGGAGTCGGCAACCAAAAAGAAAATGTATGTGTAAGGACAAAAAAAACACAAAGGATGAGTAATCGTTGTGTCATGCAACTATATATAAACTTACAAGTACATTAAGAAAAGCATTTTTTTATAAATTAATCCATTATAGTTTCAAGATACCGATTTGTGGAATTACTTTTTGAAATTACTACAGGAGTGAGAACAATTACTTTTATTATGTCATGTATTACTTTATGCAGTATCTATACATACGAATTGTTAGCTTTAAAAACTAATTTCTTATCCAAATTAATGTGTAACTATAATGGATTACTGTTTGAAAGAAACTTTCTGCAACTCTGCTTATACATTACATTTGTTCCATTAATGTTAGTAACTTTAAGTCTACAACTCATTCTCAGTGATCTGCATTCTTTTGTGAGGTGATGCAAAATGCAATGAGAAATGATCCTGAAATGTACAGTGTGTCACTTGAAGCCTCTGTTACCTTTCTGCTTCTTTTTCTTCTTTCCTTTTGCTTTTGTCTTCCTCAAGTATTCCCCCCAGCTGCCTGTAGTTACTTTTTGCTATTTCCAGCAGACGTTCAAATTCCTCAATCTTTCTGTATGCTCGCACTGGAACACACACCAAAGTGAAGCAAATTATGAAAGGATGAAGCAATGAAACCATTTCAGAAGACAACTGTGAGCTTTCTGGAGTTTCATACAGCTTTAACTAAAAGAATAATACCCAAAGTCCCTAGAGTAAAATGTTTAATTTATATATGAACTATAGACTTACTTCTGCCTTCCTTCTTCTGAGTGGTGCTTAAGTTTACGTCTTCGAAGTTGTCTGTGCTTCCTTCAACACCATGTCTGTCAAAAAACAAGGGATCCGTGCTGTTCAGCTCTTCATCCGAGTCTTCACTTAGAGTCTCCCCTCCTAGGAGCTTCACTGCTGCCAGCTGAGCAAACCTGTTGGACCATGAAGATGGAAAGACCACTACGTTTTTATCGTATTTCTGTATTATATGCTTATTTTACAATGTCTTCTCAAAAGAAGGTTATTTAAAACAGATTACTGGTGCATCAGTTTCTATTTAAGGATTCTACAGTACATACAACAAACGGAAGCATGCAATGCGTTTCAATAAGTAACAAAAACATTTTTCAGTAAATACTGTAGTTACTTTAAAAGAGCTGTTTGCAACCCAAGCTAGAAATGACTTTCAAAGATTCAGGAAATAACAGAAAAGTGCTGTAACAAAAAAAACAGTGCTTTCTCTATTGTATATTACATAGAGAAGGAATAAAACATACCTCTTTGCAATGTCTTTTGGCGTTTCACCTGCATCGTTTGTGATATTGTAATCAGCACCCATCTCTAGAAGCCACTGCAAGCAGTTCAGATGGCCCTGACCAGCCGCTGCAAATTAAGAATTGAGATTTGTTACTGCACATTTTCACACAGAACGAACCTTGCTTCCTGTGCATAGAGGAAAATTAATTGTAATATTTACAGCAGTTGACCTCAATGACAAGGAGTCTTTAAATAACATGGATACACAAACAAATAAGCACCTTCACAAATCCATTTACTTCATGTTTACACAGCCTTACGTACTTTATGTCTTAAAGCAACCCACACATATACCAGTATTAGTAGGTGCCTTGGTGTGTCCTTTGTAAAACAGATTTCTTGTTCAACCCAAAGAATGCTTCAAGCTGCATTTCACTTGCACAGTAGCTTCAGAATCCACTACTGCTGTAGTGACCAAACTTACAATAACAGTGATGCACATATAAAACAAACGCATGCTATCACAGTAAACTACTGCTGTTCATAAAGAACTATCCTCAGTTTCATTATTGTTTGGTAAAGCAAGAACTTACTTTGCATATCCGAGCACAATGATAAATTAATATTTGTCTGAAACAATGGGTTTAAGATTTCAGTTCAGGTTAATCATAGCGATTAGCACAAAACAGTAAAGTAATTATAGAGCACTGATTGAAACAGCTGCTTAACACTCCAGAGTGTTTTGACTTCTATTTTAGATGGAATCTGCACAAAACAATAGTTTCTTTTCCATAAGTAAGCTCACAAGACTTTTTAATTGTTTCCAGAAACCCACAAATACTTCAAATTCCATGTTTCAAGTTTTTTACTGGTTGAAACATGAACCACAAGGACAGCTAACAAGCTAAACTGTGCCTCTGAGCTCTCATTAACTCTTCTTGCAGACCTTTGTGTAGGGGAGTGCACCCCTTGTTGTCTCGCTCATTGAGGTTTATAATTCCGGATTCCACCAGCTTCCGAAGGGTGTCCAGGTCCCCTCGGAGTGCCGCAACATGTGCCGGGAATGCCAAGTCTAAGGAGAAATAAAAACTACTCTGAATTCAATTTTTTAAGTAAACCTGAATTATTTAAAGAAGCCGCCCTAAAGGAACAAAACATAATGCACATGAACCTACAATATCCAGGTGGGGCTGCAAACTGGTGGTAGTGGAGGGGAGTTCCCATTACCTTTAAAGCGCTTTGAATGGAGTGTCCAGAAAACCGTTATATAAGTGTAAGCAATTATTATTATTATTATTAAGTGTTCACTTAAAAGTACCACATACCTTCCTGCTCTCCTGGGAAGTCCCTTTCATTTTCCACAGCATCGATGTACTGTTGCACTGCCTGCTTGTAGAACCTCTTAGCTAGATCTTTGGGTGTTTCTCCTTGGTCATTTCTGGCTCCCAGCGTATGAGTTAAACTTACACCCTGGGAAACCAGGAATTTAAGACAATGCAGATGTCCTTCCGACGCCGCTAAGTGAGCTACAAGGAGGTTTGAAAAAATCATGAGTTTTACAACCACAGTGGTCTGTCTTAAACACTTCTTTTCACACAAGTAGGTCTTCCCTAGCATTTCTATTTTCATTGCAGTAAAACTGACTTTGGCTATCAAGAGATAACTCCTCACCAGCACTTTTTATAATTGAACTCTAAATGAGGTACAACATATGGTTATCCTAGTTGACTTCATTACATTTTTACAAGGTGCTCGGATGCAGTATTAATGGTATAAAGAATCTGACTATTTTATGATCCTGAATTTCATTTTAAGGTTTTTAGATTTAGATAATTGGAAGAAAGTTATGTTAGATCCAATAAAAAATATTTGTAATTGTTTAAATATATAATATATGCAAGAAACAACTAATTGAACTATCCAGTACTGAGAAATTTAGACATGAAAACTCTTCCAGTTTAGTTTGATTTAGTTCGATGTCACTTGTCCAAGTTAGCTATGTCACACTGATAAGCTCTGATAAGGGGAAAACAGCTGCCAACTTTCACTTACATGTGCAAAAAGGCAGAATGGGAAGTAGATAAGATGGTTCCAAAAGGAAACTGGACAAAATGTTAGTCAGGAGTCATATTTTCGATTTTATAGAAAAATCTATCCTTCTATCATCGAAAACAAAAAGAAAAGAAATAAAATGATGGCCTCCTCTTTTCATGAACATTCTTATGTTCTTATCAACAGAGATTATGATCTCCTTTCTCATTATACCTGGTGTGTTTCCATTGTTATCAACATCATCCACACTGGCTCCCCATTTAAGAAGAAACTGCAAACAGCCTAGTCTTCCATGGAAAGCAGCATAGTGTGCTGGCCTCCAGTCATTCTTATCAGCACTGTTGCAATCCTGCAGAATCAGAAAATACACTTGAAGAAGGCTCTGCAGCTGAAACATTGATACATTTCTAGTTTTTAGTGTTCAGGATATAATTTACCTCTACTTTTTCCTTTACAACTTGCACTGTATACTATTTTCATTGTAATGGCAAAAAGAAAGCTGTTCTTAGACATTCAATGACACAATGAACTTTTAATGCATTTAATCTTTAGGCAATCGCTCTGCTTTCTTTAATCAGTTTTTCAGGTTTTGTGTCCATTTGTAAAATTAAGCTCTTTTTTCTTGTATACAAAATGTCCAGTGGAAAAGTGCTGACGCTGCAAATAGAGACACTAGAATGAGTATGCATGGACAAAGGAACAAAGGAGACAGACCGCTCCGCTGCGCAGGATATTCTGCAGGGTCTGCGAATGTCCATGAGCAGCAGCCAGGTGCACTGCACTGCAGCCTCTGTCATCTCGGGACGACACAATGGCACCATTCGTAATCAGGGCCTAAATGATCGGAGGTGACACATATTCTTCAGTGGAGTTTCATTCTCTTCTCAAAACACTACCAGAGCTTTGAAAAACAACAACAACTGCGTTACCTGCATGCAAGCGTCTCGGCCCCTCATTGCAGCTAAATGGGCAGGTGTCCAGCCCTGAGGAGTGGTATCTGATGTATCAGCACCATGCCACAGCAGCCAGTGCAGGCACTTGGAATGGGAGCAAAACGGATGTTGAACAACAGAAACATGGCACGTTTTCCAATTCTTATTCACTGGAGTCGCTGGGAAGAACAGGTCCCGTATTTCATGCAAACAGTTGACTAAAAAAAAGGCTGAGCCGGTCTCAGTTAAGAACAATGCAACAGATTATGGAAAACTACCCTTGTTGCATCTACTGTGTTCTAACCATAGTGCTGGAGGGGGGTTAATGGATGTCCCTTTCTACAAAGAGTTATGCTCAAACCACTAAGAAAAGGAAAATCTGCAACCTCTAGACTCCCTGTAAGTGAAGCCCAGTGGAGAGGGGTGAATTTGTGCTCCAGGTCCACTTCATTAACGCTGGCTCCGTTCTTCACCATCATTGCCAGCTGGTTCACATCTCCTGCCTTCACCGCCTCGTGCACTGTGGCCAGGGCCCTCTTCTTCCACACTGTGAATTTCAGTGAGAAACAAGAAAGCAATGAAGTCTGTAAGGGGGAAGGAATCCCTTGCACAAAGCACCCAGGTGGGTCAAACAGAAAATGGCTTAAATCTGGAGCTTCTTGTACTGACTGGTTTCGTGTGGAAAAGTGAACCATAAATCAACTATGAAGGATAAATTCCAAGATGTTTGGAATATATTCTGAAAGCTCAAAACACATCACATGCGTTTGGGGTTCCACATATTCTAAATATTCGTTTTCAAATTTCTGAATGCTTTAAACTTAAAGGTACAAGGACGTCAGGGTGAAATGGGAGGGGGGAGGATCCAGAGTTATCTTTTACTGACATCGTTTTACTTTTCACCTAACGAAGAAATTAAATTTATCACTGACACAACGCTAATACAGATACCTTGGCCACGTTCACAAAAAAAAATAGCGTACACATAATAAAAATGACAGACTTAACCTAGGTAACCTTTACCGTTTCGACAATAAACAAGAGGTCTCTAGAGACTAGTTCATTTGTTTTATTCAGTTAAGATCTTGTTCAGAAAACATCACACACAAAGAGTACGTGTGCGAAATTAACAAAATAGCATATTTTATATACACCTAAACAAATACATTCTTACCCTCTAGCGGCATCGGCACGGTAGGTATTTCAAAGAAGCGATTGATTAAAAAAGAAACTTTTACTGTGGTTTTTGCCAGACGGGGCTGTTGCTAAGAGCATGTTTGTAGTTACGTAAACTTCCTGTTGTCTAGTCCACGTGTTCGGCCGGCATGGAAAAATGGCTTCCGTTTTACAAGATTCATTTTTCCTTTGGTTTATTTATTTGCTCTAGGGGATGCGCAAATCTCAACCCGCCACAAAACAGTAACGGCTAAATATAATGAAAATGGCACAGAGTGTTTAAGTAACACGTATTGTGCTGCTCGATGTTTAACACTGGTTTCGAAATAAGAAACTCAAATTCAGCGGGCATTTACAATATGTTCTGCTAAGCCGTTGTACACAATGTAGATTCCGCTTTAGTAGGGTATACAGTTACCATCGATGAGGACTTGTCTTGTCACTGTCACTGAGACATTGTACCTTAATTACCCAAAGTACACAACACCCAATAGTTCCGCCCCTTGTTCTGCTGACGTTGGAATAGCAGATACTGCTCCGCCATGTTTTTCTTCAGCGCTGATAAGACTGCTTAATAATAATAATAATAATAATAATAATAATAATAATAATAATAATAATCCTTACATTTATATATGGCTTTTTTGGACACTTCATTCAAAGCGCTTCACAGGTAATGGGGACTCTCCTCCACCACCAATCTGTAGCTCCACCTGGTTGATTTTACAGTACACTCGCCATATCAGCTGCTATCGGGGAGATAAACAGAGTGATGAGTCCAGTACATTTCTGATTCACCTCTGGATCCTGTAACCTTATTATACTTTAATGGGAGTACTGTTGAAATCTCACCCGAGTGAGATTAGTGTTTAAGACATTTGTATTTCTTAACCTTTTCACGGCTGTGCCTTTTGCTTTTCTTGGTGTTGTATCTCCAAGCGACCTTGGGATCGAATCACCCCATGCGCACACACAAAAACAGACTGCAGCAGCCTCCACAGGTATAACCTTGCCTACCAGGTTGTTGTTGTTGTTGTTGTTGTTGTTTGAAAGATCTGTCCATCGCATTAAGCATGAAGGATATCGGTTCTCAGAGCTAGCCCAAGGGTGCTTTAAAATTATTTAACATTTTACATTTAGCATTAACAGAATTTATGGATATAGATCAGGATTTCAAAGCTGACAATTACCACAGTATGATAGTCGGGGACATATGTGCCTAAAGAGGTGCCATCCTTCAAACTAACTAGTAAAGGTTTATTCCATGCTGAAAAGAGAAGAAAGGAAACTATGTTTTGGTTGTGGAGCCTTCTTCGGGTGTCAACCCAAGATGTCAGCTTTGAAATCCTGATCCACATCCATAAATTCTGTATATGCTAAATGTAATGCCAAAACGTTGTTTCCTTTCTTCTCTTTTCAGCATGGAATAAACCTTTACTTGTTCCTTTGCAGCCTACATATGCTGACTCAGCTACCTACTTGAACATCCTTCAAACTAGACATTTAACCGAGGTACCGACTAAAAATCCCATTGACCTAAGAGTAGGGGTGTTAACTCCACTGTTGTACAGTAAAACCACCCTGGGCAGTCTGGTATTTGTATTTTATGCTGAATTCATTTTTTGAAGCATCTTTTCCCAGTTCATTATGGATTGAAATTGTTGACAGATCACAGAAGCCACATATTGCCCAAATGCAGATGAAATGGATCTCGCTTCCTATATAATAAAGCACTTTGTGACCTTTTGGCATGAAAGAAGCTACATAAATGCAAGGCATGTTTACCACTTTCACAAACATGAATGTAAATGAATATGAAACCAGTGCCATCGCCCAATACTATTTTTCCCTTCTTTTAAACTCTTTATAAATATTGGTACAAATTATTGTAGCAGTCACATTTAATAGCACACCTTTTGTAAACAATTCCTTTGCATAGCCCACTGATTTTTACAGCCAACAGACCACTTTCTAAACTCAGCTGAAGTGCTCATTATCAAAGCTTTACATGAATTCCAGAAATAATCATTATTCCAGAATAAAGATATTTGTCCATGTGTAAATTTTAATTTAGTTTTATGTGGACAAGTTGACAATTCAGAATCCATATTAAATAATCCAGTCAAAACTACTGCAGGATAAAATCTGTACCTTTCTTTCAGCTGTGACTATACAGAATTAGCTCATTGCACTGAACTGGAAAGTTACAAAGAACTTTAATATTGCATTGATTAGCAGTTTAAATAAACACGCAGTAGACAGATATACTTTATTGAAGGATTTTATTGTTTTTTTGTGTGACAAAGTCAGAAACTTTAAAGGAAAACGAAAACACTTAAAACACAGACTCAAAGCAAATTTTCATATTTATTTTATTGAATACCCAATATTGTCAAGCAGAGTTCCCCTTTTCATTAACTCTGCAAAAGACCTGAAAATAAATAACGTTTAGAATTTTCAACTTAATACTTTATGCAATTAGAAACCTGTACCACAAAGACGTATTCACAAAGTATTCTAGTCAATATTAAGTCCCCACTGAATAAAAATATACACTTTAAAGTAAAGCAAAAAAACTAATATGGAAGCTACCTTACCTTTTGTACACCCAGCTACAAAAAAAAAATCATTCCATTTAATAGGTTAACTAGAGAAAAAAAAACCTTCATAATTTCCCCATTTTCATTATGTCGCAAACGTTACTCTGCAGAACACGAGCTTAAAGAACAAACGTTAGGATACTTAGAATTATTTACAAATGTTTTCGGAGACCTCTTAAAAATGCTTAAACCAAAATCAAAAATGCTAGTAGTAGGTTTATTATCATTACACCAAGAATAGCAAAAATAGATTTATTTATAAATTAAATCTTATACATTTTTTTCCAAGGTACATGTTCACAGAGCATTCACACAGCAGTAACACCTGAATTTGGCAGGTAATTCAAAATACAAAAATGTATTTAAAGTATACACAGCTGAGGACCCTGCCTCAGATATGAATATAAAAATATCTTTTCTTTACAAAACAAAAATACAGTACTATGCAGTCTTACTAATAAAAAACACAAAAAGCAGCATTATTTAAAAAATAATTGCACTGGCATCTTGAGTTTCAGCCTCCGATTTTATATGAACTTCTTCTTTAACATTTTCTTCTGTGCAGCTGCTCTGTATATCTGGCTCTTCTTTAACACTGGTGCAAGTAGATGGGTCTTCAATTTCTTGCTTGATTAATTTATTTAAAGGATTTTCCACCGGGGCTTTACTTGGTGATGGAGTGCAGTCCGCAAATGAAGATGTCTTTATAAAAAAAAAAAAATTGGACAAATAAACATTCTAGCCACACTCAAGTACTAGCAAAAAACAGAAAAACAAATTCACTTCACCATTTCAGAGATTTACACAAAAACCTTACTTACATTTTTGTAATCTTCATAACATGAAGGATGGTAAGTCTGTAAATGAATTAAAAAGCACTTAGTATCGAAACTCTAACAACTACTAAAATGAAAACAAGGTACAAGTATAATGCATTTTACTGTTGCTCTTTCAGTTTATGTGATAAGAGAACACTAGAATAGCAACTATACACACCCAGACCTAACTTTGTTCATAACACACATTACTCAACCTTTGACAATTGTATCAATTACATGAAAACCGTTGGGAAAATGTCTGCAACATTTAGCTCTTCTCAATTAAGGACCAACTGAAAAAAGTAATCGAGTTGCCTATTTGACATTTCAGGTCTCATTCGTTACATACCTTTCCTTCAACTCGAATAGCATTTTTAAGGTGCCATTCCTCTTCCTCTTCTTCCCAATACATCTCAAACTGCTCCTGGCAAATTTCACAGGACTTCGAGGAGTAAAAGAGAAAAAGATCAGTCCAAATGGTTTCTTTTTTTAACTTGCTGTCTCCCCACCAAAGGTTCCTTCTCTTGAACAACCCTTTCTCCTCCTCTTACCATCATTCCAATTTGTTTTCCCAGAGATCTCAATATTTTTAGAAATGTTTCATAATGGAGAAAATTTAAAACACAGAACAGCATTTATTTTACAAAAGGCTAAGGAATAAATTAATATAAGCTATATATGTTTCACTTCCATAGAACGCACGCCCAGAACATTTAAAGAACTGACTATTTTGACTTACCTCATGAACTACATCTGGAGCTGCCTTTACACTTTGGAATTCCTTTTCTTTAGCAGCTTCTTGAGTCTTTTGCACCACTTCTTCATGAACTTTCTCAAAAAACTGGCTTTTTGCTCGCTCTTCAAGATCAGCTATTTCTTCAAATTCTATCCAGTCCTACAAATAAAAAAATAGACAACACTGAGAATGCTCTGCAACTTATCACACTATACAAGTAAATTAAACCACAGAGAACAATGATATTACAGAAATATTTTGTAATACAAAACCGGACTTCTTGTGCTCATAGACCATACATTTTCCATTTTTCACCACACACTAGTGGCACTTTTTAACAGTCATTATCAAAATAAAAAATGTTACCTATACCCTCTATCAAATTCCCTGCACAAAGTGCCAAGGAGCTACCCTATTAGGTTATGAGGGGCACTAGCCAGAATACCAGGCTTACCGTCAGACTATAGTACCACCTCCGATGTGTGACTTTCTTGCTGATGTCCTTCTCTGATCGGTTTTGCCGGTAATGCCAATCCAGATGGTCCGCGTACACATCGGTTTGTGAAGCCGTAAAACGCATCCCACAGGAATAACACTGAATTCCAGTGTAAAGTCTATTTATAACACTGTCATATCGCCTGTTAAGTAAAGCAGAAAAAATATTGATTGAAAAAAGGCAGTGGCAGTCATCTTGCAATTTATTACATTATTAGCTGTCTTACAAGACAACTAAGATGCATTACAGAAGTCTTTCTATAATACCCCTCAAGAATACTTTGCAAGCTTGTTAATTTTACAATATTTATTTTATGTGCTACCTAGCACATAAAATGTGTGAATTAGTCTGACATTTTCTTTTGCAACTGGACCTTTAAATAGTGCATTTTGCTGACCAACAGTTCCATTTTCTTGCAATAATTTCAGAAATCCCTAAAAAGATCTCAAACTTAAAAAGCCCAAAGTCACATACAAGACAACTGAAAAAACACATACAAACTAAAGAAGAGATGATTAATGAAAGATCATGTATCAAAGTATGAATAATTACATTTCAACCACAATATACAAAGAACATAATGGAAACATTTCTTTAGTTTTCAAACACGCAAACGAAGAGTACTCACTGTTTCATATCCTCAATCATAAAACCAGTGAGATCAGGGAGATTCTGGTCATCATCTTGCTCCTCCTCCTCTTCCTCTTCAACCGCTGATTGAGACTGGGGAGGTACAGCTGTTTCTAAAAACACACAACATTACATTATCAGTCACTGAATATTCCGAAGATCTAGAATAATGTTACAGGCGTGCATCTGAAATTCTCTTAAACATTACAACAAAATCATAGGAAACCACATACAGCAATATCTTCATTTAATGACAATTAAAGGGTATCAGCAGTCCTGGTGTCTGACCAGTTATTACATTTCGGTAACAAAATAAATTGACTGCATCGCAAATTTTTTATTTTCGAATTAAGCACAAACTCTGTGGAAGTACTGCCAAAGACGAGAGCGTGAGTTCACAAGAATCCTGACGCAAGGCAGCCCTTCTTGTTCACTAGTCACTGTAATAACTAACGTAATGTGATGCATGAATGAATAAGTACAGGTTGTGCACCAGCCATTTCACCGCAGAAATGATCCAATGTGATCTGCGTGCAGAATTCAAAAGTAGTATTTGTCGCCAAAACTGTCTCAAAGTCGAGAGCAATATGTCTATTGGATAAAAAAAGATATATTCACAATCCTGCTTCTTTACAATATGATAAGGCCACCTCAAGTCACTGGAAGTTTTGTTGCCTCATTCCTAATCGCAATGACTGCAGTCACAATATGGCGTTGTGCATATCTGAAAATTGTCTATTTTGTGATTTACACAGTAATGTTTAAAACCTCCAATTTACATTTTACTTTTAATGTGGTCTGAAACTCATCAGTGCCAATTCTTTCAAACCCAAAAACATAAAAACAGCATGAAGTAGTTAGGTGGGTAGCTGCGTCAGCATGCGTAGGCTGCAAAGGAACAAGTAATAGGTTTATTCCATGCTGAAAAGAGAAGAAAGAAAACAACGTTTCAGCTGGGAAGCCTTCTTCGGGTATGTGTTCCTCACACCCGAAGAAGGCTTCCCAGCTGAAACGTTGTTTTCTTTCTTCTCTTTTCAGCATAAAAATATTGCAGTTTCCTTTTAACGCAGTAATGTATTGATACAATTCAAAATGAACCAAAAGGTCTTACCACTTGGAGGTGTTTCAGTCTGTGTAGGTTTGATGATTCCAGTAGAAATAAGCTTTGATAACAGATCATTGACATCAACTTGCCCAAAATGGCTTTCAGGAGGTGTGAACTGTGAACCTGATAAAATATTTTTCGAATTAAAATTAGAAAAACAAATGTAATACAATTAGAAAAAAATATTTTAAATCAAATACAGATGAAGCCACGAATGTTAATCCATTCATTCTGATGTGCTAATTTATTAAACCTTGGGAAAATATAGATAGGTCCAAGTCTAAAAGGTTATTTAATAAAAAGTTAGTCACACATCTATCAGTCTGAATTATCACCATACCTGGTTGATTGAAAGGCACAGGGTTCTGAGACGGCGGTATATACGGCTGCCCTTGGGTGTAAGGAGCCGGAGGTTGGTTTTTAGCAAGGCCAGGCAGAATGTTCATCTAAGGGAAGAAAAACAAATTAGAAATACAATTACTGCCCATACATGTAATACAATTGACAATGTTGACTAGACTATCAGCTATTGCATTTATACTTTTCTTGCTATATTCTAAACTTTAAATCCACACCACATCACAGCATGAATAATGCAAAGAATTGTTTCTCTCAATTTTTCTCTCAGTTAATATAGCCACAGTTATGGAGACAAACATTACCTAATTATTTAAGGCAGTGTAGACAGTGGAAAGGGAAATTCAATGTACTATCAACAAATAGCCAAACTACTTACAGGTTGTGGTGGGATGATGGTTCCAGCTGGTACAGAGGTGTTCATGTTTCCAACTGTGGCACCAGCGTTATAAAAAGGAGCAGCAGATTGGCAGTATGAATTTGCAAAACCAGAGGGGCCAGCACCTGGTTGCCCATTGAAATTTGATCCTTGAGGCATATTCTGTTGTCCTTGGAACTGTTGAGGTGTGCTACCAAACATGCCTACAGGTTCCCCAAATCTAAGATTTGGCATGTTGAAATTTGATGGTTGAGGATTGCCCTGTCCATCAAACTGTAATGGTCCCTGACCCTGAGGTGCATCAAACATTGGTGGAACCTGTGGTCTCAACTGGTTTTGAGGTCCACAGAACCTGGGATGACCTTGCTGACCTGGCGGACAATCAAATCTTGTCATACCCGGTTGCACTGACTGCCCCTCAAATCTCCCAGGACCTAACTGTCCTTGAGGGCCCTCAAACCGCATTGGACCTTGCTGACCCACTGGGCTCTCAAACCTCATCGGACCCTGCTGCCCTGAAGGCACATCAAATCTTCCTGGTCCTTGCTGTGGACCACCAAATCTCATGGGGCCTTCAAACCTACCAGGACCTTGCTGCATATGGGGGCCTTCAAATCTCATTGGGCTATCAAATCTACTAGGTCCATGATGCATCTGTGGCCCATCAAATCTACCTGGACCTTGCCCATCAAATCTCCCTGGAGCCTGTTGTCCAAGTGGCCCATCAAATCTACCTACACCTTGCTGATGAGGTCCATCAAATCTGCCTGGACCCTGCTGACCCTGAGGCTCTTCAAACCTCACTGGACCAGGTTGCATAGATGGACCATCAAATCTACCAGGTCCTTCAAACCTCACTGGGGCTTGCTGTACCGGTGGTCCTTCGAATCTTCCTGGTCCTTGTGGGCCATCATATCGGCCTGGACCCTGTTGATGTTGTCCATCAAATCTGGACCCTAAATGTCCCGGTGGGCCATCAAATCTCCCAGGACCTTGTTGGCCTAGATTAACATCAAACCTCCCTTGTGCATGCTGTCTTGTTGGCGCATCATACCTAGGCTGACCTAAGTGACCACTGGGCCCATCAAACATCATCAAAGGCTGCGGACCTTGTGGTCCATCAAACCTATGAGGAACCAACTGTCCTTCAAATCTTAATGGACCATCTGCAACAGGTGGTGGTGTATGTCCTGGAGATTCACATAGCATTTGACCTTTTGATCCAATCCTTTCTTTTCCTGGATGTACATCGCGCCTGGAAGTGACATCGTGGCTTAAATGATCATCATTTTCTGGAAGCGTGACAAGACCATCACCCGTCGAAGTGGCTTCAAATCTTTGGCTGGGATTGGGTTCATGCCTTGGCAATTGCTGGCTTTCCAGTTCTGAGCTAGGTGGTCCATCAAACACTGGAACAGGGGACTTTCCAGAAGGTCCATCAACACTAATTGCCTGGTCAGGGTGACCTGGTGAATTATTAAAGGAAGGACCTGATTTAATGGATAATCGGTCATTTTTGCTGGATTCATCAACTCTTGAACAAGGATGATTTGCAGACTCCTCAAATTTGGGTCCTTCAGCTGTTCCACCAAATCTCCTTTGAGCTGCACCTAAACTTTCTTTTTCATTTCCATCATAAGATGGTCTCAAAGGCTGCTGTCGATCACTGTAAGGTGAATGATGCTCTCTGCCACCTGTCAAAACACAAAATGATTTTAAAAAATGTACAATGTGCAACTCATTAACATATTTCATTTAGAAACACAAAACAACTTTGCACTTGCCTTCTGTCTTAAACTTTAGCCTTTCATCAGTACCACTATATTCACGAAGATCATCTGTCTTGATGTAATCCTGTCCAGGCCGGCCCCTTTGCCTGGGAACTTCTCTTTTATTACTAGATAATTCTTTAGTAATTTCTACTAATGTATCATGCTCTTCCAACTTCTCTTTACCGTTTTGAGATAACTGCTTATTATGTCCACGAAATCTGCTACCAGTTAAGGAAGAAGGATGCCTAGACCCTTTTGTAAACGGAGACCGTTTTATAAACTGGCCATCCCCAATCCTTGGTCCAGGGTGTCCTTTGGATGCCTCGCATTCTTTTACATGTGTCTCAGCATTTGAGTAGTTCTCTTCCTGACTCTCATCTGCATCCCAAACATCATTACCTTGATGCTGGACCTGTGTTCTTCTTAACTTAGCTTTATGCTCATAGTAAGATATTTCAGCATCTGACATATTTGCATGTTGTGAAGGCGGTGTTGATAATAACGGCTTCTTCTTTGATCCATATTGCCCATCTTCACTGTTTCCTTCCCAGGAATCAGACCTTTGCTTTTCTTCTTGATATTGAAACAGCTGTTTAATTTGGTGGGCCACACAAAGAAACTCCTCCTGGGTTATTTCTCCATCAGCATGCCTTTTGCTTGCCTTAGAAAAAAAGGTAAAAAAACAAATTAAATGGTTTAAGTACTTAAATCAGCCTCTACACTACATTAATATGTAACTACTCTCTAATTACAAGATACTGTCTAATTATTATGTTATTACAGTGGCTACTTTAATAATACTACCCTAGTATAGAGGAAGAATAATTAATTTTACATTAATAACCTTTCAACAAGACTTCTGAACTACTCACAATGAATATTTGTGATGAAAAGGAAAAATATAGATAAGATAAAAAATTTGAACACCCTTTGATTAGTTAAAATCTTACAAATGAACTATTCTAAAGGGCAATTTTAACTTTAGTGCATTAACATTGTTTTACTATTTTTGATGCCAAGACTACATCCAGAAAAAACTAGGTTTGCCTATTGAATTCTGAATCCATATTTTAGCGATTTACTTGCAAATTGACATTTTAAAAACCCCAGATGTGAATTTAAAAAGCTTCTATTTAAAAATAGCTCTGGGGATCTCTACAGAACTTACTGCAAAGCCTAAAAACTGGAAATCTGTTTTGATCAAGCAATAACTACCCCACATTAATGAAAAACAGGCTCTTAAAAAGTACCTTTTTAAGCAGATCTCTTTTACTTGCAGAGTTTAGCACCTCAGGTATTTGTAGGTTGGCATCCACACTTAAACGGTGCTGCTTTGACAAGCGAGGAATTCTTTGATTACCAGACCATGGTGTTTTGTGTCTTTGAGGGCCCGGTTTTCCATGTGCCAAATTCTCTTCATTCTGTTTCATACTTTAAAAGAATTGAGAATACAATTAACAATACTATTCCTTATTTAAAAAATTCTCACAACTTTGTTTTATAAACATTTGAACGGTTAAAAACTGTTTAACTTTCCTTTAACCCACTATGTACCCAAATTAAAAAAGCTGATTCCCGCAGAACAGGTACATTCTATTTAACTATATAACATATAGTTAAGGACACTTATAACATGAATCTAGTTTTGTACACTTCTACTCATAAAATACTTACTGTTTATTTTCCTCCCATCCGCTCCTCCATCTTTTCGGATTCTCTTTCAGTTCTAAAGGTAATCTTGGAGAATCCCTGGATTCAACACTTCTGTCCTCTAGGGATCTCTTGAGTCTTCTAGGATCACCGGTGTTCTTTTTCGGGATACTTCTTTCATCTCTTGCATTAGTAAAGTCATCAGTATGTGAATGCCTGCCTCCAGATTGTCTCCCCTTTCCAGATTTAGGGGGGGAAGATGAAATACTTCGCGTTCTTCTCTTCGGTGAACGCCTGTCTTTTCTCTTCGGGGAATGCAATAAGGGTGACCGAGATCGTGACCGCGACCTTTTCCTTGCGTTTGATTTGCTCAGTTTTGGGTCCTGTTTATCAGAAGTTTCATTTCTCTCATGTTTGTTGACAGCACCATTAGCTAGTTTACTTTTAGTACTTGAAGATCTGTGCTCAGAGGCTTTGCTCGAGTCTTCCCTCTCCTTTTTCTCAACAACTTTCTTCTTTTCTTTAATTTCATCTTCTTTGACATCAGCCTTATCATGCAAATGCTTCCGTAACCTTGGATCTCTTTTGTTTAAGTCTGGTCCCTTGACGCTGTCCAAATCAGAACATTTACTTTTGCTCTGAAAAGCCTTTAGTGGAGAGGGTGACTTGGATTTTGGCTTATCTTCTACTACTGTCTCTTTTTTCACCGACTTCGATTTTTCAGTCTTGCTTTGTTTGTCAGCTGATGGATTTGCCTTCTTGTCAGGAGCATTTGAAATAGTCCCTAGGTTGTAACTTTCCTTTGTATTTGGCACTTTCTCTTTTACCGGTGTAGACTGCTGACCAGCCCGATTCAAACGAGGATCTCTTGTGGACACTCTGATATCCTGCTGTGGTGGAAGCCAAGATTTGTCAGAGGGTGCAGCAACTGGAGGAGTTCCTTTACTGATAGCAGGGGGTTGGGGTTGGGGTTGGCTTGGAGCACTAACTTGTGACTTGATGGATCCCAGCTGATTAGCAGCCTTAAAACAAAAGAAAACATTAATAAAAGAGCAGAACGAGGACAACATTTGAAACGTATTTGAAAAAGAAAAAACATATTATGCTTAAATAAGATCATGCGTGGGAAAGTTGCAAAATCTTTAATAAGATCTCTAGCAAATTACAAGGTAAAAGAGATTAAAAATAAAAATCTTTATAACCTTCTCGCATTTAAAATAAAAATGGTAAAACTCCAAACCTTCTGAAGGATGTTCCTAAATATGTAACCAAAAAGTTTATTCCAAAAGCCGTATACCTTGCATCTACCATAAAAAATGAAAACCCTCACCGCGGACCATTCACACCACACTCAATCACAAGATTTGTGCTGCCGTGCATTTCTAAAATGTTCTTAAATAGACCTGTCTGGTAGTAAGGGAAAGGATTAATCAAGAGGTAGCAGCATTCACACTATTAATAAAAAAGCATCACTCACCAATTGGGCTTTAGTTTGTTCAAGCTCTAACTCTAGCTTCTTCTGCTGAAGCTCAATCAATTGTTTTTGCTTTGCAAGCAGCTGTTGCCTTATTATTTGCTCCTGTGTCACATTCTTCTCATTTACAACTGGGTGGGGTGCAACCTGTGGGGTACTTGCCCTGGGAGTAATTTCCTCATTCTAGTGAAGAAAAACAAAAAAGGTTTATCGAAATCAACAATTACCCCCCGCCAAAAATATCTTCTTTTCCTCATCTCTAAATTATCCCGGAGGTAGAGAAAAAGATATTGGGACGAAAAGGGTGTCTAAACAAAGAGGTAGAAAAGTCTAATAACTACTGCTTTGTTTTCCTTCGGTTTGTGAATTACTTTTCAACAGCAGTCACAGTTTTCAATCAAATTGTGACAGGTAAAAAATGCCGATATTGAACATAATAAAATTCACATTTATATGACAGAAACTATTACTTACCGGCTTTAAAAATCTAGGATTCACGTGAATGCTTGAACTATTCACATTTGGGGGCAGAGGTCTAATTGGCCAGGCAGGATCTAAGGAGTTCACCCGCACATCTAAGGCATACAGTTTCTTCAGTGGGAAAATTTCTTCCCAAGTGGAACGCAATTTGAAAAGACTTTTTCTAGTGTTCTCATCCACCTAAAATAAAAAGAAAACTACAACTTGGTGCTAAGGTACATTTTTACAGCAACAAATATCCAACTCAGGTTTCAATTCATTGATCCGTCTCAAGAACAACCCTAAACTTCACAATCTGCGAACATTACATATGGACTCCGATATGGAGCTTGGTGCTTCACAGTATAATTATATACAAACATTTTAAATGTAAAATTATTTTTTAACCGATGAATAAACTTTAAACGCTATTTCAAAAGATTAGTTAATCTAGTGAATCCTAAACTATGCACATTTCAATACATCTTCAAAAGGGCAAAGTTCTTACACATACAGGAATTACTTCCTATATAGTAAAATGCTGAGCTCAAAGCTGCTTAGAAATTTAGAAACTGTACATAACCCAGCAGCCCCAGTACTTAAGCAGATGCTGATCGCTTCCAAATAACTTGCAGACAAATTCCAAGAGCCCAGGAAATGCTGCTCATTGTTCAAACTTCAATATGACATTTGGAAGAAAACTTTACATTTTACACTTTATTGCACACACAAAGCAATAGATTTTACATTTTCATTTTAAACATTAAATCTGATTAAAAATAAAGTAAAATAACATTAATATCAGACTTCCAAAGTTATATTTAGATCAATTAACATGAACCTTTAATAAAACTGATATATGAAATATAAAGTGATAGTTACTTCTATTTCATTTAACACACTTAAGTTGTACGTAAGTTTGTGTACAAATTACACTCAATTCAGCATTTCTGCAACATTTTGCTGGTACACTTGTTATATCATATAGAATTAAAAGCAGCAACATTAACTTACATAGAAGAGTAACATTAAAAGGCACATTAAAAGAACTACATCTATTTTACATCAGTTACAAAACCTACATCATCATGTTTCTGAAAAGACATGAATAACTCCAAAAGAACATATACCTTTTCAAAAACACAAATAAATGTATGGACTAGGTTTTTTGTGAACGTTGCAAGATACTCCCGTCCAACATTCTTCACAATGGAATCCACTAAGTATAAAACTGGAAGCTTCTCTGCAGGAGGTGCCTAAAGTGATAGAAAACTTGAACAGTTTAGAACATAGCAAAACATTGCAAAACACTTAGATCCCATATCATAATGTTAACGTGTCAAAATTCATCTTGGCACTTTCATTTCTGGTTACACATTAGGGAAATCTATGTCTACTGTATCACGTACTGCTTGAACAAATAAGATGCACACAGGAAAAACGGAATGTCAGAGGTCTTCTCTTCTACCCCAGGATGAAGTTTAAGGGACACTAAAACACATTACCTTTTCTCAAGTAATCACCTTTAAGTTTTACTAATTCCCCTTTTAATTACATATTTAGAATGATGTTTGCATTTGGAATTATTGTAGCGGGAAAAAAAAAATCCATGCTGTTGCAATAGGCAAGAAGTCTTCAATTAGCATCTGGAAAGAACTTTCTCCTCAATCCCAGGTTTTGAAATGCCATTTCAGGCAATTCAGTGCCAGCCCAATTGATTACAACCATTTTGCTGAAGACATCAAGACATGGCAGCATTTGTTTCATTAAAAAAAATGTAGGTTTGAGATCTTGAACAGTCCAACACAATTAAAAAAATTCCAAGAAAGTGATTTCATTCAGGAAAAAATCTGAATTATAATCCTTGCCCCCAGAGGTAAAAATGTTCCTTTGTTTTGGTGTTAGTGAAAAACATTTTGAACTTCTTTCAACAGTCATGATACCAGTGCAAAACTCTTAAAATTGTTACCATGCATGAAACCTTAAAACTGAATTTTCTTAGAACAGGCATTTAAATGTTTAGTTGAGCTCCTTAATTTTCAAAATTGGCAAAAACCTTCACACACGTCTTCAAAGTAAGCCATTCAAAGCACATTTTGAGTATTCATGTCCATAACAATCAGTTAATAGCAATGTCTTTCCTGAAGAAATATTCAGCTTCAAAACAATCAGTCCGTTAATTTACCTTGGAGAAACTTGTAGGCCCACTAAAAAAAACTAATCACAAAATAAAAATATGGGTGAATAAAGTGTTCAATAGAACTTAATTATTCATTCAATATTTAGCATTACAGGCACCAATGAAAAGTTCCACACCGAAACTAAGCTGGTAATCAGATCCAGAAAAAAAATCTCGTTGCTTTACAGATGTAACAGCAAAAGTATATAAAAACAAACAATAGTCAGATCACCAAAAGGGGACAAAAAAAAAACTTGTCTGCAAAAAAAATGGCTAGTTGATCACATTTCATGTGTCTTTACAACACCTAAGAACAGAAAGATTTCCCAGCTGCAGTGACCACTCAGAAAGAAATGTAAAGAGCACTATAGAACACTGGAATCAAAATTTACTCTTTGAACAGGAATATTCCTGTAGGTCAACAGACGTTATATTTTGCTGACTAAAACCTTGAATTAGAAGGACAGTCAACAGTTTTGAACCTGAAACAACCATGTAGAAAATTTAGCGTCTTCCCGGGATTTCAATATTTGATGAAAACCTCAAACAGTTCCGTTGTTACACGAAAAGAACAGAAAATTCAAAGTGTCCCCTCCTAATGTAACAAAATGCCTGCACAGTCAGTTTCAAAACCCGACTTCAACAATGAAGGTCAGGTCAGGTTATAATTACCCAAATGAAAAATACCAATTCGCAGAATGTTTCAGAAGTTGGCTCCAAAAAAAGGTCACGTTATAAAAAAGGGAAGCTATATGGTGACGAACTTGAGAAGGCACTCCGACACAGGGAATAAAATAAGTTTCTCTCCCAGCCTAAAAAAATAGATTTGAGGTTCACGACTGAGACCTTAAGCATTGAAGTCAAGACCACTAGTACAAACAAATGTTTTACCAAGGCGATTGTTTTTAAACCAATAACTTACACCGGGAAATAAAAAAGACAAAACCATATTTAATATTTTTTATTGTCACATTTTAAATACCATTCATAAACATTCAAAATTCATGTTTTAAGACGAGTAATCACCACTCGACAATCTGGAATTGCTCTTGGTTAACCCATTTATCAGCCGCACGAAGGATCTTAAGCTTGCTATTATTACCAGCTTGAACATTGCACTCATAAAAGCGCTTTTTAATCAGGTTTTCAGGCTGCATTTTCAACCAGGAATACCAGTACCACGGCTTCAGCCTTCGCGCGTCGCGTTTTTTTTTTTACTTTTAAAACACTCGTGCCAATCCTGTTAATGCATTTACGAATGCCACTTAAAAAGTACGTGGATTCAACATCGCGATCAATGCTGGAATTGTGCCGGTAAAACGCACAACAGCAACGCGACGGTGGGGGAATTTTATTCAACAGCCTAGAAAAGGATTGAAGGTTAATGTAAAACTGTTAGCGTTCTGGTTGAAAATGCAGGAAATTACGTTTAAGGCCCGTGGCACAGTTTTCACTAATAAGGTATTGCACATATAAAGCAAAACCTCACATTCGTAATAAGATATTGAGATTAGAGAACGCAGTAATTTATACTCGGACCCTACACCACGTGCTAAAGGATGATGTCAACTTCTTTAAATGGCCGACCGTGTCTTTCACCGTCGCCATATTGTATAATTCCCACAGTACAAATAACCGCACAATTACTCGGCCACTTCCACGGGTTACGCAGAAAAAAAAATCAAATGTTTAATTTTTAAATACTAAGTTATGTTCAATATTAATCTGTACTAATTTTGGGCTCTTCTATCAAATTTCATATTTTCGACAAATAATCTAGTGCGTTTTACGAATGCTGTTTCGTACGTTCCAAATAGAACAACTGTTTTAAGGGCCTAATGCTACGTTAAAACCTAAGAATAACAGCGTGGGACTGTAATTTGGCAGGCCGAGCTCTAAGTTACAGTGAAGAGAGGTCGCCATGTTGTGACTACTACGGCTATAAATGCTGTGTCGAGAATTAAACAGTTGAAATGAGTTAAAATAAAATTCTATTTTCATAAAAACCTTGGCGATTTGTGCTTCGATAATTGCGACGATATCCTTGGCGAAATGCAGGTTCTCCTCCGCCAGAATGGTCAGCATATTGATGTGAGGTTTGCTGTTGAAAGTCAAATCTTCAAGGGACGACTGGTACTCTCTGCAGGCATCTTCCCTCGCTGCGTCGTCCGTCATCATTCGTCGTGTCTACTCGATTTTCCACTACAATCTTATGTATTTAGCTAAAGAAAATGATAAATCAGTCCTTTTTAAACATCATCGGACATATTTTTTTTACTTATCCTTTTGTTACGCTTCCAGAGAAAAACCGTTTCTCCTTTCTCTCCTGCGTTAGCTTCCGATCTTTTTAGCAACAAGATGGCCGCCGTGCTTCAATACACTGGCGTCATACAAAATTAGTTAGACGCCCAGCTACGTCGTCGGCTCTCGATTGGTCGGTTTGAGTCACTGGCGCTGTGACGCCCTCTTTTGTATTATACAAACATTCGAACGCTGCCTTCAATTAACGTGATTGGTTGCCACATACCAAAGACGATGCGCCCACCCAGTGAAATGGGATGACTCGGTAACAATTCTCAAATGCCTAGGAGTTGTATTAGCATTTTAACAATCAATTAAAAAAAAACAGTAATCAGTCATGGTCGATTAGATACGAGAACCACTGATGTTGCAGGTATGGGAATGAAGAACAACAAAATGAGATGCTTGTCAAATTTGAAATAAAAAAATGCATGAGCAAGGTTGTCCAACATGAAAACTCGTATGTAGTGTGCTGTGAATCATGGCCACTTGCCTGTTTACTGACTTACATTTTCAACAAACAAAGAGCAGTGCAATACAATTCAAATTGTCGCTTTGCACATTATTTCACCCTTGACAAACCTCAAGCTGATTTTTAAAATGTAATTATTTCATCCGCCTTTTATGTTTTAAATATACAGTATCGATTTTTTCCTTTGTTAATATAATTAGCTAAACATTACATTGTAGCAATGAAGTGTTTCTGTGTGACTATTTTATATATGATGACATATAACACATTCATGTTTAAAATTAGGTTTGCCAGATTAGAGCTATTTGACAAATGTTAATTGACAAAATCTATACTTTCATCTATAAAGGAAAATGTAATTGCAACATGTTTTTTTTTTCATTTTAAAGAAACCTCCATTTAAATCTACAATCAACCTGAAACAATATGTGAATTTAAAAAGGTTAAATGAAATGTCTTCGATTATTATTATTATTATTATTATTATTATTATTATTATTATTATTATTATTATTATTATTATTACTGTTGTCCCGCTCATCATAACATCATAATGGAATGCCCCTTTCACGTAAAATAAACCCAACAACATAGCATTGTAATTTAAAACAAGCAGTTCTAACAGTCATTGTGAAAACAAAACTACATTTTTGGCTATTCCCCTTTCTGTAAAAGTTGTTTGTTTCCAAGATCACTTAAGGGGGATGTGCTCATTTGTTTTTCCCCGATAAAGCTGTTGGGAAGTGTAGGTCATTCGCGATCAGCTTGTTCTTTGAACAAACGTTTCCCCTACAATACGGACTACAAATCCCAGAGCCATCTCTAGGCTCTTTTTGAGCATGGCAGTTCTCCTCCCATTGGAAAAGGAATGATGTCATTGTTAAACAGCAAAGGAAACTCCTCTGCAATCATTGTGCAACATTGGAACCAACCTCTGAATACTGGCTGGGTTGACGCTGCAAGACGAAAAGACAAGTTAAACGATTATCCCTGTGAAAAGCAAATTTTATGAATTACATATAGCTCATGTATGGGGAAATCCCCATTTTTGGTAAGTTCAAATACGATTTTTATGTGGCCAAAGCATGTCCATTATGGTTTGATTTTTTTTGTCGAGAAAAGTGAAAAGAAGGGTGGTACCAATATCAATAATTTTTATGAAGTAATAAAATATGCAATGATTCGCACACTGCTAAATTTGTCAGGAATGAAATTAATTTTCCTAAACGTTATTATCCCACGATTTGTATGGATGAGGTATTTTTGCAGCATTTTTAATTGCTGATAAAACAACTTGATGTGTGACTAAATTTCAGTGGGTTGCATGTATTATATTCATGATTTGTATATGCGTGTATGCACTTCGAAACATTGATAACTGGAAATAACGGAAGATTATTTTATCTTACTGTTTCTTTCATTTCTGCAAAATCTTGCTTCTAAACGCAATGTCTATTCGTACGGTTAAATTAGACGTATGCCTGTTCAAAAGAATATGGTGGATTTAAATGTTTACTTTACCTGAGTCTGTTGTTTATTGTCTTAAAAAAGCTGTGTAACTGATCCGATTATTTTGCATTTATCACCAAAATTACCTCAGAGTGAATTTAAATTGGAAAAGCAACATTCCCTATGTTGCACAGTCCTTTAACAACTTGGGTCTTTTGAATATTCTCTGCACTGAAACTTTTGATTGCGGGGTTTCCAGAAAATCTGCTTACAAGAAAGGTAGAGAGATTCAAGACAAAAATGATGGTGAAGAGCTGCGTTTCTGTCTTTGAATTTCTCTTCAGTATTGTGCGAAAATGACAAAACATAACTCCTAATTTTAATTCACAGCGGGCCGGCAATGTAAAGATGCATATAACGACCGTTATTAACATTGAATTCGATTGTTATAATTCTGCAAAGGTTTAGACAAAAGCATAGGCTTCTTTTTGTAGAAGATAAAGGATTCGTGGGTGTTAGTGTATGACCTGCTATTCAAATGCTGCAGCTGATTTGCAACCCTTTCTGACCACTCCTGTGCTCACAGTCCTATTCATATTCACCTTTGGTGATAAAGTGGGACAGAGTTAACTTAAAATCAGGCTCACCCCCCTGTAAGTTTACCATTATTTAATAAAATCCATCCATCTTTAGTCAATAATAGGCTCAGGACTTAGATTAGAAAAATACTGAGATTCAGAATAGTGTCTGCTACAATGCAGTAACAAGGAAGTGTTGAGGAGCTCTCCCCAGTGCTGAGTTTAACACCTGCCAGCTCAGCCTAGTCCATATTCATGGGGAAAATAAATATTTCTTTGTAGCAGGTTAATTGATAGTCTTGATTACATATATACTTTCAAACCTGGCAGCTCGGCAGGTTATTTTAATTTCCTCAAATGGGGGCAGTTGTGTCAGTTTTTATTTTAAATATATATATAATAATTCCATTTGGACAAGTTGACCTTTGTGACCTGTGGGGTAGAAAGATTCCCTTAAAGTTCCCCTTGCTTTTACCTTGACTGGTTGTCCAGCTCAATAATGTACCATGTATACTGTTCTCACAGTAAGAACAGTGCCTTGATGGCTTCAGTCCTTGTATTTAAAAAGTGTGTTTTCTGAAGAAGTTCCTTTTCAGTTTCTGTATGGCTAGCTGTTTTATATTGTTCGGTAGCTACAGAAACGCTGTCTAGAGGAATGCGTTAAGATTCTTTATGGCAATACCCTGAGCCTCTTACCATATAGCCTTGACAACGTAGAGACTCACAAAGAACTCTGCCATAGCAACATGGTGGACTTACTGTCAAATAAGCAAGTCCTTTGACTGTATGCCAATGTAATACTGAGGGGTTGTTGCTTTTGAACTCCTAGATAAAGAACAGCATTGAAAATAACCCCCTCTACACACACATATGTACGTATACAAACTACTACTGAATTTAGATCTGTACTTATTCTTCTGTAGACCTGTTCTTGGAATAGCAGATATTGTACTAAATGAGCTTGAGATCAACAGACTCCTGCCATTTTCAATTTCCTTATTTGAGTGCTGAATTTTTGTACATCTGGGTAACAAACTCAATTAAGCCTAATGAAGAACCTAATTTTAGCAAAGCTGTTATTTCCGGGCTAGTATTACACCAGGTTAAAATGGATGTCAGTTCACAGAATGTGAATTGTTAGTGAAGAGTCAAACACTGTGATACAATCCGTGGCCATCAATTAGTGAGACCAGAAAGAATGCCTGTTTGTGTTTTGAATTGCAGACATCTAGGACTCTTTATGGTATTGGAATACCTATAAATATAGCTCTTCTGTTTGTTAACAAATGTTTCCATGAGTAAATGGAGAAGGGGAAATCCCTTTGTCCACTCTCGCCACCGTCGTCCCCATGTTGTAGAGTTCACACTTGTGCTGAGGCTCGGGCTGTCCTGCAATTTATGGCCCTGAATTACAAAATCTTTGATCATATTTGAATTTTAATGTTGAGAGACGTATTCAACACACACATTCAACTCATTTGAAAGGCTGTTTTTCGAGACTTTCTGAATCATTCTTTTACCTGTAATCTTGCTTGGATTGTTTTGAGCTGCTTTGATTTGCTCGTGGGTTTGTAGAGTGCCGTTTTATTTTCTTCTGAAAAAGACTCCTCGTGTTTTCTATGACTGTTGACCATGTGATATCGTTCTGACCAAATTCAAATGCATGTTGTTTATGTGTTAGTCTGGTTTTCCCTTAAAGGATAGTTATATAAAAACTTCGTCCAAAATCAATGTCTTTCTTTTGTCCTAGTTGTGTGTACTATTTCACTTTCAGACAGATGAAACCAAAAAAATGGGACCTCCTTAGTTTCATATCTGTTTTTCTTGTGCAGCACAGATTAATCTGAAATGTGTTAAAACAAAGTAGAACATTAAAATCTGTCCTCGTAACAACCAATGTTCTGGGCAGAATGAAATCTTCCAGTTACGTAAGTTACCTTGGGAGTTAGTGAAAATGAAAAATTAGGTCAAGTATTTAAGGCAGAGTTCGACTGGTTGGAGTTGTTGTAGTTTCAAAAATACAGATATTTATTGGTGTATGAATTTCAAGATTCAGGCTCTTCTGCCGTGCTGGTGCTTGATAACATACAGCAACACATTCGCTATCTAGGGTTTTCATTTTATTATTGTTAAACGATTTTTTTTGAGTCTTTCCAGATGTTTTTGCTTTTCCTAACTATTTTTCTGTTTTAACTGGTGTATTGCAGGAGTCATATTTCAAACCGGCTTACTCATAAATGTTTGTTTAAAAAAAATATTTTACCTTGGTATTTACATTACTAGGTGTCCACTGCATGTGTCTTTCAATTTTTATGTGAACATTTTACATCTGCAAGGGAGAGGAATCACAGGAGTTTTCATAGCTGTCTTAAATAAATGGCCTTTTTTTGTCATCACAGGAGCCTTATCATACAAGTAAAATACTGTGGGGACCTGTGTTCTTGTAAGGATCCACAAAAATGCTAATGTCATATCGCAGTCTTCACAATTCTCATATATTCTGTGAACAATAAAGACAGTCGGAGGGAAAAGCAATGTTAACATACAATATTTTACAAAGGAACAAGTAATAGGTTTATTCCATGCTGAAAAGAGAAGAGAGAAAACACGTTTTGGCTGTGAAGCCTTCTTCGGGTGATAGGAAGACACACCCGAAGAAGGCTTCACAGCCAAAACGTTGTGTTTTATCTCTTCTCTTTTCAGCATGGAATAAACCTATTACTTCTTCCTTTGCAGGCGACACATGCTGACGCAGCTACCTACCTGAACTACAGTATTTTACAGTTCATTGATTAAAGCACTTTGGATAAATTCACCAAGTAATGAAATTACTACGATTACCAATATTTTGTCATTTCATAATACTTCAGTTTAATAATTTGAAGTATATACAGGATTAAATCAATTCCAGACTTAAAAAAAACCCCTTTTCCCTTTTCATTTTCTGCAGTTGTGTAAATGAGCATGGAAGATTATGACTACCTGTTCAAAATCGTTTTAATAGGGAATGCAGGTGTGGGAAAAACCTGTTTGGTTCGACGTTTTACTCAGGTGGGTTACATTTTTAAAAATATGTTTTTGCTGTTTTTTAACCTCCTACAGGGGTGAATGCCTGAGATTATTGATGATGTAATTTTAGTTAGCAGACAGGTTCCTTGGAGGTAGAAATTGTTAGATCCTGTAAAGATGCACACGTAAAGTATGGAAAAGTAGAAAAAAGAGAAAAAACTTTAAAATAAAACAGCAAATAGCTGTTATTGCCTTTTATTCATTTTCTTATTGTTTTTTTTGAGGCATGTTGACTCACAAATCAAATGACACAATGCTTTTATCATATTTATCAGCTTAATGAAATTATTATTGCACATTTAATTATATTTTGCAAGGAACTGAATATACATCGTCTTCAGTAAAGCCCAGCTCATTAAAATGAATTGCTGATTCATTATGTATTCAGCATTTTTTAAATTTGATTTTTAGAGGCTGTTTTTTATAGAATAAAATATTTATTCTAAATATTTATTCCATAGAATCAGATAGAATATTTTTATACTATGTGTTCCATAGTTTATCTGTAAATTATAACATTTTAATATAACAATTCTAAATTGTGTTATATTGAACTGGAATTTATTATTTAAACCTTGATTATCCGGTTGCTGTTTTTCTTACTTTTGTTTTTAATTAAAGTACTTTGAAATGCATAGAAGTGTTTCCTGCCACAGTTGAGTGCATACAGTAGATTCAGAAGCAAAGCTTTTATTCACAAGGTTTGAAAAAGTTTTCAGGCTAGTAGGGTTCCACAGCTAAGACTCAAAATAGAATCTCTTTCATGCCAAGTGCCATAGAAAATGGTCTCTGGAGAAGAGGCTCTCTAAACTTCACTGAATGGATATCAGTGTACAGTAATGTAGTGTAGGCTGTGTAGCACTGTGGGCAGAGACCAAGATTTTAGCACATTCAGGACTGTGAATCAGTGAAGCATTCTCTGCAGAATCTGAATATTCTGTTTTGATGCTTTGCTTTTCTCTTTTTTTCATTTCCCTGAAATTAATCAGATTTCTGATTAAATCTTTTTCACATCCCCTTCTGTAATACAGGGCCTATTTCCGCCAGGACAAGGTGCGACAATAGGCGTTGACTTCATGATTAAGACCGTTGAAATAAAAGGGGAAAAAGTAAAGGTGAGTTATAAGATTTTCCTTGCGATTCACAATTTTTTACACGAGGAACTCCCTCATCCTTCTGTTCTGTTGTAAGTAAAACATTGTAACTGAGCAAAAAATGCACTTCTTGTAATGGCAAGCGGTTTTGGGGTGATATGACTTAGGGGTAACTAATTATTTTCAAGAACCATTGTATATCATCTTAATTAGGGGAAATAAATTAGATACTGTACTCCTATTTCCAGGTATTTGTTTTTTTGCCTATGTTCTCCTTTAGGTTAAAATAATAGCAATGATAAATTATTTAAATTCTGTAACGGAATGAAGGAATTATTAACTATTTGCCTGTGGACTTGTGATTGAAATGATTGTGATTTTGTAACAGGAAATAGCTTTCCAATATTGCAAAATGCATTCTATGTATGATATGTAAGCAAAACAACTAATCTTTTGCCGTTGAAATGTCAATACAGCTACAGATCTGGGACACAGCGGGACAGGAAAGGTTCAGGTCCATCACGCAGAGTTACTATCGCAGTGCCAATGCTCTTATATTGACCTATGACATCACCTGTGAAGAGTCTTTCCGATGTCTCCCTGAATGGTTGAGAGAGATTGAGCAATATGCGAACAACAAAGTTGTGACCGTCTTAGTAGGTAAGAAGTTTCAGTTTTCCCTGATGGCTCCAATTTAAGGAAAAACTGTCCAATTAGTAGATTCCGTTGAGTAAACTAGCATAATGTCTTTCAGCAGGGGTGATAATGTGTAATGCTTTTCTAACTAAAAGTAAGTTTGGTTTAATCATGTGACCAAACTAGAAATGTGATGGTATTTGGGGAATTGCAAGCACATTTTAATTAAAAAAAATATATATAAAAGGGAATTGTTGTTAGAAATAACTACAATCTGCCACACACAGTTACCCAGGTGGGTGCTGTGCTGCATTCCAGTGTTCCAAGAAGTGGGTTCTGCCCTAGTAAAACATTTTGAGACTTAATATTTAATATCTGCAACTTAATATTTAACTTTTGATAATTCATGCATTGTGATACATTTCTACCAAACAACAGTTGGCTCTATTTTTGCTGTTTCATTTCAACAAGAAGGGAGGGATGTATATTGACCCCAAACATCCGTAAGATGAAATTTGGATGTCATAGTTGACTCTCTGATATCCTAAAAAAATAATATTATATAATATTCACATCAACAGAAAGCTTTCATCATAAGCAGCATAACAAGATTGCATTTACTAAAACTTGACAGGAGTTACCCACTAATTTATTTTTTTTGCAATACCGTTCTTTCATCCTTCTCTTATGTATTTTAAAGGCAATAAAATCGACTTGGCTGAGAAAAGGGAAGTTACAAGGCCGAAAGCAGAAGAATTTGCAGAAGCCCAAAACATGCACTATCTGGAGACCTCTGCCAAGGAATCCGACAATGTGGAGAAACTCTTCTTGGACCTTGCCGTTGAACTGATCCGTGAAGCCAAACAAAACACACTGCTCAACAATGTAGCCTCCCCAGTTCCCGGGGAAGGCAAGAGCATTAACTACTTGAACTGCTGCAGCTTCAATTAGCACCAGGGCTGTCTAAAACAGTGGTAAAGTCCTGAACACCTTTTGGAAGTGCAGGTGAATGGGAGGGGCGGTGACGTGCTTGAAGCGTAAAAGTGATTCACTTTGGTGTGGAGGACCAGTTGGCCGGTGAACCATAGGAATGCGCTAATGGAGAAGTGGAATAACCTTCCAACGGATCTGTTCAATTCTCCTTGTGCAGGCGTGTCACACACTTGCTGCTACTCAATTTCAGGAACACCATACCTGTTGAAACCAGGACCCCCGTCATTGCAAGATTTGATTCATTTTGGGTAACTCTTCAGAGAAGCAGTGGGATTTGCTTTTTCTAGAGAGCATCCAGTGGCAATTCGTAAGGAATCACCTTCCACCATTGGTGGAGATATGCAAAGCTATCCTACACTCTGCAAGCAGATGGACATTCCTGACCTTGTGGGACCTCATGCTCAGCCTGAAAGGAAATACTTTTTTCACAGACATCAAGCTGCTTGAAGATACTTTACCAGCAGTATAATTTTTAAAAAAAATCAGAACCACAAAAAACTTAGGCTTGTGGAACAAATTCTTAAATCTTCTCTTAAGTCTTTTAACAAGGGACTCATCTAAAATAACTTGTGATTCATGTCATGACATGAATGTGGAATCATCCAATATATACAGAATTCTTCTGGAGTACCTGAGTAGGTTTTATGTGAAAACTAGCATGGTGTTTTCTATTTTTGTTGAAGGGGCATGCATGAGTTAAGATACAACCTTTATTTCATCACCAGCAGTAGCATTTTACTAGTGCTGTTCTTGGTATGAAAGGTAAAAAGCCAGTTTAAGCCAATAGAATCAAGCTTTTTATTCACAAAATCTACAGTATGTGTTGTGCCCTTCCATTGAATTACATATACTCTTAATGCTTTCTTATAATGACTTAATATTGGCTATCAATGTTTTAATTTCATGTAATATTAAGAAAGCAGTAGGGTTAATGTCTAATATGGGCTATTACAAAAGTTAATAGAGCTATTATTATTATTGGAGTAGTGTTGACATTTCAAATAAATGCAGTTTTTCAAGTCTCATTTTCAGGAAAATTGGAAATCTACAGTTTGGGATTTCAGTGGTTTTGTTAGAAGTTTAGTTAATTGAGCTTGTGGTCGCTGCATTGTATGTAAAGCCATTAATTCCTTTTGGTATTGTAATTCTAAATTTTGCGTCCCAAGTTTCACTCCTCAATGTGAAAAGACCTTATGTAAATAATATATACATCTCCTCCCAGCTTGCCGAAGACAACAACAAAGGAAATTGAAATGAATCGTTATTTATTTTGTAAGACGAGTGTTTCCCAACTGGTGTGGTGCCAGACATTAATAGGAGCACCATGCGATTTTGAAAAGCTACACCAGAGAAATATTTTATTAATTTTCTAATTTTTCCGGGCAATGGGAAGCGGTAAGATTGATGCGATGGCCTGTACTGTTATTTAATGTTTTGGTGTCGGCACCTCATTGTTAACCTGTTCAATTCCTAAATCATTTCGGTTTTTAAGAAGAATTTAGTGGTAGCATGAGGTCCTGTGCTAGTCAACAAAACACAAAGTGCAGGGCTCAGCCTTAGCAGTCTGGGAACAGTTCAGTGAATGAATGTGATCAGAATATTATCTGGTTGAGGTTTAGTACAAAATATATGGTGGTATTAAAATAACTAGACTTATTACAATGGGCTGCCATCTGCCAGTAATGTCCTTTTCTAAAGAAATGAATTAAGGAGACAAAAATGTAATACTTTATTTGTATACACAGTTTCCACATTCTGTAGCGTTCAGATTTCTTTATTTTGTGACTGCGAGCGAGTTCATTAAGTTTCAAACTGTGTGTTCTGTTTTAAATTTGTAAAAAAAACATTTGAGAGTTTTTTGGGAAGTGAAATGTGACCAGCAGGTTTAAATTTGCAGGCAGATGACGTTCCTTGATTTGAGCCAGGATAGAGAGTTTAGATCAGCACTAAATTCTTACCAGTCCAGCACTTTTATTTTGTTAAACTCTAGCATAGTTTAAAATTAATATGACTAATTTGATATATGTGGGGTATGGGTTTTATGCAAAATTAATGTGGTTTCAGGTTAGTTGTATTTCAGTGATGTGATTGGGGCCAAGAAAAGATGGATCTAGATAGTATTGTGTTGAAAATTGCTCACACTACAGCATATTTTTCTGAGATATCTAGTAAATAACCATGCAGGTTCTTAGTGCTAGTAATTATAAAATAACTAATAATTTCCTGTGGCCTGATTTAAGTAAAGTTTGTCTGAATCATTTTAACTTTTTTGTGCATTGTGCAGAACCTTAGGCACAGTTAGTTAAAAACCAGTGGCACACATTTGAAATTTGAAGTTTTTTTTTTTCAAAATAAAGCTAAAAAGCATTTTATTAAATAATGGGAATGTAACACACAGGAGCTTGGTGAAAATGTAAAAACATTGTGTATGTTGTAAGTGATTTGTCTGTTTGACTCCAGAGTATCTTTTTTTTATCTGTTGATTGAATTTTGTTCTCAGTATTTCATTAAAATCCAGGACAAAGTACAGCTGAAATCATCAGAGCAAACTGTGTCTTTAAAAACATTTATTCTTAAACCTGGTGGTTGTACAAGATTGTGGTCTCTGTCTTGAGTTAATAACATAAATTTCTATTCATTACACATTCTTATGTGGAACCATGTTTTTGTTGCTGAAAAAAAAAAGTTTTTTATTTTTATTTTTATTTAAAATCCTGCCCTGAACCTTTTTTTTTTAAATGCACACCACTTCCCCATCTCAAGAGAGTATGTTTAACAGGTTCCCCTAAATTGCCTGTCACTAAATATTGGGAACACAGGCTAGTTATTGACACGAAATGTGTGCAATGTGCTTATAACAATTGTCTTTGAGGGCTTAAGGATACATAGATATTTACCCCAGTTTATCACTCGATTACTAATTTTCATCTACTTAATTGAACACAGTGAAAATTATGAAAGTTTATATATTTATAATTTAATGGAAACCTATAAGACCTGCTGGGCTCTCCAGGACCAAAATTAGAGGATCGGGGTATACTAAAATATTATTAATTACAATTTTGTATACTAAATGGTGTCTTTCATTGTGGTTAATTACAAGTGAGCCAATATAAATAATGGTTTCTTTAAGTCAGATTCTTTCCGCTATAACATATACAGGTGAATTATAACTGTTATACTAGGAGGCACGTTATTACACAAACTGTAATAATAAAAATGAATCAAAACTAAACGCAAAGCCTTTCAAGTTCTCAAATAAGCTCTTTATTTGTTGACTGATAATCAATAAATCATTTTTGGTTATTATAGTATAGATTATTCACACAAGTTTTTTGATGTTGTATTGTCTAGTCTGCTGTGAAACCAGCGTGGACAAAACTTGTGGTCTTTACTTTTAATCAGATTTTTTTTTGGCTATCTTAGTTTGTGAACTCATCATACTTCATACAGAATTTACCTGAGAGGTGTCTAGTTTTGACCATTTTTATACGAGAGACATGAATGTTTTCCATCATTTTTACAATGCAGGATTTCAGTGTTACGTTTCAGGTTTTTTATTCATGTTATCTTTTAAAGTGTTTTGTATGTTATATTGCACCTAAATCCCATTGTATATGTTCAGCTTTTTAAATGCACTGCATGAACTGTGCCATATGCGTTGAATGTCAAGCTTTATTTTAATGGCATTTGTAAATTATTTTGCCACATAATGCAGTATTTTACTTTTTATTCATATTGTTTTAAGCTACTAAAGTATAACATGCAGCCGTTACTTGTTTTTTTCAGTAGGGTAAAGTAATTGTCAGTTTTAGTGTCTGTTTTGACTTTCTTTAGCACCGTGGTGATAAAGAGCCATTGGTAGGAAGGGCCATTTAATTATTCAGACCTGTGAAGGGTCTTGTGTATAATAAAAAAAGCTTTCCTTTTCATGAAAAAGGAATTTGTCCATCATGCTAATCGTGTATTTCCAAACAGAAAATGTGAACAGTACTTATGTAATTTTTGTTCAGTATTTCCAGTTTATTTTGTCTAAATGAGATAATGTAGATGAGGAAATAAAATTACCAGAGTTTACTTTGTCTGTGGAAGAGTGAATGTAAAATGTTAATATTTTTGTCTTTATTTTTAAATTGTATTGGCTGATAATTTTACTAAATGGAAAACGGCTTACAAAGTTTATGAATAAATGTGATAACCCATTACAAATCTGATGAGAATCATGGCCTTTCATTGCATTCTTGGCTAAAACCTAGTTCACAAAAGGAAGGATTTTTTTTTACTATAGGAATATCTTAATCTTAATATGTTCCCTTTGTTTTATGTATCTTTTCAATTGCTATTAAAAAGCAATTTATTCTGCACATACTAATCATACACACAAGGGAGAAATTGAGAATACATATTTTTAATCTTCATTCACAATACAAAAATGGGCTGTATTTAACAACTATATACACTGTTTAATAAAAACATGATAACGCAGCCAACAGTAGATTTAATTTTTAAAAAACAATACTTTGCAAAACAGTTAACATTAATAAGCAGTAATGATAACCTCTACTTTTCAGGTGTTTCTTTTTTAATATTTAATCTTTCATATATTACTTGGCCTCTTGCTGTAGATGGTTTTATTTCTAGTGCATTATATCAAAGCTTTGTGTATCAGAAGAAAGAGCTTGTAACTTAAAACAATTTCTTGGCCCAAGTTTAGGCTTTCTTTCAACAATGCAAAAGAGACCAACCCCAGAGCAGGGCCATCAGAATGTCATTTCTAAAACACTTTGGCACAGTTTCTTTCCAGGCTAGGTTGCAGACAGAGCTGGAAAAATAACAGTAACTCCTTGTTCAGGGAAGCTGCACGAAACTGAATCATTAAGGTTACTTCTCTTTGGTTAGTTTCCTCTTGAAAATGTAAGCGTAAGTTTCAGATACCTGTACGCTTATACCTTCAAACCTATTTACTTCACTTGCAGCTAAAATACCAAAGACTCTTTTAGAGCTCTTCAGTTGCAATTAAACCCAGTAAGATATTGCTGTGGGGTGGGGCAGGGGCTGAGAAATTTTGAAATCAGGTCTTGAGGACAGATATTCTACAATTACAATCTAAAAGCACAACAATATGCCACTTTTTTTAGTAAATACTGATTATTGTCATCCTTTTTAATATTTAGTAGCAGCAGAAGAAGCAAACAGTGATACAAAAACAAATGTTTATTCAAATAGAACGACTGATTAATGTAGTAATTATGTTGACAAAAATATACAAAATACTATACAAATTCTAATATTTATATAAACATATACAGTAACAGTTCTTTTTATGCTTTCACAATTAATGCTACAGGAGCAAAACCCAAGAAATTAGAAACACCTGTCAGCCATTTGTCCCAATACTCATGCTCACCTGAAACAGGGAGACTGAACACAACAAATCACATTATTTTAACATAGCTAAATATGTATGCAAAATAATACCCAGAAAGAAAAGCTGAAATCCTATATTTCGGCCTCATATTAATCTTTCAACCTGAAATACAAATTTCATTAGTATACATCAAAAATGATTTTTAGATTTCACTTGACTATCCGAATAATAATGCTGTTTACTGAAGCACATACCATGAATGAAGTATGAAATACATGCTTTTTCACAATATATGCAACTCTAGGAGAAGCTGGACATGCTTAATTTCAGAGCACTGAAATGTTCCAGCCAGGTTCTTAACTGAAGTTGATGTAACTGAATGTTAAGTTTCTGTACTAGTGCCTAGATTCACAATGCACTATTGCACCTGGCAAGCAATTATATACCAGGGGTATCCGTATAATTCTTTCAAAACAAGAAAACGGGACATAACACACTTTTTGTACCAAATGTAAAAGTTCAATACAGTGAAGAATTTGGTTAGAATTAGATCTTGGCAAATAGCAGTCATAGATTGAACTCTGAGTGTGTGAATCCAGTAACAATTTTATCAAAGGTAAGTTGGTGGAATGAAAAATATAACTCCCCAAACTGTGCTTGAATCACTCTCACTGGCTTGCCATACATACAATTGCATGAATGCCTCTGAGCTAAGGTAAGCAAAATTGCCATAGTGAGTTACAGAAATACCTTTCACTTACACATGCATTAACACTTCTGTGCCGTTAATAAAAATAATAAAACTTTTATAATCTGCATAGCCACTGTGTGCAATTTATAAAAGCCAAGAGGATGAAAAGTAATACATGTGAGGAACAATTTGTAGTTACAAATCATTGATAAACTGTTGGAAAAAAATAAGACTGGATTAAGAGGCTGTCACCTACTCCCTGTGCTATAAAGGAGCAAAATCCAAATTCAGACCCCTAAAAAACCCAATTTCTTGCCGTTTCATTAAGATTTCTTAGTTTTTGGTCTCAACAGAAGGAAGAACCTGTAGAATCAGAAAAGAGGTCCTGTGACCAGTTACCAGTCATACTGTCATGGCCATCAGACAGAGTATTGCTGACTGTATCACAGGAGAATCTCTCTTTGACTTCAGTATCCATACTTATCTGAAAACCATCCACATTAGATGCACCCTTTCTCTCTCTATTTGAGTCTCCATATGTCAGAGACCAATCTTTTCTTGGACTCGATGAAATCTGTATTGATTTTAACTTGTTACATTTAACAGCTTCTTTAATCGTTTTGAGTTTGTTCAGCGCCTTTTCATTTTTTTCACCTTTTGAAGGTATTTTCCTAAGATGAGCAGAGTTGTACAAATTTCTCTTGCAGTTATAATTTCCCTTAAATTGATGTCCTCTGGAGTTCCTGGTCAATCTCTGAAGTCTGAACATACATGAAACTTTGGTCACAGAAGAAGGGATCAATTCTTCTGCACCACTGTCACATACTCCAGAGAAATATTTTGTGCTCTTGCACTCTATTCCAAAATCAGTTTGCAAACTGCTTTGCCCATGCTCTTTCAGAAGCTGTCGAGTCAGTAAGTTACTTCTGGTTTCATAATGACTAAGGTGGTTGGGTTCACAAATATGAAATATCTTTGGGATTTGCTGCAAAGAGGCTAGCTGCCTTGAAATAGGAGTTGACTGGGAAGAGGGTACAAAATCTTGAGACACTGAAAATTCTGAATCTGTATTGTGAAATCCACTAGTGAGCATTCCCTTCGGATCCTGAAAAGAAGGGCACTCCGACGCCCGTGGAACACCATGATCCATCACATGAGCATGTTCTTTAACACAAAGAGATGACTGCAGCGGCATAATGTTCAATGGCGTGCTCACCCCCTCCTCTGTATTGATGCTATTGTGACTGCTGCTAAACAGATCAGCAGATGCATTGTAAACATCTTCAGTGTTGCTGTAATTGTTTTGCATTGGGTGTTCTTTTCTTGCACTGTCCCAATTACGGACACTGGTAACATAAATTCCAAGTTCATCTTCTTTGGTGCAATCAGTGCTGCGATTCGATTTGTTTTTCTCTTTAATTACAACATCAAGACTGTTCAAATCTATGGAATTATCCTGAGTGCATTTTGCCTGACACTTTCTTGAAACTGATTCAGAATTAGCATTTGAACACCCTTCCCACTGTGGAATATTGTTCTGATCACAGGACTCCCACATAATTACAGACCTTGGTATTCTGGAACCCATTTTACAAAACGACACACTAGTCTCTTTCTTTTCACCGACTCCTGAGTCACAGGAGATCCGCATATTAAGAGCGGATTCCGATTCTCCTCTGGCATAATGCACAAGCCCTTTTAACGCTTCATTTTCTTTCCTGTTCATTACATTTGCATATAAATTGCAGTTCTCTTTATTGTACACCTCAGGAGGATTCCGGAAAGAAATGGATGAATGGCCCCCATACACTCCCGCTGTGAATTCTGTTGTAGTCAGATCGGATGTAGATTCTTGGGTAGGAATCTTGAAGTTTGGAGAAGATTCTGGAATGTTGACGTTATCTGCTCCATGCAAATTTATAGACTTGTGCATCTCAGCAGAAGAAGAGGCCTTCTGTGACTTTTGACTGTTATTTAAAGCCTCTTGAACAGCATTCAACGCTGTCTCATCAGGTTCTCTTTCTACTTTACCAATGAACTCACTTAGACTTTCTGAGAATGGAAGTTCTTTCCATGCTAAAGAATTATAGTTGTTTTCTTTAGTCAAAGATGATTTCCCTTGCGAAAAAGATACACCGTCATTTCTTTCAGAAAATGCAGCTCTCCACGTCTCATTCAGACAAGGGTCTGTACATTCATCCTGCACATTTAACCGGCTTTCCTCAGGGTACAACACCGGCAACATACTTAGTAATGACCTGGGAGTGTCTGACAGAGATGACACTCTACTCTGAAAGTCACTTCCAAAGGCTTTCTCAGCGTTTATCCTTTCTCTTGACTCATTCAAGGCAGAGTTACATTGATACCTTTCTAAAGAAGTTTCTTCTCTCGTCATACTCTCATCTCCACTTCTCTCACCTTTGTATGGGGTAAAACAATGTGAAGACACATGCTGAAGGGATGCACCATTGGAAATGCACTGGTATTTGTGGGATTCTAGAGACCTCCTGCCCCATTCTGAACGGCTGCTTGAGTCTTGGCTGAGTTCTTCTGCGGATGAAGTGATTAGTCCAGGTGATTGCTGCCAAGGTCCTATGGCATTTCCTCCACTGCTCCATTGTGTACATGATTGCCCACTGTGTGCCAATGAACATTCCAAGGTGTTTAACTCCACAGTGACGTCCTGCTCCACAGCTGTAGGGCCCCCAGGTTGCTGTGACACATTGGGAAAGTTTGTAACATGAACTGCTTGTAGCAGTTTCTTCAAGTAGGTTATCACAGTGCAACCAACAATAGCTGCATTAGGCAAAGCAATCTGGCAGGCAACAAACTGACCAGAGTACTGGCTGCATGAGGTCTGAACCAGGCCTTCACCAAATGAGGAGTGTTTTCTGGATTGGACACTGGACAACTGTTAAAATAAAGATCATGCTCATCAGAAACATGCTTAAAATACATCTATAGGTACATATTATTATCTTAAAAGTAACCCTCAGAAACAAATTAATGGAAATTTACATGCTAGTATACTAGAAGACTGACTTAAAGTGCAGTGTGGTCCCTTCTTTTAATGTTGGTCCTGCTGAGGTTTTAACAAATCAGCCATTCACTAAACATTTTTTAGTCAGCCTTTTACTTTTAATGGGAATGGCTCAAATGCAATTACTATATTTCAAAAGCTGTTCTTGAATTTCTGAAAATAGTTTCTCGATATTTTAGTGTAATATTCTCGTTTTCAATCAAATGTCCAGTCAGATATTTCAATATTTTAAAGCTACCTTAATTCCAAATATGAAATGTCTTCCAACAAAGCAATCTTTCACTGCCTGGATTAAGAGTGTGTGCACCATATCACCAGCATCCTTCTTTAAATCCTCCATAAATCTATGAAAACAGAAAAGGTAAACATGGTTTATCATCCTTTTAGGCATACATATCTGATTTCACAGTATCTACATCATACATACAATTTATTCTTAATGCAAACACCTCTACTACAAGTATCACTTCAAACGCAACAGTAACATAAAATAGAGTTTGTGTCTAATATGTATCCAACTATAAATAAAAATAAAACAAAACATTTGTATTGATGCTCCTAATATGGAACGGAATGAAGTTCTGATCTAACGCTAGGTCATATTAAATGCATAATTTCAAAAACAGGGAGAGATTTACATTTTTTTGTAAATTAGGGTAGCCAGACACATTAGAATTGCTAATTATTAAAGATATGTAGGACTAGACCCTTAAGGATCTTGTAGGCAGAGAGCTTATACTTAAATACATTTCTAAATTTCAATGGGTGCCAAAACTTAAAAGTGTAAACACAAGTGTATTATGATGCATATGTTAATGTTTAAGCATCCTAACAACTGTACCTTGAATAAGCTGTACGGTTTGGTTTAAGAATTAGGAAAGCAAGCAAAAATCCCATTAATTTAGTAATTATTTACATTCAGTAAATAATGAATAAAGGCACCAATATTCTAGCATTTGTCTTAGATAACAAAGACGTCAGTACTGTATTGTTAATTAAAAAGACAATGGGTAAAAATTGTACCTATGAAGAATTCCAGCAGAAACACCAAAGTAAGGATCCAGACAGCTGCCGAATACTGCTACTCCAAATATATCACTGTTTCTTGCGACACCGAAAGATAGCCTGTACCTATACTTGACATCGTCAGCTCCACAGGTGAAACCACACTTCTTGCAAATACATCTGTGAAATGAAGATAAAAACAATGATTTGCCATCGTAACATTATTTTTCATTTGACACCTCTCATCATTATTTTCATTCTTACCCAGACTTATTTATGAACAACCTGGACACGCAGTTCTGACAACACGGATACAAAATACAAGGATCTTGGAGAGACAACACGGAACCACTGATCAAGACCCTTCTCGGAGGCATGTGGTCTTGAAAGAGATATCACATTTAAAAGAAAAGTACATGTGTAAAATGAGTGAAAATTAAGTGACGTCTGTAGTGAAACGCATAATCCCATGTCTATTACAAAACCACCAAAAAGATTTGTTAGCGTTTTTTTTCAAATTTCCCCCAATAAACACTGTAACAACCAATCAGAACTTCTCAATGAATACTAGACAAACCAAATTACGATAGGTGGTAGAACCAATCATAATTCGATCTAACGAAAAAAAGGGGCGGAGTGTAACCTTGGCAACTAAAACTGTACTTTTCGACAGACGTAAAATGCTCGTTGAAGGCGACATCTGTTGTGACCGTGTAATGACGCAAGTTTAGTATTTGGAATTGATGCACAACTGAGTTGACATGCTTTCATATTATTTTTAATGTCTGCTATATAATTCTTTATTTAGTGTATCGTAAGCGGTTTAACATACACTAGGACAGATATTTTTTAGCATTTCTTTTGTGTAAAAAATAACTTTAACGTTATACAGAGAAACTCTGAATTGAGTAATAATGAACACAGTGAACACATAGCTAATTGTCTCCGAATTCCCAGAATTGCTATATTACTCGTACTGATTTAAGTCCCCCACCCCCGACTTTACTAAGGTTAACCACATCTCGTTAGTGATGCCGAGTTTCTTTTCCTTCCTCTTTTTAAACTCTAGCTGTCTCTGTCGTCTTCTACAGATAAACCAGGAAGTCTTTTGCGCTGTGATTAGGTCCTACTGCTTCTACGCTTCACTCCGGTTTTTCTATGGATCATGGCATCTCATTTTAACGCAGTCATAAGACTTAATGTCACTAGTTTCCTTGCTGTAGGTCTAATTTGTTTTCACGTAATTTCTGCTTTTAAATCACCGCTTTTATCCAGAAGAGGGGTTGTCTCAAATCCTGAAACACGGACAAACCTAATTAATTATAAAACCTACTATTTTGAACAGAAGGTAAGTACAGTATTCCGTCACTCTCGGTGACCATGAACTGTATATGGCCAACCTGACTTGTGTGTGTGTATGAAGTTAAAGCTGTTTTTTTATGTGTGTAATGTAGTCTAATATAAAATATTTTAATGTAGATGTACAAGTATTGCATTAGTTATCTGGATTGCTTTTCGCTAAAGTGGGTGACCTGTCTTCAACTGTTTTTGTGCAGCCGCATTTCATTAATTTAAATGTTAAATTAGATTTAATTAGATTTTGTTAACTTATTAAAGTAAACAGCAACATAAACCTGTGCTTAAAAGATGACTAATTACTTGATTATACCGGTTTTGCTCATTTTGGAAATGACAATCTACCTTTAAATATTTGCAGTTTTATTGCTCCATTTTGTTAGTTTTCTGTTGGTTACAAATAACATATCTCTGTTGAAATGTATGCATTATCATTGCAATTTACTGTATGTGCTTCACTGAAATGTAACTTCAAGTGCATGAACTCCGTGGAGATTTGACTAATCAGAAAGAGAAGACGCATTCTTACAGCAAACTTTTTAAATTACATTTTAATTTGTCGGAGAGTTGCGTAATTAAATCACTGAGACTCCGGAAGGTGATCTGTATGCCTGCTGTAACTATTTCTAAATGGAATTATGAAAATTTTGGTAGATTTTTTACTTTTGAGGGAAAGTATGACGGTAAATTGTTTGCGCAGCTCATTAGTAACTGCTGACATTAACAGGATTTCCTCTAGTATTCTATTTACTACTGCATAAACAAAAGCTGCGCTGATGACTTTTGCATACAATATATTTCCGTTTTGCCTTCACTGTGTGGAAGTACAAAACTATTAAACAGCTTCTGGCTGTGCTGCTGTTCGCAAAATAACATCCGAGCTTGCAACTTGACGAAATAGGTCCTGCACAGGGTGTGTATTCAACTTTCCTGAAAAACTACCCAATGTGGTCAGCATCGTTTTTAGTTGTGCATTTCCTGAAGGAAACGCCTGGAATCACTGTCGCCTGCAAATCACTGACACGAAGGTAGTTTTGAATATGTGCTTATTTTTTTTCCAACATGCTCCCACATTGAGGCACAAATCGTCTATTTATCACTATCGTTTGCAAAAGAGAATTGCATTTGTAACTTGCGGACAAATAGCGTGTGGTCAGGTGACGTTAACTATATAGCCGAACTTAGTCATGTGCTCATCACAAGACACTGTTTCAGCATCGGTTCTTCATAGATCTGTGCTGGTTCAGCAGTCTACAGGAAGTCTGCAGTCGATACATTTTGAAATCACTTCAAACCACTTGAAAGACCTGAAATATTGACAGTAGACTATATATCTCCATACTGTAGATTGTTGCTGTGCCTGCTCCATTTTTTTTGCACGCAAATAGCAATGCGCTCCTTGTCTGATCGTTAAATAAATATGATCGACTTCTAAAGAGTCCCACATGCCCGGTCGTTCAGTCACATAAAAGGCTGTCATATGATACTGTATCACTCCCGGAGGAATTATTCGATTTCCTTAGGGTCTCAATTTCTTAAGAATTATTTGTCAGGACTTCATTTGTGACATGTACAGAAAAACACATCAGTGTGCTGTGCTTCTGTGGACTGGGGTGCCTAGACTCTGGAAAGAATAAGTAGTCTAGCAGTTGTGTGTGTAGAGGAAATCCTGAAACCTGCTTCTGTATCCAGGAGGGAAAAAACTACAGGAAATCCTTTTATAGCTTCAGAATTAACTTGTAGTAATCTCCTCTATTGAAATGCACGCTACTATGTACTGTTAACTTTTTGTCTTAGAGTGTTTAGGAAGGTAAATATTCTGTATTTTACGCGACCTTGGTTTCACATGAGACGTGCAAAATTTGATTAAAAGCCCCGTCTAGCCTGTTTTTTTTCAGCACTAGAAAAGAGTCATCTCAAAGTCTACAGAAGTTTTTTTCGGACCATATATAGCGATTGGATTTAAAGGGGTTGCATTACTTTTACATGGATCACGTGTTGTCAGTTAAACAGGTTGTTGTAGGGTTCAAAGTAGCAGTCAAAGGGTTCAAAGTAACGTTTGTGTTTTCTTAAGAATTATTAAGATGTATTATTCTATGGAGCCACAAGGGGGCAATGTTTAACTCTTTCCGTTTTGGATCTGTGTTACTGTATAGAAGTTAATGCACTGGACCTTAGTGCTTAAAAAAGAAAATGTTTTAACACCTCTCAGTAGAATTTATGTGTCTTCTTTTAATGACGTTTATATGTAAATAAATATACCTCTGGGCGTTTCTTGTATATAAAAGGCCATCTAATCAAATAATAATTTCAGTACTTTAAGGTTCACTTGTTGCAGATTGACAAAAGGTGGCGCTGTCTTCGTTTCTCCAATACGGATTTTAATTTGGCGTGAACGCAGGGTTACTATCACGTATAAAAGGATTATGTACTTGAACAGTAGACTGAAACTTCGCTCCGCATGAATTATTATGAATACATTATTTTAAATGCAAATTCCTCTGTTTTTCACGTGTAAAAAATGTGTAGAATTTTTGTTTGGAATTGTAATTTGTAATGGTGATTCTTGGCCTTTCAAAGTCAAAAGAGAAGAGTACTTCATTTTTTTCCCCAGGTTATACAGTATATTTGAGTAATTTCATGAACATTTTATTGACATACCTTTTGCCATGTTACTACTGCTTGATATAAAAGAAAAATATGGTTGACATAGGTTAGAAGTGTTTGCATTTTCAACAGGCTACTTCTGATGGAATCCATAGTTTTGCTGACACAATAGAAAGAGTGGTGAAGGCTTTGGAAAAAATGACTGCTTTTCTGTCCGAGAATCTTTTTTTTTTTTTTACGGATAATATGCTGGTATTATGTAAGCAGCAGAGAAGAAGGGGGGGGAAACGTTCAGTGAAGGTTATTGGGTGGGTTTCAAGTAGGGAACATCTCCTTTGTAGCACACAGCGGTGGTGTTTCGGTTGGTCCTCTGTAAAGTTATCTGCGGTTTTCATTCCAAATGGGGGAGAGTGCAGAGAAAAAGGAAGGGCACTCAATAAGCACTGATGGTTAATGAAAGGATATCACAGAGCTCTGCTAAACTGGAACTAATTTGGCATCCCTGAAACTGGCTCTGGATTTTAATACAAATTGAGGCTAATTATCCTCACACACAACCACGGGGCTGTCTTTTCAGAACGGGGCAATGGCACAGGGCCAGGTTGCTTATATTTTGACGACACCCCCAGATTTGCGCTGTATCCCTTGCAGGTGGTCATACATCGCACTCTCAAAACCTTTCCTCTCCACCCCTCGATGCTAGCTCCACGTTGGCTTGACGTGCAAATCCGCTGAAAGGCAGTAAGTGTGAGAAATGAAATGCAGAAATGACTAACGCGTTTCTGTTTGGTCATTGGTGTTTCCTTTATTACAGATTGATCACTTTGGCTTCGTTGAAGATGCAACATTCAAGCAGAGGTACCTAGTAGCTGACCAGCATAGGCATAAAGATGGCAGCCCAATCCTGTTTTACACTGGAAATGAAGGAGACATCACCTGGTTCTGCAACAATACAGTAATGATTCTTTCTTTTGGTCTACACTGTATTGGTAGTATTTGGTGTACACTGTAGATAACTATGACTGTTTGCCATGGATGTGAACATGATCAAATCTAAAATCATACAGTAGGTACAGTATTTTAAGCACTGCTTTGACTTTGGAGAGTATTTGCTTGAATTTGGTAATGTAGTAGTTAAACAATCTGGTCATCTAATGATTTAGATTGCCATGAAATTTCAGAGAAGAAAAATATATTTCTATATTCTATATTTCCTGTTATATAGATTGTTTACAATATCAAACCATTCATAATATGTTGGAGCCATTTTCTCATGGCTTTCTTACTGGTCACCAAGAGAATACCCAACATTTCGCTCTATTCTAATGAGAGAAATGATTGTTTTCATCCCAAGAGACCCCAGAAAACATTAAACGTAGGCAGTGATGCACTTCAACCACTACTGACCTGGGTGATGTGCAGTATCCATTACAGTATATATACGATATAGTATCTAGAGAAAATTTCACTTTTTTTTTTTGTTATGGATGAAGTGTATGGAGGCCAGACTGTAGAAATCCAAAGTGTAATTTTCCCAGTAAACAAGATTAACATTCCTACTCTTGTGGACTGCTCCATAGGCTCTTTAATGGCGTGGATGAGTTTAATGCCTCATCCAAATGGCAGCTCCTCTTACAGCACTGTCCCTGGTCACCATGCTGGGACTGGTTTACCCCTGAGAGAAGACTGCCCACTAGTAATCCATGAAAAGTTCTTAGAGCTGTAACTTGGTTGTCTCTGTATGGACCAGCCCTGACCTGGCTAATGAGATCAGTTTACAAGGAGATAATGCTGCGGTCAAATGCTAGGAGAAAGTGTGTTCAGCCTAAACATGTTTAAATTTCTGTTTCTGGGGATCCACGTCCTGCAAAAGAACATGCTGAGGTTAATTCCATCAACCGAGAATAAAATAAGTGTTTCAGAATAACACAGTTTGGAATTAACCTCTGCTTGCGCCTGTAAATCCTTTTGCATTGTAAATATGCTCAAAGCTCTTTTCAGGAAACATTTCTTGATGGTGAGTAAATGTGATTGAGTCCATTGTTGAGCAAATAGAAAGTAATGACTTTTCTTTTATCTATAGGGTTTCATGTGGGACGTAGCTGAGGAGCTTGGTGCAATGCTAGTGTTTGCAGAACACAGATACTATGGAGAGTCCTTACCATTTGGAGACCAGTCATATAGTGTGAGTATGTTATGGTTTGTTATATCTGTACTGACCATCCCACTGTTGCACTGCGGAGCATGCTATATATATTTTTTTAGCAATCGGGGTCTGGATAAGATTTTCTCAGTCCTCTGCCTGGATTATTTTTTCAGAAAGATTTCGGCTGCAGCCTTCTTCACTGCACTTAGCTGTCTGTGTGACTTAATGAGCGAAAAAGCAAATGGTATAGAAATAAATTTGAGCAATGTTCCAAAAATTCTTGATTTCTGTGATTTTCCCATTCATTGTAGTTTTACATATTATTTCTGGAAAATAAGGACTTGAAAAGTCACAAAATCATTCCAGTTGTACTAAGGATTTAATCATATGTAGGCATTTTGGGATAATAGGCCATTGATGGGTTTAGTGAGACAACACTTCTGTCTTTCTTCCACTTTCCCATTGTTCATCAATTCATAAAGTTCGGCAGTGATATGAATTTCAAGAGCAAGTTAAAGGAGAGGTAGTTTTAAGATGCGTTATACTTGTTCAATAATTTTTTCTGATTGATAATTTTTGTTTCACTCCATTCCTCCTGTATGATCTTTTTGCCCACAGGATCCAAAATATCTGAACTATTTGACCTCGGAGCAAGCTTTGGCCGATTTTGCCGTGCTCATTGAAGAACTGAAGAAGACTGTGCCAGGTGCCCAGCAAAGCCCTGTAATTGCTCTTGGAGGCTCCTATGGAGGAATGCTGGCTGCTTGGTTAAGAATGAAGTATCCACATGTAGTTGTGGGGTGAGTCCTTTTAGGATTTTAAAAGCACACTGTAACCCGTTTCTTGAAAGGTAGTGTTTTTTAAGTTGCATAACATTTAACGCGTGCTTTCAGAGTTGCAAACACTGTGGATGTCATTGTCCAGACTTTGCGGAAAAATTAGGTCTTTAATTTTATCTCCAGTCTCTCTTTCTCATCCCCAAAGTGCCCTCACGTGCAAAACTGATTTAAGATTTTGTTTAGCTTGTACCTTCCATCTGGCCGCTGGCCAGACGTCCAAACTTGTAGCGGTGAAAGAATCCATTGGAGGCAGCAGAGATGGAGGAGGAGCAGTAAGACATCTGCCACTTTGTTTCAGTGCCCTGGCCTCGTCTGCTCCAATATGGCAATTCCCAGGCCTGGTGCCATGTGGTGTTTTCTACAAGATCGTGACTGATGATTTCTCCAAGAGTGGGAGTGGCTGTTCGGAAAGCATCAGGAGATCATGGAAGGCAATTGATAATGTGACATCGACAGGTAGGGCTTTTTTCCTCCTTTGCTGGCTGTGATCTGGGCAGAACAATTCACAGTTTCCAGGACTTGATAGAGCTTCAGGACGGGTGTCCCTCTTTGTATTTCTGCGCTGTTGGAAGTTAGGGAGGACAGGATACCTTATATAATCCTGAAAAAAAATAAGACTTTGTCTATGTACAGTATTTGTAAAATGCTAACTTTATAAATAACAGCCCATCAAAATAAAACTTTTTTTTAAAGTTAATATAAAACATTTTAGAATATCACAAAGTGCATCATTGGTCCCCCCCCCCATATAGAATAATCTTACTGATATTTATTTTTTTGTTCATTAAGGCTGCCTTTATGGTAATGAAGCTGATCTGAAGATATTTTAGTCTACTCTTGATTTTTATGGTTGCCTTCTCAAATGCTGTTTGTTTTTCTTCTCAGAGGAAGGTCTGCAGTGGCTCTCCAGTGAATTTAGACTCTGCACTCCGCTCAAGAAGAAGGAGGATGCCATGGCTGTTAAGAGCTGGCTGCAAGAAACCTGGGTCAATCTGGCAATGGTCGATTATCCGTATGAAGCCAACTTCCTTCAGCCCCTGCCAGCATGGCCAATTAAGGTAACAGGAAAAAGGAAAGGGAAAAAAAAATAAAAGTAAAAATAGAAAGCTACTACGTGTAGCTGGTTTTAGATCTCCTTCGCTGAAAAGGTCAAAGGTGGATAGTATATGAATATATACAAATGCGTTAACTTACATAACAAAATAATGACTCATTCGTTATTATTTTAGTAGATTTGGGGATTTGGTCCAATTGCAAAGCCTTTTGATCTCTGTGGGTTGTAGTATTTATATACTTAAAACTGGTCTCAAACTGATACCTGAACTGTACAGTATTATTACTTTTTCGGAATATCTCCTCAATCTTTCACTTTTTTTTTCCCCTTAGTCCGACAATCCTAATGAATAGCTTCAGGAAAGACAAACGCAAAATGGTAATTTTCAGCTGTTTGGCTTGGTGCCGGTAATGTATGCGACCCCTATGGGTGGTATAAGCGGTTTAGGCAGTAGCCGTAAAGAGGAGCTTTTTAATGACAAAGCTAATGTGATTATCTTAGTGACTGTGAGAGGAGGTATTGAGGGCTTACGGGCTAGAAATGTGTTGGCAGAGCTGAATGTATCAGTCTAATCCCATCTGAAAAGTAGGTGGAAGATGCTTTGGAGAGCAGTTGCATTTTTTTCATGGTGTAAATTGCTGGTCTCCAGTGGTAGAGCATGTTTGTAGCTGTACTCAGGCATTGGCCTCCTCCTTCAGTCACACACAAAAGCACTGTGGAGAAAACCTGTGCAGATAAAGTATCCTTGCCAACTTCAGGAATCCCCTTGAGACCGTGAAGCATTAAAAAATGCAGTTGTCTCTGCAACTTTTTGCAGAGACGTCATATAAAAGATTAAATATACTGTCTGAAAATGTTACCAACACAAGAGGTGACCAATCCGTGGGTGTTTTTTTTTCCCTTTCTGATCTGTTTTAACGAGCTGTGTTTTTTTTTGTGGCTCCTCATATTTGCACTTAGGTTGTCTGCCAGTATCTTAAGGATCCATCTCTGCCAGACACAGCTTTGCTGCAGGGTATTTTCCAAGCCGTGAATGTGTACTACAACCATACGGGAAATACCCAGTGTCTCAATACTTCACAGACTGCCACGGGAAATTTGGGTTATATTGGCTGGTATTATCAGGTACTGACTAATTTCAACATCAATTCATGCTTTCAACATATAATTTGTGTAAAATTCAAAACACATTCTCCATGTAGATAAACCTCGAACAAATGTATTATCATTTGTTAGTAATAACAATCAACGTTTTCAAGATCATTTTTTGGTTGATGGAAACACAACTTTAAATGAAGTTGTTTTTCTTAGAATTCATAACATTGAGCACACCCTGATTGTGGCAAAAAGGCTTTAAGCACCTACAGTCATTTGTTTTAATTCATGTTTTCTCAAATATGTTCTATTAAAATCTCTGCTTGAAATCAGCCCTTTGAGTATTCTAAAAAAAAGTCTAATGCAAGATTTACAATGTCTGTAGTTACATTTTGCTTTCTTTAATTGACAGTTTTATTAACTGCAAGAAATGTTAAGCTGTTATCTGAACACTCCTCAGGCCTGCACAGAGATGGTGATGCCCATGTGCTCCGATGGTGTCAACGACATGTTTGAGGCCCAGATGTGGGATTTCCAAGCCTTCTCCGATGAGTGTTATGGGCAGTTTGGGGTGAGGCCTCGAGCCGATTGGGCCATTACTGTATATGGAGGGAAGAACATTAGCTCTCACAGCAACATTATCTTCAGGTGAATACCGAGAACACAAAACCTGTTCCCTTGCTTTTCACACATGTTCTAGTGGACCTTGCAAACTCTTCTTCAGCTGGCAATCCTCTGAGGCCCATAAGCGTGAATTATGATGTTGATCTACACAGGAGGATGGCCCAAGATATGTACATGTAGCTACTATTGTAGTATTTCTGTATCCCGAAGCCTGGCTTTGCAATACTAAGACAGACTGAACTGTGTAAAATTATCGGTATGCATACTAAGGAAAAAAAATGTTGCTTAGCATTTGTTCTACTCTTGAATGACTGGAATATAAACTTTGTTTTTAAATCTTCCTTTTCTGATTTTATTTTCTTCCTTTTGCCCCCCCAGCAGTGGGCACAATTTTTACCCACTTGGGATGTGTGTGTGTGGAGGGGGTGGGGGGTTAGTGTTCTTTTCACAATGAAAGCTTGAAAACGAATGCTAAAAAAGCTCCTTGAAAAGCAGTGGCTTTCTATTGTGAATTAGGAAGATTTAACAGGAGTTTTTTGGCCTGGCATATTCCTTTGATTGGCTCAAAGCCTGCTGCATTCATTTACCACTGTTTGTTGTTATGCTGCTTTGGTCCCAGCAGGGCAGGGGCTTCATGTTAAGTTCTGGACGGAAGAATTCACCCAAGCCTAATATTTTCCGGTATACACATTTAAGTTTAAAAAAAAAAATCAGAAGCGCTGACTAAAAATACAATGTTGTTATTATTAACAATCCATGAGTAGAGGTCAGTTCTATGTTGAAAAGTAACAATTAAGAAGCCAAATTCATTTTGGCCGTGGACCCTTGTGAACTGAAGAAGCCTCCGCAGCTGAAATGTTTTTTTTTTTTATTCGTGCCTCGCTGGCTGACACAACTCTCTGCTCTCACTTTTTTTATTAGACTTCCTTGTGAAGCTCAACCTTTACAGTTTCCTGAATATGAAATGTTTTCTACGTAAATACAAAGTGCATGTTTATCATGAGTACATTATGTAATGAATTCCATGTACTATTAATACAGGTTATACATCATGCCATGTTAAAGCACATGAAGAAAGGATAGTTGTTTCCAGTGCTGTCTGATAACTGGGAACATTTTGTGTGGAATTCTGTAACTAATCTGAAGTTTTAGATGCCAAATGTTAGGTCTAGGGATGTGTATTTTGATTAAACATCATTGATTGCTACCAATGGAAAGCTCATTTTTATGACTGGTTAAAATGTGCTTCTTCACTGAAACCACCCACCTGCCATGTGATCGCTAGTTAGACTTCAGCGATGTTAAACTGTAATACTGTCCCGCCTTACTTGAGAATGTCTTTGTTTTTCAGCAATGGAGGCCTAGATCCCTGGTCAGGTGGTGGGGTGACTCAGAAGATCTCGGGATCGCTGGTGGTCATTATGATTCCAGAAGGGGCTCATCACTTGGACTTGCGTTATAACAATGCCTACGATCCGCAATCTGTGCTAAATGCTCGTGACTTGGAGGTGCAATATATGAAGAAGTGGATAAAAGAAGCAGCAGATTCCAAATCGCCCAGTAATCACCTGCCTTAGGGTTATTAGAACTTAGCTTTGCAGTCTCAGGTCTATGTAATGCTGTGTTGGTTTTGACTTAAGTAAAGGTCTCAAATATCTGTTGGAAACAAAAGCACAGAGTTGCAGTCTTAAGAAGGGAACAACAGTGTGGCACAGTCATACTTGAAATTAATTTGCTTTCATGTTGGTGTTTGTAAATGCATAGATTTCACATGTGTTCAAGTCCGGACCTACACCCCTTACCAAAATGTCACCTGTAAAACAATGATTTGGACAAATTTTCTGTATAAAACTTCCTTTGTATAAGAAGGTGTAACACTGTGATGTGTTACAGTTAAAAGCACAGCCATACCGTCCTAATCTGTTTTCTCTTCTTCAAGGGTTTATCTTTCAATAGGATTTCTTTTCTGAACATTTCTTGATTGCACTTGTACTCTTTTGTGGTTCCTTTTAAAGAGACCGTTATAGCATATGTAGGGAATTGGAGTTGTCATGACTATTATTTGTAGGTTTTGCAGGCTACTTTGTAGTGTTTGTAGTTGTATACTGGCAAACTCCTTTGCTAATAGTATATTTAAAATATCTATTTCTACTACTAGTGTAAAGCACCGAGTTGTGTTAAATGTCTGAAGAACCTCAAGATAATCAAGGATGGAGAATCATAGTCAAGACATTATGTACTCGTGGATCTACTATGACGGTTAAGATGTCATCATGCATGTTTTCTATAATCTTTTGTTTGAACATTGCCCAGGGTTATGCTCATCATTAGTTTTATAGTAAATCAGGAGTCCTAAGTAATAGTCATAATGTACCCACTGGCTTTCTGTTCATGTCCTTCCATTGGCTGCCCTTTAGGCTCTAATGTTTGGTTCATGGCTGTGGTTCATCACTTACCTGCTGAGTCCTTTAGAACATCCTGGTGCCTTCAGAAGAAAGGGCTGTAGTTGTGCTGCTTACTGGCACTGACTGGAGCTTGGTAAGCTAAACTAGGTGCTCCCTTGATTTGCTGCATGGTCATTTGGAGTACCATCAAAGAAATTATGAATAAAAAGATTGTTCACAGTGTGTGAATTGCTTAGATTTACTCCTGTTCATCAGACCAAAGGGCACTTTTTTTTAAACATTGGCAGTGGTGATGGTGCCTTTGTAAGGCGTTAGACAGCCAGGATACACTTTAATTTTAAGCAAGTTAATGATAAATTCACAGCCACACAAGTCATTCGTATGCAAATAATGATGATATTGTTTTACTGAAAGGAGTTTATTGTAGTAATTTTGTACCGAGTTGAATATTTCTTAACCTCTAAATGGACAAATGCCTTCAGTTATGTTATATTTCATATTGAGATTTTTAATGAAAATTTAGAAGGGCAGGACCCTACCATTTTGTATACATTCTTTTGAGAGAATTATGCTTGAACCAAATCAGATTTGGGCAGTTTGTGCAAAAATAATTCATTCTCATTGGGGGATTATTTGCATTCACTGCAGTGCCTGTCTTCAATTGGAATTGATGCCTTTCTTCATTTGGAGTGGCTCTTTTGAGAAGGATTTATGTCTGTATAGACATCCAGAATTTCAAAGTTGAAAAAATAGCTTGCATAGAATTATACTGACTCATCCTCTTGAATGATGCTTACAACGAGTATTATTTCAGTAATGCTTCATTAGGTGTTTGTAGCAAGTCATATATTAGATGTTTTATGATTATTAATCTGTGCCTTCTAAGTATCACATTAAGCATACTGCATACTGCTTAATGTGATAATGTTAGTCATTATAGCTCACACTGGCAATACAACTATTAGTAACTGACATGTACATCTTCAAGCATCACAATAATTTTCTTTTTCAGTCTGTTGAATCCCCTTTAGAGCCATGGGAGTAAAATGCTGTGGTTTTTCGGATGCTGTTTAGGTAATTGAAATGATAAATTGTAAAGTTTTCAGACATCATTTCAAGTTCATTTATCATATTATCCTCTAATACTAAATGTGTATTGTTCTAAAAAGAGCAACACAGATTTGTTCATGTCCTCATCTTAGATGATACAGAGTACCTATAAATTGTGTACGGAAATGGCAGGATGAAATGCGGTGTGGAAAACCATTAAAATGGTCACAATTTCATATATTATTTTATATTGTTCTACAAATAAGCTATATAAGGATACCTGATACATGCCAAACTTCTTAAACTTTCTCTATGTGATTTACCTAAATCTGTGCTGTTTTTATTCATTGCATTTTTTTGTCCTTGCATTTAATTTTACTGCCTTTGTTTGAGTTTCATGATCGTGTCCTGTCATGGATTTGATTTTCTTTTCCTACCAAATAAAATTGTGGTCACACAAAGATAGTTTTGAAGATGCAGTTGTAACAGTTGTTCTTTGGAGTGCGAGAGAAGGAGCATAATCAGACCGTTAAAATGAATGTCGTCTTCACTACAGAGGAAATCCCCAAAGGAGCTTTTATGAAAGCGGTCTCCATGGCAACTATTCTGGTCAAAGTCACTGGCTGATGCAGAAATAGGAACTAGGTAACCACACTGATAAGAGTAGATTAGGGAATGGAAATGACAGGATCTGCTAATCATACCGAATGCATTGTGGGGCAATTGCAGCTCAAACAAAGAGAAATCGTCTTCTCATGGGAGTAACTTTTGACTGGTTTGAATCCTTCCTTTGTTTGCTACATAATGATTTCACACAAAGCAAACAAAATGGCAGGCAAGTCCCTTTCACACTCAGATTTTTTTAATACATCTGTGTTATTTTCCCCCTTTTCATATGAATGTCCAAATTAGCAGGAATAATAACTCTTGTATGTACCTAATGAAAGGTAAAAACAGGTGCTTGTAGGAAAAGAGATTCTATGAATCACTGAATACATAAAACCTGTTTTAACTTCCATTCTTTAATCCCCCTACAGTACATTGTGTTGAACAGTACGGTAATATACAGCTATCCCATTTGGCTTTATAGACATCATAAATAGTACTCACAATTAGTTCTTTTAGATTCTAAAATGGTGAATTCTCTGCTCTGCTTTCGAGTGGTACTTGTAGTTATTCATATTTGAAATCTGTTGGGTAGATGCAATCAAACACTGTATAAATTGAGGTTGGCACACTAAATACTGCATCATGAAGAACATCAAGCCCTTCATGTTCTTTTAGGGACTTTATTTATCGCTTGCCAAGTGCTTAGAAAAGAGAGTCAGCCTGCTTTTGGCGGTTCCTTACAGGGTTGTCAGGCCTATAATCTTGGATGGAAGTGTTTGGCTTTCAGAGGATGAAAGAAAATACCATAAAATATCTGGCTTCCCTGAGCTTGTTGAATAAGAGCTAGGGAAGTTTAAGAAAAGGTCTGCCTCACTTAAGAGTTAAGAGCTGGAGATAGAAGGATTGTTATTTGTTACTATTATTTTTGCAGCACGTTTTATTCCCTGTTATTAAACAACAGTTCATTTTTAAGGATGACTCGCCACTTTGCGAATCAGTGGGAGACACTATGGGTATTAATTAAAAACTGATATTATAGTAATTACCCATTAATTATTATTACTGTTACAGTTATATAAATTATATATTGCAGTATTTCATTGTACAGTATTATTATAAATTAAGATTTCATTTGTCTAACTTCATACATTTATGCGGGTTGCAACTAAAACAGTCCCACCACAAGAAAGTAGACTGTTAATTTTTCTACTTATTTAATTCTTATTCACCCCAGTCTTAGTCTTAGCTGCTGCAAATGTGAGTTCATCATAGTTCACAGCTACATCTTTGCCAGATTCTTGTCTTGCATTTTAAATTGAGTGCTCTGAGGGTGGCGCTCACCAGGACAAGTGGACTGAAAATGGATGTGTGGCTTGATCGAGTGGCAGCCCGGATGTCAGGAAAGTGCTGATGAAGTACACTGGCCGTGTAAGATATGCAACCTCCCCTCTGCATGTGCAGTTAGTTTTTGAACAGTAAGCCTTCCTCTCCCTCAGAAAGGGTCTCATACAGGCTAGTGATTTAATAAGAAAAAATCTGAGAGTACTAATAAAAAGACTGGTGGGAGGTGAATGCAATAAATTGAGAAAACCTGAGTCATGTTGGTAACCTGCGGGATTCTTAGGTCACAAAGCAATTTACTGGGGAGCCTCGATGTCGTTAAATTGCTATATCCAGACAGACCATGCCCTTCGGTTTATGGCTCCCTGCTAATAGCATTATTAATACTATAGACAGCCAGCATGGGGGAGACAGAAGAATGGAGGAGAAACAGATGAGAAGTGGAGAAGTGATGCTTGATGTCCAATAACCTTTACAGTACACAGTCTAGTCAGTCAATTCCTTTTTATCAGCATGGTCCTGAAGCAGACTATCTGGGTTGTATTTGTTTGAGGAGGCACTGTGCAGAGGGTTTATAATATACTTTACATGCGTTTCTCCTTGTCTGAGTTTTAGTGGTACTCGTTTTAATAAGGTGTAGTTCGTTCCCCAGCATTAACAGCAATAATCTTTAGCTTGACTGTTTTTTTGTACCCAGATACTTTTTTTTTTTACTGACAGATGTTAATGGGATGGGAAGAAAAAAAAAATCCCTATGTGTTGTTCATTGTTTTTTTTTTCAATCAGCTGATTCTCAGTATTTTCCTGTGCTGTTTTTGAGCTTACATCATGTTTTCTTGTAAATGTAATTAAAAAAAAAAAAAGATTCCTACAGTATTTCATTAGTGATGTTCCTAGATAAAGAATACATTAAAGAGGTCGGAAGGACCGGCAGGTACCAGTGTCAGTTTCTTGCTAAATACTGTGCACTCAATCAACATTTAACAGAAGTTCTGGAAGTAATGTACCACCGCTGTCTTTGCATACCACCAAGGAATCAAAGAGTGGTCTATATTTCCGCTATGCACACTCACGATGTGTACAGTGCCTTGCGAAAGTATTCGGCCCCCTTGAACTTTTCAACCTTTTGCCACATTTCAGGCTTCAAACATAAAGATATAAATTTTTTATTTTATGTGAAGAATCACCAACAAGTGGGACACAATTGTGAAGTGGAACGAAATCTATTGGATTTTTGAAACTTTTTTAACTAATAAAAAAATGAAAAGTGGGGCGTGCAAAATTATTCGGCCCCTTTACTTTCAGTGCAGCAAACTCACTCCAGAAGTTCAGCGAGGATCTCTGAATGATCCAATGTTGTCCTAAATGACTGATGGTGATAATAGAATCCACCTGTGTGTAATCAAGTCTCTGTATAAATGCACCTGCTCTGTGATAGTCTCAAGGTTCTGTTGAAAGTGCAGAGAGCATCATGAAGACCAAGGAACACACCAGGCAGGTCCGTAATACTGTTGTGGAGAAGTTTAAAGCCGGATTTGGATACAAAAAGATTTCCCAAGCTTCAAACATCCCAAGGAGCACTGTGCAAGCGATCATCTTGAAATGGAAGGAGTATCAGACCACTGCAAATCTACCAAGACCTGGCCGTCCCTCTAAACTTTCAGCTCAGACAAGGAGAAGACTGATCAGAGATGCAGCCAAGAGGCCCATGATCACTCTGGATGAACTGCAGAGAACTACAGCTGAGGTGGGAGAGTCTGTCCATAGGACAACAATCAGTCTTACACTGCACAAATCTGGCCTTTATGGAAGAGTGGCAAGAAGAAAGCCATTTCTCAAAGATATCCATAAAAAGTCTCGTCTAAAGTTTGCCACAAGCCACCTGGGAGACACCCCAAACATGTGGAAGAAGGTGCTCTGGTCAGATGAAACCAAAATCGAACTTTTTGGCCACAATGCAAAACGATATGTTTGGTGTAAAAGCAACACAGCTCATCACCCTCGACACACCATCCCCACTGTCAAACATGGTGGTGGCAGCATCATGGTTTGGGCCTGCTTTTCTTCAGCAGGGATAGGGAAGATGGTTAAAATTGAGGGGAAGATGGATGCAGCCAAATACAGGACCATTCTGGATGAAAACCTGTTGGAGTCTGCAAAAGACCTGAAACTGGGACGGAGATTTATCTTCCAACAAGACAATGATCCCAAACATACAGCAAAATCTACAAAGGAATGGTTCACAAATAAACGTATCCAGGTGTTTGAATGGCCAAGTCAAAGTCCAGACCTGAATCCAATCGAGAATCTGTGGAAAGAGCTGAAAACTGCTGTTCACAAACGCTCTCCATCCAACCTCACTGAGCTCGAGCTGTTTTGCAAGGAAGAATGGGCAAGAATTTCAGTCTCTCGATGTGCAAAACTGATAGAGACATACCCCAAGCGACTTGCAGCTGTAATCGCAGCAAAAGGTGGCTCTACGAAGTATTAACGCAAGGGGGCCGAATAATTTTGCACGCCCCACTTTTCATTTTTTTATTAGTTAAAAAAGTTTCAAAAATCCAATAGATTTCGTTCCACTTCACAATTGTGTCCCACTTGTTGGTGATTCTTCACATAAAATAAAAAATTTATATCTTTATGTTTGAAGCCTGAAATGTGGCAAAAGGTTGAAAAGTTCAAGGGGGCCGAATACTTTCGCAAGGCACTGTACCTTTCAAGGTTCCCTTTAGGTTAAATGTTAAAATTTCAGATTATGACTTTGTCCCCCCCAAAAAAGATGGGGAGGGGACCGAACAGTCAAAGTTCTTTTACAACTTTCCACAGGACTTTGCAGAAGTCATTAATTTAGTTGCCTTTTCTTTTTTGTCTGACACTCCCATCAATCAGATTTCTTATTAGTATTCTGCCGACCTCTTGACCTGAGTGCTCAGCCCTGTCTGTGTCAGAATGCAGACAGAGACCACACACCAGAGGAGAGAGATTATGCCTCAGTGTGTCACATCATATTGGCCCAGGACGTGGAGACAGGGAGACTTGTGAATTTAGCAGCATAATCGGTCCCACTAGCGTGCAAAAATACATATGGCAAAAGATGTCTGATGAGCTGCAGAAGAATCAAGAAAGAAAGTTTCCACATAAAAATATACCCCCCCTCTCTCTCCAGCTGTATGTAACTCAATTCTAAAATGTATTTAACTCATAAGCAATTATTTTAATTTGCAGTAGAAACAAAACTAACCTATTTATCTGAAAGTCTCATTGAACAGTTTAATTTAAAATACATTTACTGTAGCCCTGCAGAAAAAAAGCTTACATGCTACTTTTGATACTTTTTTATATAATATCCTGATTCAACAAAATAAGTATTCTGGGTTTCAGTTAAAGATGTGCAGCTGTCCTGTGAACTTTGGTCATGTGCTTCCCTTCTTAATGACATTGATAACCTGCTTGGCATCATTCCTGCAGGCGATGAAATTACTGTCTGAGAAGGAGCAAGAGTGGATCATCTAGAAAGACATTCGGTTAAGCAACCTGGTTTCAAACAATTCATCAACTTATGTAATGTTATGCTGAACAGGTGCTAAACAGGATCTACTGAAACAAATAAGGGTAGCAACATAGTGATATTCACAAGGGGGAAGAAAATTAAGTCTGAGTACCAAACATCTTCAGGAGAACCAGATCATTTAAATCATTTAAATCATAGTCCAGAAGGTTGAAAATGGTGGTATTCTGATAATTCAGTGAATGCCTTTATAATGTGCTATATTGTCTATTGCACTTCCATGTTCAGTGAACTCTTCATAGAGGTAGGTCCATCTGATGAAGAACGCTTTGGAAGTGTCAGATCACTCCCAAACAAGAGATTCTTCTTTCGGTAAAAGGATACACTGGCAACCTATTCTATTAGACTCAATTTGAACAATACTGTTGACAAAAAATTCTTTGTAGAATAATATCATCTAGCCTGACTGATGTGATTCCAGAATTAATTGCCCACAGAACATTCCATTTTGCTGATGCAGGATTTATGTAAAGGTGGTAGGGCAACTCTTTACAAGAGTTCTTGAGAGACTGAACTTGCTTAACCCTTTTTTTTAAACCTTTATGTAGGTGGATTTCTGTAATATTGTTTTTTGGAGATTTTACATTATGCAGAATTTTTTGGGGGGGATCCCACTGTAAGCACTTTAAAAATGTTGCATGCTCCATCCATCATCCAATTTAACTGCTTCTTCCAGTTCTGGGTTGATGGGGAGCTGGAGCCTATCCCAGCAAGCAATGGGTGTAAAGCGGGGTGCACCCTGCAGAGGATATCGATCCATTACAGGGCAGACACACACAAACACAGGCACGCACACATTCACACCAGGGCACCTGAAGGAAACACACACAAACAGAGGGAGAACATACAAGCTCCACACAGATAGCACCACACGCCCAGAATTGAATCCAGGGTCCCAGCACTGTGAGGCAGCAATGCCACGCACTGTACCACCACGTTATATTCTAGTAAATGAAAATGAAGACCAGAGTAATACAACAGGGAGGACAGGATAGAGTTTGTTAAACACTCAGTGACCTTCTTTAACCCATTTCAAATGGGATACAAATACTAGCAAAATTTATCTTAACCCAACATGCAAAAAAAAGGCTGTTTCTATTTTCATAAACAAAATAGAAGAACTTTTGTGTCAGTAAAAATGCCAAAAGATCATCGATGTCTAAAGTGTTTTAAGAGAAATCTAAAAGTGCAGGTTCTTTGAGGCTTTGCTTGAGCATACAGTCAGTGACAAGGCCCATTATATTGTGAAATACCATTTGCACACCCCCTTCGCTGATCCTCAAACCTGTGAATCCTTTTTTGCAGCTATAGAGGCTTGTTTCCGGAATTGGAGTGTCAGGCTTATTAATGTGAGTGACCAGGCAGTACAATGGTGGGGGAACATTCAATGTGGTGCAACTTAAATGTCAGATATTTTTCTGCTGATGTCATTTGTTGGACAAAAAACTGGACTAGTTTAGATGTGTGTAAAGTAAAGATGTGTGGCTCACAGAAAATATTGCCGGATACAAAAGTAAGTAGGAGAACAGAGAACAGAGAATAAAAGCTTTTGTTATGGACAGAAATGTTTAAGATGTACGTAATACAAAGCTATTTATAAATAACTTAATTGATTTCTTATATATTAGTTTAAAAAGCTCATCAGATGATATAATAGGCACTTTAATCTTTATGAATCAGCACATTTTATAATGACACTTAAAGATGAATAAAGGGATCATTTTGAATCCCATTATTTTCATTGGTTTAGTTCTGCATAGACATGCAAAGCAGAAAAATAGTACTGTATGTTGCGGGGGACAGTAAAATGGTTTCTATTTTTTACATTTCTCAGGTTATACACTCTTTAAAATTCTAGTTATTATGGACTTTGAATGAAAAGACACAGAAAGAAGAAGCTATCAATAGTTCTTTAAGTCTCTCTTTGTGCTTTTTGTGTAAAAAAAATGCTCATAAAACTGTTCTTTGTGGGCAGAGAAAAGCTTGTTTTTGCACTGTTGCTACGTTTCGTATTGTTGCATGGCTGTTTATTGTGTGTCGATGGCAGGCTGTCTGTGAGTCTCTTTCAGGGCAGAGACTTGTATTGGGCAGCAGATAATTAGATCAGTGCTATCAGTTTCACTGTCCCCTTTCTCCCGGAGGATTTACATGATAATGACAGTTTGTGCGGTTCACTCTTTCTCTTTAAAACGCCTTCACTTTTTCCCAACACTGAATCATTCACTACATCACCTTGAAATGCACTTTCAGAGCAAGACCAAAATAGAAAATCCTTGGGAATACTGTCAAAATAACATTTAAAAGAACCTTAATTCAGCAGTCACATTAAAAACTCAAGGTTGCTGTATTGTAACCTACATTCTTTGTAGAACTGAGAAAGCATAACAGATTGATTCAAGCTAGAAAACGATGAGTTCAGGAACTTCAGTTGTTCATCTTTATATAAAGCTACGGAAATCTTTTTGAAATTGCATTTCTACAATTTTTCACAACAACGTTTTAGTTTTATTTACTCCTAAATTTAACATAAAAACCTTTATAAGTAATAATGTTCTCTTTGATAAACATCTTATCATTAACATCTCTTTATCATAGTAACATCAGTGCATTAGTTTTGTCGGTATAATCGCAACTGAATACATATTAAATACCTGAGCACTTTAAATATAGAAACTGTAATCAATGGTTTTTATTCAGCAACATTTTTTATAATATTATTGTTGTAAATAAAAATGATGCAAAAATAAAATGAAATGGTGCTATATTTCTTCAGCAATCTGAACATTCAATCGAAATAAATACAGTGTACTTTCCTGCCTCCACCTCTTTAAAATCTCACTGTAGACTTGGCACCTGGCCTTCCTCTTTTCTGTGAAAAGAAAAATCCTTTAGAGTACTTCATTGCAGGAACAACTGATAGATAGCCTTTTACAAACGATCAAGCATTGTGCATTCTCATTTCACTGGCTAGATAGCCAATTAGTACAAGCATTCTACTTGTAATTAGCAGGAACAAGCCTAAGAAATTGCTATATTGCAGAAATACGTTAGTCATAAAAAAGAGCTTAGATTGCAATTACCAGAAACTCTGTTACTATAGCAATGCTAGTGGTGACCAAAAAGCATTTGGGTACCTAAATGATAAAGCAATTTTAATGTGTAGTACAATAAGGGCTGCTGAGTCTCTCATAAGTAAATGCTTTGTAAAATTTACAATTACTGATCAAACGTTCAATATCAAATAGTTCTCTTTATTCAAATGTTTTCTAGATGCGTGTAGAATACTTAATATATATATATAAAGATGTAGCCCCTCTTTTGCAGAGTTCTTCCATGTGCTTGTATAAATCATTAAATTAATCTGATTGCCAGTTACAGGTAGATGATGCCACACAACAGTAAAGGCCCATATTATTTAACACCTCCTTATGACAAGGAGAATTTCTTGATAAATTAATATTCTTAGCAGCACAGTGAAACTTTTTATAAATGAGCCACTTTCGCGAAATGTCAAGTCTGATGGAGAAGGAATGGCTTTGCATCTACAGTATGTCTTTGTTTAGATTCCTTGATTATTTATAGAGTCACATTTTAAAGTCTAAATAACGTCAAAGATTTTAACGGAGGTGTTAGACCTGTCTAGATTCCCAATGTTTCTCTCCTGCAAAAGCGTCTGACAGCACACGTACACACAGAAATATGCAGGTCTCCCTGGTTCTCAGCTAGTCCTATGCTTGCAAATAAACTTCCTGTAAATGCATCATTGTTTACAGGGTAGTTTCAGTCATACCGTGGATTTCTTAAGGTCAACATTTCTTCTGGCACACTGAGTTTGAACTGCACTTTATTCCCCTTTAATTTAACAGCTCCGGCAGCTTTTCCAGTTAAATCGACTGTTCATTATTGAGCCCCATTTTACGAAGGGCTGTGAGGTGCAGTTTAATGAATCTCTGGCACAAAGCTCCCTTTCACTGCTGGGGAAGAATAGGAGCTATTTAGACCCTGTAGGGCTGTACGTCAAAGGCAGCCCATAATAGTTGTCAGGCCGGGGCAGAAATTCCCACTGATATGGGAATGCACAAGAAATCAACTTTCACCATGAGCAGATTAAGACACAATCGGGAAAAGGGAGAAGAAGCTCTGAAACAGTGGCACCTGTTGGAGTACAGAGATTTTCCCATAGAAACTGATTCTCCCACATGATTTTACAAACTCTATCCATTGATAGCAGTGTTTGGATTGAAGAGAAGGAGGCAGATTACCACTTGTCTTTCAGGCTGTGAAAAAGTCACTCCCAAGCAATGTTCTGATAATTTGAGTTCAAAATAATCAATGTTGAAAAACATTTTCAAAAGCGATTAAAGTTGATGTCTTTCTTCTAAATGATTATTAAATATTTGAACTCTGGGAAAGGTCTTATGGATTACCTGTCGTAATTTATAAATATCAGTACTTATGTCTTAGATTTCTTGTTGGTTTGCTGCTCTCTTTTTGAGAGCAGACTCTTAATCCTCCCATGTTTGAAGAGGTATTTTAATGATAACCACCTTTCTCTTGGAGCTTTATATTTAGATTTTCTTTACTTTGGATTATTAGTTATAACTTAATTTTTGTCCGATCACAGTGTATTGTATGTGGTACAATATAGAGTACAGGTCAAAAATAACTCCTGCTCAAGTCTATAGTTTATCTATTTAAAGGAAGAAGCTATTTCAGATTTAGTTTACAAATAACTATATGTTAATGTAAGAATATTTCCCCTTTTTCAGAGGTCATCCCTGGAGTCTTGAAATGTACATATAAAAATAACACTAGAATAACACCTTATAATACAAACATTTATTCTATAATACTGAATCATCCCTGATGAGATATGAAATATTGTGCTACAAGTCTAATAAAAAAAGAATAAAAATACTTTGGTAATTTTCTTTTCATACAAGTGATAAATTTTCTTGAATGTTATCTTTGGACGCCAATTTAAAACTATTTCAAGAAATGTAATTCTAACATCACTTACATGGAGCTACTGGAAATAATGTGAACGTAAAAGAAATTATGCAAAATAAGCTTAGGTCCGAGCTGCTATGAGTTTTAGGATGTGATAAAGTGCTCCACCAAACCGTATCTGAGCTTCTTAAGCCATTTAATGGCATGAATTCAGGACAGCATAATAGGATCTGGATCTTTTAACCCCTTCTTAAATTCACCGGATATTCATTTACTGCAAGTCAAATGCAGTATGCAGCAATTAATCTGCTATTCAAGAAAAACGGGGAAGAAGGATAGGAGACAGGAAATTTGGAAAAAGAGTTCCCACATTTGAAAAGACATTCATTGACGTTACCTATCTGACACGTGTGAGACCCAAATTGTATTTGTTCTAACGTGAAGAAAATTTGACCAAATCTGAGACACACACAGTTTAGGTTACATGTGTTAAACTGGGGAACACAATAAGTCAAATTACTCTAATATAATTGTTTTCTTAATTGAATACATGAACATATTATGCAGAATTCTGAATGCTAGAATCAAATTCTTATGAAAATACAAAAAATGCTTTTTGTTGTGATGACTGCAAAATGACTACAAGACAGAATTTTGTAAATCATTTTCTTAAAAAGCAGCTTCTGCTTGTTGTTTTTTTTGTGTGCATGTCTGCAAGGCCTTCCCTCCAATCAGTTGTGCTACCTGTTGAAATAGTACCACAAGATAGCAATTCTACTGATTAAAAACCCCATGAAGGCCTCCATTTTATAAAATAAAGCTTCAATAAATACAATCATGAACTATCTTGAGGCAGCTTTTTAACACATTTTTAAGAAAAAATTACTCACAGAAATTGAATTAGTGGAGTATGGTGCAGTATTTTTTTTCTTGAGAAGTCACATTATAATTCAATTTAACTATGTGAGGTTGCTTTTGGTAGTAATGTATCTATATTTTTCATGTTTTCAGAACAACCTTTAAAATTGTAATGAGCGATTTAATGAATTCATATAAAAAAGAAAATTCTCTGCATCTGTACAAACCCCAGTAGTGTAAATACATGATTTTCCTTATTGATGGCTTTCAGTTTTAACCTGTTAAAGCATCACAGCATAAATTATGTTTTACCAATCAGGTAATCTTTATACTTGCAAGCATAATGAAATAAAAATAAGAAAAGGCGCTATTCTAAGTAGCTATTGTTTCTCGTCACAGCAGGACTTCTTGGACAAATCCTTCTAAGATGCAGGTGGTCAAGCGTGAGCAAAGAGTTAAGTCCTGGGGTCCTCCAGACCCTCCCCTTTGATGTTCTGACATCATCAGTCCAGCCCCCTGAAAAATCCCTGAGCTTTCCCTCACACTGTCAGTTAGACATCAGCTTGAGAGAGTTTCAAAGTGTTGAACTGCAATCGCCAAGACCAAGGGTTTGTAATCCCACCCTGGAGCAAGAAAACAAACAAGAAAAATGTCCGCTTAGATTCCTACTTTTTTGAGGGATGCACTAGAAAGTGTAGGAGGAATAAGTCACCTTTTTACAAGGAAATGGCTGTTCAGGCTGCGATCATGACCCCCCACTTTATGCATTTTTGTTTTCCTGGGTCTGTCATGGAATACGAAATGGACAAAAGCTTTGACGGGGGCGTCCTGGGTGAGATGGATTGTGAAGGAGACTTCAAGGAGACCACCAGGGACCTTCTGAGCTTTATTGACTCAGCTTCCAGCAACATCAAGTTGGCACTGGACAAGCCTGTGAAGTCCAGGAGGAAAGTGAACCACCGAAAGTACCTGCAGAAGCAGATCAAGAGGTGCACAGGCATGATCACACCTGGGAGTGGAGGGCAGGAGGCTGTTAAGAGACAAGGTTCACCCCAGTCCAACCCCGGCACCAGCTTCCAGTGCAAACCTCCACCGAAGAGGGAAGGGATCCAGTCCAATTTGCAAAGCAAGAGCCTGGCTGCCCTTTTTGACTCGGTAAAGGACATCAGAGCGGAGAAAGGGAAGAAACTGCCCCTGCGACACCGCAACCTCCCCCCTTCCTTCTTCACAGAGCCTGCCAACAGCTCAAAAGTCACGTCCACTTCCGGCATGACCCTTAAGGACCTGGAACGAGGCAATCCCGAAGCAGCAGAATTTTTCGAACTCCTTGGTCCAGATTACAGCAACATGATCGCAGATCACGATGCCTTCCAAGGTGTGCCGGTGAGAATCCAGCAAGAGGCGGCTTTGGAACCTGGATCTTATGATCCTCAGCATTTGGTTGGGGGATTCTTATACACAGAGCCCTGGAGTACTTGCAGCAGCCCCAGTAAAAAAACAGGGATCTGCAGCTTAAATGTAAATGAGAATATGAGGACTATTCCGGTGCAGCCCCCTGTATATTGCCATTCTGACTCGGCTGTAACGTCGCCCCAAGAGGAAAATGCTTCAGGCATGCCTACGTTCGCCCATTTTTTCACAGATTGCTCCCTTCCACAGTACGACTACAGCAGTGGATATAACAGAACCAATTTTTCTTCACTTTGAAATAACATATTTATTGCATCTTGATGAACTTCCTGCTGTGGAAATAAAAAAAATGGAAAAGTCAAATGGAAAACAAAGTGCTGATTAATAACAACAAAGCATCAGTTAAATTCTGTCAGTGCATTAGTTTATATGCACTTAAGGTCTCATATCTTACACTGGCCTGATCCTTCAGAACAATTAAATGTTTGTTAAATTGACAACCTCTTTCAATAATCTACAAATAACACCTAATCATCTCCTTGAGATTTCATTGCTTAAATCTTAGAAAAATAAGACATTTTTTCTTACAAGAAAAACGTGCACAGTCCAGTTAAAGTTTTGCTTCACTATGCTTGTACAATACTGTATTATGGGCCAATGAAGACTGAAAGTTGAAGGTTTCATGTTTTATGAAATTTGATGTGAATTATTTAGTATTGGCATTTTGAAACAGGAACTTGCTAACAGGTTATCAGCCATTTTATTTTTCCTCAGGGAGTTGCAATGGTGACCATAATTTTGTAATTTGTTGATTTTCATAATAATTGTCTCAGAAATACTGCTATCTTATGTAATTAATCTAATTTTTGTTTAATCCTTGTGCTATCCTTGTAATATAACGGAGCTGATGCCTTCTATCAAATATTTTCTGCATCACAGTGCATCCCACCAATTAAGAAGGAGCTGCAATGTTTTTCTTACATAAGTGTTCTGTTAAATATATTTGCAGATGTTATATAGTAGAGTTTTAAAGTTTTAATGGCATCCCATTATAGGTTTGAAGGGTTGATGTCTAAAATATTATCAGATGAGATGCACTTGACATTATTGCATAACTTTATAAATCAGTAAGGTGGTAAATTTAACTTACTTTCAAGGAGAAACATTGAAACTGCTGGCAGTAACAGCATGAAAGAAAACTATAAAACAAGAAGTTAAACAGTGGCTAAGAAGTTAACTGTGTTTCATCCAAATTTTATCACTCCAAGCTCCAGTATCTAGGGCAGAGCAAACAACAGACTGCGCCTTTTTCTACCTGTGTTGCTTTCATTAGTTAGTCGTCAACAAATATGATTGTGTCCTGAATGGTATACATACAGCAAAACTGTAGGAAGCAGACGTCTTCTGCAGTGCAAAGAGGCAGTTCATCCAATGTCCAGAAATAAAAAAGATTTTATTTGCACTGCTGCTCAGAGTAGATTGTTTTATATATCTAAAAAAATCCTTAGTAAAATAAAGCATCTGACAAAGCATTTAATGTTGATATGTTGCCCTTAAATTATTTAATATTGAAACCTACCTTTGAAAAAAGGTGAAAGTAGGAGAAAAAGTAACTCAACACATACTATTCAATGGAGTGAATTGACTAAGATAAAAGTTCTTTTTTTATTTTGTCATTTTAATTTGGAATATTAGCCCCGTGAGGAAACTGTAAATAACAGATGAATTCAATTAAAGATGTCAATAATATGAAGTTTAAGTATGTGGGAGGCATAAAGCTGTATAAACATATTCACAACCCATTATATTTATTTATTAAATTTGGGCCCAAATACAATTGAAGAAGTAGAAAACAGTTTGTTCTATTCTAAATTAGTCTGTTTTAGTTCTTAAGCTGACAAGGATTGTCGTCACTATATTCTTAATTTGTGAAAGACAATCTAACTTCTTTTTAAACATCTCTCTATTCTCTCTTAACCGTCTCATAACATAACTAATACTTGTTGCTCTGGCATATATAATTAGCAGATTTGATTTGCTAATGTATGTGGCTTGCTATCCTTTTCTCTTAAAATATTTTTTTTAAATAAAAAAGTATGTTTTGATCAAGAAATGGAGGTTAAATAGACATCCTTTTGGTAGTGTTACTCAGCTGAAGAATGACTTATCCAGCCTCTGAGGAGAGCTACTGACACAAGATTTTTTTGTACAAGTAATTATTCAGCCCGTGTTTTCACTCCGTGTTTCCCCCAAATATACACCATTTCTTTTCTGTAGTATTTTAACGTATTTGAACTGAAATTTCAAAAACATAATCACTGAGGTTATTGCTTGTTAGAGAGTCATAGATGAAAGTAAACGAATGTCTTTTTCTATTGTTTAAAGAAACAAGGCTTTCAATGAAGGTTTAAGATTTTTAACGTCCTAATTAATGCTATATTTACCCTTTATGGCACTGTCTTCCACATCCCAAGACTGAACAGTAAACGTCCACCTGGATTTCAGAGAATACCTTGCAACACTTCATGAATGTACACTAACATAGGCTGATATCTCAATGTGACATTTAACCTAATAGTCAGCCTCATGTAATTAATTGACTGGGGAAAGTACATTAAGAATACATTGCGCTTTATTAACAGAACTATCTGAAAGCGAGAAAAGTGAAACAAAAAAAATAGAGAAATACATGTGAATAATGAATACAATACAAAATAATTTATCTGAAACCATTCTCTCTGTAAAAACTGCATCTTGACTGATTGAATGCTTCTTTATGGTAATAAAGGAGTGGTATCTTGATCAGATTTCTACAGTTGCTCGTTATTCTTAATTTGTAGGTGGATTTAACTGTTTTGTAACCTGGAATTACTGGGCAAGAGTGCCAAGAGTGGTTTTGAACAGTAAAATGTACCTGTTCCGGTTCTGATGACTGCAAATTGTATCGTTGATTTGAAGACTTACGGTATCAGTGAAACACAAACATATGTGTACTGCTGTAATCTGATCATACCAGAGAACAAAATAAAGCTGGTCTTTATTTCCATCGCAGTCTGTTGTATTGTTGCATGTGAGCTTGCTGGTATTTAAGGATGGAATTAATGACATTAATGCATGCCTCCATGAAATCTTCACCTTTTATTTTCAGGTTATTGCAGAAATTACATATCTATTAGACTCATTGTACAAACTTTTATTAATCAGAATTTGCTTCTAAAACAGATAAAACCGTGTAAAACATTCCTGCTTTCATGTACCTGTAGATTCACAAAGCTTTGAGTTGCAAAACGGTTCTAGTGCTAACAAACCCATGGTATCTTAATAATTAAGAAACTTTAAGATAGAATACATATGATTTTAAATCAAATAATTAAAAATAATCTAAAAAGTTATAAAATAGATTAAAAAATATTAGTGTTCATTGTTTTTTTAAATGATTTTAAATAGCTAAAATGCTAAATACATGGTATTAAGCATGGTAAAATTAAATAGTCTATGATGCTTTCCTTTGATTTATGTCATACTGAATAAATGGAATGATTAAGCTAATAAAAATACTTTTATTAAGAGCTTCTACCTGATGATTTCGGGCCGCTATATATATCTTCATATCTCCCCCTGGTGGTCTGTAACAATAGATACTCCATTTTTCAAGAGCAAAAAAGGAAAAGCATGTGGTTTAATTTTGGTAAAAAGCTTTTGCTTTTTCTGTCTAAAATTGAATTAATATTTTGTGCATTTTATTTTTTGTTTTTCATTTTCGTTTTATTTTTATGAAGTGTTTTTATTCACCATCTAAAATACTGCTACTACAAAAAGTTAACCTATCATTATTCACCAGTTGTTCCTTGCACAAAGATGATCTCTGTGCATAACTATCAAAATTCGATAAAAGCAAACAATTTGTTTTTTGAGGGATCATATCTTTCTTTAAAAACATTGTCATTGTACAGTTGTCTAAAAGCAACAGTATCTTTAAAACGGTGAAGAGAAACACAGTTTTTCTCATTACCCCTTAACTAAAATTGTCAGATTTTAATATTTTACCTCTACAATTTTAAGGGCCACTTAAAATATGAATAGCCCTTCTGAAAAAAAATCAAGGTCCATAAAAATATTGCTAATCCATATTTCAATCATTCTTAGTTAAGTTGTAAGCAACCAGCATTGTGGTTAAATGGTTTTATAAATGAATCTATATGTCATAAGGCTATTGTGTGCTATTACAGTTGTGCTTATCTGTAAGTAAGTTAATTACTGTAGTAACTGCAAATATCTTGAAGTTAAGCAGACCCCTTCATTGTAAAGATGATAATAAAAAAAGTACATTTAAATAATGTCAAGTATTTCCCCACACAATTAACCAGAAAAATTTAAGTTCTAACATCATTCCTGGAGACAGCCTATAACACTATGATTACAGTCTATGATTAGGATAAAATCTCTAGCAGGAAGCAGATTTCATTAATCAAACAATAGAGTACATTGTATTTAACCTAAATAAATATCAGATTTCAAATGTGATTCCAAAAGTCTCAGCAGTAATTAGTAAGAAATTAGTTCAACAACACACACAGATCATGTGTTGTTTGTGTAACGGTTAAAGCTGGTATACAGCACAATGTTTAATAAAAGTACGGTTCTTCAATTGTCAGCAGTTTTCATTGTTGTTCTCCTTTCCCCCGTTCACCCGCTGCAGGAACAGATCCCAGTCTGGAGGGGTCAAGGGTAGATTTGTCTGGAAATGGTTCCAAAACCTGTACATGGGATAGGAAATGGCACCAACAAAACATTTTGTTTTTCTCATCGGGAAAGAATCCGCCACCAATCAAAAAGGGTACCCAGAACACAGGAAAGTGAACATTTGACCCAGGAAGCAGAAAAAAGAACTGGAACAGCACTGGCCCAGCTGGAAAGCAACCGAGAAAACCACTAAAGGGATTCAAAGTCAGTTAAAATGCAGTATTTTTGTCATCCAGTGATGATATGTTCAGGAGTCTAAAATTCCCTACATTCTATACTACTAGACATGGATTTTTAGTACAAGAGATCAGTTTCTAAATGTGACAAACATAATTTTTACTGTCTGAATGCAGTTTTTAAACACAGCCAAAAGAATCACTTCCAATAGCAATGAATTTTGTTCTGATAAACGTAGGAAGACGGGAAAACACAGTAAAGCTCAGAGAAAGCAGATGAAACACAAACATTCTTAGGCACATGTTGGAAGAATGCAGTGTGTTTTACTGTTGGAAAAGATTTCTAGCTGGCTGGTAGAATGTGGTTCTACAGACCTGTGGTGATAAATGTCTGGGTCTCGGCTGAGTCTGTTCTGGAAGCCAATGTAAAGATCATCCCATAATAGTCCATTTTTAACCACATGGCGCATGACTCCCGCTCTGTTCTTTATCTGAAAGAGTTTCCAAAGATATGCTCGTTGAATGACGGCAATTCACAACAGGTGTGAGTACTGGGAGGGGTCATTATGATCTACTGCGGAGTGTGATCACACACCTTAATAAAGTCTTTGTTTGCTTAGAGTTTTTAGCTTAGATTTTTTTTTTTGCTGTTAAAAAACAAGACAGGATTTTTCCAAAAACCCCGATGAAGAGTTTCTTCCTGTATGTTCTGCATCTTTAGTGACTGGAATATCTTAAAATTATGTTCCAGTAGAGGTTTCATAGGATATTGTTAAGATTTCCACTATATGTGTAGCATGTATAGTTTGCACCCAGGTATTAATATCCATCTCAAATTTCTGAACTCCTAAGCCATAATAAAAAGAGTCTATAAAAAACTCATTACACACTAAGATCTCCGTTACTACCCTTCACATTAAAAAATCTTTGTATAAGGGCAGAAAATCAAGACAGCATTACTATAACTGTGACTATATTTCAAGATTATTTTACTATTAAAAGCTGTTTAACCTCCTTATAATTATTGGATGAGCAGAATTTAATGTTGTGAACTATATTGTATGGTGGTGGTGTGGCCTCAGACCTTCACATATTTAGCTATGTTACTGGGAACTGGATTTCCCAGAAACAGTGTCTTTAACGAGTGGTTTTAATCAAAGATCTACTTTTAAAATTAGATCTAGTTTTCTTCCACCGTTCTAAATAAAACACCACTCAGTTTGCCTTAGTCAAGATTCACAAAATATGAAATTCTGTGAAAGATAAAAGTCTTTCTGTGACTAAGGTCAGTCCCAGGATTTTTCTCCTTCATTCTGTTTGTGAGTTCACTCATGAATGTTTTAAACAGTCAAGAGCTACTGCCAATGAAACAGCATGTCTCCTTTGCCGTTGCAGGTTTGATCTGTTTGAGACTGCTGAGATGAGCAGACTGCTGAGATGAGCAAACTGGTGAAATTAAAATCCCAACATGACAATGTGCCCCGGGGACGAAATACACCTCCAACGTAAATTATTAAAACCATGTCAGAAATCAGCCAATAATGACCTCTAGTGGCTGTCTCTCAGGTACTGCAGTTTGTTTTTCTTGCCTATTCTGCTTTCTTTCCAATTAGATATTCCTTTAGATCAGGGGTTCCCAACCTTTTCTGTCAGCTGAACCCCTTCAACCTATTTTATTTGCCTCAAGCACCCCCTTGAGATTTTAATTAAATCAAACTATTCAGTAAATGTAGATACATGTTACTGCAACCATCTCAACATGCTTATTTTCTTCTTTGTAAAATGTTAATATTACTACTGTTGTTTTTCTTCTTATGATTACATTGCTATTTATTAATAGGACTATTTAATTTGACACTGACGGTTCCATCACAATCTCACGACCCCCCGGTTGGGAACCCCTGCTTCAGATGATTAGAAATCTTTATTTAATGTTAAGGTCATTTTGTGAAGAAGCCTCATCTTTCAGGCATACGGGAGGCTTCTAAGGTATGCATACAGAAATCAATATAATAACGATCAATTACAGTAAATAACATTGTGAACCGGGTAATAAAGCTGTAATTAGAAAGGAATAGTTAATTCAGAGGCAAATCGGACCTGTCTAAAATACGCAGTAAAATCTTCTGTTTGGAGTTTGCGTACATGAGCGACGAGCTTTTCTAAGACTTTATACTGAGTATGTCAAACTAAATTTTCAAAAAATTAATTCAAACGCGTTTTCTCGTTCGTATTTGTTTTAAATACTTGAAGTGGGTGAGTAGAATGCTTTATAAACTTTCCAAGTGGCCGATCAATCTTTTTATGTCATTGTTTTATAATCACAAGATGGTCATGCACAATTAGGAACTCCAGCAGTGTTAGAATACAGAGAAAATTGTGTGGGAGTCTAAGTGACCTGTAATTCCTAAAATAACGAGTGATTTTCCCACAGAGATTTTGTTTACACTTGGCTCCGTGGGAGCTGTAGCTGTAGCGGAACTACCACAGGAGGCCGCTATATTGCCTTCAATCTTTGTAATAGGCTACATGGAGAATTATTTACTGTTGGCGAAAGGTTTCATATTCTTAAATGTGTGCGCTTACACTTGTAAGGAAGGATGTATTTTTGTTGAGTGTTGTGGGGTTTTTTTTACTTGAAAAAGCCCTAGGATAAAGCTTCCTGGACTTTATTTTGTAGCCGTTGTGAGTATTTGTGTATGCAGACTCTTAGGACCACCTGTTTAATGGTCTGGCACATATTACAACTAAAACGTTTGAATTTTAATAGGCATTATTTGTTAAGGTGTGTATAACTAAATAGGCTTGGCTTCAATCAAGTAATTAACATGAAATAACATTTGTTTTTAATTGCAAAGCTAAAATACGAGCTCCTAAAAGTCATTTCTACAGTTACGAAGGGGAGGAATTAATGTGATGAAACTGCAGTTGTATTTATTAGACTTCTCCGTTCTTCTTTTATGGTGTATCCTTACAGTTTAAGTATGACATAATGTCCCTGCAATATAGGAAATGTGAGTTTCACGTGACACATACACGGTTTGAATTGATTGAAATGATTTGAAATGTTGTTAATTATGGAACTGGTGTCTTCAGCTGGAACTGATTAATGTGTACAATGTTTTCTTTCCACCATGGGCAAGCCGACTGAAACAGTAGTCCTGAAGTGGCTAACCTGTAGGAATGGTGTTGGAACTAACGTACTTATTGATTCCCCCCCTCGAAGGAAACTGGCGTGAGTGGTGAGTGTCAATACTGAAAAACTCACAGATGATCCGACTTTAATCGGGTGCTCGTGAAATGGAGTGTGATGGTAACAATGTTGTTTTGAGATTTGCTTATAAAAATAAACTTTAACGTTACTTTCTGGTTGAAACAATGTCAATAGAGAGATTCACAAAGACAGTGGGTCATTATGCCCCAATTTCCCCTTCTAGCTTTACTCAGCCTAGATTATAGGACATTTTATGTAAAACTCTACATTTTATTTGGAGATATTTATTTAAAAGAAGGGGGTTGTCTATGATATTTTAATATCTAATTTTAAAATGTTGCTTTTTCTGCATCCTTTGAGTTTTTTACCTCTGATTTGTGTAGTGGTGAGGACATGGGGGAGACTAGCTAACAGGCTCTTACAGAGAGCACCCCCTACTGGTCACCAGCAACTTCTACTTCAGTGACCTGGTTTTCCTTAGATCTTCAGTCTTTCTGCTGACCTTGCTTAATCTCTTGAGTTCTGATGAGTCTCCAGGGTCAGAATTTTAACAGGGGTGCTGCTAACAAGCCTCGTCAGCTCAACAGCAAGTTTATCCCTTTATCACAGGACTACACCTATCCACAAAGAATGTGCAGGACCAGAATAAAATAATATTATAAGAAGTATGAAGCTATAAAGGCCACGTGTTATATTATGCCTTTGATATATAGAAAAGATACATCCTTGTATGAATAAGAAAGCATGCTATTTCTTAACCTTGCTACGTACATTTGGAGTTTGCTGTCAAAAGAAACCCTTTGGTACAATGTTACTGAGCATATCTGGCAGCTGCGCACCTGATGAATAGCTAGCAAACATCTCTGAGTTTTAGAGCCTGAGAAACAAATTTGCTGTGGTCAATGGTGGTGATGAGGAAGATGTTTGAGTTGGCTCTTCAGTTTCACAATTGTTTGCTACATGCAAGGAAGCAATGCATTCAAGAAAAGAGGAGTTCTAAAATTCACAAAATATTTGTCATTATAGTCTTTGATTATTTTCTAGATGACTGTAAAAAGGTATACATTTTGTATAATATTTTATACAGTACATTTGCGTGCAACAGAATTAGTTGTTAACCTCGGATCTCTCGATCTGTTGAAGTTGCTTTCTTCCTGTTGTATTCATGGGTAAATATTTATATAAAGAGCCAGTTTTATGACTTCACAGTAGTAAAGCACAATATAGAAGAATTGTTTGTTCAGTCATTAGAAACATTCACTGACAGCCATGGAAATGATAACAGACACTTTTAAAATCTTTGCTTCTATAACGCCTACCTCCTCATAAGGGTGGTCTCGTTCAGGCCTTCTGCTGGGGAAAGAGAGGTCTAGGAAATCTACATAGAAGTCGAATCCATCGGGCAAAGCATTAAAATCCTCATCTGTTTCGATCACCTGAAACAATTTTGTGATTGTTAGCACCTTGGTATCTTACAAAAAATAGACATTCGGGGAAAAACAACAACCCTAAAGCCCTTTTCATCAAGTGTTCATTTAATAGAGGCTCACCTGAAAGACCAAAGCCAGGAGGAAAAAATAAAATAACTTGGGTATCATTGCTTTCTAAAGAGAAAAAAAAATTTCAACTTATTTTGATATATAATACATATATATAAGAATTAAGAAACTTATGGTAACATTTGGATGTTATTTATAGTGCTTTGTATAGCTGATGGTTTGTTATTGATCTGGAAATACTGTATTTTCACTTTAGCTGTAGAAACCTGACTCTGTTGTGGTTACTTTTCTTCTGCTGTTTGGACATTTGCTTCTATTGTTTTCACATTTCTTTTTTGCAATATGGTGACTAGGATTGTGTGTAAGATCTAAGTGGGATATGACGAAGACAGTTTGCAATTCCAGCATTACATTCCTTGATTTAACTTCTAAGTGTTACGGTCACCATCCTCTCCTACAGAGGGCTCTTCAACCTCCTCACGTTAGTCTTTAGGTTATTACAGGGTATCTGCATTATTTCCTGGTGTGCCTTGTTTTAGCTTCCCTATTTAGGTTTACTCCTTCCTGCCTTTGGGGCTCAGCTTTGGTACACGGTAGCTTGATGGCCCGCCTAGTACCTGGTCGCCCCACGTTTGTGGCCTGAGGGCACAGAACCATTAATGCTTCTTGATCCACTGAGCCTGGGACTTGGAAGGGAGCCCCGTATTTCCTGGATTCTTGTGTCATCTGTGTTCCTGTTTGTCTACATCTCCTGATGGATCTCAATGGACTTATGGACTGCTTCCTGACTCCCCTTTGAACCGCCTTGGATATGTTTGCCTTTGGATATTCCCCACACTTGTGCATGAACTTCCCTACTTCACTGTGATCACCAATAAACCCTGTGTGTCTCCCCTGAACCCTGTCTATGTTAGTTTTTCTGGATTTACTGCCTCACATAGGGTCTAAATATCATCCTCCACGGGAGACCAACCCGGCTTCCGTGACACTAAGGGCTAATTGCAACAAACTGAAATCTGTATATAGCTGGGGATGATGCAGTGTTTACTATGCAGCTCTGTATTCAATCTGCAAGTCTGTTGCTATTGACCCAAAATATATTTACAGCATATCTAAACTGCCGATGAAAACTGATACAAGCACATACCCGTACAACTAGATCATAGTTATTAAACCCTGCCCATTGGAAGTAAAAATGTATCCACTCTTTGTGTTGGAAGATCTTTGCTTTGATAGCAGAGTTTATCTCATCCAAATAAAGTTGAAACTCCCAGCTGTCCTTGTACAACTTTGTCCCAGCAGGTGGGTCAAATATGGCTTTACTGTAATAAAGACAAACAAAAATTTCAACACACCCACAGTATATCATCCTTGTGTCCATTAAAAACACATTGACCACATTCAATCTACACCAGAAGTTTCCAAACCAGGTCCTGTAGAACCTGAAGGATTTGTAGGTTACAATTAAACCATCGTTTTAGATATGGAACAATTACAGTATATTGTGAGTTACGAATGGGTGATTTGTTGAGTTAAGTAATCTAAAGATTATTTAGGACAGAAACCTAAATATTATTCAGTCCTCAGATGTCTCTTAATTGAACAGATCACTTGCTTTATTCATTAATTTACAGGTGTTTCTAGTGTGTAGTACTCATGACCTACAGTGCAAGACTGGGGCTGTCCAGGAGAACAGTGGATTAGTTAAATACTTGAGTATTTGGGAATTATTGTCGTGGTGTAGTGGTTAGATGATAAACTGGTGAAAACTGAAGGTAAGTCTGATGAGGTATGCCCACCTGTCTGAAGAATCTTTCAGGATTCTGGAGAGATCCAGCACTGCTCCTGGTTTGGGTGTCCATGTATTAATAGATGCGTCCAGTTTTCTGATGAGCCTGTTGAGCTCGTCAGGGCTGTTTTTTATGTTTGTTTCCTTTATGTACCTAGAATGGTATTGAAAACTGTTTTTTTTTCCGTTTTATGCTGATCTTAAAAAAAATTGTAGGAAGGATTTGTAAGATTCAAGCTTTGGAAAATGTAAACATCTAAAAATCTATGATTTTCTTAACATTTAAAATAAATTCAGCCATGTACAGCTCATTCTGTACAACCTTATCTTATCTATTTTATATATCTCCCACTTATGTATGGTCCAAATGCATTCATCTGTACTTCATGCTACAGTATACTATACTATCTTATTTATTTCTGTATGCTGAAAAAAGAAATGTTACCTGTGTTGTCTCGTCAATTAAGTGTCATTACACACGTGGTATGAAAAAGATTCTCAATTCCCTAATAATTTGTAATTTGTTCCAGTTTAAGTGATATTTCCTTTGATTCTCAGCTTATAAATCTGATTAATTGCATTATACTGTATATGATGATATAATAACATACATATTTACTATATATAAACTGCTTCTGAATAGTGACTCCCAAAAAAGTATTTCTGCAGATTCATGTTTATTATAGGTCCCATATCATAAAAATGTGAAATTACAGTACATTTTACCTGTACTTTTGCACATTGTTTGTAAGATCTTAAAGCAAAATTCTTACTTGTTTACATTACCACTTCTCAAAGAAAAAGTTATAGGAAACATTTCATTAGTATGTATGTAAATTCTTATACTTTCAAGGTAGCCAAGGTGGAACACTGAAAACCCATATTGAATATTCAGTAGGTAAGTATAACCATCTGGTATCTTGTTTATGTTGTTTTTATTTGTGGTATAAATGTATTTTAATTCCGTGATTACTGAAGCTTGTTATGATATGACTTCATACTATAAAAAATCCTTCAATAAATATCTGTTTTAGAAATTTTAGGCAAATGCAACAATTTGTAATGCATTTTGTACTACACATCAATAATTAAAAATGCAACACATTCCATATTTACTAAAACAATATGCATCAGAATATGAAAAAAAGTATATTAAATAGCAATTAGATGCAAACTGCCTATATACTCATAGCAAAAATGTATAATCAGATACTGTGATTTAATATGTAACTCTAATGATATTCAGGGAATGGTAATATTACAGTATTTTGTCCACTTTCAGTACTTGTAGTCTTAGAATGAGTAGATCAAAAGTTGTAAGAAAGCCTTATCTGTTAAGTAAACTCTCTTAACCGTTTCATTTAACATGCAACTAGAAGGACATCTGGAGACATCATTTCATGGTTCTTGAAACCCTAGCCCTACAGTGGCCTAAAACACGCACTCGTTTAAATACCATGGTAATGTATTTTCCTGCTGATTGTTACATTTGCTTCTAGAAGATATCTAGTTAACAGCTTTTGGAAATGTATCTCTTTTATCAGTGGTTTTGATTGTTTTATACTCATAGTTTTTGGTTTGAGGAAGATTTTCAAATCTGATGAATAGAGGGTTTCAGAAGTGGTCTACAGAATTGCTCAGCAGGTACCCCAGCTAGGGTTAGGGTTAGCATTCCCACATTACTAAGACACTTTTTTTACGCTCCATGCTGGATTGGGGGCCCAAGTGAACTTTAGGATGAGTGATCATTTGTTCCTATCTTCACTTTGATTTTTGGATAGTTTGGGCTGCTTGTATTGTATATTGCCTAGTTCAGTGCTTGTAGTCCAGAACTGAGCAGATGAAAAGTATAAAAGAAAAAGGAATAAATTGATTACAAGTGTATTGTCAAATAATATCTGATCCAACAGAGCATCTACAATATATGAACAATGTGAAATCTGTTTCTTGTCAAACATATAGATATGTAATTCCAAAATGGACACTGATAGTCTGATATGAAGAAATGTCAAATATGCTTTACTTGACTTCTGTAATAATGTGTTTTCCTTTTTCTACATAAGTTATATTGTGACATAGGACATGACATAGGAATTAAATAAATACCTGTCCGATGGATGTGCTTCCACAAAATATCCTGCAAATGGACAATATAACTTGGGCTGTAAGTGTTTCACCAGCTGTGCCTTGTAGTTTAGCAGCTTCTTTCGTTCATTCTTTATAAACTCTGCCTTCCATTCCTCTGTAAAAATGTCAGATCCAAAACAATGTTAGTGCACAACTCGGAGTTATTTTGATAAGTTAGGAAGCCACCGCAGAGTACACTTAAGGTGTTGTATGTCTCTTTAAAACAATTTAGATAAGTTTTTCTATCGGTCTGAAGAGAACTGTCCTGGAAACAGAACCAAAAGCAACATTGAGATGTGAGCAGGCTTTCCTTGTACTAAAAGGTTTGCTACAACAGACAGCTGTAAACAGATTTTTTCAACTGGATAGAAAAATAATTGTGAAGTGAACGAACAACTGTTTAGAGGAGTAAATTTAAAAAGAGAAGTGTTATTACTAAATTTCCTTTGGTACTTTTTTCACTTCCCAGATGCACTTCCTATTAAAATGGGTACAGTCATCAGGAACAATCCCACTAGGCTAGGTTAACTATTATGTACTGTAGCGAGACAATGACAGTTATAGGCCTGCTTATCTGCAAGTGAGTATAAAACATAAGAACTTCAGTGACTCCATTAAAGCTTGGGAAATGTTCACTTGAAAACAAACTGACTGTAGTAAATAACAAGAAATGTCCACTAAAAATCACTCTGTATTTATGTTCTGTTTATAATGCTCATCCATATTGCAAACTGTTATCAATTATTATTGTATATTTAAGAAAGTTATAATAGGAATCTCAGTCCTTTTCTCCAGCCAGTATCTGAAAATGAAATGGTCACTAAACACAGCTGAGCTCTTTCTCTGGAATAAAATCCCAATGACATTTGTAACTCATGTCTAGGCTGCGATATACATCTCTGTTGTGCATGTTTAAATCACCTAGAACATGTTGGTTAACATTTGCCATGGATTGAGGTTGAACATGTAAGTCACAAGTTAGTAGTATCTGTGACGCATTGCAGCAATTATTTTACTTAGGTTTGGTGAGTAAGTAGGGGAACCATGGTGTAACTGTAACATTCTCACCTCACAAGAAACAAGGAATTGCACATAATAATGTGCAGTTTCCTGCTGGAAGGTTGTACTGTATGTTAAACTCACAGGAAGGGCCACAAATGAGGATTGTGGACTTGACAAATACAGCGTTATGTTTTCAGCCTCAAGGGCGTTGGGGGGGGTGGGGAAGAAACAAAAAGTCTTTGAATATGTACAAACAAATTATTTACATTGCCCCCTCCCAAAGACCGTTTTATTGTGTTGTAGAATCAATATGTAGGTGCTGTGCAAGTAACTGCAATTTTAATGCCCAGTAACACAGTTCCGCTTCATACCTGTGTATTTTCCCCCAGTGAAGGTCATGGGAAATCCGGAAGCACCTCCTGCAAAGTCACTCATGAGGACATCCACATTGCGTGGCAAGATTCCTCCATTCGGTCTCGTGCAGTCCACGGTGTTCAGAATCAGGTGACCTAGATCGAAACAAGTCCTTCTTTTCAGCTGCATCCTTCTTTGTTTTATTGTGTATCCATTGATGACCACACAAGGCCACGTTCTCATAATGACTAATCAGGAAATTGGTAATCATTTATCAAAAAGTAATCTTGTAAGAATTTGTAGATTACACGACTAATTGCATGACTCATGAAACTGCGTAAACATTTTCAAATGGATGTTTTTTTTTGGGTTGGAAGGCTTTTCTATGTGCTGTTTTTTCTTAAAAATGTATGATTATGAGTTTTATGGTCCTTAAAAATGTGCTTTTTAGATTTCAGGGGACTCCCCTTGGTTTTGTAATCAAATAACTACTTTAATGTAAAATGATCTTGCAAATCATACCTTTATAATCCACAATAATGCAAGTGTCCATTTCAGGATGTACACCATCCATTAGAATCATAAACCGCAGATTCTCATCAACCTGTGATTTAAACATATAAAATATATTCAGGGAAAAAATGCAATCTTAAGAAAACCATCCATTTTAGTTTGACCCACATGTAAGGATTCATTGTCAAATTCAACTTTCATGGTGTTAAATGGTGTCAAAGTTCTAAATGGATTTTAAATACAACATTAAAGTATTAAATATATTTCATATTGCAGGATTAGGTAAACAGATCTTTCCAGTTTAGACAGGCTAATGGATTTAAATGTGTGATCAGCCTACGAAGTCAGAGACAACACAGTTTGTGTGAGGTTTTTATGTCTGTAAATTTATGTCAAGTTTGTATTAGTTGACTTATGGAGAAAGAAAACCTTCTTAAACTATGTCTGGATTTTGATGGCTTAAACATAATATGGAGCTCAAAGAAAATTATCTACATCACATGACTTTATTCTAGCAGAATACAGAGCTCTTAGCTTTAATATTTTGCATTTGCTCAAACGAGATATAACATTGTAATATCGTATTGTAACACAATAAAAGACAAAAGCTGTATTATCCTGCTTATTGTTTCTGATACATGTGCTAACCTATCCTCATTATATTCTAGGTAAAACAAGTGTTTACTGATGAGACAGGCATAATAAAATATACAGTACTTTGTCATGGCTGAATATCTGTGCACAGTAAGACCTGTGCCAAAGAGCAACTTTGATTTTACAGAACAAACACTTTGACCTTACAGGGCAGACAAAGCAAGACGGAGTCACCTTTTGCCAAACTCCAAAAGGAACCACATTTACATTGGTCAGCTTCACTCCACTTCTGTCCAGATACCAGAACACAGGCCTTGAGGTGTCTCCAACATATATTGGTAGATCAGGACGCTTGTCTGACAGCTTCTTTAGAGTGGGATAGCTGGAATAGGTTTGGATTATATTTAGGGAATTGGTCTCCTAAACAGCAACCTGTCAAGCAACCTTTATTTAACAAGTGCTTAAAGTTAGACTAGCATTTTTATTTTCAGAGACCATTGAACAGACACATGCTTTTCCAAGCTCTATGAGATGCATAGGAAGGAATCCGTTGCAAAGTATTCATCAAAGCAGATCTATTGGTTCCCAAAGTGGCTACACATATATCATCTGTCGAAAGATAAGAAGTTAGTGCATCTGCTACAAAAACATTTGTCACTTGCCTTATCATTTTGTGAATTCCTTGAATTTATAAGTAGTATGTTTTCACTTGTGATTTCTCAGAAGTAATTAATGTGTTATTTATGAGGTGCTGGGGTTTATTGTGAACGTGAGAGACCAGAGGTACTTTAGCGCATAATGGCTAACATCATTTGTAATGCACTTTCAAACAGGTTAACTCAAATATAAATATAGTAAGTAATTTAAAATACCAGAATCACACTGTATGTTCTAAGGCTTACTCTATTTTTAAAACATTTCTACTCTAATGGACCTGTCGTCGCATTCGTAGGATTTCATAGTCTGGTTGATCTCCCACTTTCCTAACCCATTGGTAATTTTATTAACAAAAATACATCATTATTACAAAGATAGAAGTGTTGTATTTTTAATGACTCTCATTATGTTTTATAATAAAAACTGTTTTAAAAACATTTTGGTTTCTATACGAATAGATGAGTTATACAACGCTGTTCAAACTATTACACCGGAGATTTTTTTTAGTGCTCTTTTTTAAAAAAAAAATTCACTCCACATTTCTTAAGAAATTAGTAATTGAATGTTTGAACTTGCAAAACTGGAATACAAAAACAGCTTGAAGTCTGCACGTCAACAGCGTGGCAACGTGCCAGACTCCGTGTCATGTTCTGTTAACAGTAACACTGTGAACAAAAAAGAATTGTTTGCAGAGATGTACTCATAAAATTATTGAGATAAGAATTGCCGTCAATAAACGTCCATGTTAAATGGTTAATCTCACCAGGAAACGCCAGACATGCGAACGTGTAATTTCTGAATTTTGGAGGAGGATACAGATTTCCGGGGCACATCCACACAAATTAAGCACAGAAACTCCACAGTGTATAGGAGCAAGAAGCCTTCTGATGCGTGGTTGTGACGTGCGTAGTGTGTTGATTAATCATGATTTGAAATTTTCGAAAGGAGTATAACGCAGGGTAAAACCAAGTGAAAAAAAATTAACAATGCACAAAAACAATTCATGGTGTGAATAGATATTTTTCACAGTTTCACCGTACTTATACACAATCATTTTCACATGGTTTACCATTGTTTGCATTAGAGTATCACGCTATCATGATGATTATGATATATAACTGAATGACCTTCTGTTTATACCGTATGGTGGTTTTGATCTCAAAGAGCTCCTTAAAGCTTTTAAATGCAAGATGTGGCACAATTCATTTACCACTGCTGGATCTACAGCACTACACAGCAGATCTGATAGAGAAATGAGAACTTAATTTACCAAATGAAATGAAGGCAAACTCTAAGTTGGCTAAACTGTGCAATTCAAGAGTGGAGTTTAGCCAGGATGCTAGGGTTAACACCCCTGCTCTAATGAACAGTGCTATAAGATGTATTTAATGACCAAGTAATTAGGACCTCCGCTTAACATATGATGCAAATTATGGCAATACACTGGGATGTTAGTATGGAAATTCCAAAGAGTGACACCTATTTGTCCACCAATACCACTGACAAGTTTTCCTTGGAGGTATCTCATCCTAGTACCAGAAACAGCTTGAGCTAGATTTTCTGAGATCCCTGAAAAAGTCTGGTATTGTTGCTGTACTTTCACCATGTTATACCAAACGTAAATGGTCATAAGGAGGAAAGAGAGAAGACATTGTAAAAACGTTAAATAATGTGGACATGCAGAGACAGGCATGGCTTGAGAATACTGTATCATCCACATCATACAGACTGGTTCTTAGAATACCTGAGGTGGTCAGAGTGCATGTGGCTTATATATATTAAATCTGCATTGCAAAGTGTTTCTAGGTAATTTGCAGGGGGTTCATGCAGAAGCCACCATCCTCTTGCAAAAGCAGGGCCTGTTAGCCAGGGGTCAAACAGCATTCTCTTACTCCCCAATTTCAGCTCCATGCATGCATGTGTTAGATAGGTAATCTGAAAAAAAAAAAAAAACCAAGTACAATTTCAGCAGTTTTGTAAGCTTCTGTTTAGCGTGACTGCAAATGTGTAGTTTTTTTTTTCAGAAAATAAAGGATTTTTATGCTTAAGAACACAATAGTTGTAGGCAATAATTTTATCGCACTCTCCTTTTTATATGTTAAAGATATATGCTTTATTTCACATTATTTTGTAAAGAAGCATAGAGCAAGAATTGATGTTTGTATAGGTTACGTTTAGTTTAAATGTTACAGAGTTAGACTGAGTAGATGATTTTTTTATTTTCTGTAGTATGGTCAAACGTCTGCATACAGTAAAGCAGATGTTCTTGGGCTTAATGGTATGTAAGATGAGATTTGAGCATATTTGACAATAAGTCTGCATATCTGACAAATATAAATCATATTTATTAGTGCACCTTTATTTAGCATTTTCTTAAATTTACCACCTAAAATAAGATCAACATATGAATGTCACATCTTCTAAAATATTTGCTGATGTGCGACATTGATAACGCACCACCACTTCTCCATATTCAAGCTCTTCTGGAGTCCGAGGGTCAGACAGCCAAGGTTCAGGAGGACTCAGTTCGATGAGCTGAATTCCCCCACTTTCGTTAGTTTCAACGGCTGCACAAGAACAGCAACAGCACAGGCGGCACAATTTAACAAAATAAAATTAAACGGAACACAAAATAAAAACAACAACAATTATCATAAGAGGACAAATGTATTGTATGCTTTAAAAAAACATACAGAATCGAAATACTAAGATTGATTACTCAGCTTTTTGGTTCTAATCACTTTCCCAAGTACTAAGTGATGACATCACACCCTGACGCCTTCACAGCTCGTTAAAATAAGCTGTTCTGTTTGCTGATAGTTCTTTATGTAAAAAAAGTCCTTCTGAAGATTGGTTTGAATTCTGTAATTATGTTCCTGTGCTTACTAAACTTGGATTGATTATTGTGATCAACCTTTATGAGTCTCTTTCTAACTCAAAATCTGTTTGCTCTGCTGTAGATTTTCACTGAAGATTCTTAAGGTCTTTGTAATGTGGAGACCAGAACTATATGTAATACTGCAGAGGAAGCATATGTAGTATCTAAAGATACTACAGCACATTGCTGACACCAAGGGAAAAACATTCGCCCCTTACCTCGTAATAAGGATAGCAATGATCGTAATATATATAGCAACGATTAGGTCAGTGTACTGTATGTACAACCTGTTATGTTGTGCTCTGAACGCATGTAGAAGCCACCGTGAACTTGGCTGGCACTTTCGGTTTTATGATCGTATAAATGTCCAGCGCTGCAGAATTTGTACGGATTTACTTTCGGCTTGGGTTTATTCATAATGAAATCTTGCAATTTATAGCAAATATGAACAGAATCATTACAAACGCGAGGACCGGTTTTGGGGTGGGATTTACAGATCAAAGCAATGATGGTTTCGTTATGAACAGTTGTATGTGCAGTTCCACTGCTTAAAACTGTAACTCCGCACGTAGCGATTATAGGTATTGTATGAGAATTGTGCTATCGCATAAAGTACGCGAGAATTACCACCTCGTAATTACGAGATAAGGGCGAGGATTTTTCCCCCCTTAGTGCCAGCAATGTGCTTCTGTAAATTTCAGAGACCACCACAGAATGAGATATTCAACTAGTCTGTTCTATACAAGGTTGTAAGATGACTGACAAAAATATGAAGGAGAAAATGAGCATTACCAAGTTCCTCTTGTGTAAAGCTGTCCGGAGGGTTCACATATTTCATGGTGGCGACATTGAGCTTCCAGTTGTGTTTGGTACAACGTACTGTTCTTTTAAAGAAAAGAAATGGAAACCAAAGAAGGAATGAATAATTATGATAATAGTAATTAGATACCAGTGCAACAAGTGTTTAATGGGTATTCATTGTAAGGCATCCAAATGGCAACAGCTTAGTTCAGAAAGTGAGTTGAATGATTGGGCAAAAACTAACTGAAATTCTAATGCTATGAGGCAAACAGGTAAAGAGAGGACAGAAACAGTAACAGTGAATATTAATAGTACTGATTACTCTGTCATAACAAATTAGTATGGCTGTAGAATTGTGGAGTTGTGTAATGGAGTGGAAAAGCATGGCTGCAGATTGAGCAGCCCTGAAAATCTGATTATTACAGCTGTTACTAGTGACCACATAGCTGGTTTACTGAAGTATAACAGGAAAGCAGGAATCTTTTCTATATGAAGTGAAATGGATATGTCTTAATCAAAACAAAATACCAGTTGTGCAATTTTAGGGGCGAGTATTTTATTCAATAAAAACACAAACACTTAACCTTTCAGCTAAATCTTCTATGTCTTTCATAAATATTCCCCCTTGATGTTTACATTGGTTCTTGCATGCCCGGAAAGACTGCTTATCCTTGTAGATGATGTAACATCTGCCATCTTCTTTACTTCTCACAAAGTTGATGCCTTCTTTAAGTGCAGAGGCAGCATTATGGTCTAAAGTCAAAACAGTCTTTGACGTCTGGGCCATGTGTAGTACTGTAAAATAGTGTTAAACATATCATGGGTAAGGTTATGTTAATTAATGCAGTCATTAAAGATATTTAAAATAATAAGAAAACTTTAGTCTACAAAAGTTTTAGCTTTATTGTATTTTTCTACCCTTCCAAAAAATTATCCTTTTTTCTTTAATGCTGTCTTGACAAGAGGGACTAGAGTATTTGCTTTATGTGAGATTGATTTGAGCAGCCTACTGCTACCAAGAATTGACTATTGGTCAAGCAATCTGTGACCTGGAGATTGTGACCGTGATTACAAAATGAGAACAACAGTCTTAAAATCATAGTGGCAAATTATGAAATTGCAGCAGCAGCAGCTATTTAATTTAACATTACGGGTTAAGCATTCATTGATTTTTGCCAACACCCTGGAACATGACTTGCTTTTACAGGTTTTACATTAACTCACCATAAAAAAAAAGGTACAGTTACAGTGCTGTCACATGCCTTGATAAGTTTTGCCCTTTATTGGTTTACATCACAAAATGAGTGCTTGAGTAAAGATACACCCACAAAGGACTCCTACTGAACCTCAAACTCAATGAATGAATAACGTCTGCTTTTATACACTTCCTTTGAAACAATGAGTGCCAAATTTCCTGCAGCTGAGGATTTTACTTCGATAAGGAAATACATCTTACTATTTTGTCCATGCTAAAATAAATTTAATTCTATCCAGCCTGAGACATCTTGTCCAAAATAGGCTCAATGTGTCTGGGCTCACTACGGATGTCATACATCTGTCCTACACTTATATATACTTTAATATGCTGTTCCTACATACAGTACTGTATGTGCACTACAACATATATTTTATGTATATTCTTATTACTGTTCAACATTTATTTGTGCTGCAAAAATGTAATAAAACACTTCAAATTGACTTGTAATGTGTTTAAAGTGCCTTTGACACTTCATAATTGAGTTCTCTAACTGGAGATTTGGGAACTTTTTCTTTTAAATTGAATGAGAATGTACTTTTTGCACCAACTCTGACAGTTTTACAGAGCCATCCTCAAGAGCATTCTGACTGGGTTCATAACCATTTGGTCTGGCAATGGATTTGCCTACTCCAAACTGAGGCATTTTAGTTTGCTCTGCAGAGAGAGTCACTGGCTGTCATCTGCCCTCCGTTGATGAGCTGTACAACTCCAGAGCAAAGAAAGGGGCAGAAGAGATTGCTGGTGACCCCTCTTATCAGGAAGGTGCCACAGGTCTATTGAAACCAGAACCACCCAGCCTCGTTCTTAGGGCTCTTTTTGCTCAATCAGAGTTCCTACATGTACTGTGTGTATACTGTCTTATTGATGTCTATTAGTTTTGTTTCTGCTGTGTATGGTAGTTGTAGAATGTTTTTGCAGCACCCAATACACCAGCGTAAATTCCTTGTACATGAAACAAGATTTGGCGAATAAAGGTGATTCTGATTTTGTTTCTGATTTTGAAAATTTAAAAAATATATTTACATTAAGAAAGACTTGCTTTATGTCTATAGATATCTTTCTGCTTCAAAAACATTTCAGCTGTTCAATTTAATTGCTTTATTCCATGTTGAAAATAGAAGTAGGAAAACGCAACATTTCGGCTTTGGAGCCCACCTGAACTAGTACAATGTACTACAGTATACGTGAAAATACTCTTAGCATAAGCTGGTAAGTGTTTGGTGAAAGGAGGTCCTTATAAAGGTACTGAGAGATGAAATAACATTAATTGCAACATTATAGATACCAGCTACCATGGCCTGTCCCAAGCCCGTTTTCTCCATAGAAAGTCCTTGTTCTATTTCTGCAACTTGGTAATTGAAAAAGATGATAGTTTTCCACAGCCATATATTCTTTATGAGCCTATGTATTAAAAACGTTTAATATTTAACATGGTGTCCCACTAAAAAATGTTGTCACATTAACATAATACTGTCCTTAGTGTGGAGTATGCCAGGACGGGAGACAGAGATTTCTAAATATCTCTTTGCAATCCACTACAATAGAGGTTGTGAGTCAGTGTGTGGGGGCAGCCATTTCAGAGAAACTCTTCACAAACATCTGTTAACAGTAGAACAACTATGGGAAATTTATATATTTTATGTACCGTACCTCAGAGTTAGTTTCTGAATCAAATTTAAATGACTTGTTTTTGGAAACCTGTGATTTAATGGAGACTTTTGCTTTTCTGGACACTCCACTCAAAGACTCCCCTCCACCACCACCACCAATGTGCAGCCCCTACTGGATGCTGCGACGGCAGCCATAGTGCTCCAGAACGCTCAGCCCACACCAGCTCTCAGTGGGGAGGAGAGCAGTGTAATGAAGCCAATTCATAGAGGGGGATTATTAGGAGGCCATGATTCGTAAGGGCCAATGGGAAATTTGGCCAAGATGCCGGGGTTATACCCCTAATCCTTTCGAGAAACGCCCTGGGATTTTTAATGACCACGGAGAGTCAGGACCTCGGTTTTATGTCTCATCCGAAGGACGGCGCCTGTTTGTTTTCATATTTGGGAGTTTTGTTTACTACTTACTGTACCAATTTGTATTATTTAATACATAAAATGCAAAACTTAAAAGGCAAATGCCAACATATTTAAGAGCTGAAAATGGTCAAATGCTTAGCATCAATCCTATTATTAAGTCAATGAACAGTTAGATTGTGGAACTGAGAGCCTGAATGACCAATCACCAACAGGAGTGTGTACCTCCTGAAAATTTTCAGAACCTTGGTACATGACTCAGTCTTGCTGTGAGTTTGGATGTCTTTAAAGAAAAAGAAAGAAAGGAAATGAAAGGACGTTAACTTGTTAGAGAACCTGTCCATTAGCTATCTTAAGGGAAAAGGGCTGAGCCCCTTTTAAGTAAAACCTACAAGATGAGGCTTGTCAACTTGCAACCTTTGCAGTATACCCCATTATACAGTTTTGCCTACAGGCATTTGTTTTGACAGGATTGACTTAAAGGCTGCTAAGATATGCCCAAAGTAAACGTTTTTTTTTTGGGTGGTTTATATGTTCAGATCGCTGGAGCCATGCCAGTACATTTAATGTCCAGGACTTCAAATTTCTACTTAAATTTCTACATTAACACTGGTGTAATGTTCTCAAGTGTTAATTAAATATGTGATGCAGTTACCAGAATTGCAATTCATCTTTTTGAATTTGTTTTTTTTTTAGTCTGATTCTTTGACCTGTGTTTTTTTTAAAGTAGTTGCTTTCATGGCACGTCAGCACAAGGTGTGTGAGTACAGGATTACTTTCACATGGTCTGTTAGCCCCTGGCAATGGAATGATTGCCTGTGGCATGTAAATGAGTAACAACCATAGTATCCAAGTAATCCGAGGCTCTTCTTCACCCATTTCTTGAAAGAAACCAGGGTGTCGGTTCCAACAATCAGGCTGCGGCCTTCGAGACTACAAAATGTTTTGTATACAAATAAAACCCCCTGGTCTTGGCTTTAAAAGCTCTTCCTCCCAGTTTCCTCCGGTCCTGTGATTCATGTTTGTTTTGGTTCGGAAGGCAATTGGGTTAACTGTCAATGTCCTTGAGAACTTTAAATACTTGAGTCAGGCAGTGTGTCTGTTTCATGATTGTCTCTCTCATATGTCCTCCATTTTATAATTCAAAACAACCAGGTTCTGTAAACATTGTAATATTGCTAGGTCTGTTGGTATTTTTGGTAGGCTTTCTGTTGTTGTAGCATACACCTGAAGAAGGCTCCATGGCCGAAACGTGTTTTCTTTCTTCTTTTTTTCAGCATGGAATAAACCTATTACTTGTTCCTTTACAATAGGTAGCTCATTTGTTTTTCAGCCTTTGATATCTCTAAACTATTGAAATGCCACCTGCTACCTATAATTCAACAGACTAAAAACAGTGTTTGCCTAGCTGCAGGTGACCATAGAGGTTTTCTGGTAAATTACTGTTGTTAAGGCTAGTAAAGTATAAATATTGTTTCCTAGAACACGGCACAAAACAGATAGAAAGGGACAGAGTAGAGACATATCGTCTATGTTGTAAAAAGGAGGATTTAGCTCTGGGTCATAGTTTTTTTTATGTAGGACTCAGGATATTTTTTGATAAGTTGGCCTGTCAAGGTATTGCATAGTATTTTAGTGAATTCGGGTTCGCGCAGAAAAAGAAACCAGACAACGCTCTTGTTTGGCTCACAAACAGCTTTCATTAAACCTCCGCCACCCAGCTATGGGCAAAAGAGACCAACTCGAAGGCAAGGTTGACACATACACCGGGGGGGTAAACAGGACACGTATGCAGAGTCAGGGTGGTTACACACTAACTAACACAGGTAAACACTAAACAGCTGTTAACACAAATGTGATTGGGATTATTTACATTAGCTGAGTGACCACTCCCAGCCTGCCTTGCGGCGCATGCACTACCCGGATGCGCCTCATCATCGTCCTTCGATGAGGGCGCTACAGTATTTTGGGCTGTAGGGCCAACATTCTGGCTTTCTGGTCTAACAGAATCTAGATCTGTGGGAATCAGTTTTGTATGTAGTGTAATGTTTAATGTTTTGCTAATGTTTATTTGTAATAAATATCTGAAGTTTTGACTTAAATTGTATTACTCTTTTTCCAGAGCTATAACTGAGAGTATAAAGAATTCCCATGGCTTTCTTACCACGTGAGGTTCTTCTACTCTTATCAAAAATTTCTAATCAAATTCTTATCTGCCGCTAAGGTTCAATTTTGACATTTAAAGTTTACAGTAACTAATTGCTCTACTGTTCTCCTTAACTCCCTTAACTTGTAACCATACTCATAGACATTGAAACCCTCTAGCAAATGACCATGAGTAATAATTCCATTATCATTTTTGGATATTTCAGCAAAGTTTTTTTAGGACACGACCAATAAACAATTCTATTAGAATTCAATTGACACCTCAATATGTAATTATAAAAAAATGATGTTAATGTATAAAATAATGTTTTAGCTTTTGGTAGTGTATATTGAGCAAGTTCAAGAGATATCCAGTACATCATCATGATCATCATAATAATAATAGAGATATAATGCTTTATAAGACAAGTTAATGATCTGTATCTTTTTATTTAAGATGGCAGATGATAATCTTTCCTGAATATTTGTCCCACAATAGACACATTTTGGGGAAAAAAAATCTTTGATTTGATGTACTATCATGTGAACTCTTGCTTACATGCGCCATCTTTGTTGTTGTTTACATTCCACCTACGGCAAATGCAGAGGTAGCGTGTGACATCATAAACACAGTCACAGCCAGGCTACAAACAAAGCACCCAAGCACTTTTATAGCTATTTCAGGGGACTTTAACCACGTATCTATTTCCACCACTCTGCCTACTTTCCACCAGTTTGTTAAGTGCCCGACCAGAGAAAACAAAACACTGGACGTATTATATGCCAATGCTAAGGATGCATATAGTTCCACAGCCCTTCCCCCCCTTGGCAGATCAGATCACAACCTTGTCCTGCTTACACCACTATACAAGCCTATTGTCCAGCGCCAACCTGTGACCATGAGGACTGTGAGGAGATAGTCTCAGGAGGCTATGGAGGATCTACGTGGTGCTTTGGAGGCCACCGACTGGGATGTGCTGTGCGAACCACATGGGGACGACATAGACAGCATGGTGGACTGTGTCACTGACTATATTAACTTCTGCGTAGACAACACCATCCCCACCAAAGACGTACACTGCTTTTCAAATAACAAACCCTGGATCACCAGCGACCTGAAGGCTCTTCTGAACGACAAGAAGAGAGCCTTCAGGAGGGGAGATAAGGAAGAGGTCAAGCGTGTACAGAGGGAGCTAAAGCAGAAGTTAAGAGAGAGCAAGGACGCCTACAGGAGGAAGGTAGAGGACAAGCTGCAAAGGAATAGGGTGAGAGATGTATGGAGCAGCATGAGAGAGATCACTGGCTTCAAACAGGCTGGGGGTGCAACAGAAGGGAACCTGGAGATGGCCAACGAGTTGAACCAGTTCTTTAACAGGTTTGATTCTGGGTCCTCTGTGGCGCAACACCCATCCCCCCACAGCCATACGCTCCCTAACCCTTCACAGCTGCAACTGCCCAACACCTCCTCCATCCCCCCACAAACATGGCCGCCTACAGCTACAAACCCTGACGGCTACTCACCCACCCATCCCCCACAGCTGCCACTCTCCAACACCTCCGCCAGCACTGAAAGCACTATGAGCATCATCCCCCAGGCCAGGCTGACCATCACAGCTGACCAGGTGAAGAAGGAGCTGAAGAGGCTGCACGAGGGTAAGGCCACAGGACCAGATAACATCTGTCCCAGAGTTCTGAGGGCCTGTGCTGATCAGCTGAGCGGAGTGCTCCAGCGACTGTTCAACCTGAGCCTGCGCTTGGAGAGAGTCCCGGTGCTCTGGAAGACATCATGCCTGGTTCCGGTACCAAAGAAAGGGCGCCCCTCTGTTCTCAACGACTACAGACCAGTTGCACTGACTTCTCACATCATGAAGACACTGGAGAGGCTGGTCTTATCCCACCTGAGACCCCTGGTCAGCTCATCACTGGACACCCTACAGTTTGCCTACCAGCCCAGTGTTGGTGTGGAGGATGCGATCATCTACATGCTGCAAAGGGCCTACTCACACCTGGACAGGGCTGGCAACACTGTAAGGATCATGTTTTTCGACTTCTCCAGTGCCTTCAATACCATCCAGCCCTTACTTCTAAGGAGGAAGCTGGAGGAGATGCAAGTCGATGCCTCCACGACCTCGTGGATCACTGACTACCTGACAGGCAGACCACAGTCTGTGAGACTTCAGAACTGTGTGTCTGAACAGGTAGTGAGTAACACAGGGGCACCTCAAGGGACAGTTCTTTCTCCATTCCTCTTCACCCTCTATACTTCTAACTTTAAGTACAACTCAAAGTCATGCCACCTGCAGAAGTTCTCAGATGACTCTGCAATTGTGGGATGTATCAAGGGTGAGCAGGAGGAGGAGTACAGAGGACTGGTCAGCAGCTTTGTGGAGTGGTGTGGGGTGAACCACTTGGAACTGAATGTTACAAAGACAAAGGAACTGGTGGTAGATTTCAGGAGGAAAAAGGTCAAACCTACTCCTGTCTACATCCATGGGAGTGGCGTGGAGATGGTGGACTCGTACAAGTACCTGGGAGTGCACATCGACGATAGACTGGAATGGTCTAAGAACATCGAGGCCATCTATAAGAAGGGACAGAGCCGACTTTACTTTACCTGAGGAGGCTCAGGTCCTTCAATGTGTGTAGTAAGATGCTACACATGTTTTATCAGTCGGTGGTAGCGAGTGCCATTTTCTACGCAGTGGTGTGCTGGGGCTCTGGGACTAGAGCAGTAGATTCCAAAAGGCTGAACAAGCTCATCAGGAGAGCAAGCTCTGTCATTGGGTCTGACCTGGACCCCTTGGAGGTAGTGGCTGAGAGGAGAATGATGTCCAAACTAGAGGCCATCATGGACAACTTCTCCCATCCCCTCTATGACAGGCTTGCAGGAATGAAGAGCACGTTCAGCAATAGACTGATTCATCCACGGTGCGACAGGGAGCGCTACAGGAGGTCATTCTTGCCGTCTGCCATAAGACTGTACAACGCATCCACCTTGCGTCTTGGCAGAGGCAACATCGACAGTGACCTGTTTCTGGACTAAACGCATATACACATCTACTGCTACATCTGTTCTCTTTCTTTTTCTTTCTTTTTCTTTTTCCCATTTACAACCACTTTTGTGAAATATATGCAATACATTTATATTTATATCTATGGTTACATCTATATTTATATTCATATGTGTGATACGATTTTCTGTGTACTGTTCTGTTCTAGTTTGCTCTTGTGTGTCCGGACTGTGAGTAACTCTTGTATTGTATTGTATGTATTGTACTATTGTGTGTTGTGTGTGTTAAGCTGCTGTTGCACTGCAATTTCCCTCACGGGATCAATCTATCTATCTATCTATCTATCTATCTATCTATCTATCTATCTATCTATCTATCTATCTATCTATCTATCTATCTATCTATCTATCTATCTATCTATCTATCTATCTATCTATCTATCTATCTATCTATCTATCTATCTATCTATCTATCTATCTATCTATCTATCTATCTATCTATTAAAGATGGAAAGAGATTGCATTTGGTATTGCATGTAATTAGATGGTATTTATTTTATTTGCTCTGTCCTCTTGTTAAGATGTGTTATATCAGGAAAATAAAGTATATGCTCAGTAGTGGGGGTGTAATATCTTGTTAATCAAACATAATCAGCAATTCTGGACAACCACTTTTTTGCCAAGGTTGTGAATATTATAATGCCTCTGAAGTCACATCCAAACTTCCTGTGAAATTTTAAAACACAGATATACAAGTTGGCACTGATTTGTGTTCAGGATACTCTAGTAACAAATCCTGCCCCAGAAAGTTCCACAGTACCCACCAAAAGGTCTCTGCATGTCTCTGTTCATCTGTATGTATTGTTTCTGTCTTAATTATTATGTAGTAGAACTACATTAAAGCAGTTACAAGCACTATAGTGTCTGTAAAAGCTTTTTAGGGAAGACAGTTTTGGAAATAAAAGAAAAGCAGGTCTCCACACCTTAGCTAAGGTTCTAAAAAGAAAGGTTGTATTCTTTCTAATACTCAGTGTACAATTCATGCAGTACTGAGTACTAATGCAGTACCACATGGTGGTGTGGTGTCTCTGGGCTAAGGATCTATGCCTATGGCTGAAAGGTTGCCAGTTCGTATCCTATTGCCAGTAGGGGAATCCTACTCCGTTGGGCCCCTGAGCAAGGCCTTTAACCCCAACTGCTTCAAGAGTGCCGTATAAATGGCTGACCCTGCGCTCTGACCCCAAGCTTCTCTCCCTGTGTGTCTTATAGAGAGCAAGTTGGGGTATGCAAAAAGACAAATTCCTAACACAATAAATTTTATATGGCCAATAAAGTGAGTTTATCTTACTCTCAGCCTGAGATACAGAAGACAGGAAGAACCTGAAATGTTCATACTGTAATTAGCCACCTTCTGACACACCTGCAATGGTATGTACACTATGAGCAGACCATTGCTGCTAAACAAAGGAGCAGCTGTCCATTAAAAGATAAGTGAAAAACACTTGTTGTGGTTCTAGGGACATCAGCAAACAGGCATGCTAGTATTTCTAGTCATTAAGTACCATCAAACTGAACTTATAGCATAGCAAGGTAAAAAGACAATCACACTCCGTATTATTTCACATCCAGTATGCATTTGATTCATATATGTGCGTGAAGTGTTAAAAGTGGTAAAAAATAGGAGCAATTCCAACAAGCAAATGATCTGTATCAGATGGCATTTATGCATTTGTTGTTCAAATACTGTAGATGAGGAACAACATTAATAAACTGCTCTGCAGGATATTTCAAATGACTGACTGAGCATTTATTAAGAATTATGGCCAATTATGGAACAGGTATCCAGGAGACCATAAACCAAATGACCCTTAAATAAAAATGGCCTATGCTTAAATAATTTGAGACATCTACTGTGGTGTTACACCTTAAATATATTGAATATGCATCCAAAAAAATATCTTTGACTTATTTTATGTCTGGCATATATGTCTTTTATCTTTTCTGTTTACTACATGACAAAATGCTCTTAGCATAAGTTGGTCAGATTTGCTGAAAGCTGATCTTCACAAAGGTATTAAGAGAATAATATAATACTGTCCTTAGTCCCCCGACCTTGCATATTCAACGCTAAGCCAGCTGTCTTCCTACACATCTGTTTGTGAGCAGCAATCTGCTATGATACACTTTAAAGCGTTTTGAGATCAATACAATTGTCCACCCCTTAGTTCTACAGTGTGCTCCAGCACTTTTAACTTGCACCCAAGGAGGTGATATTTCTTAAGACTGAACCCCCACAGCCCTGATACAACCAAACATGTCCTGCAGGCTGCTCTGACACCAATGTGATGAAACACGTTGCACCAGTGCATGTTAGCAAGGCTTACCACAAGCCTTAGCTCCAAACATTTTGTGCGAATTAGAGAGACAAAGTAACACACGGCACAAAAAGGTGGTTGAAGGGAAGAGGAAGGGCAAAGCTCATGCCGACTTGGACAGCACTCCAACAACAAAAACCTTTCACGGGTGCCTTCCTTTTCTAGCTCTCACTGGGGATGTTGTCTGACAGCATGCGATGGGCACTTTCTGGAGAGGGCTTGATAGTCCTTCCACAAAAGGCCGAACTCTTATTTTTATCAAGAAGCACCTTGGCTCTATCTCTGGGTACACGATGGTTACGACATTATTATGAGCAGTTGCTCCAGATTCCAACTGCCTTGCAAAACACTTTTGTCCAAATCTGTTACAGCAAGAAACATAAAAACTAGTTTAATTTATGATGAATGATACATAGTAGCTTAGTTAACTATTACTAGTTAAATTAATAATCTAGCGGTGCAACAATTTCCTTTTTCACATTATTGTTACTTTTTCTTTCTGTTCTATTTTCTCCTAATAAAAACCTCCCACTTGTTACAAATGAGTAATGCGCATAGTTTTCTCAAATCGATCTCAAGAGAAGAGATGAACACAGCACATACTGTAGGTTTAAACAACAATTATTAAAAATCATGGAACTGGTACTGGTTCCTATTATTGCATATTGAAGCAAAACCGATACAATTTTAAGGTATTTGGATGCCTTCTTCTGCAAAAAATAATAGTACACAGCAAAAATAAAAAGGGCCTAGTGATCAGTTCTTCTGCTATAAATACACACACACAGTTCTTGTGCTATAAATGTACTCAGCAGAAAGAAAACATTTGCCTTTTTCTCACGCAAAATAGTACATTTGAATATACTACCTCTTATCCCGTCAGATCAACATGTTCTTTAAAATATTAATAAATAGGAAAAAATACAAAATACATATCAATCCTATGTTTATGAACTAGTTCAAAGTATTACTTTATATCAGTCCCATATTACATTTTTCTTAGAATATATTCAACACTTGGCACATTATCTTTTCCATTACATTATAGTTTTTAGTTATCTCTACAATTTATTAGAACTTTAACACAAACACCTGTTTATTTCCTAATATATCAACAAAAAGCTTTCACGTGAAATTAAGTTTTTATTCTATGAAGAATCTTTAGTTTTATTTTCTCGTTCACAGGTGTTACAATGAAGTAGCACTGAATGTAGATGTTCCCAGGTCTGCCACAAGAGAAGAAACACACAGTTCAACAGGTCCAAACATTATGACAAACTATTGAATCGTAATACTCACTGTTCTTGAAGCAGAGACTCTTAAATTTCCAAAAGTAGCCGGATGACTGCTAATCTCCTTAAAAACACGTCCTTTTAAGATGATAAAAAAAAAATTCTATAAACATCAGAAAAAGGATTTGTTTTTAGCAAATATTATGGTGTGACTTAAGGGCTTGATGTGATGTGTGATATGACGTTCAGGGTTCTTTCACTGTCTCTTAACAGGTAGATGTGGGTGTGGTGCTAAATAGCAGTATAACCTGCCGCTGAGTATTCAACACTTATACTGCATTTTTTTGTTTTATTGAGTGCTTTATAATATAGTTTTTAATATAGTTTAAATTTCTAGTTTTGCAATTTAGGCTTAAATTGTGAGATGCTTTTTAGCCCGCACCTCATTATCATGAATGTTTCCTCTGGCTGCATAAATACAATTCTTAGAACATTAAGCTACTGGCAACCAAATAAGCAATACAGATTGGCACTTTCCTGTTTGTAATATTTATATTTTCAAGGTTTAAAATGGTCAGTTCTCTTCTGGCCTCTTTCTTCTTGACATGTTTGTAATGTTGCTCATGGCAGTGATTTCAGGCATTGGAAGAAAATACCTCCCGATCAAACTGTAACAAAAAGATCAGACCATCTTTAAAAATGTCACAGTGACTTTTCAAAACAACACACTGGGGAAATATGATATGATATGATATGATATGAATAATTTCAGGAGCTCACCAGAGAGCCTAGTTGATCACCAGTTTTCCCATGAAATACTGTATTTGTGCTTTTTTGGAAAAAGCGGAAGTATTTTTTTTTGGTTTAAACTGGTAGAGTGAAGCATAGCCCCTTCGTACAGCTGTTGCTTTTAGAGACTGGATTTAAGAATCAAACTTGTGAACCACATCCAGCAGCTACAGTCTCCAGTGCCCCTGCAGAAGGACTGTGACCAGAGGTATCTGTTTTCTTCTCAATGTCAGTAAACTCCCCAATGAACAAGGAAACTGATGTTATTACAGCCCTTTGGGTACAAACACCAACAGCTTCAATCCCAAGATTAAATGTAGGCATTTATATTAGTCAGTCAACTGCAACAAGTCAAAAATGCCTACTTTCACTTTAAGGGTGATAATATTGTGTCTTATTAATGTTGGTTTACAGCTTACCCTTAACTTATCCAAAATAAGTCAGGTGCCACAGTTTGTATGTAAATCATTTTTCATAGTTAGGTTTTACGAATATACAGTCTAAACCTATTTTTTTATGTTTGAGTTTAATATTCATTTATCTGTTTCTCTATTGTGTGGTATCATATGGAATGTGTTTGGCTCTCTCGAAAGAGAACTACACGTTACTTTATAGCCACAGCTGAAGAGCATTTGTAAGCTAAGGCAGTTCAGCTGGGAGTGTGACTAATTGACTAGGCTGAATACTTCCCTGAGGGGGATCAAGGCAAACTTAGTCCTAGCTGAGCTGAGCGGAGCTGAGCTGAACAAACATTAGATCAGGTGTTGTGTTTATCATGTAGGAAAGGAAGCAACAGACCTGGCATAACAGTGCTTCTACAGACACTGGCCCTCACTCACTCTATGATTGCCTGACGTATGTAGAAGCTCAGAAGGGAGCTATCCAGGCTGAAGCAGGGCGAGAGAGAAACAGAACATTTGTTGGTACGATTAGCAGTGGGTGTGAGACACTGCTGATAGCTGTGCTATGAGAACATGCAAACAGGCTGCAGCTCAAGATACATTGATGAGGTGAAAAATGTTGGCCGTAGTCTCGAAGAACATGGGTAAGAAGATAAGAAAAAAGGGTATAACATCAGGAACCCCAGAAGGAGCAGGAAGTTCCAGAGGGAACTTAAATGATCTAGTTATTTTAAAGGACGGCCGCCTGTTCAGGAATGAGAGAACGGGGCTGTCTAAAAAGTGCATTTCCTGTAGTGTGAGCATTAGTGTGAATTAGTGTGATAGTGTGTGTGGAAGAATGTAAGTGTGATAGAAGGACCCTTTCCCTGGCAATACGATGTATTGAGGAAGAGAGTGTGGTCCATGTAGCCTTGGACCTGAGATTCTGCTAGCCGAGGGCTTGGAGGTTTCTACGTATACGTGTCTTGTTTTCTGATGCCCTGACAAAAGGGCTGGAAACAACACTGCTATTGGCAGAGAGTACGTATGAATTGAGAGGACAAGGTGAAAAAATACCCCAACAGGTTGTGAGGGTCTTGTGTAGAGCAGTGGACACACCTGTTTTGTGTCTGAAGTGGTGTACAGGACTCTGGTGGTGTCACAATTGTTCTTGTCTAATCAGAATATTTCATTGATCAAGAAGGTCGATCTTTAACCCATCCATAAACAAAACCGCCTAACTACTATTTTATCAAAACTTTCTGTTCAAGGTTCAGACCAGTGTACATTGATCTTTACTGTGAGACACAACTACATTTTTACAACTAAGAGTCACAGAATGTCTGAAAACCCCCCCAAAACACCTTATGCACTGGGGAATTAAAAAACACTAGACTTTTTTTTCATTCAGAGATCTAAAGACTCTACTGAAATTTATCATGTAAGTTATCTGATTTAAAAATTATTTGTATTTTTATGGTTTAACTGCATCTTCAACATATTTAATCTCTTTAATGTAAGTATTTGTCTTTAGGAGGTGATTAGTATGTACCCTTTTAAAATTTTCTAAGCCCTGGTTGGTTTAGCACAGACTTGAAAGATCCAGATATCTTAGATGCTGTATATCTAGAAAGATATAGATATTTTCTATCAGTTAAATGGAGATGAACCTTTTTTATAGAATGAAAGTATCATTTTTAGCATGTGTAAAATATGTTGCGATTTTGTAATACCCAGTCTTTTCCTTTGTGTAATAATTTAAATACTCATATTGTGTTAACATAGGTCTATAAAAATGAGCCAGAATAATTAGCACTACACATAAGACAAACCTAATTTTTATAATAAGGAGTGAAGTGTAAGAGTGCTATCTACAGTATGTGCAGCAAAAGATTAATTAAGATGGGAAGGACACACAGTAACATTTTTAATCTCCTTTATCATAAAAATTTCTTTAAATAAAATAAAATCTGCTATCAATGTTTGCAATTAAATTCCGTTAAACATTAATTCCCTGAAAGTATTTGTTTTGTGCTTATAGAGATTAATCAGAATCTGGAATTCAATTTGAATTTGCTGGCTGAATTTAGAATTTACTGCTGCTGCTGTGCGATGTGACAATATTGGTACATGCAGGTACAGCGTGTCACATGTTTATATCATGCACATTAGAATGATAGTTTGAAGTTAATTGGTCAAGCTGTTCTTATACAGGAAATGTCAAGTTATAAGCTGCATAGAACAATGAAATGGCTATACTCGTTTATGCAGAAACACCATTTTCAGTTATTCATCCTATACTTACATAATAAAGGTTGGAGTTAACTTTCCAAATAGTTTTTGAGCCAGAGAAGCTTGTTGCATTCCTCATAAAGGTTGCGGGTGGAAACATCATCACAGAAAGTTTTCAGGTGCAACATTGAAAAGGGTTTGGTTGTGATTGAAACTCGCCAAGTTTTAACTCACGTGGAGTTTTTGAATGGCCGCTGTAGGATGGAATTTTTTTTCACAAATTGAATGGATGGTCTGTTCCAGTATACCGGCTTAGTGTGAAGTTGCTAGGGTCCGTTTGTGACCTCAGGCAGTTTCAAAGATAAACAAAAACTAATTTCCATCACAACAGGATGTTACAACTTGCATTTACTATAAGGACCCTAGAAATACCCTACAGTGCTCTTTAAATGTTCCACTAGGTGTTGCTATATACATGCTTTTTACACATAGATTTTTGTGTCATTGGGCAATGAGCTCAGCCATAGTACTGCTCTCTCACATTGCCTGAGGAGCTGAAGGGTGTATATTGTGTATATTGTGAAAGGAAATACCTCATAATCATACAATCAAAATCAACACTTCAGTCTACACTCATTCAGACAATTGTTGGTTGCTACAGTACATCAACCCTTAGTTTTCATTTACAACCCATTCTGGTTTAAGCCTTCTTAACCTTTGGATTTGCAAAATGAAGAGACACAAGTCTGACATAGATATTTGTTTTACTTTGTTCTCTAGACATACCACTAGTATGGTGAAGATTATCCTTTTTCAGACTTTCACTTTGGTTCTTATTCATGGTCAGTCACAGCAGTAGCAGTCTGGTTTATCAAAGGCTAGAGAGTGTGTGATAAAGTGATTAAAAAGTATATTTCTTCAAAAGTATATTTACTAGGTATGGCTTTTTTCCCATTAAAAACACAGGGTTACTGTCAGTCTTGAAGTATTTAAATTTAATGAATGATTGGTTTTACTTCTGATATAAGTTTAGAATAAGGTGAAATGTTTAACTGTACATCCATGCCTACATTATGAAAGGAGTTTTTCTGTGTTCTTACGAATGAATCGGAAAACAGATTTTTTTGTAAATCAAGCTCTTCTGACGTTGCCACTTTACTCAGTATTCAGGGGCCAGCAAATGCCTCGTATTGTAGTATTTTCAATTTTGTCACTTTTTTGAAAAAAGAAAAAATAAACATATTTATAAGGAATGATCATCTCTAAAAAATTATTCTGCAATCGCAACAGGAACTGTGTTTTGAGCAAAATATGTTTCCTAATAAAATGAGATGATTATTTTAATGACATTACCTAAAACAACGTTTATTATAATGTTGACTATCAAGTTCAACTTTAATAAGTCCAAATTATTAATGAACCACCTTCTATTAGGAACACTTAAATACGTTATTTCGATCATTTCGCTTTCTTTCCTGTTATTATGTCCTTCAGTGTATTAAAGCCATCTTGGAAGGACTATTATTTCTTATTCTGATGGTATGTGAAGAAAATTGAGCAGTACCTTTATGGCAGAAACGGAGTAGAATTTGACCTGCTTAATTACAGCACAAAATGTTGTAATGTTTTTAGAAGATTGCTGAAATCCAGCAGCAAAGGTATAATATAAATTTAATATAACACCTTCAAAAACAGTCTTGGTGAAAGACTTCACAAAATATCCCATTAAAAAATAAAAGTATAATTACAAGACTACATAGAAAAATCCAGAACAGGATTTGCTTTTGTTTTTAAAATTAGGGGTGATGTGATCAATTGTGTTTGACCTACTCAGGGCTGACCTGATATTTAACATGTAACCTGTTAAGCATAGTTGTAGAGATTCCTCCAAGGAGGGCACAACAATAACCAGTCTGAGAAAAAATAAATATATGATCCACTTTTTTTGCTACATACTCAGACAACGAAGGGCACTGCCTCGCAAAATGTCTAAAATGGGAAAATAAATTTACAATATTCAACACAAGTTCATAAATCAATCCTGGATCAAAAGTCACCCCCGCATTCATTATAATTTGGAATTAAATTCAAGCACAGTCCTATCAATTGACACTACAACAATTATAATAATAATAATAATAATAATAATAATAATAATAATAATAATTGGATTATTATTGGAGGGGTTCGAAAAGGTTGTTTGTCATGAGGTGGTTATGTAACTGAAGTGTGACAGCATGTTCTAGAATTTTTGCAAGAAAGGGTAAGTTGGAGATGGGGCGAAAATTGTTAAGATTGTCGAGAGCCATGTTTGGCTTTTTTGGTACGGGGGTAATGGCAGCAGTTTTGAGGACTGTTGGTAAAATGCCAGTGCTCACTCATGGATTCATGTATAATATTGAGGACAATGGGACAGAGAGAGAAGAAACAGGACTGAAATAAAGTGGTGGGAATGGGATCAAAAATAGATGTGGTGGGCTTCATGCGTGTAACTAGTTTATTGAGGGATGCAGAGTCAAGAAGAGAGAAGCTGGAAAGAAGGGAACCAGAGAAGTTGGATGAGGAGGGAAGAGGTATGAAAATGATATGCGTAGTGGAGAGACTGTGATGCCAGATGTTGACAATCTTAGAACTTAAGAAATCTAAGAATGTGTTGCAAAGTTGAGGCAGGCAATGTGGTGGGGCAGTTTGGCTTGAGCAGTCTGATGATGATGGAGAAAAGATGTCTGGGGTTGTTACAGTACAGGGTAAACTAAAAACATAAAGTAATATCAAAATGTGTATGCACAGATTCTGTGTCATACTATCTTTTGTGTCAAAATACTACCAGAAAGTACCAAAACTTGTTGTCATCTGTAGTTATCAGTTATATACACATACATAGATTTGTGTATCATAGACATGGTTATTCAGGCAACGTTTTATAGTATTTGATCAAGATGAACCACGTAAAACTAACTAGTAGGGGGCCTAATATTTAACCTTGTGGAACAAAAGATGGAACAAAAGATGAAACCAACCCAAAATCAGATACTGCCACGGACAGTTCTGTGATAATTTAAATGCTATTAGTTTTAAGTAAAACATGCAGGAGTCATTGCCTGGTGAAGTTTCTCAATCCTACACTTTCAACCTGGATAAAGCATGTTGTCAAAACTGACTGAATCAACACAAACCTCATTCACTATTTAGTTTCCAAATACTTTCTTCATACCATTGGTCAAACCATTAACAGGATTTACATAAAGTAGTAATCTGAACATGATTCTCACTTGATTCAGGTTTGTTGGAAATGAGCTAGAAATTTACAAATCCAGATTATTCTTTGCTATATAAATCAAAGCAAGACAGACTCAATGTTGTTTAAAACATTAAAGTTTCTATGGTACAAATTTGCGCTGGGGTAGCGTCTTTTTAACACAACAATGACAGAAGAAAATGATTTTTTAAACGTTTTAAAATGTGCAGCCAGAGCATCCCCATACAGTAATTTCATCGGTTTAGTCCTGAGCTGACCAAAAAAGTGATATCTGTACTGCATCCTATCGGGTTGTAAACAAAAAGACAAGAAATCAAAACTTTCTTATTTCTCATAAATTGAAGAATTTACCAATTATTTGGGAGAGTGAAAAATGAAAAATAACCTCAAATAACAAAACGTTTTATCAGCAGTTCTGGGTATCAGTATAACATTGCTGCATTAATGGTGTCAGTCTTATCTGCTATCTGTACAGTCCCTGTGTCACATTTCACTTGTGTTTCATCCTTTAGCAGATAAGACTTCTGCAGTTTCTGTAGCAACTTTTTTTCCCCCATACTGGCCACAAACAGTAGGCAACTCTCCTTAATACTTTTTTGATTTTAGGCTGCTTGCCTGGGTTTGCATTAATCACAGTGAACTGACTGTTGTTCCCTTTCCCAGTGAATAATGCAGCTGTTAAGCAATTACAAACCAAATAACAAGACTTAAGAAATTAGCTTTGGGGCAGTTATGAGGCTGCAACAAGTGCACACAAGACTGTCAAGGTCAGCAAAGGAAAATGTGGGTGAGACAGAAGTGGAGTTGCAAGGATGCTTGTGGGGAAAAATGACAAAGTGTCATCAAAGGGGCAACTCCGCTTACTATAGAAAAGCGGGAATTGAATAGTGAATAACACGAATCGCGAAAATGGTCAGAGCTTCAAACCCCTGGAAAACCACGCAAATGTGATGGTTTCCTAGGGCAACCTCTAGCTGAAGAACGCCATCATGACAACAGATCAGTTACAGTAACGAAACGTGACGTCACAGGATCAAGACATTGTTGTGCATCTGTGCTCGGGGCAGTCTGAAATGCAGAAAGAGGTCCGTGTATATCAGCCTGAAGTCAAAAACCAGTTCAAAATGGCATGCATTTGTGTATTTTGTCTCAATGCCAGTATCAGCAGTTTGCATCACATGTTTTTGCAAAGCAAAGATACACTGTGATGGGGTACCATCTTCTATAGGTTTTGCCATCTTTGAAAAGAAGAACATTTCTGCATTAAGTACCCGGTCTATTGGGATGAAGCTGAAAATGCTTCTCAGACCACCATGCATACCTGCTAAGAGATCCAAGCTATTACCCACAGTATGACAAACAGATCATATTTCCCTGTGGCATGCGTACTACTGGGTTGTTAAAGTTGCTGTGCATGTGTGCTATACATATGTACTGCAATGAACCCAGCCATCATATCCCAGCAAACAATTTCTCAAGAATCCTTAATGCAGAACAGGGATTTTCACAGAAACAGAAATCTCACAGACCATCCAAACTGATCTCATCTGAGTACACTGTTGCCACAAAGTACTGAAACTGCCTGAATTGTGACACTTTTGATTGCATTTTGCCCAAGGGTTCTTTCTAAACAGGAACATTATTTTCTTTTCTTGCTTATTACTTTGTGTATAAAGTTTTAAATGAATTTGAAATAATTTTCTTCTTTGTATCTCGAATAAAACATAATGAAAGCAGTGAGGAAGTCAAAACAACAGACTTCAGGGTGTATGAAAATTTATTATAAAGTTTCCATGGTAACAGTCAAAATGGATTTAATTCAATAGCTCTGATTACCCTGATATACCAGCTAAATTATTCAAAACTGCTTTCCATAACTACTTATTTTAACAGGCATTGCATATTCAGGGCATGTTTGCTTTGCTCTTTGTTAAAATAAATTGACAATGGATTTATTTTTTATATTTCTGGGAAATTCCATTAATAACAGAAATGATAACATAATATAAATTATGGAAATAAATCAATTAATATCATGTTTATACTTTAATATTTATATTTCAACAATAAACGATGTTCGCTTTTATTTCAGTAAATATTGCTTTTTTATTGTGTTTGAAGATTCAAGCATGAAATGCTTCACACTGTAAAAGATGTTATCTAAGGATTCATTTTGTATTTAGTTGAAATGAAAATAATATAATCATTTTAAATCGCAATGTAAAATGTTATAATATCACACACCGGCTCTATTTCGAAAAGTGTTTTGATGGTTATTTTGACAGCCTCCAAGGACAGCTTTTATGAATAACCATTGCATTTATTTCATAGATCTGTTATCAGATATCTGGGGTTTCTGAGTGCCAAGCTTCAAATGAAAGGTCATTCATTTCAGGATTTTCTTTCAGTCACAGAAAAGGTTCCAAATGGACAAAAAGATACTGGATTACGTAAATAAACAGTAATCTCTGTGAACAGCATGCTTCACTGACAACAGGAATTCAAAAAACCTTTTGCATTCTTCAGAAAATGTCTTCCTGACACCAACTCATTTTCCCGTCTCCCATGCGCCCCATGGAATCTGCCGGCCGAGACAACCTGATGGACAATCACAATTCGGTAACGCGGACCCGGTTCCAAATCCCGTTTTTCCTGAACTGTGCAACAACTACAGCTCACTGACACTCACAATCCAGTCAACACCTGGAACAGTACTGCACACCGCATGCCACGTGGGCTAAATCCTGATCTTAACGCAACGCCAAACGGTGGGCAGAATGCTATACCTTCAGCAATTCCTCTTCCTCTACCCCCTGCTGCCGGCCCAGTCAAATTTCCACACAAACAACTACAACAAACACTATTACATGCTTACATACACACCTAATAAAATAACTAAAATAATACCAGCAAGCCGCAGCATTCCTCACAAGTGTGAGACAAGTCCTTCACACCTGACACTGGTGCATTGCTGAAGGTAGCAGCAGACCTGGCAAAACTGGCAGTTCCGACAATAAGAAGGGTCTGCAGGTAGTAATTTGCGAGTAAAATAAGCGGCAAAGGAAGTTCAGTTCAGGCCTCAGCTACTGGATTAGACTGACAGACAGCAGTTTTCATGTTTTGTGAGAAGGCTATCGAGTGGTCCCGAGTCTTCACAGACAGCTTTGAGCACCTAATGGAATGGGTGTCTTAATGTGTTGTGGCTGGAATTGGTCCTGGAGGTGGACAAGTGCACTAGGTCTGATATTGTTTTAGATTAAAGTTTTGGAAAGGCTGTGTATATAAGCTGTATGAAAAATGCCAGCAAAATTGGAAATACTGTCATATCCAATAAAAATTACTTAGACATTTTATTGTTTTTCTTAGTACTTTTAATCAAGTTTTCACTGCTGGATTAAACTGCCCTATTAATGTCCAGCCAGTTTGGGTTTAAAATTGTGTATAAGTAAAAATGATTGGCTACAATGGTCTGAAAATGTATTTGACCCAATATTTAAATTAATTTAATTAATTTATTTTAATTTGGAAAGCACACTTTTTGATAGTTTCTTATTTTGAATTTGATTTGCCCTCCCCATTGGATTCCAACCCACATTTTCTCTGTCTTTTAACATTTTCTTCTCTTTCCACTTTTCACCTGTTAATTAAATAGTTCTTTTTTTTTGCTGATGTCTGTGCTGAACTAACAGCTTTTTCTTCTTTATTATCCGTTAATTTCAGGATATTCAGGATTCATCTCACACACATGCTAATAGGTGTGTAGTTTCTCCTAGGGATGATATGTGAAACTGAACAATTGCTGTGATGAAGACTTATTATATTGGAAATGTGAAGTGTTTCAGTATTTTTCTCAGAATGCTCGCAGAAATGTATATGACTGTAAAATCAAAATAGTTTGTAACATATTGTGCTTTGCAGAGAAGGTACTTTGTTCCTTTTTAGGATTTATTGGGAGTAAGGGATGTGTGGTTTAAATGTTGACTGCTAATTTTGTACAAAGTACAACGTCTTAGTTGATGTCACAAGGACAGCAACCAATAAAAAAAACACAGTCTGTTTATCATCAGAGGGTGGAAGAGACTTCTACGTGCATCCTGCAGATCTTAAAATGTTGTCAGCATTCTGACAAAATTCAAATCAAATTCAGATTAAAATCAAATTCAATTTTTTTTACTTTCCCCCCAATTGTCTGCAAAATAGCAAAGACCACAAAAGATTTTGGTACTGCAGGAAAAGATCTCCAACGATATGTCAAAGGATGTCCCTATTTACTGTACAGTACTCTGGGAAATGCTATCTTTCATATGATTTGAAAGCCAGAGCGATAATGTTTTGGGCCCTGTATTGGACAAACCTTAGTCAGCTTCCTCAAAGCCTGTTGTACATACCAAAGAGTACAAAACATGGTTCACTCTTATCAAATTCTTCTGAGGCTAAATTCAAGGGTATGTTCATATGTCTTACTCAGCTTTACTACATCAGCTGAGGGGCTCTTTAAACTCATGGAGTGGCATTTTGTCCGGTCTTAACAATTGCAGACCTTTTGTTTGCCTTATTCAGCTAATCACTATGTATTTACACAATTACAATTTTATGATAGATGGTACTTCAAACTTCACAAAATATTCATCAATGTTTCAAGAAGTTTAAAAGATTTTGTGCTATCATTTTATTTATATCGGCAATAAAAACCTATAGCTTTCTGATCACCAGGTCCCTGCTTTTTATCTTGTTCTGATAGTAGATGTTATCTTTGAGTGCATTACAATTATAGGCCTTAACTAGCATTTTCTCATTGTGAGGGAAATGCCATGAAATGCAATAGAAAATTAAATTAACTTTCCCTACGTTATCTGCCTTTCTTAGAATAATGATGGAGATAAAAATCAAGGCTTCCATGGGTCTTCAGATCTTACAAAGGTTACGTGTTAATGTCAACAAATTTAATCTATTCCTTATCACTTTTAATGTTTATGTTGAGTACAGAAAAATGTACAAACAGGTGACATAGTTTATATGTCCCTGTGTATGCCCGGTAATGTATTTGTTCTTAAAGGGTGAACTCATCTCTTCCTTTGTCATGTGCACCAATAAATGATAAAAGTGGTGTCTTTCAGTGATCTCATTGTGTCTGTTGACATTCACACTGCTGTCTTTCTGTCTCTTCTGATCAGATGTGATCTTAAAAAACTGGATCACAGACACTTTCTCAGTGAGGGTAATTTTAAAGCTTTTAAGTTCAAGGTCACCACGGTCTGTCTCTTTCAACTGGTATGGACTACAAAAATAGTGAAATTTAATGAGTTAGAACAGCCAAATTGATTGTCTAGAAAAGCACCTCAGAGGGTACTTAGGATGATGTGTCAATCACTATGTCTTAACAGCTTTTGAAATTACTGAAGCACTTTTTGATGCAATTATGTGTTCGGCCAGTCCACCATGGGGGCATATTCTCACCTTCTGGCTTGAGCTGACATTAATAAAACCGACCAAGCTTCCTGCTGGGGTTGGGACTGTGTCCAGAATTAGCCTGGCAAAAGTTGTGTTGTTTACAAGTTCTGTTACCTCACCTAACCAAGCCTCATTTTAAATTTTTATTTTAAAAAAATAATTTCCTTTTTTTATTTGAATTGAAATAAATGGGGAAAAAAAAGGAAATAAATAATGCCTGCGGAGAATAAAAATACTTCCTTACAGAATGCGACCAAATCAAGTTAATTAACTAAAAAAGTGAGACATCAAGCTGGCTGTACTTTGGCACTCTGCAAGAATGACAGCTGCTCCAGCTAGTAATGTACCATAAGCACCAGCAGAAACGGGTGGAGCGAAGGTAATTTTTTAGGTATTATAAAATACTTTTACTCACATGAAGCTTTCTGATGTACACAATTTGTACAATAATTTTTTTTCAAAATTTATTTTCTTCAAATTGTTAGGATCTTTTAAGGCTGCATTGGACTATTGCTATTGCCTTAAAAATGCTGTGGTAAACAATGGGGTTGAATTTCATTTTCATTTAAATGTAATTAATTACTTTGGGAAACCTGATGATGAAATATATAGTGTTGGCAGGCCTGTTCATTTTAAGCAATACAAAAAAAACGGCAGACTTTTCCACAAATTTTGTGTTGTTATAGTTGGATTGTATGGAGGATATTTTACATAGTGATGAAGACTTTGAAGTCATTGTGGGTTCAAGTCTCTGCTGAAGATGCTGCTGTTGTACTCTTGAGGGAGGTACTTTACCCCACTTGTTCTAATCTACCTTGCTATATAAGTGAAGTGCAGCACTGCTGGGGTATAATCCCTGAAATGGACTGGTGTTCTGGACAGAGGGAGAGCTGTGGCTTTGATACGGACTTGGTTTGTACTTGTCTTCTTTTGTACAGAAAAAGTTTTTATTATATCAGAAAATATTTAGTGCTGCTTTCCTTATACTGTAAGTGGTGGGCAAGTCCTTCTGATTCCTGCATCTCATAGTCCTTTCATGCCTCCTCTAATCTTACAGATGCAGCCATTCAAAATGCACAGTAAAACCCCAGATTATCTGCAGAACAGATATGTACTTTGCCGGAGCTACCTGTAATTATTTGCCAAGAGGTTACGTCATCTACTTCTTTGGTCTTATTCAGTTGTCTGGCTCAACTGGGCTGGTATTGAACATGCCTGCTCAGAAATTCATTCCAGCTCAGCTCACAATGATGTAAAGGTATAATGATGTAAAATGAGCTTGTTACTGGCTTAATTGGACCACTTTAAGAACTTCTCTCAGCTCCATAGGTGATTGTGCTTTACAGAGACCTACTGTAGTAAGCCTGTAAGCCTCTAGCCTCCAGGAACAGGAGTAGAAGAGAGAATGCTTTGTAATCCAAAAAAGCAACCATTGGCTACCAGGTGCATAATCTGTGATGAATGGGTGATCTGACGTTGTGATTTGATTTGAGCCATGGATTCCCAATCTTGGCATTGGGACTCCATTACCTTCCAATTATCATTCCAGCTGAGCTCTCTCAGCATCTTAATTGAACCACTCTCTTTCTTCATTAAACATTTTCATTTTTTTTCGGCCTCTAAAAAGTCAGAGATTTCAAAGTTACTAATGATTCCTTATTGGTAACTTGCACACTCACTCAATTTAAGAGTTGAAAACAATTAAAAGGGTATCATTATCGAATTATTAGTTCAACAAAAAGTTTAATTAAGTAATTAAGATCTTAGCCGGAACAAAAAACAGAAGATAACTGAATTCCGAAGATGGAGATAAGGAGCTGGGCTACAAAGAAAAGAATTGCCTGCATATGTCCATCACCTGTGCTAATGAGTGTACATACCGGGGCTTGACGGAAATATCTCCTTATCTGCCTGTGATAAAACAGCGCCTGTCATATTGGTCTTTCTCTAGTGGTCCATTTTAAACTTTCTTCTGTATTGTTTCTTTCAAATCCTCCCTGCAGCTGATTTTCATTATAGGGAAGATAAAAACAGATCAATACAATGTATTATTCACACATAATTCCAGAAAAGACAAAAGATAAAAAATGTAACCTGCTGATTCAATTTGAGCTATCCCTGGGACAATAGTACAACCTTTAGGACCTGAGGTGGTTTGATTTATTCAAGAAGATGTCTAGAAAGGCCTTCCAGCCATTGAGCATGCTTAAAGACAGCTGAAAGGATGGGTTTCAATAACTGAACTTTATATCGTATCAACTTCTTAATAAGGTTGCAAAGAGTTCGATAAAATAAAAGAGAGAAACATGTTTAAGTCCTGGTCCTTGGAATCCACACATCTGCACTATTTACAGTATATAGTTTTTGTATAAATATTGTTTCTATAGTTCTGCAATATCATAAGGGGATAAGGCACTGTTTACTTTGTGTTTAATAAACTAAATTTTATACACCTTTTTATAAACTTTGCACACAATTTATGCTGTTAAAATCAAACTTGGAGATGAGGACCAAAAAAAAATTATTTCAGATTGTTCTTTGGGAAAAGAGAACCATATCTGCTCACCCTTTGTCTTAGTACAATTCAAGTTTTGCAGGACACAGTCAATCTCACATTTATAAAAGCCTATCATCTTGCTGAGACATTAGAACTGTTTCATTTTTCAGACTTCATACCAATGTAAGGATGATTAATAATGGGCAGTGAAGGTGCACAAATACACTTTAACAAAGCATCTATGTTTTACTCATCTGTGTCTATGTACTGTATTATGCAATTAGGTTTGTTAGGCAGGGGGTAAACTCCTCTGTATAAATTTATTTATGAAAGAGTGCTTTCCAAGAAACTCAAAGCGCTGAAGACAATCATTGATGTTTGCAAGTTAAAGAGAACATTTTACTGAAATTAATTATAAATTGCACAGAAACTTATTTTTTAATTCTGCTTCAGAACAGAATTAAAAGCTAGCTAATTATAATTTACTCCTGGGGAGATGCTGATTTTGTTGCATAATTTACTCGGGGTTCTGGGTATGTATATTTCCATGGCTCTGTTGGATTGTCTGAAGCTTTCTAAACTTTTTGTTTTGAGTCTCTAATCTCATGGCTAATAGTACCTGCCAGAAAGGGGGGGACTATAGTTGTATTTCTCCAAATTAACAAGGTGGATAAGCTCAAGGACAAAGCCTTGCATGTTTCTCAATAGGCTGGAACCTATAAATAGGCAAAAATAAAATAAGTGTATCTGCAACTCAAACCAGTTATTTTAAATGAATAAAATGGAGGAGCACTGAATAAGAGAGTTCATAGCTAGGTTGCTCCAGTGCTGCACTCAGCTGGTTGACTCACAAGTCTAACATGTCTCCTGTGTGCTCCACTGTTCTGTCAATGAATCTTGGAAATGTCCTTCTATGTCCTCTTGACTTTTAGACAGAGACAATTTGTACGTTTTGTATGATTTAATAGTTTTTCTGTAATATCTCTTTATGAAAGTGGATATAATATCAGAAAGCTATGCTGTGATACTACAAGTAACCTCACTTGATAAATCAAGTGATTGGAAACTTAATAATATAGGGGCTTTCCTTACTGCTGTAACTGTTTGTTAGAAAATTCATTGCGATCCTTCAAGAAATGGCCAGATGAGATCTTTGGATCAATATGCTACTAGCAAACGAATGAGCTTTGCAGTCTAAACGGCCTCCTTTTGTTTATAACCTTTCTTATGTTTGTACTCTTTATTTCTCCGGATAAAATACCTAATTCAGTCATACACCTAATGCATTGACGTGTCGCTACAGGATTTGGCTGGTGGCATTCTTTGAAAAGAGAGGATTTCATAAGCCCTCCTTACCACTGTGCCTGAAAGCATTTCTGAATTAAGATGAGAGCATTTAATTTTGAAAGTAATGAAATTTCTGCATAGAGAATGCCCTAATTGCTTCATTTGTTATGTAGATATAAAAGCTTTTTTGGACTCAACCCAACTGTATTTGCTGTCAATGAAAAGATGCAATTTTCTCAGGGGAAAAAAAAGGTAGGTTAAGTGGTGCGATTGTCAGTCAAACAGAGATGTTTTTTTTTCATTAGACAAAAAGAATCAGCAGGGAGGAAATGGGGAAAAATGCTCCCTCCTTCACAGCCAAGCATTATCAAATAGTCATTCAACAAATGTATATTGCTGTGTGTTGAAAAAGCTGTCAATTACTTGAGTGTCCCTTGCTTTCTATAAGGCTCTTGTTTTTTAGTACTGCAAGGATGCCATTATTTAGATTCTTACTTTCTATTCTTAAATACAATATTGGAAACTATTGGAAAAACAGCATGAGTTCTATGTAACTCTTAAACAAATACATCAGTAAAAATGCACATATCCGTTGTGCATTGTTTTGAGCCAGACTGCGTGATGAATGTTTGATTGTAGTCCAATTTGCATTGAGAGATTTATGAAGTTACACTTGTTGGTTAGGAAGATTTGCCTACAGGATTCCGAGTATGACATTTTTCTAGCCCAGTGATGCGAAATGTAAAATGTTTGAAGTCGCACACTTTTTTGACTGTGAGGCTGCCAAAAGAATCACACACACAAAAAAAAGACTCCCAGCAGGAATTACCAAAGGAATATTTATGCCAGGCATTGGCTGAGTCAACCTGGCAGACATCTTCAGCATCAAGAGTGAAGCATGAAGCAGATGACACTAGTGGAAAACACGTGGATGTGCAGTTAAAATCCAGAACAGGAGGCACTTCTTTATGCACAAGGGCTGTAGGAACAAGGAACAGGTTACTCAGCCATGCTGTCCAAGCCGACACTCTGACTTGTTTCATGAAACTGTCACACTCTCTATATCTAGATGGCGCTCCTGCTCTGTCCTGTTCCTAGCTTCCCTGTGCTTTACTTGTTCTTCTGGTGTGTCTTGTCGTCTGGGGCTTTATATTTCCGGTTCTCCCTATCGTCCTCGCTCGGCATTGGGATTGGTTGTCGAGAGGCTCGCCTCACCGGGTCTCCCCACGTCCACTACCTGAGGGCTTACATCTCGTTCCGACTCCGCCCGCATACGCATAGGGTCTTCCTGTTTCGCCGGTCTCTCTCCATGGCTAGCCCCCCAGCTTCAGTGACAGAAACAGCTGTATCAGATCCTTAAATCGATAATAATAATAATAATAATAATAATAATAATTGCTTACACTTATATAGCATTTTTCTGGACACTCCACTCAAAGCGCTTTACAGGTCATGGGGACTCCCCTTCACCACCACCAATGTGCAGCATCCACCTGGATGATGCAACGGCAGCCATAGTGCGCCAGAACGCTCAACCCACACCAGCTATCAGTAGGGAGGAGAGCAGAGTAATGTAGCCAGTTCATTGAGGGGGATTATTAGGAGGCCATGATTGGTAAGGGCCAATGGGTAGGGTTACACCCCTACTCTTTTCAAGAAACGCCCTGGGATTTTTAATGACCACAGAGAGTCAGGACCTCGGTTTTACATCTCATCCGAAGGACGGCGCCTGTTTACAGTATAGTGTCCCCGTCACTATACTGGGGGCATTAGGACCCACATGGACCGCAGGGTGAGTGCCCCCTGCTGGCCCCACTTACACCTCTTCCAGCAGCAACCTTAGTTTTTCCCAGGAGGTCTCCCATCCAGGTACTGACCAGGCTCCCACCTGCTGAGCTTCAGTGGGCTGCCAGTTGTGAGTTGCAGGGTGATATGGCTGCTGGCCTATCATCTACTAACTACCAAACAGTCTAGATGGGCTCAATGGCCTCCTCTGCCTTTGTAACATTTCTTATGTTCTTAGGGTGCAAATCCACGAGCTTGCATGATTAAAGGCTAGCTTTTTAAGAGATTTCCCTTTTTGCTGAAACAGGTAGTTTGTCCGCGGAATGAGAAAAGGCCTTGGAGCAGGGATGGGGTTCCTGATCCTAGGCCTGGAGGCCCACACACCTGCTGTTGTTTGTTCCATGCAAGCTGTCATTACACAATTGAACCCTTAACTGTCTTAATTATAGGATTAAGTTTAACTGAGTTTTCATCTCCTTAACCTTTAAACGGTTGCATTTCATGGAAAAAAAATCTGAATCAAAACTTCCAAGTAGAGACTTGCAAGTATCCTAATTAAACTACTTAAATTGTTAGTTTTATTAAGGCCTCAATGAACCAATAAAGATAAACTAGAGTGAAAACCAACCACTGTTTATGTCTAAAAGGGCTACATGTGGCCTTCAGGCCTCAGATGCCTCTATCACTGTTCTAATCAGGTCAATCTGTAACTTCTTTTTTTCCTACAGTAAGTATTTTTTCAAGGAGTGATTCTTGTTTTCAGAATCACTTTGACATTAGTCTGCCTTTAAAGATAACTGATATGTCGCTGCTTTGATCTTATTAAAGGTTGTAGACATCTTTGTTTTATGTTATTAAAATAGAACTAACCTTTTAAGTTGTATCTGATTTGTTTTCTAAAAGGAATGTTTTTTTTTTTAAATTGTAAAATTCCAGTATTTATCCCAATTTCAAATAGTTTGAGGTGATTGTATGCTGCATGGGTAACAAAGGCAGGAAATAATTTTGGAATTAAATATTGATGTGAAGACCTTAATTGTTCAGCAAGAAGAATTCAGACATTTGATCATGTCCTTAATTTTCATAAGGCTCTGTGTTTAATTTAGGTATCATTAGATGACATTTCTTAAAAGACAGAATTATCAGCCACTTTAACAAGGGTTTGAAAGAATGCATTTTGGAAAAGGACCACATCAGGACTCTGAATCATTTATAAAGACACACTCTAAAAGATTCAAAGAATTCTCAGCAGAGACTGTCATGTCAGCTCCTACCCATAAAAAGAGCATGCAGAGTCATAAAATCAGGGAGTGCTTGTTTAACACTTAAAGATGTGGATTAGTATTTTCAAATTTTATTTAAGGGTGACAAAGTCACTTGATAGTAAGTCTAGGGGTCATAAAAACACAGGCATCCAACAAAAAGATGCAAAAAGGTGTGTTTACTGAAGTGTGTTTGCGTGGAAAAATATTAACAAAAATAGAACATGTTCAACAAAATATTAAACTGCAGTTTTTGAAGGAGTTTCCTACTAGCAGTTCCATACAAGCTAAGAAAATACTAAGATGTTACAATCACACAGACTACACCCGTACGAGACTAAAACCAAACTAAAGTCTTACATGATCTGTGTAAGTGGTTATATATAAGGATATATACCTTAAGCCCCATCCTCAACTGCTGTTGAAGAACAGGAAAGCCTCCATTTAAACCAGAGGTGAGATATGGTCTGTAATCCTGACACAAAATGATGGAATTCACAACAGGGAAAATATATAAATTAACATATTCATAGTGATATCGCTTCAATGGACTGCTGTCTCATTCAGGGTGTATCCTGCCTTGTTCTGTGCTTGCTAGGATAGGCTCCAGCTCCCCCTGAATTGGCCGAAGTGTTTAGAAAATGGATGGATGGATAATAATATACCCCATATAAAAGTACAAAGAATATGACTTTTTGTTCCATGATAATAAGCACAATGAGGTTTATGATAGACTTCAACAGATACCAAGATATCATCTTGGATGGGGTCTTGGGTATGGAACATATTGATTTGTTGTTGGATCCCCAGACAAGTGGTCCTATTTAATATTCTAGTGTTGTGTACAAGATGTTCACAGAAATTAAATCAGAATCTAAGACTCACTGTAGTGTTGAACATGGGAACCAGAAAGCAAAAGTATTGTGGTGTCTCAATGCTCCAGATTCTGCCTGTCTTAGTGTCATTGTTCTTTAACTATCAGGAATTGGATGAAGAATATGGATACTTTAAGTGCTCTAGGTAAATGCCAACTTTAGCAGACATTTTACAGGCTCCCTAGTCCCCCTTTTATCAATCTGTTATTCTGAGTGCTTCACTCCTTCACTAGACACAGTGGAAGGGAGTTTTTCCTCATCAGTAGCCACTTTCAAAGAAACAGGGCTCTTTGTAATGCTGTTGTAATGATTTAATTGCAGATCACAACATGCTGCTTTAAATCTAGACTTTTTTAATGAAGCAATTTGCCCTTTTCTTCATTATCAAAGTGGAAATTTATGTAAAGTGGACTAGATGACTTCCACTAATGTGTGAATAAAAAGGTTATATTCTCCACTTAATCCACAGTGATGTTCGCGACATTCATTTTCCCATCTGTTTTGAATACACATTAAATTACACAAAACTCTCAAAATTCCAGATAGTTGTAAGCAAGCAATTTTATAGGACAAAATCTGGAAGATTTGTTCGAGGTTACTGCCTTTAAAGATTGTTTAAAAAGGCATGATCATCAAGGATTGTACATACAGTATATTGAAAGTTATATTAAAATATCTGTAAACCCATTTTTATGTAGCCTGTAGACAAACTCAGAAAATTAATATAAAAGCTAGCACATATTCTCCTAAGACACTTTCAGAGTGTGAGTATGTTAATGGATTATGACATTCATTTGTAATATACTTTACTGGTTTATGAGTTCGACATAACCCAGAGGATACAGTAAAGTAATAGGCTCCTGCCTACTAATTTTATGTGAAGGGTCCTCTATTCATTTAAAAGGGCAATGTCTTTTTGGTATTCCAATTGGAGGTGAAAAGGACAGGGGATCCTAGGAGGATATGCTGATAAGATGAGGGAAGAAATATAATTTCATACTTTAAATAGCCCAACCATCAGAGTTTAATAAGACTGATTCTTTCAACTACATGGAAAGATGCTAAACAGTGGATGAAAATACTGTTAAAGTGGTACTGCCAGAGTGTAAAGTTTAGTTGTTCTGATTTATGGCTCTTTTGTGTATTTGAATAGCAGTATACCTCAATTCATGAACCGGAATTATGGGGAAGCAGTTGGTCGGTCACTATATTCTGACAGGGAATACAATGAAAAACTTTACATTAACATCAAGCACTTTAGTTCTGAAGTTCAATTTGAGTGATGTGAAGCCAAAATGTTTGTTTCTTCTACAGACCTTAAGTTCGTTCTTCAACTGTCTTTTACAGTCTGTGCCAAAGAGTACACTTGACTTTCCTACATCATTGATTTAATGTTAACTTTAAAAATGAAATCGAGTCACCAATAGAATTCCTATTCCAATAGAATCTCAGACTTTTCCGGGTTAAGAAGAGAAAGAAGGTGGGGGAGTTGAGAATTACCCTCCTTTGTGAATCAAAAAGATAAAATGGATGATCTTTACAGCATTTTCAGCTTGCACTGGCTCAATGAACTTGCTTTTCATGCTAGGCTCAAGGTTACTTTTTACTTTCCACAAAGCAGTCCATGTCTTCTGTCTGTCCTGATCATCCTCTGGAGTTGTAATGTGCTTTGAGCCAAGATATACAGAGGTTTAATGTAATGTGATTAATTGCCTGCAGTAAAATACTTCATGCATAAGTGTAGACTAAAAGATACTGAATATATGCTTGTGTTTTTAAGGCCATTTTTTCCTGTTCTAATTGACATGCAATAAAGACAATTTGTATCAATACTATATTCTTTGAAGATAAATTGCTGTCCTTGTCTGTACTAATGCTGTCTTGATTAATTACAAAGATACGTGCCCTTCCATTTCTAAGCAATAATTTGGTGAAAGGCTTTAACACCACATCAAATCACTGTGCTTTGACTGCTAGAAAGTGTCTGAAGCATTGCACATCAAGTAGCAATGCACACAGCTTAAAAATATTACTATGATTCTCAATGTGTGTGAAATTTCAGAAAATGTTCCTGCTGTCATTCAGACAATTTCAGCACTAGTTTCTGCAGTAGAATTAAAAATTCTAATGTTTGAAATCATGATGAAGCTGCAAAGTGAACGTTCTTTTAAACCAGCATTTTCACAGTAATATAAAGTAATTTTCAATTCAAATATTCTTGACTACTCAACATGTTCTCGTCTTCTCATTGTGCAAATATTTTTCTCTGGCCTTCAAACAGGGAAAATCAGGAACATACACAGGATTAAAAAATAAAAATATCATATCATAGAAAAAAAAGAGTGATTTTTGTTTAATACAATGTCAACAGTAAAATGGGAAGGATTATATCTGAAACTTTTACATTGTTGGGAAATGTTGACAACGGTGCCCTGTATTTAATTGTTATTCATTGCCATGTCATGATTTTGCTTTTATTCACGCAAACTACACGAGCATGTTTTTACTGTACTGTCATAAATGACTTTTAAAAGGTGATCGCATTAAGTGACAAAGGTCTTCTTACACATAAGTCACATTATACATTGTTTTTTTTACATGTTGATTATTCTATATATAAAAATTATGAGTTATCATATAAATTAACATAATACCAATGAGGGATTTACATTTATTGAGGGTCAAATAAGGTCACATCATTATGGATTGCGTAACTATATTTAAACAGTAGGAATAATTATTTGATATACATTTATAGAGTACAGTTAAACAGAATTCTTTTGGTCCAAAAATGGATTGTGTAATCCGCTGTAGAGTTTAAGAACATTGAGAGAACTACTAAAGAGAAGAGTAAGCTTTTATTTCTTAAGTTCAGTTTTAGTGTTATGAACAGTATACATTGCAATATGGGTATTGAGTGGCTTTGGTACAGACACTGTGAACTTCACTTAAACCACTGATTGTAGATTTAGAGGTACGTATAGTATGTGGGAAATTAAACTTGCACAGTCCTTGTCTATCATAGGCCTTTAAACATTATGTGTTTCTGTATTTGATTGCAAATAAAAAGATAGACATTTTTCTGTTTTCCGCTGAAGAATTTTGTTGATAGTCTGCTAAAGAGTTTTTTTTCTTCAGAAACAACACAAATCATGTGAAATGATGAACAGCGAAGGTGTCTGGGTTTGGAAATGAGGGCATTTGTAATTCTAAGTGATTGTATTTTACTTTCGAAAATACATGTGGGAAACCAACAAAATAAAGACTATCAGAAATTTGTGAAAACAGTAGGAATGGTGCTCAGATTGTTGGCTTAGCAGAGGAATTGCATGTCAAAGGAACTAAATCATAAAGGCAAATTTTGGTTTACTGCAGTTTTGTGAATGAAGAAGACAATTTGACCAACACTTTCCTAATATTAAGAATCCAAAAAACAAAAGCTTTCGGATGGCTACATCATCTGATGGTGGGAGAATGGAGGTGGTAGTAGATCTGTTGAATCAGAAGCTGTATGTCTAGATGAGGAAACCAACACTGTGGCTTTCTTCCATAAGCAGTAGGAGTACTCACCTTGGAGGTGTGATTCCGGCTGTCACAGCTGATCAGTTTCACAAAAGGTTTCACACACTAGTTATTTTAAGGATGTAATTATTTTCATCTTCCAAGCCTGTTTTTGCAAAAATAGAATTAGTAATGCATTACACAGACAATTTCTACTTATAAACTGATGTAATACATTTCTTTTCTATAATCTATATTTAATCAACCCAGAAAATATATTTCGTAACTCAATAGTCAGGTTTGCTTGCAAAACACAAGGCAGAAGTTTCTGAAGTGTGATGGGTTATATACAGTACATAAATCTATCCTATTCACCTGTAGTAAGCTAATCGTCAGACTTGTTATAACTTTTAAAGGTTAAGTAGACACATTGGGCCATTTAACATAGATGTATGTCTTCAATTAATTATTGCAAGGATTAAGCTGTTGTACAAAGTGAATCTTCTGTTCTTGTCTTTGCGTAGTAATATTGCCTGTTCAAATCAACAGACCTATTTACAGAGCTAGCCTCACCTTGCAGTATACATGATGCAATTTATGAACTTGAAGTATATAGAACAAGAACAGGCCAGTTACATCTGACACAGTTAAGGATTCAGACCAACAATCAATAAAAGGTTCAGTGTACACAACAATATCAGAAATATATCTGAAAGGTTTTAATGTATAAACTTGATTTTATATTGTAGTCTGCTATTGTCAGAATATATTTTAATCGTGGAGAAGCAGGATTGTTTATTGCACTTCTGGGATGAAGGATAAACTTTAATGACACCAAAAAAGAGACACTAATAGAATTCTTTCTGTTAAATAAGCATGGAATACATTTGTCTCTGTGGTCACTAGTTATCTTAAAGTCTATGTGGGAACAGATTAAAATCAGTGATAAGTAGGTCAATTTATGACTTGATGTGAATTTATGTGCTTTCTAAATAACCTCCTTTCTAAACATTTCAATCCACACAAATAAAATACATTTTAAGCACAGCTAGAATGCCACTTGTATTATATAGACATTACTAAAGCCAATGCCTATTTACAACAGGTACATTAGTATTTTCACGCCTTATTTACTAAGTATAAAAATATAGTACACATAGTAGTGATTTGAATTTGGCAAATCTAGGACCACTATGAGGTGAAATATTAGGTAATCTAGTTTTATAATTAATTAAACCCGAGATCTATAAAAGATGTATTCATCCGTTTTTCAATTATATGAATTGAAGTATCTGATTAAAAAAACCTTCTGTAAAAACTCTTCCCCCTTCAAAATTTTTATTCACTGCTTCTAAGTACTTTATCCTCTCAATAATATGGCTTAACTTTTTGAGCATGCAAAGCAGTTTAGCAAAGAGAATCAATTTAAATTCTCATAGTCTCGAAGGATTATTTTTTTAAACTCCCAGATGTTTTTGTATCATGCCTGGTGTACAAAAAGGAAAGACCATACATTTCAGGATAACGACTAAATCTAGTAGACGAAAACTGGATTATTTCTTTATTTTTCCACCCCTGGTGCAAAAAAGCTCTGCTTGTGGTATACTTTGAAAAAGGCCTTTTCGTGCTGAATAAAGTCTTTTAATACTTCAATCTTCAAGCTTACATGGCCTTTGAGCATCACATCAGAGAGAATAAAAAAATCATTTTTAATTGAATGTAGAACTGATGAAAATCAGGGCGATGTGTGAGGTGAGACAATGCAATTCCTATTCATTCTTATTGTTTTCTCCATTTCTTGAAGTGATCTGCCCCCCATCTGTTGTTTGTTTTAAGGATCACCTTCTAATAACATTTTCCCTTCATTTATTTCAAAGAGTTTTGCCAGCAGGTGGCAGTACCTCAGACATTTATGTCTGGGGTTAGCGCTGGGCATGTGATGTATGTTTCTTGGGACTGTGAAGGAGGTTTTGTACTTGAGTATAAAAACAAACAGATTACTGCAATAAAGTAAATCTATTGTATTTTTACTTAGACATCAACTGTGTATTGCAGTAAGGCAATGTGGGGGGAAGTGATGTTTCCAATTTTCCTAAATGTTTCATTCCTTTTACTCAAAGATTTCTTGTCTTTATGCATGTCCTGGGCTTTATGTATTTTTGAACTTGGGTGAGGCTGTTTTTCGCTTTTCAAAGAGAAATTACATTATTATTCAGGGAGCTCTTGTGTGCCCCCTGCCCGCCCCTCTATTATACATGCAAAAATCTTTTGAAAGCTCTTCTAGCATTTCAGTCCTTTAATTACAGTAGGTTTATAAAATTAAATAAGAGCGTGTTTGCTTTTAAGTACACAGTATAGAAGACTTTCTGAATAAAATTTTCCAATTACTGATGTTTTCTAGGACAATGTGCTCTTTTTTGAGTTTACTGGTGAAAGATAAAGAAATTGTACATTGATATCAGGAAGATATTTTTGCAGGTTAGCATCTTTTTTTTTAACATTGCACCAATTTTAACACTTCCTTGCTACATATTGCAATGTTACATTTACATACTGTATGTGTTCTGAGTTTAAGACCTTTTGTAATTTTATTTGAGAACTTGGAATTTGAGTGAAACAATCATAGAATTCCGTGTCTCTGGAAGATTTCTGACTTGAAATATCTCAAAGTTTTCTTTCAATCCTTTTAAACGGGTGTTTAAAGTAAATAAAATACAGGGTGTGAAAAGGTAAGCTCGATATTTCCACATACTGAGTGAAATGGGGTACTGGAGCTACAAATCTTTTCCTGGTTTAATAATAATAATACAACGGGTGCAGTATTCAAATAGTGAACAAAGGATTTCTCAGCTTCACTGCCCTGGCTGTTGAACAATTTATTCTGGTCATTCTGGACTTTCTACTCGAGGTGGTGGAGACTAGTTTAGAAAGTGAAATCTCCAAGTCACAGTGTCCAGCCTGCTGTCTGAACAGAATGTTTAACTGAGGAATCCCCTTATTTTAATAAGATAATGTGAGGAAAAGTGAAAAATGCATAAGAGCCCCAAATTTAACTTACTTAAATAACAACACACATTCTAGCAATTGTGTTAGGCTGCAGTGTGGAGTAGTGGTTAAGGCTTTGTGCTTAAAAATTAAAGTCGTATCCTAGCTGGGACTCTCCCATAAACCTTCACTTCAGTACAATATTTTAGCCTTATAAATTGGTACAAATAGAACTTGCTTTATATAAAATTATAAGAAACTAAATTAATAATACTCAGGGAATTTTACATTAGATGTGATTTTTAACTTTATACTTTTCTATTGGTCACCCATTGCTTATTTCTTTCCAGTTGCATAATTAAGGTTTTTAGAAGGACTCACATATGAAACCATCATTGGATGGTGTGAAACAACTGAAATAAATACATGGTAATGAAATAGATTTTTGGCTTTAATGCATGGAAAAGGAGGCGATTTGCTTTTTCTGGTCCATTCTAAAAGGCCGCAAAGGAATTAACCTGAAAAGTACAAGGATAAGGGGAGAAGGAAGAAAGACATCACCTAAATTAAAAACAATCTTTTTCTTACAATAATTATTGAAGAGCGTAGAAAAATGAAGAGACTGTGGTCTGTGAAAGAGAAAGAGCCCCTTTGTTCTCTAAAAAAAGATACGATTTCCAGCAAAATAAAAAGGATAAGTGAAAGAGTGTTTTCAGGCAGAAAAGAAGATAGACTTGCATCCAAGGCTAAATGGCTGGGAGAATTTATGGCACATTTAAGTGAACGGCAGACTGTTCTTTGTCCCAGCAGGGGTTTTTAGGGGATGTTTATAAGTAACACAGTAGGGATCCTGAATTCCACCATACACGGCTTAATGCAGAATAATCTTGTCCAAATTGGTCCCTGAAAAGGGTGAAAGGTTTTGTTGTTTGTGGTGAGAGAAACTAATTAGGCAATGCTGTTATTTTTGGATGTCTGACCTGCATACCATGTGAAAATGTGAGTCCATGATGTGACTGTAATAAGAGTAGAATCACGACCGAAACAATCTCCTAGTAAAGGTGATGTAAAAGTTATAGTATGAGTACGAGTCCTAGGTTAATCAGGTAGGAACAAGATGAAGACTCATTGTGATCTTCAAAACACTGAGAAGCGAACATTTCTTATTACATTCAGTATGATTCTTGTCAAACAAAAGAATATGCATTACAGAATTAATCTGGGTTGGGTCTAAATCCCATTAGGATCCAAAATGTCATGTCAGACACATTTACCACATCAGTGATAACCCTTATTCTTTCAATCACTCCCTTCCTAATTCTAACTGAACCTCAATTTAAAACCCTGTGGGCACTAACAAGAGTGAGTGTTCCTTTCCTGAGACAAATAGAAGCTGTGCTTTGCCTGCTTAAAATGATCCACCAACTCTACTTAAACGCCAGGAGTGTGCTAGGTTCTTTTGCCTGAGTGAAATATAATACTCTGGAGGCCATATGTGCTTAATCAGAATGCCGTTACTGTCTGTTTGCTTTCTTGGGTACCTGAAATGACAATCTCAGTGGCTGAAAACAAATACCATCTGGAATAGTTTGTCCAAGTGTGATCAAACCTCTGTAAAGTCTGTTGGCAGCAGAGCTTTTCTCTCTTAAACTTCCACAGACAGTCACAGCAGGGAAAGGTATGCAGGCATCATCTAAATCAGCCTGCTGTAAACTTTAAGAATCTGCACCTCTTATCAAACATGCGATTCGTCTGCAAAAGGCTGATTATTTATAATGTTGTAAACATCTGAGATTCCCCTGTTGCAAATTAATTTTAATTAACATGTCTTCAGGATTTGGCAATGGTACATTGATAATTACCTGACTGGCATGTAACAGATTTGCAAAAATAAATGTGATGGTAACAAGCCTTAACGCCCCAGACAAAAGAAGCTGAAAAGCAAAAAAAAAGAACCACGGCAAAGACAATGTAAAACTGTCATGTTGAATATTGTATGACAGACCATCATGCATTTTAGGATTTATGCTGGCTAACAAATTTTGTGCACAACATCTGAGGAGCCATGTGATTTATGAAGCTATGTATAATTGCAGGGAAGGCAAAAGCAGGACATTATCTAAGACTGAAAGGATAAATTACATAAATTACAGAAATTAATAATTTAATTTTAGTTTAAAACATTTGACTGAAGAAAAGCAAAGAAAAACAATAGTGGATACAGGAAAGAGCAGGATAAAATTAGCTTATCTCTCAGTTTAAAAATTACCCAGAAGGTAAGCTAGAGCGAAGGCAATCCTAATATTTGTCAGATGTCTAGAAATGGAACCATGCCTCCAGACAAAGGAATTGTTACAAAGGGAAGACAAAAAGATAAAAGAGTATGCATTTTGTCCTCAGAGAAACAGTGGTCTCTGTGGCATTGCTTTCATACATAATGCAAACAAAACTCCATCATTCTGGGATTGGAAACTTTTGATGTGAATCCTGAATTTAGAGTTTATCAGTGGCAAGAGCAGCTCAAAGCTCTGGATGTTTTAGTCAAAGGGAATGGTACATCCCCAGGAAGCAATGGTAAGGCCTATGCATAAAGATGGTTACATTTCTCAAGCCACTTCTACCAGACGATGCAAACTGAACCACTTTAAGATTCCGAATGTGTTTGCTGCTGTAGATGACTAAATTGCAAGTTGGCACAATTAACTGATTGTAAAACATGGAGCTAAGAACAATGCCTTACTGCTCTTAAATGGGTCACAACCTTGTACACCAAGAGGGTTTTCAGACTTTGCTGAATTAGGAAATAAACTCTGACAAAGCAGTAATGTTCTGTTCTCGGATACCGACATGAACTTTTCACTTTTGGAGGGTAGAGATAAATGTATGTTACGTGGACGGATTGTGAAAGATCATGTACAGCTAACACAAAGAGAAGACAGTTGAGAATTGTTCACCACGTGAGATAGGGAGGACAAGCTTAAAGTCTGTACTTCTGTAAATATCTTTAGCTGGACCCAGTTCAGGGTCGTGGGGCAGCTGGAGCCTATCCCAGCAAACAATGGCGCAGGCAGGATACTCCCTGGATGGGACGTCTATCACAGGGCAGACACACAGGCACAAACACAGACACGCACTCACCGGCACCTACTGTAGGCCAATATGTAATAGGAAGTGGGATACATATGTCGTACTGTACTGGCACAAAAATAAAAATGTCACCAAACATTTATTTTACAAGATTCATATTTATTCTACATCACTTACAGTACCTGCTCCAAAGAAGATTGATACCTGTGGAAGATGCTGGGACTGATGCTATGTCATGTGTCAGTGTAATTCTTTAATAATATACATTTTTAAAGCTCAAAATGCATAAGGAGCCACATCAGAACAAACCCTATTATTTTATTTCCAATGATAAATTCCCAACCTCATGTTGATAATATCATGAATAGAATCCTGTTTGTATTGTCACACAGAAGTGGTGTGAACCACAGTGGAATAGGTTTGGTACTGCCCTTACTGAGGCCCAGATTTCTGAATTGGAATGGACTCTTCAGGCAATTGAATAAACTATGGGTTGTATTCTTGGCTGATTCATCACTGGATGAAATGTAACTGAGGCCATGTACTTGGCTTAGCTAAGTTACAGAGTTTTTCTGAAAAAAAATGGTGTTTTATGAAACAAATAATTGACCTTTTCACCATAATGGGAGAGCTTTATTGATGCAGAACCATAAACCTTCACTGACATCAGGAGTGCTTGATAGCTTTTTGCTTTTTACTTGTTAGGCTGTATCATAATTGATTTATATGGAAATCGAATACGACTTCAAAGCTGCCAGTTGCAGTTTTTCAAAGAGTCCCTTGCTTTAATGGTGGTGGATACAGTCCATGTTCAAAAATATTTTCCTTATTGCTTTATGTCTCTTGTAAGATCTTAGCAGGGTGTCACAACCTCTTTGGTTTGAAAAAACGAATCCACTGTGTGGATTTTTTTGTTATGATGATATAAAATGCACCTGTCCCTCTACTTGTTCAGTCTAATGTAAGTGCATGGTCAACTTTGCTTCTTCATCATTTCAGAAAGCGATAAACACCAGTCTTACATTACTGTTGTGCTATTCCCCCAAATGTGTACATTGCATATTCATTAGAAAGATGATAGATTAAATCATTGTGGTATTTTGCCTCAGACCATAAAAAGTAAGTTCAGTAAACTTTGGTTTTTCTAAGATTAATCTATAGATCTAAAGAAAACAAATGTGTACACCCATCTCATCAGTGATTCATTGTCAGTCTCCATTCCCATATTTTTAAATGGAAGTCAGCTGTATTTTAAACAACCTAGGGGTGTATGGATTAGAGCTTTCTACCTTTTCTCATTCTTTTTTTCCACCCAGTTGTTTATGTGTTCTTAATCATGAATATCCTGCATTCTGAGATAGTGACCTGACCTTCATGAATATCCAGAGTTATTCCTGAGCAGAAGGCTGTCATCTGATAGCATTGATTCCCTAATGTGACTATTAGGAGTTTTCAGGCACACTCTTCTGTTGGAATGTTCAAATATGCATCCTTCATTTTGATGGTCATGAGCTTTTACCCCCGCTGGATAACTGTCACACAATCTGTCTGAGAGATAGTATTTCATATTCTTGATCTGATGTACTAAGGCATGTTTTTTCTGAAGCAGTCTCTGGAACAGAAAAAAAAAATTGGCAAATGGTAATTTTAGGGTCACCTCAGGCATTTTTAGTTTTTCATTTATAGAGGTTACAAGTGGTTACATAGTATATGATTTGAAATACAAGCCTGCCAGAAATAGGATTATAAAAAGGGTGAATGTAAACCTGAGAGTGACATTGACAGTTGAAATATGTGACCATCTTCCTCGAGCCTCAGTTCTGAAAAATAACCAATAAATAAAAATGAACAAACAGCGAGGAGTAGCATGAAAATGTGATATGTGAAAATATGCGTAAATCTGATGATCTGTCCATTGTATGTCTGTTGACAGAAATCTTGCACAAGGCAGTTCCCAACATTTACATATTTATACACTGAGTATAATCTTATGTTTCTTTAATATTTTATGTTGTTGAATGCAAATGTGTAACATTTGTAAATGTATTCAGACAGTGATATAAGGAATTATTACCACTGTAATTTCTTTTTTTGCGTCAATGCTGACTCCATTGCATTGATGCCAGAACAGCTTAGTATAGACATTTACATGCATATTGAAATGGCATTTTCTGGACATCACAATATACTGTATTTCTCTATGGAGACGGCAGATGTTCATTAAGTGCATGCTGTCATCACAATCTTAATATCATATGCAATTTGGAAAAAAAAAAAACTTATGGTAAGCATAGAATGGTCACACTTATGATATAGACTACCAATAAGGTGTGAAACAAAACACAAAATTGTGCCACAAAATGTCTTATTTCTTCCCCATTTGCTCTAGGAAGATATGTTTCACACAGCTGACAGCATGAATTCCAACAGTCTTCACTAAACATCTTCGACATTGTTTATTCATAACATTATGTAAAATATGATCCTGAAGATACTGTGTGTACTGCCGGTGGACAGAATGCTCTGTACTGATTTAGCATAACAATGATGCTTGTGTGCGTAGGAAGGAATGAAGGTCCTTGCCTTCTTTATAACAGGAGAACATTACAAAGACGTTTCCCAAAGAAATCTTTGTAATTATGAGCCCAGTGGGCAAAGTCAAGCTCAAACACATTAATAAGCCATCTTTATAAATGACTTGCAGTTAAGATCTTCAAAGGAGGTCATCTAATTTCTTCACACCCTGCTGAGGAATGGAGATATCCAATAGTGTTTTTATGAGGCCTGACACTGCCTTTTAACATATTTATCAAAAAATTTAGACTCCCTAAATATAAATGTCAGTTCTTATTTAAGCAGAGAAGAAGGAATATTAATGTGTTTGTGAACTCTTTCTCTCATCATAGTTTTTAGTTTATGTTTAAGATGCTTCTCGGATCGTTGCATTCAGGAGATTAATAATCTAATTCTCATTTGTATTCAATTGTTTTTGTATTTCACAGAGTGTCTATTTTATAATCTCTGATATTCTGGTTTGATAAAAAAGCATAATTTGCAACAGTTTTGAAGGGAAGCTATACCATGCTGGAAAAGAAATGGTGTGAATAAAACTGACATTTTACACAGAATTAGGAAAATATGCGCACACTTTAATCTGGAATGGGTATCCATGTTTTTTGTGCCATTAAAGAAGACTATCCAGTCAATATTTGTTGTTGTGATTGCTCCGACTGTGGAAACATTTAATGCTATTAGATTATTTCTAATAATAGGCTATGTCATCACTAGGCTTAAAGTGTACAAAACAAGTTAAAAGGATTTCCTCTTTGGTTAAAATGTCTTACAATAGGTGAGAACATGGTTGTCAAATAGAAACAATGTTAAATTATCACCCAAATGATAAATAAGACTCATTCAGTATGACTAAAAATGAACCGCACTTTGATGTTACAGTGCAGTAAATCCTCCAAACCAAAAATCATAGTGCCACGCATGGTGCAGTCTTCTCATTGTACAGTACGCCTGGCATTCATTTTGGGCTTCCAGTATATTGCATCATTTTCCAATACAGCAGCAGAAGCCTGTGGAACATTAGGCAACTGATGGATCAGGAGCTCGTCTGTGGTTATGCCCTCAGACATTTGTCATTCAAATAAATGAAAAGTGATATCCTTTTGCTTAAGGGAAAAAAAAAACCAAGTGTGATCTGTGTGTTATTTCTGCTAAAGGGCCATATAAGATGATATTCTCAAAAGTTCCCCAAATACATTGTATCCTAGTATTGTTTTAGAGATCCTGAAGGAAAGTGGGGATGATGTACAGTAGATTACTAAATGTATAGGCTTTCAAATGAAGATATTAGAATCATTCTTGACCAATCAAATGGATCATTCCGATTAAAATTTTAATCAGCATCATTAGATGATCAAAACCTGCATCTAAGGAGATGTACGTACATTAACTGTAATTTAGGACATTATGCTTTTTTTCTGGATAGTGTATTTTAAAATGTTAAATAATAGTACCTAAAATCTTGTGTATGGCATACACTGCTGTGCAAAAGTCTTAGACATTGTAAATTAGTCTACTTTTTTCACTCAGTATTTTCCTTATAAGATGTAAGTTCCTTCTAAAATTTGCCTTTTACCTTTATGGGTAAAGTTGATGTAGATCTAATTATGTACAGAGGGATAAATTATGATAATGACGAGGAACACCCAGTCAGATTTAATTGGCAAATATAACAGATGATCTATTACAATGCTTTATTTATTGGCTGCTCATGCATAGTTGGAATTTAGATGTAGATTTTTGTTTATAATCTCCCCAAATATTTTTTATAACAGTAGAAAACATAGCCGAGTCAATTTGTTTTAAAAACATCATATTGCGAAGTGTTTAACATTTTCATGAAAATAAAAAAACGCTTAGAACAGATACAATTCACATTGTATGGTTTCTCACAAAACAAAACTTTAGTTCAAATGTTTGTCTCTAGACAGTCAACATCAAAAAGCTAGGTGGACAAATTTTGTTCTTCAAAAATCCTTCTGCTATAATATAAGGAATCAGGGTTTGAAATTTACAGTGACACTATTCTCACTATGCTCTAACATTTTAATAATCCATACCTTTATAAATTAGCAAGACCATGTAAAACACGTCAACAGCACATTTCCAGTTAGTCAAGCAAAATTATATGGCTTGTGTCTTTGGGGTCCTATTATGGAACACCAGATCACATATTGCACTGTAATTTGTAGTGGAATAAAGGGACAGAGAGAGACTTCTCAGATGCCAGATGCTGTTTCATATTAAGCAGTAGAAGAATAATTTTTATTCTGAGGCCAGAGCTTCTTTACCACAAAGTAAGCTCAGTCTGTCTCTTTCTGTTAACGAAACTCCCTGTGTTCCATGGTAGGTACATTTGTTCAGATGAGGACGTAAAATGTGTTAAAAATATTAGTCACTCTTTATAAGTTGAAAATATTGGGAGGGTTTGTATTGATTTAAGTACTTACTTGAGTTATGGGTTGGCTTTTAAAAGTTAAAAGTTATGGGTTTTTATTCAAATAAAGAGAAGACAATGTTCAGGACGTTGCATTATTTAAACAGAATGAGAGTTTGATTGTCATGTTTGTAAGAAATTTAATTCATAGACCCTCAAATCTATTTGTAATTTTCAGAAATTGTATATGCTCTTAAAAAAGTATTTATATATTGCTTATTAATTGAAAGTTTTTTGGGAGGTTGCAAAAAGATTTGATATGGGACCTGTTGGTTTTATCTCCTTGTGATTCTAATACAGTAATCACAGACACTGTCACTTGCAAGTTTTCTTTTACCCTGTGCTCAAACAGCTTGCAAGTTGTTACTTCTTCCTAACCTTTTACCTCTTGCCTGTCATGTGCCACCTACCTTAACCATAAGTGGTGATACAGCCTCTCCCAAAGGATTGGTAAATCCGATACCATATCATGACATTCACAAGTCCTTGTCTTTCACCCGCTTCTTTTCATCAATACTCACTTGATGAAGTGCAAAGACAAGGCTTCCAAATCCATCAGCCTGACATTTTCTGGACTGTTAGTTCTTGCACAGAAAAAAATGTCAACATTTCTTAAAGCAATCTTAGATGCTCCCTCAAGCAATAAAAAACCTAACTGCAGTCTGCGCATTAAGGTTTTGTCCTTGCAAAAGCAATGCCCCTCTTTGTTAATTTATTCTGGTGATGTTCACTAATTTATATACCAGAGGCAATTAGATTCTCTTTTATACTAGCTTGATACTGAAGGCAGATGTGTGGTACTGTTCAAAAGCTTCATGGATGACATGAATCATTTTTAGTTCAAAGTGCCTTTAGACTCAAAATCTATATCTACACTAAATGTCTCTGTAGAGTGATTGACGGGGAAGAACTTCATATAAATCTTGTTTTGAGGAATCCAGCTCTGTTACTTACCTAACAGCTCAGTTATTAAGTCAGATTAATTTACAAATTCTCACATCCCACCCACCTTTTTCATTTTTATCCTTCCTCTAAATGCAGAACAACAAAAAAAAACATATAATCACTGTATAAGTTCACTTCCATGCAAGTCTCTACTTTATTTCAGCACAATTAAATAGCTCATTGGCTGAAAAGAACAGTCAGCTGAGTCACATATGTTTCACAATGCCTGTGAGGGCCTACTGTGTGCAAAGTGAATGTCACTGACAAATATGAATTGCAAGTTTGTAGTAGATAATAGTGTAATAAGTACCAGGTTTCAAGTCTGTTGGTGTAGCAGTTCCTAAGACAGCAGCCATGTTGTGCAAGAAATAGATTTTCATACATATTCATGTTTTTATACATCTTAAGTTTGGTGTAAATTGACCAACGGTTTGAGCAGAAGCAGTTTCCATTAGGGGCCATGTTTCTCAAAACATTTTCCTATTTTCTCATGTTTCTCAAAACAGTGACCTGTTTTTGGTGAGAAATCATCATAGCAACTGTTCAGCCATTGGAAAAGCTTTGTGGGTACTTTTGAAAACTGCCAAATTTCAATTCAGTCAGTGGAATGGTTCTTAAGAAGAAGATTTTGAAAAGAGTTTTGAATACTGGGGTATTCTTGAGTTGAATACCGTAACAATACTGGGGTAAGGTTGCCATCTTGATTGATACGGGACTCCAATTTTTATCACAGCTTATACATCCCAGGATGCTTTTATTCCTTGGAAATAGTTTTCCCATAAAATTCCCTTTTAACTTCATCAGTCCATGAAAACATTCAGAAATGTGATGTTTGCAAGGAATGAGCATATAGGTTTTCTCATCTAAAATTGCAAGTTCCAATCTGCATTCAAAATCATGTACAGTATATACAGTAATACCTAAACACAAACAATGAATTCACAGCAGCATGGCCACCTTCTAGCATGAAACCAAGAGAGGCTGGCCTCATCTGTATTGGATTTGGAGATCTCTAAGGAAAAGAAGGTTATTACTGTGTGTGGTTGTAGCACATAATAGGTGGCACTTTTTTCCCTCTCGTTCTTAATTTCCAAACCAAAGTCCCAAGGACAACCAGGTACACTGCTGTAGATGAGGGGTGTGGAATTAATCTCTATCTGTTCCTTTACTGAAAAAATGCCTAATCTTGAATCTCATATGAGATATAATCGGGATATGTGGCAGTAGGTTTTATCGTCTGTTGAGGCAAAAATGATCTTTTTGGTGTACGTGCATTGTGTCACACCTGGCACAAATCCAACACAACACACAGTGAGCACTTTGTCCCATTTGTCAAGCACAGGGTTGCCAGCATCATGTTATGAGGATTCTCATTAGCAAGGACTGGGGATCTTGTGAGGATTGAGAAAAAAATGGATGAGTGATACAAAAGTACAGGCAATTCCTAAAAATTCACATTTCAGCAAAACAAGGCTAAAGCCACTCTAAAGTAAAGTGATTGTAGTCCATTGAGTATTTTCAGTGTTGTCTCCATAGATGTCGGAATTGGAGCAATTGTACCAGGAGAAATAGATAAAATTGAATACCTATGCAATTGTTACATTTCACTTTGCAAAATTTCTTTGCAGGCTGTGCTGACATTCAGCCTCTTTCACATAACAGTGCTCAAGATGATCATTACATATTTGAATAAAACCGTCTGAAAGAAAAATACATTCCTTGTCATTGACGTGATATTGGTAGGAGGTGAATATTTTTTCAGGGCACTGTATATATATTATACCAAAAACATTTTGTCTGTATGTATGCAAAATAAATTATTTGACATTTTTGATAGATGCAATCCTCTGAGCAGAGTGGCTGGAGCTAGAGATTGGCACAAGCAGCCCAGCTCTGTCAGAGGTCTTTATCGCAATGCTGATGCATTGCAGTACTGTGTTTTCTTAATAAATAAGAGGCTCTATAGAAAAGGTGTTATAGAGGATGAGATCAGGGCTCTTCAAGCTAAATCAGACTGTATCTACTCATTCATTCATGTTCATTTTCTATAAATAATTGAACAAAGACTACGTTGTCCTCCTAAACTAGAACACCAGCTTGAAACCTTTTTCTAAAGAAAAAAGGTTACCTTAGTCTTTCCATTTATCAATCAGTATCTTGAACTTGAATGATGGGTATTCTAAATTCTGTTCTATGAAGTGAATATTTTTCATACTTCATTTTCATTTTCACAGCAACATTCTGGTAAGTACATGAGCTGGACAAAATAATGGAAACATCAAGCAGTATATAAATATGTATTAACTAATAAGGAGTTGCCTTCAGAACAGCTTCGATTCTTCTTGGAATACCGTTATACAAGTTTTGAATTGTTTCTAGGGGATATTGGAACATTCATCAAGAAGAAAAGCTTCTAGTTCTTTGGGAGATGAAGGAGGTGGAAATCTACTTTCCACTCTATGTTGCAGAACATCCCAAAAAGGTTAATTGATGTTTAGATCTGGTGATTGGGGAAAGCCATGGAAGGTGTTTGACTTGATGCTCAAGAAGCCACTCTTGAGTCAGTTTAGCAGTGTGTTTAGGGGGTATTATCTTGGAATGAGGAAACAATGTTTGCACTATAGTGTGTACCTGGTCACTTAAAATAGCTTCTTATTCCTTGCCCATCATTGTACCATGCAGAGTAATAATTAGACCCAGTGAGTCCCACAGGATTGCTCCCCATAACATAGCAGATCCACCAATTATGTCTGACAGGTGCACCTTGAATTATATTGAGGGCTTACAGAGCATTTCGTGGTACTCTACTTGTCATAAAAGACGTGATCCATTTCAATTTAAACACATTGTTCTGAAGAAAAGGCACACATTTTTACATCGTGTAGTGGGATTTCTTATTCTTTCCTGTGTATTCATCAGTTGCAAGATCCTTCTGTTTTTTGTTAAATTCCTTGTCCTTCAAATATATCTTGGTTCTTTCAAAGCAACTGTTTCTATGATTCATTGTACTAGTAAATGAAAAATAAATGTCATTGCAATAGTGAGATGGCCCAAACTACTTTAGGAATTAATGGACCAGTCCTGATGTACTGGAGCTTCTCTCATGCATCCATAATTTGAGTGCCAATTTATTTCCAATCATTTCAAGCACTGTAATTATGGTGCATTATCTTTGCCTGTTTAACATTCAGATAGAAAGAAACTGGTGTCAAGGAGGAAAAAAAACATGAAACATTTGTGAACTAAAGTATTATCTGCAGTGGTCATTTATTTATTTATTTATTAATGATGTGCATTGTTTAATTATATTTCGTGGTGAACTACAGACATTATAATCTGTGCTATTGTCAATCCGAAGTTGGCTTTGTTGAGTGAGAGCTACAGTTTTAAATTTTATCTATAGTTTATTGATTTACAGGTATCAATGATATCTGCTGGATACAATACTTTAAATAAAAGTCTGCAATTTAGAAAAAAAACATTGGAAATATATTTGTTGGGATGGACAATCTTCAGTCTCTTTCAATGTAATTTGTTTTGTTATAATCCATGTTCTCTCATAAACAGTGGAAGTGTCTGTTCTAAAGTAAGGGAAAACAATGGTTGATTTATACTTAAAGCCTCTGTTCTTGATTGTGGGATTTTTTGGTAGACTGATGGTCTTGGGAAGAAGGGTAAGAAATAGAATTTTTCAGCACTCCATTTAGCTGGCTCTACACCTAATGATACGGACCATAGAAACTGCTGGAGAAAATCCTTCACCAATTAGTTAAAGCAACATTAGAGTCAAAGTCATACACTATGGCCTTACCTGATGAAGCAAAACCACGAATAAGAGTGTTGTAATAGCACCCAGGAGTCCTTGATTTAGGATGGGGGTTCTGACTATTGTTCTGAGTAGTGACTCTTATTATCTATAGCACTTTCCTGCCTAATTTGCAAAGTGTTTCTTTGGTGAAGGTGAGGTGTAACATTAGTTCATTTACCCCTTGTGTAAAATGAATGAAAAAGGAAGAGAAAAGAAACCTGAGGCTGCATTGCTTCAGGTAAGAAGAATTAGGTTTCTAAGTGGAAAATTGAACTTTATTTCTGTAAATAGTGTTTCATTCTTGATTGACACTCAGCACCTAGTAATTTCAAGATTAGTGCCGGATGACCAGAGATAAGAAGCCACATAAAAAATCCCCATGGAATTACAATTGAAGTACTTTGGATTAGATGAAATTGACCCTATCTTTGGTAGATTGGCCTCTTCAGCCTTCTAAAACAGAATAGTACATTTTCTTATCACTCACACACAAACTCATACACACAAGCACTAAAAAAGATAATCATATTTTCCCTGATGTCAAGTCATTGCTTGCAGAGACATTCATTCTCTTGGCAACACGACACAGCCTTATTTAGTTTGCTACACTACTTGCTCTTTTTTGTATGCACATGGTTATTCTTTACAAGCCGTGCCTGGTCAAGTTTAGCATCCAAGCAAAAATCAGTTAATGAGAACATCAGCCATGAAAGCAATCCATTTTCTTTGCTACGCATCTGTTGATTCAGTTTGCATTATGTAAAGATAGGTTGCATTCTGAAATGCAAAATTCTTCCTCTTTGGCTCTGAGGACTGAGACTCTGTGAAACCACTTAACCACAAGCCTCAACATGGTGCTTAAATTAATAACTTATAAAATAAGAGTGGACTTGTCGCCAGTATTAGAAAATGTCTCTTCTCTCCGAGAATTATTTATGTGTGGAAAGTTACATTGTGAAAGGCTACATTCTCCGATCTTTGAAAATCCAACCTTGTACTCTTGTCATAAATAGTTAAAAGTCAACAGATTCAAAACTACATTTGACTTGTGGCTATTCAAAAGCCCCTATAATGACTTATAATACTTATAAAAGGCAGTCTTGCAAATGCTCTAATCTAGCTTTTAAACATATCTCATCCAGAGAAGTCTTCATTTATGGTTGGCTGGAGGTTCTTAATAAGCTAATATATCAATATTCTGTCTTCTTTTTAAATGGATAGTAAGTGCAGTCATAGAGTACATACTATGAACATCTTTGCATTTTTTATTGTGTCACTCCCAATCATTTAAATGTCAGTGATAAAACTCTTAATAACCTAAGGTGAATAGCTAATAACTTACAGATTTGAAAGTGATATTGCTTGGTGTCTGAAGAGTGGGAAGTAGAGTTAAGGAGGAATGATGAGAACTGGAATTTCATAACCAATTAACCCTTTTCTTGTCAATAAACACTATATCCTCTCTGTTATAATTATACACTGGCTGAATAGTGGATTGTTCCTAACTAAAAACATCTCAGCTAACACTCATCTATTGCTATTTCCATCCAGACAATCAAAATCCCAGAAACTCACAGAAGTGTTGTTCGGATGTCATAATTCTAATATTGGTATTCTGGTGAGGGTATTTCACATGAGACAACAATAGATTCCATCTTAGCATTTGGCTGAGTAATTACTTAAGACTTTTTTTTTTACCAGAAGGACTGAGTTCATGGCACAGAAGCTTTAAAGAACTGTGATATGAGCAAAAAAAAACAAGGATTCACTGTGTATAAAATGTCTCATCCACAAGACTACATTAGAATAGCAGTTACAATAAGCAACATGGTATTAAGTGGCGATACAGCGAGGGCACGGCTCTTTAGCAATTATACAGTATGCAAGTTAGTATTTCAAAATAAAAAATACTTTTAGCAAGGAACATAAAGATCGTAAAGGTTAAAATGACCACAGCAATTAATCAAACAATGGCTAGCAGTCTCTTCATCTTGCAAAGTGACCTTGTAACGAACAGACTTTTAGTCTACAGTTGTGTATTTTAAAAAGGATTAGATTGTCTGAGGTTGAATTGACTAATTTGTTTTTATAATTCACTCATTCAGCCTCATCTAAGCTCCTGTGATACCGTCTGGTGTCATGCATCACAATCTTTAATTAAAAGGTAACAGCCTCTTCAGGATCTTTCTGCTAGAATTATTACAAACAACTTGAGACATCCTAAGACTTATTCCATTTTACGCAAATTAAACTTGCTTCCACTTTGTGGCTGACACAAAAATCATTGCCTCATTTAAATGCACAAAAACAATAAACTATCTCAAGCACCTCACTCGTGTCAAATTCGAAATCTGCATGATGTCAAGGTCAAAAAGTGAAACATAACTATTAGCATTATGGGATTTAAAGTGTTGTTTGGTATAATGTCACTTATGTACAGTAGAGTCATTCTAATCTATTCAAGTAGCAAAATATATGCATGAATAGATACAGTGTTTTAATATCTTCCTTCATTCATTCAGTTGGATCAGAATAAAATCTGAAAGATTTAAAGTAGATTAGCAAAAATACAGGTGTAAAACAAAGCTAGAAAACACGTCTATTATAAGTATTTTAAAATAAAATGGATCTTTGCTTTTGAGCATTGATTTATTTCTAAAGGACAATAAACAACACATGCATTTTTAATTTATACCTGTCTTAAAAGAGGGAGTAATCTTTTCTTTAGTATAATTATCAGTCTACTGAATTATCAGTCAAGCAGAAGGAGTTACTGATTTATTAGTGGAAACAACACAAGATTTCAGTTAACATAATTTGAAAATCTGGCAACTGTGTCCAATACAAATTAATTATACAGTGAAAATGAATTTATTTTTGAATGTAAGGGAAAACGTAAATACATATGGGGCTGGCAATGTTTTCACATTTGTTCATAAATAAGAATTAAGAACTATGAACCATTTGAGATATTTAAGTTTTTTATTTGTATTAATTACTTTTCCCATTTTATTTCATTCTACCATTTCATATACACTTCAGTTCTAACAAATAATGTTTTCCTTTACATGTGGCACTACACATAGTTTTCATTTGTGGACCCTGAAGCTAATGCAATTTTATTTAATTACAACTCAATTACTTATTTATATTATTTTGACAATTAATAGTTTACCATCTGCTCCAAAGAAATTAAAACGATACTCTATTCATGTGCATATCTAGTGCTGCAAGGTTCATTGCTCCATAGAAATATCCATTAATCTTTCTTTAAAAGAATGGATCTATCACCATAATTAATCTTGTAGTGGCTGTGGTGTAATTGCAAAGCCTTGTTTATGCTGCTCACATAGAGACATAGAGGCTATGCAACAAATAGTTGTTATATTGAAACACCTACTGGAATGCCGCGTGATTGCTAATGAGTCATGTGGTATCTTCTCTTACCTTGAGCCATGTTGCCTTCTTATCGCTATTTCCTTGATATTTCCATCATTACCTTTATAAACCTTTCTCTGATTAAACTATGCTTAGACACAAGGGTACCTCATGTAGCCCTTCATCTCAATGCCTGTCTCACAATTTTTCTAATTAGTACAGAGACATTTTTAAACAAATCTGTGAACATGGCAGCCGGTTCATAAGCAAAAGAAAAACCAATGGGGGTAAGTTAAGGAAACCTGATGTTTATTATTCGTTAGTGTTTCAAACGGGTATTACTGTTGACAAGGAACTTCAGTTCTTTCATTTTTGGAACATTGCACTTGCAGTCTCATTCTCAGCATTTATGCAAACCAATTTACACCATCAGCATCACATATTCATTTACTTTCTCCTTCCAAAGCCTCCCTTTCCTCTTATTTGAATATATTTGCATGAAAGTACTTCAGGGATTTAGAGGCACACCACAGAATATTAAGTTGATCATCAAGCTTTTTTTCTCCCAAATAGTGTTAAAAAAACGTTCCTGGGGAAAACCCCCCGAATACAGTATGTATTATTTCATGTTTAAAGGATATAGCAAAAACCCAAAGTACTGGTAGCAATATCTGTAATATTTATTTTCAATAACTTGAATCACAGAGATAAACAGTGTTTCCTTACTTGCAAGTTCAGTACCACAAATATTAAAAATTATTTTTAACGTACTTTTACTCATGCTGCAGATTAAAGGTAATGTCAGTCTATTATTACATTATTAATAACTTTGTAAGTGCCAAACCATGGAGCTTTTTGGGCAAATATGGAAAACAGTACTATCAGTATTGTAAAAGCAATACTGTGGCTTAAAAGACTTTCAGCTGATCTATTTAACACCCAAAAAAGACACTAGGCAGATGTATTGTTACATCACCACTCTTCCCTTTTTCTGTATATATACTGTATATTTAACTGGCATTGTTAAGGTCCTTTCTCAATGGTTCCCCTAATTGTAAACTGTTCAGTGGGGCTGTGTAGTACTAGTGATTAAATTAAAAAGAATTATGGTCTTATACTTTACATACTCCTGGCACTGATCTAACTTTAGTATTGTATATCTATCTTGAATCACTTTAAGGAAAAACTGCCTGGCAGTGACGAGTCAGCTATTTGAACTTTTTATGACCCGCTTTCAATTGGTTTTAAATTAAGTCTCAGCTGCTTACCTTGCTTTCTGACCATTTTATATTCTATGGGCGAATAAAGGCATGAACATGTTGACACTTGGCATAAATATCTGCACTAGCCATTTGGGTTAACACATGTTTTGTTATCTTACTGATACACAAACTCTAGGTGGAGTGCCCTCAGAGTATGAAGCTTAGAAAATCACATACAAGGCATGTCTAATTATAACACAAACTATGTCTGAGCAATCATATTGCCAAGTTTGGAATACAGACACCAATATGAAAACTTTCATAGTCAAAACACAAATAAGCATTATATCTGCAGAAGTTAAAGAGTTGATATCCTTAGAGAAGAGGAGAGTTTTGTTTATGGATACATCTCGTAGAAAAGAGTTACAATCTGAATGCTCAATGAATCTGGGTGTCTTGTGAGACCAATTAGAGTTGGTTGTAGTATGCTTAATGATGTTTACTAAGGACTCAAGTGAGAACACCTCAGCTCCCTAGATTTAAATTCTGCCAAGCTGGGATGCCTTATAACTTTTCATTTTATTTATTTTTTTATTATTATTTGAAATGGTTAGAAAAGACAGATTGAATTAATACTGTTTTGCTTCCTTTGTTTAAACCTACATTTATGTAGTCACAAGAATGGAAATTACATTAATTTACTGTAATTTTTTGGATGCAACTGGAAGGTAATTATCCAAGCTAATAATTATTAGTTATTTATGCTTCTGCATGACATCAACCATATAAGACATTGACAATTTATATAGATGGTAGGTTCAAATTTTCATGACTGGTCTAAAGCTGTATTACGGATGAAGATGAGATTTCATACAGGCATTGCTGTTATACTGACTAATGCAGGACCCAGTGCATTCCTAATGTTTAAAGACCTTTTGTGCACTTCAGTTATTATCTCAATCAGTATAAATAAAATAGGAGCAGATAAGATTCAGTGAGAACTGTGCTTTTCTGGTTTGTTCATGTAGCACATGCTTAACCTGAACTAATTTGTCATTAAAAATACAATTAAAATGAATTCCAATGATTTCTAAGTAAGGTTAAAATTACCAGTGGTCTTTGCATGGAAAATTAGATTTTGTGTGCTATGGTTTCAAACTGTTTTTTCCTTAAGGACATTTTTATCTAATAACCCATGTTGGCTTGAAGATATTAATAAAAAAACATTTATAAAACAGTTAAGACACTACATATCATAGAAGTAACAGTAGTATTTTGTTTTAATGGAATACATATTCATTGTACTTCACATCTGAACATTGTACAACAAAACATACAACACAATGAGAAATATTAGTCGCAATGAAAACTTTTATATTCACTGCATAATAGCTAAATCTTGACTATATAGAAACTATAAGGTTTTTTAAATGTACTGTTTATTGTTATGTTTTTTTAAATGAAAATAATCATATATCAATATCAATATATTGCAGTATTTAATATGTTGATTACATTTTCATTCATACTTTTTTCTCCTTATGAACATTAAATCTGTGGAAAAGAATGAACCCTGCAGTGGTTTACACATTCTCATTCATTCAGGTAATACCTTGTAATACAAGTAATACTGTATGTTAGCTGGTGAAAGGACAACATAGCTCTTTAAACATAAAACTGAAATACAACATTTAGTAATAATATAAGTAGTAATCTATATTGTTCTTATACATTTTGCACACTCAGAACCCTGTGCTTTTACTTTTAAGTATTAAGAAGTTGCAATGCTTTCTTATTAAATGTAAAAAAAAATATTGCAGCACTTATTGTATATACTTAAATGCAGTAAATACCAAGTGTAACGTTATTGTTTAAAACATAGCAGAAGATCCCACTTTATACATTTTACAGACTTCTTTACTTATTGTTCTATAAAAATGCTTTAATTTCACTTTATCAAAGAATCCTCTGTGATACACAAATGTTAAATAATTTAATTCCCATAAAATCTATCATTTTTCACGACTCAACTGAGTTATCTAACAGCAGGAAATTATTATTTTTTACAGTTCTCTCAATAATATATCATGTGCAAATTAGTTACTGAGTTAATGTTATGTGGCTGGGTTTCGATTAAATAGCACTGAGTTTATTATGCAATAAATTGTTTTTAATTGAAGGGAAGGGCAGTTTTATAACCTTCCATTATTTTTCAAAACAACCTCTGTCTATTCAGGGATCACAAACTTTATCAGCTTGAGTCATACTGAATGTAATAAAACGGAACAAACTCAAATGAAGTTAAAAATAGAGCAAGAAGAGCCGATAGATACATTCTTTGGCCCAAAGGAATGTTCTACTGTGATAGACTGAAAGACTTGTGGTCTTGCACAGAGAGGACCTGATTCGGGTGTTCAAAACCTTAAAAGACTGAGGACTAGAAGGTAGTTTTCTTCAGATTAAACAATGAAAACTGAACAAGAGCATACTGTATGTGGAAAAGTGCCTTTGAAACTGAGAACAGAAAGTAATTCCTTAGACAATGTATTGTGGGATTATGGAACAAGGTGTTCATGTACTAATACAGATACAGATACTGACGCTGACGCTGACGCTGACACTGACACTGACACTGACACAGACACATTACAGGTAATCTGGGCTTCCCTGACCACCCCCAATGTGTAGTACCACCAGAATGATGCAACAATAGCCAAAGTGCTCCAGTACACTTACCATTCATAAGCTATCAGTTGGAAAGAGAACAGAGTAATGAACAGGTGGATGAGATCCAGTATGTTCTTACTGTATGTAAAAATAACTCTTTGAGTGATGCAAAATAAATTTATGCAGAAGATTTAAACATATTATGTTACAGTGTCTTCATGTTACATACTTAATTGCTAGAATTAAGCATGCATCATTTCTATTTCTTTTTAGAAAGATTTGTAAAAAGAGTTAGAAGTTAAGATTGGCAATTACATTTGAAAAACTGGGTGAGGAGGGTGAAAAATAGGGTCATGTTACAGACCCAAGAGCAAGGGTGCAGCAGTGCAGCACCCAGGAGTGAATTCCTGAGGCCAGGATCCCAGGAAAAGGTGAATAGAAGCCTATAGCACCTGATGGGTAGTGCAGAGAAGACTGTTGTGGGAAGGAATGAGCCACCAAAGTCCTGAGCTGTGCTGAATCAAGAGCTTCACAGGGTGGAAGAGTCTGACCTTCCAAGGCTAGGCAGGAAACTCTGAACCGAGGGTGTCCAGGACATGGGCTGATCGTAGATCGCTGATGTAAATCGGTGTGTATCAAGTGAGAATAACTGATGTAACTATGTAAGAACTATGTAAGAGATTTAAAAAACTCTACGCGTCTTTGCCATTTATAATTTTTCATGATCGATGGGGTAATTATATCAAAGTAGGTAAAAAATGTGAATTTTAGTCTGGCAGATTTCTTTTATTTGACCGTATTGACAGCAATCAATATCTGGGGGAAGAATGGAAGCTAATTGGCCTACACAATGTTATAAACGGGTCATTCCATATGAAATCAATTAAAAAAGGGACACATTTGGCTTAGCTTCATTTGTTTTTAATTATGTTTTGCAAATACAACTATTATTGGGAGAAATTGTTCCAGTGTAAGTATTAGGCATGGATGACCCCATGTTCATAAGCTCTAGGCTGACAAGGTTTGGCTCATTTGGAACCAGACCTAAATATGCTGTCAACCTTTTCCATAAGTGACACAGAAATATGGATTCTGTGTCATTTCATTTTAAAGCTTTGTAAATAGGAGAATATGTTATTATTCTATTAAATGTTCTTTGGAAATACAAAACTACTTCCTTGGTCAATTGTTTCCACTGTATCAGAGTGTGTTTTCCAAGTGTCACATTGAAAATACATAAGGCAGTGTGCTCAATAGGAAGCACACATTTTTCTGTTTTGTGATGCATTTAACTGGGAGAATATGTGGCTAGATTGCAAGAAGGTGTTACCCAAGCAGTTTGCTCAAAATGAGCACTGAGGACATGAATTTGCATATTGGGGCTTCTGACTTTTTTTGCAGGGAAAACCCATAGTGACTCAAACTCACTATGAGCAACATCAAATCCTCTGAATGACTGTCCACTGATTCAGTAATATACTGGTAAAATTCACATGGGACCTTAACTTGAAACCAAGTGTCATACATCTAAGTGCTGGAAAAGTTGATGAGAAACGTAACTTAACCATCTCAAAACAAAATGCGCCCCCCTTTACAATCTACCCTTCTTTCCTACTGGAGCTGCGTGTAGTCTTGAAATTGTGCTTATCAAAAAACCAAGGCAGAAAAGATGTCTTAAAGTGTGCCCTCCCCTAACCAGCTTCTCTTTTATTACAGTTAGAATATTTTTACTTTTTTTTTGTTGCTGTTTCTTTGTTTATTCCCTTTGCTTTTGTAGTGTGCTTGCCTGCATGTAAAGTTGCTTTGATTGATGTTCAACACGCTGCTTCATAAGATCATTAGATTTTATTTATTTTACTTATTTTTATCGTAGCTGGGTGGTTCAGAGTTGTTTGTTTTTGGATGATTGGTAGTTTGTGCTTCTAATGAATTGTTCTCTTAGTGCCAGTTTGACAGTTTGCTTTTGATATCTCTGGATGAGCTGACAGTATAATCAGATCAACAAGTCAATTTAACTCTTTAATCTTCTTTTTGGTTCTTTTGCTTTGCTCTGTTGGATAATATTTCAATAAAGACATTGCACTTTGTTTTAAATAATCAGAAGTGTGTTGGGGTTGGGGAGGAGGTACTAAATTGTAGTTAAACCATCACTTATAAACAGCCCTTTTGCAACCTAAAAGTTATCAAAAAAAAAGTTAAGAATAATATGTCTTGAATTTCTTAGTGTATTAATAAAAATATTTCCTAAGATACATTTATCAATCTTATTACTTGAACAAATTGTTCAATAAAATGGCCATATTGAGTTCACTGTCTACCAATATGTTTAATGACTCCATCAATAAAAAAGCATTCAAGAAATCATCATCTTTATTCAATTATATGAACTGCTCTAATGGCTTATTTTGTAAATTGTATTTGCATGGTCAAGATGTCAATACAATTTATATGAACACTGATTCTGCAGAATAATGTGGTTCACATTGATTATAATGTGAGTCTGTTTCTGTCTAGGCTACTGCCTATATGCAATATTTATTTGTGCATACTTCTGAAGAAATGATAGAATCATTAACATGCAATGCATATGGATTTCTTGGTCCAGAGATTAAAAACATAGTTCCTGCAGTGAGTATTATCTGTTGCTTATTGTCATTGGACATACAGTATGCAGGCTTTCAGTTTTTAAATTAACTCTAATGGAATTCATGAGAGTGTCATGTACCTATTGCATGTTGATAACATTCATTTTATCAGTGTTCTCAAGGTTACAAACCTTTTTAAAATTTGAAGAAAGTGAGTGCAGAACTGGGGACAAGTTCAGGATAAAAGATGAGTGACCCCATAAATGTCATTAGGCAACCTTGTAGCACAACAAGGTTATAAAAATCTATAAGGTCAAATCAAATCAAAACAGACGGACCAATGATATAGTCAATTCTTCCATTGTAAACTAAAAGACCTGACAGAATTGGGTTGGAATCTATATGCAGAAAAAAAGATCACAGTTTTGACGTTTTTATATGATTGCTGTTGGAAAGCAAATATAGGACAGAATGGTGACATACAGTACAAAATTAATGTGTTTCAAGCCCATGGGTTCTTAAGGAATGGAAGCTGTTGACAGAATTCAAACTCACCTCACCCCCACGTCCTATGAATATTTTTAAATTGATAGTTTTCTGAAGCTAAGTTTCAAAATTCTAACTATTGCTGACTACATGTTGAGCACAAATTCAGATGAAGTACTGTAAATGCACCATGTGTCTGAAGTCAGTACATAGATTTAGTTTTTTTATTCCCTCCCATCAAGACTGTTTGTGAAAACAGCCTTAGAGTTTTAAAAATGAAAATAATAAATCTGTAATTACTTTTCCTATTCCTGTTTGGCAATATATTTTACTCATTTCCTGTAGATGTTAACCTTAGATTAAAAATATAAAAGAAGCAGGGATACCCAATTATAGTGCACATATTAATTATTTTAAGTGTTGGCACACTAATGTAATTTAACACGGTTTCCCTTTTAGTGTTATTTGCCAATACCTAACAAAGAAGATCACCTTATAATTAAATGCACAGTTGAAAGCTACTCAAATGTTGAAAACAAAGAGTGACTACTTACAAAGTCAAAATTTCAATGTAGGAGCTTTGCAGGCAAAATAATAGGAAGGCTGGACGATGTATCATTTTGGATTTAGGGCAGAGTGGTCCTTTGTGTGACTATGTTCATTTTTTCTCCTTCTGCCTTTTTATGACACTGAAATCTATTACTGTGTTTCTTCATTCTCCTGAAATAGATTAATTTCCCTGGGTGCGATCTTTGGCTGCCAGCCAACATGCACAAGGTAATCCTTCTAAAGCTCTGATAGCGAACTGTGTGATTCCCCACTCATTATCCCAGTCGCTGCTATGCTTTTCTAACAAATAACTTCATATTAATATATAAATGTCCCTTAAGGTTTTAATCATGACTGTGCAAAATGCACATGCTGATGATGACTCATCCAAGGTAAATGCAAGGGGCAAGAACAAAATTGATTATAAATATAATAATTTGTATTGAAGCTCAATTGACGAATTACTGGTTGGGACTAGAAGGATCAAAATAAATATTGAACTAAGCATGCAAAAAAAAAATCACAAACACGGGGTGACTAAGTGATGTGTTTCACAGATAGGTTAAGATGAATTTTTTTTTCACTTTCACTTTCACTTTTTGGTTTATATTTAAAGTAGATTTTTATTGGAGTGCTTCCATTCCAGTTACAAAAGTTAAATCATTCATCTGATATTATTAAGACTAATCTTTTACAAGGTATTACAAGTGGTTCATACTCAATCTAGATAAGACTAGGTTTATATTCCTTTTAGTTTTTCTGAAAAATATTCTTTGCTCACTATATTGGAATGTATACTTGGAATCGTTTATCTTTTTTGCATGCTACACAGCAATGTGTGTAAAGGAAATCGAGTATGATGGTTAATACAACTTAAAAAGCTTTCAAAACAGCAGTACATCTTCTGCTATATGAGTGGTGGTGTCAGTGATAGTCTTGTCTTTATTAAATAATTTGAAAACATACACACAAGCTAAACTGCCACAATTCTCACATTTCAAACTTGTTCAGAACATTACCGATGCAAATACATGCAGCACAGCTTTTGAATTGATAATGAGCACTGCATTTGCTAACAGGTGGCTTAGAACATAAGGAAAGTGGCAAACCAGAGGTGACCTTTTCATCTTGGGGATTCTGTTTTATGCTTTGATGACCAAATTAAGCAGCTTGAAGAGATATGTCAATATTGACTCACATAAAACACCATTATTCAGACACTATTTGGATAAACTTTGGATAAATTGAATATATATTTGCTTACTTGTTACATTGAAGTTGCAATCACACCAGGAACACGTTTTTCAAAAGGCAACCTTCCGGCATGTCTTAGAACTGTGGAAGGAAACCATGCAAATACAAGGAGAACATGTAATCTCAATGCAGAGAGCACTCCAGGAGTTGAACTCAGTGCTCCACTGCTGCAACCACTGCACCACCATGTTCATTTATATTGATCTGATTATTAGCAGATTTTTAGCTTTTTCCTGGTAAGAGCTGTGGCAACCTGGATCCTATCTTGGAGACCTGGGCTGTAATGTGGGACTACAAGTCTGCTCTGTGTTGGCTGACAGCCAATGAGAATCACAGTCAATCTCAGCATGTCTTTGGGAGGAAACCTGAAGGATGCTCATGGGCACATGGAGGGAAACATGCAAACTCCACTTCAAGGAGTGAAGGTGCTCTACTTCATGATCAAACCCAGGACTGTGAGCTGTGATAATGGTAATTCTTCCTGTGGTCACATTTTGTAAGCTGGAACAAAAGCTGAAACACATTGCTGAAGGGGGCAGTTATGAGTTGCAGCATGAAGGCATTGCATTTTCAAATATCGGTCCTGTGGGTAGGCTTTTGTTTTGGCCAGTTTACAGGTGGCACTTTAAAATAAAAATGCTTAGTTCTGTTTGCACGATCATTTGTTTCATTGTGAATATATGTAGGCGTTCACTACAAATAAACTATAGCAAAATGTAGGAAAAGTGATTAAAGAGTTAAACTACAGACCTAGAGTGTTAAAAAGTTTATACCTTCACATGCCCGACTGAGTCATCGGTAGGAACGTTCAGCCCCGTCGATATACAGTAGGCAAGACTACAATTCTCAGGACGCAGTGGGGTTTGTCTTTCCAGGAACTGGAAAAGGGTCTACTCACTGAACGCCAAAGGTAGGTTTCCATTTTTAAGTTTAGTGAAGACTCCAAGAGGTAATTAGATATTTTTTTCTTAATTCATAGTTTCAAGTATGGAATTTCTCGGTTACCTGCATTGAACCCCTTTATAGTGTGGAAAGACTTCATGCAAAGCAGGATAAGAGCCTGGCTATAGTGATCAGCGATACCTTGTGCATGTGCAATTGGTTTTAGTGTAAACAGCAAAAACAAATGTCTTCTTTTCTTTTCTTGTTTCAGTAACCTAATCTTATACATTATTTTCAGTCTTTAGATGTTTTATTCATCCTGATTCCTGCAACAAATCAATGAAATTAAATTTTTATTTCATTAGGACAGTCAGTAGAATTTTCTAGAGCATTGAACAGAACATTTAAATTATATCTCAACAGTAACAGGTTGCCAATTCTTCCACTTAAAATCTCCATGAATTATTCACAGTCCATAACACCTGCAGTTTGTACCTATTAGTTTGGGACTGGGGTTTGGGTTAGGCTAAATGTAAAAGGACTATGTTAAAGTTGAGGTTAAGTGGTAAGTCTTAATACTTAGATTCTGATACTTAGATTTTAAGTGGTTTTACTTTAAAATAGTGCATACATGTTCTACAAAATTCCATTAAAAGTAGAAAGTTAAAACTATTTTATTTTGTAGTAAATGTTTCTCTTGTAACAGTATTCAAGATTAGTAATTCTGCTCCTCAAGCTGTGGTTTAATGCAGAAAATGTGGTCAGTTAATTCAGTCACCTTTGTAGAGTTTGCTTTTAAATGTGTTCTCTCCTAGTAATTTATAACACTGAGGAGATTCTCATTTTCTTTAACCATGACAAGACTCGGAATAGGATAATATACAGTTCCTGTAGCTGGCAAGATGCATGCTGAAATAGGTTCAAACATTTCAACTAGTATGGCTTGAAATCCATCAAAATATGTTATTTATTTTTTCTATATTTGCCATTAAGAGGAATAAAGCTGTTAATAGTAATGAATGTGAAAGATGAGTATTAACAATAAGCTACTAAACAGTGAAAAATATGTTTAGTAAAAACAAAACTGAAACTTCAAGTTTTAAGTTTATTTTTATACATGTCCTTTTAAGGTGGCACAGTAAAGATTTTAAATGTCTCTTGTTCTTGGAGGCATTGACCCTCTATCAAGGTCAAATAAATGACCTTTTTTTAAATGGATCACTTTCATCAAAATACCTTTTAAATGAAATGGCATATCAAACATTGAAATCTTAGTTTAACACGCATTTTTATGATAAAATGTTATATGCCAAGTATAAAGTTCAGTATCATTTCTTAAATCCCCTTAAAGGTTTACAGTCTCCAATTTAACTGTTCCTTCTGTCAATTAGCTTGCAAGAAATGAATTAAAAGGTAACTGGGTACGTATTACTTGAGTACTGTGTCTTGCAGATTTTTAGAAGCATCTTTTAATAAGCCCCTCATCAAGAGCTTCAAAAATGCAGTCATTTGATTCAGTTAAGACATTAAGGTCTGAGAACCAGAAGCAAAAGCAGAAGCAGGCTGGATATTCAGGTGCAGATGCTTTAAATAATAATGAAAACTTACATTCCAGGACCTGAATTAAAGACCACTGGCCTATGTAGTATATTCTGCCTTATTACTCTGTATGCCATTACATTATTAAGCAGCCCCTTCCCACCCAGGTTTGTGCCTGTGATGTTATTAACAAAAAACAGACTTGTTCATACTGTATGTCTGTATCTACAGTCTTACATCAAGCTTTTGGATAGATGAAGTGTGTATCATTTCTACAGAAAATGGAATGTGGTTTATAATATCATCACGTGACTCTTCAGATAGTTCCAAGGTTTAATATTTATTCCCATATCTATCTTTGTAAAGTACATTCTTGCTAAGACCTAAATGTGGTGTGGAAAATTGCACCATGTACAGCAACAATATGACAGTATAAAAGAAACCTGTTTGGTTAAAAAATCAAATGCCCTTAGGAAGAGAATATATTTCGATATGCAATGTTATATACCGTACAGTATGAGACAGCTGGTATTGCCAATCACATAATTAATCTTGTTACACTGCTCTGATTCTTGGTCTTAGCTCTGGGATTCCTAATTGTTGCTACGGCCAATTACCTGACCAATAATTCCCCATGCTTTTGGTATTCCATCTTCAATAAATCTTAAAACAAGTTCATTTAGTCTGTTTTTGCTTTTAAGTCAGTGGTTGACTTCTTAGCTAGGCAGATGTCACAAGGATTATTTTAATGAAATGAACTCATGACAATTAAGAATGAAAGCTGCACTTTAAAAATGAAATAAATCAGATTTTGGGTAGCATGTGTCCTTTACTGCAGGATAAAGGAAAGTTTGAAATTCTGTATCCACTGAACATGAAAGGCCATGTATCTAGAAAACAAAAAGTCCCATAGGAAGTAATATGTATTTATAGACCTCTGTTTACAAAAGTTGAAAATTGTGTGTTTTTGGAAAACGTGGTAATTTGATTTATATCCATAAAGATGGCCATTTTCTATGTTTTTGCATTTCGAGTCTATAATGAATGCTGTTAATGTGGTTTGACAACTTTGTAACTTTTACCAAACTTGTGAAGCCACCTGCCAGCACACATCTCTGTGACAGGTGCACCTAATAAGTTAAATCTCCAAGAACAGCTGTATGGTGAATACAGGTTCATTGACCATACAAAGATGAATAGCTAACAGCTGGTTTTTCCACAGGGTACACACATTGTGTAATGGCCCCATTTCTTCTGTCTTTACGACATGAATCTTCCTCTGTGCTAATAGTGACAGGGACCTCAAAATATTGAAAATACAACTGAGTTACACTTTTGAAAAGACTAATTTAGATAAAGGACCATGTGGGGAAATTGGTTTTCCAAAGTAAATATTTTTATTTGCAGCAACTGAAATGTTCTATTAATATCACAAGACAAGGTACTGATGAGATCAGGTGAAGTTTTTAAAATATCCTTGGACGTGTTTTCGTTCTTCTTATTTTTAGGTGGTTGATTACTTCAGTTTCATTGCTTTCCAGACTACAAAGTAATCCAACTTTATTCAGTCAGAACAATTACTGAAACAATATTGTAATAAAATATTCCAATTATAATTATAATTATTAAAGTGTGTGTATGTGTACAGTATATATAGTATTCAAAATTAAATTATAAGGTGAAAGATGCTTTCAAAAGATATTTAGCAATCTTTCAACATTATTTTTAAATGCGATTAACATTTAAATCTTTATTAAAAATAAAGTGACTACTTTAAATAAAGTAAAGCCACTTAAGAATAACAGTGATTTGTAAATGTTTTATAGAATGTACATCCTTTCAAGGCTTCAGATGCCATTTATTATTTAGGCCTGTGAAATGCGTGTGGTCTTAAAAGCAGTTGGTGGTTTCTTGCAAGAGCTGCTACATATGACTAACGTTAATGCATGGAATGCTGTTATTCACCTTCAGGTGTTGGAAGATAACTTAATACTCCACAATATCCAGGCGAGTTTTTCGTTTTCTTCCTTCATCTTCTTCCACGTATAAAGATGCTCAAGGAAATGGTAGGTCTGCCTAGGGCTAGAATGTTTTGCCAGGAAGTATAAGCCTTGGCAGAGAGCTCAATGAAGAGTGAAATTTAATTAGATCTGAACCTTGCCAAGACCTTCTGTTTTCGAGCTACTGGAGATAGGTTTTGACACCTCGTATTTCCATACATTTTTTACACCTAGATGCATTTGTTGCATCCTCTGAATTCTAACTGTTAAAAATAAAGAAATAATGACCTCTATGACACTACTTTTGAACATGCTTTCAGCAGTTCTGTTACAGTTCACACTCTCTGGATTATTTTTTTCCTCTTGGTATCTGCAAAAATATTGTGTCTAGATCCATCTTTTCCCAGGATATTAAGAAGAATAGTAAGACTTGCTTTTAAAGGAAGACTCATAATGGAAAACATTCCTAAGAGCTTAAAATTTGGAAACTTTCTTTTATCAAAAAGGTATAAGTGTTGGACATTCCTTTAAATGTTGGTATGAGTTAGGGATAAGCTTACTGAATGTGGGAAAATTGGCAAATTATTAAGGTTGTGCTTTTACTAGTATACATTGAATAGTAGTTTTAAGCTGGGTATGAGTTCATGTTCAGGCTTTCCTAGTACTCAATACAATATAACATAAAAACAGGTTTGCTTATATTTATTATTAAAATCTTAGTTATATTTTGGTTGTTTGTCTGTGGTATTGACTAGTTCAGATGCATTCTGAATTTAAGTTTAGGGCTCAGGCTAGAGATAAAAATTGTAATTTGAGTCAAATGAACACTGATTCTCATTGGTTTTGAATTGGATTTACATTAAGAAAGTCAGATTTATTTTAGCTTCAGATTCTAAAGCAGGTTGGGCTTCAGGTTTTTGCTGATAAGCTTAGTAAAGGGGTTGTTTAGGAATCCTAAGGGTTTAGAGCTAGTTAAAGATTAAAGTTAAAGATTAAAGTTTTTTTTCCCTTCTGGTATACATTAATGTGAGTGTTAGGTGTGTGAGCTCTAGTCCTAAATCAAACTTTCCATTGAATATCCATTCAAACTACTACACCTACTCCACTGCGAAACCAAAGACAGATTTAGCCACACCTATTTACATATTTACCAGGTTTAATCCAACCCTAAATTAAATTGATCTAAATCTAACTGAAAGCTAAAACCTAATATTTTACTAGCTCCAACCATGTCACCCTAATACTAATCCTAACCCTAAACAAAAGCTCACACTGGACTTTTAAATTAAGATCAATTTTCCATTTATATTGGTTTAACGAACCTTGTATGAACTGGAAGACTGGAAATGTACCTATTCCCCACCCTAGGGCAAGCTTAAAACTTATTATAGTACTTTTAAAACTAAAACCTGAAATACAATCCAAAGAACAGCTAATTTGCCCGAATTTATTCTAGAAACTTGGTTATTAATTTCAGCGAATAAATTAACTTAATTGAAAGTGTTTTTCCACCTAAAGCATTTGTATCTGTATAAGCAAAGCTGGGACATGTAATTAAGTATTTGCAATAACGTAATTAGGCTGTGCTTCTTCAACATGGCATTTCTCTTTGTATGAGCATAAAAGTAGAATTTTTACAGCATGTTAACACAATAAGTACACAACAGTTTTTTCTCATGATTAGTTTATACAAATGTTGATTTTATTTTTTGCTTCACTTGAATAAGGTATTTGCTTTGTAATTTTTCTTCATGAAACATCTTAGATATATATTTGAAAAGCTAAGAGTAAATTCTAAGGGATTCATAATGCCATTAGTTTGGCCATGCTATTGAAGTGCTTAGAAAAAGGTCAACATAGATGGTCTACAATGTGCTTTTATTTCACAAGTGCAGTTTAATTCAAGTAGTTAATGTACAGATATTCCTACCTGTGTACATAATTACCAAAATACAGGTAAACCTAATTATGGTATTCTTGTAAGGTAAAATGGTCTGTAGTGTGCTTCAGATAAATGTTCTCAAAGTTATCACCCATTTTCTGTTTTATAAAAATCCTCAAGATTTACAATGTCAGCTTTCCACTTTCCACTTGTTTCACTTGCAACTTTACCTTGCTTGATAGACGTGACAGAAACTGCAGATAACTGCCAAAATAAAGGAGACATTTCAGTAATTGCTTAGAGTCATGGAGAAAAATGTAATGTAATGTAATATGTAATATGAGTAATTATTTTCTCATTACTTAGGCTACCATGGTTAGGAGAAGACATCTCAGTGACTTTGAGAGAGGGGTGACTGTTGGGGCATATTGCAGGAGCTTCAGTGATGATGATGGCTCAGCTTGCCGATGTTTCACGAGGAGCAATAGCTAAGGGGATCCTGGCATGGGAAGTCTGAGGAAAAGACATTATAAACTAGGGGCCACTGTGGAACAAACCTGCATAGTCCTCCATGATATTCGTGCATTGGTTCGAAATACAATGCAAAACAGATGAGCGACTCTGAACCAGTTGACTGCAAATATCAATTGAAGGTGTGAGCAGGCAAGTACAATCTGTCGAGAACTTCAGAAAGAGGAATGTTGAGTTTCGTTTGGAGTGTACAATGCTGTGTGCAGCAGTATGGAAGACAACCTCAGTGAAGGAGTGTGGTCAGTGTAGAGATGTCTAAAGGTTTTGTACACGACTCCAGCATCCCATGCATATGATACTTGTCCTATCTTGCTTTAAAGTCTAGCTATGCCCCCCATAGAACTGAACAGTTATGCGATTTGTCTAGTTAAATTCTCAGTATTCCTTGAAATTGGTCCTTTACTTTGCTCAAGATCTGTTTTGTGAATTTGTTGTATACTACTCTTTTCTTCAAACTAATCCACAATATTTGCAGTAGATCTTGAAGAAGGCAAAAACAGGGCTTTGGAAATTTGTTTCATGACTTCTTTAAAATGATTATTAAGTTTTCTGTTTTAGCTTTTAGCCTTCACTCCTTCATATCAACAAACCTTCAACCGAGTAATCACTAAGAACATTTTCACACCAGACTTCCACTAGGTAGAAAAATGACTTGCATTTTGTTCTCATTCCTACTAAAAAATAATAATTAGTCAGATCATAAATGGAAGAGAATATTAATTTCTTAGTGGTGTAAGGTTGTAGATAATGTATTCACGCAATTAAAGAATCAACTGTGGCTTCCCTGGGATACATACTGCTGAGATTCATCATGGCTGATGTGTTCTAACAGAAAATCCCTTAACATATGCCCTAATTTGGAAAAGAAGTTCATTAAGATCAATTATATGAAATTATGTCATTAGTATTTTGTATTTTGTAAGGTACAAAGATCAAGCTAAACACATTGATCATGCTGTGAGAATGCAAAAGCAATTATCACATGTCTGTGTGTAGTATGAGATGTCAGCTCTCAAGCACAAAAGTCATGACTGCTCATCTTGGGGTGACCCTGCTAATGAAATAAAGCGAAACATTTCAGATACAGTGATGTATATCGGATATGTAGCCTTTAATCATGAAAAAAAATAAAAATAAATTCTTGCTTATAATACGATAAACAGGTTTTTTTGCAAGTAAACACATTAATCATACATTGGGATATCATTAGAAATTTGCACTCCTGCAGTGTACAGTACATGTACTCAGTATTTGCACTCCAGATGATCAACTTTCTTTTTAACCATGACAAATTAATTAGTCAAAATGTAATTGCAGGTACTTCTTCTAAAGTCTAACTCAATTTCTGAGGCCTGTTGCCTTTACTTAGTCTTTGTATTGGACAAGGCGTAAGAGAATTTAATTTAGTAAATATTAAAAAAAATACCTTTAGCTTTTATAAACGTTTCTTTGAACAAAATGCAAATTACAACAGCAAACTATTGACTTTTTACCGTAATTTTCAAGCATTTGTGTACCATACACGTTACTTTGTGTACCATACTTCACTTTACTACATCCAGGAGAAGATGGCGGAGACAGGCGAAGCTATCGAAGGAGATGAGAGTAACAGTGAGAGTATTAGAGAGGAAGGTTGCAGCATCATTAATATGAGTTTATGGAGAGCCATGGGAAGAAAGGAGAGTATGCACGGAGTAGGTGTTGAGAATGGACAGGGGAACCAGGATGGTGCGTTGGAGGACTCCACTGGGAAGAGAGTGAGGGGCAGAGAGTGAGCCTCACCAATAGACACGATAAGTGTGACCATAGAAATAGGAACAGTAGCACATGTGAGAAGAGCCAGAAAACTCCAGGTCCATGAATGCTGACAGGAGAAGTGAGTGTTCGGTGTCAAAGGCTGCGGCAGATCAATTACGATTTAGAAAGAGGAAAGGGATCCAGCACAAGCTGAGTTACTGAAAGGAAGAACAGGTACCTGCCAAAATAAAAGGAAACACCAACATAAAGCATCTTAACAGGATGTTGGGCCACCACAAGCCACTGGAACAGCCTTGGCATAGATTCTATAAGTGTCTGGAACTCTACTGGACGGATGTGACACCATTCGTCCATGAGAAATTCCATCATTTGGTGTTTTGTTTATGGTGCTGGAAAATGCTTTCTCAGGTGCCACTCCAGAATCTCCTACAATTGTTCAGTTGATTTGAGATCTGATGACCGGGATGGAAATGGCATATGGTTTATAACATTTTGATGTTTATCACACCATTCAGTGACATTCCTACCCTGTGGATGAGTGTATTGTCATACTTTATGATTCCACTCCCATCAGGATAGAAATGTTTCACGAGAGGATGACCGTGGTCACTCAGAATGGTTTTGTATTTATTGGCATTTACCTTGCCCTCTAAGGGGTTGAGTGGACCCAAACCATGGCAGGAAAATTCACTCAACCCCATAACAAATACTGTACATTAATGAGAGCACAGGTATTTAGCCAATGAAAATAAACATGTAAGGAGCAAGTGCTTGCTTCATAAGGAGATGTACAGAAACAATGCCCAATGTTTACAGAGAAGATAATTTATTGAGACATTTTTTTAGGTAGAGTTTAATTGCAAATTTGCAAGAGCTCCCTGTGTTTGTTTGAGTGGATTTTTTGCAGGTGCTCTGGTTTCCTCCCACCTTCCTCAAACATATAGATTAGCTTTTAATTCTACTCTATTTTGCCCATCCCCTACGAATCTGCTTGAGCCTGGCATGATGTGCCATCTCCAGGTCAGGTGGCCCACACTAGTGTTCAGCTCTATCTGGCCTACTAACTGAGGGCGGTGCTGAGTCGGATGATATCTAGATGTTAGGGCTGGCCCTGTTGCTAACACAACAATAGCTATTCTCATTGCGAAGTCTCATTATTTCTGCCCGAATAAACATAACATCAAGTAAATTCAAAAGGTGAAGGGTAATTTTATCCCTTTTCTTTTGTACGCCCGGCAATGTTTACTGTGTAAAGTTAGCACGGGGAAAAACGCAAAACACCACAATTGTATCCATGGAATCCTCCAGAACATTTTCTTTCATTTTTTATTACCAGAATGTCACATTTTACAAATTAACAACTGCAACTACTACTTTGTCACTTTTTAAAATACTGAGTGCTTAATGCATTTAGCTGCTTTTTTTCATTTTTGACACTTATCCCTCTCATTTCTAAATTCTGTTAACAAGACTGAATGATAGAACTGGTAGAGTGAATAATGGCAACATTGGCAAAAATTTGATACTTTAGAGCTGCAAGTGGCAATGATTGGATAAGTGTTCATTAACCCACTACGACATAAGCATTCTTTGCTTTTGAGTACCAAGTTACATCTCAGTCTAAGAATTTTAGAACAATCTAAAATTGTAAATATTAAAGATATTTTCAGGTATGAGAGCTTGATTAATTGCAAAGTGTGAAGATTTAAAATAGATTTTTAAGTGAATGAAGGCCCATGCACTGTACTTCAGAATAATTTTCAGGTTATCAGTAAAGTGTACTGTATGCTGCATTATTCATCGCTTTGGTTGACCTTATTTAAAAGATTATCTTTTAAAGTTCTCACACCATTCATTTCTCTTTGCTATTGCATATTTTTCTTGCAACCATGTAATAATTCACATAAAAAACATTTTGATCTCTAGTGCAAATTATTTGTCAGTTCTTTACATTTACACCTGCAGAATGACATTTTTATTTTTTAATTGGCAATGCATCAGATAAGTTACAGCCCATGGAAAGATCTCATGTTTTATATTTTTCCTTTTTTGAATATCAATCAAGAACGTTATGGTATTTTTTAAAAAGGTTTTCCTTAATGTCTTTAACATTGTATAAGCTGCTGGTACTAAATTTGGCACTTACGTGTCACATAATGTGGTTTTACAACTTATTTACGGAAGTCTGCATTTTAAAAATTGTCTCCTGTGCAAAATTTCCACATGTATGGTTACATCATTGTTACATCACACCATCTGCATCAGATTTGAGACACATACACAAGCTGATTTAATTTCCTTTCTGGATGAACACTGTGTACCTCAATTAGTACAAATACTGTATATAACCAGACATACTGTATATGAGATATGGCTCATTTCTGATTTTCATGAATCAGACCTAGTGTTGGAGAAAACAAGCAAGATGACAGATGGTTATCCATAGTGTATTTCTTTTTTAGGATTTGTATAAATGGTCTCTTAAAAATGAACATTTAGCATCTGTCTACTTGGAGTCACTGACAATCATACAGGATACCTGAAGGGTTTACAATTTCATAAATGCATGCAACAACAGAGGTCAATACACAACGGTAGCTATAACTTTGAAAAATTACTAAAGTCAGTGAAGGAGCAAGAAGCTAATGGAAGCAGCATAAATTTAATGAGCCATTCATTTAATTTTGCTATTGCAGCTATGCATACTTAGACTTGCACAGCTTCATCTATTGAAGCATACATATGGCATGGGCTAGATCACATGGGCAAAAGTACTACGGTCTTACAGTACCACGTACCCATCCTTGGCAATGTGTATTCCAGTTGCAATGAATGAGGTGAAAAGCAGATGCTTCGTAGTGTTAGATGCAGGTGATGTCCTTGATATTTTTGAAGCAGAGCTAGTTCGGACAAGGTGATGTGCGAAACCGCGATGGTCACATTGGTGCCGTGACCCGGACGGGAGTGTCCTTCGCCGAGGCGAAGTCAGCAGGGGAGGGTGTAGCAGAGCTAGTTTGGATACAGTGATGTCATCGCCCTCACTGCGCATAGCAGAGACCTCAGCTGCCTGTGCTGAGGGAGGTCTCCTTTAGCTCATACGGCTGGCTCCCTGTTGCGTTACGCCAGAGACCCGGGTTTGTGCCCCAGGTGCTGCGGGACGGAACGGGTGGCGGAGGGCACGAGCCCGCGCGGAACCGCGACGGTCACATATACAAACACAGAACAAGGAGTCTGGTATGGGTTCATGGAGGTAAAGTTGGAATTAGCATAACCACCTTCTAGTCTGATCTCATCAGATCTCTGGAGGTAAACAAGGCTAGCCAGTGTTGGATTGGAAGACCTCTAAGGAAAACCAGACTGTAGCTGGCGTTTGTAGATCAGCAGGTGGGACTTTTCCCTCCAGACAAGAAAATCTCTGAGGGTATGAATTTTTAAACTTACAACGGCACTTTTTTTTACTGTTGTGTGGAACTCACCAGTTGCAAAATGAGGCTGTAGAGCAAGGAAAGCAGCTTTAGTTTTCTGCAGTGGGGGGAGATTTAAAAGTTACTGGCCATTACCCCATAGGCTTCACCAGAGGCTGTAATGATTTTGACATGAGTTCCAAAGATTCCTGCCTGAAGCCTGAATAGCTTGAAACAGAGATCCTACTGGGGATTTTCTTTTAAATTATATCTTTGTTTTGGTATTGGTGTATTCATTGAAATTCTTTTTCAATTCTTCAAATTGTCAGCTTCAAAATATAGTGCTAGTTTCTTTTAATACAATCAATATCATGATCATTTCAGAATTTTGATACAGATGTTATGGTCCTTGTTCTTCACAGAAGATGAACCCCTCTGTGTGAGCAATTGGTTCATGAAAGAAAAATGGTACAACTAGATAAGCAATTGACAGTGAGTTTTGGGTATTCATTATGGCTTGTGAAATCATGAGGGATTAGTGCTCTCCTCTCAACATAAAACTGATGCATTATTTGTCCTGCAGTTTGTTTAAATCAAGGAGGACTTACAAAATAAATTCACTTCCGCCTCACTGCATATACTGTACAGTACATGTACAGTCTGCCCCACTTACTGTAAATGTGCATTGTTAGTTAAGTAGGTTGTAATGTAATCAGGAGAAAAATAACTTTTATATTTCTTTTATACTCACCTTACAGGGAGGGGAGATAATATCGCACCAGTTACTTTCACCCCTGCCTACAACTCATCTTTATTGATAGTGGCTACAAGAGATATTTACTTTTATATCTTTGCTACTGGGGAAAGATGAGGTTTTTAAAAATGTATACAGAGAACACCTCAAATGTTAAATTGCCACACTGTGTTCACTAGAAGTTAGTCTTAGTTAGTCAGGAATCTTAAGGTATTATGTTGTGTTAATATACTGTAAAGCCACTGATCAATGTAATCATAAACTTTAAAACGTAAGGATTATTAAGTAATCCATGGACTTGCAACCAAAAGCATTAAATGTCAATTGTCCTAACTAATGGAGGAATGGTCGTTAGAATCATGAAGCTGCATTAATTCTGTCTATTGACTTTTGCATGTGTAAAGCTTTCTGTAGATAATGCTTTACTAATTACTAATGCTACGGATAACACAGAAATTTACATACAAAATAGGATTCAAATACTGCATTCTCTCAAAACATGAATACTAAACTCTGAAAATACAACAATGACCATGTCAAGACTATATGACGCAACTGTTCTGTAGTTTCTAAAAAATATTTGAGACTAACTGTAATATTTTGATTCTTCAAAAATGCATTAAGAGATGTCTTGCACTACAGTGATTAACAGCATAAAAAGGCACATATTATATGTTTGTCTTCTCATAATATTCTGGAATTTCCAGGTGTCCAGGAAAGTTTTATGGCATACGTTTCAGCCATAAATGATACTGCAGTGTATACAGTAACACTTGATCAATACAATACAGATCTATTGCTGTTTGTGTGTTTGCTTGTTTTTGAGTTTGATGACACATTTATATTTTCTCACTTTGAAGTCTCTGCATTTCAGTGAGCAGGATGTGGTCTAAATATGGAATAGTAGTGTTACGATACAGAAAAAGAAAAACAGTGATTTTCTTATATTATATATTTACAAATGTATTTACAATAACAAAACAAAACAATAATTATAATTACAGTAATTTATAATGAGTAAAGAAAAGCACAAAAGTTAACTTATCTAAGAGTCCACATCTGTCAATGTGCTACCGTCACTGCTCTGTAAATTATTGTTGCTAGGATGTCCCTTTCAATTTGTGTCCACCAAATCAGATACACAAGAAGCAAAGTTCAATATCCCTCGATGAACAGTAAATCCAAGTATATATTGTATAAATCCTGTTCATAAGTATAAAATGACTTTGAAACAGGCTGAATCCCTCTCTGCTCAAACTCTGTTCGTTACTCTTTCTGGGGAATTCAAACTCCCCTCAAAGTTCTAGACCGTGCTCCTTTTTAACGATTTAAATAATCATTCTAGTAAAATCTGGTCAAGAGATAACACTAATTATTTCACATAAAGCAATGTTATTTACAAATGATGAATATTCTAGTAAATCAAAAATATTTTCAAAGGTAATTATTCATAACAGTACCTAAATATGGAATAGTAAATGTTTGTAAAGGAAATTTTAGCAACAAATGGTGCATTCCAAATACTCCAGTAGGAGATAATAAATTGCAACACTTTTCACACTTATGATGTTCTGAGGAGCTGTGTAGACTGCAGGGTAAAGCAAGTGAGGACTGGAATTATAAATGTTAGCTTCACAAACCTCAGAAGGAAAGACAGTGGCTAAAAGGTCTAAGGTCTCTCTCCCAATGCACCAATTTGAAGTCTTAGACTAAATCCAAGGTTCCAAGTATAACTTACTTCTGCAGCAAATAATACAAACGCCTCATTTTCTCCAGGAGAGAAAAAAATGAACAAATAAAAATGTCCTTGGAGTCATCAGATGAAAAAGTCATGGCATAATGCAATTTGCACAGAAACTCTTACAAGATTGCATACCAATGAATAGAGATTCCACAAAAATCCAAACACAATTTCTCGGCAGGTGCAGTAACTGAAATTTCATCCTTTAAAACACAGGTTGCTCTAAGATACTTTTTGCATGCTTATATGACAAACATGTTTTTGAAATTCCAAACCCAGGTCTGAAGATAACATAATAAAAGATACTGTGTCCTTTTGCAAGTTTCTTTGCATATTCAAAAAGGCATATACAGGATGGTATGTATACTGTAGTAATAATGGGAAACAAAAGCATAATGTTTTGAATACCAGTTTTTACATTGGTAGCCTGCTGTCAGCTCTTTAAAAAAGGGGACAGATGATTTGGGTATGGTGTGGTTATCATTATTTTTTCCACTTTTTTAAAGTGCAGAGGTCAACCTTTTAGCATACAGTGTGCTTCGGAAAACAGAAGCAAATGCACTGAATTAGGCTCATAGCCTTTAAAATGAGGCAGCCTCTGGCCAGCCATGTATTCCTGAGGAATGTATGATCATTTATATACCGTAGCATTCAAGTCCGCAAGCAGCAAGAGTATAGCTTACATGTTTAGGACAACGGACCTACAATCCTTAAAAATTCATTTATGCAAAACATGAGGCCTTTGGTTTGGAAAAGGTTCATCTTCACTTTACCTTGCTGTGTTGTTAATTCTAGTCAGGTGACGCTAAACTGCAAAGATTCTGACTTTGACCTCATTAATTGATTTCACTGGGAGTTTCACAGATTCCTATATTGCCAAACAACAGAAAATGTTGGTGAGAGCCTTTGCAAAAATATTATAGGCATAAAAATAAGAAATGGAGCACAGTGAGTAGAATTTCAATGTAAAGTTTTAGCCAATTTAGAACTAAAACTTCTGCTCTGCTGCACAATTGTGAAATGCATCCTTTAACTGAGCTTGTTGTATTTAAATTTTTCACCTCTTTTACCTTTAGTTGAGAACCTGCCAGAAAGGCATATTTGCACACATTTAGGTGTTTGAAAAGGTAATGTCTGCATATCCAGAGTAACACAAGATGTTTCTAGATGTGAACTAACCTTCTTCAGTTGCCATAGGTCAGGGCTTGAAAGAGAGTCACTTTTGCGCGTTGAATTAATTATTCTACCTGTTTAAATAGCTATAGCTGTTCTGGTAACACCTTTATCAGGAATTACATCAACCTATTGACTGACAGTACATGATAATTAAATATGAGAAATCAAACAAAGTTATGTATCTTTGACTTCATTTTATGCAAAACACCATTATGACAAAGCACAAATCACACAAAGCAGGGTTCAAGACGTTCACAATGAATTATAATACAAGTGTGCTAGGAAAGTAATCTGAAAATTAACATACTCTTTTTTTAATACCCTAAATAAAAAATATGAAGGTTATATGTAATAAGAAATACTGTAATAAAGTATGGAGTGTAACAGTTTGCCCTCTGAAGTAACATTTGTTGCCTTCCTTCTTCCTTCCTTTGTTAGGCAAAGAGTATACCATGTTCATTTTGTAGGAATCCCATAGCTTTGATTAACTTGTACTGACATTTAGCAGCCTGTTAACTCAAGTGGGTGTTCTGCAGTCAGCATTGACTTATTACTGCAGCCAGCAGACTGTATTCCATTGATCCAGAGAAATGAAATGGTGAGTTTGTATTTTGTCTCTCTAAGATACCATGGAGTGAATTTCATGGGTGTGCGATGTAGAAAAGTGCAGTCAAGGCATTTATTTTGTGATGCAATATGTATGAACTTGGCTGCTTGATTATGAAGCATTCCTTTAGATACTTATTTATCTGTCAGAAAGCACGCTAATTTTGATTTTTAAAAGAAAATTCGAATTGCTCATTCTGTCTTTACATCTACATTGAGATGCTTAGGGGTATCTCTAGAGTGAAGGAGGAAGTGCAGACAAGCTCCTCTGAGTCATGCCCTGTTGGTAGCTCCATAATTATGAACAGGAGGTTCAGAACTGAATGAAGGGTGATTTATTTGGTATATCTGAGCTCTAAACTTTTGTAAAGAAAGTGGTAAGGCCCTTGGTTTATCATTAGGGCTAACAGATATAGAAATACATTTGTATTCTGGGCTCAGAGAATAGATGAAGGTTATTTATTTTGTTGTTTTTAACTAAAAGCATACAATCCCCACTCTTAAGATAACAAACGAATGGGTGTTGATTCATGTCAAAACAAAACAAGTGCTTTTCTCTTCAGATTTTCTGTGACCTTGTCACTGATTTGATTTTGTTTGACAGCGTGTTTCAAACTTTCCTACCGCTTTATCTGTTTCTCACACCTCAAGCCCATTCAATTAAGAGTCTCAGACATTTGCCTTGAAGTCTGCAGACTAGAACTTAGAATAGGGCAGTACTGTATTTTTTTTATCAAATATATAAAATTGAGGATCAGGGGGTTTTCAAGTGTTATGAGTATGTAACAAAACAAATTAAAAACCTTCTTGGTTTTCAGTTACAATGACAGATGGAAGGTTTAAAATATAAGCAACTGAGCTGTTTCTTCTTAACACCACACATGTAATGATCTGCCTTCCCACGACTGCCTAGGGGAGTTGATATGGAAGTGTTCTGACATGTGCATTTACACAGAGCTGCCTGGTAGCACTGCTAGTCAGATGCAAGGAAATGAGTTCTACAAGGCTATGTGCTGGACCTCACTGAAGTAAAATGTTTGGGCTCTTTAGATTCCTCAATGATTCTGCAACTCATAAACATTCCTTTGTGTGTTTCCATTTTTTTGGCAATTGATTTCAACCCATGACATCAATTTTCTATGGTTTTGTGTAGGCAACTGTACTTTAAATGTTATATTTCTTCTCCTCTCTTACCATCCTCTGACAGAAATATACATATTTTTTTCCTATACATTTTCCAGAAACATACTGTAATACATAATTGGAGGACTAGAACCTAGACCCTTTAGTTTAGTGATTATTATCAGACCAACCTGATATTCTTGAAGACTGTCAGTTGTCTGCCCCGTGTTCCCTGCCAATTTCCTTATAAGAAAATTAGGCTTTCCACTTCTTTTCTCACATGTTCAATAATAGAATTACATCCACACCCACCATCCCTAATAATGAAGATCCACCATCTGTACTGGCTTGAAGCTCTTGAAGTTTACATGCTACACTTATCTGAAATCATATTAAACTTGCAATGACAGGCTGAAAAAAAAAGAAAAACATGAGGAGAAATACAGCTTCCCAAGATTAATGCAATGAATTCAATTCAAAACAGTTATTTTGTCAACTACCACATTACGGCTTAGATGAGATAGTCTACACGATTTTAAATTAGACAATATCGCCACTTAAAGGTTTATTACACAGAAGGTTTATTACACAATGATCAAATGTGTTTGAATCAAAAACATGGCCTGAAACTCAAAAATGAAGAAATTTAGAAATCAGATTTGGTAGCTCTTGATAGTATTGCTGCTGGGATATTTACTTATTTGAATTGTGATTAAGTGGAAAATCCTATATTTTTACTTTTAGTCAGACCTACATTATCTTTAAAACCCTGCATAATAAATAATAATAAGCAACATAATTTTGTTTGGAAAATGAACCTAAACTAGACTGTATATCTTTGTACAATTTTTTGTAACTAGGTGCTAAGATAGCAAGGAGTCTATGTACTGTATATCACCAAACGATTGCATTATGGCACATTAATTCATTCTTACTGGGTGGAAAGAAAATAATGTTTGTAAGAATAAACTACAGTACTTAGAGCAGTTTGTTTTTCACAGATGTATATCTATGGTGCAAAATGGATTAAATATATATAGCATATGCCTCTTAATTCCCTGCTAGTATTTGTGTGTACACTTTTCTAATTATATTCAAGCTTAAATGTTTTTCACATGCCTTAATTGTTGATATTAACATGTACCACTACATCTTTAGAAGCAAAAAAATGCTTAAAAATCTATAAACGTTCTCATTCTTTTACATTGTCCCTGTAAGAATACGATGCTTTTTTCTGTCATCAGTTGCAGTTCAGACTGTCTGGAGCCCATTTTTAATCAAAACAGATCTTGGCACTTAACACCCTAATTGTCTTTAGAGAGATGACCTTGTTGGGATAGTGCTAACTCCAGACACACACAGATGGATCTGGTTCAAGATTCTGTTCTAAGTTGTGCAAAGCTAAAGCCTAGCAACTTATCTTCTTAAGTTACTTGCAGGCTCAGTATTGTCTTTCCCACACTGTGAGCAGTCATGAAGGAGTTTAAAATGTGAAATGGAAAGACATGCTCATGAATAAACTTTCCAAGTCATTTTGGAAATGCCAAGAGTGTGAAACCAGGCTGGATTATTTTAGCTGCAGTGCCTAATCACACTTCACACTTCAGCAGTGCTGAAACTGACACTGTAGCAGGAATCTAGAACAGAAGTATAGCAAATGAATGTAAAATGCTTGATTCATAGACAAAAATACTAAAGATATTTAATAACACAAAACTTATCCCTTTTGAAACTTTTTTATATACTTTCATATATTACAGTATATCTAAGTCAAAGAATTAAAGCACAAACTCTATTTTTGTCCATCAAATTCAAATGCTGTTGCTGAGTATAGCATTAATCTATATTCTATGAATCTTAACCTTCAGAGGAAGCACCTGTAGTTTTTATGTTTTTTTTATGAAAGAAATGTGGTTTTCAAGAGGTTAAGATTTAAGATAACATCAAATATTTTAAATATTACATGTTTACAGAAAGTGAAAACTATTTGGATTTCTTGTGTATGGATAGTCTAATCTCATCCTTGCTTATGTCCTCAACTGAAACCTTTTCCTAAATGTGTCACTTTATCTGTTCTCTCATTTTAGTTAGTTTATTCAATTAAGATATTTGTCAGACTGTGAATTTTCATATAATCTCTACACATACATATGTTTTTGGTGTGCAGATGGATCAAAATCTTAATTTTTAATGTTTATCTATATGAGCATTGCATTAATTACAAGATCTTTATTTTGATATGCTCAAAGTACACTACTTTTATGGCTTCTTGTTTCAGCTGTACCTGGACTGAATTCATTTCAGAAGGATCGAAATTATTCTGGATTTTCTACCTCATCCTATCGTCAATGTTAGATTAATGCACCTGCCAGTCTCAAGATACAAGCAGTTATCATTTAAAATGGGAATCTAGTCACATTACTCAGCAATGATTTTTTTAGTCTCCGTGATCTTTGGGGGATTTGCTTTAAATCATATTAAGGTATCTTTGTTGGAGGTTGTGTAAACCAGCTGTGCGTTTCTTGTTCAAACAGAGAGGGATTTTGAACATTTTTATCAAAGGACCTTTATTAAAGAAAACCACGGTTTCATCAGTCAGATGAATATTGCATACGTGATGCTTTTTAATTTCTTAATATGCAATCTCTTCTCAGGTTTGGAGTAGCACAAAAATCTGGATTATATGTCAGATTATACATGTTTAATTATGCCAGTTATTTTAAGAACATTTAATTTACACAAATGACAACGTATTGCTTAGCTACAGTATGTTTGCTTCTGCTAAATTAAGCTCCGCTACTAATTCCTGTAACCATTTAAAATAGAAAGTAGATTTTTTATGGTATTGATCTGTGTCAACCAGCACTATCATTCATGTATACATTGTGTAGGATATGGTAAGAATATTCATGCTACTGCTTCACCTCTGATGTACTCTCAGTAGTAAAAACTCAATTGATAGGATAAAAAGCATTAAAACTGTCAGCTCAGTCATGTAGCAAAATGTATTGCTGAGAAGATTTAAACCAATGATGACTCTGTTTTGACCCCGTGGGTCAAACAATGATGATTCTGTTCCGTATCTGTTTTGTCAGTAATTGGTATCCTGAATTGCTCTCTTTTAGATAGCAAAGTGAAAGTTATAAACTTATTTCAGTGGGAAGCAACACTTACGGTATAATACAAGTTTGTCTGTGCTTTTTAACACAAGAATTTCATGTGCTAAAAACAAATGCGGATAACTTGACATATTATCAGCAGCCTGCAGCACTGAAACCAAATCAACAAAGCAAACTAGTGGATAATGAAAAGGTCATGTCTCCATGATATTCTTCTGAAGATCAGAAAGATTAGATGAGTTTTGTTTCTGGCTCTTGTTAAAGGTCATTTCATAGCAAATAAAAAAACCTAACAGACTTATAATTGAAAAATCTTTTATGTACTACAGGATGAGCTGAAACCGAAATGTAAATATGTAATGTGTTGCTAACGAGGTACACTGTATACCAGTATTATGAAATTACTTGTAAGATTAGAAAAATAACATTTACATGCAGTAGCTGTAAATAGCTTGTCAATTTTGTTTTGCCCTTTTTTTCCTAATAAAAAAATTTTTTTAAGAAGTTCAAAAATCACAAAAATATCTTACTTTCAGCAGATTTCTAATAACATGATCAGTGTAGATAAATGTGTTTCTGAAAGGAATGTATAGAGTTTACGTTTAAGTTCAATGTGGTTATATCAAAATGTAGATCACAATTCCAGTTAATTTCTAAATGCGTTTAGTTTTAGGTTATTTTTTAGGTAGATACTTATTGTTTATTGATAACTTTCTAATTTTTGTTTCCAGGTACTCTTTTTTGAAAAATTGTCTGATTGCAGAGGATATTCTGCATTTTGCATTTTTTTCTCTAAGGTAAAAGACATGTTTATCTTTGGCTGCAGAAAAAAAGGTTTAGAAGGGATGTAAAGTTCAGGCAGAAACTATCCTTCTACAGTTTAAAAAACATCTCAGTGGAAAAAAGCCAACATATTGAGCCACTTAAATGGAAACGCCCCTTACATTTCCTTTACTGAAATAGATGAGCTGTCCGTGGTCCTGAATGTGATACTTCATAAAGTGCACTGTATGTTATTGAGGAACGTGTCTTTCAAAATACAATATTCTTTTTAGTATAATAAATGTAATAATAATATCACGTTATTATATGAACATTCTCTAAGGAGGAGATTACTAAAGATAATATTGCACCATGTTCCACAAACATTGATAATGAAGTAATATCGTTTGCGGAATAATGCATAGAAGAAACAAACAAATGGACAAAACCTTTTTATTTTATTGTAATAATCTAAATGCAGCATGTGTGTTTTTCCACTTAAAGCAATTCTACATTGCTCTTTTTTTTTTGGGTATACGGCTTCCACAATCAAACACTGATTCACTGATCTGAGTATTTCACAAATGTGTTTTAGAGGCTACTCTGTCATTGTAGAAAAAAAAACATTCTCAGGTTAAAAAAAAAGAGGCTTATGTTTGAAACCATAATGTGATAAACAGTTAACATAGTCTTTTTTTCCCCCATGCCTACATAGCATTAGTCTTCAGCAGCAAGCTTGATGGAATGTAATTACTATTAGACAAGGCTAGGTTATTACTCCTGAAGCAACAGTCCTTGTATGTGCATTTTTACCATGCATATCACATCTCTCTGCCTGTAGCCACCCAATGATGGGTGCATGCAGTTAGTGGAGGCTCTCTCTCTCTCACACACACACACAGAAGCACACACATACTTCTGCACTGCCTTTTTTTTTCCCAAAGTGGAGCATTAGCAGCCGCAGTCAAAAGCACCCTTGCTTCTTAGCGCCTAAGCACTTCTGTCTGTAAGAACAGAAAAGGCAGCAACAGTGGCAGATTTTCATGAACCATGAACCGGCAATAAGACGCTCTCACATCTGGTGGCATACAGTTATCACTAATCTGCGGTAACATTTTAAGTGGTTTAATAGCCTCATCACCAGCAAGATACAGTTACGTTCTCCGAAAACTGTGCTTCCCTATATTCTTTGCTACAGGAGGACTGAGGTGCTGCTTACTGCAGGTATGTTTCTGTCTTCTGGAGAAAAGGGGTTTCTTATTTCTCATTTTCAATTCTTAGGTGGTGTTACTTAATAGCCCCTGCTGCTGCTGTTTCCCTAATGGACTGAAATATGGGCTCTCAGGCTGCTCAGACACCCAGGTTTTTTCAAGTGATCAATGCTATGAGTGCCCTCATTTAATAAGTGAAAAGACGTCTTGGTGCTTCAAATGAAGAGTTTGAAATGGTGTTATGGGCTTTCATAATTCATGCAAGTAGAAATGTTATTACCTCCAATACAGTTCCTTTGTGGAGTTGAAGTGATTTTAGTGACACAAATTAAGTTATTGGATTTTTTTTTCTATTAAATGTGAGAAACACGTTTGAACACATTTGTAATGTAATGCCACTTCCTTTGCCCATCTTCTCATTGGCTGGGCTGCATTGGTTTTGTCTAACTTATCAGTGTTTGATGTGTTTCATTTTAGTTTGACTTTTTTTTTCAACTCCCGAAACACACCGCCTCCTTGGTAGCTAGGCAACTTGATTATAACATCAAGAAAATAACATTTTTTCTAATGAAAGCTTTCTAATGAAAGATTTAGTTAGAATTCTGACAAAAGTTAAATAGTTTTAGAGAGGGTTTTTGAAATTCCCAAAAAGTTCCATAGCAGCAGAAATGCATATGGAAAAACATAAGCACAATAAATATTGGTTACAGTACTCAATTGTTTTATTTCCTTTCAGTATCTGTTGTTGTGGTAAATTGCAGGGTTTCAATAATAGTCTGTGATTTTCTGTGAATGTGTTTTTTAGAGTAAATATACCATTTTATGGCACATGATGTCAGTCATGGTGCAATTATTGCTTATCTGTTTCTTTCCATAAGTTGTGTTCTTTATTTTCCTTAATTCTTTTTCTTCCATTGTACATGTGATACCATTAAAACATATTAAGGCAGAAATATGAATACTGATGGTTGATATTTTAAAATCACATTTGCATTTTTTCTGTAATGTACCATAGTATGTGGTTTCCTGTTCTCTGCAGTGCTATTGGTCCACTTGGTCCACAGCCATTGACTACTAGAGAGGTCAGCATGTTTTGATATGTCACTGCCATTTGTTAACTATTACAGAGAGTCTCCCATAATCCCTTGTGAAGGATTAATCTATATGAACTCTTGTTTGCATTAATTATACTGTACTACAGTGAATAAATCAGCAAGTACAAGTTGTTCTTCACTATAATTAATGCTAATACAGTATATTTGAAACTTAGAAGTGAGATATGTTTAAGAGATCTAACTGGTAAATTACACTTCAGGATTTCATAGTATTTTAACAATTTAAAACCTTAAAACCGCCATACGATATTGTCTTTCTCAATTTTCATTTTTCTTTCTGATTAAAAATTCATTTTTAATGATTTTTATGCTAAACAGGGCAAGTCAATAAACAGGAATATCTGTCTCTCTGTGTTTGCTTGGCTATTCTACCATCCTGTAATATGCATTTACAATGTTTGTCAATGGGATGACGGACATTTAGATTGGGACATTTGTGTTGATAATTGTTTGAATTTCTTTCGCAACTACAATCCATTGTTTTCTTCTAGTCTCCCAATGTGGATTTTTTCCATCGCTTCCTATTACCTATTGTCTTACTCTTAAAGTGTTTTTGTGACTTTAAAATTAAGGAATCAAAAACATGTTTACTAGTCCTTTTTTTTTGCAAAGAAAGAGTAGGTCGGATGTCATCCATTCGAGATAATTTCATGGGTGCTTTTCTGTAACTCATCCACCATCACCTGAAGTCTTTTAATTACTTAATTTATGACAAACTTTACCTCAATAGCAGATGGATTTAAACCAATTTATATATTTATATTATAAATGTATTGGTTGGCAATGTCTGTCACTAAGTCTAAAAATATCATGTCAAACTCCTTATATTTTGTCCCACAGCAGATGCTACTTAACAATTTTGCCCTACCTTCATATTTGAAATTCACTTCAAATTCTGCTGCTTCCATTCATTTTATTGAGAAAACTTTTTGGACTCTCTCTCTCTATAGATAAACTCTTTATTTAGAAAATATAAAGGAAGAATAATACATTTTTTTCAGCTGAAACATTTAATTCCAAAGTACCTAAAAGAGATACAGTGTGCCTGAAGAATTTAAACTGAGGATGTGCACTTAACAATATTTAGCAGCACTAGATAATGAAACTTTTGCTGCATAAAATTTGCACTAAAACTTTGGTTACCATGGTAAATGATAGTTGTGCAGCACATTGTGCTTTTTCCATAATAATGTACTGTAAGTTAATTTTGCACAAGACAATGATTAGCTACTTCTTTTTTAATTACATTTCTGCAATAAGCAATTTACTCTCAAGCCAGTTATACAATGAGGTACAGTAAATATTGTCAAGCCAATGCAATGTGTTTGTGTTTCTTCAGTACCTGTTTTACCAAAATCAATTAGTGAAGTTTACAGAGAAAATGTATTGAATGATCATGGATGTCATACATTTTAAGGTCATTGTACTGTAAGTCTATTAGAAACAGTACAATTGTCTGCTAGTTTTGATTGAATTTCAAGAGAAAATACTTCAGTGATTTCTGAATGTACAATAACTGATATAAAAGCATGGAAAGTATGTCTAGTTACATTATACATGTAGACTTTAAGAAAATCATAGATGCACAAAAAGCTGAAGTGTAGATTATGTATAGTGTTTGCATGGGTTTAATTCATCAACACCTTGAGTCTGCAACAGGGTTTAAAGTATTTCAAGGGCCATTTAATTATAATGATGAAGCATGTTTGTAACTCATAGTAATGTTATTTTTGTCTGCCTCTTGGTACAACTTGGTCAAGAGCTAGTTTTCTCAAAGGTTCTTGAGACAAGAGTAGGCAAGCTAATAATGCAAGGACTGAGTGGGTGGTATAATGTGAGTCACTGGTTTTGAATTAATTTGCTATTATCTTTAAAAGTTAGATTTTAAAAATGAAACACACTTAGTTCTTATTAAAAATTAAAGGTTTTTGTGAGATTAATTAAAGTTCATGAGAAAAGTTACAATTCAGTGACAGAATTAATGACAAGGCTCTTCAAAACTTCATCAATTTTGTATCCATTTTCCCTTAATCAAAGCCACCTGACTCATTAATAATTAGAACATCATACTCTCTCTTAACTAAAAAAAAATGCAGACATCACGATAAATACTTACCGCACATTTTATTCAAATGTGTCGTAATTGACAATAAGCTAAAAGCTTGACTTTAAGAACAATAATAGTTTAATTCTGAAATACTCCGATAATTTAAGGAATACAAAAGACACTCAAGAACACATTAAAAATCATGTAAATGTACAATTATTGTTTTTTAATTCTACTTTCCTCCCATTGGTGAAAAAATACATTTCTGGGCTTAAAATGAATGTCCTTTTCTTACAAGCTAAAAGAACTGAAGCATTTTATTGTTCAGCAGAGAAGATAACAAGGGGAACTGATTCAAGAGCATTGTGAGAGTCAACCGATCAGACTTCTTCAGAACTGACAGTGAAACATGCACCAGAGCACACAAGGAGACCACACAAGAATTAAGACTGAGAGAAGGAGGCATTTTTACACTAAGCGTTGTAGGAGTCTGGAAAACACTATCCAGTCATTTTATCAAACTTGTTACACTGACTTCTTACAAGAATTGACTGGATGACCTCAGCTAACAGTATCTAATGGACAAAATGGCCTCTTCTCATTTATGATCTTTCTTTACGTTAAAGAATATGTCATAACTTTTGAATAGGTATAGTAGAGTTGGGCACTGGCTGCAAGGTACTGTATCACTGCCATGTTATGGCAAACTTAATGAGACCAGCTACAGTATGACAGATCTAAATTGGAGACATCAATTATTTCTTTGTTTCATAACATTCCTGTTTGTGTATTTTAGTTCTTCATTTACCATCCTAAGCTAAGAGCCCAGATAAAGCTAAGAGTCCAGATACTCTCTTTAGATCTGTGCATCACCACACTGATTTCATCAGCCTTGATCAGTTATTTTAAGCTTCCACCCCCATTCATTATTAGATACTGTGTCTATTAAGAGATTAATCAATCCTAGCTTCATTACATTATTTTATATTTTATATCGAGATGTGTTATTAAAGATGATTACAGATTCAAAGGAATTCATTTGAACTTTTATGTACCTTTATATATTTGAAGATTTTCTGTGAGGAAAGAACTAATTTCTAGGTAATTCAAAAAATGTTTAAGCATCAAGTCATTCTGGTGTCACTGCAGAGCTCACCCTTGCCAAACTGATTCATTTAGTAGCTTTTTATTTCTAGAGTATGGGATTACATATTATTATGACAAAGTGAGAATGTACCCTCTTTGAGCAATACTGCTCAGAAAGCGCATATTTTGAATCCTTTGTTTTCAGTGCTGTTTAGCACTGGATTTGTTTTCAAAGCCAGCTATTTCATTTTCTTTTTTTAAGAGAGAGAACCAAGTTAATTGCCTGAAAACAAAGCAATGCCCTTAAAATTAATAAAACACCTAATTAAGGGCCCTTTGCAACAGACAAAAATGAGACAAAACAGAAGCAGGTGAAACTTGAAGCCTGAGTGTTTCCATTTAGCAAATGGGGTTGTAGTTTGTATGTGTATGTGGGGAGGTGAAAAACTGTTTTTCTTCCTCTAAGTTATGCATTAACCTAATTCTACAATTTACTTCTGTATGCTTTAGGTTTTCAATTTGAGTTGTGTGACGTGCACATTAACACCGTAGACATCTCAAAGCAGTCTGATTTGATCAAACAAACAATGTTAAAAAACTATAGCTGTGTTTGGCAATGTATGACAACCTACATTTGTAGATGTACATGTAGGTTGTCATTTACATTTGTATGACAACCTAAACATAAATTTATGATTTACTTGTTGCCACTGGTTTGCCATTGCTGTCATAGTCTGACACTTTTGACTTTGGGCTTACAGGTGTGGTTGATTTTTCAGGAATGTATGAAAATGTCTGGATCCCTGTTGTGAATGTGTTATTTGTGTGCGTGTACTGTTAAAACACAGAATTAACAGTGAATCACAAAGAAGAGGAAACAAATGGAAACTGCAGGGAAGTTCATACAAGACTGAAACAGTAGGCACTTTTTTTACCCAGAGAGCTTTAGGAGTATAGCAGAATTTAACCAGCAATGTTGATACCCTGGCTTCTTTTAAGAAATGGGTTTATGAGATCCTCACATACTGTAAAGGACTAGATCACACCATTACTAAATGCTAAATGAGCTTGATGAGCAAAATAGCCACCTTTTAGTTGTAAACATTGTATTTTCATACATGTAGTATATAACAAGAACTATATACTAGGAGCGCACAGTAAATGTTTTTTTGGACTGTGAGCAGTTACAAATTGCACAATTAGTGATAAGAACTTCAGTTCTGACACAGCTATGCCATATAACTTAACAGTGAATAAAGGTGATCTGTCACCTGTTAACACTAACAACTAGTGATGTAAAAACGTTTAGTAGATTTGTGAAATGTAAGCTATAGTATAAATAAAACTGGAGATATTACTGTACATTTAATCATGAATAGCTTAGAAGTCTCACTTTAAATATAGAATGTTTAAACTAGTATTGCACACATAGGGGTGTGGTTAAAAATAATAATGAAACTGGGACAACACAGCCAATTGCAGTTGAAAGGGGTGCAAAGGGATGCTATTCATTTCTAGGATGGATAGACAGTTTCATTTGGACTTTTTCACATATAGAAGAAAAGAAGAAAGCTGACCTAATTGTTTGACTAATGGATTTTTAAGCTTTTTTCCTTTATCATGCAATGTGTTGTTATCCTTAACAAGCTCTTACACAGTTCTGTGATTTTCATCCTGTGACCCCTCCTCTGACTGAGCAAGTCATTTCACCGGTATAATGCTACAATAACTCACATGTTTCCAAGTGCAATAAAAGGCAGCCTTCATACCAAAGCATCCGATGATTAAGTATGAAGTTATGGTTGGTTTGCATTACATGGTAACCTTAAAATGGCTAACATCCCTATGTATAATGATAGTTGAGTTTTTAACATTTATTTTCAGTATGGACTTTGTTATGCTAATTCTCCTTTTTTGGCAGCTTGAATCTATATTATGGTAGTATTAATGTAAGTTAAGTGGAGAGACAAATAGCCACACTTTGCAAGGACTAAAGCTATAAAGGACACTACTGTATACAATAGACATAAATGATGATTGATAAATGTTATTAATAACCAGATTCAGTGTGCTCAAGTTTCAACCTTGCATGTTTCTGTAACTATTTCAACTGTTTCGATGGCTGGAGGCTTTGTGTGTCTGGGATAGTTATATCTGATGCTCTTAAGATCCCATCATTCCACTTTATTTTCAAGAAACAACAGAACACTTCTGGGAAATCGCAGCTCAGCAGGTCCACTCCACAACAAAAAAGCAGAGGCATTCTGCTGTGCAAGATGGATGATTCTGGAATGATTGTGTTCTGTACCCTATGCTAGTTGCTGATGACTGCTTTCAAGAGTAGAAAACACATTCCCCTCATCCTTCCCTTAATATTAGTAAATCTTTTCAGACCAGAAGCAGAGAAAATTGTGAACTAAAATTCTCAAGCTCTCTGAAGACATTCTGGGCCATAACTGTTGAGGAATTGTCAAACATACATTCACCACAATTTGACTTATATCATGTGGGCTTCTTTTTCTTTTTTCCTTTTTTAATCTTAAATACAGTTTGGTTCTCAGCATTTGTGCATCTCTAGATAACTGAAACTTGGCTTTATTCCAAATGATGAAAGTTTATAATGAAAAGCTACTGGCAGGGCATGCTGCCATTGAGGCAAATAATGTAAAAAGAACTTGTAATAGTCCAGACTGCATGCCTCAAAGGCTGTGTTTCCAGGGAGATTTTATTATTTGTGTGATTATTATGGCTACAGGTAGGTTCTACCACTTTTCCACTGCATGATTAGAAATCATTTATGCATGCAAGGCCTTGAACACCATTTACATGCACACCATGGAATAAACACAATTTACTTACTTTATGTGCTTCCGTTGTACTTTATTGACTAATATTTACTATTTAAAAAGTGTGTAGATAGAATATATCTCTGATTTTGTATTTCTATTATTTTGTTTCAAAATCTGTGTTTTTGACAAGGAAGGTAATCCCTAATTAATTGTAATTAACTCTTAAGCAATAAACTAACAACATGCATATTTCAAGCAAGAGGATATACAAACAGAAATGATGAAAAATTTGGCAGTTGTCTTTAAAACTTCTGAAAATTAATAATACTACAAAAATTATCACTGACTCTCATGCACTAGATTAATTTCCTGAATGCACTGAGCAAATGTTTGTTGCTGCTGGTAAACCTTTCATGAATCGAATACCACTAACATTCACTTCACATCCATTAAAACCATTAAGGTAGTTGTCAGTAGTGTGGCAAACCAGCCAATTATTTTTAATTTGTTTGGAAAAAAATAATTGTTTGACTTTCATATAAATAGCGCCATACTACTGTATGTGAGACAAGAAGGTAGTAAAATGTATTTACCTTGATAAATACAGAGATCATGTGTCTTAAACTTCTTTTAAACTTTTCAAAAAATATTCCAGGACTAGAGTCACACATAGTGTCAGTTTACAGTGATTCAGCATAATTAAAATGTAATAGAGAAGGTGGGCTAGCTTTATCAATACAATGTATATACGCACCAGAGATTCAAAATAGGATTCTGGTATGTTCTCAAATCTGCAATTGTTTGCTCCTAATATTATGTACTGTATTTACAGTGATCAATGAAGTAAAATATAATTACATACAGTATATACATTTCACTATATATAATGAATATCTCCTCAGTTAAGGTATTGGCCATGATTCATCACACTGGTGAGGCAGTATGCTGGTGATTTGGGACCAGCAAGGACAGAACACTTCAGCTTTGCTTTCCTATCATGAAGCTCTACCTAGTGATCACTGTAACACCTAGTTCCCTGAAGTGGAATACACATAAGACATTGCGCACACTCTCTGTGACATACACTGAAAAGTCATCATCCACTTTTCTTTACAATACATGTCTTCAATGCAAAACAGCAGGATTTGGTGTTAACCAGAAAGGATAGACACAGTTCTTACTGAATAATGTGAGCATTGCCTTTGCTGTTTTGACATTTGATTACTTCAGCTATACAGTAGTTAACAAGCAGTGAAATCAAGGCTTACCTATTAGGCCAGAAACATTAGTAACATCCTCCTTGGTTCTGGGCTGATTGACAAGTATTTATATATAATGATGTAAATGGGTAAAATCAAAGGCGAACATTGCATTACAAACAAACAATACAATTTCAAAGAATTCTTTGCAAAAATTCTGTTCTTACTAAATCTCTGAAAAATCAATAGTATCTATGTGATTTATTTCCTGCACACTAGAGCTCTGAAGCTGCACAGAAGGAAGGAAATATAGTACATAGATATCTACTTCCATCATCACCCTTTTTAATATTTAATTAACTTTTCTGTCTTTTACTTTCACAGTTATACTGCTGCCTCCTGTTGTCTTAATACTCCCTAAACAATATACTGTAGGTGATTACTGCTTAATTAATATTTGAATTGTAATTGTAGGAAACGTACTAATTCCCTTTGATGTTTAAATGCCCTTGGTTTTAAAGGCTTGGATTTCTAAAGCATTTGCATGCAAGATAATTAAATGAGTGGTCTCATTGCATGGATCATGGGTTACAGCTGATTAAGTATTGAAGAGAATGGCTAAATAAATCAAAGGCAACCAACCCAGCTAATTAGCACTTTTGCAAATATAAATATATCAAAAAGTATTCTATAGCTGTCAACTATTTTTAATCTTAAACTTTCTGGATTAGAGTGCACTTGTGTGTAATAAGAATCCCCAATACTGTACACAATACTAATTAAAATAATACATAATGTTATATTTTTATTTATAAGTCCAATCCTGACAATGATAGATTCTTTTTAATTTCATTTTTCTTATTAACGAGAATACCAAAACACTAGTTGATTGTACACTTTGATTGCACCGTTATGTTTTCCTACTTATTCACTGGTACAGTATGTGATTTTATATGCAGACTTGCATTTTAGCATGAATGATTTCTATAAATCAATCTATGCAGAACATAAAGCATATTCTGTGAAAAGATTAATGTTGCGAGGTGACAAAAGAAGTGTAGAGAGAAGAAAATAGGCAGCCACATTTTTTACTGTTCATAATACTGATATGGCTCCTACTACTGTTCTGTATCATATACTAGATGTACGCTTGTAGATAACGGTTTATAATTTTCAATCTTTTTTTTAAAGGTACATTATCTTGCACGTCATGGTGTTCTTTTCTCTTTGTGCTTGTGTAATTGTCATATAAGGTCTTCCATTGTGATTTCTTGAATCTTTTAGACCAGTGACCTTGTCTTTTAATAACTTGACCTTAATCAAACCTCCACCACCTCCTGCTGCTACACTGTTCCAATAGCTGTCCCTTACTTTTTCCTTTGCATGCATTTAACTGCAGAGACTGTCATGGGTGTCAGGGAATTAGACATACCCGATTCCACTTAGAGATATTCTTTAACCTCTATCCATTTAGAAGATTATAAGGAACACCTTGATACAGGTTGTCCTTTTCTCAGCGAACCATTTACCAGGGTTTTGACCATGTTTCCTCCTATGTAACCTCATATAGGATACATTCACCTTGAGATCTTTTTTTCTACATATTCATATCACTTTGAGCATTTTATGCCTTATATTGTTAATACAATTTCCCTCCCAGGAAAGTGCAAAGGCAACAAAATATTAATGCTGAATTCGCTCAGTTCACAACTAGGATTTTCTGATGATTTCTAATTGTTTTTATTTTGAGGGAGGTATATGTGTATTGTTCATGTGGCACATAATTAAAGTAAATTGACTGTAGGACAGAAGGTGTTTCAGGGTTGCAGCTGAGATTTGAAGGTGATAGATGGCAATACTTGTTCTCAGTTCTTTGGCTCGTGGTGTTGGCTGAACTGGCTCAGTCTTGGCTCTGTGATGCAATATTCCATTTCAGTGGATCCAAATGTTCCTGGTGGCCTACTTGCAGGAAACCATTAGGCGGCATACTGTACAGCCATCCGAGGAAATGCGACAGAATCTTAAAAATGTACCACATTTAATATGCTGATGTTAGAGTCAGAGTTCTCCAATAATTACCCATATGTTCACTTTGGCTTGAAATGCAGTTGGCACTCCATCGTTAATTGGGCACAGCAGAGTCTCATTATTCATTATAGGGATCATACAATGTTTATTGGGTTTGATGGCCTGTTTGTTTTAATCTCGTCCATGCATTCTTGCTGATGTTTCTTATTTAAATTGCTAATTTTGGGGGCTGTCTTTACTTCTCGTTTCTGAATTGCAGATCAGTGTGCCACATGTACTGTAGTCAGTTTGTTCATAATTACTGGCAAATACACAATGAATAAAGAAAATTAATTTTCAAGGTTCTCTTGCCCTTATTGGATATATTGGAACAAACCTTTATCTGTATGGATTTCCATTTCTGAAACTGTAAGATCATTTCCTACAGTTTTAAGACTTTTACTCCACCCCCACTGTTTTTAAGAAGCACACCAATGATGTCAAAATGATTTCTTAAAGGGTAATATACTGCATACGATGAAAAGATAAAATCAATTAAAACCATATTGTAATTTAACAGAGCAGCATGGTGGCACAGTGGTTAGCATTGTGTAAGAGGGCGACTGGATCTGGAGTATCAGATAAAGGGTTAAGCCACCAGAGGGCACTGGCAAGACACCCCAGATCCACACAGGAATAGGTTAAGATTGTACAGTATACGCAAGAGAGTATTAGAGAGCTGGTTTCAATTGGGTGAAGCTAATGGCCTATATAAAGGTTCAGTGAGTAAACAGTCTAGATTGACTCAGGGGAGTCAGACCCTCGCTAACAGGTATGTGCTCTCAGGGGGAGCTAAACCTTGCTGTCACGAGGACAGTGACCGAGTCACATGTTGAAACGTGGATGAACGGTTCAACTCGGGGCAGTCAGACCTTCTCTGTCAGGTGTGTCCGCAAGACAGGGGGCCTCACAGGGAGACTCTGAGGGTCAACTCATGGGGAGTTTGAAACACTGTCACGGGGACAGTGAGAAGGGATTGATCAATATAACGTTCACCCTGTTCTGGTGGCGAGAACAGGGCTGTCTGAGAGAAACGCGGCTTGAGAGAAGGCGTCTGTCCGTGTTCGCTCCCATTGAAAGCTTCAGGGGAAGAGCCCAGGCTCCTTGTAGTGGAAGGCTAAAGGCTTGAGAGGAGTGAGGAGTGAAACATCTAGGATTTTTTTTTCCCTGGACACAGACAGGTAAGGTTACTGAGAGCAGGGGAGGCTCTCACAAGAGTAGCAGCCTTGGTCACTTCCGTGTTGTAAGCATGTACATGGGTAAGGAGTGAGTCTGGGTCCAGGTTATTTCCACTGCTTCTCTAATTCAAGGTACTACTGTACATGGTTAAGTAGGTGTGTAGTTGCGAACTGATGAAAGGTCGAAAACTGCAACGACAGTCTTGATGCAGCCTAAATAAGGTTAAAACAGGGGTTAATGTGCCAGATTTCCCCCAGGTTTGGTTACCATCCAGGGGGATCTGGTACACATTTCTGTCTTGCAGAGCTGGGGCCTGGGGTTCAATTCCTGGTGTGCTATCTGCTTGGAGTTTCTCCCCGTGTTTGTGCAGGTTTCCTCTGGGTGCCCCAGTTTCCTCCTACAGTCCAAAGACATACTGGCAGGTTAATTAGCTTCTGGAAAAATTAGCCCTGGTGTGAGTCTTTGTGTGCCCGGTGATGGACTGTATCTTGCCTTGTTCCACTTGTTTACTGGGATGGGCTCCGGCTCCTCTGCGACCCTGTATTGGATAAAATGGTTAGAAAATGGATGACTGGGTGGATGTAATCAAACACAACAGCAAGGGTGAATTTCCACATGTTTACTTTCATTACGTCCCATTCCGGGGGGGTCACATGCTCTCCAGTTCACTTTAACCTACAGAAACCAAGATGAGCTTTGGTCTGATGGCCCTATATAGCTCTGATATGGGCATTACCTCTTATGTCTGTCTCAATAGCAAAAGTAAAAGTGCATTGTGATATTTTTATTTCAGCTTTATCTAAGAAGGTTTATTTAAAGCGATTCCTTTGAGTCACAAAATATATTTAGAATCCAAACCAATATCATATTATAAATTATGCACAAGCTATCTTGTAGGACACAAAAGACATTACAACTTTGATTTAGACATTTAACATGAGGAACTGCAAGAACTCTAGCTTTTTTTAATCATGTGTGATAATGCTCAGCCACCGATTTTGTTTTTATCTACACTCTTTACATTCATTTATCATTTGAGCTCAACAATAAACCTCTTTTGAAAGAGCACTGTATCTATTTCAGGAAATAGAAAAGTTTTATTTTCCCATGAGCTCTTTTTTGTACAGTATGTGGGTGAGCCTATACCATTTGTCCTTCTGCTGCAAACCTTCAAGCCTGGTAATTGCTAAAGTTACAGTTACTTTGTATAAGCACTGAAAAGTTTTGAATAACTATCTTTCATAACTGACAAACTCTGTGTATGAAACCACAGTTTAATTATTATATGATAGGGTCATGTAATGCATAAATGTAGTTGCAAAGGCATATTCTGTTCTAGGAGTAACACATTACTTCCTGATAGAGCAAAAATAACTTCAGTCTACTGTATATAGTTAAAGGGTGGAGGAAAGATTAGGATGACATTGCCTTATCTTAACAAATTCCTTTCAACCAAATAAAAGCCATTAGCTCCTAATAGAAATACAATAATTACAGTAATGAGCATAAAATAAAATATCCATTTAACAATATAATGCAATGTGATAAAGAAATACTATCGGAGACTAAGGTTGCCTGATGATGAATTATTTCTTCCACTGAAATCCCCACAGTATAATAACAGGAAGAGATGTAAAATCTCTTCGTTATGCACAGTCATGAAATCCTCTGAAAAAAAGTCTTTAAATTGAAGCATTCGAGGAAATGTGTGACGTTATGTGGAACTGAGGTCAATTAGGGACTGAGTATGATGGAACACTAAATTGATTTGTAACAGTATATCTCCAGGCTTCCATTTTGTTGAGTTAATAATAAACTCTGAATTCTGACAAGGAAACTTGTTAAACACTTCATACTATGAGCTGTTCATTATTCAGAGACTTATTAGGCTCAATACGTTCTTATTGCTTTTGAGGTATAGCAGGATAATAGCCACAGTGCGTGTAGAAAAGAGATGTTCTTCAGTCTGGTCTAATTTTTAGTAAAAGAAGCAGGGCAGTGCTTCAGTTTAGGGGGTTCAAAGGACACTTTGTATTTGTATATCAAACTATCAATGCACAAATACAAGATGTATCAATAAAGCAATAATATCTGAGAATAATCTGAATGTTTTTAACTATACTGTATATGCACGTAATTATAAACTAAGGCTAGTTATTGAAACATTATTTGTGTTTTTTATCCATTACAGGATATTAAGAACTAATAAATGGAATTTGACCCCTAAAGGGGGAGTCACCAGCCTTTGTCTTGGACAGCATCAATCCAATTTCTTTTGGAATTACCCTAAATCTTAAAGATTATGAAAATGTGTAAATTATCAATCAATTTAGCATGTAAGCTTTAATTAAGAAAGTTCAGAAACTTGAGTGATGAAAGGTATTCTGATTTCTGTTCCAAATCTTGGAAAATTGTTAAAATTCTACCTAGGGCCCATGGTCCAGAACACAGCAACCCTATGCTGGAGATGGATTATCTCTATATTACGTAATTGAAAAAACTTTTTTAATCAAAGTCAAATTGTTCCATGTCTTTAGAAAATGATGGTTAAATGGTTAACAATAAAATTGGGTGGACCAGACCCCTGCCCTAATGACCATAGCAGAATGTAGTATTTTTTACATACTAAATGTATCAGCATCAATGAAAAACTATATTTTTGTTTTTTAGAACTTAAGAAAAAAATGTAATGCAATGCAAATCAGTATATTTGTTTTAAAACGTTTGAATAGACAAATATAAAATAGAAATAGAAATCTCCCCTGATAGCACTATATATATATAAACCATACATTTCAAAATATAAGATGTTTATTTTTTATTTTGTAGTTTATTGTTTTTGCATAAAGTAAATGAATCAGTTTCTTGTGGATTAGTTCACAGTACAAAGTTACGTTAAAACATTATTTTTCAAACAAATATTACATGCAGAGGAATACTAATCAGAGACCTAAATCGTGCTGGTTTATAAGGACAGATGGAAAAAGCCTCAAAAGATTAGATGCAGTATCGGGTTAACGAAGAATTAATTGCAGTTTTTAAAATCCTAACACGGAGTGAAGTAAATAGAAATTGCTATTCTGTACTAGGTTCTGAAAGCAAAAGTTGAAATTACATGCAGATGCTAAATCAAGGAAGACTCGGATGAAGGATAAAGCAATGTTACACAGAACACGAAATTTGGAAAAACACACTTTTTTAGGATCAGGTTGCACAACATAGTTTCCATTCTTTGACTCTTTGATTTTACAAGTTAGGGTATCTGTATGGCAATATTTCTATCTTGCAAACCTTTGGCCATTGATTTTTTTTTTTCATGTAAATCTTATTATATTCAACTGAAAATTGCAAAGTAGCTCATTAAGTAACTTGGAACATTTGCCTGTTTTTTGGAACATGCACAGTATTGATTAGGCATATACCTCTGATGGGCTGTACTACTGTATATATACTGATCATGAACAGAAACATAACTTTTACCTGCAACTTTCACAAAGTTGTAGCAGGAAAAAAAGGACAATCATTTCTGTAATGTTCACAAATATTTTATCGTCATGATACAGTACATACATTATGGTAATTAATAATTGCAATCTCAAGGGGTGAGCTACAGACTGTCAACTGTGAAAGTCACAGACTCAAAGAACAGTTCAGTATGTGTGCCCACTGTTGGATGCAATACGTGCACTACAGTACATCTGCAACTCATGCTCTGCACCAGGACTTGATCAATATAGTGCCATTCAATCAGGTTGCAATAACTCATTACTCATTACAGGAATTCTGACGTGACAAGACTAGATAGTCTTGCCTAAACCATCACACCTGGATTTCCTTGTCGATGGTCTATTATACACAACCATTAGTTCATCATCACATCTGGTTTTTCATTAGGCTTGAGATTCAGCAGGTTAAATCATTTCATTTCTGTGCCCAATCAACTCTCTTACTAATGAAGTGATTTATAGTGCTTATGCGTCACTCAAGCTTATAATGGTCAGTCATGAATGGTCAGGCAATCAAAATCAAAACAAAAGCTTTCATGTATAAATTGAGTGATCTGTTTCTTTTGATAGTATTTATTTGATGTTGTTCCTCATTGTAGTAACAGCATCTTAAGAAAAGTGAAATCCAAGAAAGTATACAGTAGGTAAAACATGGATTTCCATCACAAATGGTAGTTGCTGAAACAGATGGTCAGTGGTATTATTTACTGTATAACTGTCTTTGGCTTAAGCTGCTTTTTCAAAGGGATGACAGCTGCCTATAAGGTTGAGATGTCTGGCTTCCTCAAACAGCCACTGCAATGTTTGTAGAGTGAGACTGAGCCAGGATTGTTATAATTGTTTTTAGGAAAAAAGGGAAGCTCATCTTTCCCCAGGACAAGGTTATCAACTCTATTGAGTGAAATGATGGACCAGTATTGTTCACATTTTTTTGTAAATTGGATTAGGACTAACACTGCTAGAACACTTTTTATTTATACTAGGACTAATAGTGCTATTATTATTAATCATAGTAATAAAAATAATTACATTTTATAGTACTGGTCAGTATAATATTCTAAAGCACTACACACAGGAAGAGAGTACAGACATATGTACTTAAACATTGCCAAACAAATTCAGACAATAAATTTAACAGCCAGAAGCTTTTTTATTGTGACTTTTATATAATTAAATAGACAATCAAAATATGTGTAACTATAAATAAAAGTCTGTAGCCTTTGTAACTGATAATTGACCTTTAGAAGGTCAATTTTATAAACATCTGATAGAGGTGTATTCATAAACAAAAATGAACAGTCATTAATTATCTTAGCTGTCTTTGTTGTGATAGTGCTCATTTTTCAAAGACTTCGTTTTTAAGCCCCTTTAAAATTGTGTAGATGTTTGGTAACCTCAAATTATTTTAAGTATCAAATTAATTCCATTGTTCGTGGGCTCAATTTTCAGATCATTCCTTGTGTAAATGAACCCTTGGCAGGAACCTTTTCATGCAAGGTAAAAAATCACAAAAAAAGTGTCATTATTCTGGGTGTTAATTAGACACTTCTTCATTATTTTTCATTAACATCTCAATATGCAATCATTTCTTGCCATCTTATAAATGACAGCTAAGATATAAAGCAAGATAAATAATTATTTTAACGAAGGATCGGTAGCAGTTTTAGGAAACTAAATGGGGACAACGTCCTTCAACCGTTCATTCACCTTCAGAAAGAGGCTATTACATTTCTGTTCTGATATGGCGCTGATTATAATCAGCGGATTGTATTTTATGCCCTAAAGCAGAAAAGAATGTGCTGATGAAGGCCATAAAAATAAATGAGCCTTATCACTTCTTGGCATCTCAGACCTCTCTGTGACTTCCTGAATAAGCCTTTCCTTCCACACAAGGGCTGTAAGATTGTATGTGTAAGATAATGAGAAAAAATAAATGCATCCATAGACGTTGACAGAAGGAACAACGATCACCCTTTGTTACCTCAGGCTTTGAGCAAATTGTGGAAACGTTAATTTTAAGAGGGATGGTAAAAAAAAAGTTAAGCAATGCTTATTGTTCACACCAAACTCTCCACTGGACTGACTATACTATAATTTACCAGCAAGTCGGAAATTCTTGTTTTTTCCATCAGTTCCTCCCTGCTTCCATTCTTTATTTTCAATCTAAAAGCGTATAATTGTTTTGAGTTTTTAATTATGTAAATGATGGCTGCAGTCCATAATTGTATGTGTGGAATGTTTTTCTTTCATATGCTTAGAGGCTATTAAAACATTTGGTAGAAATATATGCTAATGTTGGGTAACAAACAAATCTGCCATGCAAAACGTAAATACTGTTCTTTTGTCTGATGATTGAAATAGCAGTGTTACGTCTGAAGAATGAAATTTGCCAATCTGAGAGAGATATTAAGTATGTTGAGTACATAATACTTTAAAAGCTTTTTACAATATATTATTTTTATAGTCATTTACTGATTAATAAAATGAAGAGATTTGCAATACTTACGTTAACCCAGGCCATCTACCGATTGTTCTAAAATTATTCAAGAGATCTGCAGTTTTTTTTAAAAGAATTTGAATGTAATAAAGACCTGTTGAATAGGTAGTTACATAAAGTAGCCAGGATGAACAGTTGGAATTGAATTTTGAATGAACGGTTAAGAATTGAATTTGGAAGATAGCTGGTTCAGTGTAATAATGGCAGTTTGCTTTTCAATTTGGCTTTCATTGTTCAATAGCTAGAAGAGAAAATGACCCAGAAATAATCTGAAAAGTCTTCACTGAAGTCTTTTGATTACCCCCCTTGTAAACTTTTTTTATTATATATAAAATGGAATTTTGTAAGAAATACAGTACAGTAACTTTTTACCATGAATGAACGAGGAAAGAGGAAACTGAAATCCCATCTGCAAATATGGAATAAGTAAGGTTAGCTGCTCAAAATTCCACAGTATATTACAGTATATGCAAACTTATTAAATGTACTTTACAGTCGTGAATAGTATTGGATTCTGAAACTGATGTCCTCCTTACAATTTGAAATAACACACTCTAGCACTGTTCTAAAGAGTCCTAAAAAAGTTGTTCTCCAGCACATTCTGTAAGCTCTATGGAGAGGAGATGAACTGAGTTTTTTAAGAAAACATTTAAAACACTTGTTCATTTGTATCTAAGAGTAGATAATTGTCAACAGTTGGAAATTGTGAAGAAGAAAATAATAATGAGCAATCTGTCCTCCAACAGCTATGATGCTTGAAATGTGGCTCGCTATGATTACAGGATGGCTGGAGGCTTTAAAAATGCCACGTTTGGCATTTCGCTAGTGCGATAAAATTCAGAGGAAAAAAAAAACTTTAGAACACATTAGGAAATAGGCTGTGCAAAACATAATTAAAATCATAAAACAAATGTGCTGTACTCTGGAGTTGCTATGAGTCCAATGAGTTGCAACTCAGGTGGGGAAAAACAAAGTACAAAACAAAAACAGCAAAAAAAAACAACAATATTTTTTCTATGTCTAATATTGTTGTTTGCTTTAATAAAACAGTGTGCATTCATTTTAGCTAAAAAGCTATTAGAAATGCTTTTATGCAATAATTATGACATAGCTGTCTATAATTGCACAAAATGTGTATCTATACAGTACAATACCACACTCCATTGTATTGTATATCCATTCAGTGTGGAATTGACAATTGGTTTTCTTTTAAAATGTAGCTATCCGGCAGATACTCCTGTACTGATCAGGACAATAAGGGGCACATTGCTCTCAGCTGCAGACCTACTCATCTTTACACGCGTCACAAGCTCTGCATGATCAAACAGGAAGGTTATCTCTGATTTAAGGATCATTGTATCTCTCAGTAGCATCACCGCAAGCCTGCATTTGCTTTTTGCTGGAAAGCTGAGAGATAGAATGTAAGTGACCACCAAAAAAGCCAACAAATCAAGAGACAGTGACTTAAATATCTACAATTTATGTTTATGTACTGGAGTAGTTTAATAAATTACAGTATACGAAAAGATCATCCATCCCAAAGCAGTGAAGTCAAGAGTTTGACAGAAATACATACAGTAATATGTTTCATAACTTCATGATGCCAGTTTTCTATGGCAAGCAAGTTAAAAAAAACACATTTTTCATGCATAACCTTTACAGAAATCATCCATGAAACTGCAATTGGAATACAGCCCTTTAAACTCATGGACAAAGCAATAATTATAACTGAGCCTCTTATGAAAAGAACAAGCATATTAACTGGTATAGATGTGGCTGCACAAGTGGATGTTAGCATTGTGATTAAAGCTTTCTGTAGTTGGGGATTTTATGTGCAAGCGAATTGCTTGTTATGTTCAAGGATGTCTTCTTGACCCTCTACAATACACAAAAGTCTCCTAAATGGTTGCATTCAGTAGCCATTACATCAAAATGTTTCATGCATGAGTGTGTCAGAAAATTGGAACTCGAACGTGGTTGATTGAATCTATTGTAGAACACCACAGATATAGTAATTTTATTCATTTGTGTTAATTCCTGCACTTGTACATATTCGTTTTTATCTTAAAAAGCCAAATTTGAATCTGTAGATCTGAATAATGAACATATTTCAAGGCTGATTTGTTATTCAGAATTCTTGAAAAAATAAACACAAGAACAACCAAATATGAAATTCCATTTTGTTAACTAACTTGGTTTTACAGCTTCAAGCCTAAGAACTGAGATGTTACCATTTACTCGGGTAACATCTCAAGACCCCCAGAGCTGGGTAGGTTGTACCATGTTCCCACAACACTTTGCTTAAGCTGTCTCCAATTCTTGGTTTTAAATGCATTACCTCCTCATTTCTACCTGTGTCTTCTGGTTTGTTTCATTGTTAATTCAAAGGGTCTGATTTTGTCAATGCCTTTGCGGATTTTGGATAATTGGTTCAGGTCTTCTCTATTTAGCACTAAAAAGGTTCAGTTCCTTTAGCCTGTCAGTGTAGGAGATTCCATTAAGGCACATCACATAATGTATCTGTTTGCTCTTCTCTGGACTTTCCAGACCAGCAATACTGTTTTTGTAAAGTGATGACAAGAAATGTATACAATATTCTAGATGAGACCTTAGTAGTGAATTATACAATTTTAACTTGACATCCCCTGATTTCCATTATGTACTTTTAACTATAGTGTACATCCTAACAATGTATTTGCTTATTTAATTGATTTCCCACAATGGCTAGAATATGTAAATGATGTATCAACATAAACACCTACATCCTTTTCAAAAGTAGCCTCTTCAAAATCAGATTTCCATTTTGTGTTTATAGTTTGTTTTTTGCAGCCTGTGTGCAATAGTCTCTACATGTCTCTACATGTCTCTATTAAATGTCATCTGACATATTTTAAGGTGCCATAAGTTCTGTAAAGCACATTACATGCCTATTATAAATGACCTTTTTGTGAAGATTTGTGCCACCTCTCGGTGAGTCAGGCATTGTTCAGTAAAAGATAAATTAGTACCTCCAGCTAGATTTTCAAATTTTCTTCTAGCTATTCTTTAGAAGTGCAGTTTTAGTTTTTTTTTTAAATTGAACTGATTTATCCAATTTAATGTAATTTTAAAATAACCTACATTCCTTACTGTAAACTGATTTGCTTTGTGCTGTATTTTTCAAAACCAATTTTGTTGGCTTCTTCAAGCTTGGAAAAACCAAAATATAAAACAACTAGAGTAATTGCAACCAATGACTGTTACCTCATAACCTCCGGCTCCAGATGCAGTTATTAACAGGAGCATAGTACTAAGGAGCTGAGTGAGAGAGTGAGTCAAGCATCACGTATTAAAATGGTTTAGCCATTTAGAAATACACTAAAGGTCACCTGCATAAAAAAATAAAAAACCATAATGCTAAATTTAGGAGAATATTTAACACAGATATAGGAAATCATGTTTGTTTATCCAGATAAAGAAATTATAGCTATATAGTCACAGCAATAAACCTCAATATTAAAATTTTGGAAAGGCTACCAGACTCCCCTAATATAGGACTATATACTGTAGGATATAGGAATCCCTTTTTTATCATGTCAATTTTCAGTTGTGCACTGAACAACAGTTCTGGCCAGCAAGTCAATGCTCAGCTAGAATAACTATATTAAAACTCTTGATCTGTAACAACAGAGGAAAAGTGAGGAAGAGAATTCTTCAGCATGAACCATCACTCAGTTGTTGGCCATCCCACCTCTCTCTCGAGCCCTCGACATGTAATTCATTCTGAGGCAGTCATTGCTTAGCTCCAGTTGTAGGTAGCTATTCATCAGCTTGAGCCATTGGTATAATTTACGTAATGTCTGTGTAAATGCATGGTTGCCTATGCTGCAGATGTGGATGGCTGTTGTCAACATGCAAAATGTAATAAGATCACACAAAGGGAGAAATGTTCATTTGCGTCCTGCAATGGATCAGTCCCCTGACCAGCCCACCTATCCTTTCTCTGGTCAGGTGGCTTTACGTCATGGAAACTGGCCAGCTGGGAAAGCTCCTAATTCAGTCTTGGGTAAATATATAAATAAAAATGAAAAAGGGACTGTGGGGAGTCTGTGATGGTATTATAGAAAGGAAAACTGTTTCCTCTAAGCAACAGATTATAGTAAGATTAAGCAACAATTACTGTAATGAGAGTTATTGAAGCAGCAAGGTAGCAGACAAGCTGTGTACATCTGGCTGGTTCATCTGGAGGTAGGATGAGAGGACCTCGGAGAGATGAAGGGAGATTTTTAATTTGTTTTTGCTTTTCCTTCCCTTTAGACTGCAAAATGGTGTTTAAAAAGTTGTCATTAATTCCAACAATTACAGAAACTGATCAATGATTTCAGTATCCCACACAGATATTTTCCACGTTTACTGGCTAGTAAATTTACAAAATGTTGTAAATGACAATGGAGTAATTTTGCATATACTGTAGAGCATGCAAATCAATTCAATTGGTTTCTTGTACAACAACTTTTTGTTTTAAAAAACTTTTTGTTGGGTGTCACATGACAGCTATTATGCTCCAAGAGCCCATTATACAGCTGATTAGCTAAATATGTGAGAATTACCTCTCCAGTTGAATTAAGACTAATTTTATCTAGGTCAGACTGTGTCATTTAGCCAGCATACCCCTCCTCCTACAAACAGTGTCAAGGGATCTTGCATGATTAAGCAGTCGAGACCTCTGTTTAATGTCTAATCTGAAGGGTGATTTCTTCTATAGCACAAAGTATGCTATCACTAAATTAAGGAACTGGTTTGGAAAATCTGCACCAAGGGGAAGAAGACCTCCTACACGTCAACCAACAACAGTGAAAAAACATTTTTTTGCTGATTTTCCATTGCAGTACTGACCAGGCCTATGTTCCGAGATCTGATCAACTCAAACTCCCGGTAAAGCTACAGAATTATATATTATCAATAAAATTACTTTTAGGAGGTTCAATATTCACAGCTTTCATTTTTAAACATGTTGACTTTGTCAACATGTTGATCATCCTGGATTACCTCCAGCCTGACAACTGTGATGAGCCTGTAAGAGATGAGAATGGAAAACGGTCCATCTCGAGGTTATCTGTGAATTTAAGGAGCAAAAGACCATGTTCGTCCCCATTTCCTTTAAGTCCTTTGGCTTACCTTTCTGATTCTCTTCTATCTTTGACTGAAGTGCTTAATCTTCCTAAAACTATGGTCAGCCTTTCTCAGGCCTGTTTTGAGACAGACTGAGTCTTAAAGGAAAGGAAAAGCGTGGGTTCGGTCCATATGTTGTGTCTTCACCTCATGTAAAAGAACAAGTAAAAGTTTATTCCATGCTGAAAAGAGAAGAAAAGAAACTTCTTCGTTTTGGCTGTGGAGCCTTTTTCAAGTGTAGAAAACATTGGGTTTCTTTTCTTCTCTTTTCCGCTTGGAATAAACCTTTACTTGTACCTTTGCAGCCTACGCATGCTGATGCAGCTACCTACAGTACAATTCACCTCAAGTAGATCAAAATGTGTCATGCAGTGTGTGTGAGAATAAAAAACTCATATCAGTATGTAAACTTCCATCCTGTTAGTTATTTGGATGGTCTCTGTAGTAATCAATAGCTACACTAACAGCAGGTAGAAGGACTTATTTCTATCAAATTGATGCTTAAGTAATATTTCCAGTAATGAACCAGCTGGTACTTCAGAATGATCTTGTCAGATGTTATTAAATTCTTTCTGATACACAGCACATTAGAACGCTCACAGATTGAACTCATTGCTTCAACCTGAATTAATATTACTGAATTTGGAATCACTGGTAATGCCATTAGCATCTGCACTTTTTTTCTTTTCTCATAATGTTTTTCACGACAACCTCAGCGGCACAGGTGCAGTATTAACATGGCGTGGGCATGTTCAGGCACCATGGAGCCATTCTCTTTAATCGCTGGCAGATTGGCTGTACAAAATAACACTGGGTAATTTGGCAAGTTTTAATTAAAGATTGCATTACATGTGTTCTGTCCCAGCTGAAGCAATTTGAATTAAGCCCGAGTTACTGTATACTTCAACAAATACTCTTACCGAAAATAACGTTTAACCATTATTAAAGATTGTGAGCTGATATTATATTGTTTTTAGTACAGTACACATATGCACACAAATTCCTCTTTAACTCTAAAGGAATTTTAGATTAACTTTTCATTTACAATTGTGCTTATTTAGAAATGACAATGGGCATTTCCAGATCCACTTGATGTGTAAAGGTGTCCCATCTGGAATTTTAATTAACTGCACTTTTTCTTTGGAAACATTTTTTCTGAGATTAAATATATGTATGCATATACTGTAGATTACTTTTCTTTTGCCTTTATCTGACTGTGCTCAATGAGTAAGTAATGTCATTCTTTGAAATAGCGGCACACCAGTGAAAGGCCGGGAGATGGATATCTGCTGAACCCTTAAGCCTTACTCAAGTCACAGTTGCTGACTACTGCTGCCATGTATGTCTTGTATATGTACAGTATTTGGAGTTCTTCCAAATCATAATAATTTGCTCTGTTGAAAGACACACTTGAAAATAGGAACTGAAGATGAGAAAGAAGAATCAATGGGCACAGAATGTGAAACTAGTGCTGTTGAAGCTGAGATTGATGGTTTAACTGATAGCTTAGAGAATGGCATTTGTGTAAGAGTTTTTGGCACTGTGAAAGTCATCGATCAGTGAAGATGGGAAGTCCAGGGGTATTTCAGGGTGCTATTTCTCAAGACTCAGGTGGTCTAATGATCCTGACAGCGTGTTGCTGAACTCTTCCCAGCTGTTAAGACTATCAGGGTTGGTTTGCAGTCTGGGCCTTTCTCTGTTCGCAGAGATCATTGATCACTGAGACTAAAACTTGAACACTTATGCAAACAGACACCAGCAGGCCCATCCCTAGTGTGGCTTCAGGGTTTGGATTTTATTGATCTCTTGAAGCATTGGATTTTTACACAGATCAGTTTGCATTTTTTTTAAATGGAGAAACTATGGTCAAGATATGTCGCGCTTGTGTCTGAGTTCATTTAGTTTCACATCAAATCTTCCTTAGAAAGTGACTTAGATATATATTTTTTAATTCTTACTTTTCTGGCAAAATATTCATAGAATTAACTATTTGCAGCAGATTATGACATTCTTGTAAATGTTATTGTTTTTTTTTTCTAGCTTGTAGGGAAAATAGAAAAGATTGTCTAACATGAGTTTTTTTTCAGGCAAACTTTTAATTACAATGTGCTGTACTGTAATGAGGTTTTCCTGTGTGTTGTTTCCTATGGGATATTTTGCTCATTGAAAGCTTCAACAGCTCTAAGAAACAGGTGACTGTACCCAGACAAGCTGAATGTTACACATTGAAAAAATGTTCATTCCACATAATTATATTTTTCATGACGTGAGCAATTTTCTCATCCTAAAGTGGTTTAATTTTATTTTAATTTATGAAAATGTAATCTGTAATTCACAGCAGACTGCTGCACAAGAACGTAAATGTCCTGAGAGACAGCACTAGTAGAAGTAGATTCACTGTATATAAGGGACTTACTGAATTCTTGAAATCTATAGTGAACTATTTGAAAGAGCGTTTTTCCACTTACTGCACTGTGGGATATAGCATAGCTGTTCTTCTGACTGACAAGGTGAAGCTATTGTGAAAGCTCAAGAAGTATCTTCACAGTGATACTTTCAGTGTTACTTTCCCAATAAGGATATAAGAACTAAGAGAATATTTTCACTGGCAATCACAATATCAGCATCTAAACTCTGCAAAGGCAAATAAACTTGCATATCTATATAATTTTGAAAAAATTAGAAGAGAATGACAGCAATGTGGAGACATTGCAAGGCTTAAATAATAAATTAAATTATTTTAATGCAATTGATGTCTATTGATAACAACCAGCTAAGAAAAAATCATTAGCAGAAAAGGACATTATGAAAAATAAAATAGCACCTGAATCTATATTTCTTTGAAGTACTTCCTTATCAGTATTTATAGGCTCCCCTGTGAGTATTTATAGCTCACTCCAACATGAAAATGGATGTGATTGCCTCATTGTCCAGAAAAGTTACATTTAAACTTGTAAATTGGATTTGACTCATTTTCACAGTATTGTCCCTTTCTTTTTGATAGGCACAGCACAATAATATAAATAAATCTCACCGTGACCATCATGAAGTATGAAGAGTACTAAGATATTGTTTCCCAACTTTGACAAAGCTAAAGTTGCCTCACCCAGTCAATTTACCATTACAACTGCACAGACATTGATGAACACTGCAGGGGTTTGTGCATTTACTGGGACAATTATTAATTGTAGCAGTAAGTGACAAAATGATTCTTTGATGGCTATTAGAAAACTGACCTTGCGGAACAACTCAGCAACGCACACACACGGATACTTATACACGAGAATACATTTATTAATATATAAAATGTGCATATAAAAATAACAAATCTTATGGTGAGGGTTAGCAGAATACAAAAGGTATTCAGTATATTCAATCATGAAGAGTTACAAATACCAAGAGAGACATACATTCAGTATACCATTCATTTATACTGTTTCGTTAATAAATTTTGATTACAACTTCTACACTAGATACTCAAAAGCAAGTACGTCACTCATAGGAATTAAATTGATATCAACTGGGGTTGAGGTAACAATTGAATTCTTGAGCTGTAATGCAGAATGTTGAATACTCATCCTATCTGTGTGGATTCAGATCTTCCGCGGACACAAGGGAACAGTGACAGGCTGCTGTCGGTCCAATCTGCGCTCTCTGGCCCGGTGCCAAGCAGTCCTGGTTCGGTGTGAGGTGGGGGAGAAGGAGAGAGAGATTGCTTCTGCGGCGCGCTGTCAGTGGGCTCCCTGAAGACCGGCTAGTTAGTCTTGGCTGAACTTACAAGAGCTTGTGCTCATGAAAATTGACTGCAGGTCCAAGCAAGTCACACTCTTTAGACGGAAAGACCAGTTCGTTCCCAATGTAGCGCTAGTCCTGAATACTGAGATTTGGCTGTCGACAGTTCCAACTGTAGTTCACTCGTACCGGTGGTTCACAAGGCTTGCTGCTGGGCTAACCTCGGGCGGATCCTTAGGTTACACGCAGGCAACCTCCGTTCTCGACTCTTAGAACAAAGTAAAGTCCTGGCACTCGGACACACTGGCCGTCACGTGATTGTCCTGGAGGGGTATCTGCTTGGCCCTGTGCTGCCTCTTTTATCTGGAGGAACTACGGTTGTTCATTGGTTGAAAGTTTCGCGGGCATTAGAGACCCACGTGTGGTTACCCTGCCGTACCAGTTCCTGATTGGCTGATCAAGGTGGAGGAGAACAATGCTCTCTGACATTTAGGTTGTAAACAACCTGGGATGAGACTTTCCATTGGAATCTCCCAGACAGTAAGGCACCAGGGATGACTATTTATTAGGGTGGCTGGAGAATATTAGCCTTGGGAGTTATTTCTTATCAGGAAACTCTATCAGATTGAAAAACACCTTAAATCTGAACCACAAGGAATGGCCTCTCTGTGTCCGGATCCATTGAGATGAGGGAGAGAGGGACTGGCAAGGAAGCAGCAAACTTAATTCCTGTATTATTAATAAGCTTTGCCGCTACAACACTAATGAAAAGTGCTGTGCAATATGTTTTCACTAGTGGCACCAAGTTATGATATTGGTTGAATCAGGCTGTGCTTCATGACACTAATGATGACACTTTCAATAATGAAATTGGCTTAGGTGGCTTGAACATAATGGTCAGAGGACACAAAATGGTGAATTGCTTATCCTTAAAAAAAATGCCAGCAAACTGTAATCTAATTTTTGTTTGATCATTTGAAAACAACTAAGTCACTTTTCAGATGTAGCTGCTGTGCTTACACTGAGCTGAGCTGAAATAAGATCTTGTGTCACTTTAGAACCGAAATAAAAAACAATAATTCTACTACAGGAACGGAAACATCCTCATTTAAAAGATACGCAGAAAAACTTATATTAATTAGTTTGTGACTTTGTTTGTTTATTTCACTTCACATTCCCTGCATGAAGAGGGAAAAAAATATAAGCATTTCTGTACTGCAGTTATCTTTCAAAGACAGCAGCAGCAGAAGTGTTTCCAGCAGAGGACCATCTGTATCCTTTGTGAATTAGGGATTCTAGACAGAATACATTAAGGTGATTATTACGTGTGCTACATAGAGATTCTGTGATCGCAGTAAAACACCTCCAAACTATTTTTCCAGCAACAAAAAAAACAAGAAATTGCTACAGTACTTGCTGCCATAATAGACCTAATTCTTTTTCTGCATTTATTGTATCCAGCCAGCAGGCGATGCTGATATTCCAGTAGAAGCACCCTGAAGTAAACAGCAGAATATCTTCTACTGCTTGTATACAAAGTACTGTGTAATAATTTGTTTAAAAGCAGAACTTACTTTATTAATTTCCTTGCTATTGTGGAACACGTCCTCATTATCATATTTCATTAGCAGAAGACATTTTGTAACTCTGAGTATGAGTGAGACATTGATAAAAGTTCATTAGGACAGCAGGCATAATTAATTTCTAAAACAAGTTTAATCAGCTCATAGAGCAACAGCGTTTGTGAGAGAGGCAAACCTTCAAAGATGGAGAGTGAAACAAAGACTTAATTACACACCAAGGTGCTTTGCAATATACTTCATATCACAGGCCCCAAACTGATAACCAATGTTTCATGACATTGATTTTTAAAAAAATATCTGGCAAATACCAGAAATGAAGAAGCCTGAAAAGTAAGGACTGCTAGATCACCAGGGAGATCTTACATAGTGTGATTTAACTCCTGGGATTAAAAACTTAAAAAGCAATAAAAGGTGCTGCAGTATTTTTATACTGCACTTATAATAGATAGGAAAATGAATATTCATCAGTGGTGATAAGAGAAAAAATAAATTTAAATATTTTTTGAACAGATTAACTAATTCAAGAACATGTTTTGATTAATTAATTTCTGGTGTGGTCTGGTTAATTTGTATTGTTCTAATTAAACCACTAAATTCAGAAAGTCTTGGATTATTATTTTTCCAGAACAATAAGGTTAGTCTCTCATGGACTAGAGGTGTTCACAAGTGGAATACAGTCTGGAGGTGTATGGGTGTTTTATTTAAACTTATGAACAGTGTCACGGGATCTTTAACAAGCAAGTAGTCAGTACATGAGTTTAAGGTCTTTTTTGCAAGAAAGCTTCTCCCACAGTACAGAGTCCCTGGTCACCAGACTGATACATTGGTTTTAGAAATTCTGGACCAGAGAGAAGAGTGCTACTACTAGTCCACAGTAGCAGCCAGGTTTTCTCATCCCAGAATTTCATATACCAGACTTTATTTGGTTTCTTGATGCCTATTGAGATCAGAGAAGAAGTTGGAAACACTATTGTTTATTAAATCTAGCCACTTTATTATATTAGTGTTAAAAAAAATACCAGTAGTAAACTTCAGAGTATGCAATAAAATTATACTTTATGAAATTAGTCTGCTTATTATTCTTTTGTGTTTTAATTAAGAAATAACTCTTTAGGTTTATAAATCATTTTAGCTTACTTGTAATCTTCAACTTAAAGGCTCTGATCATACCATAATCATACTGATTAAGAGACATTTTTTAATCCTGTACTCAAATCTCAATGTGTTCTGTTTAATATACAAGTCGTATGGTCACCCTATTACTATGAGTTTCATAACAAATCTATATGCTGCAAAGTGTGGTTTTGTTGCCAAGACTGTTCTTTGAATATGCTCTGTTAACTTTCAGTTTTGCAGCTTAATTATCATATTAGCACTATAATGTGACTTTGTTTCTTGCTACATCGTGTATGCTCATTGTTTGTCTGGTATAGTCTTTCATGCCTCAGATGGCTGCCTTCAATTAAAAAGGAAATCTCTTTCTCTCTTTTTCTTGCTTCCAAGGCTCTTCAAAACTATTACAGTCATAATATCACAAATTACACACGTCTGCTCAAATTACCCAATTGAATATGAGTAAAAGTCATCTTAATGTAATCTGTTACTGAGTATCAGTTACAGTATTGCACAGCAGGCTCTGTGACCAATTTGTATTTTAAGCCTTGTAAACAAAACCCAGCAGAGCTAAGGCCAAAACACATTTGACATTCATACTACATTTATCACTCTGAAGAAAGCAAACAATGTAAAGAACTGAAAAATACAGAAAACATGATCTTGTCCTTGCATTCAGTTTTTAAGGGCTAGTTGGTCCATTAAAAAAAAAAATAGCATGTTTTGTTTGAAAAGAGACTCATAAAAACAGATTCATGATTTGCACCCTGAAAGTCATAGCCAGTTGTAAAATCTGAAGTAATCCTGTTTAGTAAAGTAACTATCTGGATTTTTTAAATCATACCTATTCAAATTTCATTATGTTCTATCCATTTACCATTTGATAGGTTATGTATTGTTTTTTTTTTTTTGCATACAGTGTCTCCATAGAATCAATATATACTTGAAACTATTTCCATTTTAGACAGCGGACAGATAAAAAAAGACTCCACTTCACCTTCTAATGTAATAAAACAATAAAAATATATTGCATTACAACAGACTTGTCATACACTGAGCCAGCTACTACTGTGGCAGTTCAAAAAAATCTTTCTTCTTTATCCATACTGGATCCTGAAAGTTATAATCTTGCTGCTAATGGTTCCGAAATCAGTTAATGATTCCCAAGGTCAAATCCATTATCGTAACCCATTCATTATGTTTTTCTTCTTACTAAATCCATTATCAGAAGGAATCATTTAGTGACCTTTCCAAGTCCAAGCAATTCAATGAATCTTACATTACGCTGATCTTCAGGAACATTAGTCTAATGTGCTTCAAAAGATCATCATCTCTCAGCAGCATAATAAGTTTGTGTGAGAAGCATAAAGCATATAATCTGTAATAAAATCTAGCTTATAATGAACCATATTGGCAAACTGAACTTTATTTTAATTCAATACAGACACTCCCTTGATTAATAAGTGAAGCCAACAAAAGCAACTTAATGCATACTGTACATTAAGTGGTGCTATTAGGATGAACCATTCATCCCACACTTTTTTCCAAGATTGTTCATTTCCATCTTAAAGGTTACAGTCTTTCATTGAAGCTCATTTCTGAGATTTAGATCAACCTGGATAATTGGTGAAGTTCAAAAGTCAATTATTTTATCTCACCAGTTCTGGAAGTGATCAGCAATCAATTCAACATTTGTGGTCTCAACAGCATTTAGTTCACTAACAGAAATTGACCTTCCCTAAATGTAGGTGGCACTGATGTTTCCAAATGAGCATATGGCTGGTCTTGCCAGGAGCAAGGTGTCAACTCTGCAGGCACAGTAAAAAGAAAAACAAATCTTTATGTTTTTACGTTTTCTAGTGTGTATCATGGACCATTTTAGGTCTATGACTAAGTTTTTTTAGGCATACAGATTTTTTTGGTACTCTGGTTATCATCAGTTGTTTTTGTCTTTTAGATTGGGTGGATGGCAATCAAAAGACTTCAAAGAAATCACAGGACAAGGTATGTTTAACTGTTTTTCCAGATGCTAATAAATGCTATTATAAATTTCAACTGAAGCACCTTTATGTTCACTGGTATTATGCAAAACATTTTTGTTCTCTAAGTGTGTTCTATTCTTTATGTAAAAATGGTTTTGTTTCATGATTTAGATAATAGGAACTTTCTTTTTTTTTCTCATCTGAGTCATTTATGCAATTTCAAATGCTCAGTTGGATTTATCCTTAATTCGTGCAATAAAGTGTATTTCATAGTATTTCACTAGCACAAGTCTTTTAAAACTTCAGAAAACTTCAGTTTTTTTTCCAACCCATTTTTTTCTCATATACTTACAAAGGGCAATGTAGGTCACTTTATTAATGACCTGTTACACAGAGTATTGTTCGTGATATGAGTTTTTTTTCTGGTCACCGTCTTTCCATTCCAGTGATCTTGTAGACAGGTAGTTAATCATCAGGGAAATTCATTAGTCGAACTTCACACTGGACTTAAAGACTAGCATCTCTGAGCAACGCATGGGGTTAGATTTTAATCTGATGACTGCTTACTGTACATATTGTTATCTTAATTACAATATTAATTAGAATATACAGCTCTGTATATGTGCTTTCTTATTAAATTTCTAAAAGTCAAGGTTTTTGTGCTTGGTGCTTGATTTTGTTGATAGGATTGTGTGTTGTAACACCCAGATTACCACACTGAAGTATTCAGGATGAATTCAAACAGTACAAAAGTATTTTTTAATTGAAACGCAGGTAGTTAGTTATTTGCCATAACACTAGGAAATGCTGCCTGTCATTTCGGACAATGAAGTTAAGGTAATTTCTTATGATTAAATTCATTATTAAGTTATGATTACTATTTAATTTGAATTTTATATGACTGATTTGCAGTGTGTAAGTAAAATAAGAAAGGACAGAAAATAAGGAAAGGAAGGATGATGATTTGTGAGGAATGTTTATTATCATATTAACATTTTATACACTTTTAAAACACACCAATAATTTCACCTGGATTATAGAAAGTTTAGTTCAACTTTCTGAAACCTGAAGGACTATAGACCAAATTCAACACTTCAGGTATAAATCGTCGTGATACTCGGGATATCTGGCTCCTTACATCAGGCCCCACATCTTCATCCACGGGAGTCTGAAATTAAAAAGAAAGCGCACGAACCTTCATTGAAAAACAATCTACGGAAAGCTTAGACTCAAACTGGGGCTACAGCACCATACACAGAAAGATTCAAAATATTTTTGTTTTTAAGCAGAGGGTAGAAAGCAAATATTTTTTTGGGAACGTTGATGACAGACTTGTACATGAAGCAATTTTCTATTTAACATTACACCAATAGCTGTGTTGTAATTTAACACAAGCACTTGTCTGAAATCAATCAAAACCGGAGGAAACAATATTCACGTCGAATAATAATACATAAAAAATGCTTTATTGCTTTCAGTTGAATGTCTAAGGTCCCCCGGTGCCGAATCACTTTAGCAAATTAAAGAAAAAAAGATTTGGCAGCTACATAAATTTCTTTCACGCCTGATGGTTTTCATATTATTCCCTTCCCAAAGTTCTAGTCTGGTGGTTTAAGCGAGATCAATTTTTCAAAACTCTGGAAAGGGCAAAACACATGAGCTTTCACACAATACAATGCATTTGCATATTCCAGTCTTAGGTTCTATGTACTATTGATCTTATTTCTGTTTGTTTCTTTCTGTTATCTTTATTTTATTAGCATTTTTGCAAACGTATTTTCCCTTTAAAAAATATACCCTTGTAACCCTTTATAAACCATTATTTGTCTTTTTAAACGCATAAATATTTAAATAGATTGTAGGTGTTTTACTCTAACTTACCTCTCTCCCTATTCTCAATACAGTACGTGTCACTATCACACTTGATACTTGCTTCACATGTAATGATGCGATTGAAGTACAATAGAAGTTGAACAGAGAAAAGTAATGATCTTTCCACAGTATACGCTTCCATAGAGAATGAAAAAAATCTAATCTAATGCCTCAAAAACATTTTTTTGAAATTTACAGTTGTTCACAGTTGCTGCGGGTCAGTATAGATTAGAAGTCCTTTCTGTGATCAAAATAGTATCTTAACACACTGCCGCACTGTTTTGACTGACATAGAAATATCAAATTAGAGTCAAATAACTCATTGTGAGATTCAAAAATATCTGTAGTTGTCATCTGCAAGCAGTACAATGAAATGCATTTTCAAGCATGGTCCATCCAGACATGATAGAACAACAGCCTTGGAGAATAAAGATATTTGACAAGTGACATAGCTGTTTACATGCTTCCTAATACACTGGGTTTGTTTTGCCAAAAGGCAATTCTCTGCACGGGAGTATCAGAGAAGCACGTTTGTTGATAAAAAGAATGGTGGATAAAAGCAAATAATTAAAAGAAGTTTGTTTTGAGTGCTATACGTATGGTTGTACTTTCAACATTTGGTTGTTCTTGTGGTTTCTTTAACACTTCAGGAATTGGTATATTATTATTTTTTAAACACGGTAGTGGAAATAAGCAGGTAGAGATTTAAGTTGAAATTCTACCTGTCATGAAAACATCATCTGACTGAAAAGTCCTTGGAGTTTTTCAAAGAGTCTTGCCAATACTGGTTTCAAGCAATTACCAAACATTTATTGTTTTAATATAATTTTCAGTAATAACAGCTGTAAATGTAAGATATATAAAATAAGCAGTGTTTGTGTTTTCCTAATTTGCTTTTATTTACTGGAGATAGGAATAACGAATCTTCCATTATTTCCCCTTTATATCACTTTGTTAAAGATGTCTCATCAAATTAAGGGGATTTATCCAGATTCTGAGCTCGGATGTATCTCTGAATTCTTTTATAATAATAATAATAATTGCTTACACTTATATAGCGCTTTTCTGGACACTCCACTCAAAGCGCTTTACAGGTAATGGGGACTCCCCTCCACCACCACCAATGTGCAGCATCCACCTGGATGATGCGACGGCAGCCATAGTGCGCCAGAACGCTCACCACACATCAGCTATCAGTGGGGAGGAGAGCAGAGTAATGTAGCCAATTCATAGAAGGGGATTATTAGGAGGCCATGATTGGTAAGGGCCAATTGGAAATTTGGCCAGGACACCGGGGTTACACCCCTACTCTTTTCGAGAAGCGCCCTGGGATTTTTAATGACCACAGAGAGTCAGGACCTCGGTTTTACGTCTCATCCGAAGGACGGCGCCTGTTTACAGTATAGTGTCCCCATCACTATACTGGGGCATTAGGACCCACATGGACCACAGGGTGAGCACCCCCTGCTGGCCCCACTAACACCTCTTCCACTGTGTTCCAATTCACAATTGTGTTCCAATTCAACTGAATGCCAATTGCAGTAATTCAGTATACAAGCACAGAAGCCCATTTCTCCTGAACAATGTAAGTTAGCAATAGGAACAATAACTATAATTTATAAATTCTAATGCATACTGTATGTTTGGCATTTATGACCAGAAGGGTTTGATTCTGCCTGTGACACTGCTCTTGATTTTCTCAAACACTAGAACGCAGAAATAATCCATAGTATCACAAATACAGTTCAAGAGAATAACTGTTTTCAAATATACATATGTACATAAGGACAAAAATAAGTCCTGCATTATTTTTAAAAAGGAATGAAAAAATTGAAGGAACCAAAGTGTAAGGTACTTCATGTAAGGTATTAAAATGCTTTCTTGTGAAAAATGACCTGTATAGTAATTACATGGTCGTTAATATATAATTCAATATTAGTTAGCAAGTTGGCTAATCTACTGCTTTGTAATATATCTACTTTGTTCATAATACTTTGAAGTTGGGATTTTTATAGTTATAGTCTGTTTTAGCTCAAAGGAATTAATGCAGTGCATTACAAAGAGAGCTCATGATGTTTTTAATTTTTGTTATAATAAAGGATAACGAACCCAGATAGTGGCAAATTGATTTTTATGTTGTTATTAGCAGTAACACTACAGCAGCAGAATATAATGAAAAATCTTGTGTATTTTCATTGGCCATAAACAATTAACCCACCAGTCTGGAATATGTTGATGAGAAACTGTATTTTTAGAAATCCACAGACATAAAGACATTGCTTCTAAACTCTGAAGGACAATGTTTTGTGCTGATAATAAATAGTTTCAAAGCAGTTAATCGATAGAACTCATATCTCTTTTGCAGAAGTATGGGATTGTTATTGAAAAGAAATCTCAGTGATTCTAATTTATGACTATCTGCCTGGAAGCAATAAAACAATCATACCTAATCCTGAAAGATTCATTTATGGGTCACTTAGACTCTTTGACAAATATTTGAAAGCCATCGTATAAATGACCCCAAATTTGCTTCTTGAAATGAAGAACATGACTTCACAGATCCAAAATACAGCAGCGAATGCTTAAAATATTGTTCAGAACAGATTCTTGATGTCTGTATTTTCAACATTTAAGAAGTAGAAGTCAACCTTTGGGTTACTGTTGGAGCTACCTTCAGTATTATGCCTGTTACTTAATTCCTTTCTGGAACCACATTGTTTTCACTAATTATCTTGAAATTACTGAAGATTTATTTGATTTTGTGTTAAATGATTTAATTTTATTTGTATTTTTTTAGGATACATTCTTCAGTAATGCATTGGTCCTAACTTAGGCATATTTGTGCAATATAATTTTTTGCCTATAATAATTAAGAACTGATGAGAGTTAAAACTGATTGATAGCTTACAGGAGAAATTATCTTAATAGATTTTTATTTTTTGGCCATCATGGTGTTCATATTTGGAAACTTCCATAGGTGTGCTGTTAAACCCAAGATGTAAAATGAGCAAGGAAACTGATCTTGCTTTTGACTCTTATCTGATATATGCAAAAATACCTTGTATGGACATTTTCTGTGTAAATACTTATACAAAATTGTAATTATTTATCAGAAAAAATACCCAAAGCTGCAGTTTAAGTTTTGCCTCATAATTAAAATGAAAAGCTATCCTCCTATTCAGAGGCTACCCAAATTCAAATTCTTCCTGAAAGCCCCTTTTAAAATTAATTGCACTGCTACCTGACCTATATAAAGCATTACGGGAGAAAAAAGTGTGAAATATTTCTAAGAGGAATCAACAAGAAGAATTAAGGAAATCAAAATAAAAAAGGTTTGTTGAGTATAGTGTGCCTGTTCAGACAAATGTTAAAAGCAGATATACCATAGAAAAAAAATTACTCTACATCTGTAAGTCAAAGGCCATCATATATAAATGTTTCTGCATATTGTTAGTTAAATGACAATCAGAATTAAATGAATAATTTAATTTAAGAACTATATTTTCAAAAGCATGGAAAATAAAGGCCCTTTAATTTAAATTAATACTCTTCACAACAAGGTCAGCAGGTATTTACGGACATATACTCTGTCATGCTGTTCCCTTAGTTTTGTCAATAGAAAAACAGCAACTCAGGATTTTTTTAATTATTAAACATTCTTAGACACCTTAGACAGGTCATGACTAATGACACAGATATGTTGCCAGAAAGTGGAATTTTTATGGTTGTTAAGATATCAACTTTCCTCAGTTGACTGTTTGCATCAGAAGGGCTTGGAGTTCGCAGCAACTACATTTTCTGTACTGACTTGTTCTTCCCCTCTCATGCCTTAGTGGTAACAACAAGAGACTACACTTTCCTGCACTTCACACCATTACAATCCATTCTTGCAACTTTTTGTACTGTTTTAGATGGTACAGTACCTCTTCTTTATGACCCTGTAGAACCCAGCAACAGCTTAACACTCTTTGGCCACTGGCACTTCAACCATCTAAATCCCCAGTGGGTCTTGATCAATCTCACGAGGTGGAATTTTCACGAATCCAGCTGCTTGCTTTCTTAACTTCTTCTGCTTTCACTTCTATCAAGTCTACATGCATCAGAAATGGAAATGTTAGACTGCCCTCCAATGCTTTGAGTACACTCGATATACTTTTTAGATTTTGAGTTTTTTTAGAACCAACAATACATATAATAAAAACTACGTTAAACCTTTCTCTTTCACGAAATTGTAAGTCACATCATACCTACAGGCTGAAGACTAACATAAAAGACTTTTAAAAGCTGAATCGATCAACTGTGCTTTCAATCAATATTCAGACTCAGATTACCTGATAGAGCAAGGCAGTGGGCTGTGGGCTGCTCAGCTTTGGGCAATAATAACAAAAAGCCCTTTCTCTCTTTTTACATGAGCAGATCCTTGGCATCTAAAAAAAATGTCTGCAGAAACAGACCAGAGGGCAGGTAGTGTGGAAAATGGAGAATGTTAGACTTTGTGCAGAAGGGTTGCAGAATGTCGTGCACATTTTCATTGAACAGCTGAGCCACTGCACCAGTCACAGAGAGAGGAATAAGAAACCAAAGATGTTCCTCTTCTGTCAGGCAGCAATTAGCAAACGGCTTGGTGACACAGACGTAGCTACTGGCACTGCTTTCAGTCCACTCAAGGAAATGTAGCCGCAAACCTTTTGACTTTGCAGACTGCTATCTGAATCGACACTCAATTAATTCCAAACACTATCAAAAAAATAAGCACGGGGAATTTGCAGATCTGTTACAAATGAGGAGAGTTTTATTAAATTGTCGAGCTGGCTTAACAGATCTAAATAAAGAATAAAACGTAACATAAAATTGAAAATAGGCTGGATTTCAGATATTGATTGCACAACAAAAACCTCTTGAATTTCTTTCATGTTTACCTAGTTTCTGCCATCAGTCAGGGACTGTCATAAAGTGAAGATTAGTAGGGCTATTTTCAGTTAAGATAGGGTTAAAAATTTTGCTCTTTGTACTTTAAAGCTGATTAAGAAACGTACTTGTCTGACCGATAGCTGGACCAACGTGAGTTTTGTGGTTGTAGACCTTCAAAAACAGATGTGACACTGCAGGTGAGCAGCAATAGTAAGGATCATTTACAAGACTGTTCGTCATTATCATTTGCTGTACTCACTGTTTTATTGCACACTAAGTGATTCTGTCACAACATTAAACCAAATGTTGCCAGCTTTATGTTAACCTTGAAATTCTATTACTAAGGAAGAAACCATACATTTGCCTTGGTCTGAGAAGAGGTAAAGAGCTATAATATGTTTTTGTTTAGAACAGTAACTCATATTAGTAAACTAATAGTCTTTGTAATATGCATGTACTGTATTTGGATTGAGAACTTGTTAATGCTACAGAAATGCAATGCACACATTGGGGTGAATGCTCAAAATTGAGGGATGTGATTATTGGAGTACCATAGTGGTATCAGTTAGGACCACTACTCTAATTGATTTCTATCAATCTACATTCTGATATAGTTGTAAATGTTCACAGAACCAAAACAGGAGGAATAGCAAACACTGCAGAAGCTGCAAGAGAAATTCACTGAGACTAAGATAAATTTCAAAACCATCTAAACACCTGACAAGTGATATTTAATGCGAACTGTAAGTGGGTACCACAAACAAATACAGTATGGGAAACATTGACTTAGATATTGATGTTGACCTATCACTTTCATCATCTTGACAGTGTTAGAAGGTATAAAAAAGATACATGCAGAATTGCGTACATTTTGTTGATCACCATGTTACAAAAAAATTAATAATGCAGCTCTGGGAGTACAAAGAGCATCCAGGTATATTCCTGGGCTTAAAGGAACATCTTACACTGACAGACCAAAATACTTTACTTATTGAACAGGGAACATTGTAAGCAGACAAGACTCAAGCATTTATTAAGTATTAAAAGTATTTATAAGTGAGAACAGTAAGCACTTTGTTACACAAAGACTTGTCTGAATCCCTGGTCCCTAACTTCTTTCAAGAAATAACCAGATCAGATGAAAAGGAATTAGATGAGCCAAATGGAGTTCTCCATTTTATGTAATGAGAAAAAAAAAACAATCTTTCATATATCACAGGTAATTTCCAAAGGTTCCAGTTGAAAATCATCTCATATCCAAGAGAAGGTATGAAACATGATTTTCCTCCTAAAAAATAAATATTTGAATTCGGTGCTAATTGGATGAAAATGCAATTCTTCATGGATCAGTGCATTTATTATCACAAATGTTTGAAATAGCAGTTGAATACATTTACATCCATGGCTAAGAAGACCAGTCAATTTGGAACAGTTCAAGAGCTGACAAAGGTAAACATAGATCACAGATAACAAAGAAATTGTCTTTCCCCCATTACAATGCAGTTTAAAATTGGAGAAGGTCTTGGTGAATTTAAACTATGTAAGAATAATAATTGCTTGATTTAATCATATTATAGCAAATACCAGAAGGTTTAGGAAATGGGTCTCTAAAGTGGAGAAATACTTTCTAGAAACCACCAGGAGATGTCATGTTAGGTCTAATGACACGTTTGCCTTTAAGAAATACTCCAGAAAACATGTTTGTTTTGTAGAATATTTTTCAGTATTACTATTGTGCAGTCATCTGTTATTTTTGTCATTATGCAGGAAGAGGATAACACATTTGCGGATATGTGGTATGTTCAATCCCACTTTTAATACAGTACGTAGTAAAAAATATTTCCTGAAGCACCACAGATGTCACTGTTGTCCATTTTTTATTGATATTTTTCAGTGTCCCAGTCCCAATATGGGACTGTATGTACTCTGTTTTTATTTCCTACGAGGTTGTGTACTAATCTTCAGGTTGCAGTTTTCAGTGTGTTATACAAAGAAATGGAAAGCGCTGCTCAATCTGACAAGCTTATTTTCTGCTCTGTCATTCCGTAGTGGATAGTTAAACACACAGTTAAATCAATGCCTTTATTACTAAGCCTTCACTAGGTATATTTATTATTAGGGAGGCAATTTGAACTGCAGAGATAATAAAAATATCCAAAAAATATTTGCAGTCACAAATATGAAGCAAAGGTTACTACAAGATTAATTTCTACCACCTTGCTGTCAAGGTTATAAGGATGATACTTAATATAATTTATAGTATATCTGTATTTGGCCCACCAGTAACATAATTAATTACAGTAAGCAATGAAAATATGCATTTTGAAATGCATTATTATTTACATTCCACAGTTAGGTAAATTTAGAGAAGGTATACACCAGTTAAGATCCGTCTTCTACTATTTTTTAAACCTAAAACATCAGCCCTCTAAAATCTTCAATGTAGATCAACCTGAATTCATTCTTTACATAGTTTATTTGAAAAAAAACATGTTTATTTCCCCGCAACCAAGTCAGTCTCTTAGCTTCCAAAATTCAATTTTGAAAAGAAATGCAAATAGAAGAATACAATCTTGTGATCACTATGGTGTCATTGAAATGTCAGCATATTGAACTTCACTCTGATTCTATCTGCCCATTCTTCCAAATATTTTGTTTACACAGATGGGACTTCTATTACTGATAAAGTATAAACTCAGATAGACAGTAATGTTAAGTATTGAAATCAAAGACTTTTGAATGTATTCTGACAAAATACATCTGTAGATGTAATAATGTGAAGCTCCCTGATAAAGCTTATCTGCTTGAGCAAAAATGGTGTGCTCAATAATCTTCCAATGATCTGTCTTCCCATTGAAAAATAAAAGCAAACGTAAACTGGATTTGCTTCAGAATTTAGCAGAGGACACTTTTCAATTGAATTGAAAAGGATTAAAAGAGAATTATGTTTTAAAATCGATCGCTTTTCTTTTGTGAATTTTCTTCCACTAATGCCTGCAGTTTAAATACCCTGTGTGAGGATCTTGATGATCTGCGATGTTTTATTTTTCAAGACAAGCCTCCAGTTTTAAGTCCTCACTGATTCAGATCACTCTTTATGCCTTTAAATATGATTTAGAATGGAAAATGTTTTTAAATGCTTGCAAACATTGCTATGTAAATTCTATTTATGAAATGCACTTGCTATTTTCACTGAAGAGATTCCTAGTCTACATTTTGTCCTGATTTGCCAAAGCAAAAAAATAATTTACATTTCATGTTCTTATGCCACATTACTTTCAATACCATAATATGAAGTTACATGTGACAACACTTCTATTAACAAAATGATAGCATGGTAAAGAATTAATATAATGAACGTTGATTTCATATGCTGTATTTACTGGCTTCTCTAGGCTTTTGGTACTCCTGTAAGTACTCTTAATAATAATAATAATAATAATAATTGCTTACACTTATATAGCGCTTTTCTGGACACTCCACTCAAAGCGCTTTACAGGTAATGGGGACTCCCCTCCACCACCACCAATGTGCAGCATCCACCTGGATGATGCGACGGCAGCCATAGTGCGCCAGAACGCTCACCCCACATCAGCTATCAGTGGGGAGGAGAGCAGAGTAATGTAGCCAATTCATAGAGGGGGATTATTAGGAGGCCATGATTAGTAAGGGCCAATTGGAAATTTGGCCAGGACACCGGGGTACACCCCTACTCTTTTCGAGAAGCGCCCTGGGATTTTTAATGACCACAGAGAGTCAGGACCTCGGTTTTACGTCTCATCCGAAGGACGGCACCTGTTTACAGTATAGTGTCCCCGTCACTATACTGGGGCATTAGGACCCACGTGGACCACAGGGTGAGCGCCCCCTGCTGGCCCCACTAACACCTCTTCCAGCAGCAACCTTAGTCTTTTCCCAGGAGGTCTCCCATCCAGGTACTGACCAGGCTCACACCTGCTTAGCTTCAGTGGGTTGCCAGTTGTGAGTTGCAGGGTGATATGGCTGCTGGTGATATATGCTCTTAAGCCATATCTCCCCTTAACAAGACACAAAGCTTTCTAAATGTCTTTACTTTGGTTACACTCAAAGTGCCAAGCACTTAAAAAAGAAAAAATTTGGATGAAACGGATGAAAAATTAAATCTCCTTCTCCTTCTACACTACTATGACAAGCACATACAACACATTTGGTTGGTTTGTAAGCATATACAGTAGATGGAATAACAAGACACCTGGAGCTGAAATTGCAAACAGAACTAATTAAGACAGGTGTATGAGAACTAACAGCTTGTTCTCAGTTAGTTTTTAAAAAGGATTCCAATGTGGTATATGTGAGATCTTGGAACCACATTTGAGAGAAAACATCAGCTGAACAATGCTTAGGGAACTGCATGCGAAATTTTGTTCTAATTAAAAAAGTGAACATAGCACAGATGTCACATTTTAATTTTATTATTTTAAAATAGACAAAGTGGTGTAGGAAGCTGTCCCTATATTAATCAGCTGATCGGCTGTAGATTCTAGAATAGGAAGTATGTATATTAATGGAATATTAAAAAAAATAGGAGGAGTAGTTGACAATAACAATTACCATATACATACAAACTCAAGTACTGTATTTTAGTTCTCTGCATTCCTTTTCCTATATCAAAACAGACCTTTTTTAAGATTTTTACAATTGTAGAAGTTAGCTTTAGCTCTTTTAGGCTCTGAAAGTATTTGTTCTATGGTAAATCTGTCTGAAGGAATAATGGAGTAGACAGCATTGATAAAAATAAATAATTGTGACTATATATCTTGGCTCCTGTTGCTTTGAAAATAATAGTGATATACTGTATCTCCCTTCAGTCACTTTTTAAATATGTAGGCATTATCTGAACAAATTGCCGCTAAGCAAATCATATAATTAAAATTTACCCTGTATATCTAATCTATTTATAGAACTTAAGTTATTGTATTGGTTAACTTACCGTAAGTTTGAGATCTCAATGCTTAAAGTGCAATATTTAAGTTTCTAGACAGATTTTGACATAGTACTGTACATAGCCAGGTTGTGAGCCCTCACTGACTCACAATTTACAGATATTGTTTATAATACATCTTTTTTTGGTCTTGTTTTCTCATAATACAGCGTTATTAGCTCAGAGAGCTTCTTCTTTGTATTTAAGATCTAAGCACACAAGAAAGGGATAGGACCAGAGGGTCTGTGAATACCTAGAGTAACAGACCAGCTGAGACACACCACGAGAGAGATAAAGGGCACATTATTTCAAATATACACAGACGGAGGAGCTTAAAGGAAATGAACAGAAGTTTGCTGTCAAATTATAGAGACCTATAAAAAGATTACATAATACTACCAGAAAAAATGCTATCTAAGTCCCATGGTTTGCAAAGTATACCACATTAAACTGTACTGTTTTAGCCATTACCAGTTTGGGCTTTATCTTGTATTCTTTATTACAGGCAGCTACTGTATAGTTACATTATGTTATCGGTTCAAAGTGGACCAATAAACATACAGTAAGAATTCCAAAAAAGAACGCTGGACTTTGAAGGAATACAGGTATAATATTTGCATTTAATTAAAATGTGTAATTGCAGATAGAATCCTAGTAATAGAAATATAATTGCAGAGATTAGTGACAACATAGAGTTACTGGTAGTAACGCAGAGTTTCCAATAGTTTTACATAATTTATCTAAATGCATCATTATGTTAACGTTAGTTACATGATTTTGTATCATTACTGGTGACTAAAGCAAGCATTTTTTTTTCAATGTTGAATCATGTTGTTCTTGTTTAATAATTGTATGAATACATGTACTTTAATACATGTTACTAAAATGACTGGATGACATAAATTATTTTGTAATGTGAAAGACTGTACAAAAAATATGAAGTGAAAAACATGACAGTGAAGTCACTGCTCTATCCTGATATAAAGCTTGACAAAATACAGCACTCTTCCAGGAGATTTACATTGGGTCACAGTATAATGAAAATGGAATTAACAATACACATTAACAATATGTAATCTTACATCACTGCATGATGTAGTTAATATTATTTAACTACTAACAGTCAACACAAATAATGTTTTGGATTAGCTATACAGTATGTGACAGAGCAGCAGTTTGTATAACCAATAAAGCTATCAGTTAAATCGCAGAACACAGCATTTTCAGCACAGTATGCAAAGGGTCTTTGTATGCCACAAGCCCTTTTTAACTCACTTCTGCACGATATTAGGGCAGATATATTCTTATAAAATAATTCATTATAATCTTACGCTGTAACAAAAGCTATCTCTGTAATGAATCAAAACACTGCAACATTTTTACTGCAGGTGCAATATAACTAAGGTAAGCACAACATAACTAAGACATGTTTGTATAATTGATTAGTAAAATTTTAATGCTGATCTAAGATTTTTGAACAATCTTTAAAAGAAAAACTTTAGTTTAGAATGACTCTTTGTACAAAGAATGACATTGTATTTTCAGTCATGGATGCACCCTTTGTTATTTGTATTTGTATACATTAGGTTCTTCTTTCATTAGTTTACAGTATTGTGTGAAGTTCAAGATGAAAGGAGCCCGATGCATTAATTATAACAATATAACATTAAATAAATATAACATTCCCGTAAGGCCAGGATTTATTACTGTCACTCATTTTGGAAACCTTTCTAGAGCAGCAGTGGCTGTTTTGGAATTGTACACTTTTGACAAAGTCAACCCAATAGACTTCTTTGGAATCAATATGGAAAAACAAACCAGAGGATAAAATTGGAAACCAAGGGGAAGTGCATTTAAAACTTATAACAAGAGGCACTTTTTTTAAACAGAGGGTTATGGGTGTCTGGCGCAACCATATTCAGCGATGTTGTTGAAGCTGATACTCTGGTGTCTTTCAAGACACAGCTGGATGAGATCCCCAGATTAATTAGATAGATGGGCTGAGTAGTCTCATCTTGTTTGCAAACTTTACTTCTCGTTATTCTTTGATTTTCTCATAGTAAAACGTAATCCATGTTCTAATCGCTCCATCCAATTCAGGGTCATGGGAGAGCCAGAAACAATCCCGGCAAGCAACAGGCACAAGCCAGGGTAGATCCTGATCAGAACACCAGTCTATTGCAGGGCACAATCACAGACACAAACAGACACACATTCAGACTCAGACCTATGGCCAATTTTCTCTAAAGCAATTAACATAGCAGTACGTTTTTTGGACTGTGGGGGGGGGGAGGGGACCAGTGCGCTGAGAGGAAACCCATGTGAACACTGGGAGAACATACTGTACAAACTCCGCACAGATAGCGCCCCAGGTCTGGAATAGAACCCAGAGCCCCAGTGATGAGGGGCAACAACACCGTTCTGCCCATAAACTGTAATGTTTGCATGTAATTCAAATTTATTAGGGTCCAAGCACTGTAGAATCAGAAAAGGAAATGCAAAAAATTATCTCGATGGAGTAAAGGTTTGTAAAAAATCATACACAAGACCAAGTTCAAGGAAAAACTAAGAACATTTTTTGGAGCTAGACATGTGGTATGGAACATAGAGCAGAAATGTGTGAACAGGAAACATCCTTAAAAAATTCAAATGCAGAACCCATGTATACAAAGGGTGATGAAATCAGCTAGACTGGAGTTGTTTTGTTAAAGGCTTATGGATAACATCTCTTGTTTTCTTAAGTACAATTGGTAGAATACTGTGGGCCCAGATGTTTTATCTTAAGCCCTTCTAGGATTGTAACATATCCGCCTCTTTTATACTAATGTTATCTAATATATAGCTTTGTTGTTCCTCAGCCTAAGGCATGTTGTAAGTTTCTTCATTCTTAATCTCCTATGTGAAATATCAATTTAATGCATCAGCCATTTTCCTGTTATTGTCCAGAGTCCTTCTTATAATACATATTAATTAAACATTTACTGTTTTAACCTGACAATAGCTTGTCAGTAATTCCTTGCAGCATTTTTCCTTTTTCTTAACTTTTCTAATATCCTCATTATAGCTGTGTTTGTAATCCTTCATGTTGCTTTACTTTTACACAATCTTTTTCATTTTTTTTATGAAGCACTTTCTTTCTCCTTATATTTTTCATAATTGATATATTAAACTGTTTAGATCAATGCTTTAACACAACAATGTTAAACTGCTGCCAGTTGCTACTGATTCCGTACTCACTCAGTCACATTCTGATTCTTGTAAATTGTTTTTGACTTTAGAATTGCAAAGTAGACTTCAAAATATACCATATTATAATTATGGTTGCAGAATGATTCTTTGGTTTCTGTTTTCCTTACTCTGTTAAATATGCTTGATAAGTTAATACAGCTATTCCCTATGATCAGCTATCAGATGGTGAGTAAAAATGCATTTAGTAGCCATTCACTTATGGCCCTTTTTACACACAGATGTATGGTGCCATATTGTCACACCTTCTTTGAGAATATCACTTTAACACATACCATATGTGTTACACATACTGTTCAATCTTACATCTGAAAAGAGTTTCATGACTGTAAAAAGTGTCTTTTATTGTATACTAAAATGAATCTTTCAGTTAACAGGTTTTAACTACATCAGTTACATTTAATTACATAAATTAAATCTGGAAATGCATTTAAAGCAACCATTGGTTTCTATCAAAGCTATCATTGGTTTATATTTCCCATATTCTGTAAACTCCTACTTTAATCTCAGGAGGAAAATAATAATTAATATATGGTGAAGGAAACAAAAGCAATTTTAAATTATTGACAACAGCTATCAGATTGCAAGGCTTTAGTTTTTCAAAGACTTCCCTTCTTTTCAAAGACTATTCTTCGCTAAAGAACTGTCAGAAGTAATTATGTTCTGTTCTGTCAATTGCTCTCCAGTGAATATTATGCATCCATAAGCAACACTATTACTAAAACTTGTTAGAAGTCTAAAAGTGTCAAGTCATATGGGGATTTGGCTTTTATGACACCTGATTCGATATTCTACAGTAAAATTAAATAGTACTCATTTCAGTGGATTGACATCTTTCATCTTGGAAATATTATGGTTGTCTTTGAAGAGCTACTTATTACACTGATTTTCCTAATTAGGCTGTTTTAAAATTCATAGATTTCCATCTTCAATTTTAGAAGTATTTCTCTGTCATGAATAAAATTGGCTATGCATACGTTAAACACCATTGGCAATGCTGTTAGAGTGTAATAGCATACACAATATGTTTTTTAACTCTCTTGAAAATGTATAATTCAAATACTAAATACCAAAATGAAGAGAGTGCCGGTATATAGTATATTTCAACAGCTGGAAATACAATGCTTGTCACTTTGTCTAGTACTGACAGGTATTCTGAGGAGACATCACCTGCAGACTATTACAGTTGTCACTGAAAATTGAAAAAGCTTAATAGGATATCTCACATTTCTGGTGTTTCTTGACATGTCAGGTCCTGAACGCAGCACTTTCTAGTTAAGTTTTAAATGTACTTTCTCAGTCCAGAAAAAAATGTACAGTATGTGAAACTATTTTTCAAGATCTCAAAGTAGCATTTGTGCAACTGAATGTACCCTAGGTGTCTATTCTTTTAGAGAATCTAATGGGAAAATCATAGTTATAGAATGTATATATATATATTTTATTTTAATATAATGTTTTCCATTTTAGCAGAGATCAGGCTAAGACTGCAACAAATTTCATTTTTTTTTCAAACAAAGTTCACTTTGAATGCCTCAACAGGTTTTACAAATTCTGTCAGCTGTCTAATGGCTTGATTGTAAATAATCACTTATACTTAAATAGCGCTTTTCTGGACCCTCCACTCAAAGCACTCAGAGGTAATGGGGACTCCCCTCCACCACCGATGTGCAGCCCCACTTGTATGATGTGACGGCAGCCATATTGCAACAGAACACTCACCACACACCAGCTTTCAGTGGGGAGGAGAACAAAGTGATGAAGCCATTTCATAAAAGTGTGGTTATTAGTACGCCATGACTGGTACAGGCTAGGGGAAATTTGGCCAGGACGCTGGGGTAACATTCCAATTCTTATTGAGAAGCACCCTGCGATCTCATCTGAAGGACGGAAGTTTTTTTACAGTATAGGATTCCCATCACTATACTGGGGCATTAGGACCCACACAGACCACAGGGTGAGTGTCCCCTCTAACCCCTCTTCCAGCAGCAACCTTAGTTTTTCCCAGGAGGTCTCCCATCCAGTCTCACACCTGCTGAGCTTCAGTGGGTTTCCAGTTGTGAGTTGCAGGCTAAATGACACAATATACATAAATCTATGCAAAAAAGCTGAACTAAGGGCTATAATGAAATGTAGAAAACCAATCTGAATGTAACAAGATATGAAATCTAGTGAAGTATGAAATATTTTCATTTTAGGTTGTTGAATGATTTAACTGTGACAATTGTCATGACTGCACTTCATGATTGAGCTGTCTGTAAAATCATTTGTTTCATCTTGTAAAATCATCTTTTCATGATCACCCAATGACGATAGGACCTGAACTCTTTGTGGATAATGCAATGTGCCGTGACTGGGGTTTGATCAGAACTGCCTTTCCCTACACCACTGCAGTATAGAAAGTCAAAGTTTGTACACATAGACAGCTGTTCTGCCCTTATTAGTACTCATTACTTATGGACTTACAAGCAGTCCTTTTAACATACTGTAGCTAACTAAGATGGGTCTCCCAGAATCAAGTCTCTGCAAAGGTTAATATTCATACCCATAATAATTCAGACTCTCTACATAACAGATGTAGAGGGGGAAAAGAAGATGTTATACAATAAGAAAATTGTTAATAATATCAGTGTTGTGAGACACCTTTTGATTCAAAAATAGTCCCAGCAAAAGGACATGTGTTCCGATCCTGCAGAATGCATCAATCTAAGATTTCTTTGGGGATAAAGAGGAAATATCAGAACTGAACTAACTACACCTTTTCCTGAGAAAAAACCTATAAGAGGGACTCTTCCAAAACCAGTTTTAACCCGTTTAAAATAATTTATGTTGTCCTGTTGACCAAAGTGGAAATTTTGTAATGTTATTAAACTATTGTTAATCACAGAGTGGATTAGAATCTTAATGGAACAAAATCATTTGTTATCATTAGCTGAAGCCATATTGTTATGAACAGTAGTCTAAAAGAGTTTAGAAAAAATTTAAAAACTTTGAGAAGTAATTATATTTTTTAAAACAAATTGATGAATTCATTTGGAAGTGATGAACTGTCAGTTTATATCGGAAGCTGATGTACGTCATGTAAGTACAATTTGTCAGTTAGCCTTGAAACTGACACCTTGTTGCATTTTATACTCAAATTAAATTTCACTCTTGTGACAGTATTATAATGAGAATCGATGGGTCAGATGTTGGAAGTGCCAGTAGCAATACCAGACCACCTGTGATGCGGGTTCTTTAATCAGACTTTGTGTCTTCTCTCATATACATTGTCCCTACTAGCGCGAAATGACATTTTAGTTCTGGTCACCCCTGTTCACGGATGAAGCTGTTTACCTTTTTCACTTTCATTTTACAGGATCTGTAAAAATCATTAGGACTTTATTTCATAGGAGTGTATTAACACTAAGTAATGTTAAAACTCTCTTTAAACCTGAAGTGTTGTTTTGCTCACATTAAGTATCGTTTTCAAAGCACTCTATAAATTTAACCTTTTTTTTCCATGTACCGTTGATTCTAGACTTAATACAATTTAAAATACATAAAAACGTCTGGACTGCTGTACAAAAAGACCAAAATATCATAAACAATGAGAGTCAGGGCTTTTTTTTGTTTTTCAGTATTTATTTATCAATAGTTTTGAATACATAAAAATAATAAATTTGCAGTGTAGTGTCACCAATCCGATTTTCCACATACTATATTTGCTTTTCAACACTGATGGGCAAGGCCGATCTCGCTCTCAGGAATACGAACTTATATGAAAGAACGACATACTGTAGCATGATGTTTTTCTTAATGCAATTTCTGATGGGAACCTGGCTGTAGGGGCTGCAAATGTAAATGTACAGTATTTCCAATTGTAGACCAATCAGCTAATTAGATCTAACCGTGCTCTACAATTTGTATATTTAAAAAATACTCTGCTCAGGACATTTAAGTTTTTATGCAATGCTGTGGAAAGAATTTCCAGCATTATTAACATATTCAACAAACATTATATTTTGTTAATTGGCTTGGCTCTTTGGTTGTGGTCAGGAGGCAAAACTTGTTGAAGCTCATTGTTTTTCTGTTCTGTGAATTGTAAGCCAGCATCCACTTATTGAAAGCACAGTCCTCACAAAGAGAGCTGACTCTTTTTAGAGTTTACAAGAAGGTGTTTTGTAGCAATATCTGTAAAAGTGTGTTGGTGTATGGGTGTCTGTGCCTTTCAAAGAATTCTTTATAGATAAACTATGAACATGGCCCATGCCAGGAATTTCACAATTAAATTAAACATGAAATAACATAATAGAAAATACTTTTTTTACACCTAAAAACTTTCAGTTGAAGGCTGTATCTGAATCTATAATATGAATCCAGATCTTACCTATTAATATCTCAGAGTTAATACTGTATCTCATTGAGATGAACAGATGAAAAATAGCAGAGATCCATTAGAAGGGAAAAATGTTTTGTGTGATTAAAAAAAAATAAAAGAAGCTGGATTAATCCACAAGACTGGAAACATCAATCTACAAAACCAGAACTTGTGTAGAGGTCCCATTCACAAGGCATTATTCATTTGCTTTTAACAGCCAATTTATGTGATTGATGAACAATCAAGCTGTGGGTCTGAAATACTTTTTGCATTTCCATAAGCACATGCCGAATGAAATATTCAATACTCACCTTTGCTCCTCATATTCTTTGTGTTAACACATCTAGTAACCTCCACAATTCGCTAAACAATAGGAGGAGAGAGGGAAAAAGACATCAATTTGCATGCATTGTGCGCCTTCACACATATTTCAGTTCTTTTTATTATCAGACAGTCCCCTTGCTGGAAAACCTGAAAATCTGATTGCGACAACTGAGCAATCGCTCTTACCCAGAAGTCCATTTGACTTTTCTTCTAAATCAGATGAGAAAAGCCAGTGTTGAAATTATGCATTCAAAATTAGATTTTATATAGTAGGTGAGAAGCTGATTCAAAAAATGACACACAGAGGACTGTCATTTTCCAAGTCATGAATATCTTGCCAGACTCTTTTTTTTCACAGCCAATCCCCCAAAATTGAATGGCATTTGGCATTGTCTTCAACAAGTGCTGGACAAAGTTTGGACTGTTAAAGTTTATCTGACCTCAAACACTTTTACAGAGACAAGCTTGGTCTTTCTCTTTGTCTCCAGTGTAACAGTGATTGTCTTTCATTATCCAGCCAGATAAACATAAGACTTGCAGTTGGTCATTTAGAAGAGAACAGTAGTTGTTTATTGATGTTTTGTTCTCATGAATTGTACAAAAAAATTCAAGTTCTTCAAAAACTTGCACAATTGTCTTGATTATATTAAATGAGTGACAAAATACACAACAACCTCTATATGCTGCAATACATAAATTACAGGTTTGTCTAGCTTTGGGTAACCTGTGCTATTATTTAATATTACATACTGTTAGTAATAAAGGAATTTACAATTTAGCCTTCCTTTTTGTCAATAAACAAAAATCAATAAACAAATTAATAAGTAAATCTTGCTATTCACTCCTACATGAATATTGCTATCTGACAAATTAGGCTTATTTATATCAGATAAATCAGGTTAATTGTAATTGCTAGACAGCACACTCCCAGCATAATAAATGTTTATGAGAGCATAATGCCTTATATTGAACAACTGCTGTACTCAGGAGTAGGAGAAGTTTAAATGGAGAATATAGGATCACCATCTAAATAAACGAAAGTAGTGTATACCAATTAACAATTGATATTGTTGCTATAACCCCACCAAAAATGTGGACTCGAAATGGATTGATTCATACAGTAATGATTAATACCTAAATGTTAATTTTTACTGCAGTATTTCACACATTCTGAATTATTGATTGCTTTCCTAGAGGATACAGTTTTATAATTATTATAATTATTCTTAAAATATTCACAGTATAATGTCAGAAATTGTACTCCGCCATGTGCTAGCATAAAAACAACATTCCAAATGTCTTTTATTATTTATTTTCTAGTGTTCAAGAATTCTTAACTGAAGTCCATTGTACAACTAATTAATGCATAGAACTGCTACCCGCACGGAACAATTCAGGAAATTTTAGTCATGGAGAATCCATTTGTATTTTCCTTTGAAAATAACAGTTTACTGTTTTTAGATATGCAACCAGACATTAAATGTTAATATGGAGTAAGCCTATCATTCTGTTGTTACTTAATTTACCAATAGTGTTATCTTTTACTGGTTTTATTAGACATAAACTGGATAATTAACCTTGTTGCGAAAGGATTCTGTTAATAGCTAAAAGGGCTAGAAATGAATATTTTCACATTTTGGAACATTGAAGTCACATTGTCTGATCTTCTGAATACATTTACAGTAAGATCTCAGCATCTTACTGTAAATGTATTCATTAACATATGCATGAATATACAGTATATATACTGTATATGTCCATCCTATCATTGTTGAGCAAAAACAAAAAGCACAATTTACTGGAATGTAATAGGTTATTTTGAAAGAGAATAGCTTGAAACAACAGAATGTAAAAGCTATATTCCTGTAGGTGGATTTGTAATATATTCAATCTACACACAGACAAAAATGTTTTAGTTTAGTTCTATTTTTTGGCTTTGAATTAAACACCTGCTGTCAGTATTTTGGAGTGATAACTTAACATTTAATATTCTCCTAGTCAGAGCAGGATTGTTTCAGATTTATACTAGGAACTCCAGGGATATGCATTCAATTACCATACTGACATACATTTTCATGTCTCACTGCTCTAAATCAAAAGAACTGCTAACATTTCCCAAATTCAAACTCGTGGTGTCAATCCAAATCTAGCATATTAATTCCACAGACTGAATAATTTGGAAATATTATTAGTAATATTAGTAAAATTACAATTTTACTTTCCTTTCCAAAATACACCTAAAAAGCAAGACATTTAAAAGTCAGGGTTAGGATGACAACAATGATTAAATAGAGGAATGGTATTTTGAAATAAAATAATGAATCCTCTTTCTTTAAGCACTGTTGCATCTGATATGTTTTGATGGTGTGCTTATAAAGATGTGAAAAGGGTCATTTTTAAAATAGCTTCAAAAATGTTTCATAGGTTACTTCTTATTATCACAAAAAAGAGTCTACAATCTATGGTTTTGACAAAATTCTATTGTAGGTGTACAGTAGGTCCATCCAACCCATTCCCTCAAGTGGCAAATATATTCATGCAACGCATATTAAAAACGATAATAACTACTTGGCATTGCAGTTCACTAGGTTTCAGTCATGTAGAATGAGACATTTCTTGAAGCACATGCAGCAGGCCTTTAAAACAGTTTTATTCCATTTGCATGTACATGGAAAAAAAATTAATTAAGTACTTCTTATGAGATTGGCAGGACCGCCAGCCTTTTTACTGCTACCTCATGGTAGTGCATGAAGTGACTGTAAAATCCTAGGTGCACCAAATCAGCATAAAGAAATAAGAATAGTAAGATGTAATTCATTAATTCCTTTTCATCCTCAAGGATTCCATTCAACCACCCTTAAAGTGCAACACTCATCTAGGTGACATGTGGAAGGAGTTATTAACCAGCCCAGGAAATCGTCTAGAACACCTGCTTCACTGATTGTATTGTGCAGGAATTTCATGGAGATTGTAATATAGGCAGGACACCAGGGATAACATCTCTATGCATTTGAAAATTGCCATGGGATTAGACTCAGTAGGATGACAAAGGATTTCCTACAATACAAAGCCCTCAGTCTCCATACATACTCCACTGCTGGTTCTAGACAAGAGGGAAGATTGCCAACTATTTTCCACCAGCACCACTTAGAGCAGCAACACAGTTTTCCTTCATAGGTCTCCTATCCAGTACTGACAGTACAGGCCCAGCCTTGCTTAGTTTCTAAGATATGACAAAATCACAGTGCAAGCTGCAAGGTGGTAATGCTGTTATCTGAAACTCTTGTCGAGGAAAAAAAAATCAGTGATTGTGTATGCTGGCAGTCATTATAGTTTGATATGTTAATTTTCTAATGAACTAGAAGACAATTAACATCACAATGTCTGCCATTTGGCTCATAGAAACATCTGCCTGGGAGTCTCATGGTTTTTTAGTCTCCACTACCTGCACTATGGGGCTGAGGTTACTGATGAGTGATGAACTTTTGCAAACTCCGTATGAGTTCTGTTGCACCATAGTAACATATGCATATGATTTGTAAAAGTAAAATAATAGTTTGTTGAAAAGGTCTGGAAAAATGCTAGTTATGTGTATTAGCATCTCAATGCCCCATTATTATTCATACACAGTATGCTGCCATACCAATTAAAAGCCCAGTAATGCACTCTGAAGGAGACATTCAGCACTCTTAAGGACGAAGCAGATGAAATGTTCCATCAGCATTGTTATTATGTGCTTTTTTGGATGTACGGAATGTGCAATATTTTTTCAATGTCATCATACTGTACGCTCTTCTTGGGATTTTCAACTGCCTGCATTATATTATCAAAAAGCACATTTTCTTGTTGAAAATTTAATTTGATTAAAAAGCCACCACTAGAACCTTGGCTTCTCTATTCAAGTACAGTGAATGATATTTTAAACAGTAAGAGTTCGTGCTTGTTGTTAGAATTTCAGATAACTTTTGAATGCAAACCCCAGATTAATTAAATTTATTTGACACATTGGAATATGTACAGTATGTATGATAAAGAACAAACGGATTTAGTTTCAGTGCTAAGCATACCATAACACGGAGAGGCAGTGGAAAAGCATGTTAATCCTGAAATTGTGCTTTGCCACCAGTAGAAATTAGCTCTTTAATGTGAAAACAATTTTTGTTTAAAAGAGAAAGGCAACAAAAAAGAAAATCAATCTCCATAATTATGGATGTAGTATGTTCCTCTGTCAGTGAAGGCTCTTTAATGTGACAATATATTTTCCAAAAAGGTTTTCATTCACAACTATGAAAGATGTGTGAGTCGATATACTGTAGTGTGATAAGGGTTTGTGACAGATCGGTACTAAGGTGGAATTGAATTGTACTTCAGGTCAGACAAAGTACAGTAATTTTTGTATTTAAAAGTAATTTAAAATTGATATCCAGAACCTACAGTATGTTTAGCAAAAGGAACAATGAATATAAGAAATGGAGAGCCTGGGATGTGTCTATATACAGTATCTAATAGATTACAGTAAATGCATTTAAATATATCAACTTTGGCACATTATTGAAATTGAAAAAATATTAACACTTCAAGCTGTTTTTATATATAAATTCTGACATTAGTCTTTGTAAAGGTCGCATAATCCAGTTACAGGTAAATATTTTTTTCAGCATTCCACATAGTAGTCCTTTTTTACTATTCTTCCCTTCTCTCAATCGACAGAGGGCAATTGTCATAACGTACTTCACCTTCCCCGCTGTGAATATTGACCCTTGTGCTATAAATGAATGAATTAATTCCTGCTCTAATTAAAGACAGTTTAACATGGCTCACTGCAACATCACCTCAGATCAGCTTAATTTGCTACTTGAGTCTTTCCCCATTCCAGTACTGACCCCGAAGCAGCCCAGGTGCTCATATATGCCCTTCTATCTATGGGCCAAGATTGACAGCAAAACAATGCTAATGGCTAAACAGCCACTCCTTTCTTAATCAAATTCTTTTAAGAAAAATTGACAATTTCCTGAAGCCTACAGGGTGTTAGAAATGTCAATAAAATAGTCTTGCACAGTGGTTTTGTGTTAAAATGGTAATTTTAACCACAAAGAGCAGTTGATTAAGGCAAAAATATTTTTGAAACCCTTTCTTGAAGTATTTTTTTATTATTGACGACTAAAAGCTCAGAATGACATGTTGTGTTGATTGCATCTGGCTGCTGTTAGTATTTGAAAATATAAAAATGCAGGCAATCAGCGATAAAGTACTGTATTTATAAACACTTTTTCAGAATACAAACTTTTGTTCAATCTTTGAACTTTATTTTTTTAAGTACTTTACCTACATTTGGTTTGCATAAGATATATATGAATTAAAATTGAGAAAAAACAGTCTCTGAAACAGTCAACTGAAATTCAGGCACACTTACATTTTGATTTCATACAGTATGTATTTTGTATTGGAATTGTAAGGATAGTAAACTTTCTGAAACCTACTTACTAAAACTATAAGAAAGTTCAATTGCAAAGGAAATTATCTTGAATTAGGAACTATAAAATAGCACTACAGAGCACATTTTAATTATAACGTACTAATCTACAATAATCATGAGTTGTTTCCATTTTATAACCTTAGAATTATTTCATGCATATTGAACCATGTGAACAAAGCTAGTCATTTGTATTCACACATTTATTTTTTATAATGTTTTATAATGAAAACCTGAAGCTGTCAGGTGTTACTCAGTGGTGCGTCATTATAAATAGAAGATTAGCCGTTACTGCTTGTAATGTAACACAGCTTTCAAAATGCAATCCTCTCCCTTGTGCAAATGTTTCATTTAAATTTTAATTCAATGGGAAAATTGTATGACTTCTTGTTACTTTTTTATTTTTTTAAAGGTGTTGGAACAGTGCACAATTTCAACATCTGAAAATGAAAAGTATTACAGCCGAGAAAGATAATTTGCTCACAGTAGACCTTGTTAATTTCTGAATGCTATCTCAACTTTTCTTTAATTTAAATATTTATTGTGATACACTGTAGGGAAGATGTTTGCAATGATTGCCAATATAATCTCAAGCATCTTGTTAGGGACCTGACTTTTGTTATTATTTTTAAATATATTCCCTGTTGTTGATTGTATTATTGAGTACTTTCTGAATCTGTCTGTCCTTTTCCATTAATTTATTTAATCTGATTTAGTGTTTCTTTTAGGCTACCGGAATGAAATACAGCGACAATGGAAAGGCACAGTATCTCACAAGATTTTCATGGAGTTTTATACAAAATCCAATCAAACAAACTAACAGAATAATTTCTTATAGCTGGAAACCACGGAATACTCTGTAAAAATATGTGCGTTTTTATATAGGAATTATACTGAATAGGACCTATAAAATAGAATTCTATGGTGTATTAATTAAAACATACAAATCTACAGTATATTAATGTCGGAAAATAATTGTTATGACAGGTGATATAAAAACGTAGCAGTCAGTTCCTGGCCTTATAGGTTTCTTACCACACTGAATGGCAGACAGAAGCACACTTTTTACCACATTATTTTCCCCTCATTTCCAAACTTCTGTAAAACAAACTGTGGTGAATGGGAGTTTGACTCCCATTGCCTTGCAAGATAAACTCTCCATTTACCCATTTAACTTTTAACATTTAACTTTAGTTTTTCTTTAAATTAAATTGAAGGTCAGTGGGATTGTTTTAAGCCTGCTAGACTACTGGACCGGATTAACTTTGTGCAGTACAGTACTGGGGCTCCGAAAATAATGGCCACATAGTGGTAAGAATAACAATAACAATTTGTCCTTATCATTATCTCAGTGCTGGTAAACTTTCATTTAGTTACAATGTAAAATGGGGGAGAGATTCAATAATTTATTTAAAATGTACATTAAAATCTACAACTGCATTCCATCCTGGGTGTATCCCACCTTGTGCCTGTGCTAGGTTCTGACTCCCCGTGACCCAGAATTGGATAAAGAAGTTTGAAAGTGGATGGATGGATTCAACCCCTAAAAATACATTTTCATAAAAGGCGAAGAGGATAATAATGTGGGTTCTGTATGGGCAGATCAATTTTGACAATAGTTTAAGAAATATCTTTTCTTTGGAAAACAACATTCTAAATACACTGTATATTGATGTTTTGTGGTCTTTCACTGATTTACTTTTAAAAGCCCAATAATTCCTAAGAAAAAATGAGCTGGTACATTTTCATTGACTGTGTAAATTGTCTCTCCTGCATTGTTTTTAACAACTAATTTGCTGTACTGGGATCAAGAAAAGTTGTATTTCTCTGCAAAAGTTCTCTGCCTAATAGGATGTTTGAAACAGATGCAAAAGATTAGCATTTCAATTAGCTTAAGATTTTTAATGTCCTGGAACTCACTGATGAAATAGTTCACTTATCTGAAAAACGATGCCAGAAACTAATCTCACAGTATTTTAGCTTCTTTACATATTTCTATTCTTTAAAATATACTGTACAGTATTTATTCGCTGCCCCTCTACCTGCTGCTACAACAAACTTGTTTTCAGGATTAAGATATGTCAGTCTGTTAGAATATAAAATATTCTACAAAAAAAATATAAAATAACATTTTAAAGGGCACTTGAGAATTTGAAGAAGAACCCCAAGTGATTTTGCTGCAGCCTGATCGATTGTCCCTGTGCTTAACCTTTTATCTCAAATGGTAACCTGGGTGTTTCTATGGTTAACTAAAGGTTTAGATCATTACTCTTAAGTTCTTAAGGACTTTACTGGTATATAAGGAAATTACACTCTACATTTAATTATGCCATTTGTTCCGCATAATTAGACAACGGATATTGACCCAATGCAAAAATGCTTAAGGATGGATAAGATTTCATTCCTTGGGTGTATCATATATATTTTAACATTATGATTATAGTAGTAATAAGTGCAACTCCCACCGAATAGTGTGTTGTGACCATTATGTAGCAGTATGTCCACTGCACAGTAGATCTGTTGGAGAAACAAGATGTTACTTCACTAATTGCCTTGAAAGGGAAATTTAGGTGACCAGATTGCACAAACATTGGACCTTTAATGATCATATTGTCAGGATCCCAGTTTAATGTCTCATCCAGAAGATGCGAAGGAGAAGCTCCGACATTACCGTGTCCCTGGTCACCACATTACAGCATTGGTTTGGAAATTATGGAGAAAAGAGTGCCACCTACTGGTTAACTAATTAGACTTGTCCTACAGATCTGCCATCCCAGCACTGACCAGGTTCAGTTTTGCTGATTGGTCAGCTACCATAAACCATACAGGAAATAAGTTTCTGTTCTGGGTGGTTGTTTTACAATAAATCACATCAAAAGTTAACCAAAACATTCCTTTTTTTTATCTTTTTGATGAGATTCAGATTTATTAGATGGGTTAGTTTGTTTAGAGCTAAAAGCCGTCCATCACATATAAAAATGCCTTGTTACAGTGCCTTACAGTGAAATACAGTAACAGTAAGTCATTTATACTGTTTATATAAAAATTAATTTAGTATAGTTCTCTTTTACATTACTGTATGCTCATTTTCTCTTAATGTAATCAACAGTTTTTCATGAGAACTTAATAAATTGTAACTTTGAATGCAATATGAAGTATGTTTGTATTTATAAAAACATTTTCTACAATATATAGGTATTATAGATAAATATATTTTGTTCTTTATTATATAATTATTCTAAATTTAGAAACAAAATTGGACAAGATAAACCTTTTTTTTTCATAAGTTGAGGAAATACACTGTAGCAGATTTTATACTTTAAATAAGTATAAGATTCTCAGTTTTAAATGCTAAAAATTGTATTTTTAGTCCATTAAAACATGAATTGGACCACCACAAAAGTTTTTCTTCTTTTTCTTCACTGCAACTCATAATCTCTTCATTCCAAAAGTTATCTAGTATTCGGATATTTGATTTCTTAGAACATTCCACATATGAATGTTCTTTATACAGTATGATGACAAGGACTGATGACTTTTAGAGAAAGGCCTTTTGTACAATGATGATTGAAATCTTTTTCTTTACTTCCTGAGATAAAAGAAATACTGTGTCTTCTCGTGCACCTTCTTACCATTTATTTGTTAATACTTGGCTTTAGAAGTCATGGCCATTCAAGAGGTCTAATGTGTTTCTAAATCTAAACCCCCGTAATGAATCCCTAAGCTTATCTCCTCTCCCCAACTCTTGATTATATGGATTAAGGAGTATACCCAGACTGAATTGAATGAAGTCAATCAATACTGCACTTAAGATTGCAAATGGTTGCAATAAATGGGAGAAACAATAAAGCCTTGAACAATTGACATTTCAGGCACCTGCTTTAGAAAAGCCCATATTTAACAGTTATATGGAAGAAATGCTTTTGTTACTACTTTCATTTTTAACTCTGATGCTCAGAATAAAAACCCAGAAAGGAATGCCTGAGAAAGCAATTTAAAGCAAAGCAGATGTAAGAATGAATACAGTACCCGAAGTCTTTTTTTTTAAATTTAACAAACAAAATCAAAGAAAAAATATTAAAATGACTGAGCCTTGTTAACTTTTCTTTTTAGAGAACATTCATTTTCGTGTTAGCTATCCAAACAATATAATAACGTGTAATGTCACGGAACTGAGGTTGTAACAGTAGTGCAAAGAGAACAGTGTTGAAAATATTTCATGGTCTGCCCAGAGCTTAACCCAATAAGAACAGAATGACTTTGGGGTGAGTTGGAATTACAAATACAGAGACCAGGTTTGGTCTGGGTACCAGAAACTTCACAGCATACTGTACTGTATATGGGACAGCATATACAGCTCTTATCAAAAGGTGGTAGAAGGAATTTCTATTCATGTATTGCAAGCAGTTGTATTACTTGTCTGTTGAACTCCTACATTTAGTAAAATAATGTCAGTATCTTAAAGTATTGATCTTTATTATTGATGAAAATTGTAAAAGTGAGTCATACCTTAAGGTATTAAATGAGGCTTTGTGGTTCAACAACAGAGAGCAGCCAAGGAAAAGTTCAGAAGTTCAAGGACTAATCAGGCCTTTGAGGTGGAATAACCAAGGTCTTTCAGGAACAGAGAAGAATTGCAAAAATGGCAAGGAAAACTTTTTCTTAAAGTTGTCCATCTAAAATTAATATTGTAATTCACCCACAAGTCAGTGTTTTGCAATGTGCTAAAATATATGTAGCAAATGAGAGTGCAACATTAGTTTCCATGAGCCTCTGAGGCAAATATGCGAATTATCATGGAGAAGCATGTGGCTTGTGCAGGCAGTCTCCTGACAAGGCTCATCTGCCAAAACTTTTTTTTAAAAAAATACCATCTCATAATGCTGAGATATGTGGAAAGTGGTCAACTATATTTCTGAAATAAAACATGTAAAAAAAATTGGAAATAATGTAATACCATTCAGTCCGTCTTTGTAGTTTGGTAGATAAGTGAATCTAAAATTTTGTCCTCCTGTTCCGTGAGTAGCCATGACCTTTTGCTTCAATTATCTGTCTGCAATGTGAACAGCTATTTCCTATTTTCTGTCCTAAATGAATTCCCTTGTAGCATCCAGCTGTGACCCCCTGTCCTTGTTTTGTTACAAATTCTGAAATAGTTAACTTTGTTTGACCCTGCCTGCATGCCTTAGGATTTTACTGTATATACTTGGACCAAATCTTATTTTCTCTCACTTTTGTTCTGATTAGATTTATCTCCTTTCATCTGACCATGTATTTCTCAGGCTATAATATCTTTTTTGTGAAATTGCAATAATACCTGACCACAATATCCTAAGCGATTTCTCAATAATGCGTTGCTATTATTCCCATCTTCCCTTGATTCCCATATTTTGTCTCATATTTTTGCCATATATCCAAGCATTCATTTTGCTTTTTCATAGCTTCGTCATGTTTTTTTTGATTGATCATTAATAGATTTCAGTAACTCAGAATTATCCATACAATATGCTGTATATAGTTTATATTCTCACTTCTTGTGTTAATTAATTATCAACCTTATCAATTATCAGTTATCAGCTCCTTTATTCAGGGAAACTGTATGACATTATGTGTCAGTACAACGGCTACACTAAAAAGTTGTGCCAATCAGCTTGCCCCTGTTTTTACAGATATCCTCAATCTATCCCTTAAGCAGGCAAAGGTACCGGACTATGTTACCATGGCTATTATAATACTTGTACCTAAGAAATCCAGTGTGACCTACCTCAAAGACTACAGGCCAGTAGACTTGACATCTGTTATTATGAATCTTTTGAAGGGACTTATAGCCAATTTCCTATCTAAAGTGCACTTGGACCCATGCCAGTGTACATAACAAATAGGTCCATGGACAACCCCCTCTCTCTGGGGCTTTATGATGTATTTCAACATCTAGAAACACACAGCACCTACTGTATGTGTGGATCCTCTTTATTGATTATAGTTCTGCTTTTAACACTTTTAGCTTATTCATAAGCTAGCAGAGATGGGTATTAATCAGACTTTGTGTTATTGGCTACTGGATTTCCATTTTGACAGGAATCAGTTAGCGGAGCTACAGTAACTTCCATCTCTAAGCCTCAGTAAAGGTGCTCCTCGGGGTTGTGTCTTATCACCTCTCCTTTATTCACTGTGCGCAAAGGACTATATTTCACATTTGGATTTAGTCAAAATATTCAAGTTCACTCAAGATGATAGCATGCTGAGTCCTTACTCATGAATGAAGTACTGTAACTGAATTAGTTGAATGGTGTAGTCTAAAGAAACTGTAACTCAAAGTTAGTAAAACAAAAGTACTTGTGATGGACTTTAGGCAAGGCATGGGAGCACTCTCACCACTATACATCAATGGTCAGGTTGTAGAGGTGGTGGAAAAATTAACGTTTCTGGACACCACCATCTCCAGCACTAAAATGGGAGGTCAACGCTTCCATTATGGTCAAGAAAGATCACCGAAGGCAGTTCTTTCTCAGATAGTTTATGAAGTCTGGAGTGTCACAGGGGGCAGTGACCTGCTTTGACAGATCTGTTAATGAGAGTGCTTTGACCTCTTCCATCACTGTGTGGTATGGCAACACTTCCCAGGACAAGAAACAGTTAGATAGAGAAGTGTGGAGTAGTGTTTGTCTCCAGCATTGTAGGACGCCTCCTTCCCTCTGTGGAATCACTCAGCTCACTCAGATTGAAACGCAATGCTAACCATTGCCTCCCTGTCCATCATCTTTTTACTTTCCTCCTCTCTGGTAAGCAACTTAGACCTATTCAGATATGGACTGCTAAGTTCCCTAACAGTATTTATCTGGAGGCTGTGAGATCCCAGAACTCAGTTCTTTGATTTTGAATTCTTTACGTTGCTCACCATTTTTGTATCTGTTCCCCCTGTTATTTATCTAATTATTGGTATGTGTAGATGTGTTGGCTGGATGCTGATTATTAGTGACTCTAAGCTGTATATTTGTATTGTTTGTTTTTTATTTGTAGGAGCTTACCAAGCCAAATTCCATACAGCTAGTTATTATGGCAATAAAGTCCTGAATAATCTTATTAGTTGGCACCTTACAGACCTTTCGGTGACCTCTGGGGGCAGGTCAGCTGTTGTTATAGTCTTTTTTTGAACCAGCCTCTCATATCACTTACCTTCCTGATCTCATTATACAGTAAGTGGTGTGTAGAGCACATCAATTATTACCTCCATTCCATAAATGCCACATAATCTTAAATCCACTACATCTTTTAGTCTCTTATTAAATCTTCATATTTGCACTTGCTTCCTTGGGTTTGCACATGGCACTAGAAGACTTCCTGTGGCGACCACCATAGGTTTAATAGGTTTTGAAACCATGAATTTCAACCAACATTCTTCCCTTAGGTTTATAAGCTCATATTTGTCTTATTGAGTCTCCAGCCTATTTTTATGAGATTTGTTGCAACATATACCGTACCACAACAAAGGGACCTAACCCAGCTCTGGTCAGGAACCTGCCCAGTTGCCCAGGAAAGGTATGTAAAGATTTAAAAGGTTAACATAAAATTTTTTGATGTAGTATGTTAATTGCTAAAACTGAAGTACTAAAGGAATGTATTGTTAAACATGCACTTAGGCTTTTACTGTCTATGAATGTGTCCCTAGCTATGAAAGTTGAGGTGAAGGGATTTGTTTGTGAAAGTTATTTAAAAAAAAAAACTTAAAAGTGATTCTCCAAACAAAGCATCAAGAGTGGTTTTGTTCCAGAGATGTTTCCTTGCTAGTGGCATTGCTGTAGGCAATGCAGTAAACATCCATTTTTAACACTGGAGGTCTTCAGGGAGTTGTGTTTCCTTTTTGAAATGCATAGTTTATTGCACACGTTAGGAATGTTTTTGTTTCTCTTATTTATAATAAGTGGTATGATTATTTTTAAAGTTAAATGTTAGGGACTGACAATTATTTTGCATACAGAAAAATGCTATGCTTTGTAATGGGCTTTTGCATTTGAAGAGTTCTAACCATTTGTAGTTCCAGTGCTTTGCAAAGAGAGGCATCAGAGCTCTTTGCGTGTTTTTTTTCATAAGCCTGTATCACTAAGTGCGAGTTGCCACAGGCTAACAACATTGTGGCATCTCATCACTGAACACAGAAAGGATCATTTTTATTATACCTCCTATTTTCAGAATCAAAATGTCATGTCGTTGTCAACAAATGAGCATCATATTTCAGTAGTTTCAGTGCAACACCAGTGTAATTGTCATTTCTAAAATGTAGGCTTACTGATATATGTATAATGTTGTTATATCATACATACAGTATACTGTATGTATATATCTACTGAAGGTAAATAAGGACAGTGTTGTCTTGTGCATTACTAGTAGCCTTCACACCCACAGATGTTGTTTTTGTTTAGATATGAATTTACTCCCTAAGTGAGAGTTCAAGTGGTAGTAAATCTGACAGCACGTTCTGATTTGCAAATGATTCTTAGATGTTGGTGTGAAAAGAGAAAGAGCACATTAATGTTACCCAGATCTGTTATGTGTTGTCTTTTTATGGTGCTAGTAGTTTTATCCTTTTAAGAATTTTAAAGCTCGTCATTATCATTGCTTTCAAATTTTATAATGCTTTTCAATACATCTGAGACAAAAGTATGAGCACTACAAAGGAAACAGAATTGCTGCGAATATTGAAGATTGTTATCATGAAATCCCAAAGCAACTAATAGCCATTATCTTTTAAAAGATAAAGTATGCAAAAAATATAAAGTATGGTTTTCTTTCAGGTAGCTTAAATATATGTGCAAGATTGAGCTTGATTAAAGATACAGTTACTTTATAATTTGCAATTGGGAGCATGCAAGCAGATGTGTCAGCAGATTATTCTATGAAACAGCAGCCGAGTTTGCAGTACAGGACATACAATAAAAATAAGGAAAACATTTGTACTTTATGAGGTTTCTGCTCGTCTTAATCGGCACAATTATTAAAAAAGAGAACCAGTGCTGAAAACCCCCGAAGCCTGGGTCTCTGAAGTGCAACAACTGTGTAGCATAGGTATTGTTACAAATGGTGGGATACAAAATCAGAGAAATAAGGAACTGACTGAGCAGATGAATCAGAAATCAAATAAATAATCAGACCCCCAACCTGTAAGGATTTTGCCAAGAATATACCTGAGCAGTTGGTATGATTAAAGGCAAATTAGTTCTTTGTTCTCTGGCACAGATTTTGTGAGAAGGGTAATAATTCAGGCACAATGGGATAAACAAATATTTATTAACAATGACAGTGATCCACACTAAACTACACACAACATAAACATATAACATACAAGAGTCCCAGAGGCCTATGTCTAGACCACCCAGAAAAACCCAAGACTGCTACCAAGTATTCAAACTCATAATGCCTGCGAAGGCCAGAATAAGATAAAGGTGCCTTCTAAACTAAACAGAATACAACCAGTGGTTAAATTTCTCTTCCTGTAAACCCAGATGCCACCAAATGAATGGGAGCCTATCTCACTATTCTAAAAACCCACCCATTAACCAGAAGAGGAAATCAGAGTTATCTTAAAACCATAGAACAGCAAGCTATCTTAACAAGGTTCAAATACTTAGCTCCAGTCTTCCTGAGTGATGTGGAACAAGGAGCTCTCGCCTCTGATATCTTTCATGTGGTCTGGTCACCCTTGTTCTCCTCACTGTCTCGTCCTTCATCTTCTTATATGGTGTCTTTCTGGACTGTTGATTGACACTTTAATCATTTACCCAGAACTTACAGTATTTAACTAAGGGAAACCATGGTAAACTTTATGATTGCTTTGATGTCTTAATCTGAATCACCTACTTCTTAGCAAACATCCCCTTCGCTTTGAAGTTGGAAATGTTTACACTGCAAGGTGTTAGACATTTTATCTAGATTCTTAGAGACACTTCAGTAGTCACCTACAGCTATAATAATAATAATAATAATTGCTTACACTTATATAGCGCTTTTCTGGACACTCCACTCAAAGCGCTTTACAGGTAATGGGGACTCCCCTCCACCACCACCAATGTGGAGCATCCACCTGGATGATGCGACGGCAGCCATAGTGCGCCAGAACGCTCACCACACATCAGCTATCAGTGGGGAGGAGAGCAGAGTAATGTAGCCAATTCGTAGAGGGGTATCTACGTAGCTGTAGCAATATCAGCAATATCAGCTGTAGCAATATCTACAGTACATTGGTTTCAGAATTCACAAAAGCTGTATTATATATTTTTAATTATGATAATTTATCCAGGCATTGCATTTAGCCACTGAATGTATCCTGCTTACTATGATTAACATTTTATAATGTTGAATTCAATTAAGTACTTGAAAATTAGAGGTGCATTAAAGTACCTTAACTAAAAAAACAAAATTCCTGCCCATCTCATCACCCCACCCTGACCTGACCTACATGCATTATCACCCACATACACACACAGACACTTTAATTAATTTGTATTTTTTATTTAATTGATCCTGACATCAATGACACTTAAAGACTAAGTGTTCCTGCAATTTAAATGTATAATTATCAATTTCATAAGCTGCATGAAATTAATTTAGAAGTGCACTCTTAATCTATTCAATTTACAATCAATTTAAATCCTCAAGGAAATTCAATTCCATCGCCCCAAAATGTAAGGGTTTTGGTCACTCCTTATCACAGCACATTCAACACTGAAAGTGACATGTAATGAATTTTTAACACCATGTAAGTGGCTGCTTGGGACGTGATGATGTGGAGCTAGACATGATAATAGCTTTATCTTTGCCTTAATTCTTTTGATCAGGCTCACTGTGACAAGGCGAGGCTGTTGCAGATTTAACGTGTTAATTTCACAATATTTTGTTTACTTTTCATCCCTGCCTCTTTTTTTTTTTGCACATAGTCCATTCAAAGGGTAACAATGGGATTCATGATGGTAAACATGCATGTAGCATCCAATGTTAAGACCTCAGTGACAATGTGCAGTAAGCGCATACAGTAAGTATTATACTTTGATGTCTATGACACTGCAAGGGTTTGAAAGGTATTAATTATAAAAGCATTTCATGCACACACTGGATTACATACATTAATATTATGTTTATGCTAAATGTAATGAATGGAAAGAGTATTTTAAATTTATATGTGAAAGAGGAGCTGTTGATATGCAATCTCAAAACACATTCGGACAAAGGAACAGTTTCGTGTAATTTATTTCACATATAAATCTGCTTTTAGCCTATCAATACCCAAAAGTACTACAGTTTTAAAGTAACTGTATTTTCTACATAATCCTAAGTAACTTAGAAATAGAATAAGTAGAATCACAGATGTGGCATTTCTTATTTATATAGAATTAAACATTAATGTAGAACATTACGAATTCTACAGTGCCCTGGTAAAAATCAAATCATCAGCAAAGTCATATTACATAAGAATATTAGAGAATGGATTAAAAATTTGGTGAGTCCCCAATTTCCCCCCTTTGTATGACTTGCAAAAATAAATACTATTCTGAAACATGATCAATTGCTCTTTCAGATCCATGTGAAATACAGTATTTAATGAGGAAGCCATATTATATTCCCGAAAACATCTCAACATCTCATCATCCCTGTCTTATATATATATACAGTATATGTGACAAGTGCTCGTTTTATTCTGCTGGGGTGTTGTGTACTTAAGATGAACTAGTCTGGTAATTCATTTTGCAAATTCATTTTTCCTTTCATTTTTGACTAAAATGTACATGTAATTTATTTATGAAAAATATTCTTCACTCTTCCTCATCCTAAACCTTGCGGATGCCACTGTCAACAGGAAATGGAAAGTTGACTGAGTTGAGTGTGGCTCTAATTGTCATTTTTGCAAGGACCAGGCAGTGATTTGCCAGCCTGGCACTGAGTGATGAGACATTTTTGTTGAGTTATGGGTACTGTAACAAAATCTGTCATACAATTATTGGCAGCAGAACATATATAACCTTCAGCTATGGACATAATTATGTTTTTAAACAATGTCATGGCATGACAGGTGCTGGTTAAATGAAATTCAGATGAATCATAGCACCAGGGTATCTGTGGTGGCACAGATCATTCTGACAGCCATGTACACTTTTCGACAAGAATTTATATGTAATAGGCAGTTTCAGCCCACACACTGAGCTTTATTATTGGAAAGCCCTAGTCTCAACCATGTATTTGGCTATTAGTGGTCTCAGAGGACCTGCCAGTATTTCCAGGCCTTCACTTAAGGGAAAGAATGGGACTTTTCACATTTGCAAAAGAAAACACGCATATTACTTCTTACATGTAACAGATACAACAGAGCTACACATTTAAAAGGAGTTAGTTGGTAATGCCAAAAAAATATCACAGCAAGTCACACTTAAATTGACTAAGTGCAATTAGAGATTTCACTTGCATAACTATTTGTTTGATTGGCACAGGCTACTACACAAGTTCTCATTGTAGTTCAGGTCTGACACAAATTACCCCTTGCGAAGAGATTCTAACTCTCATTTCTACTGAATGCATTATATAACTTCAGACCTTTTCTGTTAATTCATGACATAGTTTATTTAGCAGTATGTGGCAGGTGTGAACTGAAGATTGTGCTTTTAAGGCTCATGGGAAATTGGACTGAAAGATTTCCTCTCGGAAGTGGGCATTCGGCTTCACTCAAGTCACTGAGTGTACATAATCGTACACACTACCTTTAAGCCCAAAGAGACTAAATCAGAAATACCTGTAATATTCTATCTTAACAAAGAAATATATATCACATGTCATGTTGTCATAACGTTGTCATCTGTTCGCTTTTTACCAAAATCTATATCGAATTTGTGCTATAGATTTTATGTATTCCTCTCCAAGTACCCACTGCAGTGTGTCTTCATGTGCTCCAGTATTGTGAGATCATGAGTGTAGGATCATTATTTTATGGAATATATAAGTGAAACAACATAACCTTTTTACTACATGTGAAGAACTGTCTATTACATGATTCTTTTATTGCCAATATCCATGATGATGATGATTTTATCCTTTCACATAAAGTCATTACAAAGGGCTGTATGGTGGATATAAAAGGCAAACCGTCTGTTTACCAGGAGGTCCACGTGCTCAGTGCCACATACTGTACATTTCTGGGACTGTTAATGTAACTACTGCAGTACCTAATAACAGTCCGATAATATAGAAAACCAATATTAGCTACATTCTTCTGTCTTAATTTAGCATTCATAAGCAAGACAATCTGAAGAAGCACTGCACCTATGAATTAGATTTAGATCAAGTCTAGAAATCATTATAACAGGAACATGATCATTTCCCTCCCCCAGTAAAAAAAAAACACTTGCAGTGAGCTTTCCACTTTGAAAATTGTCACTCATTTGAATTGCTCTTTGATTACATTGTGTGACAGGACTCACAGTGTTGTAAGGTAAGATTGTGGCTTTGCTCAGTTCACAACTGTTGGTGTGGCTTAGGGCTGGGAAAGTCCCTGCAAGACACTGACTAAATCCTGGCAGGGTAAAACTAAGAAGGGTAAAACTAACCTGTCTCACGACGGTCTAATCCCAGCTCACATTTCCTATTAGTGGGTGAACAATCCAACGCTTGGTGAATTCTGCTTCACAATGATAGGAAGAGCCAACATCGAAGAATCAAAAAGCAACGTCACTTTGAACGCAGTCATCTGGCAGTTGCGCTGTGCACCCTTCATTTACCACTGAAAGTAATTTTGCATCCCCACCCCAAGTGTAGTTAAGCATGCTACACAGCCTGCAACATAATGGATTGGATGCTTCACATAGAACTTTATATATACTTCAGATAAGAATGTCAACAGCTTAAAATTCAAAGTCAAGATATGATAAATCATGCATGAGAGGGCTTTCACTGGATTTGGAAGTATATTCTAATCAGGTCAGTCGCAGCATTAAGACAAAAGGACAGATGCATATGTATGAATATGTGTGTCTACATGGTACAAAACAGCAAAGGAAAGGAGAAAACATTAATCCAAAAAGCTTCTTGGAGACAACAGGAGCCACCATAAAAACTGGATTCTATATTTGGCTTTCAGTGGCCTTGGTGGAATATGTGTCTCTGCCATGACCCACGAATTTAATGAACACACTGTCAATTATTTTAAAACACACAATGGGGAGATTTAGAGAAGAACAGTCTAAAATCTGGTAATGGAAGGACAGTAGGCATTTTAACATTTATTTGGTACAATAGCGTTAACATGCATCTCATGGCCCAGTTGACTGAATCTAGGGGAAAGGTACTGTACTGGCCAATACTGTACATTTTAAACTATCTTGGAGGCAGGAGTTGCTTAAGCAGAGGAGGGTTTCTTTCAGTCTGCCTTTCAGGGCCCCACGTGTAGCCCAGTCGATAAGAATTGTGTCCATCCTGCCACAGTGAAGGACTTGTACCTTCCAACAAACACACACACACAGGGGGTTTCTCTGCCTGGGAAGCCATTCCAGGTCCTTGGAAGCTCTCCAGCTTATTTAACTGCTGGCTGACATCCCAAGCACAGGTAATACTGTACACTGTGATTATCGCAGCAGACAAACAAAGGCTGACCTTATTTACATGTAAAATAACTAGATAAATAATCCTGTTTAGGTAAAGAAATAATGTGGGTTTAATGTTGACATTATAAAAAATCCTCACTTTTAGTGTTGCTTTTTGCTTTCATTTTACATATCTTTATTAAAAGGTTTTATTCATGGTGTTGTCTTTTTATGTATTTTAAAAATCGTGTACAGTAAGTTTATTGGTCTCTCTTAAACAAGCACATGGTCCTTCTCCCACATCAGAAATCAATTAGGTGGCTTGCTTTTTCACTAAAGGTTTGCTATTTTACGTTAAATGAAATTCCACAGCTTGTTGCCATAATATACTGTATACTCTCATTCTAATGATAAAAAACTTTACATTTTTTATTACAAAAGGCTGCATGAATTACAGGATATTCTAGCAAAACATCCTACCCCTTATTTTTTTCCTTTTGAGTCTTTCTCTTGTATAGTCTTTTGATTTACTCTTGACATTTCAGAACAGAAGTTGCATTATTATGCTAAATATTTCCTTTTCATTTCATTCACCAACCAAGATACCCCATATCAAATATAATGCATTTCAAAATGCATATATCAAGTTGTATATCATGTCATTGTTACCAGTGTAAATTGTTTTGGCTGAGGCTGGAATGAAATCACATTTCTGTCGGCCGACAGATGGAGAGATCTGTAATGAAGTGGCTTTCTCTGTCAGGAAATGAAAGAAATCCAATGAACATGAAATTGGGGTTATGGTGTGCATACAGCATAGTGCAGTTGTGGGGTATTGAAACTAAGGAAAGGAAAAATTTGAAAATGATGAAGAGCAGATACAAAAAGGTAGCAAGCCTGAGGAGGTGAAAGAGCATCTAGCAGGCTGGGTTTAGTTTGTATGGCTCTCAGAACAGTATCAATATACAGTAGTATGGATGAAACTACAGTATATTTCCTTAAGAAGAGCTTGTACTTGCATGTTTTTAAACAATGAAAGACATACATTGAGCCCAGTGTTAACATTCACTGATAAAAATAAGAACATATTCTTTTTGTGACAAATATCTGCAGAACCAGAGCTGCAATCCCTTGGGTTTTCAGTTTTGAATTTAACTTTTTTTTGTGCATGTTCTGGCAGTGAATAGGAAGTTGTCAAGGAAAATTAAATATGAAGTGGAATATTAGTGCTTTTACTTGAAACATGCCTTATTTGGCACTTGCTTATCTAAATGTTTGTACAGTATACTCTTATATGCATAGTGATTTACATTAATCCAAAATCTTTAGAGAACATAATGGAAAATGGCATGACTATAGCTGCACTAATACACAACATGCAATATCTATAATATTTGTTTTTCTTTGAACACCACTAGATGTCACACTTCATATTTGTGTAGGATGAAAAAAATCATTTAAAAATGACAGACGCATTGTATGAAGACTGCAGGAATTAAAAGCTTTCAAATCTTCAAACACAGAATACAGTATTAGATGCAAATTAGTGCTGTCTTAAGTGGTTTAGATAATTAATCTTTCACAAAGGCTAACAGCTGGGTTTTTGGAATGATATACGATTCTACCAGCACCAATGGGATTTTGACAGTGTTGGTCACATAGTTTTCATATCTGCATTTTTATTATTTTTGCTAACCCAAGTTTATATTTTGAAAAGAGCATGGGATGTATCATGTTGATACTTTTAGGTTTAAGTGGTGTCTATAAATATTAGTACGTTGGTATTTCTTTGGGCTCAGATATGCACAGTTTAGTCAAAAACAAACCAGGCTTCACTACAGAAGCCCTTTAACATTTTATTTATGCAATGCAACACATGTATAATTTACTTTGTGCAACTTTTGAACATGAGCATTAGAGAGCCTCCCTCTTGTGTCACAGTTCTTCACTACTCTCAGCCACATCAGGATAGAGCTTTTAAGCTTTTTCAGCTTTAGAAATTACTTAAAGTAAATTCTAGAATTTTCGAATGTTCTTATTTTAAACGTATTTTCAACCCTCATTACCATCATTTCTGGTTATGCACTTTCTTAAAAATGATGTGTTTGTCACTTCCTCCTTTGATAAAGAGGAAACCATAAATATGGGTCTGCTAATGGATTGCAGTTACTAGGTGGTACAATAGCTTTACACAGCATCTCTTTAGCAAAAACCCCAAAGAATTTGCCAAAGTGTAAACTTTTCTAATGATTATCTTTGGCTTGGATTCAGTGGACAATGTGATGCAATCTTGCTCACAAGGAACATGTCATACCTTGAAGGGATTCATTTTTGTAAAGTTAATTGGAACATTTAAAATGCACTTCAGTATATTATAATAATAAATGGTGAGTGGGCATACAGTGTGATAGCAGTGTTCCATGTTCACATCTTTTAAAAAAGGGTTATTGTGGCATGCCAAATTCACATGTGTAGAAGAGGTCTGACAGTATTTTGCACCAAACGACACTTACAGCAAGCAGTCAGTTCATAAAAAATAGACAGATATAATACAGACCTTGCAATATTATATATGACATGTTGTCCACACTCTGGAATCGTAATGTCACTCTTTGTCTGTCTGAAGAAAACATTCACGAATATAATGAAGCTATAACATGCCTTACTGACTTTAATTTTGATATGTGCTTTTGGAATAAGTGTACCATACCTAGCCACTAGCATACTGGATCTATGTCAAGAAAATTTTAATATTATCACTTTGGATTTGGGAGAGCCCTTAACAGGGAGCTGAGGAACATAAAAAATAGCAATGGCCCAGAGACACTGATCACTTCAATAAACCTAAACAGGTACCAAGTATAATTCCTCAGTAACTATTGGGCTATCGATAAAAAAACAGGTGAAGGAAATCATACTGTATATGTAAATCATAATACAAAAACCAAGATGGTTGGCTGTCTCTTTCCCACCATAATGCTTTGTTTTTTTTCCTGATTGCTACAGTATATTTCAGAAGTGTTTCTTTTCCTCCTGTTTCCCATTTATTACCCCGTGGTGTGATTGTTCACATGATTGACCATTCCTACTGTTGTGGCTGAACAGAGCTCTTGGCTGCAACTGCATTTGGGCAGTGTTATAAAATGTCTAATCATACTTTATGATTTTTAGACAGAGGAACTCTATGTTTCCTTTATGCAAGGACAATAAAGGACTCAACCAGATGGTTGAATTATGCAATTTAACATAATTATTCTACATGGCAGAATCAATATTTTGATGTCTAGATTTTTTCTTTTGTATTTAGTCTGAAAAGATTCCATAACTGTTTGTTTTTCTTGTTTAAATGTTTTCTATTCAGTCTTGGTACTTGCCATAGTGAAAAAAGGAAAACATGCTCCGTCTAGTGACAGGCGCTGAGGTTTTTTAATAGAAACATCTGTAACTTTTTCTCTCTTTCATGTTTCAGCTCCTGAATTAAGCCTAATGTGTCTATTGTTATGCACTTTGAGAGAACAGGACTCTATCTTGACGGGATGCTAGAGCACAGCATGTTAAAACTTTAGTAAACTGTGGTACCCATTCTTAGCACCTGGTGGTTTGGATTCATTGGTGTAAATTATTCGACAATGAATTTGGTATTCAGATTGGTGACTTCAATCCACAACTCTCTGGTATATGATAGAGATCCCAGTAAAATAAAAAGTTATTTTTTTACACAAATTCTAAAGAAAGATGACAACGAAAATAGAATCAAAACTGAATCCTGGTAGAGTCCAGTCTACCAGTCGCTTACAGTCCCAAAATGTTGCATAAGGAATGAGTAGCCTTAGAGATATAGGTACTACAGCTATAATTGAAACTCCATCCCTGTAATCCATGACCTGCTGCTCTAACAATGCTAGTGTCAGCTTGTTACAAAGGGAAAAATAAAATAAAAATAGAGTTCCAAAGTGATTTGACAGCTAAATTTTCCCTCCTTCGGGATAGAGACCTTATGTGAGGCTGTTAGCCTGCATAAAATGCCATATCACATTCCCCAAGATTCCCTCTAAAACCTGGTAATAAATGAATCATAGCTTGTGGTTTGATAGAAAGTATTTATTCGTTAAGTGGGGATGTAATTTTGCTGTGTTGGACTGGCAGCATGCTCTCCTAAGGTGGAGGCTGACAGTTTGTATCAGTGTATCAGGCTCACTGAAACATAAAAGAGGAGGAAAGCTAAGGATGTAAAGCTCAGGGTTTCAATGTATTTTATTAAATGGGTTACCTAATGGTCAGTGGCCCATTAAATATACTAAAAGCAGAGATACCAGCTGTTACGAATGGTATACTGCACCTCCTTTTGTCAACTGAGTTTAGCAGATTTATTTTTTTTGTGATACTGGGCTGTTATATAAAATGATTTGCTATTTATAAAGCTTGTGTTGTCTTCTGTACCATCTATCTATGAATAGAAAATATTAGTGTTGAAAATATGTACAAATTATTTGTTTGTTTCTAGCCTTTACCTAGAGAGAGATGAGAGATGAGGATATTGATTTCTAAAGGGGAATGAAATTTATATTAATCAATACTTTATTGTAAAGAACTTCAAGAGAATACTTCTATCCCATCAAGATGTTGTCTGGATTACATAAAGGTATAAAAGGTACTTTAATCTAGGTAGTTACATTATTCTTGTATCAACCAGCCAGTCAATCAATGAGGTCAATCAATTTTCGAGAGTAAATGACCTATAATCACTTTACTGCTTTTCTTTTATATCGCCTGCAGTGAACTTAGGTAAATTAAAACATTCTGCACAGATCTTAATATCAAAATGTAGAACAATATTTCATCCCATTACAAATTTGTCCAAACTGCCTGCAATAACTATTTACTGTATGAGGCAAACATACTGTACCATCAAATAATAACCACCAAAAACATACAGTACTTACCAAGGAAATTATTCATGTCTATGTCCAGTCCAAGACTGTTTGTCTGGGAAATGAACAGCTCTTGCCTAGCACGGAGAAACTTACCTGTTTCATGAAGGTCATCATATTACTGACAAAGTCAGGTGGCAGTAGGCTCCTAGCAATATCCAGCCATGAAATTGGTGTGTGCAGTATTTCATGCTAATAAATGTGACCACTCACCCTCAAAAGCCATCTAAAATCAGTAAGGTTGCAGCTGCACAAACAAGAGAGGAAAAAAAAGCATTTGAAGAGAAACATAATCCTTGGACAGTTGAACAAAGCATTCTGTCGCTATTCCACAGCTGCTCTGTTAAATAAAAAAAGAAACTTTACCAATCAAAGAGTTCATTGTTTGGGGAGGCACAAACGATAGCTAAAAGCAATGTAAAGAAAAAAATATTTTTGGCTCCCACTTGCTCATTATTTTTACTCTGAACAGCAAACAATTAGTTGAACTGTTGTGGCAAATTGCATATGTTCTGAGATGCAATGGTCTTAGACACGTTCAGCTAAATAATGTTATGTTCCAATTATTCCTGTTTTGCTGTGATTTTTAGAAAGTTGTTAAACTGGACACACTGCTAAAGTTAGGAACTCTAATATATTACAGGCATGGGAGATGGGAGATGAGTATAAATCAATTTATTTTAAAATTTACCTCTGTCTTTACTTTTACTACAACTGCTACTACTGATGATGATGATTAACTTTATCTTACATAACGTCCTTAATGCCAAGGTTCTTTTCTAGATTGTATAGTAACTTTATCTATTTTGGTGAATTAAACTGTTCCTTTGTTTTAACTGGTATAATGACTCCTACTTACAACTTTACAGTGTTGGATCAATATAGTAATCATACTGAATCTAAATTCAAAATTGCTGAACACATCACAATACCTTTCACTTTTGAACTTAAAATGGTTTGCTAATACATTTTTGACAGAAATCAATAGGTTGAAAAACACATTCCTATGGCTCATCCCTGAAGCATATACAGTGCAGGTGTACTGTAATATTTTAATTTGCTTGCCTAGTACTCACATCAATCAATAAATGAATTGATATAAGATTGCAGAAGATAAATGGGCTGGAGAAGCTCAAGTGGCAGACCCAGATGCTTGACAAAACCTAAGAGGAAAGGTCATGTCTCCTTGTTTACTTCTTTGTTTCATCTTCAGAGACAAGAGACTAAAGCAGCTGTATCCTAGTACTGGTGTTAGCTAACAAGCCAAGACTGATAACAGCAGGGGTGAAGTCCATAATGTGCCCTAGATCAAGGATTTCTGTGTAATTTCCTGTTCCCTTTAATGACAGACAAAGAGAAGGGAGAAAGGGCCCTTGCAGTATGAAATCAATAGCTTGCAGTACTTACACTTATTTGATTGATTTTAAGTATTCTCCAGAGTTGGGAAAGGGCTCTGTTGAGGTTTTCTTTGCAGCAGACATAGCAACATCAGCTATAAAGGTCACGGTGTAAGCAAGAGCTCTTTCCCCTCTCACAGAAGGCCCAGGCTGTCAGATATTTTCTAGCAATCCATACTTGCTTTGTGAGCAGAAGGGAAAGAATCAGGCAGAGGCATCTATCAGGCTTTGAAGCACAACAGTTTTAAATTAGAAGAAGTTTTGCGCCATCAGTCAAGGAATCGCTGCTGTCATAATACAAAATCATTCATTAGCTTTGCCTCCCCTCCCTGGGACATCTCCCAACACCACTGACAACTTCTTTGTTCTGAAGTCCAGTGTATTAAAAAATACATTTCACCGAACGATGGGCCTTTTAACCTCTACACAATGAGGAGAGGCACAGAACTCTGCTATATTGAACAATCTGTACAGTCATGCTTCACTGATATCCAATACTTAAACCTCCTGATTTTCCTTCTCTTTAGTACCTGTCTTGTGGCATGTTCCCTAGAGACTCCAGACAGTCACCAGCTATTACAGCCTTATGGTACTCAGGACAGGATTTTATGACAACTGGGCACAATGTCAAGTTTTCTGGAAATCCCTCTTCATCCGTGTATTTTAAACAAGTTACATTGCATCAGACATACATGTGCTTAAAGATTTCTGGATTATTTTCATAATGATTTCTGTCTAAATTCTAAGGATTTTGCCCTTTTTCTTGTATTGAACTTTGCCTGAAGGATATGATTGTGGTATTTGGGAGTGTGGTTTTAACTTCCTGTGCAGAAAGTGCTTTACCATAGTGTAAAACGATTTGAAGAACTTGAGAATTGACAGTGGATTAAAACTGTTTGGTATACATTTGAAGTTAATTTATTCTTCAGTTTTAGTAGGGCAAATGTGTTTGCACAGTTGCCCAATATGAGCAAAACCAAAGGCAGGATTTGTTAAACTAGGACTAGACTTCCTCAGATGGAGGTAGCAGGTGCAAAATGATTGTGTCAGATTTCTTGAATGATAAATGATAAAGCTCATCTGATCTTTATTTCCAGGAGAAAAAAATCAGACATAAAAAGCAAGTGAATTCCACCCTGAGATCCAATCGAAATGTTTACTGTATATTGGTTGGAATCACTTAAATAAAATTGACATGGTTTCACATAGGCATTTCTTTTGACTTTTCCAAAACTAAGAAAAGGGGATAACATTCTATTAAAGATAACACAGCCAGCAGACCAGCAGCATAGCAGTCTTGTTTATTTTTATGTTGCCGAAATCAGGTCTAGGGAGATCAGAAACATCAACGAAGTATTTGTCTGGACAGCATACTGTATCTTAAAAAAATCACATGTAAAATAACAATGGTTAACATGCTCTTTTAGAGAAATACCATTAGCTAATAAGACATTATATAAAATTAATACTGAATTGTGCATACTGCAAGCTAATATCTAGATTTTAAAGTGGAAAGTTGTATTTGTTTTTCATCTACAGATTGAGATGTGTTTTTTTTTCTTTGTATTTGCTTGTGGTCAGGACTTTATACATTGGCTTTCATCTTCTTGCACCATAAAGATGAAGTATTTTTGTTGAATTCAATACTTTGTTCAGCAATTTCCACATTGAGAAGTTGTTGGCATGCTATAACTACTTGGCCTGCTACATGGAACATGTCTCTAGGAGCATCCCATCCTATCCTTTCTATTATCAAGGGAAGTGTAACAGATGTCTTGGGAGCATTTATTTATTTTCATACAGTAGGTGAGCACTACTAAAACTTAAACTTTTTCTGCATATATTTAAAGTAGTGCGTTTCATGTCTATATATTCTGTACAGTACTTCACTCATCCCTCTGTCTAAAAAAATTGAAATGTTCGAATGAAAACAAAACATTAAATAATATACAGTATATATAATATAATTACTGATTGAATAAAATAACTTCCCGTAGCAAAGAAATTTTGAAGTTATTTCTTTTGTTATACTGTACATTCCATTTTCTATTTTAATTCCTGTTGATAAAGTAAGATCTACCTAGTAACTTTTCTAGTTCACTGAGTGAGGATGGGGAGTATCATTTTTGTGAGGTTTTGTTTTTTTTTTAACCGGAAATTCTAGCTCAAACTGATCTAAATGGTTACCAACTAGTATTCTATTTTGAAACAATATGGTCTGGTCATCTTCCAAGCAACCTCACAAACTTCTCCCACAAAAGCATGTCTTCTCACAGTTTTCGATGCCTGTTAAAACCCACATATTTCCAGGGTTATATGTATGTCAAGTAAAAAAGTAAAGCAATAAACAATATAAAAAGTAAATATATTGTAAAGCAACGGCCCCCCACCGTCAGGGGCTCGAACCCGGGACTCCCGCGTCACTCAGCAGGGACCCAGCCCGGTGAGCTAAAGAGAGATCTCTCTACAGCCCAGGGGCTGTGGTCCTGCTATTACAGGGAAGGGCGGCGACGTCACCGCTCTGGTAAGCCGGCTCTTACACAGTACCTGTCGACCTAATGCTCCAAGGGCGCCCACCTGAACCCCGTTGCGTTACATTGGTGTCAGAAGCGGGGTGGGATAGCCCTTCGCCGGGGACGGCGGGTTAAGCGGCGGAGAGTGTAACGCATATGGCCGACAGGTACTGTGTAAGAGCCAGCTTACCAGAGCGGTGACATCACCGCCCTTCCCTGTGATAGCAGGACCACAGCCCCTGGGCTGTGGAGAGATCTCTCTTTAGCTCACCGGGCTGGGTCCCTGTTGAGTGACGCGGGAGTCCCGGGTTCGAGCCCCCGGTGGAGTGGGGCCGACCTAATGCGCCAAGGGCGCCCACCTGAACCCCCGTTGCGTTACAATATATATGAATATGTAATAAAAACGTATAATAATAAACCTTATTTTATACTGTATAGCACCCTTAAAAGTTGGTTGTCAAAGCTCTTTACAGTTAAGAATGCTTTCATGAAAAGTATGTAAGAAATAAAAAGTATTCAAACAAATAAGCATGCGCACCATCCAGAAACAATAATCACAACTTCATGAGAAAAAATGACAGAATAAAATTCAACAGCGAAGAATATATACCGGATAATAATACTGAGATCTGGCATAAGACATTTCTTGTATGTAAAGACTGTGTATGACTGAAACAAAAGGGAGAGAAATGTATCACATACAGTATGCTGAAACATGAAATCTGAGCTGAGCCTGCATATCATGATTTATTTTAGGCCACGTGAAGAGCCCAGTGTCCACACAAAGTGTAAATTCTAAATTCTTTCCCCCGGCAGTCATTTTTCAAAACATCATAAATCATCTAGACATGATGGCTCTGTTGATGAAAATGTGACACCAGAAGTAAGAATGCCATTGACAGTTTGTCTAACTTAGAGACCTAACCACCCAATGCATTACACTTTATAGGCTTTTCTTTTGCAAAAGATTGTTGATTCAGTTTAAGCATTAATATGGGTAGGTGTTCATGGTTTTTATATCATGGAAAGAAATTCCTTTGCTGACATGTCATTGTGACTTGTAAATCTTGATTTTCTCTGTATCTTGGTCTCCTTCAAGTTCTGTTCTTTTTTTTAAAATAAGCACTCTATGGAAAGGGTGCAGTGTTTTGAACAATGGTATTGATTTTTAACCTATTGATCTCCATCACTGAATAATGCAAGAGCATAACAGAAGGATCTATAACAAATCAATCATCATCATGCTAATGCAAATATACAGTAGGCCTACAGTAGACAGTATGCTCCTGAGACTCAGCCATTGTAGCTTGTCCTCTGTACTGGACAATATGTTTTTCAGTGTAGGTAAAAGACAGCCAATTCTACACACTCAATACCCACAATTTTGGTCTTTTGGACATACTGGGCTTTTCAGTGACTTTTTCCATTTTCCCCGTGTGAACAAATTGGTATAATTTTCCCCAACCACATTATGTGGAAGAAAAAAAAAATGTTAGTGAAAAATAGTGTATTTCATATTTTTATATACTTTCTATTGATTAGGAAGTATTCGCCCACTAGTATTAATAGACATCAAATAAAAAGAGTATTTTTTATGAATGCCTTCTGTAGTGGACACAAGGACAGCTGAAAGCCTTTCTAACATGTCATGCCATTTTGTAGAAGGCTGGGGTGATTTTGAACAGAATAAAAGATGATAATTAAGATGTAGATCTTTTTTGATAAGGACAATACTGATGTAGCAGAGGAGGCAGAGAGCTCAGGTTATGATAGGTAACTAAGTAAGACGGCTTACCTAGATAAAGAAAGTGGAGAATTGACCACTGTGAACTGGAAGTGATGTTCAGTTCTGATTTATTGTTTTTCTTTTGTCATTGGCATTCTGAATTCATTATCCCATATTAAAGAAAGTCTGAAGTGACTGAAATTCAGTACTTTGGACAGCATGTGGACAGCAAAGTGTGTGACAACATTGCAAGTTATGGAATGTTAAATGATATTAAATTTTAAGGAGTTCTTTGAATACATCACATCACATCATTTGAATAAAACTTTGACATTGCAGTGTACATGGCAGGAAATGGCACCATTACTGTAAGATTGAGGCTGACAGGGCTCCTTCCTGACATAGCAGGGAATGAACCAGGGAGCAGCTGGAAGGACGAAGATCCGGTGGAGGGAGGGAACCAGGAAATTTGTGCAAATTGGAGCTCAGGAGTAGAGATATTTATTCATAGGAGAAAGGAAGTGGGCAGGATTAAACTTTGACTTCCAATTTTTAAACTTCTGCTTAAAATCTCTATGAAAACAACCGGACGTTTTGTAATACAGAAAACATTTTTGCTGGGTCTCAGGAGGCTGGAGCAAATGTGGTTGAAGAAATCACTATTTTTACTGTGTGAGTCAGAGTGGTTCACAATGAGTTAAAAATGCAGTACAGTAAAATAGAATGTACAACAAAACAATTGAAAAATGTCCCGATGAGTTATGTGATGCTATGAAACCATAGTAAAAGAGTCACTCAGAAAGCTCTTTAGAGCACTATCATTTTCTACAGTTCACATAAAACACAGAAGCTAAAAATTACCTGGCAAGGCTACAGTACAAAACCCAAAGGATGGGAATGCCAGATGAGTAGAATAATAGCTTTAAAAGTCTAGCACACCACAAGTGGCGCTTTTATAGATTAAGATGAAAATCATACGAAACAGTAAATCACTAGAGTAGTCCAGCCGTTTTTGATTTGTAATTTATGTTGTGAAGGTTCATTAATATTGGTTTTTAATAATTTTCATTTATTTGTTCTTTGACAGTAATAGTTTCAACTCTTACCAACCCCCCCATTTTTGAAAATCAAGGACCTATTAAAAACTATTGCTCAGAAAATAAAAATTGTAAAGCTTCCAAACAAAGATTTTTAACAGACTTCACTAACTTTTTAGTTTTGAATACATCAGATATTTTTCTGTTGATTAAATATTGCAAGCTACCCCAATTAAGTTTTATCAAGCTGTCTGTTATTAATTAAAGATGAATAGGTGGGAAAGTTGCTCTTTGACAGAGCACAGACTGAGTGATTAAAAACAACACATCTAAAAAGCTTGTTGATGAGCATTCTTAATTCCTGCCAGGCATTTAAAAATATTTAAGAAAATCGTGAGATGATGTGCTAGGTGAAGTGAACCAAATTAGGCTTTGATTTAGAAAGGTGTTAAATAAGCAGCAATCAAATACAGATCACAAACTTTAATGACATACAGTACTGATGTGCTTTCCTGGTTGTTGAGAAAAAAAGACACAACCTTTGGTTCAATAAAGATTTTTGTAGGATTGGTGTATGGTTGATATTACTTGTTTTAACCTCCATGCTAACTAATTGAGACACTTTATACTACAGTGCATCTACATTAGCTATAGAGAATATCCTTAATACCATTTAACTTAAAGCTAGATTTAATAAAAAACTAAACAACATGCAATTACATTCAGTAGTTTTTGCATTAATAAATGACAAATTGTAAATGTATCAGTATTGTATTTTGCAAATGCAAAAATTGCATGATTTTCAAAATGTTTCCGTAACTAGCAGCAGATTGAGGAGCTGCATCTGTGCCTTTATAGTTTGCCCACAGTTTTTCAAATTCAGCATCAGATCACAAACTTCCCATGCAATCAGAGGCAGTTTGAATTAGCTGAACAGCAGTGATTAGATCAGTTCATACAGCTTGCAGCAGCTTGTTGGGGGGGTGGAGCAGCCCTAAGACTTTATGAATCATACTGGCATTAAATTTGAAGTTGGGTTCTGTAATGGCTTTGAATAATCAGGCAGCTTCATTTTTTACGTCAGCACTGTTGGTTCTGGTTGTTTCAATTTCTGTCAAAAACTCAGTAAGTGTTTCAAACAATTTCAGTATCACAGACACATTTTCCAAATTGCCAGTCCACCTTTGATCCAGTAACCGTTTCAGAGTTTCTCCGGTGTACTATGCAGCTATGGAGGGCTTTCTCAGAAACTTGGACAATGAATTGCATGTATTAGAAAAAATCTTCAATGGCGTTCTCTGACGAAATGGCATGCACAACCACAAGATGTAATTGGTGGTCGATAGACTCGATAGACTCAGTTGGTTGGGCCCAAACAGAATCCCATGTTGGGCTAACTTGATCCCGTGTGTTAATTTTTGTATACATCCATTTTCTGATGTCTATCAACAACACTATTCGCTAACGTGTGACGTTATGGATTACAATGCGAGCTCAAGGGGGTCCACCCACCCACACATTATCCAACCTGAAATGAGATTGTCGCTTCTTGTGCGAACTGGGGGTTAGTAGTACACTAACCCCCAGTTCGCACAAGAAGCGACAATCTCATTATCTGACCATTGACAAAGTACAACTATTTTTTAGGGCGCAAGGTACTGTAAGTAAGCGAAAGTGTTAAAAAATCCTTTTGTCCAAAACTGTGGGGGCGGGACATTTCAGTTGAGTGGGTGACGCCCTCTTTTGTCCCCCCCCCATGGTGCCGGGCCTGTAGCAGTGCAGTTTATGCTTGTAAACTGCTTTCTTTAGTTCATACAACAGGTGCTCTATTGGATTGAGATCTGGAGATTGTGATTACCAGTCAAGAATCTTAATTTTGCACTCCCTTAACCATCTGGGAGTAGATCCTGAGGCATGTTTCTGGTATCTATCTGTGCTTAGCCAAGTTTGAATTTATTAGCAAGCTGAATTTATGTTTATATAGAATATCCTGATATACTCTGGAATTCATCCTGCCCTCAGTACTAATGAGAGTGCCAGGAAAATTACAACTAACACAACATTTCTATTATTCGAGGAAGAGATTACATTCTTTGTCAATTTGCAATTCACCACTCTGTTCTAATTCTACACATGGACTGACCCAAAACGTTTTGTGTTTCATTTAACCCAAGATCACGACACATAATGTACAGTAGTCTCATTGGACATGGGTGTCAAACAGTTTCTATTTAGCAAATTGATGTCCTTTCTTTTTATGTTTCTATTGTGAATTCTGCCACAGATTCAAGATTAAATTAGATATCCTTCCACATCATTATCTGACCACACATTTGAGTGTTTCTTTCTCATTTCTTCTTCCTGGGGGAGTAGCAACCCATTAGCCCTTTACATCTTGGTGATAGATACCCCAATAGAAGGAAGGATGCCTTATGTATTTTGTATAGTTGTCACTAGAGTTGTTAAGGTCTATAATCATTTACATAAGCTCTTATGTTGATTCTCTGATTGTCTCCATAACGCAGTGCTATTAGGTGTTTTAGCCTCTTATAATTAAAAATTAGCATTTGAGGTGACTTCCTGAAGCTTTAACAATCTTTCTGAGGTTTTATGAAACAACCAGATGACTATGAAACATGAGAAGATTAAATTTACGATATTCCCACGTATTTATATAGATATGTTCAAAAAGCATTCCAAGATTTTACAGTGTAAATGAATGTGAACACCATACATTTAGAAAACTATACAACTACAGTACTTTGGACACATACTGTTTGTATTTTTATCCAATACTGATAACCTTACAGTTTTACATTATTGTAATTATCATTCATGCATACTAAATCTGCCTGTGTTTTATTTTGGAAAAACACGTTTATGTGAATCATACAATTGTACCTTTATGTGGATAAATTTGGAGCCTTCTGTACACATCACATTATAACAGTTAAAGTATTTTTTATGTGAACTTTCAATAAAATACTTTTTTACTGGAAACTAGTGTGAACTTATTTGCATTTAAAGATGTTTGTGCTTACTGATCTTTAATACATTATTATTAAACATCGATAATAATGATAATAAATGATCATAATCAGTATCTTGTTAAAATAATTATTTCATTGATTAATCAAGATTATTCTTAGATTATCATAAAAGCTCCTTTTAAGCTATCCCCACTGAGAGTGAAAATCTAACATCAGCTTCTTGTTGGTAAATGTTAGTTGAATATTTCATGTTAATAATTTTACAGTGATTTGTTTTTTTGCTTTTAACATTCAACATTTAACATTTTAACATATTTGCATTTGTAGGTAATAAATGTACAATGTAATGAATATAACTGCATTTTGATGTTTTCCCACAAACTTTTTTCTTATTATTTATTAAAGAAATCTGTGAAAAAACATGATGTTAAAGTATTTTTTTTTTTTGCTTTCCACCCTGAAAAGCGAACATATGTTCTGAAGTGGAAACTGTTTATCTCTGCCAAGAGTTGCTTGTTGTTGTATCTGAAGTACTGTAGTGCTGATAGCAGAATCTGGGTTTGGCAGAAAGCAAATGACACTGACTAAAGTTGTAGCCGAGTAACAAGGTACTTTGCACAATTGGGACTGAAGGCAAAAAAGGCTAAATTATTATTTTTTTTATCATTATTTACTTGCTGAAAAGGTTAACTAAATGCTTTTGGTGGTAATATATTTTAGCAAACATGTTTTTACAAGATGCAAATCCTTATAAAGCCTATAGTAGTGACAAACATTTATTCCAATGTCTTCTTCTTCTTCTTCTTCTTCTTCTTCTTTTTCACAGCCTTAGTCCCAGACTGTCCTGGGGTCAGCTGCTTTGGTTGCTCTTCTCCACTTGTCTCTGTTGAGCACATCTTCCTCACTCACTTCACATACTTCCATATCTTTTCTCACACAATCTATCCATCTCTGCAACCATGGTTTTGGCAAGATGGTTTTACGTCGGATGCCCTTCCTGACACAACCCTTTTAGTCGCCTCTTACGACAGGCAGGGATACCCTGGAGGTATTCTGATCCCCCTCCCAAGGGATACATTTTTATTATTTATTGGGATAAACATTTATTCCAATGTCTCATGTCTAATTTTGTTTTGGCATCTGGGTGGCTTTTATTAAGACAGTAGTTTTTTTTTAATTTTATAATATGCAAAACAAATGTTACAGTAGTAGGAAAAAAAACTTGAAGCATTTTATTACTGAAGTCAGTTTTCAACACATTCCACACACATCTAGTCTATTATAGTTATATTTTTTATGATAACTGGATAGAAAAACATTATTAATTTGGAAGGCACAGAGAATTTTGTAAAAGTGTGGGTCTTTTTGAAATTGTGATCCCCTCTCTGAAGACAGTGAAGAAACTTCTGTGTGTTAATATTCCTGTGGCTGATTCAGTTTAAACCTAATAGCTGTATATAACCACACAGAATGAGGAAGGATCTCAGAACAGGTTTTGTACATTTGAAATCGAGAATAGATATTTCATCAAATCATCTGTGTCACTTTGAAGTGATCAAGTACTGTACACTGTAAATGTCCTTTGACACCACTGTGATATGAATTTGAAATATCTACTAAGGAAAAGTAATTATGGAGAAGCAAAAGGATATGTAATTTTAAAAGAGAAAAACAAAACAAAACAAAAGGAAAGTGATAATGTAATTGCAACTAGTTTTATACCCCACTTTTAGGTCACAGCTGTGGTGGACTGCCAGTGTAAATTTGCCAGCAAATATCATCCTGCAACTCACCACTGAGAACCCCCTTAAAGCTAAGCAGGTGTGGGGCTTATCATTACCTGGATGGGAGACCAAATTACCCCCTAGCTTTCACCAGTCATGGCCTCCTAATAATCCCCAACTGTAAATTGGCTTCATCACTCTGTTCTCTTCCCCACTGACAACTGATGTGTGGTGAGAGTACTGGCGCACTGTGGCTGCTGTCGTATCATCCAGGCCAGTAGTGCACATTTGGTGGTAGTGGAGGGGAGTCCCCATTACCTGTACAGTGCTAGAAGTGTCCAGAAAAGCGCTTTATAAGTGCAAGGAATTATTATTAATAAAGAGATTAATACCAGCTTTATTTCTGCCAATATTCCCCAGTGGGAAGGTCCGTGTGTGAAACTTAACAATTTAAAAGTTGGAGCACTTAAGCGCTTTTCACTTAAAAACAAAAATTTGTGGTTGAAAGTTTTAAAAGCCATAAGTATAAATAAATTGAACAAAAACTGTTATTTGGGCAACGTCTCCACCAGCACCTTTTTGTCCTTCTCTCCCTCTTCCCACTTCCAGCATTAATAATGCCCTCTGTCATCCTCTCAATAGCAGTCTGCTTTAATCTCACTGTTTAATAAAATGCTAAAAGCATTAGCAAAATGCTAAGAGCACATGGAGAAACGACAACGGATTCTATTCATGAGCAATCCTTCCCAGCTACCCTCCAAAATTACAAAAATAATAGTAACAGTGAAATTCAACTCCTATAAGGTGTCAAAGAAAAAAGCATTGTCCTCCATTCCTGAATGAGGGTATAGGAAAACGTAAGATGACAACATTTTTAGATGAATAAATTCTCTTTGCAAGATGCCTCATATACTGTACTTACAAAGTTTAAGTTTACACAGCACCTTTTCTTCTTTCTCTTACTTCTCCGTTCCCCTCTTTGGCTTTAACCCAATGCCCCAGACACACACATACAGTACAGTACCACCAAACATGGAGTTCCATGTTATCTAGATAGCATTAAGCTATGCAACTTTTTTTTCTGTGATCAACTGTCAGGTTTAGTAATGGTTCAGACCCAGCCAAATCATCACTTTAGAATAACCTTTTCACCTTGGATTGTAAAAGTTTGTCATGTCAAACTTTTTATATCTCCTGCAGTGGAGCATGTTTGAGCTAGGACAATTTCATTTTCAATCTGTTCTGAAATGCATTAGGATGGGCAGAAGGCTATCTGGTTAAAAGGTAACATAATAATTCAAATTTCTTTGTTTAGATGTGTGGTCTAAATATACTGTCTATATGCCATGGAGTACCATCACAATATTTTTTATTAACTGTACAGTATATCAAAGACAGAGACTGATAAATGCAGCCTTCTTACCAACTGTAGCAAATAAATTAACTGTTCAATCCCATGACATCGGTACTCATAACAACCTCTAGGGCCTACATTATCTAAGCTTTCATAAGCTCATTTTGTATGATCGAGTAATGCCTTAATGACTGACAAAAGAAAAATTGTGAAATCATTCCTGAATACTGACACACATCAAACAGGCCTTGGAATACCAGAATTCCCACTGTGATGCTGAGCCTCCCGTGTGTACTTAGACGAGAGGAAGATGAAAGGCGAAAGTGACAGTGTGTTTTTAATAAGAATTTTCCATGTGCAAATGAACATTTCTCGACTTGGAATCCAGCAAATGGCTTGTTTCTCAAATTACATTGACATTCTTTCAAAGGCAGTACTCCAGAAGGCATGAGGCTAAAATCAAGTGTGACAGGTGCTCTAACATATAACAGCATGTTCTTCACGCCAGGAGGCAAGCTAGTGCTCTACTTATTTTTTCTGGAAGGGCATCATGGGAGAAGAACAAACCTCATACCATGTGTATTGATCAGGAAGCCCACAGCGTTTTCATTCCAGCAAATCCACTCTTTCCAGCAAATCCTTTAGAACTGTAATTAATTTCTAATCAATTGAGGTTTGGGGAGTATTCTGTCATTTTTATAACTTTGATTTGTTTTTATTATTGTTCATTTTCAAACCAGCATCCTTGGAGTGTTTTGCCAGTTGCACCTTGACATATTAACACGTACTGAATTTCAGATTTGTAAATGGCAGCTCCTGTTTTGAAACCATGTTGTTGCCCTTATTTCAGTGTATTGCCAGAATACTTCAGCTAATGTGTTTGAAGTGAACCGAATTAATTTGAGCTGTGTTTTTCCCATTCCCCATCACCCACGGTTCCAGGGGTTTTAGCTTTAGAAACTAGGAAAACCCATTTATAATGTCTCTTACCCAAGAATTGCTACTTCCATTTATTAAGTTTCTGTTAGTTAAGCACTTTGCATTCCTTGAGCTGTGAAAATTGATTTCATATACATTTCTAGCCCTAATTCTGGCAGCTGTCTGCTAAGACTCCAGCGGCCATCAGAGAGCTGCAGAAACTTACAGGTTGAATTACCTACACATAAAAACACCTGGGAGACATTTGGTCAATATATATACATTTTTTTCTTAGTGATTCTCTGCACGCTGGTAGAGAATCAACTACATTTATTTTTAGAGATTCAACATATCAGTCTCAAGACATTACGGAGCTATCTACATGCCAAAACTGAAATTCAGACAGATCACTCTGAATATCACTAAAGGTCAAAACAACTCTGGATTGGGTAATAATCAATGAAAACCTGATAAAAGTTGCCAGTGCTTTATTACAACACTCCAGTTCATTCTTGAGATACTGTTATATGGAGCTTTGTTTCCTGCTGATAAGACTTTGTGTTATTACAACTATTACAGGTACGTCTGCTCTTTCCTGTGGAAGAAGTGTTTTATTTCTTTTGTGTTGGTACAGACTTTGTTCCTATTCTTGTTCCTATTCTTATTGCTGTTGCGTCTTTCATAATTGTTCAAGTAAACTACAATAAAACACTGTGCTTCTCACAAAGGTGTTAAAAAAATTGGATTTGTGATATACATGTTCCTGGAGGGCAACAATCCAGCATTGTTTTTGGGTCTGTTTAAATCACAAAAGTATCAATGCTGGGGAAAGGCACCAAATTGGTTCAATTATGGCAATAATTAGACTAAATTAGGTAATTATATTGTTGAGGACAATAGTTGTTTCTCTGGACTTTTTTATTATTTCTAAAACAAACTTTAGTTTTCAGCTTAAGTTTAAATCAAAGTGTACAGTAATCAAAGTACATTTGTCGTTGTGCAGAGTCTTTTTTCCCACAAAATGTTAACCAATTAGCTTTTTGAGCTGTTGCCCAAGAATCACTGATCCAGTTGAGTTTTACCTCTGCAATCCGCATAGCAACACCATGCCTGCCAAAACTGTCAGGTTACTGTCAGGGCCATGAACCAAGTTTCATACTGCACATCGCTCTGTGCCCGCAGCGGCCAGGGCATCAATTGGAGGCGTGATGTGGCTATCACTGACAGCACTGCAAGATCAGAGGTGCCTGTCAAAAAAGTCTGATCATTTGTTATAAGAGGTGATACAAACCTGCAATGCCCAAAATATAAGACTCAGCCTACATTCATAAAGAATATTGGTGGAACTACACAGGGGCTGGTGCAGTTCTGAATTAAATGAATTATGGTTTGATATTCTGCTCCCATGCAGACTTTTATCCTTTAGTTTTTGGAAATATAGGCCAAAGATTATATTGTAACTGACATGCTGGCCTCAATGTATGCATTCACTGTCACATTCGTAAAAAGCCTTCTTGTGTAACTTCCTTATATCATATCTATCGCATGTTATGACTCAAAGAGATGCAAATGGATATCAAACACTGTTTTACACTATTTTCAACAAACTGAAAATAAGAGACCATTTACTTGTTTTTAGTATTTGTTACTGTTGCTTCATTTTCTATTGAATGCTAAAACATTGTTTTTGATCCGTAAATGAGGTCTACTTTGATCCATAAATGAAAGATTGGTTCTTTCAGACTGTTTTTATAGCATTGCACAAGAATGATTGGGGTGTTGTCTGTGGTTACCTCTGGGTTTGTCTTTTAAACAATTTGGTTATTAAATTTAAATCAGAGCAAAATACTTCGGGTTTGTGATGTAAATGTGAATATCTAGTTATCTCAGTACAGTGGAACCAGTATTCCACTTTTGAATGAAATACCAAATTCACTTACCACTTAACTGTCACAGCAGTTTAGGAGGGATCACTTCCATGAAATGAAAAACATCAAACTGAGCACAAACAAAACTGTGAAAGGGTAATTCCTGACAGATATCTCATAAGCACCTCTCGAGGACTGTGTAAAGCAGATTCCTAGTTACTTTCACATATGTTTTAGCAGCCCATCATTATTCTACATTATTGTTGTGTCTTCATTCTCATCATCACACAAGAATACTCATTTTAATAGCTTGCTTGTCCTTGTATTCATCATCTGAAAATCCCATTATATTTGATTTGTGTGTCAATTAAGTTTCTATTAAACTAGCCTGCACGTCCCTAATATAATGTTTAAATGGAACGATTTTCTATACCAGACATCATATAATTAATTATTGCTCTCTTATTTTAATGTATGATGTTGTAATTTCCCATTTTCCCCTGGTAATTTTACATTGTAGAACAGAATGTAATTGATCATTTCTTTGAGCTGATGAAATCAGCATTATTTCTTGATACTCCATCATTACTGACTGACATTTTGCTTTCAGGTGGAAGTTATTTAATCTGTGTATGTAAACATTTTTAATTGGCAATAATATAGACATGAATATACTAATGGTTTTCTATTGTTTTAAAATTAAGCAGTCTCATCATTCACACAGCATGGAAGTAACAATGTTTTAATCATTTAATATGTTGGTTGTAGTTTAACAGTGCAAATCGGTGGAGTACAATGCTACAATTATAAAAATATCCTTCTCCTGCCTTTACAGAGAACCAGTTACCAGTATTATAATGTTTAAATATGTTTCAGCCATGACATCACTCTTGCAGGTTAACCTTTCTAGATTTCATAGATGTCATGAAACTGAGTGATGTCATTCGAACTTTTCTTCCTTTTCATGTACTATAAATGTTCAGCTGCCTTCCATTTTGTTCTGGTGTCAGATTTTAGCATGAAATTCAAAATGGAATAAATTGAATGGATTTGCCTGATACCAGTTTGAGTGCCATTCAATAGCCCCCAAACATATGCCAATCACATTAAAATGCAATATTGACATTTGGCGTGAAGAGCTCCCATGTGGTGTCTGATAAGAAACAGGGCACTTTGGTCTGCTCACGTGCCATGTCGAGGTCAAGCTTCAGGTTCGTTGGCTCTATCGAAGCTGGCACCTTTGGGTTTTCTCTGTTGTTGAATCTGCTTTCTCCCGCGTAGCAAGACACCCTAAATTTTTAATAAATCTACTTAGGAGTCTGCAGCTCACTCTTGCACAATAAAATGGAATCCTGTCATGAGACTCCCCCGTGGTGAAAAAAAAATCTTTAGGGGTGAAGTAATTCAGAGCTCATGGAACACTGCATAGAAGGAGGACTGCTGCAGCCTATAACTGCTTATTGTCCCTGTCCTTTAAATTATTACTATAATGGAAAAGGAATAATCAGCACTGAGTCCTTATTTCGGCCATTGCTTTCAGTTTTACTTTCACTGGGTTTTTTGGGGTCTGATTTGACCCCTCAATTTGGACATGTGTGTTGCGAAGCAATATGCTTTTGTGTAATTTTTGAAACTTCATCAAAATTTATTTTTCCTTTGACCTAGATTATTTAGAAGTGGTTCATTGTGTTTGTATACAGGGGTTGTCCTTTGACAACCCACAATGATGTATAGCTTCCCATAGTCCATGCAATTGTGGTATTATAGAAGGAATATTGTTTTGAAAATGTCAAGTCAGATCAACTGAACCGGTTTATATCTTAGAATGAATATGCTTGCAAGCCAGATACTAGAATATAAAAAGATGAGGATGCATCTCAGAGAATTTTGACACAAACGTAATTTTCTCTGAAGTTTAAAGATGTCATGCTTTGTGTAAAAATACTCTTAAGGTTTATAAATAAGAGCTTACTGTATTTGAGTAAAATTAACGGAAAAGGATTGATCATACAGTATATAGGATGAATTATGGTGTCAAGTAAAAGTTAATTTTAAAACAAAATAATTAGGAAATAAAGGGAACTCATGTAAGCAGGAGTTGATACTAGAATAAGAGGGTAATGGCAAAGATCTCAAGTACAATGTCCTCTGGTGTTTTTTTTTCTTAAAAACCTTTTCTTCATTTCAGCTCTGCCATGGTTCACTATAATGACACCCACATCTTGGAAAATTAGAAAGTTACGTTTTTTATTTTCTATTCAAGTGGATTTCTTAAACTGACTCAGAGAAAAAATAATTATTTTGTCATCCTTGATCTTTAATTTCTGAGTTGACTACAGGTAAAGAAAGGTGAGCTTTAATGGGTCTGAAATTAATAGATTGAATTATCTGCATAATAGAAATGTAATGATGATGGAGCAGACTTGCTACTGTCAGGAAAACGCATTCAAAGGAAAATGAAGATTGTTCAAAGAAAATTAATTTATCATCATGAAATGTTCTAGTGTAGAATTTTGTTTGAGTCAAGAACCATAGAAAACACTTGTTTGGAAATTGACAAAGTTGAGTATTAGGTGATGTTTCTACTGTGCACATGCTGTTTTTAGCTCAAATCCCTGAGATGTAAGAAAATTCACAGATTTAAATAGAACAATAATAAGAATTCCTTTAACACACAAGTCTATAGTGTCTGGCAGTAGTACTGATGCAAGTTAAAGACATTCCTTTTCAAGTAAAATATGGACTGTTTAGTTTTTTACTAGCAGAATAAAGAGTAAAAGAGATAGTTAAAAGGTTACATATTTTCCAACAGATTAGGAACATTATTTGCTTGATTGATGGATTAATAGACTAGAGAGGGTTGAAAAAATTGATTCATTTAAACAAACAGAATTACCATTCAGATCCCCAATGCAAAGTATTAGATAGAGAAGCTTCCTGACAACCAAGTATCAGAGCATATCTATAGCTCAGGAAAGTCTGTTAAATTTATTTTTCTGCTTTTTGTGACTGACAGGGTACACCAGAGACACAGCAGATTAACAAGGTAAAGAACCTCATTATTCTTCTACAACGGCTCACTTGTGAAGTGATCACCTTGATTCAATACTATCGGGCGTCAGAAAGTTGAATATGAATGAGAGTATCAGGGATATTCCTGTCAGTTTCATCCCTGAAGTACTAGGTTTGTGAGCAGCAGTATCAATAACATAAATGTGTATGCAATGAAATCCTTTGTATTAGATGGTCAAATACAGTGCAAACCAGTATTACAGTAAATTTTGTGAAAGTGGATACATTTTTTTAAGGAGGTTAGAAACATTCAGTTTAAGTGCTATTTTGGGGTTTGAGATTTGAATTAGGGTTTAAATAAGTCAATTAATTTAAATGATGGCATTTTTTAACTGACTTACCCTACATAAAGAAATAAATGAAATCTTTTATAATAAAATACAAAGAAGTAAGACAGACTTGGTAACTTGTAACTTTGCTCTGAACTCATCACCGGTAACCTGTTGCCCTTGAAAACAGTGGCCGTCTAAAATCAGGATAAACTTTCCACTTTAATAAGACTAGCGATGTATTGAAAAAAAGTTGACGCATAAGAAATACACAAATAGTTATGATTTTGCAATGACTTATTAATTCTGTAGGTCAGAGCAGTGCTGTGGCCCGTGAGGCTGCTTGAAAACCTCCACACAGCTCTGAGAACAGGACTCATGTTACACAAGCGTCAAAATCATTCACCCTCTGAAGATGTGATAATATTCATAGTTTCCACAATTAGTAAAATAGTATTGTTCAGTCTGTGACTCTACACTTCACATTCACGCTTGTTATTAATTATTTATAAGTATGTACAATGTTATTTTCGGTTGTATTCTCAGGAGACTGGGACAGTCAGAAGAGCGTAATAAGTCCATTGCCAGCCTTGGACCTCAGGCTTTTAGCCCACATGCTGTCAAGTCAAACGAGCTGACCTGTTTTGTGTATCTGTGGTCACGTCTGCTAGGCAACATTTATCACAAGCGATAGTTTAACTGTATAGACTCTGTACTTGATTTGTACTTGAGTTTTGATTTGTACAATATGTTGTCTGAATTTTAGCAAAAAAAAACTTAATACCTAAGAAAAAATAGGCCAAAAAAATCTGAAAAAGAAATTCTGAACTTCATTTTACCTGTAACTTGCTGTCCTTTTGCAAAATAGAACCGTGGATTTTTTTCCCCATCTGTGTCCAATACTTCAGTGTTTAATGTAATGATTCCCTTAGAAATAACTTCACAAATTAAAGCACTGCTTTCATTGCCTTTATTGGAGTATTTTCCATGTACTGTACTAATACATTTCATTCCCCCACAATGTCAAAGTATAAAATTAAAAAACAGTGCCTATAACTTCGGAAATGAAAAGTGAGAAGGAATGTTTGAAGTCTTCAATGGACAACTTTTAATGCAAATAGTTCATTCAAAATTATAGTTCTTTATTTTGTACATTTAGAGGATAAATTAATTTGATAATTAGAAAAATGTTTATTTCCTTACTTCCCAAAGTCAGTCTATCAGCTTTTATTTTAAGTAATGCCTTTTTGTGGTGAGAGCTGTGTTTAGAATAACATTTTACTGTATGGATTCAAAGCTCAGTTTTGTCCAAGACTGAAATACATTCTTAATGGAGAAATGCATATGTACTGTCCTGTGTTTTTAATTATTATTAATTGAAATACAGTATATAATAATAATAATAATAATAATAATAATAATAATAATAATAATAATAATAATAATAAAAGAATAATTGCTTACACTTATATAGCGCTTTTCTGGACACTCCACTCAAAGTACTTTTACTTTTACATTACCCCAGTACAGGTAATGGGGACTCCCCTCCACCACCACCAATGTGCTGCATCCACCTGGCCTGTGCCAGAACGCTCACCACACATCAGCTATCAGTGGGGAGGAGAGCAGAGTAATGAACCCAGTTCATAGATGGGGATTAGGAGGCCATGACTGGTAAGGGCCAATGGGAAATTTGGCCAGGATGCCGGGGTTACACCCCTACTCTTTTTGAGAAACGCCCTGGGATTTTTAAAGACCACAGAAAGTCAGGACCTAAGTTTTACGTCTCATCCGAAGGATGGCGCCTGTTTACAGTAAAGTGTTCCCGTCACTATATTGGGGCATTAGGACCCACATGGACCACTGGGTGAGCGCCCCCTGCTGGCCCCACTAACACCTCTTCCAGCAGCAACCTTAGTTTTTCCCAGGAAACTCTTATCTTGTGTTCGTGTAATGTAGGTTACGTCTTCTAGAGATGTACTGTAGTTATTCTACTAGTGTACATTACCTTGAGGCTTTATACCATTCAGAGTAAATACATTATATAACAGGTATAGTACATGATATATTAGATTTCACATATTGCAGATATAATGCATTATCCAATGTGTAATGTGTATCTACTGTATACGACTGAAATACTGTAGCTAAGCAAACCTTGGACACTAATAACAAGAACAAGATATGACAAGGCTTATACTGTAAACAGTACCATGTGATATAACAGTTTTGTGTAATGCAAGCAAAGCACAAGGACAGTAATGCTTATAAGGGTAGGAAGACTCCAGCTCACACTCTTAACATTTTTTATTTTGTCAGATGTTCCCCTGACAGATTTTCTCTAGAGAAAGAATGACATTAGCCTACATCTTTCCAAACATTTGGATTTCTACAACACACTAGCATTCCATTGCAGCTTTAACAGTGATATATAGATCTATCAGACATTGTGTTACCCATGGTCGGAATCTGTTGACAGGAAAAAATGATTAATGCTGAAATTTGCATTCAGTCTGGAGTTGGACATCAATATCCCAACTCAGTTAAATGGGAGCTTTGCTTAATTTATTAGTTTTCATTATAGGTTGCTTGTTGAAGCTGTATTCCCAGCTGTCTGGGAAATGACCCTTGTGCTTTGGAAATAAATCTGACAGAGGTTAAATTAGTTGGTTAATATTTTATTAAAATTGTATCACTTGTCAAAAGACTATTTTGTTTTTAATCTGACACTTGTTTCGTAGGAACAATTTCACAAGCTGAACATCTTTCATTTCATTCTCTCTCTGAATAGGACAATTAAAGAACTTTATCTGCACTGCACAATAGTAAAAAGCAACTTGGGTTCTTAACAAAAGGCCAGATTTCTCCAGATTGTCATTAAAAACACGTGAATGATTTTCGGCTCTGCTGCACACTTTAAGAGGTAAAAATTCTTTAGGAGACATCAGTATTACTCTGTTATAGAACACGATGCTAAGACTTTGTTTGTGACATTAAATTGAACTGAGCCAAAGACTTTATTGACTGTCAAGGAGGAATATCAATACGGAAGCACAGAGTTACATCTATAGAGCTTCTCACAAATAAGGTGCCATTGCATTGTGATGATTAGTTCAGGTTCATGTTGAAGTTGTACCTTTGTTGGTTTATATTAAAACTCCCCAGCTAACTCATATTAATCTATTGCTTTCAGCCTGTTCAAGGGCAATCACAGAAAATTGTGTTGCTCTGGGAAAACAATGAAGTTTCAGAGTTTTGCAGGTCATGATTTCTAAAACTGGGCTGCATTATTGTTTTAATAAAACATTACTATTTGTACAAAAGAGGCATGTAATTTTTATGTGAACAGTTTAGACACTTTACAATATGCAATATACTGTACAAATATTAAATATTGAAAATGTTTTGTGCATGAAGCTTATTACAAAAATAAATGTATAATATTTTTAACACTTATTTTTTTCAATAAATTTCATATAGTAACTATACACCTATGTCTATGCTCAAAAGTAGCTTCAGGTTATTTGAGAATGCATTGGAAGATTTCTGAGGAAAGCTGAGCTGATAAATCTTTCCATGTAACATGCTGAAATCCCAGACATATCCTATTTTTCAACATTCTGCAATAGATCACCATCAACGGTGCTTAAATTAGTAGATAACAGAGTTATATAATGTCTGTATTCTAGCTTTTGGCTACAAAATTTGAAACTCCTGTACTGGCATGACAAAGTAATAAGTGTGGATATTGCAGATAGTACAGGATATTTATATATCATGGCAACCATCATGGAACAGTGCTGTACAATGATTAATGGCAATAAGGAGAAATGTTCCACTGGCCTTGCATTATCCTCAACACCTAAGGGCAGTAAACCAGCAATATACAGTAACTATGATCCAAGACTTTGTCTAACCCAGGTCACCATAAGATTATACTACACGCTAATAGTTTCAATGTATTATGGAACATCAGAATTACAATAAATTTCTTATACACTTGTGTGTTCAACAAAATAATAGAGGGGTGATACTTGCATTCAGAACAATTCTATAAATCAGAATATTTACTTTAATAAAACTGGAATAAACTAAAAAAACTCAATCTGCAAGACAATTTCCTTGAGATGTTCATGTGGACCTCCAATTAAACTGAACTAATGAATAATAAAGTAATCAAGAGGTTAGCTACTTTCTAATGACGAATTACCTCCTGATAAAAGTTATGACCACCCCAGAAATGATTGACAAATGAAATAAAAATAATGGTTTCTTTGGAATTACACAACAATACACACATGGTGTTTCTATACACCAATAGTAATAACTTACTTTGTAGAAACTGCAAAAAAGTATGATAAACTGCTACTGTACGTGCTGAACTGAAAATGGTTCACTATGCAAGGCCAATACGCGAAAGAAGATGAGACATAAAAAATAAAATAAATTGAAACCGTAAACTGCTTCGCCAGTGTTTAAATAAAAACCAGTGCAATTTCCTTACGCAAGGGATATAATATAGAACAGTGTCTGGGAAGCTGCACAATGGTAGTAAGCACAGCCTTCTCCTAGCTTCTGGATCCTGGGCTTGACTCTGGCCTTGGACATCTGTCTGCATAGAGTATGTTCCCCCCATGTTCATGTGGGTCTTCAATAGTCTCATTATTCCTCCCACCACACCCAATAAGTTTGATTGGTTATTCGAAACTGTCTTTCTGGGGTTTATTCCTCACGAGGAAGGGGGCTTGTGTCCACACCTTGTTTATCAACTTCCTTTCCTACACCGTTTTTAAAAGCTCTGGGACAACAAAGACAAAACTTTGCCTGGAAACCCTAAAGATAATTCACCAGGAGATGAGTAGGAATAAAAACCGGATTATACAGGGTACTCTTGGACCAGTACTGGGTTGAAAGGTATACCATAGAAGGTCTTCTATCTATGCACTGACCGCTGACCCAGCCTGACTTACAGTAGCTTTGGAAATGTAACAGGACCACAAAGCGGAAATGAGTTCTAAAACTTTGTGTTTTTTGTATAAGAGAACAATGTTTACTGGCATGCAGTATCACCTACTGCACCATTTTTACTTCTTAGTGAAAGAACAAACTTCCTTTTTGTCTCATTTTGACAGTTCTTGAAAGCTTTAGTTACTTTTCTCGCAGTGAATTGCAGAGGACTGAAAATGTGTATTGAGCAAACAAATACAGTAAATAAATAGGCACAGTATTGAATTCTGGCACATAAATTCTCACAACCACAAATGCTAACACTGAAGGAAACTAATAATGTGTTGCAGGATAGGGGTCCACCTTGCCCTTTATATTTAATTGGTTTCCGTTTACTGCTAATTAGTTTGCCCTTATGATTTTAATGGTTAATTAAAAAAATGTCATTTATAATAGTGAGCAATGCGACAAGTAAATTATACCATTAATTAATTTTTCCTTTTTTTGAAGTACTCACCATCTAACCCCTCATGAAGCTTTGGTTAATATTGTTGTTATAATCAAGCCTCTAGAAAATGCTATTAATTAGGTGGAAAGGAACGACCTCATCTATCACCACAGAGCAAGACTGTCAGGCTGTCAATGGGGGATCTGAAGATCTCTTTCTGAGTTCAGGTTCATAGTGAGTGGGGAGCCCAGCTGCATGGCCAGATTCACACAAGTTTCCTTCTCATATACTGTACATAGAAAAGGTGTTGATCTGATTTTTGTTTTAAGAGCACATGCAAATGACCAGTTAAATGGCATGTGGTCAGAATGAGAGTTTGTACTTATAAAGCGTTAATTGTGGATAATAAAAGTGAAAGCTAATAACACTTAGGCTAAATCTTGTGTATGAGCTTGGATGTTAAATTTCTTTTGGTTATCTCCATACATGACCAAATATAAAATGAATGTAAAAAATAAAAGTTTTGATGATGGCACTTGGGACTCTTTAAACTAGATTATGCACTTCTGCATATCTGTTCAAGCTAATGTGGTCCTGCAGATCAAAGCTTCTCCCTATTATAAGTACTAAACCTGAGAACATGCATTTGTTTCCTATAGAATAACATTCATTTCTCTAATTAGTGTGCTAGGATTCCTTTTTCCTTTTCAGGTGCATCCAAACAAGGTCCCAAAGGAGAAAAGGGCACAAATGCACAGCTTATGCCACAAGGAGTTTGCTAAGTAGTACTTTTGCATGATGAGAACTGGATGATAAAAGGAATCCAGAAGTCCTTTCTATTGTAATGAATCTACGCCACTGAATAAAGCTGTCTGGTATAATCACTTGTAGAAGTTCATTTTTCAGTGCTCATTTTGTGTTTTTCTACAATTTGCTGTATGAATAAGAACATAGGAAAGGTTATAAAAGAGAATAGGTCTTATTTGTTGATAGAAGCAAAAGTATACAAGGATGCGATTAAGCTGTTTCTTGAAAGAATCCAGGGTATCAGTTTTAACAACAAGGCTAGGTAGTTTGTTTCAAACTCCCAAAATGCTTTGCATAAAAAGTGTCTCCTGCTCTCAGTCTCCAATAGTTTCCATATGTGTCCTCTGTGATCAGTTCGATTTTGATTAATTAAATCAAGTCCCCTCTTGGCGTTCTGTGCTCAAGAATAAAAAAGATGAATTTCCTCTTATTATAATATATAACATCACTTTATTAACCCTTTACAATTAAGCATATACAGTAAGTGTACAATATTCCTCTAGACCTGTGAATGTATTTTTCTCTCTTGTCTAGACAGATTACAGAGCATCGTTTGTGGAATGTAGAGACCAAAGATGCATTTTTTAAAACATTTTTAACATAAAGTCCCTTAATTTAAAGTATATACTTTTAGTTACTTGGCATTATATTTACAGTTTGTTTCTGCTGCTTGCATGTAACTGTACATTTTTTAAATTACAGGTCTTATATTAAGTCCAATTACTTTTGAATTTCATTTGATGCTTCTACAGTGTTTTTCTATTCTTAATAGACTATCTAGCATTGTTATAATTTAGAAAGAATGCTGGACCTAACACAGACCCATGTGATACTCCATTAATTACATTCTCAGCATTGAGCAACCTGAGCATTCACCCTTAAGAACTTACTGTTATATAGCCATTAATCAGTTCTCAATCCAAGTGCTTGACTTATTTTGCATCTTGAAATATCATGTTTATGGAGAATTTTATCAAAAGCAGTCTGAGAATTTAAATCCACAATAAAGAAGGTGCTGCTTTGTATCCATTACATATGTTGAGCTCTCAGTTGTACAGTTGATTGTTTACCTAAAAATCAGCTACATTTTACTGTAGATGATCTAATTTAGTTATAATAATTATAGTTTCCACGACTTTATTTAAGTAATTAAGAATTAAGTAAGACATATAGGTCTATAATTGCCTGGTTCTGTTTTGTTACTGAGTGTCTATGGATAACAGCTCTTATTTCCTTAAGTACAGCTGGTAGAATACTGTCAGGCCCAGGAGATTTGTTTTCAGTCTTAAGTGCTTCTAGTACTGGTAACACTTCTGCCTCCCTTTAGAAAATACTGTTTAATATAAAGTAGACGTTTGACTTTTCTCAGCCAAAGGTGTAATATTTCTTCCCTGTTAAATACCTGATAAATTTATTCTGTGATAAATTCTCTCTCATCATCTAAATGTTTTCCTATATAATTTCTGAGAGACTTCATTTAATCTCCTTACTGTGCTTTAGCTGCTATAATACTGAAAAAAATGTTTATATTATCCCCCCCTTGCGATATTCTCTGTCTGTCCATTGGTGTCACTAATATCCTTATTTTACCCATGCTAGCAATTCGCTAGGCTACTTTTCTTTAACATGATCCTACTCTTTTTAATCGTTTTAGAAAGTGTTTTCTTTCTCCATATATTTTGGGAAAACAACAAAAAAACAATAGAAAACAGTTTTTGGTCACAGTTTTCTATTGTTTGGTTAATTTATTCTTAAACGAGACTGTTCCGCATTTCAAGCAGATAATCATGTTTCGATCCTCTACTGATTTCATATTTATCATTTCATACAATTGCCTCAACTGTAGATACTTCCACTTGGCAGCTTCCCTTGAAAAAAAAACTGTGCAAAAATATACACATAGCACCTTCGAAGGAAAAGAAACATTTATTGGCTAGACTAACTCATTTTTTTACTCAGCTTTCTACAGTTATTCAAAATTTTATTACAATATTTATCACATTATACACACTTGTGACCTGATTTATTTTTAAACCTATGCGTATACAGTACAGTAGTGCAATTGTGCTCAGTGAGAAAGATTTATTAGATGTATTAAGTACATTAATACTATAAGCACTAAAATACAAATGAATTAAATATCAATAAAAATGATAAATATAATATTAAGTAAACTGAATATTTTTCAGCAGTTTTTGCCTAACCAAATCGATAGGCAACTTGCTAATACATAGTCCATTTGTATGATTTATTGAAAGTGCCTAATGTCAAATACAGTCCATTAGCGTGCACCCCATTCTCTTTTGTTTCAGATTCTTCTTCTTAAATTCTATTAATCAAAAACAGTCATAAGCAATGCCCCTGCCTTCCACTTCTAATAGTTTTCAACAAGAGTGAAAGATTTTGTGCAGGTCTTTTCATAATATAAATCTATGCCTTCTGCATGTCAAATGTAAGAAACCCATCCACACATTTTTTGCTTCACGCTTCTCATTGCAGCTCTGATTTCTTACTAACAACGTGGGTTTGAAATTTGGGAGATCAGAAAGTTCATGCCACCCATAAGTGTTCTAAAACTGCATCTCCCAGCCTTAAAAAAAGGTTGCATTTAACTTGATTAACCTCCATCTCTTGGTTCAGACCAAGGTCAATGATACAGCGGCCTGGATCACTCTAGGGACAGGGGTAGGAGAAGGTTATTTCCTTTTCATCAATATCAATCTACTCCGTTTTGTGGCACATTTTAAGAAGAAAGGGAAACAATGCAGCGATGAAACATAAAAGTCAATGTGCCTTCATTTCTTTTATGCTGTCCATAACCACCTTTTCTCTTACACTTTAAGAACAATCAGAAAGCAGGCTGTGTAGGCTTCTTGAGTTCTATGCATTCATCAGACACTGTTCAATTTATATACTGTATATCCTGTAAATTTTGTCCATAAATTCTGAAAGTATGATTATCCATAAGGTTTTCTTTTATATATAATCTTCTTAACAAATCATACATTATATGCTTTTAGTTTAACTACATTTTCTTTCTAGACTTCCATCACTAAATATTCTTGCAGTATCTGTCGACATTGTAACTTAAGACAGGAGATCTACTCTTGTGAAAACTCCTCCCTTCCCCAATGACAGGTAAGACATAATGAAAACATTGCAATAACTGCAATCCCCTTCTATTCATTTCCTGTTCCTGTCACTTTCTTCAACCCATGTTGTAGTCCATTACCAAATACTGTTATCTGTACCTGTCTGCATAGTCTAAAAGGAAGTCTGACAAATTGAAATTGCCTGTCAAAAAGCCAACACCTAGCAATCAGTCTTGCTCTATTGTTAACTTCACGCTTGTATGTTTTAAAGAAATAAAAAGGAAATTTTAATTGAATTTGGTACTCCAGAGGACAGACCATGTCAGATGAGAAAGAACACAATAGTTTACATTCTCTAAGAGCTTTCTGATTTTGCAGTATCTCCTGAAAGAAGCTATCACTGACAATTAGAACTAATATAAATGTGTCCAGTAGAAACAATAACTGTGGAAGTATGCCAAGAACAACATGCCTTTTTTCCATCAGAGTAAGATATCTAACAGAGTTGATGGAACCTGGCAAAAGGACAAGAAAGGTTAAATAAAGGCAGATTAACAATTTAATTATGGGGTTCCCATGGTCTTTAGGGACAACGATCTCTTTCAAAGCAATACATTTCAAGAGGCATGGCCTTTTTATATTAACACCAAACCAAGTTAAAGGAATAGTAATGCATTAAATAAACAGGATCATTTGGCAGTTTATGGTGTTCCAAAGGCATTACAGTGCCTCTTTCTTTCAGGGCTCCCCGAACCCCAATAAATTATTTAAATAAACCCAGGTCATCCGTGTTGACACTACTATTCTTTTCATCAGTATCAGTCTATCTTGTATATTTTGCACTTATGTTCCATTTGAAATATTTCACCTCTTATTTCTTTATATCTCTTATTACTGATACCACAATGGGACTTACAGTAGGTTTGGAAATGATGCAGAGGGAAATGTGACACTTGTCAACCTGTACCCTTTCTAGCAGGAATATTGTTTTCTTTGGACGATGCTTTTCTGAGAATTGACCAGGCCCAGTTGGGTCGAAATTCTGTAGAGATGAGAATTTGTACATCTGTACAAGTGGCACCCAATAAATGTACTGTTTTGTTATTGGAATTCAGCAGGGACTGAAGTGTATAATGTACAGTAAGGTAGTTTTATGACAGTGATCTGCAATAAGCATTCTGTAAGTTTTTTAAGACTAGCAAATCCTTTTCAGATTCATCACCTTCACCATTTCATATGACACGATAACAGATCAAATATAACAATTAGAATGTTGATATTGATAATTAAATATTCAAAAGACTGCTAACGGTCAAAGACAGACAGTACACTGTGCAACTGAGACAAGGACCTTGGGACAGAAATACATCACTTTTCCTGATTAATACAATGCCTAGATCTCAGTCCAATTGGAAACGATGGAAAATGCAGTTCAATCACTCACACCATTAACCTTATTACAACTTCGGCTGAAGGCAATCCTGTTGAACAGATGGGATAGGATTGGGCTGCAAATATTTCAAAACCTTATGGAAGACAAGCTTTGTCCTTTTCAATATAAATGTATAGAGTCAGGGTTCCTAATATTTTGATTGATTGAATTTCGTCAAAAAAGGCATTTTCATTAATGAATGGGAAATCATTTAAATCAGTGTAACTGACACAGAAATGATTATAATTTAAACCCTGATCATTTCATGTTTGATTTAGAGAAAGTCAAAAGATTTTTTTGCCTGACGTATCCAGATTAAATAGAGTTGGAAAGCAGATTATACCTGTAGATGTGTCATTTGTAGTGGGTCCCACTGTCATGAAATCTGAAATCACCCATGGCAGTCCTCATACTTGAAATGTATGCACTATCTGGATTAATATTAAGGAACAACTGTAATCTTATATGACCAATTCATGTTATTTATTTGTTTCGAAGGTTGTATATGACAGCATTAGTGTGTTATACTTTGTATGATACAAAAATGTGTGGCATACTTTGAAAAGGGGAGTTCTTGAGCACTCTTACCTTGAACATTAAAGCCATCTTTTGTCACAGTAAGATGACAAATTACTCTTGCTTTGTGTACGACTATGCCACCTAATGATTATAAAGAGTGCTTCTTTCTTCTGCAACAGGTTCTTTTCATCTCCCAGAATCACCAGTGCATGGACAGACTAGCAACAGGCACTAATAGCACTAAAGGGTCCTTTTTATTTCCCATTGTTCACAACAGTTAACACTGGTTACTCAACACCCAGGGCACATTATGCGAGATCAACTCCCAAGGCACACATTTCAGACTTGGACCCCTGTTACCCAATAAACATACTATGCTAATTTAGTCCAGCAGTTCTGTCCTCTGTGTAGGTCTGTGGTAGTTCTTAGGCATCTTTCCAGCCCTTTTCACCCAAGACAACGTGTTCCTGGTATCCAACACTCTTCTACCCTGATTGTCTGCGAGTCCAGTTTTGGATAGAGGGGGGAGAAAGATAATACTGAGGTCGTCCTATGCTACTCCCAGCCTACACAACATGGTGGATCCTCCAGTTTCTGCAACACATTCCAGAATGTTCATTCTTGTACTACTCCTCCAAAATATCAGCTGAAGAAATGAGAAGCTAGTTGTAGGAGAATATCCAATGGCATGGATTGGAAAACCCATAGCCAGAATATGTCTGTCTGAGAAGAAAGTATTTAGATTTTGCTTATAGGAAGGAAGTTAGGCTTATTAATAGAAAAAAAACACCTTTTCTTAGTGCTTTTGGAAGCCCCCAAGACCAGAATGAACACGTTCACTGTTTCTGTTTCGAAATTTAATTGATTGTTCACTTTGCTGTCAATCAGGAATGAAAATCCATTACGGCTAATTGAAAGGGTGTCTGACAATACAGCATATATTGAATTGAATTATCTTCAATTTGTTTAAAATGAGATAGTAGAAGGAAATTAAGTTGGAAAGTCCTGTGCTTTAACTTTTTGGTTCATGAAAGACAACACTGACCAACTGTTCATGTATTTTCCGTAACAACTTAAATGATTGAACACAGAAAAGTCTGTGTATGGGAGCATCTAGAGGCTAAGTTCTTCCCAATAGCAATCATTGTTACATCATAGAAAGGAATGCAAGTGAACACTAAACTCGGAATGCAGATGACCGAATTAATATAATACTGTATCTGTCCCGAGCTCGTACTGCTTATGTCTCCACAGTACTTCTATAATTAGAATATCCAATTATTGGTACTAGAACATAGAATAGGAAATGTCTAGATATTGTGTTTTCATTCTTAATTTCAGTGTGTTCTGAACAAGTTAAAAATTCTATGGAATAGCAAAAATCCACTCAATCACATTAAAGCATTTATGGTAAGCACAAGAATACATTGTTCAGAAATGAATAGGAAAAGCAACAAATGAATGACCAAAGCACGCTATTCTTTCTGCAACTAGATGCAGCACAGATTATGCAGCAGAGTAAATGAAAAGAAAAGTAATAATCCTATTATTATTATTATTATTATTATTATTATTATTATTATTATTATTATTATTTGGATTATTGCTACTTAATTAATCCTGTGGTCATTGTCACTTTCGCTCACTACTACAAGTGGCTAAAGAACACTCTTTGCTGGCTCATCAGATTCACTTAGAGAACTGATTGACATTGATATGTGTGGTCAGTTCTACAACACAAAGGAAGATCTGTCTCAAGAAGTCTTTACTGCTATAGAATCAAGCAAAACATTCCAAACTGTGTAGTAAAGAAAATTAAAACCTGGATCCAGCACACCCTTATTGACCCTGCTGATGCTGCTGCTGATGATAATGATGACTTGCATTATTACTATCATTCCTTACACAAATGTTTGCCTAAAGTAACGTTAACCTTCAGTGTAATTACAATAGTACAGTTTATGATCTTCTCTCTTATTACACATTTTCCCAGCTAAAGTAATTCCAATAATAATTCATACTTGGTAGTGCTTAGCATACTAGTTTTTCTGACTTATCTCTGAATAATTTACAAAGTGAAACAATGTGCTCCATAATACAATATAATTTCATCTTGTATTTCTCAGAAGTGCTTGAAATGTAAAGAATGTTCAAACAGCAGGTAATGATACAAAACATAAAGATAGCAATACATAAAACATAAGCTTTGATTTGTCAGTAAAACTATAGTGTGAAAACAGTGATACAGTATGTAGTGTGAAAACATTTTGTTAACAACTCACTCCAAACGGACAAATTGATCTTTACTAACAACATATAATATTTGAGGAAACACAGTTTTATTTTTTGGGACAAAAACCTTTTATTTGACTGTTGTAGTATGTAAACCTGGCAATCTTAAGTTTACAAACAACAACTACAAAGCATTTTCTAAAAGTGCAAGTCCAAGCATTTCAGTTTAAATATGTGGTTCAAAAGTACATAAACATAAAATAACACAAACTGGCAATTAAACAAAAACTCATTACCTTTACAATGTGAAATTCACAAGGTATTCCATATAGATAGTAATACAATTTAAAATTAATATATGGATTAATAGTAATAAGACATAAATTATATAAGTGCATCAAATGATGTTAATATTAATTCTATACTATTTAATACAGCTCAAAATTGAAAAAAGTTAAATATTTAATATCAAATCAAATGTACTGTATATATACATTGTAGGGTGACAAAAATGCATTTAATAGAAATAATAGTGTGTTCATACAGTATGTTTTTCTATGTTTATTAGTAAGAGAATAAATTGAATATATTTCATGGATAGTATTTCAGTAATTTAAAGTTTTCAAACACGTAGATACAGTAAATGATGTATCCCAGGTCAAATACACTTACTGAAAGTCAGAAGTGCAGAATTTAAGAGATAATTACACTTTTATTACTTCTTTACTACTTAAGTTTACTTCATAGAGATAGAAACATTATTGCACAGAAGGGTAAAAACAATACATAACATAATGAATCAATTTTCAACAATACAAATGAAAATATCTTGTGTTTGGATCAGGCAGCATTTTCTTGGTGAAACTGAATTAGAAATATTTTCGACATTTTTTTACTAGCCATTTTGTGATTTTTTTTAACCATTATGGGGCATTGTGTTTCTGAAGAAGGCCGAGTATAGCAAAACATCAGTTATTTTAGTAATAAAAGCAAGATTAAATATCTTAATTTTTGTTGCCTAGGATAGTTACTTACAATGTGATATAAAAGTAAATCAACATGAAATTTTAATTGCTTTTAGCAATGTGTTTACTTTTCATTTATCTCTGTGGTTGGGTATTACTTAAATATTTGCAAAGATTGAATTTGTAAACCTAATTTGTAAATTCAACAAAGCCATAACTATAAATCTATTCATTCTGGTGTTTCATTTGCATACAATGTGAAATACTGTAAGAATTGTAGGATGTACTGTAGTGTATTTCGTGTAATTTCAAAAAATAATATAGTTTGTAATTAATTGCTTTGGTATTTTTAACCTTTTTGAAGTGCAACCAATCAATTTAATCTAAATGCAATAAGAACTTGCCATGACATTTATCTGTCTTGATATAATGTGATAAAAATTGATTGACTAATTAGGTCTATTACATTTAAATAATTTGGAACTACCTCTACATAGACCTGGGATCTGACAAGACCAACAGTCCTCACAGAATTGCAGAAGCAGCAAGCTAATTGAATCATTAATTATTAGGTTAAATCATTTATAAATGGAGATTAAATTATCCACGGAAAAAAGACGCTTTTGCCTGAAGTATTGTGTTAATTTTGGCACTATTGCAAGTTCCATTTATTATATTGTAATGTGTAGTAACAAAATTGTAAATATAGTTATCTTATGTTATTATTTGTCTTATGTTATTGTTTGTCTTACGCTTATGGTATACAGTATTAAGTTATGTTACTGTACATAAAGTATATGTTAAGCATGTACTTATATAGATCTCTACCATGTGACCTTTGAATTGTTTGGTGTATTTTCATATGCTTTATACTTTTTACAGTATTTCGTACTTGTAGCATATTAATCACATTATAATAAGAGAGGTATTACTGTATATTATATAATTATAATATTATAATATATGTTATTATATATAATATAAACACATTTAATAAATATATACAACATATAATATATATTATAATATTATATATAATATAATGTTATAATATGAAATATTGTTGCTTTTCCTTGAATTTAGGATGCATACTGTATGTATATTTTTACATTAAACACTAGACCACACACTACAGAACACATGTATTTTATTTTCTCTTTAGCATGCATTTGTACCAATACAGTTCTTTTGGTTTTTAAGATTACTAATTTCAAAACTAAGTTAATTAATAAACTAATTTCTCACTGTTACTGTATCAAACATATTAAATCACTGTATACTGGTTAAATAGTCAACTAAGTTTCTTCAGGGTAAATAAATATGCTCTAAATTTATTAGGCATTACCAAAGCATTTTCAACCAGTCCAATTACAAACCAAAATGTCTCATTACAATAATTAGACATTTTAAATATAATAGAATATTACTTGAATTTAACTGGGTGTTAATGAAAAAGACAAAAAACATTTGTATTTTCCCAAATTAGCTACTGTAATGCTCTACTGGCTGGGGTATCTAAATCTACATTGAACAAACTGCATTACTGTATGTCCAAAATTCGGCAGCCAGAATCCTGACTAGGTCTAGTGCAAGTGATCACATTACTCCTGTCCTGGAGTCCTTGCACTGGCTTCCTGTCAAATTCTGTGTGGACTTTAAAATCCTCATGCTCACCTATAAGGCTCTGCATTAATAGGCACCTCAGTACCTGTCTGAGCTATTATCGTCCTACTCCCCACCTCGCAACCTTCGCTCTTCTAATTCTGGTCTCCTAACTGTCCCCCAAGCCCATCTACATTCTATGGGTGACAGGGCCTTCTCCTGTTATGCCCCCAAGCTCTGGAACTCTCTCCCCAAGGATATCAGAGAATCACCTTCTCTAAACACCCTCAAATCCAGACTCAAAACCTTCTTCTTTAGAAGAGCCTTTATTTAACTGGTTCCATTTTTTACCCCTCTGCTCCTGCTTTACTTGGTACTACTATCTACAGTCTCCTCTGTGTATTGTAATTGTGTTTTATCTTGTGTATTCTTTTTATTTTTTTGTTTTTGTCATTCTGTAAAGTATTTTTTTTTTGTTGAGTGCTGATAATAATAAACTTTATTTTATATAGTGTCTTTAAAGGTGGCTTCTCAAAGCGCTTTACAGAATGACAACAACAAAAAATAAAAATACATTTTTTTAAAAAAATCTTGACATCTTGATGATTCAAGACAGAGAAATTCCTTATTTTGAAAGAGGCACCATTGGAGCTTGAGTGTAAAATATCACAGTTGTTTTCAATCTCAATTCATTATGAGATATTGGAAAGTATCATACTGTACGATGTTTTCAAAAGTGTCACAGTTTTTGTTTCCAGAGTGTAGATAAGACCTTAATTTGACATCATTTTGCAGCACAATCCCCTTTATCATTATTACTGAATCAGTAAACTGAAGTACTGCTACTATTTTGTCTCAGACACCATCGTTCCATTTACCTATTAGGCCTGTCATTGTCTAACTTCTGAGCTCTAAAATCTTTGGAACTACAGCTCAACCAATCCTTATTTTGATGGCATCTTAATGACTTCATGTCAGAAGTGGGGGTTTGTAATGTGACATTGTTCTCTATATCATAGTTCTTCACTGATTTGTATGTACCGCAGGGCACTACAAGTGAGAACAAATCATTTGATGGAGATATGCTGTTGCTGTATATTCAAAATGTATACTGTGCAGCTATAATATTACTGTAGAGTTAGAAAGAAAACAGGAAACCAGGCATATTACCATTTTTACTTTTAGTGCAAGTAAGTGACTGATTTGTGATTTGTATGATTTGTGCATGCAAAGCACCATGAATCATATATAAAAAAGTTTATAAGAAACTAAATGCAAAAAAAAACAATGAACAAATATTTGCTTTACCTCATGTAGTGAACTGCAAGTTACTGATCAAGCAAATCAATATTGAACTTCACTTGTTGATATAGTCCCACTGAACTATTAAGATCATGTATCATATATTTTATAATATTGGTAAGGGTGTGCGTTTGATGAGGGGTTTTAGAGTCCTGAAGTGAGGAAATGTTGCCTCATTTAGCAGTTTCTTCGTCAAAAAAGCAAAGTTACCACAGTTCTGGTACTGCGGTGATCCTTTCACTGACTTATGCAAAAGGAGATTTTGTTTCATTTTGAGGTACAGAACTGTTATTGAAGTGTTAAAGCTACCCAAATATGAATTTAGAAATGAATACCAGCAAAACCTTTAGCCAGCAGCCATATCACCCTGCAACTCAAAACTGGCAAACCACTGAAGCAGGTGTGAGCCTGTCCAGTACCTGGATGGGAGACCTCCTGGGAAAAACCAAGGTTGCTGCTGAAAGAGGTGTTAGTGGGGCCAGCAGGGGGCGCTCACCCTTTGGTCTATGTGGGTCCTAATGCCCCAGTATAGTGATGGGGACACTATACTGTAAAAAGGCGCTGTCCTTCGGATGATACATAAAACCGAGGTCCTGACTCTCTGTGGTAATTAAAAATCCCAGGGCATTTCTCGAAAAGAGTAAGGGTGTAACTGGCTTTATTCCTGGCCAAATTCCCCCCTGGCCCTTACAAATCATGTCCTTCTAATAATCACCATCTATGAACTGGCTTTATTACTCTTTTCTCCTCCACACTGATAGCTGATGTGTGGTGAGCATTCTGGCATAAAATGGCTGCTGTCGCATCATCCAGGTGGGGCTGCACATTGCTGTTGGTGGAGGGGAGTCTTTGAGTGGAGTGTCCAGAAAAGCGCTATATAAGTGTAAGAAATTATAATTATTATAACACTTTGTTATTTGAATGAGTGCACATTTCCAAAGGCTGAAAGGATCCTTGAGGAAAAGGCCTTATAACATTCTCTTAAAATAGGAAAACTACCTCAATCTGTGTTCAGTTTTACTTCTAAGTGAGGCAGACTGCCTATCTCAAAATGATCCATTTGCAGTTGGTAATTGTATGTCTCATATACAAAAGTTTTTGGAATAATAAAGTATGTTTTAAAACTTTTATTTGTTTTTCATTTAATTTTTTTTTCATTTACATTCATTGTAGTGTCTAGGTAATTTCCTGTCTATGATAAAAGAAAAATGTGCAAAAATCCTAAATAAATTTAAAAAACAAATTCCACTTTTTCTACACAAAAATTATTGATTTCCTTTGTATAAAGGCTTTGTTAACCCATAAGCTTTCACTTTGCCAAAGATAGTTTCTTATCTGCGGTTCTTTGAAATGATGAAGTACTTTTATGGTCAACTTGTACATAGTGACCTTTTATTTCTTTAGCCTTAGAGAAATATGGTAAAAACCATAATCTTTTAGAACCTCTTTTCAGGTGATAAGTACAGATATACTGTAGTTCTAAGAGTATAATATCCTGGTAGGAGATGGATATTGCACTTTAATGGGAGAGATCAGAGCTCTCGACCACTTTTCTGAAGTCAAGTAGGGTGGTATGAAATGAAAATATGTGAATAAAAGCCAGACAACCAAAAAAAGTCAGGAAGAGAATTTTTTTAAAAATGCATTGCCTACAGTAAGGCTCTGCAGGCTTCCTCTTTGATCTTTACTGATGTTTTTTACTAGAATTACCTTATCTCTGACGGCAGCTGTCACTTTACTTAAACCTGTATTCATTTCTTTGTGTTGCCTGCATCCCTTGTTCTCAGGCACAGTTTCTTGCCCTTAAAAGCACCCAACAGGTTCTTAGTGCAAAGGAAGGAGAAAAAATCTCATTGAAGCTCTTACGATGTTTAAGAATTTTTCCTGGAGATTTATGGACGTCTGTCAGCCTAACAAACCTTTCCTGCTCATTGTAAAACAGTAATCTTAATCCATATTAAACTGTGAATACACTCCACCAAAGATAGAAAGTAAAGCTCATAGCATGTGCTATATTGTTTAGTAGAATACAAAGGAAAGCAGTGTAGACTGGTCTTTTTATTCCAAATTAATACATGCTTTTCTGGCTGTATTTTTTTACAGTACTGCATGTTGTTAGACCTTATGTGTTACATGACTTTAGGAATTTCTTTAAAAACCCTGATGTTGTTCTAAAATAAGACAACCTGCAAAGAATGGCATGTCTTTTGTATTTCACATTTATAAAGATGCAGAATTATAGGAAATGAAATTCGCATGCGGTATTTATAACTGTCCTTTTTATCCAGCTGTGACGCTAATTTGCTTACCTTCCCCACTGGCTGGTAATTGGATTTGAGAAGTCTGCTGCAAATCTTTCTTTCGGTCAGAATAGTAAGTGTGGTGAATCAAAAACTTAAACACAAGCTGTGAGTGAGGATCATTCTTAACACATTCTGTAGCGCTATAAAGTATGAGCAACAAGAAAGAAATGGACTCACAGAGAGGCGCAGGTGGTATAAGCCACTTCTTCAATACATATGTTTTGAAAGTAATTCATAGACAAATGAACAGAAGGGACAGGTGGCCTGTTGAATTATGCAGTGATGAAAACAAATAGTGCTGTGAATACTGTACTGTTTAAAAAATGAGAAATAGAACCCAGCCAACCAACCATTTTGAAAATATTTGTATAAGGAAATATAGTGCAACTTTTCCTATCACATCATGTATACAAAACAAATATATTTATGCACATGCTTCCTTCTTTTATTTTTTTTCTTATTATAAAGTAATGAATATAAATGTTGCTTTTCTCTTCAGATGCACTCCATTTAATAGGGCTGTATTAAACATCTGTGCACTTCGCTTGTATTTGTCCTACAGTTTAAACTAAGATTGCAAAAAGCTTTATTTAGAAATTCTGACACTAGCACCACAGATATCAAATGATGGGATTCATGTTATTGAACCACATGATATACAGTGCCGTGCTGAAATTATACTGTAAGTAGTTTTACATGTACAATTGTTGCTGAACAAGAAAGGGTTTCTTACCACTCATAATGAGTTTGGGCTGTTCTCACTGGTGAATCCAATGCCTGTTAAAGTATGCAGAGCTGTTCTTTAGTAAGATAATTAACACCAAACGTCTGTAACGTTCCACCCTGCATTGTAAATATCTCTCTGTTCATTCCTGGTGAAAAACTCAACATAAGTTGGATTTAAGCTTGTAAATCGCACTACCTATAACTTGAGGCAAATGCTCATTATCAAATTCCATGGTTCCAACTAAGTTTGCTTTTCCCCATTACAGAAAAGGGTACAATTTGTACTGAATATAATTTTACATACTGTATAGTTAAATTGTGCAGTTTAACCACAATTTTGAAAAACAATTACCAAAAAACATCTATTTTCTAGACAACCTTTAAATGATTTTGTTTGGACATACAATTCTTTGCAATACAATTGTGTAAAACTCACTATAAGATTATGGAATGACAAGGAAAAAAAATAAACATAATTTTTAATTCTTTTAGATTATATCTGACAGTAATTTAGAAACAGTGATGTATAAAAGGAACTCTAAGTGTACTTTTATTGATTCATATCAATTAATTGCTGATTTACCCCCTCAAATTTTTATTTTTGTTATTTAAATATTTGTCACCCATTCCTTGGTAAATTACTGAAACATAATGACCATTTACTAAATGCAATATAGAAATATATAGAATGTCCATTTGACAACGGCAATCCTATAAAAGCACTGTCTTTACTTTTTTTACCCACATTTCGAAGCATGGTTTTCAGTAGAGTATAATGAAGAAGACAGAGCCATGAACAAATATTAAGATATTTGTTACGAAAAACACCGAAAAGTACCCGAAAGTACCCGAAAAACAAAGTAACCGTTCCTTTCTTTGTCCGCTACATCGAACCTTGAGGTCTGGGTGATGTCCGATTGGTCTTGACCATGTGCCTGGGATGACCTTCATCCAGTAATGCACCAGTAAAATTGAAACTGAGCTACAAGTCAGGTTGGGCCAGCAGTATTGACGTGCTGCACTGTGCACATGCTCCGAATCTTGCTGAGCAGGGAACAGAGCAACAGAAGTATTTTTCATTGTTAGCACCGCCATGCTTAACTGGGCATGTTTCCAGCTCACATTGCAGCTGACTGTGAACAAGGCATTAAGCTCCGCTTTCACGAACATAAAATTGATGTATTCATTACTGCTTAAGTTCAGCCAGGGTACCACTGCACGCATATGCATCTTTCTGTATTTAATTTCCTTGTTTTTCTTTTTTTCTGTCTTTGTGTTTCCTGAATTAAGGATTAGACACTGTTTCTGGTCCCATACCATAGTTACTCAATCGTTTAATTCATATAAATCAAACAATCTACAGTCATTGCCAAAAAGATTTACTGTATACAGTATATCCCAATTTACTAGTATTCTTATACATCTGTTTTCTTAAATGAAACTAATTGATTTTTTTATTTTTTTCTTCAGTTTGTTCTTTGCTTTTTTTAAAAAAAGTAAATGATGATTATTAAAGGGCTGATCTTCACTTATGGGATCTTCACTGTCTTTAAATCAATCAGTTCTGCCCTCTTGATCACAGCTCTGTCTCAGGACGATTGCAGAAGAATGCTAAAGAAATTCTTTATGTTTCTCAATAGAGTCCTTTGTCATGTCATTGTAAAATCTATCCCACAAGAAATAAGAATAAATTGAAGTCCCTAATATGTACTAAAAGGACATGAAATATAATGAACAATGATGATTTAATTACTTAAAATCTTAAAACTTTGACACCATTGTCATTTGTCAAGATGAAATTGAGAAAATGAGTTCACGATTTACTTGAGCTTGTTCAGTCAGCAGGGTTTGTGTCTTCTTTTCTTTCAGATCAATGCTGGAATCAAGGAATGGGACTTATTATCTTCTGCAATAGAGATGGTGTAATCAATGAGGATACACTAAGGTAATCAATGATTATAAAATATCTGAATATCAGAATGTACCAGTCTCAAATCCCACATAGACAAAGCATTTAAGTGATACTGCAGATTTTATTCACTGTATTCTTTTGGTCAGACAAGACATAATTGGAACTTTTTGCTCTAAAAGTGCCGTGTTATATCTAATGAAACCCAACACTCTGCATCATCTTTACTGTAAAGCTTGGTGGTGGCAGCATTACGTCATAGTTCTGTTTCACCTCAGCAGTGACTGAGAAGCATGTCAAGACTGATAGGAATATAAATAGAGCACAGTACTAGTAATTGTTAGAGGAACACCTGCTTCGGATTTAAAACTGGGACAGAAATTCAGGTTTAAGTAGGTGAATGACTCAAAGCACAAGGCCAAAGCTACAATGGAGTGGCCTAAGAATAAGTAATAATGTATGTCCTTGAGTGCCCCAGTGAAAGACTTGACAACATGAATCTCATTGAGAATCTATAGAAAGACTTGAAAATTGCTGTCCATATGCTAACTTGAGAGAGCTCACGCAAATCTGAACAATGGGCAGAAATTGCACCAGTGTGATAAGTGGTTAGAGACTCGATCTGAAAGGCTTGCAGCTGTAGTTGCTGCCAAAGGTGCTTCCACCAAAATACCTTGTTCAGTATTTAGACACTCATTTATGAATACTCGTGTAAAAAAATGTTTCTTTTTTCTCTTAAATATTTGCAGGCATTCACTATAAGTTATTTTATATGGCTTTAGTTTGAGCATCCAGATTTTGAATTAAATATTATGTTTACAAAAATGCATTTGAGATGTCATGAAATGGGACACCAAAGGAGGGGTCTAAATGCTTTTGCAAGGCACTGTATATACAGTATTTCGCACATTTTATTACGGTGTATTTAAAAAAGAAAAACAGGAATCAAATAAATTAAAATAGCGCTTGCTAACAGACTGTATGGACTCTTGCATCTTCTTCCAGGCTGAGTAGTGTAAGGGTCAGACAGTGCTGCTTTGAAAAACCCTAGAACTCGAACTACAAATGCTCAGACTGATTTTTTTAAGGCTTACTGTGCTGTGAAATATTTATTTTCTTTGCGAGCAGCAGAACATGTTGGGCTTTGTGAATCAATTGAAACTCAAGCTGATTGACAGGAAAGGTTGTACTGCTTGTCACAACTCTGGCTGAGCAGATTTCTTACAAAGGTTCTTGTTTTTCCGCAAATTAGGTCAGTTGTACTACTTTTTGGCTTTTATGATCTCATACATGTTACATAAATGGTCCAAGAACATTACATCACCGTTATGCTGTTCGATTATCAAATATTCTTATATTGTGTATGAATTCTTCTACAGTGCAGTTACAATCATAATATGAAAGAGTTTCTAGCAATGTACTGTGTATTAATATTAATTTCCTACTATACAGTATACCCTACACATGTAGTATTCTGGAAAGCCTAGCAGTATGGAACACACACATGCATAAGGGTCTGTGAATTTTAGGATCATTAGAATTTATTTGAGATCTGCCATAAAATAGAAAAGTATAGTCTATAATTTCATAGTGCTGCTATGTATTCTACAGTGAGGATGGGGATCTTTCTAAAATCCAAGCAGGTTCAAATTGTATATAGTAATCTATACTTACACATTTCTCACAGATTTTTGTTTAATTCAGAAGAATTGTTTAACTGTGTCTGTATTAGTCTTTCTAGGAGCAAAACCGCTACTATTTTCAGTCTGATGGTAAAATATGGAATGCTACTATTTAAAAAGTCAGAGGTATTTGTGAACAAATACTGTGTGTCTGCTGCTTATGCGGTTATCAAAGAGAAGATGAAATAAACAATTTATTACATCAAGACAGGAACTATATTTTGTCATCAACTCAAAACGTATACATTACATTACTATTTACAGTCAGCTTAAAACAGTCTATGCCCAGTTATTTGTTAGCAAACGGGAAGATGGTGTACCTGCTAATAAATGTTTCATGCTTTTAATGGGTTGTTAGGTGAATACAAGTCAACATAAAATGGTGCACATGTTTTTTTACAAGCTGGGGATGTGTATATAGAACATTACAATTAGTATACATAATTTAACTGATATTGGACTCTTAACAATACAAGCAAACACATTCTTGATTGCTTGGATTCATTAAAAAACATTTCAAAAACCACAGCTGAATCTTTCCTGACATGATTAATTCAAATAAACAGAGAAAATTGCACATAACTCAGACATGGGGGCTTGCAAGTGACTCAAGCAGTAAAGACATTCACTTTAACACGGATCGAGTTGTCGCAGGTTCGAGACTGGATCATGTCTCTAGTCAGCTGTGAGTGGGATTCTTCAAGCGGGGAACTGCATGATTTACTGAGCGTCGCCAAAGGTAGGGTGGGTTTGTGGGCCAGCGCTGTCTCAGCTCTCAACAACACAGTGACATCTGAGACTTCCCAGATGCTCCGCGGCATGCAGTGCTGTCAGTGAGATTCTCTCCTCTCTTCTAACCGGCATTAAGCTTTCTGTATACTATAGGTTTATGACATACTATACAGAAGGTGTTAAAACATCAGTCATAGCTGGGTGGCTATGTGCTGAGAAGTGAAAAAAAAACATGTAAATTATAATTTAACCCTGATCATTTAAATCACATGTGTATAACAAAAATAATTGGTGAGAACGGATATTTAAAAAAAAAACTTGAAATGAAATTAACAGTGGCCAGTGCTGGCCACTTCAGCTAAACTCATCTAGTCCAGTGTTATGTTGTCCATTCTACGTTTATCCTACCGTTTTACAAGAAGTCTTCTTGGCCATTTGTTGCCTATGGGACAAAGTGCAGTATGTCCTTGGTCCTTGCTGCCATTTTTCTTTCTTCTGCCTTCTACCAGGGATGCCTCAGGTTTGCTATCTGGGTTGTTGACAAACTACACATGCATTATCTCTATTGTTTGGGTTCCCCTGTAAGCTGTTTCTCTTCTCTAGAATATTCACCCTAAATCTTTTGTTTTGCACCTATTTAGGAGGTTCTCTGGATCCTGTTTTTTTTTTTTTTTACGGTGAAAGAACAGAAACATTAATTACTGCTTTTAGTGGTCTAGTGGGGGCCAATGGCTTACAGATCAAGGCATGGAACAGGAAATGGGTAGGCCACAGGGAGATCTGCTGGCACTGTGCCTTCAGCAGCAACCTACAGTACTAATACCGCCACTGCTTCACTCTTACAATGATGTCACATGCTTCTTTTTGTGCTGTAATCCATTGGTTTCAGTGTGTCTTTTCCGAGCATGCAACCTACAATAGTTGTTTAAGATATCTGCAGATTTTGTATAATTTTGCCCAGGTTTCATTTTCATCCAGTATGTTAATACAGAGCATACACATTGCTTAAGCAGGGCTGGTACTCTTTTCTGTTAGGACTTTCAGCAGCCCAGAGTGCAGAAGCAAACATAAAGCACTTTTCTCCATTTCTTTTTACATTTCTGAAATCCTCTTTTAGAAACAGTCACATTTCCCCACAAATATTCTCAAGTCATTGTTTATTACATCTGAAAGTAGGGTAAGCACTTCTCCTGTGATGCTCATTCTGTTGCTCCTGTATTTTAAGTGTTACACTATAAACATAGAAACAGAAAATACCTATAACCAGCTAACAGGTATGGCAGTCCCATTATGCCTGGGGTAAATCTTAAGCCTGAGTGGCAGTTTGTCTAATCAATAATGTAATTTTCAATCATTGGATGAAGGGAAATTGTCCCTCATTCATGAGATAACAGCAGACATATTGACATGGGACAGTGATCTATGATTTTCCAATGTGACAGACTCGAGTATTAAATTCACAAATCACATCTTTGCAGGCCAAACTAATTCCACTCCTTTTCACATCCAGCTGAGACCTATCAAAAGTTCTTCTCTCCATCCACCTTAACCTCCCCACCCCACTCCCCCAAAATCCAGCCCCCACCCAGAACCTTATTTTATGAAAGAGAGAAAAAGAAATGAATTATGCATTGAGAAAGATTGATCGCATTGATTTTCAGATGGTTACACTTTTCTTTATCACTCAAGTTGTCAACTAACGATGTAGGGTTGTCAGAGCAAACTAAATGTTAGTCTTCAAAGTTTTTTCTTCACTGAGTTAATAAAAGTGATACCAATTATATAGTTTTTTGACGTTAGTATATTGTGCACAATTCAATGTTTGAAAGAAATCCCTGATAAATAGCATTAGTTTATAATCTATATTCTGTGGATACAAAGTGCATATCTGAAAAATGACTTCCTAAACTGAACTTCTTATCTCAGTTATGTATTTAATTTGCAAAAGAAACCTAACAAATGATTCTATAAATGTATTAAATCTTTTTTATTTGAAATAGGCAGAGCCACCATTCCACCATTAAAATGGACACCGAAGGATAAAGGATATCACATGTGATTCCAGTGCAATAAATTCATACTGTAAAAATTGAGCCAATTTATCCTAAAGATTACTTTTCTTCAATGATTTGGTTTATCCCAAATAAATATGTTCTTTGCAACTTCCAGCATTTCATACAAAACATTCCCTTGGAAGTAGAGCTTTTCTTAGAATGTCAGTGTCATTTAACTGATGGAAAAGGTGTGAATCGATCAGCAAAATAAATGTATTCAAGGTGTTTCCACAGAGGAATTCCTAAAATGCACAGAATATTTATTGCTTTGAGTGAACACATGAGAGTGAGATTCATCGTGTCCTTTTGTGTCTCATATCGTGAGAGACAATAATTTGTGAGTTTATTTTGTGACTCAAAAGGAACCATTTTGCCAAGGTGCAAACAGGAACTCAGCCTTTCAAATCCATGGCACACATTCCCTTTTCCACTCCGATAAAAAAATGTATTCAACCAATAAAAGATGAATTTTCCCTGAAGCTGTCCCACCTTGGAATCTCATTAGCTTTCCAAAGGCAAGCTAAGTTGACTGAGAATAGTCTGACCTTAGATGTTGCAGAAACTATAACCTCTGAATACTTATACTACATCAATAATAATGTTTACATCAAGCAGGATACTGACATATACAGCATACATACAGTATTAGGTCTTACAGTGAACACCTCTCAGATGTATTGAATTTTAAGAGCATGCTGTCTTAAAATACACCATAAACCTGAATAGATACTCAGTAAGATACCGTAGATACAGTACATGTGTTTAAGTTATGCTGTGCTAATGAGCCCTAACAAGGACGAACCACAGTCTGTAGCTGCTAACTTTGAGATTATATATGCAAAAGGCAGAATTAGAACTCTCTTTAAGTGGTTCCACCTCCCTCAACATCGTGAAACTGTAAGAACTAATTAACATTCATTCCCATAATTCATACACATTAGGTCAATACACAAGAAATACTGCCACTTACACAGACAATTGAAAGTAAAAAAATATAGTTGTTATAAATGCATGAATTAATTTAGGTAGCCTGTAATTTAAATCAATCATCCAGCTTCAGGAAGAGTAGTTAAAGCACTAATTAAAGAAATAAACAAATAACAGAATTTGTTTAAGTTTCAAGTCATTTTAAAAACTAAAATAACCTTATCTGTAATATACATGGGCCATTTTGTGTTTCTTTTCTCTTGGTTTCAACCAAGATAATAAAGTAATAATTTTTATTTCCACTCAATAAACATTTCACATAGCATAAACGTGCTCTGCTAAAGATCACTAAGTGATCTTGCTGCTATAGCTACAGTATCACACCCTACATGTGTAAACCTGTATATTCAACATTAACACCAGTTGATTTCCCATGTGCTGTTTCACTGGAGTCCAAATAATTAATATGAAAATATTTGCAAGTCGCTTACTGTATTATAGGCCCTTGTGAGACATAATGCTTAAAGTGGTAGGTGCATTAAAATATTTTCATTATGTGCAACCTTTAACTATGCAAAGTCATCTGCATGCAGCAGTTCCATCATTAATAAGTGAGCAGAGAGTTCATGATTTGGGTTGGTAAGTGTAATTGCCTTTTGTTAGTACAAAAGGCTGACCAAAAAATGAAAATATGAACTGTTCATCTTCTAAAAAAAAAAAATAATTCCTCCACAGAGAAACGTACAGTTAATTACACAATTACTCTAATCTCATGACTATCTGCTTTCTTTATAATTTGCATTAGAAACATCCAGATACTGTTTTTGCATACACTACATTAGCTTTTTACTGAATTAGAAAAGTGTATCCTGGGAATACTCCTGTTTTTTTAGTGCTGCAGAAATGCAGTTAGAGCTTTCCTCTGTCAATAAGCTGAGGTGGGGGTTAAAGATTTGAATATGCATTGTATATTGAAGTTAGTACAGTAATGAACATTTATGCTATATCATTTTTAATTGTTTAATTAGCAGACTGTACTACAAAACTATATTATGGCAAAGTTAGATATTTTGACCCAATGTCTTTAAGAATATAAGATGATTTAACACCACAGTGTTATGGAAATGGTATGCTGCACAGCTCCAGGGTCCCAATATGCTTTCTTTCTGGATCTGCTCTTGTGTGGAGTGCCCTGGTTTCCTTGTACCTCTCATAAAACCTCCTATGTTTGCCAGGTTGGCATTTATTTCTGTGACCTAGTGCTTGTGTAGGAGCACTTTGTGTTTTAAAGACATCCTGTATGGGGTTTTGTCCTGCCTTACGCCACAGCTGTAAGATTGTCTGATTGACTCTGTGTTGCTGTGATGCTCAGCAAAATAACCAGCTTTCAGGCAATGGATAGATAAATAAAAGGCATACAAACAATAGGAGGATAATTGGGCCATGCAGATTATCGATTGTTAAAAGATAATTAATAATTGCCACCTCTTGATGCATCCCAAAGTATCACCATTTTGCTATTTGATATTCTTAGGATTCCTGTTGCCAGTGTTGATGGTGAGCCAGTACATGAACCCCTTCCCTCTGTAATTTTTCATTTTAAACCACTCCCCAAGTATGGTGACAAGGGACACTGTACTGGAGGATTTGCTATCCTTAGGATGAAGAAACATCTTTGACATTAATGATCGCATTGAATGTGAGTCCAGAAAGCAAAGCACTCTGTAAAGATGAATGCGAACACAGGAAGAAACTCCACACACAAGACACTATAGTCCAGGACCCAGACATTTTGTGTGAGCATCGCTAATTACAGTGCTGTGGTGCTGTCTGCAAAAAGATAAGACGTCAGTTTTATGTATTGTAGCACCAAACCTAAACTTGCAAAAAACTATTTGCTTCCATAGTGCCATGTCTCTGAGACGATGACTCATGGACAGTTATATCCATTCCTGATAATACATATGATAAGTGGTAGTTTACATGGACATAAACCAGAAGATATATTTAAAAAGGAATAATGCATGACATAGTGTGGTTCATGCTGCAGTAATGATATGCTCAGGTATTTGGGGCCACAGGCGATGGACATTCAACATTTTTAGAAATATTGTTATCCCAGCTCCATGCACATCCTGGAGCGCAGTATAAATGGCTTGTTCTGGTAAAAGAAAGAAACATAATCATTTCCTTTGAGCTTTTACAATGCTTTTGCCATATAACATAGTGTCTGTCTTCCTTCTTGGTTTTGGAGATGGAGTGTGACTCTTTAGATGCTACATGCTATGCCTAGCGATAAAGGTTTAGACTTATCAGAACATCATCTGTGGTGTTATGACAGCATAACATCTTGGATCCATTAATATTCTGATCAATCAGAAACCAGAAATTTCCCCTTGCAATTAATTCTGTCGATGAAGCTCGAGTGGGAAGCTGTTGCAATGTGTGTTGGTTGCGAGGGATTAAGCACAGGTTAATTCCACACTGAAAGTTAAGGAGAAGTAACACAAGATTTCAGCTCTTGAGCCATTTTCAGGTGTGACAACTGGCTCCCACCCGAAGAATACAAAACAGCCGAAATTTTACTTTTTAGTGTGAAATTAACCAAATTAACCAAATTACTTGTTTATAATTCTGCAAATCATCTTTACTGTTTCACTCAGCAGGATAGGTAAAGTGTACTGTGATGATGTCTGAGAGAGAAGTGGGGTAAAAAAAGCACTTTGGCTTGAAACCACGTTTGTCAGCTGATATTTGTTTACTAAACCGCACTTTCACAATGAAAAATGACCAGAAAATAAATTTTTGCTTCCTCAATATTCATAATGTAGACTTCTTCCCATACAATATGAATCTGGGGAAGTCAGGTAAAAAATATCACAGAATGTTTTCAGGGCAAGCCCTTTTTACAAAGTGTTTTAATTTTAAGGTAATTGAAAGCTTATTCAAAAGGGCAGAACAGCAATTCGGTTTCAGTTGAGACATACAGTACTGAGGAATATTAATTTGATATAATTTTGTGTACAAATACTTCCCAGCCGTTATATCTTAAATATTTATTTATTTAAATATTTAATGCTATAGGATGGGAATAATGTTTTTAGATACACAGGATTAATTAATATTTTTTTAAGGGAAGGAAGTGTGCTGCTTTCCTCTCTTTTTGCACCCAGATGTATATAACCAGATATATATTTACATTGTATATATTTTAAAAAGTCCAGCAGGTTTTTGTTTTCAATACCAACAGTGGAGATCAGTTCAACATGTCAGTTAGCTATTAATTCCTTGCTCTTTTGGGCATCAGTAAGTGTTTTAAAAACCTTTGATAAGTAGATATTACAAGATACAACGCTTATTAACCATTAGTGCTTGGCATAGCAAGACATCTCATGTACTTGAAGCAGTGACTTTCTGGGAAAAATATAAACAATTCCATTTTATTAAAAAACAAAAGGAGATGAGGGCCGTCCTGGGAAGAATTGTGCTCTGCTATTTAATTATGAAACAATTTAGCAAAGCAATGAATCCTTTGTTGAAACTTTTCATATCAGGATATGGCATTTGATTTTGCGTTTTTTTTAATAAAAAGAAAAAAACTTCTCTCTGTATGAAAATGGCAGACTTAATAGCTGGAAGTAAATAATATCCAGCATTACATAGTCAAAGATTTAAGACCTGGAAACATTTCACAGCTTGTCAAATCCATTTACTAAACATCTGACCTCACTTGTCATTAACTTTCATCATGGTATCAGTTCCTTCCTGCTTTTATTTCTATCATGCAGTGCATTTTTCCACCAGATGGTGCTGTATGTTATCCGAAAAGGTCTTCAATACACTTTTGTTTTCCATTTTGTATTGAACAATTTTGTTGAGCTGTCTATAAAGCAATGGGAAACATGTCTTCTCTTTATGATGATGATGATTATTATTATCATCATTATCATCATCAATAATGCAACAGTCAGAATAAAGGAAATTTCAGTAAAATAATGTTGATTTTCATGGCACAACTATAGTATGTACAGTAGCACTATGGTCTTACCCAAACCTGCAGTGATAATTGCTGTTTTCCATGTAAGATTCTACAAATTTGCAAAAGATATAATCGCATTTATTTTTTATCAAGCAGACAATCTCTCAAAAGAATCCAGCAAGCAATTAATGAAAAGCAAAATCATATTTACTATTCTATTATTCACATATTGAAGGAGATTAAGACTGTACTGATACAGTACAATGAATTATTCGGTAATCTCTTAGCTGGGTGACTGTTAATTAAAACCAACAATACCATATAAATTGAGTTTATTTATAATCAGTAAACTGATTATTAAAAACTGAAAGTCTGTGGTAGAATAGAGGTTATTTTGTGATTTTCTTTGGCTTCTAAATCTAAAATTGACAAATATTAAAGACAAAATACATCTATTACATTTGGTAAAAGCAATAATGCATTTGTCTTTTTATAAATGCCCTTAATATTGCCAGTAGATGCTGCAGGAAAAGTATTTGTAACTTGGAGGTAGGAAACCCATTTCATCAATTCAATTTATGTTCCAGCAGCTAGTCAGAACACATAAAGATGACAATTCGGGGCAGATCATTGCTGGAATGGCTTTTACAGCGAGTTAAACTTGTGAAAACATAGATAGGTGTTATATGAGGGTATATGAGAAGAGGCCCACTGATACTGAGTTTCCTTTCTGCCAGTCAGCAGATACTGCAGTGAGCACCTTATTTCGAAGCTGACAATGGCTGTAACAGGCTCTTCATGTTTATAAAATGCAAAAGCATCTCAGAAAATTCTTCTGAGGTGTTTTTTTTTGATTGACATAAAACGTTACTTATTTCATACCTATAAATTACATCTATTTTTTTAGTAGATGTTTTTCTTAAGCAGATATATTTTTAAGATTATGAAGGTTGCTATCATGTCACAGTCACAACTGGTTGTTTTCCACTCTTTGCAAGCATTAGAATGCCTGTTTGCAATGTTTCAGAATCAGAGCCAAATAGGTCTGTTATCCTTTTATTTTGGCATTCATTTTCTCAGAAGAAATTCAATAACATCCATGCTATCATTATACCTACCACTTATAGCATACATAAGAGAATAACTGCAAAGCATCTGTGGGCTTTGGGGATCTATTTTGCAATGCTGTTGTTGCTTTCAATATAGCTGGTAACTGTCTCTCCAGCCAGTAGTTTTCTGCATAAAGTTTACTGCATAAAGTTTACTGCATAAAGGTATGCTTTATGCAGTAATGACATTGAAAATAAGGTGTCTTGAAAGGCCAAACAAGCTTTAACTATTTTTGTGGTATACCACTAAGGTTATAGAAGACTAAAATTGTTGTTTCTTTTATACAGTATATAATATAAAACAGAATATTTTGTGGTTCTAATGGATGGTCTTTGTGGTTAATTTTACAAAAAGAAGATAGTATCTGTTAATTGTTTTGTTTTTGACATGCATTTTAGTCTTTTAATAGAGGAAAAACAAGAGTGATTGATATTCTGAAGTCACGATAATGTACTTCGGCACAGTGTTTCTTAGCCCCCGTCCTGCTAACACTCCTGATTGCTCATTCATCCAGCACTTCATTATTTATTTAGTTTTCACTGCTTTGCATCGGAACAATCATCTTCTGGGACCATCACTCAACATTTTTTCTCCAAATTACTTTGAGAATTTGATACAAATCAGGACTACGTTTGGAGTACACAGATAATGTCCATAGATTGTTTCATAAGTGGAATTCTTGTGCATTAAATGAGTTTCATAGCACATTAATGTGAGGCCACACATTATTAGGTAGTGGAAGTCTTCAAACAATAAGTACTAACTGATGTGTAGCTGGTAAATTTAATCTGGCATCTTACAGCGGTAGCAGGAGCATACTGAACTTTGTTTTGGAGAGCATTAAGATACTCAGTTGTCATGTACAGTATGTGAAAAATGCTTGTATAACAGATGTGAGTTGCATGTCATTAAACAAGAGAGAAACCCAATTAATTAATTATTTTCATTGCTGTCCAAACCATATCAATAAGATGATATTGTATGGACTACTGGGCAAATATCCTTGCAGTTAAATCAAATCTCACCCAAGGCCTGTGCTTTATACAGTATTTTATCTCAGCTATTATACATGAAAACGTATTAAGGCACACTGTTCAAAGTAGAGTAGCTTGGGCTGTGATGAATATTTAATGTAGGAAAATGCAAAGCATCCTGTCTTTCAAAATCCCTCTGAATGGGTTTATATTTGCACCTGTCTGTAGATGTTATTATATTTTAGGAAACAGAAGACAGGTTATGGAAGACCTTCTGATATAAAATGACAGCTTTTCCCTTTTTTTGCAGACAACCTAAAGCTAAGATTTATTTTATAAGATATTATTTATTTATGTTTAAGAGAATAAGAAAACCCAGATCTCTGTGCTTTAACTTTTATTCACAGGATTTTATACTTGAAAACAAAGTGTTGTTTTTAACTTTCCTACTGTACAGTACATTACAGTTTTCTTGATGGATGTGAGTAGAGTAGGGTGCATTTGAGGGTTAGCTGCAGAGATGCATATACAGTATAAGGGTTCTGTCCTCAATTTTATTGCACTTGTGTAGTTTTTCATAAACAAAGAGTACATTTATAATGTTGGGAATAAATTTGGTGTGATGCACACTTGATTCCTGAAGTTATGGGTTAGGAATCACTACATTTAAATCCCTGAAGTATCTTTATAGTTGCCCTGTGAGTCTGTATGGTTTTGATAACGTTCTTTTAAAATATTTCAGAACATCAGAATGTTTAAAAACTCTTTGGAGATTAAATTGCTGCATATGCGACATACTGTAGGTGCACAAAGGTCCACTTCCTTTGGTTTTAATCAAACCTTGAACTGCCTAACCTTTACCTTTGATTTTAAGGAAGAGTTACTACTAATGCTACTAATGCTAATGTAGTTTCAAAAATGCAACAAATGTAGGAACTTCCGTCAAAACACTGCAATGCTCTGCTAGAAATATTACGCTGTATTTCATGATTATTGACTTATGGATTTTTACTGCACTTCAATGTGTTAGGCTTTGAAAAGAGAAAGAAGGTAACATTGGAACATGCTTCTACTGCTGTTGAGAATGTCGGCATTTAACTGTTTCAGGTGTTCATCACAATCAAGTGTTATTGCCTGATGCCACTGCAAAAACAGTGGGATCTTCAAAAGTATTTCAATCAAAAAAGGACCTATTCAAAAACTTTATACAGTCAATCTGATCAGCTAATTATGTAAGGGACCATCCTTTACAAGCAGTAATCTCTAATTTAATCGAGCTAACTTTACCTTTTTTACAACAAAATCAAATGAACTAAGCTCTAAATTTCCTCATTTATTCTCTTGTCCTGACACATCATCCTGCACACTGACCTCCAAGAACTTCTGTATAAAGACTCTGTGTCTTTATAAATGTTCTGCACATGTGTTTTTAGACCTATTGATTTTTTTTTCATGCCATGATTCCAAGATGAATACAGCATATTATCTGTCAATTAGATCAGAGGGATTATTGTATTGCACAGACCGGCTGGCTGTTGGACAGTGACAGGGGTCACTGTTGTATTGCAAGTCAGAGATACTGAAAGCAGAGCTCTACCAAATTGTGGCATAACTGGGAACACTTTGAAATCGGAAGCAAGTGACACTGGCCATAGTGACATTTAACTAAAATACTTATACTAGACAGAACATTTTACCAAACAAGTCTCTTACAAATCTATGTATGTAATGTATATTTCACATTATTCCATGGTACAGTAAATGTATTTCTGTATCTCTATATTTCCCAGCCAAATGTACTGTAATTCACCCTTAAAATATGAATTGAATGAGAATTCCTTTCATCTGCTGAAGAACAAGCCGAGAGATCATTTAGATATTTACCAACAGCAAAACATTAATAGTTGCAAAGGAACAAGTAAAGGTTTATTCCATGCTGAAAAGAAAAGAAAGGAAACACAACGTTTCGGCAGTGGAGCCTTTTCAGCATGGAATAAACCTTTACTTGTTCCTTTGCAGCCTGCACATACTGACACAGATACCCACCTGAACTATATTTAATAGTTTAGCATTTTCAATTTTTGATTCATTGTGACCTTCATTAGGGCACTCAAATACCACTTGAAGCAAGCAAAGTCATCACAGCTACTGTCATATCCTTTCTATTGCTTTCCTTGAGCACCTGATCCTGGGGCATAGAGGGATTCTAAGACATTTGCTTCAGTTTCTAGAAGAGTTTTGAAGCTACTTTCTTTTATAATTCTAAAAAGTAGGACATTGAGATATTCATGCTTGATCATACACAAACCCTTTGTTATATTTATTGAATGATTGATGTAAATATATTAAAATGTGCCTAAAGCTGCACATAATTTAAGATTTGCTTAATTAGGATCATATATTTATCCTATAAAGAAATTAACGCTTTGTGTTTTAGTTGCGAGTTCTTTGAATGAAAGAAACAAACAAACAGTAAAGGGATTGTGTCAAGAATCAGTCCTGAAAATGTCACAATATAATTTTTTAAAAGTTTACTTCTGTTGAGTTGTTTGGTCTTTAAAGCTTCTTTAGTTTTAAGAAAGGAGATTGCAATTAGCTAATCATGTTTTTTCAGGAAACTAAATCCTCAAAATCTTCATTAAGTCTTAAATCCAAAACGACCAAGTGATGTCCAAGAATTATTTGTCTATTATATAATTCCATGGAAAGAGCTTTCCCTGTTACTGCCAAATTTGGCAGTTACAAAAGCTAAGACAAAATGAGGGCTAAATGAAGTATTTTTAAAAAGGTAATTATGCTGGATATATGATACATCTTCATCAGTCTTTATTTTAGAAGCTTTTGGTTGCAAATGAATTTAATACAGTATTTCAATTTCTGTAAGTGCTTATGTTAGCTGCTTTTTTATCATGTTATACAAGCTGTGATTTGCGTTAAATAGAAGGCTTTTGCTATTCATTTGAGGAATCTCAACAGCTAGTTTGTCTCATTCAATTCCAAAGAGCTTATTTTCAAATCCAATAGTCTGATGATTTAACAGACCATGCTGTAAAAAGAGTGGCTTACTTGAAAGGCCAAAGATATTTACTCAGCCACTTTGCAAATAAAATCCCTCAGTACCTGTTGTTTACCCAATTCATGTATAAATAAGAGATCAATCATTCTTATTTCTACAATCTGGCTAAATACATTTTAAATAGTATCTAATATTCCCAGTTTCTTGGCAGTTGAAATATAATTTGTCTCTGTTTTCTCTATGCCTATCAGTTGATAGTTTGAAGTTGTTTTGGAAAACATAGACAGCAACTGGCAGTCATGGAATAAGTATTATGCCACCATATGGCCTAAAAAGTAAAATGTTTCCTTGGTGAAAGTGACTTTATTTCAGAAACAGGAACCAAGGGCACAATTGCACAAAGAGAAAATGTATTTAACACTACAAACAAGAGATTTTTTTTTACTCAAAGGTTGAGGTAGTCTAGAACAAGTTATGCAACTATGTCGAGAAGCTGATAACTTTCTTCAAGAAATGGCTGAAAAAGACCTCTGAATCCATCAGCTACTATCAACCAAGCAAGTTAGAATGCACACTTGCCCTCCTTGTGTTTCTAATCTTTCTTATTTTCTCATTTTCTTATGTATTATGCAATTCGAGTGCGTGTTTTTGTTCAGTCCTACATCCACTTTTCTCTAGGACAGTTAGTGAGATGGGTGCTATCTACTCTTTTCAAATGGACCATACAGTAATCACATTTTTAATTATATCAGTAATGCTCAAACCACAGGTCTACTCATCTCCAACATAAAACAGATCATTGTATTACGCGAAAAGGATGGTAAAATGGAATATGTTATCACTTCCATTGGTTAGAGGGAGGGCAAGCTGAGCATTCAGTTTTCTCACTTATATTTAACCCAAACAGTGATAAATGAAGGACTATATTGAATGTGTGAATTAAATAAATCAAAGTAAAAGAAACCCCTGCACTAAAAGTAATTTACCACAATTCAAATATCCATACTTTTGCCCTGTAAAAAAGGAGCAGAACCACTTTTGTCTTTATTTTGTAATAAAGTAATGATCTACAGTCGGTTTCAGGTTCTTCAGGACAACAGTACACGAAAACTAGTACTGCACAAGGCACTTCAAATATTCATCACACTGTATCTTTGCCCCACACTGCAGTGAAAAATATTAAAAGCACAGTACAGCAAGGCTTTTGTTCTAAAAGTTATAATAAATCAGTCTACCTATATAAAAAGACCTTGAAGGGGGGCAAAATATGTAATTTGAACTACACAAGTGGAATATTTATCATTTTCTTTTTGCTACATGTGCACTTACCACCTTGGAGGAAAATACTGTGCAGACTGAGACCTTTATCATAACATTTATTTCCACCACAAAGCTTTGTAATCCAAGCCCAGGATTAGAGGTTAAAGATTTTACTAACTACCATGATATAAATGTTTGTTTATTTATATGGCAATTCAAATTTTCAGATGCCATTACAGTAAATATGCCTAGGTTGTCTTACCACATAATAAGAAAAACACCTGGAAAAAATTATTTCATTTACACAACTGTAGAAAGTTCCAAAGCTATTAAAATGCTTTTTTACTGTTTTAAATGTTTGCATTTACTGTTTAAACAGAAATAAAATTGGGTTCCAAAAATGCTATTTTTTTTATTCTTTACTTAATTAATTTGTTCACAATTTGAATGACATCTGAAGAATTCAAGTGCACTCAAAAACAAACATTGAGCCTTGACATTTCAAGTTTTGTTCTTGTTGGTATGTAAATGAGCCAATGTGAATTGTCAAGAACCCAAGTGCAAAATGTTCAGCTATGTTGTGTATAACCATGGTCATTGGGGATTACTATGAAAATCATAAGCATGAAATGCATGAGCCCTTTTAATTTAGCAAATGAAAAACTACGCATTAATACAATTCTGAGGGGCTCTCTGGAAGCAGTCAAAGGCTTCTCACCAAGAACTAAAACAACATGGAGGCTGATGCAGTGAATCAAATGTCATTTGTGAGCTGTGTTCAGGGCAGGCAAGTGGTTACACTAAAATTGTCTCAAACGAAGCCAGCACCTTACAGGAACACACTCATACATAGGACAAATTAGAGACACAAGCAACCTAGACAATATACGATTAGACTGTGGAAGGAAACCACAGCACCTGTCTAAAAATGGTAGCATGTCATGCCTGAAGGGTTTTACATTGCTATTTGTAGCTGTGACTGCCCTTTTTGATGGCACTGTATCTGTGACAAGTGCATTCCAAGATGGGAGTGTAAGATGAGAAGTACATGACTTCAGAAGAGCAGGGTAGAGCTGACAAACAATGCTTCAGGTAGACAAGTGCTGATTATCACATACTGTACAGGTACAGTAGCATGAATTTCCATCTATCCCATTTTCAATAATCACTTAGTTCAATACACAGTCGCAGTGAACCAGCGCATAACCCCACAGACACAAGGTACAAGGTAGAATACACTGTGAATGAGTCCCTTACAGAGAACACACATGCATGCGTGGGACAGCTTAGAGACACAGTCAATCTAGACAATATAACCACACAGCCACTGGAAGAATGTTTGAATACCTCACAGAAAATAAACTTGGGTGAAATTTGTTTTTGTAAAAAAGTTCTTCTTGTTGTGTCTTTGCTTATGACCATGAAGAAAAATATGTCTGTTTTCCTGGGACTTGTGTTTCCAATCAGGATTACACACAGAGAAACATTTTTTTTTTTGCTCAACTATAAATATTGACAGTTTAATTTAATTGAATGGGTGACATCCTACCTTCCTGGAGAGTTTTAAATGTGAAATGTGACAAAACCCAAAATATCCTTGCTTTGCATTTTTTAACGATATACCCCACAGCTGAGTCAAAGGAGCATTAAAAAATGATATTGTGCTGAGTTCACATATATGCAAACGCCTCTGGATATCTTGTTACAATAAACTTTATAGGCCCAGTCCCAGAGGTGCCACAACATAACACTACAATAAACTTCCATAAAAATGTAAGGTATCAATTTTCTCCCAAAAACAAACAATTAATGTAGGCATATAAATTAAACACTTGATTTTTCATTACTGAAATGGTGATTTTGGACAAGCTTAACCTATTAACAATATTATATATGTCATTTCTATCATGACACTTGTTAGAAAGAAAGACAAAGTGCATGGTTGGTAAAAAAAAATATTTTGACCAGAAAGGGAGTGATGTTCAAAGAAACTGAACATACTTTTATTACAAAAAATGTTTGTAATTAAAAATGACATTCCAAACAAGCATTTTACTCAATTATATTTAAATGTTAAAGTTTTTCATATACAGTATACGTATAATGGTTACTTTGGAAGCATCAGTTATAACTTACATACAGTATATTGATAAATTAATGTGATTACCTTTGAAGAATCATACTTTCATATATATACAACAAATTTAAATCTGTGATCCATATAGTCTATATTGATAAAATAACATTATTTGATTATGTACAAAAGCCACTGGACTATGCCAAAATGTCTCCGTTAGGTTTTCATACAGCATAAAACACAGCAATGAAGGAATTTGATTTGAGAGTGAAAACTCTCACACAGCCTGCCGAGTCAGGGAGCCAAAGGGCATTGGATTAGTGAAATTATTGAAGGACTTGTCAGAAATGACATTTTCAGCCTTGTTAACAATGTATGAGGACCACAGCACAGTACTACAGAACAGTTCTCTTTTCTTTGGTTGAAAAAAGCTAAGTACATATTCTAAGCTTTATCTTATGAAGTGTGACTATCGAGTAACCTTGTATTGTAAAAAACATATTCCCTTTTCAAAAATGAACTTTGATCAAATATGGTAATTTTTAATTTAGTTTTTCCCTAAATGTTTCCTTATATCCATCTGTGATATTAAAAAAAAACTATGCATAAGGATCAGGGTAAAAAAGTTCAGTCAGTACAAGTACTTTTTTCTTTAAAGAAATAATTATTTGTATTTATCAGGGCTTTTATTGTATACTTTAGCGGCTCCATCTCTGTATTAGCTATGCGCCTGCAAGGTATTCTGGGAACAGCTGCCGAGGGACAGGACTAGTGGTCAGTGTGCTGACCTGGGACTGAGATTGCAGTGTAAATAGTTGTAGTGTGTTACTGAGTAACCCTTGTAAATAGTTGCTGGTGTTTATTGCTTTCCCCTTATGTCTCTGTTATCCACCATAGAAATCCGTGCCCCTTCCTATTTGTTACCCTGAAAGGGAAAACCAAATTGTTTCTAGAAAGTTCCAAATTTCCATTATATCTGATGGGCAGAGGTTCAATCAACATGGTGCCTGCACAATAATTAAATCTGAATTTTCATACTGTATGTTCAGCCTTTTGTAAACTCAGACAAATATAAAACATCAGTTAGAGATGCTACAGTATATCAAATTGCTTGTGTGTCATCGTGACTTCTTGAGAACTAGTTGTTGTGTAAATCTGACTGGTAAACCTGACTGATTTTTACCGTATTTTGCCCTTTGGGGAATTCTTACATTGCTTTTTTCGGTGTGCAAATCATGATTTATAAATAAAGTGGTTGCTATGATGCAGCTAAACGGCTCACTTGCTGTTGTTATTGCAGTGTACATGCACCTAATGAATAATAAAAAGCATCCGATCTCATGCTTTATACAGAATCCAAACATGTTTGTGTCACAATCTACCTCAAGAAAGCTTGCAGATGACTCAAAACGTAGGACTGAACCCCATCCTTGACAAATAATGTCAAGAGGGAGATCATTGGACCAGTGCACCGGAATGGTAGCCTGAGGTTAGAGCTTCAGCTGCCTGTCACCCTGTTTGTTGTTTCTATTATCCCCTCACTGCTTTTTTTTTTTCATTTCTATCTGTTTTTGTGTTTGTGTGCCATCCAAGATGTCGGGGGACTCGAGAAAAGTTTGACTCTTCTCCAGCTTCTCCCCCAATTAAGAAGAAACTGAAAGAATTCGACTCTCCTGAGCAAGCTAAAATGGCCGCACTGCTCCTGCTGTCAATGGAGCAGCAGACACTGCTTGTTAAAAATGTTGTGAGCTGTGAGCCGATGGATTACTGTGATAGGTGTGGACTTGCACTCTCTTGCATCAGCTATTCAGAAATTGGTCTTGAAACTGGACTTTGTTTCAGGTGAACAATGGGAACAATAAAGGCAGTGGATACTTACACAGTGAAACTAGAGATGGGTGTCTACTCCTGAAGTATCATCTGTGGTTTCCTGATCAGATATTATACTGAATTACTTATACTGTATGTGGATTTGACAGAGCTATTTTGTTAAGCTTTGAGATTTTCTTATAATTTGTAGATATTCCTGCTTCTAGATCAGTATGGGGTGTATTACTGTCAGCTCCTGTACATATACACACCACGTTTGACCTTTTTTACTTTTATAGATTATACATTTTGGACATCCAATGATATTGTAAGAGGTTTGACCATTCTCTTGACTTTCTCCTGTGGAGGCTGCTGCAGTGGAGAGGCCTTCATCCCTGTTTGCAATATTGGAAGCTATACAGGACATAACAAAGGCTAAATCACCTAGCATTCCTCTGGAATTCTTTCTGACCTATTGGCCCCAATTAGTTCCCCTTCTGCTTGAAGGATACATGCTGCTACTGTGAAAGGCTCATTTTGGAGTTACAATAACATTGACAATTTATTTCTGTTGCTGAAAACAATAATCAAATCATCAAAAACGTATCCCATCTCTCTGATCTTATTTGTCGTATGCTGATGCAGGTTATATATGAAAGTGCTATCATACCCGTTGGAGACCATTATAGCCAAATTAGTCCCTTTCAATTAGACAGTCCTTAATGAAAGGCATTTGATAACATTTGCTTCCTCCACATTATACATGCAGCTACAGAGATTCCCGTTGTGCAATTCTTACGTTGGATACCGAGAAAGCTTTGACCCGTTCTCTTACTTTATTTCTACTTCTTTGTTTTAATATCACTGAGTGGTTTAGTACTGATGCTCCTGTATCTTGGACTCCCCTTTAAAAAAGTCTGATTTGGCTTTCGGAAGATATTTCACAGATCATATAAGGCATAGTATCCCTATTCTTCATACATGTTACCTATCATATACTCTGTATAGGCAAGTCTCCTTCCTATTTTTAAATTTGGAAAAATTCACACTCTAGCAGATAATTTGGTGGAGTATGAGATTTTTCTCCTTCCAGGAATGCGAACATTCATCATGAAATGAAATACCTAACTGCTTTCTTTTTTACCTACATCCCTGGTCTTCAATGTCCCATCCACTGGGCAACAAGGCCATCTACATAACAACTGCTTAATCTGCTTATTTTCAGGTGAAATACAAAAGGATTGGCTTCCTCTTTTTTAAATTTTCTGTTAAGAGGCTTCATACAATCCTTTAGCAGCTGTGAATTTGACTACTTCTTGATGAAGACCTTTGGTGGGATAATGTTTAGTCACTGTCATTGAATGGTTTACCTTTTTTTTTGACAGCGAGTACTTGAAGCTCTGTCATAGAGGCTTCCATGGAAACTTGTTAATAGTCACTTGTGTGTGCTCCATAGGAAGTTAATAACAGATTATTATATGGGATGTGTTTTAGATTACATCCTGCTGGCAAAGGCATCTATCTGGTAGATCGTCTTGATATAATATTAATGGCTAGAGAGGGAGAGTAATTAATCTTTAGAGATTTGTAGTTCAAAAGACATTTAAATGCTGTTGAGTTTGTTAGCAAGATGGACAGATATACTTGCTGAAATGTGCACTGGGTTTTTATGATGATTTGGTCATGAATATACTGATCAGGAAAGTTAGACAAAAACAGTTGAACAACAAAATAATTTTAAATTTTTCACGTTCGTTTACTTTTAGAGTTCGTTTAGAGATTTTTGTTAGGAAAAATAATAGATACAGTAATTGTCAAAAAAGGAGATCAAGAAAAGTGAGAAGAGATTTTTGCCTGCTAACATGGGTGTGTGATTATTTTTAAACAGCATTGTTACAGTCGGTTGCTTCTGTTAAATTTTTGCATCACAATCTTCATTTTTACTCTTAAGAACTTAGAATGTAAATCATGTGCCACCCTTGAAGATAATACTGATTGTGCAGCTACTGAAGGAACTGTTGTGGAACCATTAGAATAATGAAAAAATGGTAATAAAGCTTTCAATATTATCTTATACTTCCCCAGACTAACAAACTGTTTGTGGAAGTATTTAAAACATTAAACTGATTTTTTCTTTCAGTTTATGAAAGTGTTGTCTCCTAGTTTATTTTAACCTAGATATGAATACATTGGCTGTCAATGTTTATTCCCAAAATGCTTAACATTTTGAAGGCAGGAAGTGTATATAAAGAAGTGAATAGTACAGGAGCTTTAAAAAAAAGACAATTAAAACAACTTCGGTCTAGATGAGCCAAATACTTTTTCCCAGTCAGTCTATTGATTTAAATCCTACCCCCAGGATGTTCCAATTTAATAGAAGGCATATGTAGTGAACACATAATGTTTTACTAACACTTTCATATTTTTATGACAGAAAATATTTTTTCTACCCTGTCTAAAATGTGATATACTGTATGTTGACCTTAGCAATTACTACAGTGACCTGTTTTGTTTTCCTTGCTGAACTATTTCTATCTATATAAACTGGTTCCCTCTATACTGCTAAAGACTGCATGTTTTGCTATTAATATAAAGTTGTAATCAGCTGTCTTAAAACAATAAATGTCACCCAAACAAGCAACATTTGGTTCTACAGATAAAGGTCTTAACCTTATAAATTTCTTTCATGTCTGACTTTGGGAGTGGGGGATATATTTTTGTAATTTATCAATTGTTCTACATTGCATCTGAATAAAGGTAAATGTTTTTTAGATCTATGTTTTTAATCCATTCCTAGTCCCTAGTCCCTCAAGAGCCCACTTCCTATAGTACACTTTGCTCTATTTAATCAATTGATATGAGTAACTATTGTTCAGTCCAAAACCATGCTCATCAGAGCCTTAGCAACTTATTTATAATGAGATTAGATGCTGAGCCTCAGTAGATGGTTTGAGTTTCATATTTATTTATTAATCATGCATGAGGTCAGAGAGATAGTCCCAAGGTCAGTTCGCTTTCCTGCCAGAGGAAAACTGATTAATCCTGCTCCACTGCATTGCCTTTCATCAACACTCAGCTGGGCCAATTTATTTTATTTACTCTGTGGTGCAACAATGTGCATGCTTGCATGTTGAGATATTTTAGGCAAAGTAGTTCAACAGGGGATACATTTTCATTGCCTTAGAACTTCCAGCTATATGCAACCTTTTTTTCCCAAAAAACAAGTACTGGATATTACAAATTAATTAGTTTCACGCAGATACTGTAAGTTATGACATCTCTTAATTCATCGGGGAAAAAAGTCACTTTTAATACTATAAAAGCATCAACAGATGAAAGTGTTCTTACATCAGGAGCAGTGTACTGTAGTTAGCAAAATGCGGTACACCATCAAACAGACATTAACAGCTTGGCGTGAATTCGTATACAAACTATACACCTCAAAAGTAGTCAAATATCCTTCAAAAAGAATACGCTGATTCTGAAATAGTTTGATTTTCAAGAAGCATGTAGAGATGTCGTTCATTTATATTTACATATACTGATGTGTGACCTACAGTAATATCCAGCTATTGATTAAAGAAAGGTTACGTTCTGCTTTTAGTATTTAGTGAAAAGACCCCAAGCCAAATGTGTTCTTGAAAACTCTAACACAAAGTCAGAATTGGGTCCTTGGGGTAGAGTTAGAGGGGTTCTCACCCTGGCAATACGGGGTATGATGTATGAGAAAGGGTATATCTGGCTGCAGGACTCTGATAAAGTAACTTTAATCATCTGTTATGAATAACTGTTGATCAGTCCAAAACCATGCTCATCAGAGCCTTATCAACTTATTTAGAATAAGATTAGGCAGTGGGTACAGGCAGTGGTATCTGTACTTGAGAGAGAGATGCGCCGGCAGCTGCCAGTGAACACACTCTGGGACTCGAGGATGAGGAGCCAGGAAGTTGTGAGATGTGAACGTTATGAGCCTGGGTGCGCGGTTGAGGCACTGGAGACTGTGTCATAGTGTTGTGAGTTGTTAGTGTTGAGGATGCAGAGAAAGGATTTTTTTTTTCATTTCCTTGGTTTTTATTTGAGTAAGTTCAGTTTTATTCAGGCACAGACGTCGGCGACTGGAAGCAGACCTGGAAGTCCGAGGCCTGAGTGGTGAAAGGCGAGTGAGCCAGTAGCCATCGAGACAGAAACATCAGGGAGAGGCTCTGAGAGCGATGTGTGAAAGGAGCAGGAGGCTCCGTGTGTGTGGTGTATGGGGGCAGGGAGTCTCCTATACCACGACGGAGACATCGAGGTGCAGGGAAGATGTACAATGCGATCCAACCTCAGTTGATGCCAAACAGGCCCGTCGGGAAGGTAAAGAAGGTGATAAAGTGGGCCCAGCCAAACGGGCATGACTGCTACTCCCTGAAAGTAGCAGTCCACTGCTACTTTCCACTGCTACTCCCCAAAAGGCACTAGAATGTGAGAGAGAACCAGAGTTGAGGTTTGTTGAGCCCAGGTACTGTATCTGCGAGGAGGTTTGAATTACTCTCGAGATGATCTCGGAGGAGCCTGATGTTGATCGCTCAGAGAAACAGTAAGGCACGCCTTGTGTCCTGGTTGCCCAGTCAAGGAGGGCATATAACAACACCACTTTTGGAGGAGAGGACATATAAGTTGGGGGAAAATGTGAGAAAGTTCTCCAACAGGCTGTGAGGGGTGTGTAAGGCACTATGGATGTGCCTTCTATTGTACTCTATGGTGTTTTGTTTGAAATTTGCTGGAACTATTCATTTCCAATTTTTGTTTGGTACTGAATCCTTTTAAATAGCATAAAAATGTTATTTTCTTAGAAATGTGCACTTCACTTTTTTGTTTTTTTATATAGTCAAAGGTTGGGTGAAGCACTTTTTCTAATGGATATACATCAAACAAAAAAGTAAAGGCTTTTCTTCTCAGCACTGAGTGCCTCAGTGTAAGCACTCACAACAGTAGGTCAGGTTCAACAGCCTTTTCAAAATAGGTTAAAATTGTTAATATAAAATAGCATAATGTATGCCACATACAAGCTGTGAATCAACACTTAAAAAGTCAACAAAATATATCTAGAAATAATAATATTGTGAACCACTCCTGGTGTCTAATCATCTTTCCTCTTTAGCACAATTGAGCTTTGAACATCATATGCACAATCACCTAGAAATCTTCATGAATTAGATTCAAATTATCTCTTCAGGTGGTGGATTTGATAGCGTGAATGAAAAGGTAATTTCCATGTTAATAAGAAGGGACTGTATCTGAAAATATGCAAATACCAAGCTAGTGGAGACTGTTTATTTTTGACACGTTGACAGTCAATAAATGAGGACAACATCAAGACCTCACCTTTATTTTCATATTGGGTTCACAGTGTCACATGTCAGTATAGGTTTTTTATGAGGAGGGGGAGGGTGTACATTTATCCTTGTAGTTGAATTAATTTAAAAGAACAGCCCACGAATGTGTGTTGTAAATTAATGTACATATCTAAACCTTCATGGAAGCCTTCACTGAGGAGAAACAGGAAGTCGCCATCATGTACCAGATTTAGCACATGATTTGCAATTGGTGGATGAATAATAATAATAATTATTGCTTACACTTATATAGCGCTTTTCTAGACACTCCACTCAAAGTGCTTTACAGATAATGGGGACTCCCCTCCACCACCACCAATGTGCAGCATCCACCTGGATGATGCGACGGCAGCCATAGTGCGCCAGAACGCTTACCAGTGGGGAGGAGTGCAGAGTAATGAAGCCAATTCATAGATGGGGATTATTAGGAGGCCATGATTGCTAAGGGCCAATGGGACATTTGGCCAGGACGCCGGAGTTATATCCCTACTCTTTTCGAGAAATGCCCTGGGATTTTTAATGACCACAGAGAGTCAGGACCTCGGTTTTATGTCTCATCTGAAGGACAGCGCCTGTTTACAGTATAGTGTCCCCATCACTATACTGGGGCATTAGGACCCACATAGACCACAGGGTGAGCGTCCCCTGCTGGCCCCACTAAGACTTCTTCCAGCAGCAACCTTAGTTTTTCCCAGAAGGTCTCCCATCCAAGTACTGACCAGGCTCACACCTGCTGAGCTTCAGTGGGTTGCCAGCTGTGAGTTGCAGAGTGATATGGCTGCTGGCCATATGCTTTTCACATGTCAGATTCCAACACAGTTGACAACTCAGATTCCAGAAAAGCTGAATTGATGTTTTTATTATTATTATTATTATTATTATTATTATTATTATTATTATTATTGTAATTGACATTCTCAGAATTTGATCTGCTTTGCCACCTTTATTTCTTCAGCTCCATTTTCTGGAGGATTTTCTAATTGGCCATCTTATCAATTAGTTCTAAAAAGATCGATAGTGTGTCCATTAATGGGTACTCTATTTTATGAGACTTTTATGTGCAGATATATATCAGCATCCTATGAAAGAACAAAATCATACTGGGGGGGGAATAAGTAAGTGCATGTGTTATTGAACTGATGCTCACTTTTATAAACTAACAGCACAGTGAAGTTTACTGCTGACTCAGCTGAAGTTTACTGCCTTTCAGCTAAAGGTCTGCACTTTCTTTTTCAGAATGTGAACACTTTGAAAACAGTAAAGAAAGTTATACCATCATATTGTCACAAATCAGGAAAGTTATAGGATGCCTCTTGGTACAAACAATAACTAAAGATCATAAAGGATTTTTGTTGTTGATGTTATTGGACCGTAATTTCTTTAATCATTTTCAAGATATAGTTGAATGAGAACTTGGAATCAACACCAAACACCACAAGAAACCAAATGTACTTGCCTTGTATGCAGACATTATTATGTTTCTTACAGTCTTTACTATTTATTTATGTTTATTTTTATTGTGTTGTGTTTGTTCTTGGATTGTGGCAACTTGTAACAGTTACTAGCTAGCTGAAAAAGAGCCTTTTCAGTGGTCTCCAAGCCCTAGATGACATGCATCATCCTAACTCATCTCAGATACCTTATGTTGAGTGTTGCTTAAGTCTGGCATGTAAGGTTTGCACAACATACCTGTCCCATTTTTATCTTGCAAGGAAGACATTGTAGCTTGAGGTTGTGAGTTGATGCTGTCACATCAAAATGAGTGCAGCAAATGAGGTCCCAGGATTTGATCAATTTGGCACCATACAGTCAGGTTGTCATCAATAAGTACAAGTGAAATTCTATTGCAATTAGGTACAACTGCCTAGGACCTAGGACCTCGTACTGTACTTGGACCTTCCCATTGATCTTGCCAAGGTGTCAGGACTCATGTTCTTCAAGATTGTGATCTGACATTGACAGATAGTGCTTGGCTGGAACACCTTGCCAGGTTAAGATGTATTGGCTGTGAACACAGAGCAAGCAACTGTACTGACTTAGTGTAGCCTCCAACATACTAATGGCAATTCTCATGATAAACAGGAAAAATCACTTCCTTTCAGTGTTTTTCTTTCACCAGGCTTTCACCTGTCAATCTTACTCAACATGTTAAATCTGTTCATTACCTAAGCTCAACCGAACCTCTCACTGATGAAGTGATTAAGTGCTTATGTCAGAGTGTAAGACATTTGAGTGTATCAATTAATGATTGATTAATTTAACTGGTCTCAAAGACATTAAATATATATCCAAAGTTCACATACTTTAATTTGCCAAACATACATAAATACAGTGATACATTTCTTCTGATGTTCTGTATAATTTCTGTATACATACAGCATGAACTGAGCTTCATATTGGAGTCTGGATTATGTACAGCAGGACATCCTGTAAACTAACAAAGAGGTGTTTTCTAATGGTCTGCTTTCATATCATCACATAGCAGCCATCATTTCTCTGCTTCTTTTTAAAATTCATGAAGCCTTGATTTATTTTAGAAAGGTTGCTTATTCCTTTGCTTAAAAGATTACTCTTGGTCTTAACAAAATTCTTTGGTTGGATCTTCTATTCTTAGTAAGATAAAGGAATTATGCTCATTTGTAAAATAGGCTCCCACAAGTTAACATTACAATCTTACACCCTTCATTTACATATCTCTTTGAAGTTACACCACAGCTACCTGGGTAATGATTATGTTTTAATCCCTAGAAATCCCTGAATAACATGAAGAATCCAAATGGAGCTAATATGAAAAGATACGTTTGCAACTAAAGGATTTTTTAAACTGTGAGGACCAAAGGCCCACAAACTTTCCTCGCTACAATGAAAGACATCTTTTAAGCCAAGCCATCTTTGCCAAGTTGCTCTTACCCACAATCCAAGAGATATTGTAGTTATATTAGACTTTAGAATTAATTTACAATTCCTGCCTCAGCTGAATGTCTAGTCAAACACAGGCTTTTGATTTCTTTTTGAATTCGAACACAGTAAGCTTGGGTAAGAGCTGGATACAGGGGAAGTGAAGAAAGTGTACGGCCAAGGTCTACAACCTAAAAATTGCTGTATAATGTTTTCTGCATGCTTCCATTGATCTTAGTCAACCCAGAAAGAAAAATAATGGATGATGCCTCCCTACACCTTATGCAAACAGGGAATATCCCTATTTAGAAAAAACAAACAAAGAAGGGACTTGTGTCCAAAACCTAACCACCTCTGGATATTTCCAAAAGATGTATAAAGGTGTCCATGTTGTCCCCCAGACAGACCATGGAAAGGGGACAAGGGACATCATATGATTTTGTCTACCACTGGTTGAATACGTTCCTTGGAGGAAGTTTAATGGATCATTAGGATCATTGGGATTTTCTGAAGGCAGAACATACTTAATCTCTTCTACTCTCCCTAAAACTGCATTGTCTATGACATTCAAGTCTCAAGTGCTAATAGTAACTGCTACTAAGTGTGTGTATGAAACATGACATAAAATACATAAGTAGAGAAACCCAGGCCCCAGAGGTCAAATGAAATGGGAGTGTAGACAACATTGCCTCCCAGAGGACATCATAAGCACACATTGCAGAATAGTGATGAAGACAATGAAGACCATCCGTCCTTATTAAAAAATATCTGCTGTAATGTGAATGAATCCCTTTACTACTTCAGTGTGAAAAAGAGAAATGGGAGTTACCTGCAAGACATTTATGAAGAGTGAAAAAAAGGAAAGTGGGCCTTCCATGTCTTCTATGATGTACTGAATCTACTGAAGACCACATCTTTATTGTGTAATTACGGGGAAAAAACAATATCTAAAAAGGCATCAATTGTATAAATTACATTTTTAAGTCTGCAGTGAGAAAGCACGCTTTCTCTAAGCAGAGGCCCTGATTCAGGAGTGTTAGGGTTAAGCCAAACAGTGAATGCAAAACTAAAGAGTAGAAATTAAATTTAAAAATCTTACATTCTTCTTCAATACCCTAAGGGGTGAGAGACAGAAGTCATAGACAGAAAAAACTATGAATTCATTCATTTCTATTATAAAGAGATGAGCTTCATGAGAATTGGAAAAATGTGTCTTCGTGTGGTTTTGGAACCCCAGCAGAGGACATGTAAAGATTTTTACAGCTGGTACAAATCCGTGGAAAAGAGCTTGGTGGTCTATTAGTGGCATTAATATATGCCTTGTTTACCATTGTAAAAAGAGTTTGGGAGGCAAAAATTTAATAAATTCTGAAGGATGATTTATGTCCAGCTGAGCAAAAGTCAATTCTTTAACTGAGGGGTTAAATACACACCGTTCATTTATCTACCACACCCGGCTCAGCTTTGCAATTTCTCAGTGCCAGAGTCTGGACTTTCGTCTCCTTCAAATTTGATCTGTTGAAAATGATTCATGACAGTATATGGAACTCACCTGGAACAATGTCAAAATCATCACGTTCCAGCAGGGATTTGGACAGCAGGTTCGAAAATCTGGTTCAAACGCCATTAGGACATAAAGTGAAACATAAACAGTTTATTTGGAATATTGGGTTTCAAATACGTCAGTCTCCCTAATTTATCGCTTACTAAACCCAATATAGAAATGTGATCATTCTTTCGTTGTGCATTTAAAGACTCTTTTGTTTTGCTCTCTGTGAAAGACAATTTTGCCACATAGTTATGTTTATAAGCAAGTCTACAATGTTTTTTCAAATAACACTCCTGTATCATGGCAACATCTATTATTGTCTTTCACAGCAGCAAATCTAAACAGCGAAATTGATGGGAAAATCTAGCCCAGGACATCTTCCAGGACAAAACAAAAAACATTAGTTTTGTGCATTAAAAATCTAATTCAATGTCAAATGGGAACTAATGACTTGAATAACTAAGAAATACATATCAGGTGTTAAGCAAAAGTGGAAAGATGGAATAACTGCAACAAAGACAGAGTTCATTAACAGAATGAAGTTTTATTCTGAACCACAGAAGAATTTATTTTTCCAGCCATGTGACAGGATCATCACGTTCAGTTCCCTCTAAAAAGCCCAGTTGCGGACATTATTCCATCACGAGGGATCTTCCAGCTCAGCTGTCTCACGTTCCAGATTTCCCTGACTTTTTTATGCCATTTGTTCACCTGAGACAAAATCCAATTTGGAGACCCAGCTGTCTGAGATTTTATGTTCTCAATCATTTCAGCAGTCAGTGACCTCTTTGCCACCATTTCAGTTTTGACAAACTACACTTACTGTTTCCACAGAGGAACCATCTTATCCAGTTCTGAAGACTCAAACTCTTTCTATTTTTTTCTGAGCCTGGGAAGGATCAGGAGACAAATCTAACTTCTTTCTTGTCCCTGCCATATCAGACAGACCAGGGTACTCAAGCATGAAGGAAAATGAAACAAGAAAGAAGAGATTGTCAAAAGGAACTCCAAACTTGGGTTACTATCCAAGTATACCATTCATGTAATCTACATGAAAGCCTTTGTCACAAATAATACATATAAAGTTTAACAAGTAAAATATATCCGATCCTAGGTGTACTGGGATAGAAGTTTAGAAACACAGAACATGAAACTTTATTGTTATTCTAGCAGTCTAAAAATCCACATATTACACAGACCTAAATTAAATATGTAGGAGAGCTACATTTCAGGAGAAACTAAAAACAGAAATCAGTCATTTCTGACATTGTATTTATTTCATTAGATACTAAAAACATTATATAAATCTGTTTTAATAAGTAATTAAAAATCTGCTTACTCTTTCATGCAAAATGTTTAGTTTTATCTTCATTGCAAAGCTTAATAGACTATCAAAAGGGACGCTTAAGATATAATTGCTTCTAAACAATGAATGACTTTAAATTTTTGTATCAACCACCGTTGAGAATAATGAGATCATATAAGTTATTAGCCAAAGGTCCAATGAATACGACTGGAGAAATGGTTTGTAATGGTAGGAAGGGTTATTTTTAAAAATAAAAACAAAAACATGACATAAAAGATAGTGGCTTTACAACAGCTGATACATGTACTTCTGTACCTCATTCAGAATCTTTCCAAAGTAAAGATCCATTTCTCAGAATATGTCCAGAGACATAAACAACAACAGATGCCCATTCATTTCCAAATGGAATTAATAGGTTCAAGTCTGTTATTAGCAGGAGTGTTAGTTAAAATGAATTACCTATATAGTTCCTGCATAACAGAGACCTCAATGCTGAGCATAGTGGTGGAAACTACAATGCATCCATCCGTGTTCACTCCGCTTTTCCTGGTGAGGGTCGCGGCTGGAGCAGGTCAAGTAGACCAGCCCAGACTTCCCTGTCCCCAGCAACAGATTCCAGCTCCTCCCAGGTGCTGGAATTGGAATTGGAATTTCTGTTAAATTTAAAGAAGTATGTCAATGTTTTTTCAAAGCAGCACTTACCTTCTGTTTGTCTTTCTTTCTGAAGCACACTAATGACCAAAATGGAAGTATAGCCTGACTATTCTGCATAATTACCCCCAAAAGTTATAAATCCCCAAAAGTTCCTCAGTTTGTCAGCTGTTCTTCACCAGGACAAACCGTTGCAAGTACTTTGCATCACTTCAACATACAGTAACCACAAAGCACATTTAAGAATAACATTTAAGTAATTATGGCCTATTAATGAAATTATTATTATGTATTAATACATTAATATATATATATACAACAAAACATATTTAATAATTCTAGTAATGGAAGATCTATACAGTACATACCTCAGCAATGTTTTCTGTATTTAAGAAAAGTACCTGTTCATTTAACATCAGGCTTTTTCAAAATAGTGTTTTGTAACACTATAGTGTTTAGTAAATAAAAAAACATTTTGCTAATGTTCTCACTTTTTTTTCAGGTGTTCTTCTTACAAAAATAAATGTTCTTGTAAATGATGAAATGTAAATGTATTATTTAGTTTTACATTGTATATATATTATTGTCTTACATCTTACACAGTCTCCAAGGACCAGTTTTAAATTAAATAAAATATAAAAACTTGCTATTAAGAAAAGTACCTTTCTTTCACTGTAACATTATGGAAAAGAGAAGACTTTCTGAAAAGATTCTGGATGTTTGTAGTTATTCTCTGGTTAAAATGGTAATAAACTCTTGGTAGCACTAAAAGCCTCCTCCATTTCAAAAGAATCTGAATTTCTCAAGCAACATTAAAGTTGGGTAGCTGTAAAAACATAAATTAAAATTTGTCATTTTAAATTGCTTTTTTGCTAGCTCCATCAATGCAGATATTGAAATTCTTACTAAAAGCACTTATCTCATCAGGGGTAAAATTATAATATATGAAATACTAATTACAATATTATGAAGACGGCTGAACTCTAGAATGACATTTTATCTCTAGGTTGAATACTAATTTGCCTCCTTTTGGAGACAGAAGCCATGTGTCATGAATAATAGTCTTTTATCGCAGCATTTTTATTAAAACTTTATCTATCTGTAATTTATTATTGTGCATGGCAACACTCTGTAGGGGGCAAATAGTGTATTAATGATTATGTCAGTGTCACTCATAGAAATCCCCACATTTTAAAATGAACTGGAGACATATTGCAATCTTGCATCTAAACATAAATTTCCAAGAAAGTCAGCTTTGCTATCCTGCAGCAGGTGTGTGAACCTTGTTAGGACAGATGTAGTAAAATTATTCTTTGGCATTTATATGTGTGTGGTTGTGGGGCGAGTTGTGTTAGTATCAGATCAATGTGGGGACAAAAATCTAACAAAATATTCCTACAAAGTAACCCTTGACAGACAATGTGGGAATGGAAAGATTTTTCATAAGCCAAACGGCATCTTTAAAATCTACTTTTAAATCTACAAGTGCCAAAAACATTTTCTTTGAAGTCAGTTTTCAATCCCATTTGGAGTTCCAGTTTTGTGGGAATTGCAATTGAAAATAAAATAGAATAAAAGTCAATTGAGAGTCTTTGGACACAAACATACTGTAGGAATATAGTGTGAGTGTGAGTGAATATGTGTTTATAACTAGTTCTATGTTTTTCTATCTATAGTATCTTTGATATCACGCTTTACTAAAGAAAGATTTAAATTACTATTTATACACAAAATTCTGTGCTGAAATAATTTTATTGAGTGGAAACAGAAATATTCATTTGAACAGGAACTGCGACCCTTGAAACAGAGTTTTTTCTCTCTCTTTAGTTTCTTAATCTTACAAATCACATTTTCATTTAAAGTGCAATCTGAGGAGAGAGGAAGAGGTAATGGAGATTTGTTTTTTGAAGCCTGAGGATTTAGAGCCTTTCCAGACTGTATTGACTTTGCTAGGATTAATAAATGGTACGGGGCCCCTGATCTTCAGCCCTGCTGTTCTCTAAAAGAATGACGTGAGTTTTTCTGTGAGCATGAAAGAGACTTGACCTTCAGCTCCTTTCATTGTTACTCAAACACATGAGAAAAACAGTAAACAATACTATCTAGCTTCATGGACTCTAGTTATTGTTTCATACATTTCACAGGTTTATTTGTCTGCTATGAAATACATGAATTGGAATATAAAATGTTATTGAAAACATTTTTGATAAATATATATTATTTGAGATTAATAGATTACATTTTTCTTCTCGGAAAAGCAGAAGAGTGGCATTACTAATTTTTAATACAGTTCTTTGAAGCGCTAAAGGTTTTTGATTTCTAAGACTTAGGTCCCTGCAACACATGCATTGTTTGTTTTTTTTTACTGCTTTCTGGTCAAGCATTCATCTAAGATAAAAAATGACAGATGAGAGATGTGCAAGGTTCATGATTCAACTGAGATGGCATATTAAACAGATTAAAGAGGCAGGATTCTACTGTTGCATAACAGAGCTCTATTGACATTTAACTTTTATTTCTTTACTCCATGAAGCAAATAGCTTTCCTCATTCTTAGGATAAAAGTAGTCGTTTTTAAGATTATAAATCAGAGCCATACCCGTGACACGAAGGCTTGACATTTCAGACATCTTGGTAAATTCAAAGGTGCCATTCAATGGCACTGTTGGGAACAGATCATCCTGCTTTTCATGTACTGTCGCCAAGATGCTGTTGCTTAAAATAAAATTGTCAATACTATAGTTCCTGCACAGAGAGGAACAGGAAATATGAAATTTTGCTTTGCAAACTCATTCCCAATCTGTACAACCGTGGTGAAGTGTCCATCAGTACTTAAGGATGGAATGAATGAAGTGTTGCAATAAACATGAGAGATCATCTCTAGACAGCTACCAGGTAAGCAATCTGCTTATCATAACTAAAAGGCATTCACCATATGAAAGCTTTAAAGCCCACTGATGCACAAATCCTGATCTTTATTAACAAAATTTTACACACGCACAAGCTACACTTGCAGTCACATATCTTCGTGATCAGTAATTGTAAGTTTGAAATTTCTGTTATTCAGAAATTACTGATGGCTATGTGATTTCCTGCTCACATCCACTTTGTTTTCTAAAGCACAATTTAGGCCTCTGAAACAATTCAACTTGACAGGAAAAAAATCATGACGTAATCCTGTCCAGTAAGCAAAGGTCTCTTGATAATGCTGTATATTTCAATGTTATTGGTATTGGAGTGTTAATTTGTAAATCATTACTACCGTACACACCAAAAGGGACCATAAATCTCAAGAAGTCATTAGCTCCTTAAATTTAGATAGGTTGCTTACTAAAGTTATAGGTAATTTGTCTGGAATATATGAGGCATTATCTTCACTGTATGGTACTGTGTTTCCAATGACAGTTTTGACTTTAGTTGGTCTGGTTGACACTATAAATGAATGATTTAAGATTACATGGTTTAACAAAATCCTTATTGTAGGGCTAATTTATATTTTTAACCTTAAGAAACTTTGAATTAGAAGTCACCCAACTGTATTCATCCTGATCATTGCAAGGTGGTATCCCTAATTGTGTTATCAATTCTTCTTTTTGCACCTAAGAAGAACTAAGCAGCAGTGTAACCAGACCTTATACTTAATGAACCACAAAAGGAGAGTTCTTATTGAAGCCAATATATCTTACTGAATGGAGAAAATGTATGTGGTGCTCATTCTCACTTAGATCATTTAATACTCACTCAAAAAGTTGTGAGTAAGAAATTGTTTTTTGCTACCAGCACAGTAAATGTTGTGGGTTCATATTTATTGCACAAGTGCAAGGTGACATACTGCCTTTTAATTTCCTTTTAATAAGCTGAAACTGCTGCAACACTGTGAACTGTAGAGCCACAATAATGACAATGACATTACTTTGTAACATAAACTTTGGATTTCTTGATTTGAACTGAAAAATTGAAACGGAGTTGATACCAAATCCTTACTGAGCTGCCTGCCCATTTAAAAATTCAGGTAATTAATTCTCTTGAACCTCTATTCCAATACCAAGTACTAAATTAAAATTAAACTTTTTAAGTATGCAAAGAGATAACATGAAAGATTAGCCTTTCTGGTTAAAAACCTTGATTCTAGGTACCTTTGTTTTTTCTGCTACCAAGGCAAAATAAAGGTGTTGACCCTGGCAAAGAAAACTGCTGAGACTTGGGAGTAATTTGATAATCTCCTCTTCAGGAAAGATTTCATTTTATGCTCTGATGGCAAATGACACTAGAAGCCTGCTTTGATTTTTAGATAGCACCACCTTTAGCCTCCTAATAGCTTCAGTGTTAATTAGTGGATGTTGCTCTGTAGAGCTACTGTAAATTATTGTTTTATACATTGTACCTGCAATAACACTGATGACAAGTCATTTTTGTATAATTCTTAATTGGCAGTTGCAGAAACTGAAGTGAAAGATGCATCTGTTGTGGTTCCCTTCAATCTTTTTGTTTCTTTCTTGTTTCTTTGCATATACTTTTACATTACACCTAAAATTGTTTTTTCTTCAATATATCTGTATGAATTTATCATTGTAATACATTTTACAGAGCAGCAATGGCATTGCATATTTGTCCTAATTTTATAACTGTATAGAATGTGTGACAGAATATCATAGAAAACCATAGGCTAGTCAAACAATTCTGTTCTTGCATTAAAACTTCCTAACAAATTCTGCTTTTCTCTGCACAGTTACTTTCTCGATTTACAAGCAGATTAGACATGTCCGTCTAAGAGTAAGACACAGATTTTAAAATCACAGCCCCCTTACCCTCCATTAACAAATCATTCTTTAATAAGAATTAAAATGACCCAGCCCAGCCCACACCCACAGGCCCTGTGAATAGACTTCCACATTCCAGAACATTCCAGAATGTTCTCACTGTGGTCGCATGGGCTTTTACTGGGTTCTGGTCTCCTAAAGACAATGCTGACTTTGTTAATTATAATAGAATATTATGTGCTTTTATGTGACTGGCCTCCCATTCATGAAGTAGTCCCAACATTTCTCCTAGGCTTTCAGGTCAGACTATACGTTGCCTCAGCACTTGCCAGACAGACTTTCTAATTATTTATGTTTGGATGGAATATGACATTTGATTTAATCACATTTGAAAGGTATATCCATATAGATTCCTTAAGACAGAAAATAATGTTTCTTCTGTAGTAACTAGTTCTTCATTCTAAGAATAGTATATTATAAATTTAAATATTTTGATATTGAAGAAAACAATGAAGAAAAGTATTTTGATCCACCCTTTAAATGTTGTCAAGATGACAAGAATATCATTTCCAATCTTGGATTTTTTTTAACTCCTCTGTGATCTCCCTCTTCATCTTGGGTGTCCTTTTTTTTGAAAGGCAAATCAAAGCAAATATCATGCAGACACCTGTTTTCACTTGTCTGTAACTCTTTATTAATTTATTAATCTTTTAACGTCTGTCTAAACGCTTTTGCATTCACTGACCTTCACTGAACTCAATATTTACCAACATTAAGCTATAAATTAAAAAAGGATAGAAGTGACATACTACCATAAAGAAATCCATATAAGGTCTTAGCACCTGTCTGGAACAGAGTTATAGCAGTCTTGCTGGTCAATAGCAATACACTCCCTTACATATTGTAACTTTTATCTGTCTAACGTGGCGAAGAAAGGTCAACAGGATGTGAAAAGGAACAGCATGGTTTTCTTGCTCTCACTAACTGTCAATGTGTCACAATCGTGACATAATTTAAGGAACCTCCTGCACTTGTATCCTTTTCTCAGGATGTGGCAAATAAAGAGAAGGTGACCCACTGTCACATCAAAGGATATTTACAGACCCAGATTAAGGCTTATGGTCCTAAATTCCTGGTGAACATAACAAAATTTGTGATGATTCCCATTTGACCTGCTGACTACCAAACAAAGATGGATAAACTTGTAAAATATGCTAACAAAATAATGCTAAGATTTAAAAAAGGGAAAGAAAATGAATGTTACTGGAAAATTGAATACCTTGTCTGGGACTCAGCACATCTGGTTTGCATTAAATGTTTCTGAAGCATCTCCAAGGCTTCTAAAACTGCAAATTTACATGTATATTGAGTTCCCTGTAACAGGAGTTCATAAGGTGATGGGGGAAGTGTATATTTGAATAGTGTTTTAGCATTTTATAGAGGTGATGCTATCAAGTTGAAATAGCATAACTCGCTTATGAGTTTAGAAAGATTAAATTTGTGGTGACAAAGGTTTGGAAATCTATTTTCCATCCCTTGATTACTTCTAGTAGTCTTTTTCTCTGCTTGCCATTCTGTTGAGCATTTCATTTCTGTCAGGTTTGTTTAATAAAATTCCCTAGAGGTCCGTCGTTACAGAACATCACAGTGATCTCTGTTGGACATGACTTCCTTTGCACAGAAAATAATTAAAGCTCTGATTTTTATCTCTCTCTAACTTTTTGTAAAGCAGGACATGCACAGAAATAGCTTACAAGGGATCTGTAAGACAGCACAGAGGATTCAGCTCAACCTCTGTACTATTTTAAAATAATAGTCTGTGATACATTTTGTTTTGAGTTATTTGATTGACATTATAAATTTACAGATTTAATTTTCACTGGTTATTTTCATGTTCACTTCATTTTTGATACCATATTTTTATATGAAGTTTTTAAGACTCATTTACCATCATTTATACCTAAAGTACACATGACTGATTGTCATTTTCTGAAGTGTTAGCTCCAAAGAGATAAACCCAATCATAGAAGAAAACATTGTTTTCTTCATTGTCTACATTGTTTTGTTTTTCTATGGAAATGAATAGCTTTGATTCCTACCACAATTAGTAGAAAGCAGATGTATTCTTTTTTTATTCATAAGAAAATCTTGAATCCCAGTACAAAAATCTGTGATTATTAAACAGAAATGTGTTTTTTTGAGCTTGTGTTTCCAGATCAGTTACGTAAATGGCATAACAGTAGTAAATGGTATGGAACTGGGTTTTTCATCTATAATTCTGAAATGCAGAACTGACAATTTGACAAGTTTACAGAAGTGATAAGAATGTGTGCCACTTATATTTAGAATTGAACTCCATGTGAACTTCTTCAGTCCTAGTAAACACCTTGCAAAGAAAGCTAAAACTGAAGAAATGAGGAATTCTTGAGGAACTGAGGAAGTGTCTTCAGCTATAACACATTAGGCTCTGATCTTGTTAGATCACAGAATCGTAAGAAAGTCTGGGTGGTGGCAGGGTTGCATCAGGAGGTATTCATGCATAAACATGGTGCTAACTTCCACAAGAGACAGGAAGAAGACAGGGGTTGCCTGCTCAGTGTCACTTCACAGTACTCCCCGGTTTCAGCAGCCTATATTCTCAAAGGAAGTTACTCTCTGATTCTTGCAAGAATGAGCCTTTTAAATAAACAAGACAAGTTGTGGTTACCTGTGTGTTCTGGAATGTAACCTGAAACACTCTGAGGATCATTATCGATATATAGACAAGTTCCCTTTGCTTCACAGAGTCCAGTGATTCATTTTGTTGTACAATGCAGGATAGCACCTTATCTAAATCACTGTTTATTTGTAATTGTGGAGTTTTGCCAAGAGAACAGGAGGTGTTTTTACACAAAGAACAGTGGGAGTCCATAACAAACTACCCTGTTGTGTTGTTGAAGCTTGAATCATGTTGGTCTGGCTTCCTTTAGGAAATGACTGGATAAGATCCGCAAATGAAGGAGCTACTAGCAATCATACAAGCTAGGTGAGCCAGATGGTCTCCTCTTGCCTGTAACGGTGTTTTGGGCAGCAGTATATAGCAATGTGTAGGTCACTGGACTTATAATTAGAAAGATGTGGGTTCAAATTCTGGGTGCTCCAACACAGTTGCTGTTGTACTTCATGTAATAATATGCCTTGCTGTACAAAAGCAAACTGACATAGATGAAAACATTAGATAAAATCAAATTTTTAATATGGATTAATAACAATTCTAATGCTCTTATTTTCCTGCTACAATCAGAAGGGGAGGGAGGAGGGCTGTACAGCATATGCCTACACATATAATGATGAGTCATCCTTCTTCATCCACAGGAGAGTTAGCATCGAATGGAGCTTTAATCATACTGCAAGGGGACTGGGGGCTGGCATCTCACCCTTGTGGAGCAGGCTGAGGATACCCTGCCTAAAAGAAGGAACTCTAGGCAGCAGTGGGGTTTAGCCAGCTGTGCACTGCTAACCAGGGCTTCCACTAGCTTCCGATAGGAGCAGAAATCTCAAGCTTCAGTCAGGCACAGTGGAGAATCTATTCAGATTTAGCTTCTAAATTTTTAGTCTCTTTCCGCAAAGTTTTCTAAGGCAAGAGTAGGATTGCATACTTTTTTTCCATGCTTTACAAAAACTTTTTTTTCCAACAATTTCTTTGACAGCACGTGCATTTTATATTTGCAATAAGTCTCTAAATCTAAATGTGTATACTTCGGCTTCCCTCTGCATCTGGGTTCCACTTCTAAGCACCTGTTGCGTGCTATTAATTTATCCTACACTGGTATTTTAATTAATGAGCTGTAGCTTTACCATGTCTTTTCAATTAGTTTTCTGAAGTACATGGGGAGTCTAATGTGAATCCCTGAGGTCAAGAACAAGAAAACCAAAAGGCTTGTGCATCCTAAACTGTTCTCAGTAGTTTGGTTGTATAGAATAATATAAATTCATTCATACCTCCAACATTTAAGAATTGTTCACTTCCTATAATGAGACATTTAGCAACAATACCTTTTATTCCCATTCCTGCTAGTATTTTTTAAATGAACAGAGATCTTCAGGAGCCATGAGGATACCCTGTGATTCTATCCATTTGCATTCATGGCCCTATATTAAGAATTATGTGAAGCAGAATGCATTATGTTTGTGTGTGTAATCAGAGGCACCCTGAAGTAATTCTAACATTATGGAATTAACAAAGAACACATTGCTGCAAAATGAAGGACAAGGTTAATAAGAGCTGGGAGCACAGAATATACTTAGCCCTGGAGTATTCCACTATTTCTTTTCACAAAGAACAATTTTATTTCCCCCATTTTAGATGTATTAAACATTTTTTTTAAAACATCATCTGTCTATGTATCAATCTATCAACCCTACCTTTTGATTAGATATCAAACAACAGCATACTTGTGTAATACTGTACCTAATGGATCCTAACTTTCCTTTCTTCTCAGTCCTCTTGATATTGTACCAGACCTCTTTAGCCCATTAATGCATCACTTGTCAAATAAATGAGTCAGATTCTTTCCTCTTTCTACACGTCTAAAGTAGGACGTTAGTTTGATATGTCCTGAAAAAAAAAATGTTTTTAATCATTTAAATAGACAGAAAGACAGTCACCCTTTCACTGATGGAAATAGTTTAATCTTGTATAAATCTGTTCATGATTTTGTTTTTTTTTCATCAGATCTGGAGAATCTAACAGTCAGAGCTGTTGTCTGTTAAGCATATAACACTAATGCCATATATACAACTGTGAGTCATGTGCAACTTTTCAGTTTCTATTTGTTATTTATGTGTGGTATTTTGGCAGGCTCTTTATCATTATATTTTGTATGTCAGCTCTCCCACAAGAGAGTAGTGCTATTTTCTTTTACGTTTTGGAATTTGCCTCTAAGGTTTAAGATCATTATCAGTGGATTGCTAAAGCATTTATAAATGACATCTCCTGTTGATTTTTTGAGAACATAGATGGTAAGTGTTGAGTTTTGACCCCAGCGTGAAGAAAGTTATTGGAGATCACACAACATTTTTTAAAATACATTAGCACCGCTTAAAATTTTAATTTTAACTGAAATGATCAGATGCCTAAGAGAAAATATATTCATTAAATATAAGGTAGCATATTTAACAGTGCATTACAAAAAGCTAATATTGTTTATTAAACCAAAACGAAAGGATAATTGTGATTTTGATTTATATGAACTTTGCATAAATTCTAGTTTGAGTGGTTGCATTTGGGGATTTAAAGAATTCACATGCTGTTTGATGAAAAGGCATTAGACGTAAAATAGTTAAATCAAAAGCATTTAACCACACATTTATTTAAAAAATATATCTGCAAAGATTTAAAGCTAAGCTTGCATCTTTAGCCCTCTGTCCCTTTCCAGAAGCTGCTTTTCATCTCCAAATAGAACTTATAATCTCATTAAACTTCAAACACCATTCAACAGTAACACCTCCCATGTTCAGTGAACTGTAATTTTGAAATTGGACTGTTTTTTCCTCAGAAGCAATTGCAATTCTGGTTGCTAAACCTTTATACTTCTCCATGAATTTGGAAAATATTCACCATTGTGGGGGTGGAGGTTTGCAGGTCTGGTGATCTCTATGATCTTGTTTCTCAACTCCCTGCTGGGACAGAAAGAGACTCTGAATACAATTAATCCATAATAGTGATTGTTATCCAATAGGTGGTCTTGAAGCTGAAGTGCAATGACTTAATGACATTTTATTTTTAAAGGCAGTTTTCAATTATAAGTCAAATTACAAGGTTCATCACTGGTGTGAAATTAATTGACTGAGATCATTATTCAGATTTCTAACTGTACTGCTGGTGTCCACAGGGCTTATTGTGGTATGGGGCTAATATATAGAGTGTAACTACTTGCGCAACAATTTTAAAAAACATACCCATGCAGGAACTTATTTCTTCAACCAGCCTTAATCACTGTACTCCATCATTCATTGTAATTACAGGCAGGCTTCACTTCAGAAGATCTTGTTTTAAGGTTATCATTTTTTGTAGTATGGAAATGAATATATAAATACAAAGAAATGTGAAGACATTAAAAACTGCAATATATTTGGACAGAATGATTGGTACTGTACACTGGGCTTCTCAGTCAAGCAGAACACTCTACCATTATGATGAATGGATGACAACAGTCCTTTTCCAAGGCCTGCTGTGGCCAACTGGATCCCCTCCTGTCTTTCAGTCAAAAGCTATATCCTTCAGTGGGCCTTCTGTTGAGGCAGACTGCTTAGCATATGCAGCCTCGCCTGCCTGCCTAGATCCGGATAGCTCATAAAAAGAATTAATAGTCTCTTCTCTTTTATGGATGTTAAATTTCAATCTTTCATCATCAGATCTGGATTCCCATGACATTAAGACAGAAGGTTTGTAGGAACTGTAGAAAAGAGTGGCTTCGCTTCAAAATGTTCTCAACAGGATCAGAACACAAATGCAAGCTGATGACGTGTTACATTCTAATATAAAATTTGGATATTACTCATTGCAGTTTAATTAAGCTTTTTCAGGTCTTTAGGTCTTCAATACGTGAAGGCTCTTTCAGGAAAAAAAAGTGTATTAAAGACTGTACTGCCATAATAAAGCTTTGAAACAAAGATTATCTAATGCTCTAACATACAGTATATTCAGATAGCACAGGTGGATAGGTTTACAAAGATGAAAAAGAAATACATTCTGCTTTAACACACTGGTCAGCAATAACATTGAAAATCACCTCATAGGTAAGGAGCTGAGGTCGAACCGCCATGAAAATATTGTATGTCTGGAAATGAGCTCCAAGAACTTGTTTGATGAATTTGGTGGTATTATAAAAAAGTTTATTTGTAAATGTCTTTTATTCTAGCACATTTAAAAACATAAACACCTCCCAACACAGCCAAACTAAATATATATACAAGTAACAACTCCCTGGCCACTTCACCTGACTTGCAGTAGCTCTTTGGCTCTCTCCCATTAGTGTTGGAGGGGGGGTGGTTCCAATATCCTTGTCCTCATGGCCAGGCTGTCATTCCCTCAGCCAAGGAAATCAATATCAAATCTGTACCAAGCTGCTTACTCAACAACCTATGCAATACAGCGTGGTCTGTCTCAAGATATTGAAGGGAATGGTGCCGCTAGATTGATGTCTGAGACTTCTCTTTAATTATCATTATTGTGTAGTGCTTCATGATAAAGATTTTATTCTAATTGCAATTAAATCAAAATGTTTATTAGAAAAGTTAAAAGTTCACATTTGTATTGATTTTTCTTTTATGCAATGTGTTTAGATTCATTTGTGGCAGGTTTTTCACTGTCTTATATTCTACTACGCTTCTCCCCCCTGGTGAAAGTACTGAAAGTATACCGAGTGCTTGCAGGTAAATGTGAAGCTTTTGCCAAACAAACAATTGCTACACCTAATCAAGAATCATCTATCCAGAAATGTGGTCAGGCTTGATACTTTCCCAGTGTTGATTAGTGGAATAAAAAGCCAGCAGCTCCTCCTGTGCCTTGGATTGTAGCCCTGCATGCTAGCAGTGCCATTCCTGACCTCGAGGCTTATGTTGTCAATAGGATTAATTAGACTCAATCATGTATTCTTGTGCTTTTGTCGAATTCAGAAGCATTGTTTTGACATCTGAGCTTGCCAAAGTGAAATATGCTGTTCCTTGGATAAAAAATCTCCAGCTCTTAATTTAACCCCACTCTCATTCCTGTTCTTCTCCGCCAGTGCAGAAAGAGTTCTATACCTTCTTAGAAAAAGTTTGTTTGTTCTGAAGGTCAAGAAATAAATGGAGCCAGAGGTGTGTTAATCTTATAAAAAGCAATCAAGTCATTAAAAAAAATGGAAGATTTTTTTTCAGATTTTGTGCAGACCCTGCAATGAAATCAAGGTATACATTAAGAGCAAAGGGATTTAAAGAGAGGGTTTGCATGCACATTGCTGAATAAAATTTGATATATTTAAAGAGATCAGTTCCTCTTTGTTGACTCACTCATAACTCATAACTGTAATGTTGTGGATTTAAGTGCCCTGCTTCAGACATTGTTAGTATATCCTTGCGTAGGGTACTTTACCCCAGTTGCTCCAGTCCACCCAGATGTATACGTGAGGGCCAATATTACAGGTGGATGATCCCTGCTATGGACCAGCAGTCCATCCAGTGGGGGAGTCATGTGCTCCATAGTCTGCCTAACACTATGGAACACTATGAACTCTGACCTGATGAGCTACTTTGGCTTTGGTATGGCCTTTTATTTCAATATCCTAAAATAATAATGAAATAATTCTAAAATATTGTGGAATGACTGATTTAGATTATCAAAATGAAGCTCTTAATCATTTTGCCTGGATTATTTTTTATCATCAACAATACACAAAGAGGCCTATTTCTTCAAGCATTTTATATTAACCATAGGCCATCCAATTATTGGAACTAAATTTATTTCAAACAAGTGAAAGGTTTTTATGGTTAACAAGCCTTTGACTTTCAATTTCTCTCTTTGCTTGAATCTTTTTGCCTTAAACCTGTGTTTCCAAGGAGGATTGTTGCTGATTAGCACTGGTGGGGTTCCCATTTTTAAACACATTTTTTTTTTCTAGGAACCACAGGTGTATAAATGGATCTTTTTGTACAATTTATCCCACAGGTGCATAAATGGCAAGTTAGCACACTGGGTCTAACTGTCACAGTATATATTTAAAGAAAACTGTATCTCTTGAAAAACATTCACACAGGAAAACAAGTTTTATCATCCTTAAATAAAAATTCAAGGTATTAACGTGCAAGGAGTCACACCTACTGTACTCTACTATCTGTTACCAAGACCACCTTTGCAAAAATTCAGTGAAATGCAATTTATTGACTACATGTATAATTTACAATCTGATCTTCTACCATATTTTGTCTATTTACTCTAGGTGGAGGTCTAAATATTTTATTCAAGACGCAAAATTATTTTATTGGCATAAATATATGTAACAGAATTATGTAAAACAATTACAAAGTAAATGACAGCAGGGTCTTCAACACCATTCCAGCTGTACCTGTTTCAGAAATATTGATTCAGGAGGTGTCATGATTTAATTATGCATGTTTCACAACTAATGGACTGGAATTTTATTATGTATGTAAGGTCATGGAAATTCCATGCCACCTTTTTTTGCCACCTATTGGTGAATGTCACTGCTACAGCACAAATAAGAAAACAGAGAATGAGGCTCCTCAGACATCCATTCCATAAAACATTTCATTTCGAGAATTTTAATAATTTGAAAGGGGATTTTACATATAATAGTTAAGTCTAGTTGTGAATCTTTTTACTTTGGATTTTTGTCAGCATCAGATTAATATTGCTTAGACAAGTGAGTGTGATTGAATGTTGCATACTGCTGCTGTCAATTTAGAAACAGGATTTGTGAGAGTAGAAGTGTTTCTAAAATTTTCAGCAGCAGGTGTCCTGTTGGTATTCTTCAGTCCTGAAAAGCCTTGTGACAAAGAAAAGTGCATATGGTGAAGTATAATGGTCACCAGCACTGAGCTAGCTCGCTACGCTTGATTTTGAATTCGTTTTTGCAATTTAAAAAAAACATTTTCTTTAAAGCAGTGCACACAGTGTGTAACATTAACAGCATGAAAAAGACCTGGCTGCACATGAGGATAAAAATTTATCACAGCAGTCAACAAACAGAGATGGAATGACGATTGATACAACCAGAATTTAAGTAGGCTTCAGAACCAACATGGCCTCTAAAAATGTCAGTACAGAAACACATAGATAATGTGTGTATATGTTGAACTGCTATCAGTGTTTTGCCTCCTTTTAGCCTTTACTCATTATTTCAATTTTTGTGATAAAAAATCTTTTATAATAGATTTTTGAAATATAACTTTAAAAAACGTAATACTGCTAAAGTGAATTGTGGCCATCAATGTCATTTTTTCCTCTACCAAAATATTTTTAATGACAGGACTCAGTGGCACTAACCTTGTTGCAGAAGTAATGTCACCTCTTTGGAAGCTAGACACTGTAGAATTCTCCTGCAACAGATGGGCCGGTCTTTTGGTGTAGCAGAGCTTTCCATTGTCTAAGGAGTGGCACTGTGTGTACTTTGAACAGTGACTGAATCCCAGCAGGGTTAGAGCACAGCTGCACCAGTCACATATACAAAGCATATAAATAACATTTTCTTTAATAACTCTCAGTATATTTTATCTTCCTTAGGCAGAGAATATCTATCAGCTTTTATTTTTAACTCAATTTTTCAATGCTCAAGAAATTTCCAATGATCTGATATGCTTTTATTCTTAAATGAGATCATGCAAAACATTTGCAAGCATATGGAAACAAAAAATGAAAAACAAACCAAGGCTACAGTCTCTGCAGTATAATATTTATATACTATATATAGTATTTTTGCATTTCAGCCAAGGCAAAGTTCTAGATGACCTCAACATCTAGGCAGTAAAATTTCAGGCATAGTCAGAATACTTACAGAATGAAATAGCTATATATAATTTTATCCTCTGGTTATCATTTTTTTTTATGTCTGCACTACTTTTTTGTTCTCTAAAATGGTTCCTTTATCTTAATTCAAGAGTGTTTTTGATAAAAGCACTATAGAAATGACCTACTGTAAAACTGCATGAACAATTATAACAACATCCTTTTTAGAATGTTTCAGAAAACATCTTTCTGTTTGCTTAGAAAACACTGCTTTAATGTGCTTATCTGTCAGTTTTATTTCAAGGGAGAGGAGCCATTAAAATGAACGGGGCATCTCATTGATTCTGTCCTCTTTAACATATGCACAGATCCAAAGTCAAAATCAGGTCACTGCTGACTTGAGCCTGACTAATTAAGGAGCAAATTGATTTTTCAAGCTTTGCAGTGTTGTTTTTATTTAGTCGGAGGATACAGTATGTTACTAACAGAGATAATTGTGTGGCACCTTTCTTGGAAACTGACACTGTTTTTCCAGCTGTTACAAATGTCCTAGGCTCTGTTTCCCCACACATTATTTTCCCAGCTGCCTCCTCTGAATAGGACCTTCAAATGTAAGCAAACGAAGGAATTGCAGCCATTTCTGTTCGCCACTGATCACTTTGTTTGAAGGTGGCCTGTCATTATGCCTTTCTGTCCATGTACATTTCAGATTCTTGAACAGAATGGTAGACAGGAAAGTGCCAATGTGATTGTTGTCACACTCAAAGGGCTCCCTTTAGACTATTCTTATTAGCAACCATGATTGCCAGGAAGACTCTGAATGTGATCAAGGCAACTTCACACTTCACAGGCCTCTGGGAACTACAGAGAATATACTACATAAAGACTTTTAACCTTTTACCAAAAAAATGAAAATGAGATGCACATGCATACCGCTCCCAGGATTCCTTGAAAACTGACTTACCTTTTGTTTCTGTCTAATGAGAATAGCTTGTGGCATCCTGGAGTGTTAAATTAATAATGAAAGGAATGATTCTATAAACTGACTTTTTCAGCATTATGGCCCAAGCAGTTAAAATACTGTTTGCTTTATTTGCCAGTGTTGTAAGAAAAGTAAATGTTTTTTTTTCTCTTAAAGGCCACAGCATCAATTATCATAAATCTTAGAATCTGTACAACACTAATGGCTTCCTTAGTATACATTAGAGTATTGCTTTCTGTTGTACCGAGGGCCTTCATAAGCCTCTTCACTGCAGTTCGTGCTTGCTGGGTTGTTAAGAAATAGGAAATATGTCAAGCAAATCTCTAATATGAAATAACAAAAACAGGCAATTAAAATGTAATTTTCAGAACCATCACAATAAGCTTGGTCCTTTGCCTGCATGACAAGTTGAACAGTCTAATGAAAATTTGTGCTTAACTATTCTTCTACTTTTTCATATTATTTTATATTACTTAATTATATTTTAGAGTAATGCATTCTCTGCTCTTTGTCTGTTAATATCTGGTGTGTAAATAAGTAAACCTTTTAGGTCAGAACAGTCTTTCTTCTCACTACAGCTCAAGTACCTCTGATTTTATGTGGAAGTCTTAGACCAAGAATACTTTTCCTTACTATACAAACTTGTCCTTTAATGGACTGGTGTCTCATCCAAGGTGTATTCTGCCTTGTGCTCGTTGCTTTACAGGATAGATGCCTGCTCTCCTGCAACCTTGAATTTGAACTTCTAAATGGGTTGGATGGGTGGATATTAAACAAACAGATTTTTTATACAAGTCCATTAAAATTCATTATTAAAGATTTATAACTAGAACATTTTTGTGAATAGAAAATTAAGTTAGCCATCGCAGAGCACAGTTAATTGTGAGTAAATTACTTCTGTAAAGCTTTTTTACACAATTGTTACCGTTTCAGTGATAAACGCATTTAAAAAACGTATGTGTATGATTATACTCTGTTGGTATTTAAGTGGTAAATATTTTTATATTTAATATTTTTAAAATGTAAACATTTTTCTCTGGTTAATAATTGTATTACAGAGAAGAGAGTTTGAAAATAATGTTCCTGGCCAGCGACATCCTTAACACATTCTTCTACCGTAACAAACGTTTGGTTGTAAAATAGTATTGCTGTCACAGACATTTTCTGTTTTTTATGTCATCTCATAAGGACCCTTCCTGATTTTGTGGGGGTTCTGTCAATATTGTCTGACTGAAAAAAACTAAATGAAAGATTTTCAAACAGAGTTCTTGTACTATTGAGTTTATTGTTTTTACCTCTCATGAATTTCCTTTCAGTTCCTGGCTTTAATAAAAGATGTACACTTTTTTGTTCTATTACTTGGGCTTTACTTACGCAAGTGCATTGAATGTGTTCCCTATTATCCTGCTTATTAGTCAGTACCACTTTTTCATGCTGGCATTTTGCCAGAAACTCTCTTAATCTGGCCAAGTATTCAGAATAACAGTACTTAATGGAAATCTAACAGGTATATCTAATCAAAGAAAACAAAAGGGAACATTAACTTTGCATGTCATTGATTGAACTTTTTTTCCCTAGTACAACTGTTTATAAATTAGTGGCTTGGGGAATCTTCTATGTTTTCAGGTTTAAAAGAGTTATTGGTATAGCATATCTGAGCTCTGCTGGGAAAGAGAAAAATACCTGTGTTACTGTACTACTCCTGTGCAGTAACCTGGACATTTTCAAAATGTACTGTAATTAGATTTAAGCAGGGATTTTATGTAGTGCTATTTCTGTACAATAAGGATCAGATCAACTATTTATAAAGATCTTTTTCTGTTGTTTGTTTCATTGCTGGGCTTATCTCAGAAATAAATTCCTCAGGATTACTACTTGTGACTGTCACTGTCTCAACCCTGGATTTGTCCACACTGACCCCTGTGTCATAACAATCGGCATTAATTTATCTTAAAAAATGACTGAAAAATATCAGCAAGAAACCAGGAACTGTCATTTTGCCTGTTATGTGACATTTGGTTGGATTATTATACTCTAGCAATCATCACGAAGTGTAAAACGCTTACATGACATATGGTACAATGTGGAACTTGAATATGCCTTCTCTTGCAAAAATGATACAGCGCATGGAGTGACAGGATTACAGGGAAACACTCTGTTCACCTTATCTAATGAGCAAATGATATGTTGACAGCTTTTCAGCTATACAAGATATTTAAAAGCCTCTCCCATTGTTGAAATTCCTTATGCTTGAAAAGTGTTTTAGGATAATGACCTTCCTCTGAACATGTCAACAAATGTGTATATTATTAATTAGCACACTGTGTTTACCTTGTTCATACTACAATTCTTTCATATGTTACTGTGGGCTATATAGTATAGAAATACAAATAGATAAATGTTGTAAGTAGCTGAGGGGAAAGAAGTTCAAGACTTTTTTTGTTTGTTAAAAACAACTTTATTTCTAAATTATATTTGATTTTGGAAGTTTGTTCAATTGTGAGAAACAGCTAAAGCAGCAGCTGAGCTGTATCATAGGTATACAGCTCCTCACAATTAAGAATGAAAATATCAGTATGATATTTGATATGTGTTTTTTTATTTTTTTCGTGGCAGTTCCATATGAAGAACATATTACTATGCAATAATGTAGGAATATTTGGGGGAAGTTTTTTTTTGTTAATAACATTTATGTTGTATGGTATTGATGATTTGAATATCAGTAAAAGGTTTCTATTTGCTGTCCAAGGTAAGATATGTAATGCTACCATAACCCAACGCTCAAATCCCACTGAAAAAATATGAACCCATCTTCAGCTAGTTGCCATTGACATATCGACCTTGTACCTAAATAATAACTGTGATTAGCCATGTAGCTCAGAGTCCGTTCACTGGTTCACAGATAATAGTTGCCACATCCATACCAAAATGAATATCCATGGCACAATTCAAATCACATGGTCATAATTCAGGAGAATTTCTTTTTTATTGAGAATTAGCTTTAAAATTGACAGTACTGTATGTGTGTACATCTATATGTATTGTGTATGGTAGTACGTTGATTAGTTTTGAAATATTCTGAAATTACACTGCCTATTAAAATTAAACTTGTGTGTTGTGCATGTGGTCCAAAATAGCACATAAGAATCATAACCAACCTAAAAAAAACTTTAGCAACTTAGAAACGTAAAACAATTATATCTGAAACATCCAGTGACTTTTGACTAGGACGACAACATTGTTTGGGAACTCAAAACTCAGTGATATTATTTTTAAGATATCCACTTTCAGCTTCTTTTTAGGAAAACCTTCAGTATAGTCGGCACACAGACCCTAGAGTAAGTTCATTTCTCCAGACCTTTGCCGTGACATCTCAACAGTACTTGTGCTGCCCTGGTTCTCTAATGCTTTGCTTGCTGAGAGATTTTACTGTGGGCAGCTTCAAGGATTGTCTGAAAACAGTATCTCTGCAATCACATTATTGGCAATTGGAGGAGAGGATTGTTGTTTATTATGCTGTCTGGCAACAAAGAAAGTAAACAGGTGGATCATATTCTGCCTGGTACCAGAACTGTGACAGAATGAGCAAGTCAGTGAAAGGGATATGTATGTTTAAGTCTCATTTGGCCAAACTGGAGAATGGAAGGGTTGTATTGGTATTGGGAGTGCCCTGAAGGAGATCATTCCATTTTTATTTTGTGTTAATATCTACCAAATTGGTTACCTTAATTGGTTTCAATCAGTCTCATTGAATTTTTGAGGGAACACAGAAGCTGTGACAGTTCTAGTGCACACAAGGACATGCCTCATAACATTATCTTTAAATTTCTGCACTATATTGATCAGCAGCTAATCCTTCGGGTGGCCAGAAAATTAGATGCATGCTCAGCGTGAGCAATTTATATTCTTGATTATTTGCATTATTACACTTTCCTTATACAGCTCACAAAACGTTTCAGCAGAGAGCAGAAATCCATTCAACAGCTGGGACTCCTGAGTTTCTTGTTTTAACCAACCAAGCTGAATATCTTTCAAGGTAGCCATTCCTGTCTGTTATACAAGTCCATGAAAGGGAAACATGTGCGGTGGAGCAGTTGAAAACAAATGCCATGTTTATGAAGCTGATACACTGGTGTGTTGTAAAAAGCTGGAGTCAGATTTTGTTTTCTGTCTGCTCTTTCCTTTACATGAAATCCTTCTGCTGGAACTTATTTTTTGGATTTCTTTACAAGTGATCTGACTCAGTGAAATGGAAATAAGGATAGGTGAGTTTTTCTAGAAGTCTGCAAAGGGGGGCATTTGTTTTTGAGTGGTTTTTATATTCTACATTATAATTCCATTGCTTCAGGACAATCCGCTTGAAGTGCATTTTCTTAGGCTTTTTGGCGTGAGGTTGCATTTTTTATATTTGATCCTGTTATCTGTTTCATATTAATTTCAGAATATGCTAATTTATTTATTTCTCTCGTTCCTGATTTGTTTATGTTACTTATGTCCATTTCCAATGGATTAGATTGTCTTTCACTGCTGTGTTTTTAAACCTCTTTAAATGACAGGCTTATATTGTTATATCCTGCGACATGTGCAGCTTGAATTCACCCATCAAGCATTATGCCAATAAAATCTATTTTACAAGGTTGGGAGGAGAGTGATACTCTTATACCACACTTGGTTGCATTCATTTGCAGAATTTGTTCCTATGGAAAGAAGCATGGCTACATTATATCTTCTCAGTGCAAAATCTGTGACAGCTTGGTCAGATGCTTTCTCTCATTTTCAACATTTGTTTTTGTAACACCCTTGTCACCCCTTTTCTTCTCTTTCTCTGAGCTTCCTTTTTTCCATTTTTTTTAATTTAATTAACAAATTGTTACTAAACACTGAAACTAAGAAGACCTTAAACCTTGTGGAAAGTGTATCTGAATTAAAAGGGCTTTCAAACTGATGTACAACCACACACACACAGGCACACACATACAGCGTTTGAAGTCTGCACAAAAGCTGTAGGAAGCACAGTGAATCTTGGATTATGTCAGCCTAAATAACTGACAAGATTTGTTCTACATGTCAGTTTCCAGGCTCTTTACTAGATGGAGGATTTTCAGATCTTCCATCTGATAGCAGTCCTTGCTGTGGAGGGGCTTAAGTTCTGTCATTGTAAAACCGTTATTGGCATTGTGCTCCAGGATTCAGAAAGTTTGCTGCCTAAAATCCTTTTATGAGACCTACTTGAAGTAGAGGGTGAGGATATCTAAGCCTTTACTAATATATTTTTAAACAAATATAGAACATGTACAGAATTTTTTCATCTCGTAGATCAGACAAAAAATATTACACAAATTATTTGAACTGGCTGTGGCACATTTCATACTATTCAACCATATTTTTCAAAGGTGCTAAAAAATGTCCACATTTCATCGTTTTGCAACTGTAAGAATCAGAGGTCTAAGCATACAGGCCAAAACAGCAATTTAAGCTCTGTCTAACAGTTTCAGCAATAGGTATTTTAACTACCATCTGAATGGCTTTTGTCCAAAACATTCTGAAACAAATTATATTTTAATCTTTTAAACCTTGTGTACAAACTAAAAACCTTTTCTTTTTCATTATTTTAATTTGTACATGCAGTTCAACCTACTCTTATACTGTACATACAGTACATAATCCTTGCAAACTCTCCTTTACTATAAAATGAAATGAAAATGAAAACAATTCTTCTGTCTTTACCTGGTCGCTATCTTTACTATTTTAAATGGCTGAGCTAAAGATAGAAGGATTTAAGCATCAAAGACCTAAAATGCAGTGATATGATGAGTAGCCTTATTACATGTTATCTTGGATTTTTCCTGGCTTTGCCTCTGTCTTAACTTTACATCTGCACCTTTATTCTGCAGTTTATGATGACGTACAGTATAAACAAGGGCATGTAATCCTGGCAGTTCCTTTAGATCACAGAACTCCTACGCAACCAGAACTCTATTTATTAAATCCACACGGCTGCTGGATATCACTTAAATAATTAAGAATTTTCCGGAGCAAGGCTTGTGTACCCCTAAAATATTACAAAATATGCCAAACTTATACTAATACGTGCCACAGAAATCAAAACTGCATAGTCCCTGACCACCATCTGGCGTCTGCCCAAGACTCCTCAGTTTAGACAGCACCTGTGATCTCTCAGCTCTCAGCTGTATCATTCAGTAACCCTTACAGTGTATTGCACTTATGTTTTTAATTTTCAAACTGGTAATGTAATTTGCTAATTTGCTAATTGCACTTGCACACTGTTAACACAGAAATCATACTGCTTGTATCCACACTGTTTGTATATTGGTTTTGATCTTACAGTTGAATTTAGCTTCATGCAACACTTGGTTTGCAATTCTAGCTTTGTTCTAGCCTTTTTGTTGTTTTATTCATTTATTTTATTGTACTTCATATTTTAAGGTAATTCATCCTGGATGTGGATAATTATCAATAATGCACCGAATGCAGCCCTATTTTGGAACTTCTCCTAATAAAAGGAGATTTGTTTACAGGAATTTCCAATGGCATTCTACACACTCTTCAAGAGGGGAAGCAGTTATCTTTATTAGTATTGGTATTTAGTACTCAGGGTCTTGCCCCTGACTTCCACTGCCTATCCCTGCTCTAGAGAGTTGAAAAGGGGTTCATATAAAGTATTCTGCTACTTCCTTTAGCATGTTCTTTGTTCTTATGTTCTTCATTCTTCTTATCAATGATGCCATTTCAAAGAGTTTTATTTTATTACAGGTTTGGGTTTTTTTTTTTTTAACATCCGATGAAGGTCCCTTTTCTAAAATGTCCTGGAACAAATGATTTTTTATTATGTAATAATGTTTACCATATAAGATCTTCCTTTCCTCTTTTAGTACAATATGTATAATCTTGTCTGTAATGACACGTTTGTTCAGCAATAGGATTGCACTATACTGTTCAAGTTCCATTCCTATTGTTCTTGTATTGTTGGGAGTGATCAAGCTTAATGAATTTTACTTGAAAATCAATCTCTTTTTCTAAGTCAGAAATGTATTGCATATCAATATTGGAGGAGGCTGGGTTCAGTTGTTTATTGTACAGTCCCTTTTGATGACTGTTGTGAAACAGACAGGCTCAGTTAATCTGAGAGACCCAAGGCAGTGTTGTATAGTAATAAACGTCAGAAATGCAACAGGGCTAGATAACAGCAATGCAAGTGTTTCCATAGAAGCACATCTGTTGCCTAAGATGTCATCTAGTTTTTTTTTAAGGAAATGCTTATCGGCAAACAAAAAACATCACAACAAAATTCAATAATTGATTCTCGGTGGTCTACAATATGTTTTCATTTAAAAATGAAATAAATTCAAATGTAAATGTGCACAAAATATTTCTTGCTTGAGACACTTGTTGTGACATGCAACACATAGCTGAATTTTGGTTTCACCAGTTTGGTAGTGTTTGTAATTTTCTTATGTGAAACCTGACCAATAATCTTATGTTTTTTAACGCGAAGCAAGGGTGTTGTTGTTCCGCTTTAGAAAAAAAAATATTGATCTCTGTAAACCTGCTGCAAACTGTGTTTTTATTCTCCTTTTTATGAGGTTATCCCCTGGAACGAAACCCTATTATATACTAACCTTTAAAAACTCTTATTGAAAGCAGTAAATATTCCAAAATTGGCCTTAAATCAAATTTACGGAATTTTGTACTGTAGTCAATAAGTACCTTTTAGGATATATAAGTGTTCTGAACTATAAGGCCTGCCCTATAACCATCTTAACTTTTGCTAACCATGATACAATAACCATTAGAAAATTGTCAAAATCAGGTTTTGTTCTTCTGTACATTCCATGTTTGGTTATAAAGTCTTGTACTACAAAACCATACTAAGCAACAACTACAAAGACATAGACATTGAAGCATTATGAAAGTCCATGACAACTATGTCACCTAAACAGATTCTTTTTCCTGCCACAAATGTTTCCATTCTAGCCACCTGAAACAATTTCTCAGCAAATCAAATCAAAGTTCAAATCAAAGTTTATTTATCAAATGTACAACAATACAGTGTGCAGCAGTAGTTGCTGGCAATGAAGTGTCTGTTCCGCGAGCTCACAAAAATCACAACAATCACAGAAACCATAAAAACCACAAAAACACAAAAATCACAAAATTGAGGTTATGAAAATAAGTTTACATAATAATAGATGTAATAGTAATTGAATAAAACTCAATGTGAGTAGAGCTGTTATGTGTCCATGGTGTATGCAATATATACAGTACAAGTAGTGCGGTTATGCTGAATACAGTGAAAACTGTGTGTCCATGTAGCCATTACAGGTGATTTGCTAAAGGAGCTGCAGGTTGGCAATTTAGCAGTCTTATTGCCTGGAGGTAGAAGCTGTTCCGTAGTCTGTTGGACTTGGATCAAATGCTTTGGTACCGTTTACCGGACGGTAGGAGGGAAAACAGTTTGTGCTGGGATGACTGGGGTCCTTGAGAATGGACCTGGCCTTCTTCAGACATCTAGTTGAGTAGATATCCTGGATGTTTGGCAGCTCACAGCCGGTAATGAGCTGGGCTGACTTCACCAACCTCTGCAGTACTTTGCGATCCCGGGTGGAGCAGTTCCCCTGCACTGAGCTGCTAGTGCACTGAGTGTGTGAAACAGCAGTAAGGGGGCTTCAAAATCAAAAAAGGCCAAGTAACAGGTTCTGAGTCTTTCAGCTTTGAATGAAGATCCGTCCATCCATTTTCTAGCCACTTCATCCAATCCAGGGTCCTGAGGAAGCCAGAGCCTGACCCAGCAAGCAATGGGCACAAGGCAGGATATACCCCTGATGGGACACGGGTAAATATTTTTAATACTGTTCCCGTTCAATACTGTTACCAAAGAAATAGTCTCCCTCCTGGCATTAAAGCTTCCTGCTGTAGGAAACTGAGCACATTGTCCTCAGGCCTTCCTATCAAGAAAGCCCAGAAATATTTGCTCCAGGTGTGAAATGAAATAAGCACAAACGGTTATGAGGCTGCCTGGGAATTTCCCTGTGATCTCAGTTGGGTATTTCAGCCAACTCTCTCACTTTATTTAACTTTATTTACTCAGTTGTTAAATCTCTTACCATCAGTCTCCCTTTCAAGCAAGATATGTTCAAAGACAACTTTGGTTGGATTAAAACCCCATGTTTATTTTACTAATGAAATTCCTTGTTAGGTAAACAAAGTCCACTTTTTTTTGTGCTATCAAGCATATAGAATAATTTAGATTCAAATTTAGGCTTGTCATCTTTCTGATGACACGTTAAAGTCCAGACTATTTGGTCAAGGGTAAGGGTGCTAATCCTGGTCTATTAGTTAAATTCCCGTCTGGATGGAGCTTTAGCCTACCTAAAGTTTCCATTAAATTCAGCCGGTGAACCCATTTCACACTTCTCTGCCTGATAAGTCATGTAGTGGAGCTGCTCTTGCTGAATGACTGTTGCTCATGCAGATGCTGCACATCATGGTAGATTAAGAGGTCTCCCTCTATATTTAAAGTTATCTGGCATGAAGGCTTGATGTAAGTGCATTTTAATTATCATGTAACAGGGCCACCATGTATCACTGATACAGATTTCATTTTCACTCAAATTAAATTTTTGTGCGTCTACCTAAACATACAACTATGCATGTACCAAGCCTCTGCACACTTACTGAATGAGTTTGTCCCCCTTAACAAAATAAAATCATAAACCATGTACTGTATTCATGTACGGTGCTCAAAATGGAAAACGAATCTCTCGCTAAACTGTTGCTTCTGTTCAACCATGTCTGTCATTCTTGAAAAATAACTTCAATACTGCAGGGGGATAAATGATTTGTTTAAATAATAAGGTGTCACTGGAACTGATTAATAACACTGTGCTTGTCCTATCTGGTTCAGTAAATGAAAATGCTACCGGAGTGCCATAATTATTTTATTTGAATAATAATGCCTCACACCCAGGAACCAAAGAGAAACAAATGACCATCCATTTGCTTTCAAGATACAATATAACCTGGGTAATCATGGGGGTGTGATGACATGTTCATACAAAACAGTTTAGAACATATTTTTTTCATATTTATTTTCATTTCAGTTTAAAAGAGGCACTGCATTTGTACTTTGCATGGATCATCTTTTCTTCTGCACCATTTGTCTTCACCAGTCTGATTGCACGTTGTGCAAAACTGCAAGAAATGCACATTGTGATTTGAGGTGAAAGCCAATTAATGGGCATTTTTTTTACAAAGTGTAAGCAGAGTTTTAAAAATGGAAACTGAAAATGGTGTTCGATAAAATTGCTAGCCTTGTTTTGAAAAAAATAACACTACATAACACTTCTATTGTAACAAAGCTTTCCATTTAGATATATGGATACATACAAAGTGGTAAAATTAGGCAATGATTATTACTAAATTAAAATAGCATTAGATTTTCCTGAACCTTGTACTGGGAATATATAAATATAGTATATCCAAATTGTTACTTTTGTTTTCGTATTGACGGGGGTTTAAGGACACAGAAAAATTGTATCATTGTATCATTCAGTGTGTGAGGAACCTTAAAAGATGTTTTTTTTCTTCCTGGCTATACTGTATATGTTCTGCTCTTTCATAACATAACGTAACCATGGAAACAAATGCAGCTCCTGTTATGTCAGTCAATATACACAGCACAAATAATCTACATTTAAAATCCTTTTTTCTTTCCCAAAAGTACTGTATGTACAACTGTATTAAAAATGAAACAAGCTTTATCTGTGAAGTAGGTAATAAGAAGACATAAATAAAAAAGAGATGTATTTAAAAAAAGCATTGGCAAAAAGGTTACAAGTTTTCCTCCCAAATCTTAAAATGTGTAACTTATATTACGGTTAGTAAATAATTAATTTTCTCTAGTTATTTTAAAAGGGTTTAATACCACCACTGATTAACCAGGTGGTTTGTCTCATTTTTACTACACTCAGACAGAAGTAAGCTTCAACTGTGGAGGAGAATGAGCGCACTATAAGTCGTTTTTTTTTCAACTATGGGCAAAGCCCCCTCTCCCCACTGACAAGTTCACTGTAGACTCAAGAGCCCTTTGTCATCTCTAAATTCCAGACTGGCTGTGATGGAGGAGAAAATCATCACCTTCTGATGTGCAGCTGAGTTCTACTACTTTACAAATCTGAATGGTGAAAGTAAGAAGTTATAAACTGAAAGGAGGTTCAGAATATCCTACTAATTAATAAATTTGATACAGATAGAAATCATCAGTAATCTACTAAATATCTATTAGTACTGTAGTACTAAAAGTCTCAGAGGGGCTTTATTAACTCAATCAACTTACTGCTGAGAAATTATATTTAGCAATGAAAAGCAGAATGAGAATGCATATCAAGTACAATACATGTATATAACAAGTACTGTACAAGCATAAACTGAGCAGCATTTCTTGAGAAGCCAGATGTCTTAAATATTATTATATATTATTTATTATTGAAACGATACATTTACACAGCATCCTCACCAAATCAATTTAAATGTTTTGTTCTCTTTAATCATGGAAGGTGGGAATAAATACTATTTTTACATTGAAATTTGTTTTTACCAAAGAAGCGAAGTTCTGAGGTGTTTTTTTAGTTTCAATATAAAAAATTAGAAACATCAATTAAGATCAAAGTGCAAATATATCTCCCTATATTTGAGATGCAATACATTCGGGTAATTGCTTTAAGAGCACTTTGCATAAAAATTTGATGTCTTTTTTAATTTTTATTATCTATTATTTATTATTTCAATCTCTCCATGTTGTTTAAACAAATGCCCAAATGTCTCTTGCAGTGCTTTGACTTTTTAAGAGAGTTCACAACTGAAGGCCGTGTAGTTACATGAGCACTGTCTCTCAGTAAGTGCCATTGCTGTAGCTCGCTGAGCTGTTCACTGAGTGTTTTTTTTATCATTCCCTCCATTAAAACTCAAAACTGTTCTCCTCCCACTGAAAAAAAGGTCTGACAGAGGCAAATAAATGGAAATCCTGTGTGTGGCCTTTTGGCTGACAGAAGTCATAATTTCCCTTAAAAACCCACTGTGTAAACTTGTCTGGTGGCTCATACACAACAAAATAACCTTTGTCCTTTAAACAGCAGACTATTTCTATCAGTAATACACTCCAGTACACCGGCCTTATTTGCTGATAGTATAATCTGTCTTACAACAACCACACATAAATTCACTACATCAATAACTGTTTCTCAGGGCTATTTTCTTCCAATCCTTACAACAGTAAATTGCTTTTTTCTCTCTGCCACATACCTAAAGCCTTTATTTTTCCATTCTATTTCCATATAAAAAAGATTTTTGTACAGTTGGAAATCTGTTGCTTTTGCATCTTTGTCGACTTAGTGTTTTTAGGTAACTGAATCTCTGTGACTGTGCCTTGATCATCAATTATTCTCAGGGGAGCCCACACTGAAAAGTACATTTTTATTGCTGTTGTTTTTCTTTTGTTTGTGTTTGGTAAATATTTTAATTATAGTAAATATAATGTGGTAACTACTGAAAAGTACAGGTTATACAGTTGTAGCAATTCATATTTTCTGGGACAGCTAACAGGCTGAAACAAGACTTTGTTTATTAACTTTCCCCTAGTAGAATTATTACAATCCTAACAACTTGACAAATAATATTGTTTTAGAAACACATCTGATGGATGCCTTAAACAAAGGGATTAACCACAGAAACAGCCAAATGAACAGGTAATGGAAACAATTATTAAACTGTAATAAGTAGGACAAGGAGCTTGATTTATTTTGTGGCACTTTAAAAAAAAACTGTCTTTGGTTTGAAGGAGGCAGTGGATTGAGGACAGCCAGCACATACAGTACAGTATATGACAAATCAACAACAATGTGAATCATCCAGACACTGGATTCTCCTTGCTGCTGGATTTATTTTGCAAAGTAATGTCAGAGATTGAGCACTCAATGAAATGGCATAACCCAAAGTGATATTAACCTGACAGCTATCAAAGGGCACAAACGAAATGAGTCCATGTGGCCTCACCCCATGCTCGCTGCATGTAGCTGAGTGTCTGCAATTGGCATTAACTTGATGAAGTGACAGTGGCAGGCTCTGGTAATTAGGATAGAACAGTCTAATATGCTCATTAGCATTGACAGGGGTGCCTGTGAGTAGTTCATGTGCATTAATGAAGTAAAAGCTGTCCCATACAATTGTACCCTGCTAGTTTAGGAATGCACAGCAGCAAGAAGCAAGGCTCTCTAATGACCTATGAATTTGAAAATGCAGTTAAAGATTCAATAGGTTTGCTAGAAAATAGCTTTGTTCAAGAGCTATATATAAATATTATGTGTACCTTATATGTGTTTTGGGCCACTGCTTGTAAATTAGATAAATAAATATTTAATAGCACTCAGTTTGATGTATTATGTTGTAAAAACAGATAAAAATAGAACTATTTCTCTACCTATATAACATGCAATTTCAGTGTTTCTTTTTCCTATGTATATAGTTTGAATATTTACCAGGGTATATTTCAGTTTTATGTGGATATATATCATTTGAGTTTTGTTTCGCGACCTTGAACGATTCCGCAAGGCAAATGAGTTTTCATTTGTATTTTTTTTTCTCAAACATGAGGTCATTCCATTAGATCTTCCTGTCAACATCTAGAGACTTGACTACGAGTGGCTTCGCCTCATACGCCGTAGATGAAATTCTTTGCTTTTGATAGTCCTCTGACATTTTGCAACAACCCCTGAAATGCAAATCTTTCCTTTAAAAAAAAAAATGCCATCACATTTGAAAAGCCAACACTTCTAGCCCTCATACAGCTTTTCTCACCTTGGTAGAGAAATGGCAAGACACAGACCGCTTTTCACATCTGGAGGGTGGCTCTCTGGCCATTCCATTTGAGAAGCAACATTTTGTCACAGTGTTCTTTAGATCTCAGTTTGGGTCAGTGGTGTCTGTGGTGTAGGTCAGCTGTGCCTACTCCCATCTGTGCAGCACGCTGTCCCGCTGCCTCCAGACACACACAGCACACAAGCGACGCTGCCGATAATATGAAAGAGGGCAACGGCAGGCTGTATCATCTGCACTGAGGGCCTTTATTCATCCGTGAAAGAAAAAAATTCCACCAAGGCTAAGCAATACTGCAACAGCTGAGGAGGCAATGTGGGCACTTCAGGGGGTCTGTGCATACAGGAATGCCTCTGTTTATTGGCACAATTAACACCTCCTATTTAACTGAATTCAATGAGGCACAAATATAACTTGTGGGAAACTGGCCCAGTGAGAATAAGCTCTCCCTGGCTGAAACCCTCCAAGTCCTGTCTAATGTTATGGGATTTAACCCTTCAAGAGAATCAGGGATAAAAGACAAAGCAAACGCTTCATTTTATTGTAGCAATACTGCACTAGATCAGATGAAACCAAAACTTTCATGACATTACTGTTAGGAGAAAAAGATCAGTGTTCTGGGGAAAATCAATAACTAAATATGGCCTTCTTCCGTGGTTTTTTTCTTTGTTTTTGTTGAGTGTGCTGTAAAGATGTACAAATGAATGAGAGTCCTTGACCCTCAAAACCATGGCTTGATCCAGATGACCAGTTCAGTCTTTTCATCTCTTTCCAAGACAGCAAAGCCATCATTTCCACCAGAAAGAGAACTGGCCATCTGCAACTGCATGCTTACAGTAAAGTCTTAACATTGCCTGTTGTTTCATTTTCATTGACAATGTCCTTCACAATGGAAATTGATTTTTGTCACACGTCATCACTCGGATTGTTTCAACAACACTAAGCAGGAACACCATTTTTCATTATTACTTGTAAAAGTCAAATGAAAAATATTTATTTTGTCACACATGTCCCACTTCCTCCACAGATGTACCTGGAAACGAATGATTTCACTCAATGTCGTGTTGACAAAATAGATCACTTAATAAAGTCAATATTGTATTATTGTTTTTATTTACTGGTTTGCATAATTTATTTAGTGGTTTGTATTATTGTGTTAGTTCTTGACAAAATAAGGTGGTTAAGGAAACAGAAATTACTGTATTGTACTATATGTATGACTTATACATAAGGAAGATGACTGCTGTGGCATTGTGGTAGGTGTGTGATCACAGACCATCTCAGACAGTTCCTGAAGTAAGTGCAACAGGCAAAAAGACTGCTGTTCCAAAAGGACACCTCTCAGAGACAGAGGAGATCTAAAGGGAATGATGTCCCCATCACAAATTTATTACACATGCACAGTGCTCTTAAAGGAGCACATTCTAGAAGTTTCTTAAGTTGAGAGGTGTATTTCCTAGTTCCCCCAAGTGAACGTGCTGCCATTGCATAAAAGCCTGTTTGTGAGTCTAGGATTTTACATTTTTTTCTTATTGTGTGACCTACAGTAAGTGTTCAACTGTTTCTTGTCAGCTGACTATGCTTCTTCTCTGCCAGAGCTTTAACAGCTCACACAGTCCCCTTCCCCATCGACCGGCAAATTACAGCATTTATTTATTTCTATCATATCTTGCACATGGGTAGTCCCAGATTTGATAATATTACAACATCTTGAAATGCTATGCTGCTCTTGTATGATAGACTCCATTTCAGACACTCTAATCAAGGTGACTCTGCTGCAGTGCTGAAATCGAAGAACTTCCTCTGTTATCTGTTTTGTGCATCATGCCTTTTAATTATTGGGCTGATTATATTTGGCCTGAAATCAGAGTTTTCCTTCTGCTAGAAAAAAAAACCTCTAGAGAAAGGTGCCAGAGAATTTTATATGTAGCAGATGGGACAATTAACAGATACATGGGGCTTTTAGTTAACTAGATGCTGCATGAAAAATAATCTTCTCTGATACCTTTTAGAAATAGGACTTGGCTCTGTGCAACCAGTTGATAACTATGACTGCCACAGTCTTTATTTAAATGAATCTGCAGAGCACAGTAGTGTTTCATATCAAATATGCCCTTTATAGAGGCCTATGTACTTCTCAGTTAATTTATTTTTTTAAGCTTTTCTTCCTAGATGATTTCATGAAAGAAATGTCTCAGGAGGTCTCAGTCCAAACCCTAGTGGGTTATTTGTCACAGCCAGCCATCAAGGAGACGTGAATGAGGTGCCAAGGACTGATAAAGAACATGGTAAAGCATTTTACACAGAATTAGTGAAATACACTGATTCAAGAATAAATAGATATGAGAAAACAATGTTGAAACCCTGAGAAAAATCAGAAGTAATTTCCACACTGAGGCTGTCCATCCAAATCTCAAAAATCTAATTAATCAAGCCAGCTTTTTCTAATGGCTCATACAGTAGCTAATGTGTCTCTGTAATGAGAATACATTTTGCATCTTGGTGTTATGTGACTGAAAATGTAATAACCCTCTCTTTTTCAATTACTAAGTTAAAGAACTGTAATTACCTATTTATTGCAAGAACATATTTGTGATATATGGGGATTCATTCTGTAGTCATGGAAATTCAATAAGAAAAGATTGATCTTCTTTAATAACTTGGAACATAAAAAAGACATTTTGATAGGGTATCTGGAATTTTTCTTAATAACAGGTACTGTATACTGCCACCCCGATGATGTTTACAGTAGGGTCAGATGCATGCCAGTGCATTGTGAGAACATGGGTGTCAAGTTTGAATTAGATCGGCTTTAAAATCCCTACTTCCTGTCATCTTGAGAAGCATAGTAAATTAACATTGACATTCACCTTTGATGTCCCCTGTCTTTTAAGGCAGGGGATATATTTTTAAAGAAAGCTGATGAGGTGTAAAACTGAAATGTTTATATGCTAGAATGTAGAATGACTAAAACTCTTTGTTACTATGGATTTTGTATCTGTCATTATCAATGTGTGTGGTATATTATGTATGCATTTTTAAATTAAATAAATTAAACTGTAACAATCCAGTGCTGTGAAGGAAGTAATTTTTTTTGAGTCAGTGGCCGAAAGGACCTGAGTCCCACTTGAACTGTAATGTATAATTACAGGGAAGTGACTCAGCACACCCTTGAAAGAAAAGAATGTCAATTTCTAAATATATACACGGTGTCACATGTTGTCGACTGGTTGTCATGGAAATTCAAGTGTTTTAAGTAGTAACCTGCTTAAAAGTGCCACGAGGTTTGGCTGTTAAGAATAATTAGAATAAAATATCAAACTTGTTTTCTACTATTACTATTTCTACTATGTCAGTCTTGAGAAAAGTAAGGTTAATTGCAGTAATTGTTGTGGACTAATTGCTTGCTTTGACAAGAAAAGAACCCCTGCTAGAGTGACTGATAAGAAAGAGCCCCAAGCGCAAATTAGTTCTCAACGGGAAGAATCACTACTTTTCAATAGGAATATAAAACCAATTCAAACCCATGCAAGAAAAATTGAAAAAAAAATAAAACACAGGGATGCTGTCATCACAAACGCATTGATCTTGGAGTAAAAACTATAATCTGTGTGGAGTTAAAACTATTACCATTTTTTAATGCTGTTGACAGTTATATGAAATTAATAAGTACTTCCTAAAGCTCTTAACAGATAGTTAACTTGATGCCACAGAAGATCCAGTTTAATTCCTAAATTTGAGAACAGTGCTGTAATTTTCCTTCAAAGTGAGTTTCACACCACGAAGCCACTAAAGCACTGGGAAATCAGTGTAGGGAGAGCTCAGAGAAGCTCATCTTGTGCCTCATAGTTAACCGTTTATGACTTTATGAACCATTACAATAGCTGCTTAAAGAATTCTGGGAAAGTTAATGTCCCTCAAAGATTTTGCATCTGCACAGCAGGTCAATATAAGAAAGGGTGATTTTTATTTACAAAACAACAGCATTACCAAATTGTTTTTTTTCCCCATCTGATGCTACTGTAGTGTTAGCTGTTCTCATGTTTGTTGTAGAAGAGTTATGCCACTGGGAAATTAAATTGTATAATGCATGGATATAGGCTACTGTACCATTGTTTTGTCTTTGGGTTTACCAATAGACAAGATGAAATTCATTATCTATAATTTCAAAACATTTTAAACCATTTGTAATGGGATGGGAAATGTAACAGGTTTGTACGATTTTGTCATGCATTTTGTATTCATTTTTTAAACTAGGGTATAATTAGAAGTATTTGACAATGATTACTATTAATTTTATCAAGAAATCCTTTCATGTAGCAAATCTATGCTTTTATCAAATTGTTTCACAAGTATTCTACCTGTGAATTATTTTATCTTTGCTTATTAAAATTCAGAGACATTTTAGGGAGCTAGAATTTAAATATTTTCATGTTCTGCAAACATGTTCCTTCCAGCACAGTAAAATATGATATTTAGCATTAAACATTTTAATTCAGTCTAATAGCGATTTGCATTTAATTATATGTATTTAGATGAGATGTTGCACGGAATGGTTACATAACTTACAATTTAGAGGGAAAGACAAGACTCTTTGAAAGACAACAGCCCAATCCAACCTGCTTTGCATGGCAAAGAGATGTGTCACATTTTGTATATTGAAATCCCTGGTCCAGGAAATGATGTATTCATATCACTTTGACAGCATATATTATACAGTGTGTCCTGTATAATGTTGGGTAGATTTGGATTATTTATTTTAATTAAATCATTGCTGTAGGAAATTTTGCATTTAGATTGGCTTAGGGTAATTTTTAAAAATCTGGCATGGAGAAAAAGTCGACACCCTGCTGGAATGAACTGAAGCTGAGCCAAATTGCATCGTTAATGAGAAAAAAACTACAAATGTTTTTCTTTTCTTATTACAGTACCATACGTTGGACATTAAGAGAATAGATTTGGGAGGGTTTTGAGGCCTATTTAAAAAACAACATAATTAAAAGCATGATAAACAAAGCGGCATACCATCCATAAAAGCTGCATGGTTGTTGCTGACATTTTAATAATACTAAAGCTTTAATGGTTTTAGGTGTGACTGTAGCTTTGTAGTTCATAAAAAAACTTTTTCTTTTGTTGTCCTTCTGAAATAATATTCAGATGATACATTGTGTTCTACAGATGATTGTATAACCACTTTATGATTGACCAATATCCATGCCACTGTACTACAATATTTACAGAAGCCCAAGGGGCAATGTGCATTTCAACACAGCTTGCTAAAATTCATCATACACATCTTTAGTCACTCATTTCAGCAGGAAGAAACGGTCAGACGTGTGGCACATTTGGGGTTATAGGCTTGGGCAGGATATACAAGCATTCAGATTCATAAGATTTTATTGCAAAGAGAGCAAAAATAGGTAAACATTTGCTAATTTACATTCCTTGTGAAAATTTCCTAAAGTGTCATATACAGTACCTACAAAAAATAAAATATCCCCTACCTTTCAATAAAAACCCAAGATTCAGAATATTAACAAACTATTGTTTCCAAAAAGTGCATACATTTTGTAACCAAAATCAAATTTCAGACACAATTGAGTGGTAATAGTGAATTATGGTTTGCATTTCTAATGTCACATGCTTATTTTAAAACAATTCAGTACTGTTAACATTGATTCCCAGAGAAAGTACAACACATTATCCACTGGTGGTTAATTAAATTGCACTTCAAATTATGCAGTTTTTTTAATGGAGGTTAAACCTACAAATATGCTGATGGAGAGTCGCATAATTTTGGTAGGTCATGAGCCATTCCTGCAAAGCTATAAATCATCCTGTGTTTTCATTTTTTAAACTCAGAATAGCAGAAGCTTTCCAGTCTTGAGACAATTAGCTGCGCTCTTAAAATAACACATCTCAGACCAATGTCTGGGTAACATTAAAAGCGCAAGGTTTAAAACTTGAACATTACAGTATGAGACACAATTAGAATAAAATGTGTGTGGTTCTCTTTGGATTTCAAAAGTTAGTACAATGTAAAATTGTAGGAATGGAAACTGTGACTCGACTAAAACAAATTAAAATGTTTCTTGCACAAAATGACTTCAGTTTCATAAAGCCTTTTGAATACTCTTATTTAGAGATGATAAGAGAACATGTGTTTTATTAGATGAGATATAAGGATTTAGGTTAATTTGCTAATTTTTACAAAAGGTCATAAAATGTTCTCTACTGGAACAGTATTTAAGCCCACAAGTTTCCTGCCCTGGTGGTTTTGTTCCATCTGTGCTTGTTATGTTAAGATGGCTCCTTACTTGCTTTAACAAATTGCTTGATTGGTACCTTTGCAAATTACTTTTTTTGACTCTAGAGTTGGAGATCTTAAATTACTAATAACATGTGACAGTTTACAGTTAATTTCCAACAAATACAGTACAGTATAGAAGTGGACATTGTTTAAAGGTTTCAAATGAATCTTATTATTAGTTTAATTATGTTAGCTCAACCAGACGGGATACCAGCAGGTGTGTAGGTTCTCCAGTGCCAGTATTGAGAACCCCAGTTCTAACCAACCAAAACACATTTTATTGTAAGTTTGAAGGGGATGCAATATAGATCTTTTTTTTGTTGTCTATTTTGAGATCCAATTAATTCATGATTGTCTTTTCTGCTTAAATTTAGACTAAATGTTAAAATATGTAACGGGAAAATAGAAAAATGGATACTTAAACTACTGTACAAGGGATTATACATATATTTCACTTCAGGCTTTTGTGAACATACTGGCATGTTTGACATGAAATATTTACTGCCCCAAATACAGCCATCTTTTAGAGCATAGAAGCTCACTGGCTAAATTGTTTTCCATTTGTGAGTGCATTGCATAATAGCATTTTATGTATAACATTAACACATACGGTAACTGTGCCATATTTCTGGATGAGATTCCTCTGACACATAGATCAAATCTTTGGAAGCACTATGGCTAATATGGAACATAACATCTCCTTGCCATATAATTCAAAACTACTGTGAATACTTCTGAAAAATCTAAGTGTGTTTGTCAAAGAGATTTTTTAAAACAATTTCTTTCATTGGGAATATCAAACCTAAAGGAGCATCATCTTTAAAACTTTGATAATAGGGCTAGAGTTTAAGTGACCAACAATGTAAGATATTACTTAGTTTTCTGCATATCATTATAAACTGTCTAGATATTGAATACATATTATACTAATTAAATTGAGGCAAACTAAGCCAACAACTAAACTATAAATAGATATTCAAAGCTGTAAAATACTCATTGAAAATATTTTAGGATTTATCAGGAATAGAATTTTATGTCTTAATTTTGTGATGCTGGGAGTATCCTCTAAAGTAAAACATATAGGTTTATCTCCTTTGCCACTGGAGATATTACAACTGCTTCCTTCAATATGAAATTGAATCTCATTTCTTCCTTACTCTGCATCTTGGCTAACATAGATACAAGGATGAAAGGCTGGTCTCAGTAAAATTGTCTGAAAATGGTTTTAAGCAACCTTATACCAACTATGATACTAGGTTAGGTAGTCCCGAGATTGAGACTGTCTGGGGACCCCAAGAATACTTATGGATTTCAAATAAGGTTCCCTGAGATCCTTTTAAGAACTGTGTGATTTATTTTTCAAGTTAAATTCACACTGTTGTCTAGGGAAAAGTCTCAGCTTGAGATCAAGTTGGAAGTGTTCCAAACACCTCCAGGCTCAGCTGAGTCCTGTGTAGAAAAAAAAAGAGAACGATGGGATTAAAAAAAAAATCAACACATCAGCAAGTCTGTTCTTTCTGTCCAAAGTGATTTCAATTTCTGTTAACAACTGTAGAAGGGCTAGGAATGTGTGTCAGAATCATGGCTAAAAAAGAAAGCCTTTATTTTTGCACAGAACTTACACATTATGCACTTACACATGCATTTACTTCTCAAACACAAAAACTGACTTCCACTTTCAAACATTTTATTAAAAAAAACTATTTTAGGTAAAATTCTAATAGAAGGTAATCACTATCAACAGAACTATCCAATGCGTGGAAATCATCACTCATTTTTGAAAATGAATTTACAACCTATTCAAAATGAATGGTGGAATGCATCTTTGGTTTGTCCTCATTTATTACAAAATAACAGATGCCAGATTATTTAATAGGTTTAAAAACAATTTAGTTGCCCATATAATATTATCTGTAATCTAATAGTTCATTAATGAGTTGTGATGCCTTTAAATCAGTGATCCAAAAGAAAGAAGACGCTTTGCATGAGTCTTTTCTATGATTCCAAAGTACTGCTGAACATATTTGAGCAGTATAAACCGGCTAACTCATGTCAGACTCCCAATACTCTTTTTAAGAATGCTTAGTATAGCACCTGCGTTCAAAGACAAGCATGCCTGCACCATCACTACAAAACCAGACAGTGAAAAATAACAGAACAAGGAGCCACCAAAAGCTCAGCTGCAGAACATCAGCTGCAGAGGTAGCTTTTTGATGTGCCAATGAATAATGTGCTGCCATTGCACAGGAAAGGTAAGGAATAGGAATGATTATTGTTTAATAAGGTAAATGTGATACTTGACTGTGTTTTAGACAGAACCTTTAAAAAATTAAATGAGACCTCTGAGATTCTTACGAAAGGAAATGGTTCACATTCTTAGAGGTTAAACATAACATAGTATTGAAAGTACAATAAAGGGAACTGGGATTTCCGGATAAATCTGGATTCTTTGCTTGTATTTAATATTAAATTATTCCCATTGCAGAGTTATAGCGAGCTCTTATAAATATGGGAAGACAGGAGGGGAAGTGTGGAACCTCTGAACATCAAAGCTCTAATATACAGTATAAGCTACTAAGATACTGTATATACTGTATGTTATTTAATATTAATACAACTCTCATTTTATGATAGAATGTCCATACCAATTTGCTTGTCTCAGCAAAGGAGACTGGGATCAAAATCCTACAGGAATGAAGTCTCTTTCTCAACAGAAGCACAAAGCTTCTCCACAGTTGCATGGGCTTGTTAACAGGCTGTACCAGGTGATGTAGCTGCACTGTCATCTGCTTTACATGTTAGCCTCCCTTGTTCGACATGGGCATATCTTCATTAATGTAGATTTTTACTGATGCTTAAGGTACACAGAAATCCACTATTTGGAATGTTTCCTTCACTTCACATTAACCATTATTATAATTCAAAAGAAGGGAGTGGGCACAACCTTAGTCTGCCCTTGTTTTGTCCCAGATAAAAGACAATCTTTTACTAACTTATTATGTACAAATTAGACAAAATATATCCTAATTTGAAAACCATGCCCCCAGCCCCTACACTGCAATTTGTATGTATTTTTAATTACAAACTTGGTTGTACAATTTCTCATTGTCTGAACGCCAGGGTGACATTTATTTGGATTATTTCTTGTGTATGACTATCTGCACTAGATGTTTGAAGCTGCTAAGATAGCTGACATTGCTTTTTCTGGTAGAGACAGTCAAATATAAGGACATTTGTTACCAGGATAAGCGAATGATTTGTTACTTCAGTGCATTTTTACTTTGCTATTATTTATATACAGAATTTTAGTAGGCTTCATGCATTTTATAGTCATTATTTTTTATTTTAGGATGTGTTGTGAAAATCTTTAAACATATTGAAGGTGGCTTGCCTTAGATTCTTATTCTTCCAGCTGCTATTACAAGGCAAGACAGTAATCCTCAGTATTTCGTATCCACATTTTAGAGCAAGGCATCTAATCACAGCTTAAGATATGGGTTTTTCATTTGTTATGTTGCACACTGTCACTATGTATTTTCTGCATGTACTAAGGCTTTCAATAGCCAAGACTAAAAACAACAACAAGGAAAAGGAAATGAAGTGCAATCAACCAGTGAAATGCCTCTGAGATTCTAATAATGCTTTTGATTGAGGTGTTTATATATGAATGGTTTCAAACAGCTGCCTTGAGTGTTTTTATTTTAAGTAATGATATTGGCAGATACTTTTTATTCTCAGTTCATAGAACAAGCAATGCCTGTAGATATGCCAAGGTCAAATTTCTAAGATTTGAATTACATATATTTTTCTGTTTGTCTTTGGGGGAGATTAAGCAGACTTTCTAAATGTGTATTTAAATATAGCCAGTGTATCTAAAGAAGCAGTTGGGCATGCCTGCCTAATAAATATTGAGAAAAGAAAATCTACAGGGATCACAGCTGACACGTTTGTCAGACATAAATATTGTACTGTGGTGGATGTGGAAAATAGTGATTCTTTGTTTGACTTTTTGTGGAACAGTTCATTTATGTCTGAGGAATGGCATTATACTGTACTTTTGTTATTTAATGTTGTTTAATGTTATAAAAGCTAGAGGAAAATCTTCATTAAATAAGTCTTCATGTATGTCCCATGCACTGAAATAAGAAAAGAACTAGAAACTATGTGGCCAGGACTAAATTCAGGGGAGAGCTCTGGCTCTTTAGGAAGCTGCCTCAAGCTTAAACATAGTACAGAAGGAGGCTATTTGAATGTTGCAGGAAGAGAGGATTTGAAATTGCTAGAGCTCTCACATCAGTGAAATGGTTTTGAGGGAGGCCAAGGCTGGACTCCAGCCTTCCCTTGCAGTAAGGCGAATTGCATGTAGTGAAGGGTGTTTAGAATAAATGATCCTGAAGGGACTAGTGCACTGGTCTTGGGAGACCCATATGTCTTTGGGTTTGACCTGCTTATTGATTGCATTTTTCTGTTTCAGATATATTTTAAATATGACTTTATCTCCTAAAAAGTAGAGTGGGATTATTAAGTCCTCTAAGATTCAAACCACTCTGATTTACCCTCATGTGAACTGTAATCAAGTCTGTTAAAGGAAAAGGATATGTTTCTAGACAAATAGGGGAGCAAAAGGTGTGAAAAGATTGCATAACTTCAGAGTGCAGAAGTTGTTGGAAGCAATACTGTATGCCTGAAGCAGGCTATTTTCAAAACTAAGGACTCAGTGCAGAAATGGACAGAAATTCTAAACCAGCAGGCAGATTAGTTAAATGTATCAATTAGCACCAGTGACTTTGAGCTTGGCTGGAACAAAAACCGAATGAGACAGGGTTCCCTAATAACTGCTCTACAGTGTTTAAAGGTTTTCTTTTCAGGCTAATATTTCAGCTTTTTGTTATTTTGCTTCAAGTGTTGTTTTGACTCTTAAGTTCAGTGCCTCATTCCACTCTTAGCTGAGACTTCAAAATGCTGACATAACAATATATTAAATCACTCATACTGTATATGGTACAATAAAGAGTTTTTTAAAAATTAAACTGCAAGCCATAAGAGCTAAAATTTAAAATATTGATCAAGTTTTTATTTTGTTATATTTACTTTCATCGACAGTATATTTGGTAATGGTACTTTGCAATAGGCAACTAACTTTACTTGGCCTTTAATAACTTTACTAAAAACCATATGTGAGCTCAAATAATGAAGATGTAGGTATTTTTTTTTAAAGAAATCAATTATTGTGCAGCAGATGAAGGTTTTGTGGTTTAAAAAGAATTTAAAATTATACTCCAATCCAGCTGCATCCTAATTACTGCATTATTCAATTTCTGAAGTTCTTCTTTTTCTTAATTGAGCAATTCAGTTTTAGAATTCAGACAGAAGCACTCATTAAACAGTTCTTTCTGCTTGAGTTTAATCAGAACACGTTTGTTCTTAATTAACACAGCAACATTTTTGCTTGAAAAACAGAAAGAGAGGCCAATTAAATCTCTCCTAAAGTCATAGTCAAACATATTTACCTAACTACATGTTGGATAGAATTGAACTGGACTCAATGTACTCATTCCATGTGTGTTTTTGTTGTTAGGAGTTGTTTTTTTTACCAAAACATTTTAGTGATCTATTATTTAAACTTATTCAGCTATAAATCCATCTATCCATTTTCTACCCACTTTATCCACTCCATGGTCTCAGGGCACACACAACAAACGCAAGGCAGATTACACCCAGGACGGGAGGCAGGGTACACACAAACACAAAAACACACACACGCACACCAGGGCCACTTTTTCCAAAAGCAAATTCACCTACCAGTGTGTCGTTGGACTGTGGGAGGAAACCAGGGCACCTGATAGCACCTCAGGTTCAGAACAGAACCCAGGTTCCCAGGCCTGGGAAGAGCTGGTTTCTTCCCACAGTCCAAAGATATACTGGTAGGTTACTCGGCTTCTTAGAAAATTGGCCCTTGTTTAAGCATACAGTATGTGCGTCTGTGATTGTGTCTGTGAAATCCCTGTGATGGAATGGCTTCTCATCCTAGATGTATCCTGCCTTACTCCCATTGCTTGATAGGATAGGCTCCGGCTTTCCCGCAACTCTGGATCGGATAGTGTTACGCTGGAGACCAGCTAGTTGGAAAGTGATGGATCCTATGCGGGTGACGAGATCACGAGGAAGCCATTAACAGGATGATCAGTGAAATCCAAATTCAACATCTAAAGACTAGCAAAAAGGTCAAAAGCCAGAAGAGAGACAAATCATAAAATACCCAAGACAAGATCCAGAAATCGGTGTCAAAAGACACTCCAAAAGTCCATAAACCAAGAAGCAAACAAAGGAGAATTACCCAATACTGAGCAAGATTGGAGCGCAGGGTTTAAGTAGGCTGGAGAGGGGGGAGCGTGGTGACGAAGAAGTACTAGGATTGGCTAATGAAGTCCGGTAGATCTATGCCTCCTCTGAGTAGATGAGGTAGGCTGTAGTGGTATTGGTGCCCTCTGGTGGCTGGATGCTGGTACTGTAACAGATAAAGCTGTTTGAAGATGGATGAATGGAAGAAAGGTGGGACAGCAGATTCCAAAGTAAACCTACGGTAGCTTTGTCTTAAGTGTCAGCCTGGAAAGTGTGAAAAATTCAAAAACTATTGTGCTGCCCCAAGAATCTAGAAAAAGTGAAATTTTTCTAAAATATTTTCTATGGGGCAATCATTTGCTACAGTTTTTCTAACGTGTGCCAACTTTAGAATGTAACATTCAAGTTATTAGAATAATCATTTTCTTTCCAGAACAACATTGCTTCTCTTGATTTCCACTGTTAAAGTTTTACAGTAACTTTTAAAAAGCAGAAAGAAAACTTTGCTCCGGAAAAAAACTAACTTTCTGTAAAACACACTTATTAAGGTAAGCAAGCCAACTGAAAAAATATTACCCTGACTGAGGAGAGCTAAAACTGGGGTTTTGTATTTCCTAGGATAGCTACTAACAGGGTGCATGCATCACATTTTTTACACATTTAGAGCCCCGCATTTACAAGCCACAAAATTTCAGTCCCTGAAGGAATTCAGTTATCCAACAAATGCAGCAATATCAGTGGTGCACTGCCTTAGCAACCGGTGTTGCTAGCTATATTGGAGGATGAAACCCTGTCCAAGCCAGAAGAATATTTCCACATGGATTCAGTGTACTTACTACATTTTGTTTTCTTATTACCTCTGGGACTTGTATGGTGTTTTGATGTAAAGCCTAATTTAAGGTTGTATATCCAGAAATAGTGTATTTGTCAAAAAGTGCATACTTTTTAGAAGGGAATTTCAAGGCAAACTATAGGTGAGGCATTAATAAACTAAATTCCCTGTAGTCTGGATGCCCAGGGCTATTCCCCTGCAATAGGACACATTGAGACCATAAGAAACTCACAGCTTATGAAAATCAAATGGTTTCAACCATTACATTCACTTTTTAAACCACATTTAAAGCACAGGTAAAAGCAAATATAAATCGCTAGATAAAGAAAATACTTTTTCTATATACTGTATTAACACATTTTAATTGTATTGCAGAAACATTTGAGTTTCCTTGGTGTATGTTGTTTTTTTGTTGATTCAAGTGAAAGTTTGAATTAATCTGCATAGGATTCCTACCAGCTTATAAAGTATGCAATTCTAATGATAACATTTTAATATATATTACATCCATCTTATAGTTTAACTAGACAAGCTATTAAACAGCTTACCAGATTTAGACATCTTCCAGCCAAATTATTCAGAGCATCTCAATATAAACTATATGTTTGTACAACCAATATGAAGTATTGTAGTTGCAAATCTTTCACTTTTACCAATCAAATCTAATTGTCTCCTTGCCACTTGTGCCTTGTCATTAAAATCTTTTATTCTCTACACATCCATAAGGCAAAAAGTCTGTTAATCAAAACCAGAATTTGGCTAAGCTTTAAGGTTAAGAAGACCACCATATATATTTTCTGCATCAAAGTGAAAAACACTGATTAAGAAAGTATAATAAAGCAAAATGTCTAAGACATTTGCAAAGTAGCATAAAAATATGACATCCGTATATTAAAGCAATAAGGTATAAAGTTATATTTGTTCAACAGTGTTGTGAATAGGTGCTGAGAAAGCTGTTTGTTTTACGACTAGTAGCGCAATACAATTTTGAATTAAACCAACACATTTTCTTTCACAGACTTGATATCTTTATGTTTATGCATTATTCTTCTTGTCAATTTTGAAGTCTCCATCTGAAGGCTGAAAAGCAAAAGTGCTCTGTAATGCCTTTTAGAAGACGTGAGATTAGCTCATACATGTTTATAGGTCAACAGTTCCACTTTGAGACACATTTTCACTATCTAAAACTGATGCATTAAGATGTATAATACCTGTGTGTCTTGGATCAGTATAAAATCTACTGGTAGCAGCCAAGCAAGTTGCCTTAATGTCAGTTATCTGCTTACTGATAAGCCTCCCTAGTGGCAGGTCATTAGCCTTAGTGTCAACATCATTGAGACAAGGGATTGGGTTAGCAATGGGCTTCCTTTTATAATGGAAGCAAAAATCTGAACGGCTTTTGACAGGACTCCGCTCATAGGAGCTTAAAACCTTAGAGGTTCAGAACTAAGACACAAAACAGTAATATTGTATTGAGTCATAATGTGGGATGTTACATATCATCAAATCTAGTGTCTAAGACTATATGTTGGAGGTGTTTTTGCATGAATAAACCTTAATGTAGGGTTTAATGTTATTTAGCATGGTAATTAAAACAGAAGAAATACCTGCTGTATGAAAGCCTGGTTTTATAGTTGGATTATAGTCCAGGGACACTCAGAAATAAATATTCCTCACTGGCTGAGAAAATCATTCACAGTTACTCCAGAACATTAATGTATTAAGGTTATGGTCAACGTTAAATCTTAAAGATATTTTATACTTTTACCATTGCAAAAGTAATCTGGTACAAAAGATTTTATACCAGTTTTCCTGGTACACTCTTACTTACCATCTTCTCAGATTTTGTACTCCCGATACACAAAAGGGCAACACTGATTTCAATGGTGTGGATTGTCTCATTCATATTTGGAGTCAATCCTATCTTGATGAGAAATACAGCTAAATTCCAAATCCTGGGAATACTAAATTTAGTAAAAATACTACTGTAAATATATTCTAAATTTACTTTCTAAATCTGCTGTCTACCTTTTAGAAAAAACATTGTCCACCAGACTGTAATGGAAAGAAGGTTTTTACAGAATTACAGCATTTAGGCACTTGACGCCAATCGTCTACATAAATACAAGCAATCCTTCTCATCTGTATCTCTTTTTTGTTGGGAAAAAAATAATTCAATTTTATCCACAGTCTTTAATGTCTTTTTTAAAAAAAAAACTTTGATACCTTTAAATGCACGTGTATGGTTCTGCATTTCAAACATTACACAAGAATCTAGAGGTGGTGCCAGTAACAAATCGATTATAGCTCGCATTTGTGCTTCAAGTAACCTGTTTAATAAATGTCATCGGTGCTGACTTGGGCTGAGCCGTGACTTAATGCAGAAGTGGATTTGTGCATTGACCCTTGGCATTTGACACTGCTAGTCAGTTCCGATTATGAAATCACTGGACCTCTGCAGATTCTGCTACTTGATTGGGACAGACAAGATGCTTGTTATCCTCGCTGATGAACACAGATCATCTGCCTCCCCAGAGCCAGAGGATGAAAAAACATAAGGAAATAAAACCAAAACCTCTAAAGCACGTGTTACAAACACCTGTACACTACAGTAGTTATCCTCTAACTGTATATAGAAAGTGTTTGGTTTTACTGATTAAAAACCTACAACACTTTTTTCCATCATTCCCAAAGTGGTGATACTATCAGATTGAAATAAAGCAATTTACTCTACAGAGATGAGAGGGTACCTGACATTTGGACCTGCAGAATGTGATAATTGTCAGTCTTAACAATGTACAAAATGTAAAACCAAGCCAGCATAAACAAAGAAATTGAGTTGGCCTTAAACAAAATCTGACTTGTACAAATTGAAAAAAAAATGTCAAAAGAAGCTATTACTTCTTCATAAATAAAGTATATCACTGTATTTTATTCATAACATATTGGGTATTAAACCTAGACAGCTTAGCCATAGGAAAGTACAGACATTCTTTAAATAGTTGTGAATGAAAATAACTTATTACTAAGAAAAGCTGCAGCTGAATTTTCAAGAAATACCTTGGATCAATCACCTATTGGTCCATAAATATGTATGATGATCTGAATTTTACTCCTTTCTTTCAGAATGTCCTATTTTTTCATTATAAAGTACGATCACAAGAAATGTTTCTTTATATTTATTTGTCCTCTAGATCACAATGCCCTCTACAGTATATCTTGAGTGACTCTGCAAAAGCTTTCATTTCACAATTTTAAATTACTTTTATATTAATTAATATATATTGTTTATAACAGTAATGCATAAAAACAATTACTCTTTACGAAACAGATCTAAAAACAAAATTAAAAGAATAAAAAATATACAGATCAGAAAATGAGGTGCATTTTCACAATTCTGACACTTTTGGAATGACAGAGTCAGAATGAAAACTTTACAAGGTGTGGACTGGATATGACATCCCTGAGAATTAGCACTATCCTGGCAATCCTGGCCAAGCACAGCCACTTGTTGGACCTTGACTGTTGTTTTCTGTTGACAGTATTGCAGAGCTACAGTAGGCCCACTGAAATTCTAGAGCAGTAGTTCTAAACCCTGTTCCTGTGTCTGCTGCTTTTGTTTCACCATTGCAAATGGATGTATGGAATTGATCTGCTTGTTTGTTTAGACTTTTGCATTCAGCCCTTGATGTCAGAAATGTTCAAGTTATAGTAAATTATTTCCAACAAGTTCAGCAAATATACCTTTATGCTATTCAACTTGCTAATTAAGAATTTGCTCCCTTCTATCTGACTAAAAAGCAATTGACAGGCAATCAATTTACAATGCGTAGACACAGGTGCCAATAACAGTGTGTCAAACACTTTTTCCACAGTTAGCATTTGTTGCAGCTTCTGCTTAAGCTTAATTGGTTACATTTCAGCTAACTTAACTGAAGAGAAGAGTTCAGAAACTCAGCATAGTATAGTGTTATAGTCTATAGTGTTGATAACAACTGCAATCCCCATGCATTTTTTAAGAGCTGAATTTTTTTTTTGTCACTCCTTAATTTGGGAATTAAAATCAACTTGTCAATCATTAAGAACTTGACTGGAGCAAAATCTAGAGGACAATGCAGTCCAGGGTTGGGAATCACTGTTCTAGAGAAAAAGCTAGCCAAGACATTTCTTTTTTTGAAGATGTGCCATTGTAATCCCAGCAATGTGGGGTCTTGCATTGTCCTGCTAGAAAATCGATAACAGACATGTCCACTTTCATTTGAAAATCTGAAGGGCTGTTGGCTCACGGACACCATCAATGTATCAGGAAGCAGTTACAGGAGATTGCTCTCCACAGGCATTCTTGTTTGAAAGGAGATTTTTTCCCCAGACCATAATATTTACACCACTCCACTTAACCAACGCAACAATTAGCATAGTGCTCACCATGATTGCTCGACACATTGTATTCCGTTAGTCTTCATCGCTGAACACAACATTCCACCACTACTGCTACATTATATTTTCTCTGCCCTATAGAAAACACAGATATGTGGTCTCTCTTAGCCATCAAAGTTACTCCTGAATAGCCTGTGAGCAAACAAATAATTTTTCTGCCGATGGCGAACTACATCATCCTGCTGATACTGTACAGTACATGAGCTTTTCCTTGTGCTGTGGCCCCTGTGAGTAGAAAAGTGTTGCATAGAAGGATCAGCTTTGGAGACCCCTTTTCTTGCAAGGACATATCCTGTCCTTGTCCTGTTTTCTGTCTTGCAAGGACATTTCCTGTCCCTCAAAAACTGGGGTTCTCTGGACTTATCTGCTGATTGTTAAAGTCGAGCATCTCATTGTTGGGTAACATTTCTCTTAGACAGGCTGTCCACACCCTGCTGGCAGCAACTAGGCAGTCTTCATCACTCAGGCAGGGCATGATTACATCTTTTGCTGCTCTAGCATTAATTAAATGCGTGTCTTTTTGAATGGCTATTTATACAGATTCTTGATCAACTAATTATGGCAATTAAAAATGTATTAAACAGAAATAACATTGTGTACCGTATGTGCGCAATGAGCTATTGACATGTAAATTAGACTGCTGCATTTTATCAGTATGTATTCTTGTACACTGCACATGGTTTGGTATGCAAGAAGGGGGAATATTTATTTGCAAATTTAATATATCTTTTAATGGTAGAATGTCTATGCTTTAAACTATAAGACGCGTATAACCTTAAATATTGATGTCAGATGTTTTCATTAAACTTCTTTACTACTGCATAAATAGTCTGATGAATTTCAATTTCTATGATACAAAGTTTCTTTTTCTGCATTCATTTTACAAAGATAAAAAATACATACAGCACTATGTTTTAAAATACTGCTGAAGCCACAGTAACTAAACTCACTACTCTACTAAAAAACATCTAACTAAACACACCACAGTAACAAAACTGAACCGTGTGAAAAATAATGACTTTCAGAGAAACCTAATCCCTGAATCCCTCTTTCAGGCAGATGAAAGGCAGATGTCCTGGTCACTGGATTTAAACATATTAAAAATGCACTATCTAGAGAGGCAAAAATGGAATTTCCATTTCAATATAGAAAAAAGACCTTTTCATACATTTCCAGAAATGCTCTGTTTTTTAAATAAATAACTGCCCTTAGAATTAATCAGCAGTTGAAAAGTTAAATTACAGAAAGAGTAGAAAGAGGCACATTTTCTACTCTGACCTTTATGTGTACTCAAATAAAAAAGTAGGATCATCTCAGATTTTCTTTCCTTCACATGCTTGAGTAAAGAAAATAAAGGTGTCAATATGATATTATACAATACTTACATAGTGCATCATATACATAAACTGGTGCGCACTACAGAACATGCTTAATGAAGTTGAATATAATAACTGAATATATATATCTAAGAATAACTGGATCATTGGACATTGTTCTTTTCCATCAATTTCTTCTTCTCTTTTTTCTTCTTATTCTCATTCCAAATTCAACGAATATACACATTAAAAAATCATCAATCCTTCCCAGATGATCAACATTTTCAATAGGATCACCAAGTCTTAAAACTAAAATTATTTAAGTTCTGTCTGTTAGACAACAACCTGGATGTCAGAGCCACAAAAAATATATGGTTCTTTGTTCCATTTTCACATGGTAAGTGTCTACGGTATATGCAACTTAGGAACTCAGGAACTTCATTCTCTGCTTGTTTACATTGTAACACAATATCCAATCACATAAAGACAAATGATAGCACCACATTCCACACCATCTATTGTCAAAAGGCCATGTCAAGAGGAACAGGTGTTGCCTTAGTATGAATCGCATGCTTTGTTGTTCCTAAATTAGTGTTCTGACTGCTGTACAAAATTCAAGGCCATCTGTATGAGTCATTGTAAGTGTTAAATCCTAGTAAGACCTCTTGTCTCAAGTATCCCATGACTTTCTTACTGGGAAAGGTGACTGACTAAAGATGTGCCACATTAAAGTAATAAATCTAGCATTTGTAATAACTTGCCAGATAATCTTAATTATTCAGTATTCTTAAAGCTAATGTTTCTGTGGCCCAATATAGTTAGTTTGAAAATAAAATGCACAACTTTTCTGATTGCTCCATTTCATCAATAAATGGAAACTGACAAGTAGCTCAAAATTTATCTGAACAAAATTTTCCATTATACACCCTTTGGGTGTGAATTATATCCCAGGACATCATATTGTAATCTGTGGTAGAGCTATTCTGTGTAGCTGGAAATAAGAGAATATTGATTTTCATTTTCACATGCACTGAAACTTGTCATTTTATGACTGCCATGAATATGTTCTCCTGTCTCTCCTCTGTTGTTGCTCAGATTCCATTCTGGTTTAATATGAGTATTTTTCTAGCTGTTGAACTGTTCAAACTTTTATCATTTAGAAGATCGTTAATGCAATCTTTGTCTGATTTATTGAAGCAAATGACAACAAATATTCTGCATGGGATTTGGTAAAGAATTATTATCTTATTTATATATTTATTAAATTACACAAGGGTGTTAATTAGATAAGAAGGACACTGTCTGAAATCAGTAAAACACCCTGAAGGCAATCCTATCAAAATATATTGGTTGATTATTTTTCCATTAATGATATAATTGTCTAAGAACAGCTTAGATTTTGTTAAATAAAGTGTGTTTTTCTGCTGAATATTGCAGATACAAAATTAATCAATAGATTGTAAAAGCCTCATTCTGTAGGTGAGGACAAGATGGAGTTTTCTTGTTTGAACCACATTGTCCAGTGAGCAACAGGGAATGACCGACCTGCTCAGTCAGCTGACCAATTGAAGTAAGGTGATTGGCTGAGTGACATTTAAAAACCTGAAAGCAGGTGGCCTTCAGGAGTTTTAGTGTCTAATATGTGACAAAGATGTCAGGCCCTCTGTAATTGGCACCAGAGTGAAAGAAGGGAATAAAGTATCCATCTGATTGACTGACTATAGAACTGTTCACAAATGTGAAGTTTGAATTTGGTGAACAAGTCTTTGTGAGTTTGGATGATTGGAGGTTTTTCAGATTTTTTTTTTAACCCTGTGAGCATCTTAACTGCCTGACTGTGTTTAGAAAGAAGGACATTCAAAGAAGTGTAGACAGAGAACAAAGAGAAATTTGGGGTATTGTTTTTGAATATTTTTCTCATACTGTAAATAAAGGAACACTGTTTTTTACACTTAGCAGATACATTTGTGTGACTCAGTTTCTTGAGACCTGCCTGTCCAAAAAGGTCACCTTGCTCCTGGGTATGGGTATTTTTATCACCACTCTCATAGAAATCTATAAAAATCTACACACTTCAGAAACAATAACATGGCTCTAAAAGGTGAGGTGCTCTGGTAGTGTCTCTCCCACTGCTGTTTCTTTAATGGTTCCCAAGGATATCTACCCATGTTTTGTCACATTCTGTCCAGGTCCCACTTCCAATCCTGACTTCACAATGTAGAGCATCTATTGTGGAGGGTCAAAGCATTAAAGTAGTACAAGAACTGCTCTAGTTTGGCATCTGTTGAACTATGAAATTACACAGTACTTGCCTTACTTCCATCCTGTTGCCTTTTACCAACTTTCCACTGATGGAGAGATCCCCTTTTACTGCCTCATGTACTGTACAGTTTCATGTCATGGTTGTGCCCATACTACCTTCACTTGCTCTGAAAGATAGCAGTTAAATGCTAACAATGCAATTATTTTGTACATTTCAAAATCGGTGATGGTATCTTCACACCGCAAGCAAACACACATACTTCAAAGTAAAGGCATGCATTCTCATAGAATGTCAAGACTGGCAGAGACAGGTGATGACATATTTCTCCTCTGCCATCTTTAGTGGATATGCTCTCTTTTAGAGCATTGCCTTTTTAATATATGTTTTCTGCAGTGATTTCATCTGCATAGTGTCAACCCTGCTGCCAGGACTGAGATTGGAAATTGGACGAAAGCAGGATACAAAGTTTCTGAGCCTTTGGAAATAGCCTGAATGGGAAATGATCATCTTTGCGATCCCTTTAATCTTTCATCAATCATGTCAAAATAGAATGAGACTCCTGATCGTATTACCCTATAGAGAAACCTGCTGCTCCCATCAAAAGACAACATGGCAATTTCCTATAGTATTTCACTGCAAAGAGTGGAGTGACAGAAGACTCTTGAGTAACACATTTATTGAATTATTTGTTGGCAGAAATGAAAAATTAGAAGTAAAGTAAAAATGTATGTATATTCCTAAACAGGCCTTCAATTGCTTAATGCAAATGGAAGTGTTTGTCTTAGGGGATGGTGATATCTTATTGAAGAAGGATGGTCGATCTGATTTGATCTTTTTTTTTTAATTCACTCTTTGGCAAATATATATCCCTAGTGACTAATTCATGCTAAGTGATAGCACTATCCAGCTAATGCATCCTTAAGAAAATGGTCAGCCACTTATTAACTGCAGCTGATGAGAAAAAAAAACATTTATTATTACTGATTATTATTATTTTCATGAAAGGATCACTTCTAAGGGATTTTATGTATCTCCAGTATATAGTTGCCTGTTACATGAAATAAGGCATTATCAAACTGTTTCAGAGCACTTTTTGTAGTTGATAAGACAATATTTTTTTTTATTTTAGCTGTAGTCATACAATAGAAATTACTTAGCATTATTCTTAAGATCTGTAAATGTAAATATTTTTAGGAAACTGCTGATTGGAATTGTTTCTCTCTTACACCATTTCCCTGTCTCTTAACCTTCACATTTTATCATTATTCTTTTTTAAATAAAAAAAACAAATTTCATCATCTTCTGTTCTGTATGAGTTTCCCTTGGCGGACATAGAGGCAGATTTATAGGTTTTCAAAATGGAAGCAAAGAGTCCCAAATGACAGCAATAAATTCATGTAGCATACCTTTAAAAGTTTGTCTTCAAATCATTAACTTTTGCCTAAGCCCTTGCAATTCTAGAAGGTGATACTCCATCAGTATTCTCTGATACAACTTTATAATGCATATTATTACACGTATCATTAAAACTCGCAAATAGTATTTGAGGAAAACACATAACTGCTTGCTTGTACAAATGCAATTACAGTTTTGTAACATGTGTCTCCCTGGGTCATTGTAGTCTCAAAGTGTCATTACTATGTGGTGTGGAATTTCCAGAGTACTATAGGTTTGAGCATTTAATTAATGGAGGAAAAGGAGACCAAACAGCAAATAATTTGGGATGAAAAGAATTTATGGGGCATGTGATTTAAGTCTATCAAAATAATAACATACATTTAAAATGACACTGTGACACTATAATTTAAAATGACACTGTGACACTGCACTATAATTTTTGTTCTTTTCCCCTTTGTTATCTAGCTGTTGGATATTAAACCTCTGTGAATCCAGTAACCTGAAAACTTTCAAAAAGCACATACAAATGAAGACTTCAAGTCTGTACTGATTGTGGGGAAGAACACAAACTTCTGAGGCTAATGAAAGGTAGGAGAAATAACTTTGTAATATGAGTTGTGATCTTGGACTCTCAGCTTATCAGCACACATTTTCAACATCATTGTCAGTGATCTTCTCATACGCTCTGCGGTGAGGTGAGCCATCACTAGTACAGCTGTATGAAAAGGTACAATGCCCCATTTTCCATACTGTCTTATATATAAGACTGAAAAGTTGCATAAATGCATCTCATGCAACTTTAATAAGATAACAAATTAACATTTTGGTAGCAGTGTAAGGATGATTGTGTAGTATCGCTTGCTGTATGTTCACGGCCAAGTGTTGAAGTCAGTACAGTTACTTGGGAAAGGAGACTGATGACAAGTACTGCTGACTCTCGCTCCTCTACGGATTCACTGAACACATACCACCTACTATTCGCTGTAGTATCTCCATTTACAGAAGGGTATTCTGAGCTTGAAGGGCAGTGTGACATGAAGATATGGTTGTTTTTACTTCTTAAAGGAGTTCTCACTTTAAAAAAAATGCTCTGCAGTTCCGCATGTGTAGAGATGAAAGATGAGGTGAAAGAAAAGTTGCCTGACAGCACATGAATAACTTAAAGCTGTGTATTTGATTTTGTCTCTTTATTTCGGAGGATTTTTTCGGTTGTTGTTTTTCACATGACAGTATGAACAAATACGATGTGATAAGAACCGCTGTGCATCTCAGTTGACAGCAAAACCGTGTAGCGGACTGTGTCTGTCCTGTGTGACTTATTGCTGTGATATCCAGGGAAAACCAGGAGTGAAACTGTTCAAAACAGAAAGCCAAGGACAAAATGTTGCATGTTAAAACTCACAATTGAGCCAACCCCCATAAGATTCAGGCTCTGACTCAGCATGACTAAATCATACAAGATTAAATAAACCAGAAGTGTGTATTCAGAATTTTAAAGTCATTCTACAGTCATCTTAGAAAGAATGGCATTTTAATATGAATGTTTATGTTTAAGTGTGGATTCTCTCAACTTTGTTAACATACATCTTGCATAGCTTATAATACAGTATATTTCACTCTTTCTGTATATTCACTACTGTATATTAGCTAGGCATAATGAAGTTGAATGGGTTGCCTGGATCCAGAAACAAGTGCCTATTACTCTTCTGAGATTTTAGCAAGGTCTTGCTTTTGTATTACATTATGGCACAGTATGGTTGCTTTTATGTATGCTCTCCGGCTTGGCCAGAAATTACTATGAAGTATTTTAGGATGTATTATTAAGCCCTAGGATTTAATGAAAGGTGACATACAAATACAAAGCTGATCCACTCCTTCAGGGGTGATAAGACAATACAAAGACCAGAGAGAGGAACTCAGGACAGTTGAGGAATAAAAGGTGCCTAATTATCTATATAATTCAAATTAAGGAAAGAAAATTGGATGCTATTTAAAGAGGAGCTAGCCATGTCCTATTATTACACAGTTGCCTTTAGGCAGAGCTACCGTCTTTTCTGTATTATATGGAATTGCATAAAGACTGAAAATGATATATATGTTTCTTTAGAACTCTCTTTTAAAGAAGAGATTTGGGAAGAAATGCCCTGCCTTCTCCAAAAAGTTGTAACCATATCATCATCATACTGTAATATGTCAGACAGCCCAAAAAAGCAAGTTCAATGAGATGATCTAAAAAAATGTAAAACTATAATTGATAATGTCTGCCCTTTGGTTAAAGTGACAGGAAACTTATAGGAAGGGCTTTGTAAGGGGTTTTAACAAGAGATAACAAGTCCTATGTTTACAAAACAGGAATAAAAGAGCTTCTGGTGTTGTGAAGGGTCCTGCTTTTCCTGGAATTCAGCCATTGGATGTTATTATACTAACAGTGTGTAGTTTGAGGAACAGATTTTAAACTGTGCAGTATGAGGCTCTTTTTGACACCCCCTCCTTTTTTGGCTCCAGATGTTGTAACTAAATTTCAAAGCATAAGCTCCACAATTTAAAGAAATAAGGAGATAGCCTTTGATGTTTCCCAGGGAAGCTTGAAATTAAATGTCTTACTGAAAGTAATCCCTTCTTTATGATACAGTCAAAAAACTCAATTAGATTTCTCTTTTCTGGGGAAATGGTTTTTGATAACAAATCCAAAAGTCATGAAGTGATTAAAGTAAAAACATTAATTTACAGTATATATTATTTAAGGAATACCAAACAGGAAAGAACATGTTACCAGGAAATTAAACCTTTTACTATATACTGAAAAATACTGTATATAAACATGTTCTTTGTTCACCATCAAGCATACTGTATGGCAGAAACGTACTTCATGCTGTTTAAATGCTACTGGTATTTTATTATGAAAAACCTCTTATAGGCTTTGGAAACAAAACAGGACTTTTCTGAGGTGTCATTGCTTTTGAGCACTACAGTAAGTGGGCGTTTCCTTTATCATTTTAGATAGATAGATAATACTTTATTAATCCCGTAGGGAAATTGATGAAATTGATTTTATTAGATGTAGGTTTGTGCTCATGGTTTAAACTTTAGAAAACCCTGAAGGAAATATTCTATTCATTAAAAATAGTTCAACAAGGGTTAGTTCTGCAACTAAAACTGGCTGTGGGCAAAACATTTTCAGTTCTGCAAGGCAAAATGCATTACACTAACTTCCTATCCACATGTAGTGTACGTACTGGGTTAAGTGCAGTAACGACATTTTTAAGGTTAACAATAACCTTAACATAACATAACAGTTGGCATTACATGTATACAAAATGTGTATTCATATACAGTGTTTAACATTGTGATTGTTTGTCAATAAGGAAACAGTATCTGGAGCCTAGGGATTTTTCTTCTGTTTCTTTGGATTGCATGCTTTATTAATTGCAGATTGCTGACCCAAACACCTACACACACACATATATATATATACTCCCACATGGGTCCATTAATAATGAATCCAGTCTTTTTCTCCATTTGCCCATGTTGAGGGATCTTATCCAAATCCCACATTAACAGAATTCTGCTCCCAATTCATTCCTGCAGTTTTACATTTGAAAGAATATTTAACTTTTCACTCACCCATTCACAGGCAGTCAGTGGTAAGACCCTAAGCCTGGCCAAGATTAGCTTTAAGGGATAATGCACTGAATCAGACCCACACACAAGCCTCTGCCTGGCTTCCTTCTTGTTCTCAGGGCAACCAAAACATACTTCCAGGGAAAAGCACTTTTGACCACAGCTTATAACCTTCTGGGGAATTTTGGCATAAAGAATGAGTTTGATATAGCAGAGGATTTAGTAAGAGGACTCACTTAAATGAAATGGACAAACAAAAGCAGGGCCAGGTGGAATAACAAGAGAGCTTTTTCTCCTGCAAACCTACCACACTCCAGCATAATATGATTCCCATTCTCTACATTCCTAAAATAGTTTCCCTTGACTTTGACTTCTAAGCTTTTGGTTTCTTCTTATTTCATCTGTATTTGCCGTGTTATGTTTTAAATTCATCATCTGTGATAGCAATGCAAAATCATCATCTGCCACAGAAACAGTCAGTCAGTTCTAGGACTCTATAATTTTATATATAAATATGCTATAATGTGACATTTGTGTGCACATTGATCAAGTAATATTTTTACAGGTGTACATGAAATTTCAAACAGCAACGTTCTACTGAAAACATGCATAAAGTAAATGTTATACCTTTCTGTTTCAGCACACACAGATGTTCATTCTGTATGATTTGGAGCCTAGAGGGCATGTTAGGTGGTAACAGTCAATGTTTATCAGAAAAGACAGACCTACTGTACCTTTCTGATACAGCGAAGAAAGCAATGTGATAGAAGGTCAATCCGTGCCAACTGGATATGTCTGTTTTTGCTAACTTAGCCTGAAGTTCACACAGTTTGCCGGTTCTCATGTGCCTTATCTGTTCACTTTCACTGGAAAATCTTTGTAACATCTCTCCATTTTAATCACAGTCATGCATCAGTTTTACACAGCCGAAATCATCTCCTACAGCTAATCAAAATGTCTGATTTGTAAACATGAAAATACATTAAATCTTTTTTTTTTTTTGCAGAGATAACAATTGATTGACAATAAGGTTAGGCATGCTCCATTATGTAAAGGAAAAATATCTTTACAATTTAATTTTTATAACTGTACAACTGCACAAGACGTAATTCATTTTATCTCTTAAAATGAAATGCCACAACATACAAGCTACATATACATAAATTAACAAAACTTCAGTCTTGCCTGTCTGTACAATAACTTGCTACTGTGTTAAGAAAAATGTAAATACCAAGTCTCAGAAAGACCCTTGCGCTGATATGATTATGTATGTTAAACACAAAATTGTAGTAGTGGGCAGTTTTACAGAAGCAGAATTACAAAAATGCTATAAATACTGTCTCATGCACTTTAGACATGATTCAAGCAGTTCTACAGATGTGCTAACTTTTGCATTAAGGCTTTATAGACCCTCTGAGTACAGCAGTCAATGGTTCTCACTAATGCATCTTTTCCTTCACTTAGCCTTTGACTTGGCTTTGCAAAGAAATCTCATGTTTCTTTGTAATAATGAGGCTGCACATCGGAGAAATGGATATTGTTTAAACTTGTGAAAACAGAGGCAATGGCAACCTAAACATACAGTATATGTGAATAAAGGTTCACAAAATGTGATGTTCTTACTAGACTGTTGCATATTAACATAATTAAGTCATTTTAATGCATAGTAACTAATCAGCTGACATACCATCAGTGCTAGTATTATGCTTGTTCTGCAGCAACATTAATCTCTGAGGATGAGTAAGTACCATATATACTGTAAGTAATAGAAGACATAATATTAACATCTCGGATTTCTTATTTTAGAGCGTATTTGTTGCACAAGTGTGGATTATACAGCCTAGAGCTCATTGGTAAAGATAACGGTTTGATGACTATTGAATTCCAGATCAAATTTAGCGTAACAATGAATCAGGCGTAAATTTCCTTTGTTCAGTCTTCGGCTATGGATATTCTTGTCATCTTATCTGTGGAAAGCAATCAGTGCATTTTACCAGAACTGATTTTGAATTGTATGACCCCTAATAAATGACTACAGAAGCATACAGAGCTTTTCAGATTTGCATATCATTATTTCATTAAAAACAAAGTCTGACGTTGTATTCCAATAACACCTTTCGTACTCTTCCATGGCACTCAGACTTAGGACTGTTTAGAAGGCACTTCTATTAGGTTGGTGCTCGCAAGGTACGCTGGAAAATCCCCTGAGAGAATTCCACTTTTCTGGTGTACACATTTCTGTGTGTGCAATAGATTGCATCATGAAAGTCAACAACAACACGGAAAACACGCATTCTGCAGAGAGGAAAAAAAAATCTACCGCTTAGATATGGACGCTAAGTGTATTGAGTAGTATGCTTTTTTTTTTACTTATACGTGTATGATTCTGCTGCTTAGGTAGTGGTATACATGCTCTATACCTAAACTTCGCAATTTATAAACAACGGTTCTCTCCCTTAAAATTCAAAGGGGTCAAAATAAGCATTTCACATTCCATTACCTCGCAATACAGCACAAGAAATGCCAAGGACCTGTGGAATACTAACGAGACAATACTACCGGTACGATTCAAATAAGCAGCAAGCATCCACATATATAAGAAATACACGAGTTCATATAGTGATGCATTATTGTAAAAGGAGTGGAAGGAAACCCCGCTGGGAACGTGTGATTGGCGTATGCGTTGGTGAATAACGCCAAGCAGTTGTAAAACAATAGGCTTTTAAAATAAATCTGGACCAGCTCCCCATCGTGACCCGTGCTATTTTCATAAAGAGATTTTTTTTTAATTATCACTAATCACAACACGTAAAGGTGCTTTACACTAGCACCTTAGTAAGATGCAAACTCTTGGGCTTCAAACAAGTCTTTCCAAACACAAACTGAGAAGATACCTGCAGGAGGTCTACACCCCCCTCACCTCAGTGGTACAGGCCAGTCCTCAATGCATGTGTGCAGGCTGTCATGCCTAGGCACTCACTGTGCTGGCTCCCTGCCTCCCCATTCAGACAGTCGGTGTGTGTGTACTGTATGTGTGCTTACTGAAGCATCAAGCATTTGGATTCAGCATTGCAAATTGGGGGCTCTTTGGACAAAACCGAAAACGACCTGATGTGTGATGAGAACCCAGGCCATCCTGTGCATTTTTATTCATCTTGTGGCCGGCTGAAGGAGATAGGATTCCGTTTGAATCCCCCTGCTGCTGTTCCTGCGTCTTTGCGTTTTTCTAACAAGCAAATGATGAGAGAGCCCATGTCTTAAACGCGCTGCAGCCGAGAGAAAAGACATAAAAATAGGAAATAGTGGCGGTGCTTGTGTGAGATATTGCGAACTCTTCAACACCAAGGATACACGCTGGATAAGCCTTCAGAATGGTAAGCTTGTGATTCTGTAAGAGGGGGGAAAAAAGTGCTTATGTTCCTAAAAAAAGGTAGCATACAAGCATCACGCTGCAGATGTTTGCGTTCAGCTTGCTGTAGCATGTACACTACTCAACACGATTCATAACCACATCCATGCAGATATTGCCTTTCTCTCTGTAACCGGAGTGCGACTTCTATCTACACTGTGGTGTGCAGTGTCGGAGGCTTTTGCTGTATGTATCCTAATTCTCCACCTTTCCTACCTGTCTTTTCGGGCTTATTTGAACAGTTTGGAACATCGGAGGGATTTCTAGAGTAGGCAGAGGTCTTGCGAAGGCAAATGCGGACACATCTCTCGACATAGGCAAGTCTCGCAGGCTTGCTTCGAGTTTGTCAAACGGCGATTTATGGGACGGTATTCCGTTTTTATGTGTTGAATCATGCGGTTTTCAGGACAGGTCTCATTTGAGTACACAATTTTCTACTGAAATTACACAGTCGGATAAAATTGAAAATCACGAGACGTAGAATTACACTCCATGGTTGAAATAAGGTGATCTTTCCCTCTCAGACTGTTTTTATTAGAGTAATTAAAGTTTAGTGATCAGTATTTAATGCCATGTTTCATTTCGACGTGTGTATTAGGTTTAATCGCATTTCTTTGTTCTTATTTTGCATTTTGATTCGTAGTAAATGTTCTTAAAAGCTTCCCGTTTTACATAGTGGCTTTGGTCGCCTGGTTGCTGTTGTACCTTTTTCAAAAGGGAATAGAAAATCAAAAAGAAGTCGTAGGCTTAGTCGAAAGTTTTCTTACTCTTTCTCTCTGAATCTTAGGTATTTGTATGTGTTACCTCTTCGGCATGTTTTAAAGCTGACACCAGCTCTCCATATCAGAATAGGAGTGTAGCGTTGAAATCATTAGTTACAAATCAAGTTACAAAATAGATTAAGATATAGCGGGCAATAAAAAGATCGGATTGTTTTATCAAACAAGATTAGTTATAATGCTGGGTCTTAATTGTATCTCAGTTGTACGAGTCAGTTATTTTTAAATAAACGGTACTACTGCTATATTGTTACAATATACCGCAATAGTTTAGAAATGGAAAATTGTTGTACATTAGCATTACATGTGCATAACCTAGTACATTTCAAGCGGATCATTTAATTGGAGTAGTCTTCTACTGGTACTGTATTTTTGTAAAACGTTTGTGAGCGTAATACACAATGATGAGACCCATTTTAAAAGGCAGATAGACTTTACACTCTCGCTGGTGCAACTGAATTCATTTGTATTGGTGGGCTGTTGCACTGTCTTTGGCTTGCTTAAATTGTGGCACTCCAGTGAGTGGTTCGGGAAGCAGGGAATTGCTGCTCTGTTAGCAATTGACTAATCCAACGAAAACCGAGTTGGATTATTTAGAAATCAATAAAACGACGCACCTGTTTGTTTTAAAAAGTTAATGAGTGGATGTGTTATCTCCTTTTCTCTTTTTTACAGTGTGTATCCGGGCTTTTGAGGTTAATACCTGTATTGTCTTCCTGGTGGGCCAAAGTTATGTGCCACCTAGAAAATATTTGTGAATAAATTTGTCAATTGTTTTATTTCCTAAGAACTAGCTGACGTTTCTTTTTCACCTTGCTTTTCTGCTAATTTTCTCAACCATCCCTCCTTTCCTCCACCTAGTCATTGCAATCGAAGTTGCACATACCTCGAGAATCCTGACAAACTTTTTTTTATTAAAAAAAACATTCTGCTCTGATCTGTATTAATTTCATTTTCATCTTCATTACCAGTTTCCTGGTAAGATTTTACTGTAGTTAAGTTCAAACAGCTGGGGACGTTAGTTCACCATTTGTAAAATCGTATTATTTTATATCTTAAGGAGTTTGTAAGGGCGTAATCTTTCTGGAAGGTACTCTACCCTCTCTCAGGTTGCTTTTCTGACATGAATCCACAGCACCAAATTATACTGTAGTTTCAAATGGCGTACTAATATACTTAAATTTTGTTTTTATGTGTTAAAATTTTAAAATGTATCTATGTTTGTGCACCCAGACTTTGATATTCCTTCAGGTTTTACTGTATACATGACAAACTCTGCCTATATCTCGCCTGACTTTTTTCTCACAGTTTCCGCCTGGAGTTGAAAGAAAGTTTTGTGCATATCATTTGTGACAGTTTCCAATTTTCCTCACAAGCTTGACAAACGTGTCACTTCTCTATTTCCTTTGATTTGGCGAAATGCTGGTCTGGAATTTAAACTACCAGTAAGTGTGTGAGTGCTTGTTAGGAAACAATAAGCTTTGTGCTTTCATCCACCAACAGCTTGTACTTTAGTTGTTTTCTTTTCCCTGCCTCCTCTGCATTTATTTGCATTGCTGCCATTTGTTTCCTTGTAGCTTTTGACTCTTAATGCATGGGAATATTATGGGAATAATTGACTTTTTCCAGTTTCCCTCATAGAAGACTTTTTCTTGTGAAGGGTAACTACATGTATATTTGAGCTCTTTCTTCGGATCTGTGGTAATTCACTAATAGCCTTTCAGGTTTAAATAACTGGGCAATCAGCTACTGACGCATTCCAGACTTGAATATTGTTCTCATGTATCCAGGCTTATTGAGTGAATCATGTCCTTTCATAAGGATAGTTGGTTCCATGGCAGATACAGCAATAAAATTCTAGTAAAACATATCCAGTTTTCATCTGAAATGGATAATGCATAAGACATTTTTATATCATGTGAAATGTATCTATATTGTATCTGTCTATATGTTGAGATAAGGTAATTCTTCACTACAAAGTGAATGTGAAATGGAGAATGCATAAGACATTTTTATATCATGTGAAATGTATCTATATTGTATCTGTATATATGTTGAGATAAGGTAATTCTTCCCTATGAAGTGAATGTGAAATGGAGAATGCATAAGAAGTTTTATATATGTTCAGTCAAGGTAATACTTTGCCCTGCAAATGTTTAATTTGATGTTATAAAAGTGGTGATTTCTTTGAATGTTAAATGGAGAGAAGGAGAGAAGTTATACTGGAGTTTTTTTTCTTTGGTTATTAAGCATTTAGCACCTCCTTTGTCTCGATATTTTATTTAAAAAAAATGGAAGGTTTTTTATAAGATTTGCTATTAGAGTACAAAGTACTTGTACGTCAAGAAAAACAGAAAATCTTGTTCCTTAAAGATTGCAGTGGCTGTAGCCATGTTGGAAAATAAGTCTAAAAAGCAAGTTTAGGAGTTGCATATGCTCACTCATCTATCTGTTTGAAATGCAGTGAAATCTGGCCCATGTCACAATATCCTAAAGCTATTCTAAAGGTTCATGCAAATCTGCCTTTTTAGTAGGTTCTTAGTCAAATGCGATATTCCCCCTTCCATTGAGTCACCCTGAGTGCTTTGCTTGAATCCTTTGTATATTATAGGACTCGCAAGTGCTCCAATGGGCTATAGTGAAGACTGTAACCCCCATTTGAAAACAACCGGGGTTAAATCTAATGCAGTACAGAGGCCTCTCTCAGAGGGTATTGAGAATTTTGCAGAGGCAGTTATAGGAGGGGTCTGAAGTTGTTTGGTCTCCATTGAATTTGACCTTTTTGAGTATAGCTCTGTATTCTCTAGCTTGTCAGTGCACAACAGGATGAGTACTACAACACAAGTGATATGCATGAAAGAGCACAGACAACAATCTTTTTATGATCTGAATCATAAACTTAGGGGTGGAATCCCACGTTTCATTTATGGAGTGCTGCTTGTTTCCACAAATACCTCACTCAGGGGTTGTATGTTTGCTTTCTTGTTTTAGGGTGGGGTTGCAAAAAGCAAATTTGAACCAATGAAACAATTCCAAAGTAGAATTTTGTTATCAGTTATCTAATTTACAGAAGTGTTCTATGAAACTGTTTAGCCACATCACAGAATTACAGATCTCGAGAAAGATTGTGTGATGGAAAGATTGAGCCATTTGATGTTGTAGTGACTCTAGATATGTAATGAAAATAAAATTGGATTTTAAAAAGAATAATGTGGGAGCTTTTAGTTGACTTCATTTTATGTGACCGACAGATAAAATGTAACTTAGTTAAGTTCAGCCATGATACGATTACAAGAAACAGCTGGATAAAATCCCTGGAAAAATTAGCTATTTATGGGTTAGATGGGCCAAATGGCCTTCTCTTGTTTGGCACCTTTCTTATGTTCTGCCCACTTTGCTTTCCCCCCAGAAAACTTAATACAAATGTGTTCTTGTAAAAGTATGGGAATCATTTTCCCCAGTCATACAAATGCAATGTTTCTTCCAAAAAGACATTTAAGACCTACTTTTGCCATACATAAAATAGAAACTGTAATAGTGAAGCTAGTGATAAAATCAAAATCTACAGTGAAGTTTGGCTCTCATTTTTATGTATCGCAGAGCTTATAAACCTGGCTCTTCAAAATTTATTGAAAACAGACTCCACTAGACATAGAGGAAAACGTTGAGATCAACATGTTGTATTTGATTTCAACTTTGTTTCTGTGTCCGTGATAGTCCTTTATTCCTGGAGGTTTAGAATCCTTCTCATTGAACACATCTGTTCTTACAGAATCTGATTGACAGGATATCGTTCATTTGTGTGTGTCCTTAGACTTGGGTTGCTGTGAGTGTTTTCAGATTACTACAGCAGTGTTCATCCCAGCTGTGACCAAGGTGTCAAATATTACACTCAACTGGAAACACATGCTTTATTTAAGCACCCATGGTAAGGTGTCATTCTCGCATATCAAAGTTTGAAACTCAGAGGTTGTTGCATCTCATATACAATGTTTTTTCAGCTTCATAAGGCAGACTGTTAGCGCTTAGGGTTTTCTGCTGATCCCTGATGGTTTTCAAGGCTCCAGTGTAAAAAAAAAAAGCTAGTTCTTGAAGATCTTTTAAAGGATATCTTTTAAAAAGTAATCATACCAGGAACCTCATCTAAACATGTCTGGTTTTCAGTTGATTAGGCATTATTTTAAGTTTTTTGATACAGCCCTTCTGATATGCATAATTCGTTATGTGTACTGCATTGAATTCCTCTCCTTCCCATAAATTTATGGTAACAGTTTGGAGCGTGGTATGGATTTAGCTGACATTAGAAAACTAATTTTGCAAATAGATTTGTGTTCCGCTGGCTCTAATGTACCTGTTACAGTATTCAACTGACAGAGCAGAGCGTGTAATCCTATGGTCTTCTCCATATATCAGTGCCACATGAGTTGGGATTCAAAATCTAGCAAGTTGTGCGAGTTAATGAATTGTAAATGGAAATCCGCAATTTGGCAAGTTCATCCTCTCAATTTCTAGTCGATATTTTAAGGAGAGGTGAGAGTAAATGGAAAAAAATACTCTATGTTCTCAGCTGTTTTTCATGTAACTGATGCAATGAATAAATTGTAATGAATAGTGTTATGTGGTGTAAGCCCTACTAGGTTTCCTCTTCTGCGAAGGAGCTGTGGTCAACAGGCACTGCAGAAGCAAAGCAGGTTCAATGGAATGCACACACCCTGATCCTGTTTCTCTTTAACATTCCACTTAAGGCCTGAGTGCCTGTGCTATTTAAGACCTCACCTCTCTTCCTTCTCCGCCTTTGTACCTATTCATCCTCCGTGCTGAAGGCTGAAAGAAAATGGTAATCATGATTAAATGGAAACCTTTGCATCTGAACCTGCAGAGGAGAAATTATATATGCTGATTTCATCCTCTACTTGTCTTTGATAGCTCTGAGCATCAGCAGACAAATGAATGGACTTATTCTTGTGCAGTGCCATTACAGACCCCTGTTGGGTTAGAGATACAGTTCAAGGGAGGTTATCGTCGTAATTGTGCAGAAATTTACCTTTCAGATTTCCAGAACTCCTCTCTGTAGTAGCACAATCTTTAGCAGCTGCTCACATGAGGCTGCAGTTGGTTGCCTATCCTTGCTGGATTGTATTACACATGTCTTCTCACCCTGTGAGTCTCCTGCCCACAGCAGGAGAACAGTAGCTCAATTTTAACAACTGATTGAAAAATAATGACCTCATAAGACTGTCTTTTGGGCTAGCTGTATTGTGATCCATCCGTAATCGTTCCTGAAACGATTTCTTTCAACTGAAATCCAACTTTCATGAAAATATTTAGTGCATGAAATCCAGTCTTGTAATGACTTATTCATTTGAGTCATTGCTCTACAGCTGGAAAACCAAACTGAAGTGGATGGATGAAGAAAATATAAGAACAATATTGGCGCAGTTTAAAAGAAAAAACAGTGGAGGAAGGTTGTGACCTTTTTTATTTTTTCTGTTATGACCTTTTGAAAGATACTTGATACTGATCCCAGTCCTGGCTAGGTCCTTAGATGAATGCTCATTAATATGGAGGAATGAATCAAGCACATTTTCTATGCAATATGAATGGAAAGAAAACAGGCTATGTTCTCATTCTCATAAGTTTGTAAGAATTTGCAAATTCCTTATTGTTTTCTGTATTAAAAATGTCATTACTAAGAATTATTTCATGAATCTTGCCTGTCTGAAAGCAAACTTATTTTTCATCAGAGTGGGAAGCAGATATCCCAAACAGAACAGGTGGGGCTGAAGGTTTATAATTGCTATTCAACTGGTTTCTGCAAAGTCATTATGACTCCTGGAAAATGAGACAGAGGCAATCAGTGAGGCTTTATTGAACCAATCCCTGGGTCACACTGCAAAGACTTTTACAAGAAAACATAAAAGTGCTATGCAGTTCACTTTGCTACCGCTGCAATTTTATTACTTTACCGCTGGGTTTCTTTTAGATATGTGCTTGGTGCAGATGCTGCAAACTATGTGCAATCAGCCACTGTAAAGCTGAAAGTGAGATTAAATAACATGGTCTTCTCCATATCTCAGTGCCACATGCTAGGGGTGGGGAGGCTTTGTGGGAGCCATTTACTCTTCCCACATATGCTTGCCAATATGCTGTTCATTTTAAACCATAAATGGCACAGTAGCATATCAATCACACTTGAATAAAAAAGGTTTGCATATCTCTTTAGTTCTTTCATATGTGCTAATCCTTGATTATTGTTATTATGTAAAATGTATTGTCATTATCGTATGGCTTGAGTAACAGAGCACAGCCAGGGATTAGCTTTAGTCATCTGGGTTTTACAGTGACTAATATAATTAGTAATTGCTTGCGTTTATATAGTTCCTTCATCCTGAAGGATTTCAAACCGTGATACATATAGGAGGGGTCTAGTTCATCCACACCCGAAGAGCAGCAGCCACCCACCAACAACCAATCATGTAGGGAATGAGAAATGACTACAGTAAACGGTTTAACAGTCTTCTCTTTAATGCACCTCGGATTTAATGGACAAAATGTGCTTAAAGAGAACGGTCTGGTCTGTAAAATCAGAAACAACCGTCTTTCCCCACAATATCGAATTGTTTACAATTAATGTTGTTTATGTTTTGCATGCTTTAGCAAATTAAAAAAAAACGATTTAAAAAAATACACTAACATGCTAAGAATAAGTAACAAAAGGTCCGTAAAATGAACACATTATAAAAGGAAAGAATAAATACTTAGAGGGTTTAAAATTTAGGAATATCAATAGTGTCCTGTAGGGGTAGGTCCATTGCTTACAATGGGTATTGGTTGTGTTGCGTATGCAGTTAATTTGATACAGTATATTTAGGACACATGAAATAAAGAGCTTGTATATTTATGGTCAAAAGGAAAAGGATCAATTTTTATTGACTTTATTGATACGTAGTATGTATTTTCTCATATAATGGTTTGTTTTCTGGCTGAAAAAATGTCCCTCATGATTTAATGAGCATTCATCATTCCCTGCTATGAGCCCGTTAAACTGAGAGTTTACTGTAATGAAATTAATGGGAAATTTAGGAAGGTTCGATGGGCGTAGAATTTTAGATACAGCATTTTATACTGTATATGAAAAGTATAATAACACTGCTGTTATTATTTTTTTTTAATATACAGTATGTTTCAAGTGTAACTGTCATTCACCTTATGGGTATTTGCACTGAAATATCCTATCCTATGACAAATAGTTCTTGCAATGATTTGTGAAAGCTTTTTGCCAAGAAATATATAGTTGCTAAAGAAAAATGGTTGATTCAGGGCTTCTGTCAACTGGATACACTTCAAGGTTTTTACAAGTTACACAACCAGCATCTCTTCCTTCATATTACTTCTGAGAAGTTATATTCTGTAGGTGTTTTTGCTGAAATTCTTGGGTAAGTGATTGTAGCAAAACAACATAAAATCTCATGGAATGTACAGATATGAAATTGTGCAGGAGTAAAATGTTTTAAACTACTCCCTTTAAAAAGTGTATAAGCAAATGGATACTGCCGACTGAGTCTTGACTAGAAATATAACTTATTTTCTTTCATTAACCGGATAAAGTCGATTAAAAAAAATCTAATCTACAGTGATGACCTGTATATCAGGGCATTTACTGGATCAATCTTCATGAATTATCTCAAGGTTACAACACCAGCAAGATTTGAATCCACAACCCACTGGTCCAGAATCTATATGGATGGATGTTGTGAAGAAAAATATTTGAAGCCTGAATGAAGTCACCTTAGTTATTGTCGGTCTGTAAGTAGGGCTGGGCGATATGGCCAAAAACATTATCATGATAAAAAATTTCATATCAGTCGATATCGATAATTATCACAATAAGTGTCAAATCATTATTTCTTTCAAGTTTAAAGGCAGATTTTTTCTCCTGAGTGAAAGTTGAAGAAACCAGACAGTTAATTGGTAAATTAAACAACTTTTTATTTTAAGAACACAACACTTGCCAAACAGCAGAAACATTAAACAAATCTGTTAGCTGCCCGGTCTGCAACACGCACGCGCACTCGCGCAAAGCATAAACATATATATCGAACATTTATCGAACTTTTGTTAAAATTATATTGTGGAAAATTATATCGCGATAATTATCGTTATCGAATTATCGCCCAGCTCTATCTGTAAGTTTGACTCAGTGTCATATGCTACTAATGGTCACCACTTTAAGAGTATAGTCATTCCCTAGTTTACAAACCCCAGTTTACTAATTTCTGCTACAATGAAAACACTACATACTGTATATATTTTTTTCTCAAAAAACAAACATACAAACAACATTTTTACTGCAACAAATTAAACCTCTTCAAAGGCTGCAAACTGAACATGGAGGAACATGTCCAGAGGCTCTGATTGTACTAGGAGGCGACCAGCTTGTTGTGTTTATACTTGTTTGTATAGATTGTGTTGAGGTGCGAGCAAGCTCTTTGGTTGTATTTCATCATGCAATATACGTGCACTTGATATCACGGGTCCAAAACGTATAGCAAAATCTCAAGGTGGTGCTGAGAAAGCATTAAAAGCAATATCCATGGCCCAGAAGATGGAAATAATGAAGTGCCTGGATGAGGATTAGTGACCAAAAGTCAATTGTGTTTCAATGAAGCTGGTTTCTTTAACCGTCTGTAAGATCTTTTTTGCAAAAGGACAAGATAAAGACCATGGCAGAATCTGCTGTTGGTGCTGTGAAACTGCATAGCCTTATGACGACAAGAGGTTTCTTCTTTATTTCCACATTTTACGGATTAAATTAAAGCTTGAAAAGTGAGAATTATTTTTATTCAAACGTGAAGTCCCCTACAAAAACGACATAACCTTTCTTAAGGGGTCCAGTTGATATTGAAGCAACTATCAGGAGAGCTTTGTGAAATTGAGAGTTTTCCAAAACTGTTTACAGTCTGCCAATAATGCTTTTTATTATAATTAATATATTTTAATATTTGAAAGATACCTTTTCAGCAGACAGGGTATAATTTACATTCGCAATGTCTTAAACCCCTGCATTGTTAATACTATTTGTCATAGTTCAGCGTTAACAGAAACACAAACTCTTGAACATGGGGCTCTTGAGACTGGTGCAGTTTTGTACTGTGTCCCTAAACTTTAATTTTACACAGCTCTCATGACAGTCACTCCACTGTCAGTTGGATCTCTTAAGAAAGATGACATCATTTTTTTGCAGGGGACTGGGTGAGATGAGCTCTTAACCACTAACTCAGGCTCAGCCTGAACTCACCTGCACAAATAAGTAAAGTTATCCAGCAGAGTAATTATTAACCCTAATTGGTTAATATGATTTCACTGTGTGTTTATTATCAGCTGGTGTCCTAATTTTGGGGGTGTCAAATATGAGTTGGAAACTGTTTTCAGTATACGAGTTAAGTTTGTAAACTGAGGGATGACTGTATACAAGGAATCACTAGAGAACGGTAGAGGTGTTATCTTCATTGCTAATATCCCTACTGAGAGAGTTTCTCATTAATAAATAGTCATTTTGAAAAGATGGGGAAATAAAACCAACAGAAAAGTCAAAAGTGTAATCTCAAGGGTCTAATTTTCTTTGTCTTTTTCTTTCTTAAACCTCCAACATATTATCTCATGGATTTGAAGCTCTCTTCATTTATTAGAGGTCTCTGTTCACATCTGTACAAAGTGTCATGAGTACCAAGCACTTTGAAAACTAATCATCGACACATGACATCCCTTATCTCAAAGGCCGCCTGAAAGGATTTTTAATTTACCAGAGGTATTACTGCTTAAGGCCTTAACATGGTTTAATCCCTGAGTTTCTTGTATGTATTAAATTACAGTCAATTAGTTTTGTTACAGTAAGTGATGATAATATAATGGGCAAGTAACTTGACTTGACTTGGTTAATATTAAGCCATAGGTCACTGGATTCAGCAGGAAATTAAAATGAACAAGTACGCAGTTTGTGTTTAGAAATTAGTGCACTTATTTGAAATAACTATGGTTCAAATCAAGCTAACCCAAGGAAGTGTGAAACAGTATTCACACCCAGTTCTGTTTACTGAGAAGAATTAAGTGGTGTTTTCTCTGCTTAATAATTACTGTTAAAATACATTACTGGGCTCTGATTGTTTAAACTGAGCTGAGCAAATTGCCTGTCTGATGCTAATGTTTTGTTTTTCAAAACCTGTAAGAGATGTCTCAAGTTAATTCTAGGCATCATTAGTCAGAGTTTTTCTTCATAAGAATCTCTACTTTTTTCATATGATGCTTAATAGACAAATGTCTGTATGATGATGGAATTGTAGTTGTTCCCCTTAAGTAGACACCCTGGATATACTGTAATATGATTAGTTTTGAACAATTTTCTTAAAAGTGATGTGATTATACCTGTGTATGAGTATAATGACAGTGACCTTGAACTTTGGGGATTACATTCATATTGGCACATTATTCAGAGATCTGTTTTGTGTGAGTTTTATGCTTTACATTTTCAATGTGTCTCAAATCCTTTTGCTCCAAAGTTGTGGTTTCTATAGTCAGGAAATTGAAATAGAATAGGGTGCTAGTCCATCACTTTCAGAGTGGATGAAGATTACATTCCAAACTATAGTATTACCAGTATCATACAGAAATCAACAAAGTTACCCCTCCTCCCATTAACAAGCTAATCTATACTTCTAAGGAATCAATATCCACTTTGTAAATCATGTCAAATCCACAAACTGTTAATAGTTTTTTTTCTTTAATTTACACAGTTTGAAGGTGTAACAATGCAGAGATTGCAGAGAATAGGTTTGAACACATCTGAGGTTACCCTGAAAGCACATATGACAACTTTCTGTCTAAATAAATCACATAATTTGCATGTCTGTGCGTTGTTGTATGTTATGTTCTGTTTTCACACTGGAGCAACAGTCTTTGTTTTACAAGTTATTCAAATGTGATAAATTTACACCTGCAGAAGCAAGTCATTTTCGTATTTTCAGAGTTAAATGTTTGATGTTTGCTTTTCTTTCTGTTGCATCTGGGTATATCAAATATCAGAACAGCTGACTATCTGTCATATCATTCTATAGCTGTTTGTTTACACTTTATGCTAACTCTTAACACCTTGGCTGCTACTGAAAATAAAATCATGGTTCTGAAAGAATATACAAAATTAAAATGGGTCTTTTCATGAGATTCAAAAGGGTCTGTGCTGCAGAAATATTTTCTAAATATATATTTAGGATTTTATTTCAAGTATTTCAGTAGCTAAAAATGTTTGCAAAGTTAGTAGCAGACAGACCATGTCTAAGCTCAGTCGCAATGCCTGATCAGATAAATCATTATGTCAGATTTGGCTGTTAATTTATTAACCTGCCAACAAACCTCTTACCTCCTCTCTTCACCGTCTCAACATGGAAGCCATTAACAGCAGCAATCAGTAAATAAAAAGCAAATGTATGTGGTGCCCTGAAGCACTATGTTTTGTTGAAGCTGCAGTCTGTCAGTCAGTGATTTATAGAAAGCTGGAGGAATGGGGAACTGTTGTGATTTGCTACCTGATATCAGAAGTGAAAAGCTGGGAAGTTCATGTTCTTCCAGTTCCTATACATTGATGACCCAGTACAGTTGTGGTACTCTACTTTATCAAAGGTATAGTATTGTACACAGAAGCCCCTCCTCCACTACTTACCTTACACATTTCAGATTCAGTGGTTTTTACAAAGTTAACAGTGAGTCTGTATTTGTTGTCTTGCATGAACCAGAACTCTGTCCGTTGTGAAGGAGAGTAGGCAGAAAGTTTTAGCATTCGATAATTGATAATGGTTCCTAAAACAGTGATTGTATACTAGGACGTCACAAGAATATTGTTGAAAACATTTGTCTTTAAATATATTTAAATAGGTTTTACAGTCTGAAAATACCAGAAAACCTGCGTCGCAGTTGGTTGGGACTTTGTGAGGCATTATATAGTACCCTAGAAAACCAGAAGACACATTATTGATATTTAGATAGCAATTGAATTGAAAAGAAAATGTGCAGTTCATATACTGCTCCACCTTTTGTAAATGGCATGTAATCTGTTTCCTGATTGTAGATGATTTGTAAAAAGCCAAATCAAGGAACTTGAAAGCAGTTCCTTTTGGTATCACTTGTAGATTCATTATATCAACAATGTTGAGTTTAAATCTGATTTAATTTCTTTGAACTCTGGTTCATAAAACACAACCCTGTTGGGTTTTAGTTTGCATTGATTTACAAGTTCTTTGAAGTTTCAGTTGCTGTTAGTATTACTCAATGAGAATGCTTTACAACACTTTGGCATAAAGGGCCTGGAACTGTAAAGTTCTCCGGGAGTGTGGATGGGCAGTGCTTTAACAAGAAATGACAGCTGATTGCTTAAAGTCACACAATAGAAGGCAGTTTCCTTCAGTTTGACATTGATGCTGAAAAAAATTACTGAAGGCCTTTGAACACTGTGAAAGCTGTCAAGCGACTGTTTGCTAGGGGCAAAAACTCTCCCAGAAGAAAATAAAGCATTTCCTTTTCCACATTTTGTATTAGACCCACTGTTTTTAATGGATGTGTGACCTGCACTTGAAGGAAGAGTCATTTTTAGGGACTATATGTGTGTCTTCCCTGTGTGTTTAATTTACTTTAAAGAGCTAATGAAAGTATGTCCATAGCATCATAATACAATATAGAATTTCTAAATGTAATATGTCAGCATTGAGTTTGAACGACATGCTTTTAGGTTCAGGATTGTTGTTAGAGAAGGTTTTACAGATTATATACAGTATGGATACCCTATTCTGATTGCCATTGTATTACAGTGTAAACATGGATTGAAACAGACAGCTTTTCAATCCTTTCTTTGAAACATTGGAGAAAATTCCATTTGAGAGTAAAATGTTTTTTGTCCAGTTAGGTATGTTGCTTTCTTGGAATGAAGTTTATTTTAAATATCACATTTGTATCATTTATGTTTTCAATTGAGCTTTTATTTAAGCCTGGTTCTTGCACAGAAAGCATCATAGAACTCTAGTCATGAAATATTAACACCAACCAATTGCTGTTTGTTTAAAAAAGGTACTGTAACTTATAACACAAAGTCACCTTAATGTTTCATGTTATATATCTATAGTATAAACAAGACTTTCATAGCGTAAGCAGCTTCTTCAAGCTCAGTGTTTCCCATTTTGTATCTGTAGTTTGTTTTGCATGTAATGTTTTGCACTTGTGTATATTAAACATCAGTGGGTAAAACTATCATCCTAGTAATCTGTTGCATGATTTTCACCTTGTGTTATCAAAAATATCCTAATTAAGGCTGTATCAGGAGAACACAGTTGACCTTCTCTGTGGTTGAGAGGACAAAAACTCTTCTCATCCCTGAAGGGGAAGACCTTGCAGTGCCTTAAGCAAGTTGAAAGTAAAATGAAATTAATTTGAAGCGCAGGGTATTTGAGGGATACAATACTTCACATTTTTTTAGCACTGTCAGCAGACAGTTTTTAATATTCAGACTTGTTTTTGAATTTTTGTTATAGCAAGCTACCTTTTTTTAATTTGCAAGAATCTGGGTGGGGGGTTAAGTCACGCTATTGAACACATATATTGATTTTGAATTTCCAGATGCTGAAGAAATCTTGGAATACATCTACAAATCTTTAAATATACAAGAGTCAAGGTGACTCTAAGAATCGTTAAAAACATAACTTAATTTTTTGAAGCTTTGGTGATTTTTAAATGGTCTGACAGTGCTCCAAATGGTGAAGTGCTCATGCATTTGAGAAATTAGAATATTTTTAAATTATACTAGTGCAAAACCATTTTATTTGTATTTTACTTATTAGCACAATAGAAACTTGCAGTTGAAAGTTACACTCCTTTATTCTAAAGAGAAGGAATAAATAGCTGGAAGATACCTTAATTTCTGTAGATTTGCTTTCACAGGGCATACTAATGTTCTTTTAAAATTCATGTTTTACACGTTGTGATATTTCAAACCTTTCAGAGAAGGTTTGTTTTTCTTCCCTGCAATCTCGCTGATTAGCAGCCGTCATGTTTTTTTGGAGAATGTTTTTCTATTAAAAATGCTTATTCATTTTTGAACAGGTTCTCCATGTTTACTTATCCACAAAAGATGACCATACGCATCATATTAGGGCAACTGAGTTAATGCTAAAACCCAGGCTTGGTACACAGCAAGAAAATAAAACAATTCTTGACTGTAGGTTTTCATCTATTTTAAGCTGCACATTCAAGACAAGAAGGAACAATGATAATCCATGCAGAAGGAGAAGGTTTAAAATATTAATTAAAGCCTGCCTGGTTTGGAAATATGGATTCAGTCTTGGACTAGTAAAAAATGCATTAGATCCTGCGCTTGCTGATTTTATGTTGCCTCTTCTATTAATATGAGTAAAACTTTTGATCAGAAAGAAAATTAGACTAAGGGGTGCCCTGAGGAAATCGGCACCCATTTTGCTGTATCATCTAATTTATTACATTTGAAGACAGAGAAGTTTCCTGCAGTGTTCAGATGAACAATAACTGCAGGACAAAAGTTTTAAGACAACTGAATTAGCTACTCACACAAGTTTAACATCCTTAAAATGTCTTGTAAGCTACCCAGGTGTTACCAGATGATGGTTACATTTTGATACTGGAGTATCTAAGCAAAAACTCATGCCTTGTCCTTTTATACTATTGTTAATACAGAGGGATTTTATTAGAACACTCAGAGATTTGTTGATTATTGAGCTATGTCCATACATACACAAAAGTCAAACGTAAAGGTATGGATTGTTGTCTGCTTATTATCCTCCCAGGTTCAACAGCATGAAGCAGATCTCCAGGCTTCAGAAACTGTGCAGAAATTGCGCAATTTGTGGCCACGTTCTTTTTCCACTTACTGTTTTAAATTAATTGCATGTGTGACACATTAAAGGCATCAATTAAATTAGACAGTAAATTGGCAGTTTTGACATTTTCTTCCCAGGGTGTTCAACTTACTGTGTGTTGCTGTAACAAATTAAACCTACAGAAGCAGTGGGGTGCTGTAATACATTTTCACACCTCTACAGAGCTCTGCCCTATTAAAATAAACACTTTAACACAGAGATACCAAGCACAAAGCAGAACACACATAAACACAGCAGTGTTTGCAATTTTGACCTTGTGTTGCAAAGGTCCTGACCCAGATGCCCAAGCCTGTTTTATTACAGTGTGTGTGAGGGGGACATTTTCTTGTGGCTGCTTTATGTATATATTAAAAATAATAAATGTGTGAGGATAAACATTGCTTAACCTCGGATATCTTCGGTGTCATTAGACAACGTCAGTCTCTACCTTGTTGTGGTGGGGGTGCTTCTCTTTTTGAATATTTTATGAAATGTTGCTTCTGAATGTAACAGCCCAAGGTATTTTCCATTCACAATGACAAATGTCACCATCAAAGAGCGAGCCTGGGAAATCTGGAGGATTTCAGCCTATGCAGCAAATGTATCATTCTTACAAGAAGCTGCAGAGTTATGTATGAGGGAGACAATGGAAAGAGTCAGTTTCCTGTCATTCCATAAGCTTTGCCATAGTGTTTTAGTTCACACTGGTATTTATTTATTTTTTCTTTTTTCATGTCTAATGGACGTGTTGAATGAGGGATTCTGTATTTTATTGATTTTTAGAAACCTTTCTCCATTCATCCATCAGCCCTAAAAGACATTTATTTGATCTCTTTTTGCTGAAACTTTTAACCCACCCGGTTCTGTCAAACCTAGATGCTAGGGCTCATATTTCCTGTCCTGGGCTGGCAACAGTGCGTGCTTTGTGAACAGACCCTGTGATGTACATGGTACAAGATTTGAGACATGAGTATTTACATGGTAGAAAAATGAACCAAGACATCTGCACAAGATATAGTGGAGACCTCAAGGATTTCATGAGCATTAACTTATGGGTTACAGATTTTGAACCATTTGGGTTAGATAATGTTCAGAAATAATATCTCACCTTCAGTGCAACGGTGGTCTTGCATACAGTTTTAATTACTAATTACAGGTGGTGTACACGTCTAGCAAAAACTGTCTGTGATTCTGCTGTGATTGCCCTTGGAATGTAAAAGCAGTACCTGTTTTCACACTTTACAAAGCTTTGCTTTTGTAAGCAGTCATCTTAATCCTGTAAAAATTACTTTAGAAATTAATTGAATCATCAATACCAGTATGTCCTCAGTATTCACATTCATCCCTTTTGAGGTAGACTATTACTTGATGGTTTAGAAGCTATAGCTTTTTATGCAAATACTTAAAACCTCAAGCACTCTATTGCTAAAACAACAGCAAAGTGGCAGAGTTCTTAAGTGAAGCCCCATGTTGACAGCTTGAACTATACGGTCCCATGATATTTCCTCATATTGCGAGGAAAGCAGTACGAACTAAGCATTTTGGCCTAAGCAATAAAACAAGAGGAAGGACTGACATGAACACAGAAATGTCGTCCTAATGACGAGCAAACTTTACATTATGCTTTCACATCCTATGACAGGCATCACGTGTAGTACTCCTATCAAACTAACAAACAGGCTTTGGAATTTTCTACATGTGTAGCTTTTCCCAGAAGATGTACCTCCCATTTGGTATTTCATCATATGCAGGGTGATCTTATGCAAGAAGGTGAAACGACAGCTGCCTCACTTAATTTGCAGATAATTAAGCTCTAGTGAATTACAGTTGATGGGACAGTACATCTATGGTTTTTATTTAAATGTCAAAGAGCCATTATGTCAGGAAGGTTAAGAATAACACTATTGAGAAGGATAATTGCATACATTTAACGTTTTCTTTTTCTCCAGGTTGAAGACAGATTTGTCTGTTATTGTGGTGTTTGGCCATTAATGATTTTGTATGCTTACATCAAGAAGCATAATTTTATTTGCGATAATGGCAATGTGCTGCACCATATGCGTTTCTCTGAACCTGATCTGATTTTGGAGTAGAAGGCTAAGCAAAGCTATAATAGAGCTAGGCATGGAGATGTAAAAAGCTTTTAGTGGATCTAGAAAAACCACTTTGCCTCCTGATGTTAACCCCATCTCCACACAAAATACGACATCGGTACCCTATTTACTCCAATTGCTCTTTCCCAGTTTTCATCTTAAAAACAGGTAACAGCAAAGTGTGGAGATGTATCTCACTGTTGAAGTACTCCACATAAAGGAAAATTTACACATGTGTACTTATTAAACTTTTGGACTGTTTCCTACAACGGTTTTACAGTTACAGCCTTGAACCAGTAGTATAACTTAAATTATGCTCTGTAGGGCCCCTAAAAAATATTGCAGATGTCTACATAATCTGCCAGTTCAATGAACTTAACCAGGAGGGAGCTCTAACATGACACTCTGAAGGCCATGTGGCAGTCTAGGACTGGATTTTCAGATCTGTTGTTGAAAGGACGTTGGAGGTACTACAGAAACAGGCCTAGTAAGCGAAAAGGCTGATCTCATTTATGCTGTGACTACAACAATTTCATAGTGTAATGTGTCATAATTTAATATTGTGTCATATGTATCTATAATGTGTACAACTGGAAAATAGGGTTTCGCTTTTGAGAATACAAAGATTATTTTACATTTTTCATTATCAGATAAAGATACCATCTTGAAACAACATGAAACGGTGCTTTCTGTGGATTCTAAAATGATTGTGGTTAAATAAACCAATCTTATCTTTCATCTGATTGATTAGAAGATCATATTTATGCAGATACAGTGTACATCTTTAATTACATTATTAGACTTCCAAGTAAAAGTAGAAACCTATAATGATTGTAAGGATTTTTTTCTCCATTTTTGAATCTGCGCATTTGAAGACCAGACAGCCGGACTACTTCATAGTAATCGGATTACTTGGAGAGATAATTTACTAAGAAGTTGGCCTCGGCTGTGTATTCAAAACCCTTTTGAAACCTTCTCCTTAGTGACTAGAATGATTGTTTCCATGATTATTTTTACACCCTTCAGTAGACCACAAACTTATTTCTGTTATTTCAACATCATCATTCATTATATCATTCAAAGGGCTCTTGCTCAAAAACGTTTTGGCCAAGTAACTCCACATCTGGATGTAGGTATGTGGTATTTTTGTTGTGCTATAAATTCAATACAACAACATAGGTGTTCTGTATAAGCCCGGTGTGCCCACTTGACCACCCTGTGTTGTGTTGATAAATATCCTGTACCACAACTTGCTTCTGAGCAAAAACACCTTTACCAATTAAATTCAATCTTTGAAGATATCATACTAGGGCAAATACTATTTCATGTATTGAGAGGTATTAAAAAGGTGACAAAGTAAAATCCAAGGCGAGCATTGTAATAAATTGATTGTATTGAAATTTGGAAGGTTTCATCAATGCTTAAACCTGTTTGGAACTTGATATGGATACGATATGGGTTATGTCCATATCATGATTCAATATTATGAATTCAAATCATATCAGTCAAAAGGCATCCTACAGTGCCTTTAGTTTAGCAGTTTTAAACAAAAAGTGTGTGGCCAAGGAAGTCCTGACTAAGTAGATATTGTTATATTAGCAGTACGATAAGTCTGGGGTAGTTGGTTTTCTACACAAACCAAAATGGATGGAACCTGGTTCAGTTTTCTGTAACACAGGAACTTCATTAGATGCTTTCAAACCAGAAAATGCGATGCTGCAAAATGCTCTGATCCCAAAAGGAAAATAAATGTGATTGTCCTGCTGCATAGTTATTATTATTCTGCTAATGTACTTCAATTATATAGACATCACTGTCACTTAATTATGGTTTGCTTAGATCATCACTGCTCTCTTCAGACTTTGTTTTGTTTAGTGAAAATACTATTCTGTGGTACTTCTCATTTTGTGAAAGTAGTTTGGAGACATTTTTAAAAGCCCTTGGCAAAATGTATGTGCTTCACACGTTTTCAAAGATTGTAAAGATAACACCGATAATATTAAATCTTAAAAATAAAAAAAAACAATTTCTATAAAGTAGACTGCTGATTCAATTTTGCAAAATACTGCAGACTTAAAATTTTGTTGTAGCCAGTGTGATGAAATGTCAGAAGTTACATGACTAAGCTTTGTAGTGAAATACGAGATTTTGAGCAGGAGAGAATTTTTCACATACTGTAAGTGCTAAATCAAAGTACTAAAATTCTTCTCATTAGACATGCAGTAAGTAACACAACTGCAGTATCCTTTATCCATAAAATGTACGATGTGCATGAAATATCTATGTCCATGATGTTGATTTACTTTAGCTTTAAAAGCATCATGGGAGAAGTCATCTCATTTGGACCAGTTAACAATTAAGCAAAGACATTTTGGTTTACTACTGGAAAAATATTTTGTTGATGCTTAGTGTAAAGACAAAATGAGGACCTTATTTTACTTATTTCATTCTAGTTTTTTGTGTGGCAGTGACAATAGGCTTTGTCCAAGCTCGTTTCAGTTCACTTTGTTCTTTCAGTGATACGTGTTAATGATCTTTAATAACGATTGCTTGATTTAGCAAGACAAAATACTGATATCAGCAACTTTTCGAGTAAAAGGAAAGGCTATTATTTTTATTATATGTTACTTAATTTTTATGTTACTTTTTATTTTATGTTTGCTTTTTGCATTCAAAGCTTTTCTAAAAGTCAGAAGTAGGTGGTCATTTTAAGACATTTGAAAAAGGAAGGGTCACTTGCGTGTGCTAATAAGGTGAAATATTAACAAAATGAGATGGACAAGGACTCTGCATGATGTCAGTTTGATACAGACAAGTTGATGTCTACAATGAGCAAACAAGGGAAATAACAAGCAATGCAAAGGCTCAATGGAAAACAATGAGAAAAACACAAGTATAGTGTTTTGTTTTAACACAGACGGAATGGAAGGTACTACAGCTTTAATTGTCTTAGAACCAATTGTTGTCAGGATGTCAGAATGCTTTGTTTATGAGCTGGCTGTGCTGCTTTTGGCAAAGCCGGAGGTAGCTGTGGGCTTCTTCAGCAGCCTGTGCAGGCCATTGTCAGCTTTAGACAACCTTTGAAATCTGCCTGCTGAAATCACAGGTCTGCGAAGGAGAGTGACCCACAAAAATATTTTTCCAGCGGAAATTGGAGTGCGAACTCTGCTCTTCATTTTTCAGGCAGATTGACACAGCTGAGAGATGAATTCTTGTTCTTTTGGGGTGTTGGTGGTAGAACTTGTCAGGCATTGTGATAGTTTCATCCATCTTGAAATACACCAGTTATAAAGAATCTACTCATTATCCATAGTAAACATTCTTTACCACATTCAGATTTATTTCAGAAGGCTGAGCTTTTGGAACAGAGAATGCTGTGAAATGTGTATTGAATTTGTGACGATTCTGCCTTTTGTTTATTCCATATCAAGGTGATAATACTTTACAGTATTTTCCATTTGTGTTTACTTTTCTTCAATCATGTCGTATAAATTAACTTTTCAGAACTCTGGCTATCCCCAGACTGCAGGTACCAATTGTGGAAAAAAGTGGAACCTATTCTACTGTGTATCTACTGTGAGCAAATACTGGATAACCTGCCCTTTTAATCCATTTTTTATATGGAGCTGACATTTTCTTTACAGTGGAAAATGAGGACAAGCTGTACTTTTAACTTGTATGACACAGGATTTTGTCTTTCCTCTCATGCATGATTTCCTTCTTTTCTAAGCCAGGGCTGAAGGATGTGTGCTTACAGTGCTTGTCTTTTGTATCTTAATCAGTACACTGTAATTTTCGGTGCCCTTCAAACACTGAATTATGGCTTCCTCTGAGATGGTGAATGTTGGTAAGTATGGCTTGTCAGATTATTTGAAAATACTACACATCCTGTAGATAACATCATGCAGAGGGCTGCTTTTTTGTGAATGAATGGGTTAATTTATATTGTGCTGTTGTTTGGGTTTCTTTTTTATTTGTTTGGAAAAAGTTGGTAGACCTCCATTCATTAAAAGTTTCACAAAGGGGCCTCTACAGAACGCTATTCAGAGGCTAGCTTGGCATTGTTCCTTTTGATCTGACACTTGTCTGGAATGCACAATCAAATATGAAGATGGGCTTTTAACAAGGCCTTGAATATTAAGCAGGCTCGCAGCTTGAGAGTATTTGTGTTGCAGAGAAACACTACAGATGTCAGGTTTAATAGAATGTCTAATGCTGATTCTCTGAGGCCACAACATCAGAACCTATTGCTGTGAGCAACTCATTTTAATGATGCCATCATAACTATTTTGTATTGCTATGAGTATCCTCTCTAAATTTAGATAATGTATGCAAATGTTTTAATCAGCTCCTGACAAAGGGTTAACAGGTCAAAGGAATGATCAGATTATGCCAGCATTAAATTTCCACCCCTGGTGCTGTGCAATCCTAAAATCCTAAAAGTGCAATAAGCAGGTAGCATGATCAAATGTGCACAAAAAATCTTGAATTAAGCAGAGGTCTCACTGTGTACACAATAAATATACAAACAGTATACGTTATATGTAGTAGTATTAGCTGTATTGCTCTTGGTAATACACATGAAGACAATTGAATCTGTTTTTTTCATTCTTTGGTGCAAATTCTTCCATCTTTTTCATTATTTTTGGAGAATCGTAGCACTGTTTTTTTATTCTTTGGTGCACATTCTTCCATCTTTTTCATTATTTGTGGAGAATCGTAGCACATTTGTAATACTGAGCGTTATACGAAAATATGGTTTATTTGAGGAAGGTAATATCACTGTCCTTTGTTTTCTCTCTTTTCCCATTTCTCTGTGGCGGTCAAAATCTGAAACTACATTCTGTGAGAATACCTTCACTATCATTAACTAGCTGCAAAATAAAAATAAAAACTTTCTTTGTGGCCACAGTAAGCTGGCGTAGATACAGGAGCTTTGTTGAGCTTGCTCTGGGAAGCTTTTTAGAGCACGGAAGCGCTGAAAGAGAGTTGTCAATATCTTTTAGTGAGTATTATGCAGCAAAGTGGACTTTAGTGATAGCACTCTGGGGACTGCCCTTAAGCAGTTTTTCTATAAATATTAATAAGACCCACGGGCTTGCTTTAAAGGTAACTAATGGTTAGGCCCTGTCAGTGACAGTGGTCTGAAATGACAAGCTCTTAAGGGAGAGACACAGGATGACACTTCATCATGCGACTTGTTTTTTTTTGCCATGATTTTTAATTCAAATACAAAATACTGCCTCAAGCCCTATGACCTGAAGTAGAAATGAACTACATTCCTCACTGGAGACATGCCATAGCTGGAAGAGCTTTGCCTTGTGTACCTCCCCCTTTTTTATTCTTCATTTTAGTGAAGTAGTGGACTGTACATGTGATCCAAAATGAATTGATGCAGGAAACCGGAAGGTGGGATGTCATGTTAGACTCTTGCCACTGGTAGGGTTTTGGAATTGGCTGTAATGTAAACTGCAATTCACTGTTCAGTACTTGGCCATCACAGTCAACATGTTAAAAATATTACACATGCTTGCTGTAGATTTCATAACCAGAATATTTGTTACTGTATATTAGGAAAGACTTTGCTTTGTCATAATAAAGCCTAACTATATCAACTTTACTCTAACAATGGTTTGAAGCCTCGTTTTTTGTTTACAACAGTATGACCTTGACAATCTAATATGTTGTATTAAAAGTGCTTTTTTTCCCTAGACCTGCTCATCCCTTTTGGCATTTAATAAAAGTTCTAGTAAATGTCAAAGTCTCCTGAACTTGCGTCTGCTGTTCTTGACCAAAGTGTTTAATTTCCGTATGTGCTTACCTCAGACGGAGCATGAAGTGCTTTTTTTTCTCATCCTTTCAATTACCCACACCTTTGGAAATGTATTTGATGGACTATTGCATATCATGCTTATCTGTTCAAAGGCTGTTTTTTTATTATTCTACAGTGTCTAGACTGTGGGGAAAAAAAGGCTGACTGTGCTGGCCTTGTGTACAACACAAGTTCCATCTTCGAGGTCAGAAAGAATGTGATGAATTGAGTGATTCTTTAATAAAGTACTCTGCCCTTCAGCAAATATATGAAAGACATTGTATAGATATACAACATTCAAATAGTCTGGATCTTTCTGGTATGCAGCTCATTAATATCAAAGTACGTGGATGTTGCCTGCTGAGTTTTTTTCTATTTTTCCAGTCCTTTCTTCAAATTGCAGAATTGTCCCAATGCAAATGTGGCTCGGTTGCCAGTGCAAGTACTAGATTTTAAAGAGATCCTCCTAATTTACACGTTGCCCTTTCACTCTGACCAGTCTTTCCCAAGCATCAGTGAAAGTGACTGAGGTGTGCTGGCCTTGGGTGGGCTCTGCATTCCATATAGCAGCTGTCCACTGGGATTGAATGAGTTGCAGTCTGTTGTAACATTTCAATCTCTGTGATGTTCCAGACACCTGCAAGCATTTAGTGTCACATATATGAACATATTGCATGTACATATGTGTGCCTGTGTATGTTGTAACCATATCTGAGCTGGAGTTATAGAATGGAGGTTGCTTGTGCCGAGTATTGTTCGCATCCTATACTCCCTGTAGGACCGAGATGAACAGCTGGTTTTATGAAAAGGGTGAGACCTAAACCCACCAGAATTCCACAAGCTTTCATTGGGCCAGCTATAGAAAGCCCTTTTTCCATGTTTCTAGTTTAAAAGACTTACGTATGCCTTCAGTTAATAGTGTATACACAGTAAAAGGGTATGTATAGCAAGTCTGGGAAAAGAAAGGGAGAAAGAGAGGGCAACTCTTAAGTTTGCTGCTGGCAGAAAAAAGAAACATGAAGGGTTTGAATGCTTAAAAGACGTGTTTTTTTTTCCCCTCAGGGAATTGGATTTAGTTAACAAGTGCGTACAGTGGTTGGTTGGTGATTGGTTAGTGGTCAAAAGTGGAGTGAGGACTTTGTTTTAAATCTTTCTGTTTGGTTTAATTGTGTTGTGTTTTAACCATTCGATTAGAAGTAAAAATCAAAAGAGTTACAAACTTATTCTTTATCTTATTGAACTTCCTTTGCATTAGGAGATCACTCTTGAATCTCATGACTAAGGAGGGGGGGGGTGATCCCATATTGCCACAGTATGGGTATAAATACTGTACTGCATGTATAGTATGCTACTGTATATAAAATACATGCAGAGAACAAGAGAGAGAAAGTTTAACAAGTTTTGTATTTTGTTTCACTTATTTAGTTTTATAGCTTTCATAAACATTAAAGTATGTGTTATTTTGTATCCTCTCTCCTGGTTTCCCAGCAAAGGCAGCCAGCTTGACTGTTGAGGCTCTTGACATTTTTCCTGCGCAATTCGCATAGCTGGGCAACCTCTTGGTTGCGACGAACATTTGGCTATGGGTTACCATAAAATTCCTGGCCCAAGGCGTTCTTGAGGAGAGATGTTTGTATTTTGAACTTATTTAAAAAGAAAAACACGCAAATGACTACAATACACAAAGCTTAAGATTCAATAGTCATTTCATCTGACAAACTGTTTTTAAAATGCCTCATAATCGAACTTCAATCTGTGTAAACAACATGGACAGGGGTTTAGCCAAACCTTTATAGGTTTAAACATGTATCAGATCTCATTACAAATTAATCCAAATTAAGTACTTGAGTCTTTTGAAGTTCAGATAAAAGTGTGATCTGTAAGTCTTAATTTTGTAAAGGAACTCTGCTTTTTTTCTGTCCATAACATCTTCAATTTTATTCTGTTTTATTAAGCATTATAAATGCATGGCCATCATTGCATCTCCACAAAGTAGTGCATCTTTGGATTTAAACATGTGTTGTAATAAAGAAATTCATTTTTAAAAAGTGTATTCTTTTTGCACTGCAAAGAGATTTTAATATTAATAACTGCATATACAGCACATCAATTCCTTACATTTTATATCCTGTTCTGTCAGAGAGACTATAATTTGTTATCACTAATCACACAATCTTTCTGTGCATTTCATATTAATGGAAAGAAAGAGGAGTTCTTTTATAGATTTTTTTTTTTCAACCACTTGCTCAGTAGCAGGACAATAACAATTAACTTGAGAAATGAAACTTCCTTGTCACAATCTGAATTGTCACTCAAAGACATTCATGAGTTGCTTCACCAACTGAAAAAGAGACATTGTTCACTACTAATTTTTTTAAATAGGTCTATGAAAACCTTATTTAATATGATTATTAAATACAGGCGAATCAGTGTATCAATGCAAATACAGTAATTGTGAAGAACAAGGATCATTTGGATTAAGATTTGTGGGAATGTTGTCTGTAACAGTTTCTCACATCTGTAATTATAGAACACTTTAGCCTGATTAGATCGACATACTGTACATCTATTTTATCTAAGGGGATTAAATTTGGAAAAAGATGGCCTATCCTATACCTCAAATAATGAAGACAATCTTTGAACATTATACTGATATGCACACATGCATTTTTGTCTTAAAGTAATTATCTTTGAGTAACTGCAAGCAGCTGTATGATTAGGTTTTAAGCAGTTGTTTAGCGCCAAGCGCTCAAGGCTTTTGTTCGGTTGATAAATCTTGTTGTTCGAGGAATGTTTCTGCACTTTCCTTAGTTGGCTCCAGTTTGTGTATGCTACATCTGAGCTCAAAAGAAGAACGAAATGACGATTAGTTCAGTGGATAAAAGTGCCCATTTTACAACAGCCCCATCTGGAGAAAAAAAAGAGGCCGTTATTGGTAAAATAATCACAGTTCTAAGCTGACAAGGTCGCCTTTCTTCTGCCCTTGTGAATTGATAAAGCCGTATGCAAATGAGAGTTTGGAGGAAACACATTGAGCTGCATGTGTGGTCCTGTGGAAACCTGCTGTTCTTCTTGGCTTCTTTTTCGGGGGAGTTTTGAGATCCAGCCCGTTTATCTTTTTTTTCCCCCCACCAACTTAAAGGGCTCTTTTTCAAGTGAAAGTATGAATACAAAGTTTAATTGTGTCCAGAACCATTGGAATCACTCTATTATTTGAATTAGTTTTGGAAATGGCGAAGAATAGCTGTTGAGGGTAAAATCGTCCCGACAAGAGCCCCGTTCCTTTGAAAATGAGGGAACATTTAGCATTACTCAACTGGTGCTGCATGGCACAGTGGTGTATCTTCACATGTGAGAAAATCTAGTTCAATAAAGTTCAATATTGTCTCTATATATATTTATTAGTTATGTGGCGTAACCAAAGTGGTGTGTTGCACATTCAGTATATAGGACTGGACATGCAGGAATTGTGCATTTTTCAAGTCTGATGGACATAAAAAGTAGCAACTGAGAACCTCTGAGAGTGGCCGAGTAGGAGCTCCATGTTCACTTCCTGCTAGGGTAAACTCAGACTAAATATTGAAGTATTTGTCTTGTTTATACTATTAATAAGAATATGGGTGGCACACACAGTGTGAAGGAGTGATTAGCGCTCTGAACCTTGAACTGGAGGGTTATAGGTTTAAACCCCAAGTAGGGCCATCCTTTTGTACCCTTGAGTAAAGTACTTCACTCAGATGGTTCCAGTTAATGCACTGCTGTATACATACGTCTCCAGGCCACCACTGGAAATGAGCGTTCTCAATTGACTTTTTTGAAAGAACAAAAAAGGTTAACACCCCTTTTCAGTGTCCCACTTTTTTTTCCCATCTTAAAGCTTCATGGCACTACCATTTCACACTAGGAAAACATAAACATCAACATTTTAATGAAAACACTAATGTGATGTCTTGAGTATATTGCAGCAGGACACACATTTAAGCTCGTGAAAAGTAATAAATAGGAATTTTATTGAGTAAAATAGACCAAATTTATTGAAGTGAAAAAAATGGGCTGTGGTATATTTTTGTTTGAGATGTGTTGTAGCAGCATTGTGATCTTTTATTGAATTTATTGAAGCGCTTCTTTTTGCTGCCAGTGAGTTTTATGCATGCATTTGCTAGTCATATTCTCACCTACACATGCATTCATTAGTATAATACTATCATTACATTCCCATCCTCACCTCTGATTTAAGGTGCATATTTGCATATGCCTGCTCTATCATTACAGCCATGTTGATGGCTAAAATGTCTGTGAAGAAACAATATGGGTATACTAAAACCTGTGACAGCTGCAGCAATAAAAGCATCCCTTTTAATTTTCACTTATAATAATGAACACAAATACAGAAATACAGTTCTCAGTATTTTCAAACTGGTGTATGTCATAAAAAAACACCCACTTTGACAGTGCAGGCAACAGTGGAATAAATTTGAACAGATTTTCACACATCCATATACATCAATCCATCACCGGAAACGGCTTATTCCTGGTAGGGGCTACAGGAGCTAGGAGTGTAAGCCAGAAACATAGGTTGCAAAAAGGGGCTATGTTCTAGGTTGCAGTGGGCACACATGCAGGGGATGTGTCACATCTTCACTGAACATTTCACATTAACAGCGAGCGTGTGTTACTATGGATAGTACTTTTGCAGGCCTTGTTTGACCCCCTCATAGTCCCATTTTTTTCCGTCCGACAGATATTTGTTCCCATTTTTTCTCCGCGTATAATCAAGTCCACATTGGACCAACCCTTGTTGGAGAAGGCTTTACTATACCGCCTAGTCTAGCCAGGGTGTCTCGGGAAGGTGCAGGAAATCGGAGGACTCGGCAAATACTCATGCAAACAAGAAGAGAATTTGCAGGCTTCACGTAGTCCAGACTCCAGGGCTGGATTGAACCAAGGCCTGAAAAGCTTTGAGAGAGCTGCTCTAATCCTCACACTGCCAGCCTTGTGCTGATTTTATATTGGAAAACTCCTATCCCTGAAAAGGCTCAGTCAACCCGCGGATTTTTTCCTTAAGTGTCTGTGTCTCGATCCGTGGTAAAATAGGGCATAGCCACACTTAGGGGCAAACTAGAACAAGCCTATGGACCTGCAATATTTGAAGTGGGACCTGCGAGTCACCAGCCGTCCAGTGAGCAAATGAAATTAAATTGGAAAAGAATGAAAGAGAAAGGAACATCAGCAAGAGACGCTGTATGTTTAGTGCCTTTAGAGTACTCTTGAGAACTCTTGATGTAAAGCAGTATAACAATTGCAATTTCGTGCCTGCTTTTTGAGATCAACAGTTTATTTTATTGAAAGAAAATGTGATGACAAAAACACATGGAGCCAGAAATTCGAGAGCTGCATACACAAATACAGGAAATCAATAAAGCTGCACTAATAGTGCTGTTAATTGATCATTCTTACAGATGACTGGTGAGGAAAGCAAAGACAAGATCTTAACTTTGTGACACCTTTCTGCCCAGAAAACAGTACAGAATAGACATAAAAAATAAATGCGGGACTGCCTGTCTGTACACAAGGATAATTTCATGATCACATTGTATTACATCAGTTATATCCATTGTTATCGCACCTGTCAAGTTAGCTGATAGAACAAGACATTCAGGAGAGCAAGAATTTGACTTCAAAGTGCACACTTAAACTGAACTGGAGTTTCTTCTAGCTCCAAACAAAGATCCCAGTGGTTCTGTCTTGAGCTGGGAAGAGGCTTCAGCAGGCGAGCCAGTGAGTTGAACTTTTGACGAGTCTTCACGACTTTGCTCTAGACAGGCAATCACTTCCTTTAGCTCAAAAAGCAATTAAAAACAGAGAAAGCAACACCAACATGGACAATTAATTTGAAAAGCAGACTTCCTCTGCGGTCTGGTTATTGACCGGGCCTGCTTTCTTTACCCTCCATTTGAGCTTCACCCTGACGAGATGACGAGAACATAGTGACACAAGAGAATATGATTTACTGGTGTTTACCAACTGCATTCTTCAACTCTTAGTCTTTTTTGCATTTTTATTTTCCAGGGTTTTACTTGACTTTCTGAGTGTTTATGTGGCTCAAAGTTCAAAAGCCCTTTTAAGTGTTGTCTTCTCTTTGTCAACTAACTTGCTTTATTGGTTCACCTGTGGAATTTCGCAGTATCTGTGCCACTTTACAATGACTAAGAAGATAAAAATGGGCCAAACTTCTGTGTTATTTTATATTCACATTTAATCTTTCATTCGATAACCTGTTTTGAATTATTTTTAAATACATTTTTTTAACAGAATGCTTACTGCACATAGAGTGAGAGAATTTGAAACATCTCTGCTGTCTGCAGAGAATGAGATCAAGACAGAAAATCTAAGTATTGTTGTGTATATGTCTTTAACCTCTTCCTCTTATTGCAATTCAGAAGTGACATTGTTCAGAATTGTGGTGATTTAATAGTGTGTGGGTGCTTTAGAATTCCCTTTATTGAGCGGAGTTTAATTTAATTTGAAAGGTACCATGAAATCATCCGAAACACCACTTTATAAAGCACAGGGAGTGCATTTGTGCTGAAAACCGAGAAACTGAGTCACACATTTATTTGAATGGCTTTTGCAACAAACCAGAGACTTCATTTTGTTAAAATATTTTCATGTCTTCTTGACTTTTAGGTTTTTGAAAATGGATTACTCAATATGTTACAGCTGTTTGTGAGCTGTAATCACTGGTTCAGTAGAAAGATGTGGCTTTCATAAGCAAAATAACTGTTTTCTACAGTTTTTAAAGATATCGTTTTCTTTTTAAAATGTCCATCTTTTGAAATGCACAAGTAAAATCATGATGACAGAAATGCAGTGACATGTTTTGCTGTCCCTAGCAGAAATCTATTTTAAAGCCATTTTATGTTTTTTATTTCCAAAATCATTTTTAAAGTGCTCTTAAGCTTGACTTTCTCTCTGATTTGGCATGTGATACTTCTGCTTGTCTTAATGTGGTGGAGGTGCCGAGTAAAAAGGAAATAAAGAAACCATTTAATGTGCAGGATTATTATTTATACACCAATTCAGTGTCTCAAAAATGTCATATCCCAACTTTTGGATACACGCTGTGACTTTAACTCCTGCTGAGAGGTGAAATGAAATTTCCCAGGTACTAATGCATTATAGGATCTGAACATTCTCTGTGAATGTAAAGGACAGCTTAACCCCTTTACTTTATGTTACAATTGCCTCACTCTCCCTCAGCCATCAGAAACGTTCTGTACCAGGTAGAGCTCTTGAATGGCACGGGGGGAGACAGGATCACAGCTCTGCACCAGTTTACAAAGCGCTTGGCAGAAGCTGTGGAGAGAAGCTTCTGGCTACACACCAGATCAGTCTACTGCAAATGGTAGGTGGTCTTAATATTGAGGCCTTCCTTACAATTTACAACCCCAAAAACAGTGACAGTCTACTAGATTGCATGAAAGGGTCTCATTGTTTCTGTTGCATTTTCATCTGTAATCATGTCCTTTTGGAGACAATGACAGCTTTTTGCTGGTTCTAGCCCAGCTCTTTTACCTTGATTTTTTGTACAAGTAGATTGTACTTGTGTCTGTGTTCAGGTCTTTCCTTTCTCACAGTGGTCTAAAGCTTATTGTATTCGTTTTTTTATCATGTGTTTGATGATTTCACATTACATCCGTACATATCTTCACAGTGGAAGAATATTTTTAGAAGAAAACAGAATTATAGACCATTATTTGAAACTATTTTTGGTGTTTTTTATGCTACTGTTTCCCCAGGTCCTCCTTGAAAACAGTTCTTAAGCTCAGTGGAATTCTTAGTAAAATTCACATACAAGAATGGGTGAAAGACTGCAGGCAATAATCACTGTTTAGACTTTGGACACCTTTGCGGTAAAATATTTACTGTGGGGAAATGCATCAGCATGTGAACCACAAAGGAATAATTAGTTTAGTTCCACCGTTAAAGGAAAGAAAAATCACACCGCAGCTGTATATTGGGAAATGAAGGAGAGAGAAGAAATATATGACAGAGACAGGGGTGTGTTAGAGAAGATGACAGAACATGGGAGTAATGGGTAAGGGGGTTGAAAAGGAGGTTAAAGAGATGTAAGTGTGAAAGGCAGGAATCTGAAAATGAGAATGAAGATATATTGAAATTATACAGTTGTTGAGTGGACTGATGTCTTTCTAGTTCTCTCTTTTCTCATTAGCTAGTTTCTGCTCTTCCCAAATTTCTATGTAGAACCCCCCCTTCTATCGATTCCTAATTTTCTTTCATGTTTATTACAATACCTCATATTTGCCTAATATTTTTGCTCTTTCTTTCCACACACATGAAAAAAGGTTCACCAGCCAAACACGTCTACGTTAAGGTGCCTTAAGGAATGTCTTGTATTTGCACTCGTATAATAAATTAATCACCTTTTCTGTTCTCCTGACAGTTACCTTTCATTTTTTTTTACTATATTCACTGTCTTCCATCCTGTTAATTAATTTTTAGAAACAAAATCCATAGTAAATGTGGAATATTCAAGAATATTTTGGAGGATTAAGGAAAGAAAGTGTATTTTTTTCCCTCCAATTGAGGAGAGAATCTGTCAAGTATGAAGCAGCGCATTTAGCAACCCTTAAACAAAACTGACATTAGGGCGGAAGACGCTGCCAGCAAAACCAAGTAATACTGTTCTCCTGTTAAAATCTGGCATGTAGATTTTTTCAGGCACTGACAGTCAAAACCTAAAAGAACAAGGCTGTGCCATATTCTGCTTCTCACAAAGCATTGTGAGCATTGTAAACTGTATATCTGAAGTCAGCCAGGTGTGTTTGAAAAGAATTGCTTTTGAAAAACGTTATTATAAATATTGTGAATTTTTGCCTGCAGATGTGGTTAGAAAATTATATTGTTTAACAGGAACTCTAAAATGGTGTATGTACTTTTTATTGAATTTTTAAAGAGCATAAAGCCTTCCATAAATGCTTACTTTTTATATGTAGCAAGTAGTACATTCATTCTCACCACATTATTTTCTGAATGGTAAGTTCTGCAAAGAGACTGTTTTTAAAACTGTTTTAGGCCAGTTTAAAATAGCACAAGATGAAACACAGGGGATAGAAGTGTGAGTTCTTAAGTCTGGGCCCCCCATCAAAAACAGTGATGGTCAATGATCTCAGAAGTGTTTTGCTATCATTGTAATAAGCCAGTAATGCATTTTATTGAACTCTATTATAATGGGTTTTACTTCTCTTTCTGTTTAGAAAAGGGAATATCTGTACTGTATGGTATGAAAACATCTTTAGCAAATCTTCACCTTTATGAGGTAGTGATTTAGAAGAAAAGCCTCATGGTTTTATTTATAAGGGGATAGCTTTGTCTTTTAAATACTGTAGTTAATATTAAGCCAAAAACGTAAATATATGTACTGTAGTACAGGAAAAACAGCAGTAAATGAAGTTTTATTGACTTGTGCAAAATGTTGATGTATGTGTATTTATATCAAACCCATCTGTCATTATAGATATATTATGCATCTGTCTCTCGATACACGCAAGAGATTTCTATTCAAGAGTGAATGAACAAATTAAGGCTGATGGAAAGACAAGCTATTTTAAACTTTGGAATTTTAAAACGCAAAGGCAGAATAATATTTTAAGATGAAACGCATACTTTTATATCTCTACTATGCATTTATAGTTTATATTTCCCTACAGTCCACAATTAATCCAGATTCATGGACAACAAGGTAGGGTTAGAAGTGGGTAAGGGCTCAAAGCACCCTTTAGTAAAGTAAAATATTTAAAAGTTAATATTTAAAATATTAATGATTGCACTGCAGTCTTCTACTGTGGTTGGTTCTGTGGCTACTTGGCTTTGCTCTGTGCACTTTATAGTCCCATTTATCACATTTTTCAGGCTATAAGACTTACTTTTGATCCTCACACAATTCTGCCAGCTGTTTTTTCCTTTAGATACAAACCAGTCAGCAACACATCATCGTGCAAGAGAAACATGTTTGGGAGGCTAGCTTTAGTATAACATTTTGTGAGATAGGTACCACTGCACCACATTTTTCCTGCTAAGGTCAGGCTAATTAATTTCGAGCTGTCAGCAGGTCAACGTTTTATATTCCAGTCTAGTTCAGTACTGAAGAGTGTCCCACAAAAAAATGGTTTTTAACCATGCTCTGTTTCATTGTTTTTAGACAGTCACTCCTTACCTTAGAATTCTTGTCTTTTCTCACAAATTATTTAATTAGGATTTGAAGAAGACCAGTTCCTTATCAACACGTTACTTAGTTTTGTCCATTACATGCTTCTTTTTTCTGTGCTTCAGCAAATGCAAAATTCAATGTTAATGAGGCTGACCTCAATCATTACTTTCCTATCAATCAAATTTCCAGGAGTTGCCCAGTTCTTCATTAATCATCATCTATTACATTGTTCAGTAGAGTTTCTCACAAGAGTTGAAAACACAGGAGGCTGGTTTAAGTGAGTGACAATGAATAGGACTTGAGTGTATTGGAGTTGCAGTATATTTAAATGTGTGTACAAGGCCTGTAAGTTTGGCAGTCAGTATTTATTTTGTGTTTATGTGGCCATGCGTAACTGTGTTTGTCTGTGTATACACAATCATACAGCTTAAAGGAAAAAAAAAAGTTTTTGAGCCTTATGTTTCTGGATTTGGAAAATAAGCTTCCTGAAATGATTCAGTGTTTTATTTATCATTCATTGAAGTAGCAACCCAGATGGACTGTGCTATCGAAGTGTTAAAAGCATTGATATGCCAGTTTTAAACTGAGAGCTTACCCGTTGTGCTTGGCCCAGTTGTTCAGTGATTCTTTTTACCAAGAAAAAAATGCCTGCAATCCCCACATGAGACTAAAAAGCCACGTGCTACAAGTCAGCAGGCTCTATTCACAAAGGACTGGTAAAAAAGCTCTTTCTGTAGAACATGATTCAGGATGCTCCGTTAAATATTCATCAGGAACATTACTGTACATAAAACCACTGTACTTATATATGGTATATATTTTTGAAATCTTTTTTTCATTTATTTTCAATGAATGTCAGGGTTTGGGACATATTTTATTAACCAGATAAGAAATTGTTGTGTTATTTCTAGTTGTTAATAGAGAAATGTGGTATTGGCAGTAAGGTTTGCCATGCATTCGACAGTGTAGCATCAAGGTCTAGTATGTTACTACCAATGGTGCAGAGCCATAGCATTTTGCTTTATTTTTTCCCCCACAGAGATGAGCACATTAACAAGGGCCCTGTAGCACATTTGGCAGTTTACATTAATTGTTAAGTAACTTTAAATATTTCTGTGAGCTGTGGTCATATGGCCTGTGGGATGAAACAAAATGTGTTTTTAACTTGGCAAGCGTTTAGGTTTGAAAAATTCAAGGTAACGGTGAAAATATCCGATTAGCTTTACACAGAGACCCTGAATTATGTTGGATGAATAGGCCTGGTAAAACTATATTAATATTAAGTGATTAATTATTTAAATACATTAATTCAATGATCTGCTTTTGCGTCATTTAAAATCTACACTAAGTGGTGTTTTTAGTACTGCTGTAGTGCCTGGAGAATTGTCACGTTTTGTTGATTCGTATGTTCATTGTCTGCATGTCTTAATTGAATTGTGCTAACATTGGGTGAATTACAAATTTATATTACAAATATAACAAAAGGTGATTTTGTGCTGTGGCGATGTTAAGTCAATACCAAATCAAGTATTTGATATCATAAGTAACAAGGGGGTGTTCTTCGTAATAAAATGCAGTCTCCTGTATTGTAAGCAGTTTTCTTGATCCATATCACCTCGCATATTGGGCACATCAACTGTAGCCTTTATAACTAATCCACCTTGCTTAAAATTCATTAAGATTTTAGATTTTCAGAAAATCTCATGGTGAATCTTGTTTTTCAATTAACATGTTATTGATAATTCTTACCTTAAAGGGCTGGCATGTCAATCTCTTAAGTGCATCCCTTGTCAAACATCACGTTTCTTGTTATGTGAATAAAACTTCAGAATTCTTTCAGTGCAGAATCATGCTTGTGCACTGTGGTCCTCTTTTCTGCAAAATGTATAAATGGCAGCAGTATCTTATTACTATATAATGGGGTGAAGTGTGGGAGATGGCTATGATTGACAAATCAAAAACGTGCTTTTGTAGTGTTGCTCCGGTTCAAGTGAGTGGGAGGATATGTCTCTTGGGTTTTTTTTTCCCCAGCTTTGCCTCTACCCCCACCATTTCTGCATAAACACTCATACTCTCTCTTGAAGGGACAGTGGAAAGACCATCTTCTCCCTTGTTGTTTTACCAAAGCCCTGAATAAATGCAAACTCCACCTTCTGCTTCTGTATAAATATTAGGCATCCAAGCTTTCTTAGGTTGGCTAAGTGACTGAAAAGAATATTGGACGTGACAGAAAGGGAGATATAATTCTGCAGAGAGAGGTTTTGCCATAGAACACTGAGAGTAATGTCAGTAATAATTAGCCATAGGTCACTGAACTTAACTGTGTAGAAACTTGTTGCCTATGCTGTAATACAGTATGTAATGAGCATCAAAAGAAACCTGTCACTCTATGTATGTGTGTTTTTAGGGAAACAATAGATTTTGGATAGTGATTAAATGTTTTAGTCATAACTTGAATTATTTGTTCATGGTGGACAGAGAGACACTTGAGTGACTGTTGCTTAAGCTCTAAATCACCTCATTACTGGAAGAGTTGATTAGGCAGAGGTGAGGAAGTGATTTGATCTGTTGAGTGTCAAGCCTGGTGAAAACACAAACAAAACACAAAAGGAAAACCCACTGTTGCCTTTGGTAGGTTGGAGCAGCACCTCAGATGGTCTCACCAGCATGGAGCCAAGACCTCTTTAGCAATGAATCAAGGTTTTGTGTAGACCACCCAGATGGACATCAGCAAATGTGGCGCAGATGTGCAAAACAGTATGCCAGTTGTTGTACAGTAATTGGTTAAGTGTAACACGCCCATTAATCAGTGGGGAGGTCCATGTATGAGGGTCTAAGCAGGGGTGTCTGGTGGCTACAGAACTAGTGATTAAAGGTAACCCGACTGCGTGTGCATCATTGATCACGTCCTGGGACCACACCTGTTGCCCTTTCTGCAAGTGTATACAGGATTGTCAGCATTTCAGCAGGGGAAAGAGTATTCTCATCCAGCTCATGTATTGTTGACTTTTGGGAAGATGAGAAGGTGATATTTCCATCATCATTGCCATAATCATTAGCCTTGACCATCTGTGGGTTCAGTTAGGATGAGTTAGGGAATCTACTGTAGGGCTCAGTGACTAGGAGACAGCCGATTTGTGTACAGACTCCAGGAAAAGAGTGGTACAAAGTCCCACAAGATAGCACAGTTGTAGATGCACAGCTTAAAGTGCCTATATTCATGGTAACATGATACTAGCTTGACCTTCACAGCAGACCTTTGCTGATCAGCCTTGTTGGTGCCAAATGTTAGCACGCATAATGGTTTTATCTGTGACATATCAGTTCACTTCTAAAAATGATGGTCATTTTGCTAATGATAACATTATGAATTTGTTGCAGTTACACCGTAAGTGTTAATCTTCTTATGATTCTCAGTACATACAGTACTCTATTGCCAAGTACATATATCCATGCTTTTGGCTAAACAAAACAATGAGTATAGCAAGCAGAGTAGAGGAAGGCTTGTAGTGTTTTAAAAATTTAGCTTATTTACTGTAAATTAATAATTTGTTGTTTGTATTTTAAACAGCCTTGTGTTTCATGGCATATCCTGCCGAAGATAAAAGCTTAATCTGTTAACAAATTGATGCCATTTTCTAATTTTCACTGTTGGGAAAAGAGAATACAACTAAGTGACAGTAATTAGGAGGGAACCAGTCAAAGTCACTTTTTACTTTTCAAAACTGGGCTAGTTTTGAAGTCCTATTGCTCTTATACTTTATTATGGCTCTGAAGTTGTGATTAAGGACAGTGTCACTTTGATCTGTGGTTTTTCATTTCCCTTGTTCTGGTGCAGAGATTGCCAATAAATGGGATCATAGTTATACTGCATGAATACATTAATTGTGGAAATGAGAAGTACCTACCATATTAAGACTCTTTTGTCAAGAATGAACGGATAGTCATACAAATTCTCTATACCGTGGATCCCGACTTTTCATATGAGAGGTCTTGTTTCTTCAAGCTGTTTACAATAATTGATTCAGAAAATGTTGCCATTCCATTTGGTGATGTCATTTGTCCATTTCCTGTGTCTTAAATAATTGCACTATTCATTTAAATCTCCTGCTACCTAGAAGAGATCAAGTAAAGTGAAATAGAATTAAATATTTAACAAAGCTTTCCCTGTGGCAGTTTCTTCTCATTTCCACAATTAATAAATGCATATCTGCAAAAGCTGTTATGTAAGCACTTTAACTTGAAGCTAAAGTTCTTGTGGGTTGCTGTTGTATCTTCTATAGATTGTTTTAAGAATGCCTGTAATGCATATTCTTAGAATTCCATTAGAGAACTGAGTGCCATCATTTTCTGTTAAGTAAATTGCTTAAAATTGAGGGAAAAATGGCTACATATCTATACATATCCATTCAACGATATTCAACATTGCTTCACCAAATTGCAAGCAATAATTACTCTGGTCTACATTTTTCAGTCGGTAATAAGTAAGCTTAACATATTTTGGAATTTGTATGAAGTGACTTCTAAAATGAAGCTGACAGACAGTTATTCTTTTTGTTGTATGTTTCCCCTCAACAGCTGTATGTAATATGCAACCTTTGTGGAATATCCTCTCAAATCATTTCATACACTGTGAGTAAGTCCTCAGCTTCATGGACACACGCTTGATCGAAATCAGATACACAGAGCAAGCTGTCGGCAGCCTTTAGTGATCTGCTCCCTCCATGCCTGTGCTTATGATTTGTGGCTCAGCAGGAGGTCATCTTGTATTGGTCTGTCTTCAGCACCATAATCAGAGACATAGGAGGCTGTATAGAACCTCTTGGGTTCATATGTGTCTAATGAGTTGGCATAAAACCCTTTAACTGTATCATCACTTAGTTTCAGATATTACGATTTGTTGTTTATTATATTTCAGTATGTTAATTAGTTCTCCCAACTTTTTTTTTATTTGGTATTCTTTAGGGCTCAGTCTGTTTTTATTTGAACAGAATATTTCATCATTTCCCAAAAACAGGTTGGCAGTGCATAAACAAAGTATACGATACAGCTTGGGTTTTTTGGACTATGGTTGAATTGCTTCTGAAGGCTAGTTTATCATAATTGAATAAATAAGAAAACAAGAAATTGTAAAAAAATCACAGTTAAGATAGGTAGTTGATCAAACTTAGAAGTGATTATTCGCTTAGAGAATGTAATCAAATGCTTTATGACATAGATTCTCGGCATATAATGGCAACTCATGCTTTATTAAATTTTTCTTATTGTGCTAGATTATTCTGTTTAACAGTTATACTTCATGAGGGAGCTGTCAGTCTTTATTATGAAGATTGGTAAGATAAAATACCATAGTATGCTCCTTCACCACTGAGGTACAAAAATAAAAAATTGCAAAGATGCAATTGTTATCAAAGCTTTTAGTGTTGTAAATGTATTCTGAAATGTTACTGCAGACACATTAGTCTTAATCTATTTTCCTATTATGCTCAAATGAGGACCAGAGCAGGGTGTCTGAGTATGATACTCCAGAATTTACAGCAGATGCAAATCTGGATGTGATGTAAGGAGATCTGTTTACTCTGTGTGAGGAAGGATAAGATGGTGTGCTGAGTGCAAATTGGTATAAGTTATTTCTTTGCTTTTACCTGCAGATCTTGTTAAGAGAAAATGAGTCACAGCAGGTGTGCACCAGACACTCCCAGAGCTAAAACTGTCAGTTCAGTACTTGGTAAATCTACAAATGAAAGCAAGCTCTTTTAAGTGGAAGCTGGAATATTTGTTTAAAGAATCAATACAATCTGCCTTAGTATGCAGTTGAGATTTTTCCTAGTTCACATTGTAATATTCCTACACATCTACTTGAAATACAGCTTAGAATGGTGTTAATAAATGCACACACAGCTCAATATCTGAAATTAGCAGCGTGACCCAGTCTACTCTGACTGGGCTCCTAGTATCTCTATATCCCCACTAGTCTTAAATAATCATTGATCCCATTGGGTTATCTGAATCCACTTCTTAAGAACAGTTTGATTGTCATTTTAAAACATTATTATTTCTCTAATTGTATTTTTGGACTACAGATTTTCAGAATTGGGCAAAGTGCCTCAAAGTTGTTATTTTAAAGGTGTCTGTTAAATATCCTCAACTGTAGCACATGAACATTGGATTTGGAAAGCCCCAGCAATCATTTGGTACCTGTTGTGGCCTGGTTTGTTCCACAGGACAAGGACTTTGGGGGAACAGTCTATTGCTGAAACAGTAATGTGGTTTGTTTGGGCACTGTAACAGTTTCAAACTGGTAATAGCGTTTTCCTCTAGCAAAGACCTGTGATGACATTTGCACGGAAACCTTTCCTTTCAACAAACCTTTCCACCATTTATTTACTGTATGTATTAATTTATTTTCCCGTTTTGCATTGCTGTAATATTAAAATGAACTGAAACACTTATTTTTCAGTGTTACGAAACTGAAACTGCTTGGCATTTCCTTGTAGGGAATTGACTACACATCTCCTACACAAGGAGATGATATGTCACAAATTGATATTACATTTTATTATGAGATATTTTAATATAACAAACTATTGAACAAAAAATTGTGGTAAACAGAACCTAAAGGGTGTATTTAGTTTGGGCAGCAAAATGCAAACATATTATTGGCAGGCATGACATTCAGAAGAGCACATTTGCCTGAAACCATAGCTGTGTTCCACTTTGAAGTAGAATGTCAATATGGATCACTGCTATTCTCTGAAGAGAGCCACTAGCCTCCTGCCAGTGTCTGTGAATTCCATAAACAGATGCAGCAACACATTTCTCTCATGTTAACTCTGTTTCCTGAGAAAGAAGCACTTCTGCTGATGTCATATACCAGCCCCACAGCACCCTTAAACACAGACTGAGCTCCAGTTCGGGGAAATAAACAAAATCCCTGTTGTGCTTCACATTATTTTATATGGACACACATGGATTGACTGAAAAACCTGTTGTGTGAGAATTGTGGCAGGTATTATTTGCTGATATTTAAAAATGGAAAATATGAATATTAAAAAATGTGTATTACTTAAAGTGACATACAATATATAAATACTTCCAGAGTTTTTTTTTATCAAGCTGTGTTTCTTCTCCATGTCTTGGTGGCTACAGGCCCCACATTTTCAAGTGTGTCCACTCTAGCTGTTTAGCAAATGGCACGTCGCAGTTTTCTTTTACAGAGCTTAAAAGAAATCACTAAGGAAAACATCCTGGCAAAGTGTGATATCTGCGTCACTGTGATCAGTACAGAAAAATCCCCGCCAGGTTTAGTAATATTTGCTGCAGCCTCAGTGAAAAAATGTTTAAGTAGCCTGTTGTGAAGATTGTGACATTTTTTAACTTATGTATTATTGATATATTATAAATTGGTACTTTTGCTTTTAAAGTCCTCTTTAATGTAGTTTTAACAAACAGTTTAAAAGCCAAAGGATGGAACTTGACAGAAGCAGCTGTGGGGTGGTCATTCCAGTTCCTGTAAATTGGCTACTGATGTCCAAGTTGCTGAACTACAATACTGTTGTGTCTAGTTGATAGTATAGCATTGCAGCTTTCCACTGCCTTCTGCTTTAATCAAAGCTGGTGCAAGCTCCTGTCTTTGCTCCTGTGAGTGATTCTGCCAGGGAATAAGCCTTCATTTATGGCATATGGAATTTACACCTGTCCTTTTAAATATCCTCGTTCTGCAATAGGGAAAATCGTGGTAGAAAGCAGTAACTTACCTTGATAAAAACCACTGAGCACATGCTCAGTGTGTTAAACACAGTGATGGGGTTTTAACACTGCTTGTTTTTCCATGACTTGTGGTTAATTTCCCCTCCCTGCTGAAACTGCTCTTTCCTTCCGGTGTCTTCACATTGCCAGGCTTTACAGCAGCAAGCTGAAAGAGCGGAGACTTGATTGCAGAGCGGCGGATAAGCAGACCCCTTGGGAATCTCAGGTTACCAGCATTGCATCCTGCACCATTAGCAGGGCACTGTAAAATAACAGCCTGCCATCTGGAGCTGTGCTGGGGCGAAGGAGAGATGTCGTGGTCCAATCTATCTTTTGTCAATTAAGTACTGTTTGTTCAGGGACTTTTTTCCTAAGCAGTTTTTTATATGGTTCTTTTAGTTCCCCTTCCATATAAATAATGCCTTCACCAAGCATTCAAACTCTGACACCATGCTTACATTGCAATATGTGGTGCTTTTGCAATTAAGGTATTTGTTCTGACAATGTAATCATTTTCACCTGGTATTTCTAATCTTCCCTTGCGCCGTGTGTATTGTGCCTGCAAATATCTATTGTTTGTTTTCTGCGCTTTCTAGTTCAAATAAAAGTAGAAAAGGGGTTGGCAGCCAAGACCAGGAAAGAGCTCCTGCTTGTGTAAGATGTTATTTTATTAAACAAAAGCTTTGTATGCTCACTTCTGTAAAAGTTGCACAATTACATTTGATCAAATTATTTGGAGTTGAAGAAAGTGAATATGCTCTTTGTGACTCAGTTCTGATCTGTTGCATGTGAAGTGTTAGAACTATGGGGCTGCGTGTGGGTGTAGCCTTGTCTGCAACTCATGCCAAGATCCTTGAAGATCCCGCTTTGATAGAAGAGAATGAGAACATTTACAAAGCCCTTCTTCTTTTAGGACCCTTTTGTGTTTTTTTTTTTTATCCCCAGATTGCTGTTCTGCAGTTGAGAAGAGCTAACCTTTTGGCGCTCTTTGCTTCTTAGGAGGGGGTGTATCTCCAGTATATGGATTTTGCTTTCTATTATTTGAGCTGGTGTTATTGAGGATTTCATGCAATTAATCCATCACACCAGAACATTCTGTGCAACTCATATTTTAATGAAAGTATAAAAGCAGCCTACAGGATAATGAAAAAGGAGTGATAATCAGTATCCTCCTGAGCCATGTCTTCCGACAGCTTCATTGTAGGTGTATATTGTGGAGACGGACATGTTAGATCTTGCATATAATTGGCTCTTAAATTCCTTTTCTGGCCACCTGATTTCTAAAATAAAATATCTGACATGCTACATTTTTAAATGGGTGTTCTTTAAAATATATTCCAGAAGAGCATACACTACTGAAGGTCCTTAAGGGCAGTGCTAAACGAGTTTATTAATGCAAGTAAAGCAGGAGGAATATCCTTGAAACTAATCACATTCAGCCTTGCAAACGGCCTTTTCATTACTGTCCACAGCCAACCAGAAATACAAAGCTCAGACCCAACAGTGCCCTACGCTGTGTCAGATGCATCTTTATGAAATGGTGTCTCTGTTTTCCTTACTTTTCTGTTTGATATGATGTACCTATATGATATGATTCCACCTCTGCATGTTGTGGTTAGTGTCATTAAGTTATTGTTGGTGATTGGAGGCACCACACACCTGTCTGAAAATCCCTATTTCTTTTGTTCCTCTGATGTGATCAGATAAAGTGCCTTTACATTTCTTAAGCAGATATAGTAACCTTACCTGCAGGGTTTTTCCTTAATGACTTTGTAAGAATATTTAGAATTTGCTCCGACTCTGTAACGTTGAAAAACTGCTGACTCTCAGAAGATGGAAGTGGATGTTGATACAGTTTAAGGAATCTGGTATTTAGCAAAACAGGCGAATTTAACTACACCACCGATGGAACCAAATGCAGGACTTTGCCATCTGTTGTTTTTCTGAACTATCCTTGGTCCTGAACTTTTGAGGTTAATAAGCTTTGCACTGGCTGTTGCTCTGTGCACATTTTCTTTATTTGTTCGAACATCCTGACAGGGAGTCGAGGGCCTTGTGTTGGCTCTGTGCACTTTAATTCAGCACTCCCTGTTAACAAAGACAACAGGCGGCTGTGGACTGCTTAACGGCCAGAGACTGATTTCACAGGAAATTATTCGCAGCTGTAGCTATTTCTTTTTCCTTCAAACAACGGATATGAACATAGATTTTTTTGTTATAATTTCAACAGTAGAATATTATTTCATCCTTCCGTAATCCTCAAAAAGACCCTTTCGTACGCATTATTTGACTTTGGTTTTTATTTAGTAAGGATCATAATGAGGACAATTTATTTCATTCAGTGAAAAATAAAGAGGGGATTATTGAAGTAGTTGTACTTAGTTATTTGAAATTTACTTCATCCTCTCTTTCTATTATTAAAATAGAAATCGGAATGCTATGTTATATGGCTGCCAAATTGAAGTCGCTCTGTAGTCTTGTATTATGGAAAACAAAATGTTATTCACTCAGTCAGATTATCTGAAAGGATCTTTCTTTTCCTTCAGTGAAATTAGACTTTCTTGACCTGCTAGACTCTGATTTATCTAATCTGGAATTTGAAGTACACAATTTTCATACACTTAAATATTTTTACTGAACAGCTCTTCGGCTCTTCAAATCTGACACAGGACTCTCAAATTCACTAGTTGTAGTGGGATTAAATGCTGAACTCAGAACTGTTTACTCTGTGTCAGTTTGGTTAATTGATACATTAAGCACCACGATAAAAAAAGACTAAGATAGAGGTTCATGTGGTGTTTGTGGTGAACAAGCTGTGTTAATTCAGTGCAATTTATTACGTTGGCAAGAGAAGAATGTCTTGCTGCCTGCTTGTCGTCTCCTAGGGACCTGCTCAAACTCCATTCCCTCAGCATCACTGGGGCTCACTGAAGTTGCTTCATGTTAAATATTGCTCATGTTTGATGATGCAAGTATGATGTAAAGAACATAAAGGCAGTTTAGATGAGATGGCCATAAGTTTCTAGAAGTAATGACAAAAGCATATCAATACAATACCTTAAGGTCTTCAAATGTAGTAAGATCTTAAAGTATTGTTTATTAATTTATAAATAAATATCCTGAAAATCACGTATTTGGAGACCTTAATCCTTACTGTAATTAATGCAAAGCTATTATCAAGAACATGTATTGAAACAAAGTGAACACTTAAAATAGTCTATGCAGTACAATAGGTTTTCATTGTTATTTGATTGAAGAACATCTATGGATCTAAGTTACTCATAGCCTCTGCCAGAGCCCCTATTTCACTTTTCACTTTCATGTTGAGACTGTGGCAAGTTTCTTATAATCTATTTACTGTGGACATTCGTATGAAAGTTTAGATGTGTGCTTTTTATGCATAAAGCTTCTAGTTTATATGAACATTTTAGGACTGTCAGAAAAAAATGAGATGAGATAGAAGCTACTGCATGTTATGATGTTAGGGTTAGTAATGCAATCATAGAAACGTGGCTAACCAGAGATTTGGAGAGAAATGTAACATTAATAGGTACATTTTGTTCCGGAGAGACAGAGATAGAAAGATAATAGAGGGGAAGGTATTGTACTATATATCAAAAATAGTATTCAAAATAAACTACAGGACTTAAAAGTCTCTGAATCTATATGGGTCAGAGTCATTAAAAACATTCCCAAGGTGTAGTGTTAGGACTATGCTTTAGGTAACCAAATGCAGATGTTGATTATAATTCAACACTTCAACTTTCCCAACATAGACAGTAACAGACCTAGCCGAATGTTAGCAGCAAAAACTGAAATGATAGACATGGTTAATGACTGCTTTTTTTCCTCATTTTGTCAGAGCGCCTACAAGATAAAAACTTGTATAGATCTTGTCTTTTCAAACAATCAAGCAGAGTGAGTCAAACAGGTGAGAGAACGATTAAGGACCTTTGATCATAATGTTTAAAGTGATTAAAATCAACATAGTCCAGCTAATGAAAAAAGTACAATGAATTACAAGTAAAAAAGGATTTAAAAAAGAAGTTTAAAATAAAATAATTTCAGTACAACAACAGCACAAGAGCCATTAAGGATAAAGTATAATCCTATCTGGTACAAAAATGGAAAAGTTTTAGGCAGTGAAAGGGAAATGGCTGATGTAAAAAATGAGTATTTCAGTTAGGTGTTTACTAACAACAACATGCCTCAGGTAGCAGGACAGAATACTGTATTAAGTAGTATCAGCATAGAGGCAGAAGTGTTTCAGATACTAGAAGCGCTAAAGATTAATAAAACTTGATAGCCTGATGGGATCCTTCCAACTTAAGGAAATGAGATGTAATTCAGAAGCCACTGGAGTTATTAGTCTTCCAATGATCAGGCAAAACAGATGTGGTACCCAGACTCTGGGGAATTGCTAATGTAGTACCCAGAGACAAAAAGGCGAGAAAGCTGAACCAAGTAATTGTAGAACAATACGTCTGACAGGCTGAAGGAACTGAACCTTTTTAGTCTTTAATACAGAGCATTGCAAGGGGGCAGTACAAGTGGAAACTACATGGATATGTATTTAAAACCAGTAAAAGAGCTACTTTACATTAAGAGACTTTGGAACAAGCATTTAGCCTGACTTTATTTCAAGAAACCACAGGAAGAGATCGTTGAATCGGTTATCTATTGAGCGTGTTAGGCTTTCAGTGATGAAATCTGTGGAAGCCTTGGATATTTGCATATTCCATTGTTTTGTATGTTGCATTACAACATATTTATACCATATTGGCTAGATATGTCATGCTCGGCCTTGCTGGAGCACTGTCAAACTTGCTGGCATTACCAGGACAACGGTGGAATCACTTCCCACCTATTATCTGGTTGCCTTGACTACGTGTGCATGCAGGAAGTCTATTCCACCTGTGTTCTATTAACAGCCACACCTGTCACATTAGGAATATACTGTCCACGATCTGCCTTGACGGTCCTCTGTGCTCTGTGTAGAGTTTTACTTTGAGCCTCAGAATCTTAGTGTCTCATTTTGCATTCCCTGCTTTGTGTAACTTTCTGGATCCTTGCTTCATTCCGACCTCTCTTCCCAAATTATCCTCTTTGTGCTTTGAACTGTGATTTACATTGTGTCATTGATATACTGTTTTTGTGGCATTTAGGCAGACTGTTACTAGATAAGTGCTTTTCTTGTTTATTTTCAGAACTTTATTTGGGGAAATACCTTACTCTCTACAACACACTGTATATTACAGTTCTCTGTGCCATCCAACAATTTAAGATGTAACACTTTTATCAAACTGAACTTCCCAAGAGAAACTACTGACTTTTAGCAGACATCATTTCCATTTGCTGCTGCCAATGACTGAAACATTCTGCAGAGTAAGCTGAAACTATCCGTCTTCATATCTGAGGGCATTTTCAGTTATAAGATTAAATATTTTCTGCCTGATACTTACGCTTGTTAACTGTGCCACATCCTGTTATGTAATTTACATTTTATTGACTTAACTTTTCTTTCGTTCACTGCTTTGTCATGTGTGCAACAATGCTTCTTGTCCAGGTTATCATTCTAAATGAGGATTTATTCTCAACTGACGTATCTGGTTAAATTAAAGATTATTATTACTTAGAAGCGCTGCAGTTGTCCTTGTTTTACATTTGTATTCTACTGATATTGAATTTCTGAAGATGTTTATTATTCTTTACTAATTTTAGCCTTCCCACATATCGATTTGCCAGTCTTGTTATATATCACTTTGTCATGTTTTAATGGTCAACTGTAGAAATTTTGCATGACAAACCAATACTGTAGCTTTCCACCGGGCATATTTTAATATTAAAATACTTAGCTTGGGTGTTTTTGATATAGAAAGAGATATTGCATGTCTAGCCAGAATGTTTTGCCCTGGAGGTGTAATGAGGTTTCTCTTTTTGCTTTATGTCCCTCATTGGGAGTTTTTTTTAAAGAAATGTCTTTAGGTCAGGCAGGGCTGGATTCCCCTTTTAAGTTCTGGGAATGCATAAAAGGAACTGGGAATTGACTTGAAGATGGAATTGGAAGAAAAATGGAAAATGACCCTCAAACCTGTAATCACCCAGTTATACCTTCACACTAAGCATCAGATAAAAGAATTACAGAAGTACAGATAGTTGCTTATTGACACAAGGATTTACTAACTTTATTCCCATGCTGCTATTTCCACTGTGGTGATCTAAAGTAGAAAACTCTTCATTTACTCCTAAAAGTTACAAAGAAATATAAACTGCATTAATTGTATTTAACAGAAACAGAAAATAGAATGCTTCCTGAATATCCAGTTTATGTTGCTTAACGTGAGATCCAAACCAAATAAATCAGGGATGGAATACTAATGTCAATAGGAATGCATATTTTAAAATAAGCCTTTTTACCATGCATCTGTTTGAATTTGTGCAAGCAATACATTTATTAATTTCAAACATCTCGTAAGTTGTTGATCTAAATAATATCTTTGCTGAAACACCCAAAACTTATAGAATCTTATGGAAATAAGAAAAAGCAGCCGATAACAGACAGCAAGGACATATGCGTGGAAAAAAAGGTTTAAGCGGAGACACATTTAAATTCACAGATATTTGGGTTTAAATGAGATAGACTGTGCAATCTCTTTAGAGATATAAATGGTTTCTGTGGAGACTTGCTAGATAACCTATGGCACTATCAAGCTCATCATTCCTTTCAGAGCTTGGGAAAGAGCGAATGGTTTGTTCCACCCAGGAGGTGCTGTGAGCAGTCTGTGCCAGTGTTACGTATGGAGGAGAAAGGGAGAGCTGTGGGTCATCAGGTACAATAAACTCATAACAGTACACACATGCTGCTAATGCTGTAACTGCCTGCAGTTTTACCCTTTGAAGTTTTGGCTACTTTTGTTCTGGTCATCTCTGAAAGGCTTATTTAGTACTTTTGTCTTTTTGTAAAGCCAAGAAAGGCTCTTTTAATGCACATTGGTGTGATAGTATTTGGGTCCTGTTTTACAAATATTCACAGTGAGAGTCAGGAGGATGGTGTCGATCTCTCTACATGTTTCTGCTTGAATCTTTTTTGTGTTGTCCAGTACATTTCGCTGCTATGTCACTGTGGAAATGATGTTCACCAAGGACAGCCGTGTTTTTTTTAAAGAATCATGAAAAATTCAATTGCAGCTGTTATGCAAGTGTAAAAAGGGAATTACAAGATGATGACATTTTGTGAGATACCACTAGCAGCCAAATACTGTATACAAACATAAATCTGTTGTAAAAAACCGAGGGAGTACCACTAGTGACATTACTCTTTAGTCAAATAACAAAGGTAACTTGGGGCTTAAAATCCTGAAAAAGAAGTCATATCTTACCTTCATTTCCAATGATACCAACTTGAATACTAAGTGACATTTGACTTTAAATGGGTGTTCATTCACTCTCAGCTTAAATATTAGGGTGGCAATGTTGGTATTAGCTTTCTTAATTTTGTGACAGGAATATTACAAACTGATTTAATTAGAGAATGCTTTACATGAGCTAAGCTTCATTTCACATAGGGCTTGCCATGTAACACACCGTCTTTTGTCTGTCAGTGAGCTTTATCTTAATCTTAGCAGTGCCATCACACATAAAAGAGGGTGCAAAATTAAACTTCAGTCTTCCATGTGATAAATTGCTTTGGTGTTTTAGAGATAATACATTTGCTCTGTTTTAACACCAATGTATAATACAGTCCTCTAAATCTTTTGTGACATTTTAAGGTCTGTGCCAGGAAAGAAGAAAAATGGTAAGATCCCCTGTATACAAAAAAAACAAGGAGCAAAAATGCTTTGAACCTGGAAAAAGGAGGATGACTCCCAATTTGCTGGTTGGGTTTCTGTAAATAACCTAGGGAGTACTGTGACGAGTGCATTTACAGTATGATATCTCATCAATTAACTTGACAATCGGGATTCTGTTTGACTAGGGGAGACTAGATTGCCACAGTTGCTGTGCTTTTGAGTCAGATCACAAGTTCTTTCCTACCCATACCCATCATAGTACAGTTCCCCTTGGAAGGAAATTAATTGTAGCAGATCAGAAGCTGCCCTCGAGTCTGCAGACCCCTATTGTGATGGAATTCTAATTAATTTTCCGATACTCTTGGCTGTACCAGCACACTTGCTCCATCTAAGTGGGGCTACAGACTCCCTGAAGTATGTTTCTGGCTAGGAGACATCATTTAGAAACGGCAGCTCCATAGTTGCTGGAATGTCTGAATTGCAGGACTTCGTTCACTGGCATAGTGTAGAGGAGGTTAAGGAATCACTGCAGGGCAATTTGTCAGTGTTCGAACATCATAAATTCAGTAGTACAAATGGCCATTTTTATATAAAGAGCATTATTTCAAGGATTTTTGGTAAAGAGATTCAATGTTTGATCTGCACATGCCTTTAGTCAGAAATAAGGCTAATGAAAAATGATGCATATTTCCATCCATTTTCTAACCACTTCATCCTGTTCCGGGTCGTGGGAGAGGGAGAGTTCTTAAGCCACAGGTACAAGGCACACCTGGTATGGGATGCCAGTCTTATCGCAGAGCAGACAAGCACAAACACAGACACTCACACACACTAGGTCCAATTTTCCCAGAAGTCAACTAACGTCCCAGTATGTCTTAGGATTGTGGGAGGAAACTGGAGCACCCAGAGAAAACGCACAAGAACAAGTGAGAACAAACAAACACCATGCAGATAGCACCCCAGGTTCAGAAATACACACCACACCCCAGCGCTGTGAGTGAGCAATGCCACCCCTTTATGCATTTTTAATTCACTTTTTGAATAATGGAAATGAAAAAATAGTAAAACGATATATTCAGCAATCCAAAATGTAACTACTGAAAATAAAAGTATAAAATAGGATCAGAGTGCAACTTATTCTGTATTGATGGCAAATGCTATAAAAGTTCAGGTGGGGAGCTGCGTCAGCATGCGCAGGCTGCAAAGGAACAAGTAATAGGTTTATTCCATGCTGGAAAAAAAGAAGAAAGAAAACGCAACATTTCGGCCGTGGAGCCTTCTTCAGAGGCTCCACGGCCGAAACGTTGTGATTTCTTTCTCCTTTTTTTCAGCATGGAATAAATGCTATAAAATACCTTGCTAATTAGATCTTTAATTTCTGTGAAGGTTCTAAGCTGTTGCCTTTTTAATAAAATAGGCCTAAAACGATTTTTTTGTCAAAATAAATGTCAAATGAGATTTTGGGGTTAACGTAAAATGCACTGTGTCGTTTTTGATTGCAGCCATGCACCTTAAAGTTCCTGGCTTTATTTGAAGCATATGTTAGCATTTTAAAATCAATATTTTGCTGTGATAATCTCAGCTGCTGAGATTGATGAAGGTAGCATGTTGACAACTGGTCAGACAAATAGAGCCTCTTGTGCATTGCCTGTAGATGTGAAAGAGACCACCCTGTCTGTTTGTTTGATGAGAGGGGTTCTTTAACACTGTCCTCATCAACTCCATGTTCCTGTGAAACCGTATGGCAGATCACTAATAATTTCCAGTTGTGCCGTTGTTTACTTAGTGACTGGGGCACCTGTTGGATATAGTTGGGGAGTGACACGACAGATCTAGTTTCCAAAGGAATACAGTTTTAATAGGTGGAATTAAAATGTGGATAGACACTGATGAGACTAATACGAAAATTTGTAAGGTTCACTAATCTGGATAGGAAATACATTCATTTTACGTTGTTGTGGAACTATCGGTACATTAACAGAATAAAGGCAAAGGCAAATTTCTGGCAACCCAGAACATATGATGGAAGCACAGGGCTGTGACTACACCCTGAATGTGAGGCTGTGTCTAAGTAGATGCAACATACTGTAGATAGAGGTGAATAGTCTTTTTACATTTTGAGCACTGTATGTGATTGGTGATACGTTTTGAAATGAATGCAGTCCCTGTAAGATCCGGTTAATACATTCTTACTAGCCTCCGTTGCTTCCAGGCAAGAATTAATGTTGTGGCCTTTACAGTGCAATGTATTATTCTAATATTCTGGCAGATGCAAATATCAACTTGGCTGTCACCGTGGTGTTCTCGCTGTAATTTCTTCACTGTCTTTTCTAGCTGAATTTCTCTTCATATCCAATATTATTTGCAAAAATAGGCAAGTGGGAAATCTAGTTCCAAAAGCAATGTGAAGTCTGGATCTCTTAAAAATTGTTCAGCAAATTTTATTTTGCAACAAAGATGGTTTTCTTTTTTTGTTATGGAACAATGTTAAAATCATATAGCAAAAATACAAGCTGAGTTTAATACTTTGTTCCGTGCAGAAGGCTGAAGGTTAATGTGTCTTTCGTAGATTTGTCTCTGTTTTGTCCTTTCAAAGTTTACTTTTGTAAAACTTTGAGAAAGTTCTTCCCCGTCTCTAAATGATAACTTCTTCTGTTTTGAATTGTACAGGTTAAAAACTAGCCCAAAGCTTTTAATCCACAGTGCTTTACTGAAGCTGTGACACAGGTCACCAACGTAAAGTTAGTAATAACTGCCACAGTTTAAAAGCAGAGTTTGCTTAACCTGTATTCATTTGTGCCAAATGTTTTGAGTTATGTCAAGAACAGCTATTTTCTTCAGTTCAATTTAGTGCAAAGTGGAAAGGAAACTGATCATTATTTCATAAGTATGGCAATTACTTTTGAGGTAGTAATAGCCTTTTTTCTCTAAACTGTTCTTCTATAATTTAGCTTGTTTTTGTATGAGTTTTACTTCCTGGAAAATGAATTCTCAGGTTTATTATAATACTTGTTGAAATTCTTCTTCTAAAGGCTTAAAAAGAACATTTAAGAACATTTATTAAGCCTTTTGTGATTTGAAAGCACCACAGATGTTATATTGTTTAGTTCTTATTAATCTTATTGAATTGAAGGACTCTGTGTTCAGGATTATTGAATGCTGTTTATGTTGTGCTCAGTTTTTTACTTTGTGTAAAGTACGTGTCACATTGCAGTATTGTTGAGAACATTCTGAAAATGAAAATGCGCTGAAAGAGGCATTAGGACAAACAACTGTTCTAACAGGGACTGGGTGATTTCATCATCCTAAATGTAAACAACTCAACTACTGGATATTTAAAATGAGGAAGACTAACTACGAAAGCTTTTCAAGGTTAAACTAGAACTTCACAGGCAGTTCAATTCAAGGTCTAGCTGTTGTTTTCTTGTATTTGTGAAGCCTGGTGCTAGACATATACACAATTAAGAGGAGGCACATGGAGGTTCTGTTTCTTGGTAAGGTTCTTTTACTTTTTAGCTTATTTGGCTAGTGTATGCAGTCCTGTGGGTTCATCATTACCTCTTCCCTTAGAGACAGGTGTATAATCCGTGTACAGCATCCTGATGAAATAATGTGAAAATTATTACACTTGCCTTCATCAAGCAGGCTTTTCTTCAGAACAGCAATGACAGTAAGAGACATAAAAAATGCAAATGAACATGAAAATCTCATGAACCTTAATGATTTGGAATGAGAAACATATTTAAATGAATACGTGCAAGATAAAATGTTCCATCAATGTTACGAATGTTTTAGGTCAGCATTTAGAATATATATGTAATGTTCATCTTTGATTTTCTGATTATTTTTTCACTCCAGGATAGTTTTTAAACATGGTTCTGAATTTATTTTCGTTTTTTTATATTATCGTGGTGTTCTCCTAAACACAATAAATTATGTGGTAACAAGAATATGCAACACAGTCCCACTGTTTTAGCTCTTAAGATGATGTACTCCCAAGTGTGGAGTAATTTCATTCAGAGTTATCACGCCAGCCCTGGGAAGTCTTGATCCTTTTGAGCAGTGCTGAATTAAATCGACATGTCAAAGGTTACATATGTGGGCCTTCCATGACAGTTCTTCAGCACAGGGGATTATGGCTAGTTGATTATTCCTTAGCTGGATATTAGGATTGGTTTTCACCCTTGCATTTGCTATAAATCAGCTCCAGGTCTTGCTGGTGGTGGATAATGAGCTATAATCACACCCTAATGAGTAACCGTGACATTCGTAATGACCCTTCCATCTACCCACGGTGTCGCATTTTTAAAACAAATAACTATAATCTGAACCATAGTGCTAGGACTCCTTTTTCGCCCCTCTATTGATATTGTTGAGTCAAGAGTATTTATGTCACCCAGTGTAGATTTAGTGGAGTGTGGTTTTTAACATTATCCCCGACCCCTGGCTTACAAAGTTGATATATTGCAACTTTCCATTCCACAGTGCAGTTAGTTGTTTTTTTTTCTCCCTTTCACAAAAGTTACTCCATTGTTATTACTTTTAGCATTTTCCTGAGATCTGTCAAGGTCAAAACTTCACATTACGGGGAAAAAGGAATGTATAAATGTGCGTCTTCGTCCCATTTTTTTTTTTTTACTGGTTATTTCACACGGCATTACCTTCTTTTCCATTTCTGTCAGCCTTTACCTTGAATAGCAGAGTGATTAGTAGCCGGGGAGGCACAGCAGTGGTCTGGGCCTACTTTTGTTTGCGTTAAGGCTTTCTATGGATTCTGTTTTATGTGTGGCAGGATTTCCTTTTGATCCCAGAAGGAGGTGGATGTAGCCTGTGCGTAGTGCCGAACTCCAAGGCCCTGTGAATTAAGATTCAGTAAGCAAGCTATTCAGGGTCTCCTCGAGAGCTTTCACTGCCCTTTCTCTTTTTAGAAAATATACCTTTATTTTGCGTTTTCTGTGAAGGGAGTTATATGAATGATTTCCAAAAGAATGTAGTAGCTTTGCTTCGCTGCTTTGGCTAGTCTTAAAAGCTAGCAGTGACATAATTCTGGTCATGCTTAGGAATTCCTTGTTTTGTTTTTGCTCCATTGTGAGCGTGTGTAAGTAGGTGTGTCAGAGATGTATACCAGTGAGAAGCCTTCTCAACTGAGGCTGGAACTGGGAGTTTTTGAACAGAAAACCCAGAAAGTGCCTCACAGTACTAATTTGGCAACAGATGTCTGTAGTGCCGTTGCACTTATGTGTTGAGGAGCGTGTCATTTATTCGTACTTAGCATATATAGATGGCAGTTGGAAATTGCTATTACATGAAACGGAATTACATTTAAAAAATAAGTAACACAGAACTAGCAAGCACATTTGACAATAATAAGTGGGTGCAAAGTTAGTAATGTTGAATCGTGAGTCAGAGTTCCTGTGTAACCAAGTGGCAAAAATAAAGAACAAAATGATTTCCAAGTACAAGAAAGCAGCACATAAAAGTAATAGGAGCACAACTGACAAAACTTCACATTTCTCCTGGCAAGGGATCGTAATTATTTTCTTGCAAGAAGTGCATTACAGGAGATTACACATGGACTCATTACTGACAAAACCTTGTCTGTAATGCCTTCTGTGCGGCATACTGCTGCTTAATTGCTTTTATTTGGTGTGAAAAATCCAGAAAGACTCAATTTACTCCGTCGCAAGAATCTTCCACCTTGCCCTCTAGTTATTTTTAATGAGAAATATAATATAAAAAAGATTAATTACAAATGTGAAAATACATGGGCCCTGGGCTGTGGGTTGGGATGTTTTTTTATTATTTTTATTATTAAAAGCCAAAATGTAAGAATTCTGAAAGCTCTAACATGCTAAGGTGTTTTTAAGCGAAGTGATTAGCAGGGGGTTGTGACTTAAAAAAAAACATTTACTAGAGTGGAGAGAGGTCAGTGTGTATCAGAGTTCTGCAAGTGAAAAGGTTTCTGTAGTTTGGACTCTGGTGATTATCTCCTCTAGGAATATGCAACAAAATATCAGGACTATTATTTTATAATAATGAAGCTTTTGCTTTAAGAGAGCAAATAGAAGCATCAACTGTGGGAACACAAATTAAAAGAATATGAAATTATTAAGTCTTGGCAAATGGAGTGGATTTTTTTGTACAGTAGTTGTCCTGTAGAAACATATAAGGTATAGTTCAATTTAATTATTTTGAATTACAACATCATTTAATTAAGTATTTTTTACTGTTACGAATTTTTGGTTTTTAGTATTACCTGTTCTAATCCATGTAGCAGCAAGTGCAAATATAAAACCTTTTTATGTTAACATAATTTGTGTCCCAGTACAGCAATAGAGGTATTTCAAGAAAACTGAATCAGAATCCACTGTATTAGCAACTTCCACAAAAAAAGCAAAATAAACACAATAAAACAATAATAATGCTTAATATACTGAACATTATATTGAGAACCTATACAGAAACTTACTACTTATAACTACAATTAATTCACTGTTATTATCAGGATTTTTTTAATAGTAGGTACACTGGCATTATATTGAAGAGACAGAATGTACAGTGCCCCCCCAAAAGTTTTGGGACATGGTTTGTTCTAATATGACTAAATATATGCACTTACCCAAAAGTAGAACATATTGTTCTTATCATTCATTTTAAACTCTTTATTACAAAAACAAACTGGTTGTAAAACAGAAAAGTAAAGTTTTGACCTTGCTGTAATTTATTATATTAACATTTATCATCACCATGGGGGTCTACAGTGAAAGTTACAGGCTAGTACCATTGTAATAGATATACATTCCATATCTGAATTGGGATAACAAGGGCATTCATGTGTACCGGTCAGTCAATGCTCAGGTCATCAGTTCAATGACACCGAAAACATTAATCAATATCTAAAATCTATATACTTTATTTTTCTACATTACATCTATGAGTAGAATATTATTTTTCTTTTGATGCTCAGTATATTTTAAAAAGTGCTGGAGAGTTGTATTACAGAGGCATAATTATCCATGTATATGGTAGAGTGCTTTGAAAATTGTTCCAGTTTAATGAGAAGTTTACAATAGAGAGGAAATTCATATTTGCAGAACAGGAAAAATATTCAGAATGGACTGTAAAGTAAGTGGCCGTGGGAGTAAAAACAGCAGTGGGCACTAAACTGTCGCCTCTCCCAGGAGCTCATAAATAACTAGAAAACTAATTACTTGATGAATGGCTGAGTGCAATTTGCATTTATATAGCACCTTCCAACAGCTTGGTGTGTTAAATCCTGTACTTTTCAAACGTATTTTTCCTGTAGATAATTACCAAAACAACCGCCTCTGGTTCAGCCACCTCTAGGATGTTTTTTGCAAAAGCCATTTTATGCCACCAAGCTTGATAGCAGCTTAATAAATTAATATTATTATATATTAATATAAATTAATAAATTATACTGTTTTTTTAACAGAATGTATATTTGTGCTTTTGTGCTGAAAGTGTGTGGAGTGCAAGTACAGTCTCCGTGTAGCTTGAAACTACCAAAACTCAGCTCACAGAGGCACTACAATTTGGGATTATGGTTTAGGACGTATGGTGTTCTAACCAATGCCAGGACACATTCCCCTTCAGAATAACACCAAACAAGAAATGGAATATTTTGGAATTAATTCAACTAGACTTGTTTAAAACTGCAAGCTTTAAGTGCTATCTTGCTTCATTACTGATGAACAAAAATAAGGCTGATTAACAATCCATAATTCGAAAAGGGAGAGTTTATCTCCCTCTTTGTATGAAGTGGAGATAATCAAAGGAATGAGTATTTGTTGATAGAAAGCACCAGTACTGCTAAATGGATTTTAGATTAAACGCCGAGGAATGGAATGCAGGATTTTCTTATGCCGTTTTCCACCCAATTAGACCCCGTTGAAAGGTCTGCAAGCCAGAACATCTTTGATTGCATTTCACTTTGTGACTCATTAGTATGAATTCCATACAGAAAACGGCCTTTTGCCTATGTCTGTATTTGAACCCTCAGAAATATTGTTCTTGTGTTGTCATGCACATTAAAGATAATTGTGGAATGATCACCTACGGTAAAATATCTTTTAAGAAATATTCAATTCCAGTAATATATTGTACTTCAATTCAAAGCATGATGACTTGATTGCAACTATTATAAAGTGGGTGCATTGATCTCACATCAATTCACTTATTACATTTTTCCTGCTTTTGATGGGTTTGTGACAGCTGTTGCATGCCCTCACTGTATGGCCTCTGTTGAGGTCTTTCATATACAGTTTAGACGCCGATATATTTACTCACTTATTTTCAAATATTTACATTCTGTGAAAGATAATGTCCTTTGTTTCTAAACATTTGCGTTTTTCTATTTTGGTCAAAAGTGTGGTTAAATTCATCTATGTATTGGTTGTTTGTATTTTCTACTTACCTGTTGTGGATCCAGAGTGTTGTCATTGACTGTTTCACCATTTTATGTGAGGTTACAGAGTCTGACTGTAATGAAGGAATACTTGTCAATGAAGAGGGTATTTATCCCTATACTTATAGTGTGTCAGTCTAGTATTTACCTAGTCTGTGTGTATGTCTGTCTGTGGTGATAGCTGATACACACCTGGGGTGCTTTTAGTCCTGCTGTTCTGAAATTGCTAGTGAGAAATTCCGTGGAGAAACTGCAGTCTTTATTTTCTCTTGCTCAAGCACACTTTTAAGTAAAAAGACACTTTATGCACTAGTCTTGTTTATGACTACTGCAACCATCTCAGGTCTTTAGTTACAAGACTCACATTAAACAAAAAAACTTTGCAAATCACTACTTTGTATTTGTATCTGATGACTCCTGTTTTGTTTTGTGATTGACTTTTCTTTGTTTTTGTTTGGGGAAAAAGTCTTACATATATTTATATTTGTAGACTTATGTTTATGCATTCAACAACTAAAATATTTTAGTTATGAAGGAACTAGATGCTCTCTTAGTCTTTAGACATGTGGTACCTCCTCTCAGGGGCTAGGATAGTATATTCTAAAACAGTGGATCAGAAGGATCATCTAAGATTTTATGTGTACATCTAAGATTAATAATACGTCTCTCGGTTAAACATTTGTTTGAGTCTAAGGATGCGCTGCCAGGCTTGCTTGCCAGGCCTGATCACTTTGTTCAACTTGTTTCTCCTCTTCAAGGACAAGGCTCTAAACACAAAAGGTTAGAATGCTCTGAATAAACCTCTTCTAAAAAGTGTCATCATTGTGTTTCTACATTAAAACTTCTAAACTTGCTTAAAAAAATTGTAACCAGAAATTTGTAGTCATGTATTTATTGGAGTGCCATGATTGAGGTGCCAGGCTCAAAGGCACACCAGAGATATCCAGTGCTGGATCTGAATTCACAGCTTTCCAGATAGAAATCTCTGGTTTGTCGCGTAACATTTTTAATGATAAACTTAGCTTAATCTTGACTAAAACAGTGACATTGTTTCCATGTCACTTGTTGCAATGAGCAAAACTATGTAAATGCCTTTTGTAAATATCAGGACAAAAGATCGTCTTACGGTATATTTTAAAAGAAGAGCAAAAAATCGCAAAATGGAAGAAAATACATTTAAAAAAAAAGCTTTTTTAATTTATTGATTTACAGGATCTGCAAAGTCAAATTCGTCAGGTATCTCCTCTAAACCAGTGAAACAGATGAGTTTTAGTTTTTACCACTTATTCCTTTAACATCTTCTGCGATGTGGCACCAAACCAGCCAGTGTTCTGTCACTAACTACAGTTCATTTTTGCAGGACCTGTTGTGCTTAAGATTATGCCTGGTTTTTTACTCTTTTACCATTCAATCAAAAGGGTAGTTTCAATAGAGCTCTTCAACCCATCTCTTGCAATGGATCATGGTATCATACATTTGTGAACAATCCTTTACCAATAAAAAAGGTTTTCTTTCTGTTTTCCCCAATTGAAAGTGTCATGGTTTTCAGTTAAGTTATTTAAAAAAAATGATTAAGTGTTTTGAATTAGTTCACTGGCTGTTTTTGTTTTTGTTCAAGATATGATACAGTATCTGGACTTCCTTTAAGACGTTGACACAAAGTAGATAGCTCTGATTATTTAGAAATTTGTAAGTAACTAGACTGGAACCTTTCTTTACAGCCGAGAGATTCTGCAGGTGAAAGTACATGAGTTCCTGATGTGGTAATTGACAGCCAAAATAGGAATTCAGTGGCATGTATTCAGTAGGAAATTATACTGTTGTATTGGATGTCAATTGTCAAAATGTTTATATTGCCTGTTGCCTTTCTAAAAATCTTGTCCCACAGTTCCCAGGGTCTTTAAGATGGAGAACTGGGCGTACCAACCAATTAAAGCAGAATAAAGAGTATGCTAAGGAGACGTCGATGTTTCAATGCGACTCACTCTTTTGTGACTAAAACAATGTGCCTACGCATAAAGCTCCCTTTTGCCTCTGGTAGAATTTGCATAGGACTGAAATCTCTTGGGCAAAAGGTAGAAAATTAGTAACCTGGAAGCAAGGCTCCCTAAATTACTCCCAACAAAGCTGAAGTGCATTTTCCATCTAAAGGAGAAAAGATGTTTTTGTTGACGGTGGAGGTTTTCTTGTATGGAGGGTTGCAAGTCATTAATCACTGGCATCTTTTCAGCTGTCGATCTGAACAAAAAGGTGACTCCCATACCCCACAAAAGCGTCTTTGTGATACTGAAGATCTTTTTTTTTTTTCACAAGATGGCCCAGATGCAGTTATCCTTGGTGTGCCATTTGGCCCAACAGCATGCATTTCTAAAACTGGGTTTGAGAGATCAACGAAATGGAGAGATTTTTCCCCTCTTCGACAGATTTCCCATTTAGGCAAGCAGATTAATCTAAAACTGAATTGCATCTGAACACAGATTTTAGTGAATTCAAGATTTCCATTTATCTGGACCGTTTTGCACTGCAACCGGGAAGCTATCTTTTATCAGTACTGAAATGTATTTTCATTTTGAGCCATTCAAGTACAATTGAAAATGGAACCAAGATAACCTATGTCAGAAAAAGTAAAAAAGATATGCTATAATTTTAAAAAAGTGCCAGGCCTTTTTTCTTTCTAATCATACTATCAGAAATGGGAATATACGGTACAACCTTTTTTGGTGTCATGAGAATCTTTTCTGAAATTATTCTATTTTAGCCTATTCATATATGACTTTGTTTTAGCCAAAAGACCATTTTAAATATATGACTGCATTTCTTATTAAATTAGTTAGATTTAATGTGTCTGCAGTAATATTTTAGACATATAAAAGGATTTATCCTTTTAGTAACACCACAAAACCAGAAATGAAATGGGTAGGAGGAGACGAGGTGAAAACTTTGTATAGTTATCAGGTTCCCCGATTTCTGATGCAAGCATCAGTGAGGAAAATCCACTCTTACCTTTGTTAAGCCTTTTAGAGAAAACAAGGACCAAAATGCTAATCAAGTTAATAAATCTGCATTGACATACTGTCAGACCACCTGACAGTATGCAAGCTGAGGACTTAGCTTTTGTTGGGCTTGAAATACTACATGCTGCAAAACATTTAGCTAATACCAGTGTGTTTAGAGGTGGTTGCTCTGATGCTTTTATCATCATGATATAGACCGACTAGGGATGGGGCTCAGAACAGAACATTTATTTAAGAATGTCCCGTTTAGGTTTACACTGTGGCGCAGTGGTTAACATCGCTGCCTTGCAGCGCTGGGGTCCTGGGTTCCTGGGTTCAGTTCTGGACCGGGGGTGCTGTCTGTGTACTGTATGTTCTCCCTGTGGTTGACATTGGGTTCTCTAGATGCTCCAGTTTCCAGTGTCTGTCTGCCCTGTAACAGTGGCATCGCGTACAAGGTGTACCCTGCATTGCGTCCGTTGTTTAGTGGGGTAGTCTTCGGCTCCCCCGCCACCACCCTGTACTGGGAGAAGCAGTTAGAAAATGAACGGACGGATGTTCAGGTTTACAGCAAATATCTCCAGCAGTCTCATACTCCTTCCAGAGCAATGAGATGTGCAATATCTACAGTACGTTGTTGTTATTCATTTCTTTATACAAGATACTGCATTTTAAAGTAATTTTTATATTCCTGAAGGCACCTATATTACAGCCCTAGTTTTGAAGTTCTTTCAATAACAACATTTATGTGGAGTTCATAAAAATGTGTGAGGGATGCAAAACTGTAACAGTAAACTTAAGGGCAGACATTTTACCTTGCAATACTTAATTCCAGTTCACTCTGGCAGTTCTGCAAGGACTCTTTTTATCTGGAGCTGCTTTATAAGTTGAAAACCTTTCAAAGAAATTACACAATCACTAATCCTGACAGGAAATGAGATGTGTTAATACAGTCATTTAAAGATGGAGTCATTGGACAAAGGCACACGTCCAGTCCTGTGAAAAATATTGAGTGAATTTTTAGTTTATTCGTTTTCATTAGCTATGATTCTGGTATAGTAAGTTCAGCTATATTTAAAAGAATGTATTTTCTAAAAGTTCTTTAATTGCAATAATTTTATAAGTCTGCGTTTGGCCTATAGGACTACGTTGAGCAAGGCTTACAAGATATCTTTTCTTAAAGTCTTTGGATAGTACTTTCAGTCTATCACTACAAATGTAAATTAACATATAAGTATGGAAACCTGAGAAAAGATGGATTTCCAAAGTACCAAGAGAGCAGTCTGTTCATGGGTTTTAGAATTTTACAGAATATTATAATGACATAGTAATGTGGTTTCCATTGAATAATCCAAACCTCTGCACACTACTTTGTTTTAGACTTTTTTTGTAAACTAATCTTAATACTGAGGGGTGGGACAACATGACCAAAACTTATTATTAAATGTTGAAAGACAATGTACAGCACATGTACAAAACTGTTGAATATATCCTGCCAAATTCATTCATAGAATGTGTTGTACTTAGAATGATTGATTGTTTTGGTTTTCCAAATGGCTTAAAACCTAAAACACCTTAATTGCAGGTTAAATGAAACTTGGCGTCTTGAAAAATAATCTTTGGAGTCTCTGTAGCTTTAAAAAAAAGGGTAGACGTCTGTAAATGCTTCTACCACATTACCTTCAGGACTGCCCCAGAAATTGATTTTAGAAACCTTTGAAGTCTCCTGAGGATTTATGTCAGTTACCCATTGAGCATATCTGTGCTACTTCATTAGGAATCATAGGTATAAAGCCACTGTTGGTGTAATAATTGCATTACACTTTAATTATGGTATTAAAAATTTACAAAGTATTATACTGTACCAATCATATACTGGGAATGTCCTGTAACAAGATATGACAACTGATGATTAATAGATTGTAAATCTGCACCTTCACCAGACAAGAGACTTATTCATTTATTGATATTTATTTCAGAACAGAATATGTTGCTACCAATTTAAATTCAGACTTATCTTTTGTCCTGTTTTACTCAGAAAGATCAGTATTTAAACTACACAACCTGTGCTATTGGCCTGCTTTACAGCAGACTGTAGTGAAGGAGGAATGGATTTTGTACAAAAGGTTTTGAGTTAGTTGTCAGAATGCAGTAATGGAATGGAAAGGTCAGTTACAGCATTATAAGACTTTCGGTTTGAATTGGGCACCTTCCATTTCATTGGGGACGCATGATTTATTGAAGGCATTCTGACTAATTCTGAAGCATGGTATACTTCTGAAATATGAGAGCTGAATATTTTGTTCCTGCCATGTGCCCTCTTCATAGCAAACACAAAGCAAATTGCTTATAAATGCTACTGGCTCTCAAATGACCTTAACACTGTGCTCCGTTTTAACTGCAAGTTAAATTGTCCCTAAGAAATGCAAGTTTTCTTTACAAAGACACTCGACCGTTCCAACAAACTAGCTTATGCAGTGACTTACCAGGGCAGCAGGAAGGATTATTTTTAAAAGAGGCGAGCGATCAGACATGTGCTTGCAACAGATTTGTAGGTGCAAATGTGAATCTTCGAACCCATTTCTGGAGACTGAAGTGCTAGATTTTTTAAATTCAGTGTCACTCTTGGTTTTGTCTCATGCAAAAAAAAATCCATTTGTTTGAAGACAAAAACCCAGCTTTGACTAGAAATACAACTTGTTCTGAAGCTAGAACTGCCAAGTTGACGTTTGTGATTTTTTTAATATTATGCTGCTTGAGCTGCTCGTGATTTTTTTAGTCTACCTCTCTTCTGAGCTATACTGACTGCTGTGGAATCTTAAAAAGCATTTTGACAGCAGCCGTATGGTATTGAGGAATGCAGAATAAATTATTTGCAGTTTGCTTTGACAAAAAGCAAGTCCTTGTGGTGATTTAACTTGAGTGAATATTTTGTGTAGCTCAGTGATGTTATTTATTGGTGTTAATCTTTGCCCATATTCACTGGTTTTCTCCCCATTCCAAGTGCACATGCATGAACGGGAAAAAAATTTTTTTTATTATTTAATGTGCAGGAGGTATTTTTTTTCTTATAATCACAAAACCAAATTAAGTAATGCAGATCAAGGTAAAAATAAAATAGTTGTCTAGTATTTTAAAGGAAATTAGTGACCCCAGGGGACATAGTTGTTTAAACAGTTGGGACTAAATTGTGTGCATGTTAGAGAAGGAAAGGCCATAAATAGCTTAGCCAGGGTCAAGTCTGCAAATGAAGCTTTCAAAGGGTGCATTTAAAGCAACACAGACTCTGGTTTCTTGTTCTCTTGCACATCTGATGGTCTGTTTATCTTCTTTTGGAGAAAAGCCTAGTCTATAGAAGCTTTTCCAAGCTGTGTAGTTGAAGTAGTGTTTACATTGCTGGACCATTAAGCTCCTGTCTAAGTGGATCCTGCCATCTTGTTTATCACTACAAATAAACGATGAGGTCTCTTTATCCCAAACAAGTTTCAGTCTTGGGTTTAAATGTCCCCTTTTCAGTTTTAGAGATGAACAGGCTTAAGCTCTCCTATTTACCTTTTGTGACTTTTAGTTCCTGTTATATTGAAATAAGATCATTTCTAGAAGAAAAATAGGGTTGTTATATTTGTAGTCTGTTACTGTTTTGCTGTTGTCAGTTATAATTTAAACTGCTGCCCCGATTTTACATTCTTACAGTATGAAGCATTACCATTATCGCATAATATTTTCTGATAATCGTGACTGTTGTTAGTTTAGCTGTAGATCTAGACTCTACGATATTTTCATTTTTAACACAATATGAACTATAAATATAATCCAGTTCCTGAAAATTTTTGGGGGGCAAAATTATTGCTTTAGAAGGAAGTATTTCTACTGTTAGCAAAAATATGCATTTTGAGGACATGTAGCACTGATAACATTACCATAACATTAAAACATTAGTAAAATGGCAGTTGTAGACTTGAACACTTATTACTCAATGTATTAATCCTTTAATTTCATAATCAGTATTGCAGTCTCATTAAAAATGCATATGCGCTCTGTTCCTTCAGGGGCATATCAAAGAAATTATTTTTTGTTAATTAAAAAGTCCCTTTACTTATGATCTATCTGTGACATTCGGTGCATTAAATGTCTGATTTTCCTTTCCAGATTATTTTTCAGAGATATCATTAGATAGTAAAGATATCAAATTCAACTGAAATGCAATAATAAGTCAATAATATGAAAGGATCGAATACTGCAAATGCTGCCCACAGTCTCTGAAGCATGCAAGTGAATGTGTTTTTTTTGTGTGAGGGAAAAAAAACAGTTGACAAATGTATTTATTTTTTTCCCCCTGTAGAATCTTTGGGACTAACTTGCCCTTACTGCCAACTTTTAAAGTTGAAGATCGAGAAGAGGCAGCCATGGATGTGAAAGAACGAAAGCCTTACAGGTCACTGACAGCGCGGCGAGACGCGGAACGGCGGTACACGAGCTCATCAGCTGACAGCGAGGAGAGCAAGCTCCATCCCAAATCCTACAGTTCTAGCGAGACACTCAAAGCCTTTGACCAGGACTCCAGACTCGTCTATGGGAACCGAGTGAAGGACATGGTTCACCAGGAGGCTGACGAGTTCGGCAGGCAAGGTAAAAGACCGGATTTTAGCAACTGCGAATAACCACGAGCTAGATGATTGTGCGGACTAAGCTGCAGGCCTCGTCTTCACGAATCAATACCACGTTTATTCCTGTACGGGTGCTGGTGCGCCACTTCCACACTTTCGTTTTTCAACAGTCAGATTGGTTAAACAGTTAGGTAGTTTATTTTGCCGTTCTGTATTATGCTGTTCCAAAACTACAGCATACGTCAAAGAATTCTAGGGAGAGCGCTGGATTTCTGCATGTGGAATACATTTTGGCAGTGACATTGCCAGTGGTACACCTGTTCAGATCTGCTTGTGATCTCATTTGCATTCAGGACTCTGTGTTGAGTGGTTTTAAATGCCTGCCCAGAGGGTTTAGATTTATCTGCCCTTGATGAATCAAACTGTTTGTATGTTGTTTATGGATTAAATACAGAATTTAGCTCATTAGATAAAGGTGATCATTCCAAGTGCAGATGGGATTCCATGATCCAGACATCAGATGTTCGAGCTGGAGTCATGTCACGAGCTGACTGTGGCTGGGATTGTGACCTAAGCAGTGACTTAACACAGTTAGTTCCGTTCAGATTGTCAATATGCACAAGTGCAATGAAATACTTATTTGCATGTATGCTCTGATACAGAGACATTAAGGAAGCACCAAATTTCAAACACTGAACAGCAACAGCAACACCAGCAAAGTTAAATAACATACCGTTTAAATAAAAGTCAGCACAAGCAGTATGCAAAAAAAAAAACAAAGAGCTGATTGTCAATTTTAAAAGAAGGGTGGGGACAATCGTTAGCTCATTCTGACATTGCTTCTAGTGTGTCTAGTCTTTACATTCCTTTGCAGTGTAAAGAGATCAGTGGTACATGATGAAGACAGCAGTGTTCGTAGATTAGCTAGGTTTCTGCTTAAACAGTCTGCAGTGAAGCATGCAATATTAGCAAGTGCTGTTTGATAGTGGTTTGAGGTTATCACCCTACAGTGGAAAATGGGAGGCATCCAAGTAAAACAGCTCTGAAGGCTGCCCTGATAAATCCTGTAAGTCAGCAATAAATAGGTTAATCCGCAACATAATCGCCAATAAATAAACACAAATGCAGCCAGTTTGGCTGAATGAGGTCTGAGGGAGAAAGAGTTTATATGTTTATTGGCTCCAGATATTGACCGTCTTGAGTTCCCTCTCCTTAAAAGGGCAAGCTGAGAAAGCAGTATGAAAATCAATGCATTTCATGACATTAATTGAAAAGACATGAGAATTTCAGCTAATTGTGACAGTCCTCTTTCATTATTTATGAGCTTTCATCATCCATGTTAAATGAAGGAGATTTGGGGGGGCTGCTCCCCAGCCATTAACTTTGATAATGTTGATGTCGTTGAAACAAAGGGAGAGCAAGTCTGTAGATAATGGAAAGTGCTTATGTAGTGACATGCATGTCTAGATCCAGAGTTCAAGGTAAAAAATCAAAACATCATGGAAAATGGTTATCCACCTGTACCCCTTTGTTTTTGTCATAATCAGCTTCAATTTCCCAGTTTCAATTTGAGATTTACTGTAGATATTGTGTTTGTAACATACTGTAAGTCTTGGACCCACTATCAGGTTTGCCTGTCACCGTAATGTTGAAGCCCCGATCTGATTAAATTGGCTAACATTTGATGTTACATGGCACACCTTTTGCAATTTGTTGCAAAACATTTGTTTTTTTTATGAGATAAGTGAGTAAAACCTTGCTTTTCAGAAACCACCATAAGTTAACTTGCATAAAAGAATGAACTTGCATGCAGAAAAGAACACAATGCTTAAGTAAAGCTTTAAATGCAGTATTCTCACCACTGAGGTGTTCTTGTCAGATGTGCCGTGATCGAATAACTGAAACATCTGGAACAACATCTAAATAGATTACATAAATCTGTTAAATGCATTGTGTAAATGTGATTTTGTGAATGCAAATTGTGAATTTGATAAACGAAGCCTAATTTAAAAGCTACATGGGAATAGGTTTTTAAACCTGCACCCATTCTTTGAAACACAATTAAAGAGGACTTACCAATATTTCTTATATAGTGCTCTCTCAACATTTTATCACTATTAATACTTTATCAGCATCAAATATCGTATGTATCAACAGCAACCTTTTATTTCTACAGCATGTTTTGGAACAAGGCGTTTTATAATCATATTAAAAAACAGCCAGGAACCAAGTAAATGTATAAAATACTGTATGTAAATTGAAACAATCTACAAGGTTAGTTGGAGCTAGGAACCAAGTTATAATAATTTGTCTTTAGATGAGATTTAAAAATCAGAATTTGCAGTAGAACTTTGGCAGGGCATGTCAGTGTCAGGTGCATTAACACAAGGACCCTGACACCCTGAGTGTGCAACATGGAGTTTGGCACGAGCTGTAAGCTAGCCACAGAGAAAGCATGGATTGTCAGTAGAGACATAGGGAGTAAGCAGATTAGCAATGTAAGAAGGCGCTGTGCCATTTAAGGCACAGGTTAGCAGTGCAGTTTTAAAGGAAATTCTAATTTTTTCTGTGTCATCGAGAAAATACAGTTGAAATACAGTCATAAGATAAAGTTAGAACAATATTTACATTATAGTGACTATGTTACCTGCTTAAAATTTTTGTTGGGTAAGCCAAAGAGCTTTATTATAAAGCTTAATCACAGAATATGATAATACAGTTTTGTGGCTATGAGTACATGAGCTACCTTTCACCATCTTTTAATGGCAAAAGTGGTCATACTGTAAAAGCGTAGTATTGTACAAGTGAAAAAAGGCTGTCTTTGGAACAGGCCATACATGAGGCTCAAAAGTCAGAAAAGGATCTATGGTATCATTTTTAATATTAGAACAGAATTTGTGATTAGTACTATCTTAACATTGAGGAGTAACTCTCCCCACTTGTTTCTTTAGCAGGTTATTGAGAATCCAGTGTTTTATATTAAGAAATACAATCAGACAAGATGGAAACTGCAATATCAGTGTCTTTTTTAAATACCTGGTGGTTCCTTCCATAATAAGCTAATCAGGGTATTTTTTTATTCTGTATATTAGTTTTAGGACATGTGCACACATTCTTAAACCTTTATACAATATGTTCAAATGTTCAATATGTTCACTCTTAAGATTTCTGTACAGTATGTCAGTTCAAAACAGGTTTTTGTCTGTTGAAAGGTGTATTGATGTATCTTAAGCCCATCTTAAGCATCTTAAATTAGAAATAATGCAAAAAAATGCACGAAGAGAAGAATATTATACCAAAGAAACATCCTTTTGCTCAATGATAGAAATGGGTTAAATGTGTATATAATATAAGTAATTGTTCTATGTGTTTGTTTTTATTTCTTTCTAGGAAGCTTAAGAAAAAAAATCCAAACAAAAGACTAGCCAAATATCCAGATCCTTAAGGAAAAGTGGATGAATTGCAGTCTTGCTTCTAAAAAAGCATACAGCTGTACAGTGCAGAAATGAGAATCCAAAACACACAGTGCTAAGAACACTGAGTCATGCCAAGAATACTGTCATGTAGCTCCAAGGCTTCTGTTTTTCATTGTTTGGTGGCTAGTAATGGCAATGAATTTTTCCTTGTAATTATATGACCTCAAACGTATTAAAAGTGAAGTAGTAAAAGTGGCCCTAAAACATCATTGCAAGGTTTTTAAAACATTTCAATTTACAACAAGTGCATCAGACTCAGACATCTAAGACATAATTGAGCTCATTGTTTAAATGAACTTTGACTTATTGATTGCAAGGAAACTTGAGGTTCTGTTTTGGTAGTTTTTTTAATTATTTTGCATAGAAAAGGAAAGAGAAGAAAAGAAACACAATGTTTCAGCTTTACTAGTTCTTTTGCAGTTTCCACAATCTGACACAGCTTCCTACTTGAACTAATCTGAAGTGTAGTGCTATATTTGATAATATAATCCAAGTAATTCAATGTAATCCATCACACTGACTTCTCAAATATAATGGACACGCTGTATATTTTAAGGTGTTTCTTATGAATAACGTGTTCCTTTCTACACAACCGTTAAGCTAAAAGGCTTGTGAATTGTTTAAAGAAGGATTTACTTAAAACAGCAGACTTTTACACAGCAGAGCATCTTAAGTATGGTGCCATAGTCAAAGAAATTCATAACATATAGCTAATGTGGGCTGCAAAGATAGATTTAAGTCCATTTTATAAACATAAGATGCTTCTAAGTGAAATTAGCTGTCATGCTCTGTTTAAAATTAGAATCCATTAGCTGTCTGAAAAATTAGATTTTCTGTGCATATATTTGTTGTTTTTGACCAGTGTACAAATCTCCCAGTTAAATATTACATGCATGGGAAAGGAGCAATGTAATTGTATTACTTGTAAAATCATCATTGTAAAAACATCAAGCTAAGAGCATCACAGGATGAAAGGGGATTTAAGTTTCAGGTTTTTAAAGTGCTGTGTACTTATTTTTTCCATGGCTTGCTTATGTGTTTTTTCAGGAACAGACTTTTCCCTTCGAGAACTTGGGTTTGGCGAGGGAATGCCTTTGCATGGGACAAGCTACCGGACAGAGATCGGACTGCCTCACCGTGGCTTTTCCATCAGTGCTGGATCTGACGCAGATACGGAGACTGACGGGATCATGTCTCCAGAACACGCCGTCAGACTCTGGGGAAGGAACACCAAATCGGGCCGCAGTTCCTGCCTGTCCAGCAGAGCTAATTCCAACCTAACGCTCACTGACACAGAACACGAAAACACAGAAAATGGTAAGGAAGAAAACACTTGCACTCTCTCCGATGGTTTCGGAATCATCCTTGCGCTGCAGTTGGAGTGCATTTTCTGATTTGTGAAACATGATCTGTTCTTATATGTTCTTTCTCTCTCTCTTTCACGATAGGATCTAAAATGTAAAATGGTTCTGATCTTCTTTTCTGCATATAAAGCTATTTTTCACCATCAGTCAATCCATCTCCTCCATCGGTCAGTCCAAGTAGTCCAAAAGCATGGCTTATAAACAGATGTCATGTTGTATGTCATTATCCTTCATTTTTGGGGGGATGTGAAGTTGATAAGTAAGTTTATAAGAGCTTCAGATTTAGACAGATTTAATATTGATTATAAAATATTTAGAAATCCTTAATGTGTACATATAAAATTAATCAAATGGGTCCAGTTCTTTGGTATTATGACAGCATTTTAGCAATACTGCAAATCTCTTATTTAATCTAGTGTAATGCAGGGATTTTAACTTGATATTGTAACGCTTACGGCCGACAAGCACTGTGTGTAAGAGCCGGCGTACCAGAGCGGGTGACGTCACCGCCCTTCCCTGTGATAGCAGGACCACAGCTACTGGGCTGTGGAGAGATCTCTCTTTAGCTCACGGGGCTAGGTCGCTGCAGAGAGACGCGGAAGTCCCGGGTTCGAGCCTCCAGTCGGGATGGGGCCGACCAGATGCGGCAAGGGCGCCTGCCTGAGCCCCCGTTGCGTTACATTGGTGTCAGAAGCGGGGTGGGATAGCCCTTTGCCGGGGACGGCGATTTAAGCGGGGGAGAATGTAACGCTTACGGCCGACAAGCACTGTGTGTAAGAGCCGGCGTACCAGAGCGGGTGACGTCACCGCCCTTCCCTGTGATAGCAGGACCACAGCTCGGGATGGGGCCGACCAGATGCGGCAAGGGCGCCCGCCTGAGCCCCCGTTGCGTTACAATATTAACTCACTTCAAATATTCTTTCTAAATATAGCAGACATATCACATGCATTCAGTAAATGTAAATTATGAATGATTTTCAAGTTGTTTCATTTAATATCTGCATTTGTTGTCATATGAACATACTGTAAATGAATTTATAATAGATCTTTTATCATTGAGTTTTGATATTTCTTCCACAAATTTCTCTAAATTGTTTTTCTTGAAGCTAAAAATCAATTTCATTTCTGTGAGTGTGCATTGAGATAATTTTAACATAGCTGTTGGGGTAAATATTTTAACAGCTCAATTTGTTTTCTTCCATGTGAATAATTAACTACATTGCTTTAATACTGGGAAGAAAAGTATAATAAATCTTACATGTGTACTGCTTTAAACTACGTGCTGGGGAGAGTTTTAATTACAGCATTTGTTTTAATCTTTGCTGTTTGTTATACAGTATGGGTTGTATTGTCTTCACATGGCAACTGTAGTACTGAACAGCGAAACTGATATGAAGTCTAATATGAAGTATGTTCCAAAGAACTGAAGCTCGAAATATGTATTTATCAGGTGTGTCTACTATGACACTTGCTGGCGGTCACATTAATGCCTTGCAAATGGTAATCATCATAACAAGATCCTCTCGAGTGTGTTGGCCATTTTAAATGTTACCCGAGAGCCCTGTGAGCTCGTGTTCTTTCAGTGAAAGGTCATTTTGAAGCTGTTGGTATTAAGGATGTCAACTGCAGATATGATCAAGCTATGGAGTGAAATACAAATACTGCGCTTCATGCTGAAGAATTAATTACTGTATTTAATTGTTTCTAACGTATGGTATATGTTTTTATTGCCTGGAGAGAAAAAGTATGTCTTATTTTATGCATTAGAAATTTAAAAGAACATCAGATATTTTGCAGGATTAGCTTTTTACGATTCAGTGATATACACAAGGAAAAACATTGATCCAAGAAAATACTGGTGTACTGATCTAACGCATTCTAATGTTTTTAACTAGTTAATTTAATGTAAGCTATAATGATGTACAGTGTGAATTGTGAAATGTATTGTAAGATTTTTACATTTACATGACTCATGACAAAATGTTACATGTAATGTATCATTGCACTTGCTTTTCTTGCCCTCTGGAAAAAGTGCAAAAATAGAACGTTCTGTTTCAGCATGTTTCCCTTGTCAAGTATAAGGGATTTTGTATTTCAGAACAATTTAGGATGTGTTTTAGGTTAACACAAGGGCCCAGGTCCTGCTGCTCTAATAACATCTGCATAGAGCTATTCATTCAGAAATCTGCAGACTTGTTTTCACATTTCCTGTTATGTCATCAGAGATACTATCAACAGATGTGCTAATGGATAATTAAAAGGCTGTGTTACCACCCTGTTGCCTGATCTCCTCAGATCTCCAAAGCTAAGCAAAGCTGGGCCTGGCCAGTAAGGAGAAGGGAGATGTCTAAGACAGTGTTTACCATTCCTGGTTCTGAAGCTCCACTGTGTCTCCTGGTTTTCATTTCATTCAGGGTTTTCCTTCATTAAGTTTACTGAACATTTCATTTAGCTATTTGCTTTTCTTAACAATTTCAGCTCTATTGGAGGATAGGCTTAGAAATTAGCTAAGCCAGTGCCAGATGCTAAGTTTCAGGACTTTTTCCCATTCAGGATTATTTTTAAACAACCAGATGAAACTTGACAAATGTCTTTATGTCACAAACAATGGTTATAATGGGAATATTTGACATGGTGTCATTCCCACCTGTTTCTGTACATTTTTATTTGATAACCAGTTAAGAGGATTTTTCTATCGGAAAGTATGACCTGAATGCAAAATGAGGTAAAGTCAAACAGGTAAATAAATTAGTTATTTGATTTTAATTTAATAATACAATTATAATTTAGATATCAGTTTAAACAAAAAACAAAAGAAAGGTATTCTAGGACCCAGATTAGGAATATCTGGTTGCTGCTGCATGTGGTATTGGTGGAACTGTAGGTTGATCTCTTGCCTCTAAACCTCTTACCTCTTACCTCTGGGCGGAGCAGTGGCTCTGTGGCTCAGGATCTGCGCCTGTGGCTGGATGGTTGCTGGTTCAAATCCCGCAGCCGGCAGAGGAATCCTACTCCGTTGGGCCCCTGAGCAAGGCCCTTAACCCCAACTGCTCCAGGGGCGTTGTACAATGGCAGACCCTGCGCTCTGACCCCATGCTCTCTCCCTATCTGTGTGGCTGTGTGTCTCATGGAGAGCAAACTGGGGTATGCGAAAAGACAAATTCCTAAATGCAAGAAATTGTATAGGGTTAATAAAGTGATGTTAAACAAGCATTTCCAAACCAGTACCCTAGTATGGGGGCACAGTGCTGTAGGAGATGTTGTCCTTTGCATTAGACGTTAAATCAAGTTTCAGATTACTTTGGTTTTTATGATCCAGTGACACTAATCTTAAGAGTAGAGTAGTTAAGTAGTTAACCCTGGTGTCTTGACTAAATTATATTCTAAGCCTGCATAATTACATACCTAAATCCCTTCCTTTAATTAAATTGGTGAAGTATTATTTTTTCTCCTCCTAGTCTGTAGTGTGGTGGAATGAGGTTGAAGTACAGTAATGCAAGTACAAATTCTTTTAAATCTGATTTTCTTAAGTTTGTCTGGGGTTTGATGATAAGAAGATAGCTGTCTATAACATTATAGTACCGTTTCAATGTCCATAAACAACAACATCACAATATTTTTGTTGGAGAACAGTGCTTAGTTATCGCAGAACTCTTCTGCGCCATGCTGTAATTATTTCATGGTATTTTCCAGGTCTCAATGTTGGTGTTAAATTTGTGTTTCCTTTGGAAAAAGGATTCCTCCTAGTTACAGTGGAAGAATGTCATTGTTTTTATTTTGTTCATCTCATTCACTGTTGAGTGCTCTTCTACATGACCAGAGTTCACTGGCCTTGCTTATAGAGAGATGAAAATTGCAGTGTTGATAACATTGAAGTAGTAATGGAAACATGAAGCAAGCTGCTTTATAAAAAGAAAAAAAGCATACAACAAGCAAGTAAATAAAAATGAAATGAGTAAAATCAATTTGGCTTAATACAGACAAGACGTGATAATCCTTGTTATAGACTATTTCAAGCAGCCTTGCTGTATTCGTTACTCAAATGATTATAAAGCTGAAAATCTTGTTGTGCCTTTTTTATTTGCCCCCATTTTTCAGAGTTCTTTGCGTATGAAGCTGGGTTAAGCCGTGGCAATGTGTCCGCTAGGGAACTGACATCTTCAGGTTTCTTCAAGTAGTCGTGAGGTGCTAAGCATCCAGCCATTAGCGATTTTTTGTGTGGATGTCTTCCAGCATTGGTAGATCGGCTGGCCTGTGCATGGGCTGCACCTGATCCCTAAGGGAATGCCCTCAAGAGAATTCAAACACAGCTCTGGAGCAGAGTCATAAGGTTTCTACACAGCTGCATTTGCCGTTGTAGCTAGCTTTCATGTCAGCTCTGTCAGTAAGATGTATAGCTTTATTGTGCTAATCAGACAGGTCTATTTTAGATCCAGACCCTTCCTGCCCCTTTACGGTTTGATTGAAGAGTCATTATTGTTGTTTATATATTTTGGTAAATTAAGATGGATATATGTTTTCTTTTGAATCTCACCAAGGCCCTCACTTTCGAGTTGTGCTGTGAAAAAAAAGCTTACACAAAATCCGTACATGTATTTACATTTTAACATTTATTTGTGGATGTACAAATGTGATCAGCTTTAGGCAGTCTCCATCAACAGAATTAAGATTGGTAAATTGTTTCTCTTTTGTTGTAGTAAGCAAATGACCACTTTGGTTTTAAATTACAGAATGATAATTAAATAATAAAATATTAGTATCATAGAGTGTTAGAGGGCTTGACATTTGTTTCTAATTTCTCACTAGTAAGAAAATATCATTATTTTGCTTATTCAGTTCATTCCATGAGAGTTAAGCACTGTGCAGTGGATTTATTTGAGTAAGAAATTTTGCACTTTAATGTTACATTTCCCTATAGATAGTCCTTCAATTTGGATTGCTAAAAGTGCTATCTTCCAATCTAAATCTTGTGTAGGAACAAGTACATGTTAATTCTGCACTGAGAAAATTTTCTTTCATCTTGGAATTAGTCTTTATATGTTCATTTCCAGCTCACATGCAACTCCCACCTTTGTCTGTCCTTTAAAGATGTTTTTACATACACACACATATGAAGTCTTGTTGGTTTAATGTAATTAGTTAATATCTACAAGGCTTCATGCCGATAATTTTTAGACACACTCTGTATTTAACAGAAGTATATTCTTGCTAATCATATGCAGTCATTATACGAGAAGCTTCATTTAGAATAGATGGTTAATTCTGCTGATCTCATTAATAGTAGCTTCCTCTTTGACCTTGACCAAGAAGCAGTATTACATGAAGGATGATAAATGCAGTCTTGCTGTGTTGTTTGCAGAAGTCTCAGTAATAGTCTTATAGATTATTCTAGTTAGTTTTTATTAATCTCTTAGTTTATTCAAAGAATCCCTTCAACCAAGATTATTACATTATTTCCAATCCTGGAAATGTTTTTTCATGCTCAACCTAAAGACAGTTCCCTTTATACAAAGTTTATACAAATTAATAGATCAACAATGATTGTTTTTGACTTATTATACCTTATTTTATACAAACTGCACTGAATGTGTATTTTACAAGCAAAATACAAACTTGCTTACAAACAAAGGATGCCTTCTATATTTTGTGTGTATGGGATTCAGTGTTTCTTCTTCACTTCCAAAGGGATTTAAAGCTGGAATTACCAGTAATTCAATGTAAATATGTATCATTATTAAACTTTATAATAAAACCACCCTGTGCTTATTTTGTGTTAACATAGTTATTTTCATATTGCTATTCTGTACATCTGTACAGGAACAGTGTCCATATGACTCCAAATTCACTTTAAGCCAGGACAGGATTTGATTGTGCACGTAAACTTAAAGACATGAATTAGGCTTTTGCTGGGATGGAAATTTGTCTTCGATGTCTGTATATAAATACTGGTCGACACTTGCTATAAAATCCAAAAATAATGCTTTTGAACAAATCAACATACTGTAGTTCAGCTGTTTAACATGGTCTCATCTTTGGCCAGAATTGTGAGTCACAGATCAGTATATTAATATATATATATATTAATGTTTATTGGAGTATTAAATTAATAAGGAACAAGAAATAGGTTGATTCCACGCTGAAAAGAGAAGAAAGAAAACACAACGTTTCGGCTGTGGAGCCTTCTTCAGGTGTCATTTTCTTTCTTCTCTTTTCAACATGGAAAAAACCTATTACTTGTTCCTTTGCAGCCGACGCATGCTGACGCAGCTACCCATCTGTATTAAATAATTTTTTTTTTTAATTGAGTGTGTTAAATTATGTTTTAAAGACAACAAACAGGTTGTGTTTATAAACAGTGAATACCTGGCTACAAAGCTATTTGTTTACATTTTTTTACCAATGTTTATACTCTTCCTTGTTTTCCTGATGGAGAAACTATCAACCTTATTTCCTGTAGACCCCAGGAGGAATAAAGCCCAATATGTCTGACAACATGTAATATGTACTGGAGCAATATAGAGCATGTCATTTGTTGTTAAGATCCTGATTCTGTAGAGAATATTTTTTTCTCTTCTGCACAAGCCGCTATTAACTGAATTTCAAAACATACTACCAGATGTACTGTAATTTGCAGCAACAGACTTAGTAAATTTTAAAAAAACATGTCAATCTCCTTTGTTCCTTAGATTTTCTACATATAAAACAAGTTGAAAGCTTTCCTCATGCTGGTGTCTGGAGATTGACCACTGTTTTTAATGATTTTCAGCCTCAGCAAAGACAGTCAGAAATCCCATTACATAAGCTATGACAGTTGTCTGTGGCTGAAGTTTATTGGGGAAGCTCTCGACTGGTGAAGGACTGAGCTTTAAGAGAAAGACAAGTGTAGTGATCAGTGGGGCTCTACCCAAACATATCCAAAATCTGATTCAGCTTCAAGTCTGCTCCACTTAATACTCTCCCAGTACTTTTATATGTGTTTCCAAATATTATGCACCCACGCACGTGTGTTACAGTACTGACAAGAAAAAAACAGAAGCTTTAAGTCATCTTGGCTTCTTAAAAGAGTATGTTTTAATGCTTCTTGTTCACACTGTAGTTGTCATCATTCATTTTAGACATCTAGCCTAATGACAAAGTGGTGGGGTGGTACAATAAAGAATAAAAGTAAAAAATACCCAGAGGAAGAACTTTTGAACTCAGTGTGTACTATATGACAAAATAAATTAACTTTGAGCTATTCCAAAGCATTGTGTTGGAAGGGGAGGTGCATTCATTTATTTTTATTTCCTGTGTGGTCTTAGTTATAATATTCAGTTTATTTGTTCACTTATGACTTATTCATTCATAATTTAGGTTTGATGTATGCTGTAAACTCCAGGTCGTATCTAGGACTGGTTTCAATACCAGCACCAGTTGGCAATAAGAAAATACTGTACACAAACACTGGATTCCTTTTACGTGTAACACCGAAGGATACCAACCACTCCCCTTGCCTCTAGAAGGGGTTCCTCGCCACCCAGATAGACATGAAAGAAAGGATATACCAAACTAGACAGTGGTCAATGGTAAGGTGTATGGAAATTGCTAGAGAAGGAATATAGTTTTTCTCCTAAATTGTTGTGAAAACGTTCTTAAAGGACTTATGTGGGCATATCAATATAATGTTTTTTACCTGTACTTATTTGCTACTGTAGGATCTCCAAATGGTTTAATCTGATCTAGTTCCTTCACATAATTTAGCATTTTGAGAGCATTTTTAGTATTTGTTTATGTGTTTACACCCTCAGTTTATTTCATAGGCAAGCCACCCTTAATCTTCCTGAAAGGACCAAATCCGTGACAGCACATTACCTTGGCCATCCATCCAGCGATCATGCAAATATTAGTAAAAGAAAGCAACAGCCCCTTTATTACAGACCATTTAGTTATATGTACAGATCAGAACTCTGTTGTTTTAGCTTGTTCTCTTCATGGAGTAAGTATATTTTTCTAAACATCTGACATCTGAGCTAAATGTTTACAGGTCTTATGATGCATTTATTTTTTAGGAATAACAAGTGTATTTCATCTCTGTAACAACAGAAGCACACTTATGTTTAGAAATGAAATGAAAAAAATGACATTTAAAATTTCCCTCCAGAGTGGGGACACAGACAAGTAATTAAAAAAGACTCTCTTCTTCAGACTTTGCCAGCCTACCTGAACTGTTTGGAATACAAAAATCATTTTGATGATGATCTGCATAATGGAATGTGTTTACTTTGCCTCGTCCTTTGCCACCTTATTCTATAACAGTTATCCTCACTTCTGTTCCTGACGGAGCAACAGCATAATAGTATATTTTGGGAACTCAAGCTCCTGTATCATCTAATTCATGGAAAAAGTTAAAATAAGTTGATTCAGTTAAGTCAGTAAGAGTTCAGATGGAATGAAAACATGGGAATATTGTTATTCTCCAGGGACAGGAATGAAGATTGCTCTCCTACAGCCTCACCATCAGTTGAAGGCCATGGTAGATTGTGAAACTTTAATCTGACCTCCTTTTCAGACATTTTCTGAGTAGCACATGACTCATGCTTGCTTACGCCATACTTTACAACTGTTGTCCTATAATGGCAGAAGACACAAAGGCTGCATGACCCTCTGTACGTAAACATTTAGTGTTATACTGCTGTAGTTTCAAGGAAGGTGTAGATTATAGATTATAGACTTGTATTGTGCCAGGAGAAATTTGTCAGTGAGCCTTGTGAGTAAATAAAAAATAGACTTTATAAAGATAAATTTGTTACTGCACATACACCTCTTTCTTAACGTTGACATCCCCACAATGGAAATGATACTACACACTAGTGTGGCCTTTGGTTTGTGATCATTAAATGCTATCCGTAATCTCTGTTAATTCCCTCTGCAGTACTTAATGCTGCTTAATTGCTATGTAGTGTTGTAGGTCTATACTACTAAGTATACAATGTACTTCACATAACTGTGACTTTTTGTTAATAATACACTCATTTCAACAGTGTAAATAGTTCAGATTTCAATGTCAGCCTATTTAGGCAATGGGATGTGTTGTTCCATTTTTTATGGAGGCAGTATGGAACCTTGCATTCAGATGTGGTACTGTTTAGAGTGCATTGGAGGTATTTAAAGTCTATTTATTAAAGTTTATTTCCATGCTCCATCATAGTTCATTTCTCTTCTTGTGTTAAGAGTGGTATACATTCTCTTGTGGAGTGCACAATGTAGTTTAAAAGGTAGAAAAACAACACTTAATGTCATTAGAGAAATACAGACTTTGGCCATGGAATTGTGCTTGCTTGTTTGGTGGTACTGCACTTCAACTTGTGATTAGCATGAAAATTCACTGCCTCGCTTACTAGCTAATGAGTGCTTTCAGAAAACATTGCAGAAGATGTCTCATAGGCCATAAAAAAAACAATATGAGCCACCTGCAGTCAGCTGAATTTCATATCCTTCTTATTCAGCAGACTCAGATAAAAGGCACAAATTAGGTTCTTGGGTCTCAGAATTGTTTTTCCTTACCTTATTGGCATTTTTCACTCTCTGACAAACACTAAACAGGGATATCCAGTGTAGTCTCAATTAAATTAAACATTACATATGCAAACTAAAACATTGCCTACTTTGGTCCAGTCCAGGCTTTCCTTTAATTGAAATTACAGTTTATACATTCCATGGTCCCTGAATGCTTAAATCAGCACGTTTTTGTGATCATCAATGAAGTTGGCAGTATTTTTGCCGTAGAAGGAAGGGAACTATGCTTCTGGTCTATTTAAGATCTGAACCAATTATTTTTCGTACTTGATTGTTGAAAGTTTTATTAGAAACCACAAATTAAAAACATTAAACACATTGGTCTTTGCCAATCAACGTATTTCTATATGTACAGTGTATACTGTCTAGTATTATCTTTAGACTTTCGTCCCTAAAGCAATATCCTAAACTGCTCAATAGAAAAAAATATTTTTTTCAGCTGCAGGAATTCACTTCTATTGCTGCAGAAATAAATTGGTTTTCTGAATATAACTAGATGAAGTAAATGTGTACACCAGTGGGACTTCAGATAGATCAGAAAAATAATCTAAATAAAAGAATTTCAATTTCTCATGACTGTACAGTTTGGGTGACTCCTGTTTCAGAAAGAACCTCTGTATTTGCACTTATACATCTGGATGAACTAAAAAAATCTAGATAGGTCAATCTGCTCCTCCAACCCAGAACTTAATATGAATTCTGTGGATGTAAAGTTTTTCTGTTTACTAGCTTAAACACCCTTTTCTATTTCCATAACTATGAGCCTGCTGTAGAACGAATCACATGTTATGCATGGTAAATATGTAAGTAAAACATTCATCTTAATTTCTTCTCGCAAAACTATTTTTTTTTGGCATTCAAAAAGCTGGGTGAAAGGATGCCATGCTGGTTAGTGTTGCTGCCTCAGAGCTCTAGTGTCTTGGATTACAGACTGAGGTTCCTTCTGTGTCGACTTTGCTTGTTCTCAAGGGTTTTCTTTAGGTCTGTCGTTTGCCTTGGAGATTTGGAATGCTGCAGCATTTCCTTCTTTTGCGTATTGAGATGACAGATGGTGAACTAGTGGCTGCCAATATGTCCCAGCAGCCCCACTATGCAGCAGATCAGATGGAGCCGTGCGGCATGAATTTACCATTTGAATGAAGGGGGAACTTTAGGTAGATCAGAATATTAAGCCTAACGTGGATTTTAGCCAGGACACCAGCCAGGGCTAACCACCCCTACTTTTTTTAACACCGATGTGGGATCTTAATTACCAGATAGCCAGCACTCAAAAGATGGCATCTCGTACAGAACAGTGTGTCCAGTCACCATACAGGGGCATTGGGTTGAAATTGTAGTTCAGAGATAGAGTGCTACTTAAAAGTCTATCACCAGCACTCACAGCAGCATCCTCTTTTCCTTTATAGCTCTTCCATCCCAGAAATGAGCAGGCCCAGACTTACTTAGTTTCTGATATCTGATGAGCTCAGACGACAATATACATACATACTGTACATACTGTGTATGTTTACTGAGGTAGGTCAGAGAAGTGATTGGCTTCTTTCCAAACTTTATGATTAAAAAAGACATGACAAAAACCAACATATGCACAAGGTACACAAAAGGCCTGTTCATTTGAATTATGCTTGAATTTGCAGTTCAGTCAAGTTGCTGTTTCATTGAATGATGTTGTAAATGAAATATCGCTTTCTCATTCTAAAATAGCAAAATGGGTCCAGTCAAGCAAAGGAGGAAAATACCAAAAGCTATGCAGTATGTAAAGATCACGATAAATTATATATCTTAGCAAAGGAGATTTATTGTAATAGCTAGGTATTACTTTATATTTTCTATTCTCCTGCATTGTTGGTGTTATCATGTCACTGGCTTATTCAAAGGGCCTAGCGTGGCTTTATTCAAAGATAATGTATGCATTTTCAGAATCTTATTACGGAATATAATTGAATACACAGAAGTAAACTACTTTTTTTAATCCTGACTTTGAAGCTTATTTAAAAGCAATAGAATTCGACTGTAAACCAAATAATTTCCAAACAGAATTCACCAGACCCATATAAATGATTATTTCTCTTTTCTGTTGAAGTCAAGCTACTTCCTTTTGCATTCGTGTCTGTCAGTATAGGTGTTAACGAACCCGATACGTTAGAAAATAAGTGAACATTACGAATTCCTAGATCCCTGCAGTTCCTGAACAAAAATCAATTTAACATTCAGCAAAGCACTTAAGAATGAGCCCTAACAAATTTTAAGCACTACTCCAGTTGCAACTATTCTTACTGTATTAAGTTATAATAAGCCTTTATTTATACAAGTGTGTGTGAAGAAAAAATCAAAGTGCTCTTATTATAGTGTAGCATAGCAACCACGAGAATCCAAATTTATACAGTGTGTTATAAAGCAAGCAAAATAATATAGCATTACAACAAATACAATGATGTATCTACATTTGCTGTCTGAACAGGTGAGTTGAGAAGTGGTGTTATATATAAGTTTAAATGACTTATAAACAGTACATAAATGTTAAAATAATAATAATGTACAATAAATGTTAAATAACATATCCCCCTACATGCATCACTTCTCTTAGTGTTATAGCCAAGACAGGCTTACTAGGATGGCTAACTTAGAATGCTTACTGTAGTGCTATGAATTTGGGCTCAGGTCTATCCTGTACTCTTGTGGGTCAGAGGAGCATACAAACTTAAACACGTGGGCTTTTAGTTTAAGACCACTGTTGTTTGTTTAATTTGCTGTTAGCATCGCTGAAATAGAAACTGACTTCCTCTTATAATAGTTGAATGCTGAAGCGCAAATATGACTTTTTCTTAAAGCTCGGATTGCAGTTCGGCATTACTAAAACCTATCAAGGCTAGCTGATTATCTGCTTTCTTCCCTGGGAGAAAAGAAATGAAGGTAATAAGCTTGATATTCACATTAGCTTTATTAGTTTCCACTATTACTTTGACAGGCATGGATCAAAATAAATAGAAACTAACAAAACTACCCACCCTGAAAATGAATTCCATTGATAATAGTCTTGCCTTGAGCTGTAATGGAAATAGGTTTTATTTTAATTCTGACATAGTTTGGGGCACATTATTCTTATGGTAAAACATAATGTACTTTATTGAGGAAAAATGTTATTTTTTTGTATGTGAACCTTGGATAAGGTTAGGTATAAAAATGTATGTTATTTTTTTTCCATGTCCCAGGCTTTCTTTTATATTCGACATAAAGCTTCCCTGCATTTACTGTCCTTCATATTTTTTCTGTCTTTTTTCCCTGTACTGTACTTCTGTTTTTGTTTCCTCAGCAGGGATCCCTAGTCCTGGTCCTAGAGGGCCGGTACGTCTGTCAATTCGTTTTCAGTCCCACTGGGAACATATCAACCTCTATAATGAACCTATCAGCTCATTATTGGTTTAATTGAGCCAGTTCTCAGTTGTTCTTCATGTACTGGTGTTTTAAAGACAGACACACTGTCACTCCAGGACCAGGCGTTTCTGCTGTTTCAGGAGACACATCTTCCATAACTCTTGCCAAAGTTTGACAGAATTGACCAAGGTTTACATAAGAACATACCAAATGTAAAAAAACCAGAAGCAGTCATTTGGAGCCATCTTTCATGTTTCATTGTGTTTCATAGTACTTCACCTTTTGGGAACTGGACATTATATAAGACAGTTTAATCCACCTGTACTCTGTATCAGGAATTTGCCTTGAGAGGTCTGCTCAGTCAGAATGGAACCTTGCTTCTTGAAAATCGAAAATGGCATGGGAAAATGCCAATGGAAAAATATAAATCTAGGATGAACAGTAAAAAAGGAAATGCCAGAAAAACATGCTGTATATATATATATTTAGTTGAACCAGCTTCAGTTAAGGAGGTTTTCTTATCTTTTAGCAAAGATTAATGAATAAATAAATTGAATGGATGGTCTCAGCCTTATTTTAGTTGAGCATTTTTGGAAACTAAATTTGGTTTAGTAACATTAATTACACGTATCTAATGTCTGAAATACACATAAGAGTTGTAAGATTTATGAATTTTGTCTCTGGAATTGCTTTTAGTTTTTTTTGCTTTCTCTGCTTCAGCTCAGTTTACTACCAAAACTTGAATCACAAATCGTTGGTTTATTGACTTAAGGACAAACTCTTGAAACAGATTCAATGTGCAATCAAAACAGAATTTAACTCTTGCTGCAGGAAATTGTCTGTATCCCGCGCCTGTGGATGTTTTCTAGACGAGTGCCTGATTTCAGAGTTAGAGCAGCTGCTATGTTTCAGGTATGTCTTGAGGCCTAACAAAAAAAAGTGACTGTTGCTGTTGTATTAATGCACTCCATATGCTCTGTTCTTTTAATGGTTGTGCAAAGATGCATTCGTTTTTCAAATAGTATGTACATATTGTTTTGTGCTAATGCAATATCAGTATAAAAGTATTGGGTGTTTTTTTTAAGTAAGGACATGTAAAACAGTTATATCAATTAGATAGTTTCTTTTCCTGGTGAGGTCTGTTTAAAAGTGCTTTTTCAGAGTACTTCTAAAATACAGCAAAGCAAAATCAGTTAAAGAGCACTATAGACAGTACCGAAAAGTCATTACACTACACGACATTACTAGACCATAGACAACTTAAAGCACGCTACAGGTTTTTCCCTGTTCTGAATTATGTACTGTACATAAGTCTCTGTGCTTTATTGTGTCTGCTTGAGCTACAGTAAACTGGGAAAATATGTAATGAACGTTTGGAAACTCTGTCACAGAAAATGCAAAATGAAAAGGACAGGGTCAGCTCCATGTCCAGCATATGTAGAGAAAAGTTGTAAGAGCAAAACCAAAAACAAAGCTATCTTTCAAAGCGTGCTTACAGTGTTTGCCAACTGTGCATTTTGATATGTCGATGTGACTTTGGTATATTCTTTCACCTTTAAAGTGAGAATCTTTGCATTAAACATTAAAAATCTTAGAAATCCTAAAAAAAACAGTGATAACAGGCGTTTTGTAATCATTACTATTTGGTAAAATGTAATGAAGACATGTAGAGTCTTTTAGTAAAGCAGACTTGCATAAAGCTTAAACTTGTATGTCATTTTCAGAAAACCTCCTAATGTTAGGTCTTGGGTCACTTAGATTTGCTGCTAAAATGAAATGTGTTAACTTGAGTAAAGGTAGTAATACATTAAATTACAGTAATGGCAGGATAAGTGTGTTTTGGAGTCAAGAAAATGACCTGTAGATTTTTTCTGCTGAAAATGAAAATAGCCCATTTTCAAATAGACATGTAATGGAACAACATGCCTGAATACGTTATTTTCTGCTACAAATTGCTTAAACCATTTGAATTCTGCTGTGCAGAATGTACTTACCTGGCAGTATGACATTTCTGTGGAGTGCTGTCTGACATGTGAAATGAGTCTGGAGCTTTGTCCTGCAATTACAGCCCACAGTGAAACAGCGCGGTACCACCAGGGATCCACAATCTGTTGCAGAGTTTTTTAATCTGATTCTGGACGCTTGCAAAGGCTTCTAAAAAAATGTTGGATATATTTGACTGATTTCCAGACTAGACCTGAGTGTGTGACTGTATGTGTATATTTACAAGTATATGAATACTTTTTTTGGAAATAGGAATTTGAACGGTGCGTTGCACAGTCCTTTTTAATTCTGGCCTGGTCCTTTTCACAAACAGTGTATCAGTGTATCAAAGGGCTTTTTACTGTTTGTGCTGACAGCATCATTTTAATAATAATAATAATAATTGCTTACACTTATATAGCGCTTTTCTGGACACTCCACTCAAAGCGCTTTACAGGTAATGGGGACTCCCCTCCACCACCACCAATGTGCAGCAGCCATAGTGCGCCAGAACGCTCACCACACATCAGCTATCAGTGGGGAGGAGAGCAGAGTAATGTAGCCAATTCATAGATGGGGATTATTAGGAGGCCATGACTGGTAAGGGCCAATGGGAAATTTGGCCAGGACGCCGGGGTTACACCCCTACTCTTTTCGAGAAATGCCCTGGGATTTTTAATGACCACAGAGAGTCAGGACCTCGGTTTTACGTCTCATCCGAAGGACGGCACCTGTTTTAGAGTATAGTGTCCCCATCACCATACTGGGGCATTAGGACCCACATGGACCACAGGGTGAGCGCCCCCTGCTGGCCCCACTAACACCTCTTCCAGCAGCAACCTTAGTTTTTCCAAGGAGGTCTCCCATCCAGGTACTGACCAGGCTCACACCTGCTTAGCTTCAGTGGGTTGCCAGTTGTGAGTTGCAGGGTGATATGGCTGCACGATTCTCATGGTTTGGTCTTTGAATAATACGAACATATTTTTTTAACTTCAGCAATGAAATCTGAAACAGAATTTGTAACAATTAAGCTGGAAGTGTATTACAGTATTGCTCGGATGAATTCATTGGGGGAAAAAATAGTTTTGGTAAATTGTCAAGAAAACACACCAAAACATTGATGATGAGATCGGAAAAAATTCAAAAGACAGTTGTATTTGATTTTGGATTGTATGTGTGGGTTCTCAAGGAGATCCTTCCCACTTTTGTTCAGTCCGACCTGGGATTTAGAGTAGAACAGTGGAATTGGAGACATACTCATCTTTCATGTCTGCTTCATGCATCTTCAGTAGGGTGCTCTGGATGATAGGCTCTAGTTTCGAGACGTGAATTTATGTAATTCACGGACCCTAATATGTGACTCAGAGCTTAAAAACTGTATTGTTAGTATTTATTTACTTCTCATGGGCCTACAGGTCTCAATGTATAATGCAGGGGTAGCAAAACTCTTAAGTCATCAGAGATTTTAATTGAAAATCAAGTACTAAAGCTGGCCATTCTTGACAATGAACCACTTAACTTAGTAAATTGATCCATGTTTTCTACATCTTTACAAAGTGATGATTTCAGGGTTATCTATAAGACCTGTGAGGTTTCGGCTCTCTGGAGGCAGGACTGGTCACCCCAGTGTAATTCTTAATGTGGGAAGTCACATATGCACTGTGTTTATAAAGGTAGTGTGATGCCTTTCAGTTTCTGGTTGTATACACATAATCGCTTGTTCATACCACAGTTGTATGACAGACAATATTTCCATAAATGAATCATAACACATCTGAGAAAAGGACAGAGAAATTTATCTTGCTGACAATAAGCAGGGAACACAAGTTCTTTGGGCAATCACTTTTTATTAACATTAATTATATATGAAATGCCCTTTCCTTAATAGTCAGAAAGATTGAGAGAGCGTCTGTGTTTCTTTCAATCAGTTCTAATGATAGGGTACTTATCAATACCAAAAAAAACTTTGGATATTGGCTGTGTTTCTAATAATATCATCCAGGTATTATTTCAGAGTAGTGAAGACATTTGTTTTGCTTTCTTATTGTACAACACCAGTAAAAGAAAAAGGCACGCAAATCAAGGAGGGTCATTGTAAAGCTATCCTGTCTCCACTGAGAAATTGCTCAGAATACTGGGTCAAGCTGGGGTGTGAAAAGGATATTGTCACGCTGCAAGGAGGGAACAGCGAGACTAATCACAGACACAGAGGATATTACTAACATGGAGGGGTGAAGAGATCTGAACCTTTTTTATCTCAGAACAAAGAAGACTTCGAGAGATTTGAATGGAAGATCCTGCTGGGATTTGGTAAAGTTAGTCCCAGTCATTTCTTGCAAACCCAACCCACAGACCACGATTATATGACGTATATTATTTATAAGCTGGGCATTGCTAGAAAGGTGGACCCATGTAAAACATTATCAGAAAATGTTTTGCTCCTGATTAATTTCAGATTCTTTGAGTGCAGCCCGGATTACATTCTGGGATCAGTTTACTTGGAATTCATCGTGAATGAGTACAATTCCAGACAGTTTCCTCTTATTTGCAGTCTCTCAGTTCACTCTGGTTGGTCTACAGTATGTTGAAATATTGGCCTTTGATGATTCTAGGCCTTTCCGCTCATCACAAGAGTCCTACTGCCAGCTTTATTGTAGGTTTCCAAAAAGTGAAGTGTACCAATGGAAGGGAACAAGTACAAGTACAACTATATGGTTTTTATAAGATATTGGTTCTGGAAAGGCCAATCATAATTTTAAAGTATTTGTTACATTAACTAATAATTTAAGAAGGAAGTTATACACTTATGTATACACCTGGACTACTATGATAGTGGTATTATTAAAATAATCAATTGCTTGGCACCATGTTTAGAAATTTGTATTGATTTTAATCATCTCAAGTCTTTGTCATGAACATGTGGATGGTTGATAACATGAACTGTCAAAAAGTAATCTAAGCTGTTGCTCGTGAAAGCTACTGAGAACCAGTAGTGTGACAGAGTGAAAAGATACGTTTCTTCTTTAAGTAGTAATTTGGTTTTTCATATGGTTTCTAAAAGTAAGGAGCTTTAGTGTCCCTTGAAGAAAAACTACAATAGTATTCAATATTGCAGCAGTACTAAGCATTGTTATCAAGGCATTGGGAAAAATAGTGTCTCCGTGGCTATGTGGATATCTAACCTAGATGGTGCTAAGAAACAAAACATTTGTAGATGGCTGTTATATTGGTCCTGGTCTGGCTTTGTATTAAATGCAAAGGATGAACAATACCATGACAGCAACAACCTCCCTGAAAATTGATTATATTAATATTGATAACTTTATTAGATTTCTCTCAGATCATTAGGGTGTATTTTTAATGATCAGTTTATCACAAACTCCATAAACAGATGGCCTTGTGTTAGCAGTGTTTACTGTTTGTTCAAACTGTTATTGTTAGGAAGAGTGTAGGAGTTGTAAAGTGTTCTAACTCTGATAATTGTTAATAGCTGTTACCAGAATTTCATTTCAGAATCAGTTCATAACACATTACTTGTCAATACATTTTGGGGTAGAAATAATGAAATATTGTTTCAAATTTAGTTAATATTTAATATGGTAAGTATTCATGTTTATAGGATTTGTCATTTTAATATCAATATTCTCTTATGTGCAGTTTTAGTAAGCAGTTGAACAGATGGCATATTTTCTGTAGTGAAACAGATTGGAGTGCTGTGACTTGTTCACAAGTAAAGTTAAGACATAAGGAATGATAAGAGCAAAAGTGTTACGTGGAACATTAGCTTGGCTGAGCCAGTGAAGTCAGAGAACTCTTGTAATCACTCAGAATAAGCAGGCTACCCTAATCACAGCCTTTCAGTTCACAAAGTACAAAGTATTCCTTTTAAACTTCTTGTGGTTAATGGCTTAATATATTTAAGTGATGCTGTACTGGTTCCAGTGCTGGAAAGATGCTCAGTGCTCAAAATTAAATGCTTGTTATATCATTGCAAATGTAGTTAAATCTATTTAAATGAAAATTCATCTGAAAATGCGGCTATTTCAGAAGTGTGTATTAGATGCTCTACGTTATATCAGACACATAAAATGTAACAAATATCATGTGAGCATCCTTGACCATCTCATGCTAAGCAATTTAAAATGCTGATTTATTTTATTAGGAAAGTAAATTATCAACCTGAAAAGAAAATATAATTTAAATAATATTGACTAAACGATACTTTGAACAACTTACAACAATACAGCAACCACTCTGAACTACATTGTTGTATTGCTTTTTAGCTCTGTAGCATGAAAAAGAATATGTACTGTATGCTGTATTAATAGATGCCTTGGTGGGGAACTGGATTCAACCACTGGAACGTTATCTCTTATTGGTGTGTCTGGATTGTTTTTCCCCTGAAACTATGGGATTCTGTAAATAATGCTGTTTGAATTAATTTGATGTGTTTGGATCGCATTTGTTTTGAGCTGATAGGCATACTGTATAGGCAAATACTGAAGATAGAAGTGTCCAAGATTAGTCTTGAAAGGATGCCTCACTTTGTGGTTGTTAAATGTTATTTTATTAGGGACCAATGTATTTTCCATTTTCTCATAATGGGCATCCTGTCAATAAAAAAGCATTTATTGGTATTTTGAATTTGTTTCTCAACTTTTATGTACATTTTAGTGCCTGTCAAATATTATGCTATTGATCCTCTGTTGTTTTACGGCTTTTGTCAGATACAATTTATTAGTTTTCCATTATACATCCATTCAGTAATCCATTTGTCAACATATTCTATTCATGCGGTTCTATGGCAAGAGATATGAAGTGAAAGAGTCTGTGAAATCATTGGGATAATTCAAGTCTTCCACACATCACTGGCCAAATGTGAACAGCAACCTTTGAGCATTACAATTTTTACTTAGTCATTTTGTCAGTTAGTTGTTGAGGGTATTTCTTTATATGTGAAATCTAAGAAAATCTTAATGTTTGTTTTCATCATAAAATGTAAATGATAATAATCCAATTGAAATATTTTATGTACCACATACTGTGCATTCTTTGGATAAATTACATAACACTCAGCCTCAAATCTTTCAGCCACTTTTCCTATGATCTTCATTTTGATAAATCCCAGGTCATAAAAATCTGATATCTGTTAATCTGATATTTTTTAATTTCAAAACAGCAGACAATTACAATAGCTTAGTTTAGGTCAGCAATAAGCATATGCAAAACAATTTTTTTTTAAACCAGTTTTACACTGCTGGGATTCAAAGTGCTTTCTACAACTCTGTTTCCTGTTTGGGCAATTGAAATAGAATTTATTTATTTTGTGCGTACTATCTGTCAGATTATATCTACACAGGTATTTCATTTTCTCTTATGCATGTGATCTAAAGCAGATTATTTTTTGTTTAAATTGGCTTTCATCTCCTTCCCAAGCACAGGTAAAAAAAACATAAATGGAGAAGCTTTAATGATGAATGAAAGGGGAACTAGTCGTTTTGCCCCCTTTTCAGTTAAATAAGGCTCATATCCTAGATCTTTTAATGCTGAAAGGTAATTTTGGAAGCTGCATAATTTTTTTTAGATTTTTAAAATAAAAAGGTGTTTTATAGATTGATTTGAGGGAAATGTCTGAGAGATCTTGTGTGAAGCATATACAGGTTTGGTTGGTTTGCACAAAGCTTTATATAAAGTAAAGATTACTCTTGGCACTTCCATGATGTGTTATGAATAAACATCTACATAGCAAATGACAGACACATGAAACAAAATCTAAACATCTGACAGATGTTGGGGAGAAAAAAATGTTTGTTGAAAAATTACACATAATTACATAATTAGATCATCATGGAAGTCTTAATAAAGGATGGAGATAACTGAATAATTAAATAACACAATGATAAAAGATACAGTATATATGGATTATTTCGTTAACAAAATTAAAAACCAATAAAGAGTTGAACAAACTTTAATTAAGAAAATCACATAGCAATTATCCTGGTGGTACCTCCTTGTGCAATAATGACTTCAACTAGATATGTCTTATAACTGCTTCTCAGTCTTTCGCATCCGCTTTCATGACATTTTTCTGACTCTCCCTGTTTGAAGTCAATGACATTTGAGGGTTTCTTTGCATGAATGGTTTTTGTCAGGTCCATCCATAGCATTTCATTAGGGTTTAGGTCCAGACTTTGACCTATGAATGCTAAATTCATAATTATGTTCTTCATTATTTTGTGGAACAGTGTGTATGTTTAGAATCATTGGCTTGCTGCAAGAACCACATTTGGCTAACCTTCAGCTGATGAATGGGTAGCCTAATTGCTGCTACAATTCTAAATTGATGATTCCATCAATTATAGCAAGACTTCCAGTTCTGAAGGATGGCAGTGTTCTTTTAAGAGAACATTCTGTTTATTCCTGCCTATTCTTCCATGAAAATAATTCCTCTTCACTTTTTTTTTTAAGGCTGAGGTATGAACATTGATATTATTTACAATGAAAGAGGCCTGCAGATCATTAAATGTTCCGCTGGGATTCTTTGCGACTTCCTGGATGATTTGTCTGGGATTTTCTTGGGGTAATCTTGGCAGGACGACTTATTCTGGTAGAGTCATTCTTGAATATTTTCCATTTGTAGATTGTCTGACAGTTGGATATATGGAGCCTCAAATGTTTAGAAATGGGTCTATAACCCTCTCTAGACTGCTGAACATCATTCTTCTGAGATCCATTGAAATCTCTTTTGATTGTGGTATGATACAGTATCTTTGCACAAAACTCCATGCTGAACATCAAACTCACAATATTCCTGACCATTATATAAGACAGGACTGCCAAAATCAATCCTTCTTAACTTGACTCTTAACTTTACCACTTGACTCCAATGCACCCTTAGTTGTAACTACGTAAACTAGGGATTTACGTATTGTTTAAATACACTGATTTTTTTTTCTCTACTTCGTATACCATTTCATGTCATAAAACACTGACTTGGTAAATATGAACCCTTATTATACAAGGATATCATGGAAAGAAATTGTGATTCCTATAATTATATTGGAGTTTCACAAACCTTTTCCCAGCACTGTTTCTTTTTTATCCTTGCACTGGAATAGAAAGTATTACTTTACTGTAAGATGGAGGAAACAGTCTCTTTGCATTTAGCTGATAAAATAAAAGTATAAGGCAATAAAAGCCATGCAATTACATTAAGAAGCATAATCTGTTCAAAGGTCATTAATTGATCTGGAAAGCAGTGAGGAGGAATAATAAATAACAGGTGAAGCTGTTCAGCAAAACAAATTTATCTTGAAAATAACAAGATGATAAGAACTTAAAAATAATTCACAAAGAAGAGGAGGCCATTTGACTATCCATTTAATGTCTATTTAATAATTAGGAACTAATTGATACAAGGAAATCATCTAGCCATTTCCTGAATGAAGTGAGGGTATCGGCTTCAACAACATGGGTGGATCTTTTGGCATTGTGCTTTGCTAATCCTGGTCTCAGCTGGCCAGTGTCAAAGAGCCGGGCTTGAACCTGTGATCATAGAGCTACAGTAAACCCAATCTTGGGCAATTGGTCTTTACTGGTTGACAACATGTTTACTTTGTCATATATTAGCTTTTTTAAGTTTGTTGCCTGTTTTAATTTAAATACTCTTGTTAATCTGTTACAAAGAAGAGCTAGTGACACCACTTTCTTTCTTTTTTCTTTGACTAGTTCTATCAGGGAATTTTGAAACAAAGTTTTGGCACATTTTTATATACTACACTGTGTGGAAACATTCATTAGAAAGTCACACACTCAAATGGAATTAATATGACTAATCTGTATATACCGTAATAAAATACTTAAAAGTAACACGACAACAACACAAAACCATTCACTGTTGAATTCTGGAATCCTAATGTTTACAATAAATGCAAACTTTAACAGTTGCTAATGAGTGCAAAGTACATGATATCTTCAATTTTCTGTGCTACTTGCCTTTTAAATTTGCAGGTTGTTAACTTAAGCAGTTGTAGTAGGGGGAGGTCTAGATTTCTGAAACTAACTCTGTTAGTTAGCAAGTAAATGCTTCATTACTGTCCAGTAGAGCCATAGCAAAGGATTAAAAATAACATTCCCATTACAGTTCCTTAAATCCTTAGCCTATCCAATTTTAAAAGCTGTTTTATTATGTTGGGTTTTGATGAGTCATGAACTACAGTAAAGTAATACCGAGAAGGATAAGTGCATTCTATTGGAATTATCTGTGTTCATGATTCATTTGTGTTTTTATCTCATTTTGTTTTGTCAAAAACTACTCAACCCACAAGCTTTAAAAGAACTAAAACAAAATCCAATCTCCTCGATCTTATCTGTGTTTATATTTCTTGATCAGTAAACACAGCCTTTTGATGGATTAGTTTACCCATTTATTGAGAAGATAGTAGATATATGTCTACTCATGTCTTCACCATAGCCTACAGTGTTTTAATACATCTATTAAAATAAACATTAAGAATAAATAATATTATCTTTTTAGCTTTCTTTGTGCAAGTCTGTTGCGGTTTCTTTAAGTGAAATGTCAAGGATTTACACTCTACCTGTTATTTTTTGCTGTATTGTTCTAGGGGGTTTGCTATCAAATTTGTGAGACGTACATGACTAGATGAAATCCATTTTCGGAGGTAGATAGTTGTCTTGGTTGTAATTATCTTTTTGTACTTGCGATGCTACAAGACATAAAGGCTGGTAACAGATGTTTTGACATCTGTATTTTGTGATGCTTCAACATACAGTAGCTGAAGGAGGCAGATGCAGGGATGTTTAACTCTGGGTTTTTGTCAGTACTACCACAACAACATTGCCATTGACCAAAATTTAAAACCCTGCCTCTTTGAGCTTTGGAGAAATTGAGTATGCCTGTCACAGAAATGGAGTAAGGCTATTTCCCTCTCGCCCTTACAGCTGAGCACACAGATGCGTTGATGTAGAGAAAGGCCATATTTACTATGCTGTGTGTCTTAAATATATGTGCTCTAGGATGGAAAAATTGTAATCAAACAGACTACAGATTGCCTACTTTTGCTTGACCTTTTTGTATGCATAACTTAATAGAGTTAGAGAACAAATCATAGTGTGATGTTTAAAGATGGCTGGCTCTCCCATGCCAGATAAACCCACTTTGATCTGAACTGAATCCTGTGAATTAAAATGACACTTGGACTCTCACTTTCAGTAGCACTTGTCTTGCTCTCTTCATGCACAGTTTCTCCTGCTGCCCTTTTTAAGTTTTTTTCTAATTTTGCAGACTCTTCAAAGCTGAATGAAATGAAATGGATGCTTTTGTAGGTTTAATAAGCGCTTTAGTAAAGTAAATGAGGGCATCTGTAAGCCATTGTTTACTTGAGGGGCTTCCACTCTAGTATGATTTGTTAAATATTTATATACTGTAACACAGCAGACACACAACATGTACAGTGCCTATAGAAAGTCTACACCCCCCTTGAACGTTTTCTCATTTTATTGTGTTGCAGCATGGAACCATGAAGTATTTAAAAGTAATTGTGTATTCACAAAGTACTCTTAAGTACTCTATAATGTAAAAGTAAAAAAAAATCCAGACATTTTACTAAATTAATTTAAAATAAAAAACAGAAAATAATTGAATGCATATTCACTCCCCCCCCAATGCCTTTGACATTTTCTTATATCCTTGCCCTGACTGGTATTTTACAAGAACCTTGTCTCAGATCTGCTTGGAATGTTCCTCGGTCTTCATGGTATAGTGTTTGGAAATGCATTAGCTAAGTGGGGAAGCTCCCCGACACAGGTGCGTGCATTTGTTCTGAGATCATGTGAAAGACCTCAACTGCACACAGGTGGACTCCAGTCAAGTAACTGTGGGACTTGGAGAAGAGAGTCAGTTACTTCAGAGATAATTATGGTGTGTCAAAGCAAGGGGCTGAATACTTATGTATTCAACACTGACCCATTCTCCACCCATTGTTAGATCAACAAAATCAGCATAATCTTTCACATTGCTTGTCCCCTGTTGATGCATTCATTCTGGGATCAAGGTAATTCACAAGCCCATTGCATCACAAGCCCATTGCAGTCTTACCTTAATCAGGTACCTGTAGGAAGAGTTGCTTTGTCACATGCATCATTGTCAACATCAAAATTGCATTGCTGATCTGGCAGTTCCTTCACCGATGGAATGGAGGAATAACCCTGTGGTCTGTATACAGTTTTATCTATTTGTGTACTGTGCTTTTTTATTTTTGAGCTGACAAAAAATACCCAATAATGATCTCTTATGTTGAGGTAACTGATTTGAATGAACCCTGCATTAAGAGTTGGAAATCTAGTTCATTCTGGTCTTAACATTTATAATGTCTATGGGACATTGCGCAGAAGTCTGCATTATGAATTTAATTTGTGTTCTGTATGGCCTGTTGCTTACCCATTGAGTTAATTGAGCAATTAGTTAGAAATTGTTCAGTATCTTGAACCCGTTGACCACAGGGTGGCACTGTGTACCTTGAAGGTTAAGACACTGAACCTATTAAATTTAAGTATTGGAAATAAACTGTGGCAAAAATAAACACAATAACACATTATTAAGCAGGTTTCTCTCCTTGACCTGTGTGTTAAGATGATATAGAGTATTTGTCTTGACTTGTTATCTAGATTCAACTTCAAGAGAAGGTTGAATGATGAGAGCTGACAGCCTCAATACAGTAAACAATGACAAAGAAACTGTCACATGTATTTCTTGCTGAATGAAACATCATTAAAAATGGAAAGGAGAATTAATATTTGATTTCAGAGCTGAAACTGAATATTAACTGAATAGAGTTAGGTAAGTATCAAAGAGGGAAAGTACTTCACATTTTATTTTACATTCCTGTATATGGTTGGAAATTGCTTTCAGATTTAACTGCAGTATGCAGTCACAATATATGTTTTTACATTTGCTTTATTTGATAAAATAACGTTTAAAAAGTACAGGTGTATGGTCAGTTAGCAGTGGTTTGCCGTATTTTGAAGTTGTAGTTTTCCTTCATAACATCCATTCCAAACGTTATCAATAATACAGTTACTTTTTAAGGTGGTCTAATTCCCCCACCTCCACTACCACCATTTCAGGTCAACAAAATTTAATAATTTGCTGCATGCATTATCTGTATTTTTAAATTAATGAACATTTTACCAAATTCTGTGCTCTTGTCTAATAGTTTTAAAAGAGGCTTTCGTAACCGCGGCACAATCGCATAAAATACCACACACAAAAGCAAATGGATCCTAATGACATAATTTACTGAGTCCCTTAAAAAGCTTCAGAATGCTGGGGCTGTGCATTACTAGTTGAAAGCTTTATTGATGCAGACATTGTTTATTATATTAAGAGCCGATGCTTATTGAATTAGTGGTCGCAATGCCTGTTGTTCAGAAAAGAAGTGAAATGGTCTCAAAATATAAGTGGTCTCAAAATGTTATTATGAAGTCCTTACTTATTAACTCATTTTAATACAGGTGAAATTTATTTGAAAAAACCTTCCAGTTAGACATGAAACCCAAGCCATGGAAGATTTGGTGCTGTGATTTTTAGCATTTGTCCTGTGCTACATATTTGGTTAACTCTCCCAGGAGGCGGTTGAAAGCAGTGAGTAACCATGGATACCGCAGTTCTCCCTACCTGGTAATCACCCTGCCTCTGCCCGTTTGTTCAGTGAGTCAATTAATTAGGTTGGTTATAAGCAGATAAAGCATTTCGCTTGGGGTGTTGGGTTGAATTGGGCCTTCAATCTCAAGCAGTCATCACCGAGGCCAGTATGTTGGGCCTCCAGGGACTAGCTGTCTAAAACTTAAACTAGAGAACACAGTCAGTAGACCTTTAACTAAAGCTCCTTTGCTGTTTTAATATGGTGACTGAAAGTAAAAACAATTACACCTGGCAGTTGACAAAGCTGTTCTGTTCCTCCTAACCAGCTGTTTTGTGAGAGCGTTTAATACAACATGGAAATATATGAAGCATAAGATAACAGGGATTAATTAAAGGCACTCCAATACACAACAAAACTTTTACCTACAAAACCACCTGCTGTGGCAGATCCCTGAAGCATTCAGATTTAGATGTTTTGAGTTAACAAAAATTCTTCTGGATGTAAGATACACAGTCAGCAATTAAAGTCAGCATTTAAAGTAAGTGATATTTTTGGTGATATTTGTTGTTTTTTTAGGTATTAGTCTTATACAAAGTGCAATGCACATGATATAGTCTTTTAAGAAGCACGCAGATTGTGTGGCTCAAGAGCTCATCCATCTATCCATTTTGTAATGGCTTTATCCAGTTCAGGGTCACGGGGAAGCCGGCCTATCCCAGAAAGCAATGGGCACAAGGTGTGATACACCCTGGATGGGAATCCAGTCCATAACTGGGCACACACAGACAAGCACACACTTACACCAGGGCCTGTTTTTCCAGAAGCCAGTGCAGTACGGCTTTGAACCATTTCAAGGAAACCAGAGCACCCAGAGGAAACAGGGAGCACATACAAACTCAGTATTTAATCTTTTCATGGATTTGATTTTTCCTTTGTGCTGCCCAAGTTTCTAGTATTAAGATGATAAATGCCCAATTCTTTCTTACTTTACAGAAGACAAGGACTCTTTGACTAAGTTCTATCATGATATGATGTCTGAATGATGCCTTCCTGACTTTTACTGTCCCTTTCTGAAATTTGTAGATGCTACACAGTGGGGGAAAATGGGGTATAAATCCAAATGCCTTAAGACATTTTTCATTTTTAGAATGAGTATTGTAATCATTACAGGTTGAAGAAAATAATATTTTTCACAGATAAACTGTATAAGGCGCGACAAAAGCATTATTTTATTTTTTATGAAGTAAACAGGTATGCTTTAAAATATTATGAGGTGATGGGGAGAATTCCATGTGAGTTGCTTTCAATCTAAAATTCAATCTAATGACTAAGTGACAACAGCAAGTGTAATAAGTTTACAAACTCAATTTCATAATTGTTTCTGCTTCAGTGCACCGTGTAGTTAGAGAAATGTCAACAAGGTGGTGGAATAATTATTGCTGTTCAAGAATGTAAGAAAGCTTGCAAATTAGATGAAGCCATTTGGCACATCTAGTTTGTTTAGTTTTTAGTAACACAATGATTGTAGGATCTTATCCAGCCATCTCTTGAAAGAAGTGATGGTATCAGTTTCAACACCATGGTTGGGTAGCTTGTTCCAAGCTCCCACAACTCTTTGTGTCTATTTTAAATGTACTTTCACTTCATTTCCACTTAGTCCAGTTAGCATTTCGTTGTTGATTAGGGAGTCTATGAGTTAAGTTTTTAGAGTCTCTGAGACTAACGCGATTTAGTTATTTAAGCCTGTCAGAATGGCACATTCCTTTCAAGTCTGGGGAATGTACTTTATCTGGTCTCTCTTCTCAGAACTGACTCCAGAGCAACACTATCTCTTTCTTTCATTGTGCTGCTTATTTTAGCAGCTCAAACGTGGGGCTTCCCTCATCCTTTTGCAGTGGTGGGGCACAGTATCCAAATGTTAATTACAAATTGTGGAATTATGGAGTGCAGTGATGTAAAATGAGAGATAATAAGTTCTACTGGAGGATGATAGCATGGAATAAAATACTGCAGACCTCACCAACAAAAAAAAAGAAGCTGAGTGATGGATGCATGAAAGAAAATGGAGATTATTTTCTGTTTTGCAGTGAAACTCACAAAAAGTATGATTTAGTTTTTTTTTGTTTTGACAGCATAATGATTTTGTAAATATTGTAATTAGTTCATGTACAAGAGGTAACACTTGATTTTTCAATTATATTGTTTGTGCAGTTTCCTATGTTTCCTTATTTAAAGAATGTAATGTACTGGTACTGTATGACCTTCAGATGAACAAATCTAGCGACATGATTATTTATGTAAATAAGCTTTGTATACTGCTCCAAGTGCTGACTTTGTCACTTTTATAAATGGTAAATGATGGTGCTCAAAAAGAATTTTAATTAACATAAACGGAGACCTAGACTCAATTTGACTGTTGTTTTACTTCTTTGAAAATGCAGACCCAGGGGCACAGCAATTGCAGGAATTTTCTCCATGGTTACATTGGTTCTGCTGGTTCTTTGTCATTTTTAATTTATATTTGTATTTCCCTATGATGAACTGTCTTCCATCTGGCAAGTCTGCCTAAATATTGGCTGTTGTTTTTTGTTGATCTGAATTTTAAAGGCCAGAATTTTAACAACATCTGAATGAAAGATATGTTAAAAGGTATGTTAACAAACATAGACTTAATTCTCTTCAGTAATTTTAAACACAAATTGAACTACAATAGATTTTGGTTAAAAAAAATATAATACATTTTTATTTGATTCCCATTCATTCACAATGCAGTAGGAGTCCTTGTTTCCAGTGGATGTACAATTATCTCCATTGTGGCATTTACATCTGCAATACCTAAGCAGTGAATAGTGCTATTTAAAAAAAATTATTGATACAGAAATATGGTAAGGTGTGATAAATACAATACCCAAGGAAGCTAAGAGCCAGATTACTAAGGAACAGAGTCAGAATCATGTCACACATCAATTGGAAGTGTCGAGTGCCGTGATACACAAATACAATGAAACTTGTTTTAAGAATCATTTTCCAGAGGTAGTTCATCTTTGCAGTTAAGCACTTGATTAAGGGTGGAGTTGCTGCATATTTGTAAGTTTCTCAATGTTAAAATGAAACTAAAGGCGACTGCAGTCGTGACACTTGAATTGCACTCATTTTGCTAAGAGCTGTGGAAACCTGCAGCCACCCCACTCTACACACCTTTAAAGGGCGGTGTGGGAATAGACTGTCTTCTGAGCAGCACGGAGGAGATATGGGCCACGGCCAGAATGAAGGATCCATAGGATGAAAAAAGAAAATATATTTCATATTTCACTACCGTTTTCCAGTAATGTGAACACCAAATTAAAATAATTAGGATCGGTACTGGGTGATGTAAAACATGCCCTGGAGCCTTTGACCGGAGAAGCCACGGTCTCCTGAGGGGGTGAAAGTATTATCTGCTCTGCATGTTCTTGCCTCTGGCACTTTTCTATTGACTGCGGCTGTAGTTGCTGACACCTCCCAGCAGGGGCACAACCATCATAGTGTGCCTGTATTATTGAGGTGTCCAGATTTCGGCAGACTTGTTTGGTGGTGGAATGCTGCATGCCTTCTCCTTTTGAGTTCTGAACCTCAGCCTTGAACCTCGTCTTGCATGTTTTGTGTTGTCTTCCTCTGTTGTGTTCCCTTGAAATGTGTGGTTTATTTTTCCCCTGTGTTGTTTCTGTTTGTGGTCCACAGGTCCTCCCCTGCATTGTTCATCTGCCTCATCTACCCCAGTTGAGCAGTCCCCTTCCCCTCCCCCTTCCCTTGAAGCAAATGAGAGCCAGAGAAGGTTGCTAGGTAACTCTGTGGTTCAGCCAACCCCGGATTCTGACTCCGAAGAGGAGTTTGCCCCTAATTCATTCTTAGTTAAAACGGGCTCTGGGAACCTGTGTGCTCCTACTACTGCTGCAGAAGGTGAGTTGGTCTTCAAACTTTTCTTGCTTGCTCAGTGGGGACACAGTTCTTTCTCATACAGTATTTGCTCATAAGATGTACTCCGCTGTGCCATGTGTTGTAGAAATCCAGGGGAGAAACAAATCGGAGACATCACAGTATCTGCAGTTTCTGCCCCCAGGTGTTTCAATGAGAGATACTCATTGGATTGAGGGGCTAAGTGAATGACACCTTAATTTGGCCAATGAAATATTTAGCTTTAGCCAAGGAAATGTTTGTCACCAAGTGATTGATTTTGCAGGAGCAGCATGCTGACAGGAGGCGAGTAGTCATTTATATCCTTTGTGGGTGTTGGCAGTAGCTTTTCATTTGAGCAGTGAAGATTCAGGTGTACTTGAGAGAAAATGTTTGCATTCAAGTGAATTAATTGAAAAGCCTGTTTTTCTTTTAAATAAACCTCAGAATTGAATGCTAGGTGTCTGCTTGCTTTTTGTATCTTCTATTTTGAGATTAGGAACTTTAGCAATGAAGTGAAAACAAATTCCTCAATAATGACCTATTAAAATCTATTAATCTTTTATATGAGGTGCTTCTGAAATATATAAGAGTCTAACATTGTGCTCATTTTTCATACTAATTACAGTCTCTTTATTTTTATGGGCAACCAAGGTTGATAACACTCTATAAAAATGCAGGTATTGTAAGTGATCCTAAAATTCTTATGAAATTCAAGAGGCAATAAAGTTTCCAGCTAGAACCAACAATTACATTTGAATGGTGCCAAACAAAGGAAAGAAAAAAATCCTGCTTTCCTTTGAAGAGATTAATTTAGTTGTTGATTTAACTAATAGAAATAGAAATGATCATAATAAACTAATATAAATTTTCCCCAATGTTACACAACCAATACGAGACTTTATAACTGCATCCAGGGACTCAAAAGAGTAATACAGTATAGCACTTTTATCACAGTTTTGCAGTGTGTTGTCTTACCAGCAAATTTGCACAAATCATTTTGAAACATTTCAAAACTTTAAACATTTAAACTGGTGTTAAAAAGACCAGTGAAGTGAAATAATTCAAAAGAATCATCCCTTTACCCCTCTACAAAAATGTAACTAGATACCACTCAAGATTGAGTCAGCTTTGTTCAGATTGTCATCCAAGAGTTACCGAGGATGAGAAATAAATGAACATTAATTTGGCAGTTGGGATCAAATTATTATATTTGATTTATTTCACTTGTATTAAACAATTTCTGGTTTAATTTCTATCTTTATATAGTATGTAGATGCAAAAAGCAGTACAATTAATATGTGCTGAACCTAAAGTCATAGAGGCTCTTTTTTAATTAACTGATTCACAGGAGGATAATTCTATGACCCCTGCAATGTTATTGATAGGGTGTCCAATGAACAAGGGATTGAAGGTCCCCTGTGCCTGTAGCCATTTGGCCAGAAACAAATAGACTTGTGATGACGACAGTGATTTTCAATCATTATGTACCTCATAATCATACTAACACACATAATCAATCATACCATGGAGGTCCTGACTCTCCATGGTCATTAAAAATCCCAAGGCATTTCTTACAAAGAGTAGGGGTGTTACCCTGGTGTCCCCCTGGCCTTTACCAGTCATGGCCTCCTAATAATTCCTATCTATAAAATTGGCTTCATCACTCAGCTCTCTTCCCCACTGATAGCGGATGTGTGGTGAGCATATTAGCACACTTTGACTACTGTCACATCATCCTGGCTGGTGCTACTCATTGGTGGTGGTGGATGGGTGTTCCCATTATAAGCATTTCATTGGATTTGTGCCAAACTGAACTGATTAATGGTATATAGTATAGCACTAATATAATGTATACAATAAGATGATGATGATTATTATTATTATTAACCTTTTTCCTGTGACGCCCAGTATCCGCTTACTTTCCATTATCTTACCCGATAAGACATAAGAAAGCTGACCTTAGGAGTATCATTCATAATTTGAAAGAAAGTAACCAGATTGTGTTTGAGATTTTCACAATATTTTTAAATCATTGAGTCGCTCGTCTGGCTTTCTTTTATTTGCAAAATAGTATGTATGGGATCTGGTGTCTGATTTTTTTATGAAAAAGATCCTAATATGGTTAACTCCAAACAGATTAAAGCTCAGAAATCTGCTGTAACTAGAAGATATAGCTATTAGGTGTTATCAGAATATGTTATATCAAAGACATGTAATGCATTAATTTAAAAAGATTTATTTATTTTTTTACTTGTGGTGTTTTTATGAGATTTGTTTTTCTTCTGTTATGTGTTTTGTTTGTACTGTTTATAATGGCTTGAAGCTTTTTGCAAGGCACTTAAAATAAATTGCATTATCATGATGATGAAGAGGTGGAATATGCCCTTTGTTAGCTAGGAATATTTTTTGTCCTAAAATCAGGAAGTTATTTTGCACTTCCATCCTTCTGCTTCTTAGCATAAAAGATTATTTCTTTTACAGGTTTACAAAGTAATTTAATCATATAAGGTAAATGTAACTCTGTAAATGAGTCCTAAATTTCAATTTGATGTACTGCTTTAAGTACATTTTCTTTGTACTCTGTTTACAAAGGTTGATTTCAATGCTGTTTATCAACTATACACATCTTTATTATGATTTAACCACAGAATATTGCTGTAAACATGTACACATCAGAGGTTCAGAAGCAGAAAGATATAAGCCAAGATGAACACATTATGTCTTTCAGACAAATGAACTGAATTATGGATCTGACCCCACCCCAAAAGAACCTTTGTTCCTATGTGATATTTTAATAAATCTATGATCAACCCATTTGGATTTAAGTGGAACTATATGTGCTCTTCAAAATCTAACATGCAGACTGTATACTCTAACTGTAACTAACAAAAAAATATTGTAGATGTGTAATTTTTAGACAAATGTGTTGTGCATTTTTAGTTGGGGAAAATCATCAAGCTTGTTATGTAATACAGCATGTTCCATATGGGTATGAAATGGATTAGCAGGTCAGTACAACACAAGCAGTGATTGTTGTGTTCATTTTTGATGTGATATACTGTATCTTATTTTCCTCAGTGAACATATTTTAACTTGTGGCTGTTACAGCTATCACTTTAAAGAGCCACACCCTTAAGCATCCCTTGCAGGCTTGCAATATGCACAAAATAGTGTAAATAATTGATTGGGCTTGACAATTAATTGAACCAAAGGCTGAATTTAAATCAAACATTAAAGTGTTGCAGCTCAGAGACTGTCAATAAAATAGTGATATTTATAGTATTATGATGCAGGCCAAAATCCCCTTAACATCTAGCCACACAGAGGCTCCAAGTGGATTTAAATGAAGAAGAAAGTAGAGGATGTTCGTTTCTAGGTGTTGCATCAAATGACAAAGGTTCTTATTTGCATCGAAATCTGGGCTGCCTCAAGGCTCTCAGTATGGGGTAGTGGGGGTGTGAGAGAGCTTTTCCTTTCATTTCAAGCGGTTTATGACATGTTTGGATTTTTGTGTGTACTGTACCTCAAAGCATTTTCCGAGACTGTCACGTCTGAGTACAAAAAAAGAAGGCTTCTGACTCGTGGTTCTGTTTCTGTATTCAGACCACCCGATTTTCCTGCTTTCCAGAGGCTGTGTTTCTGCTCGTTTTGCCGGACAGTTGACTGTGCTTCAGGGCAAAGAACGCTCGCTCAGTTTATAAGATAACCTCTGGTCCTGAAAGCAGAACTGGCAATGTCCATGATGAAATGTGCTCCAAAAGAACTTTCACCTTTTATTCGGCTCATATGTAAATAAGCAGGGAATTATGTAAATCGTGCTAGCATAAAGATCTTACACAGTCATTCCATATTGTTTACCAGTTTTACCAGCATAGGACTGACAGCACATAGCCCAATTTCCATAATAATTCTGTTTTTAGTTTTACTACTTTATAAAGGAATGCTTAGTAAGTCTGTGATATACCAATCCTTTAATTACTTCTGTAGTTTGAAAGCTGGTCTATTTATATTCAGTTTGTTCCCTGTTGTCTCCCTTTCTTTGTCCTCTTAAGTGGATCCATTAAATATGTACATTAAGGCATCATGACTTTGATGGTATGGAGACCCCCCCCCCCGGCTAGATGATCTTCAGCTAGATTCCAATTCATTGCCAGAAGAGAACCAGGGAATACACGAGCTGTTCTCAATACTTTGATTAGTCACTGTTACAAAACACTCTGAGCAGGGAGGTATGACACATCTCTTTGAAAACAATAGTGTTAGCTAAGCTTTTGAAGTTTTACTACGTTGCCTGCATGGTATTGTTCACAGCCAACGCTTTGCACTCAAACAAATACCTCTTTAAGGAATGTAGTTTATTTGTGCCAGACCTCTGTATTATGTGCTGTTTTATGATTTCTCCTTGGAATATGACTTTGTTTAATAAAATTGTACTATGGTATCTCTTAGCTTGTATTTTATATGAAAAAATTTCTTAAGGTGAAAATCAGAGAGTATACTGTATGTCTTTACAAACTGTTCCAGTGACTGTTCCGGTGTGTGTACATTGTACAGAAAAGTGAAGGAAGGTTCAGTCTAGTATGAGTGATATCTGCTCTTTAATGTCCCCAGAGTGAAAACATTCTGATCAAAGTTAATCCAAGGCCCTTTTAAAGGAAGGATAATGAATCGTTTAGTTTGCCTGACACCGTTTATAGTCATAACCTATTGAATTCTGACTTAGATGTTGTCAATAACAAGTGAGAATCTTAGTCACCAACTACAGTACAGTACAGTGTTAGCTGCAGATACAGACATACCTTTTCAAATTGAAACATGTAAAGCAATTGGTAAAAATTGTAATTAATTGTTCATCCCTGCAGAGTATAGAATATTTTAAGGATGCAAGTCATGCTCGCTGAAGATTGTTTGGAGGTACTTTAAAATGCATCATTTTTTTAAATTAAAATGCTCTGGCTGTACAATGCAACATTTATTTGCAAATATATTCAGAAGACGGTTGTCCTCGTCTGTGCAACAGCATATGTTTTATTTTTCAAGCCTGTAGTTTTCTCTCCAGAATGTCTCCCCCTATCAAGCTGACAATATTATCAGAATCTTAAAGGTCTGGTCCCCAAAGATTCTTGGACATTCTACAGGACATGCGCTTTCCTGCAGTCCCTGGCTGTCTCACAGGGGTTGGCAAGTAAATCCTTCTAGGGGAATTTAGCCATTGGGCTGTACTCCCCTGCTGTGCAAGAAATCTTTAACACAGCACTCCTCCCATTTTCTGCATCTTTCAAGGGGGTGCAGCATGAAATGAGGACATCGTCTTCCCATTATATGGTGTAGCTCCAAATTAAACTGCCAGGAGATCATATCCTTACTTTACCACATAGGAAAGCAGTCCTTAAAATAAGCTTGTAGACATCTCAGTTTTTCATCTGAAACCTAACAGTCTGGCAGGAAATTAATCATGGCTTTTTTTAATCATCTTGCTTGTTGAGTAAGAAAATAGCTAGTGCATTAAAAAGAGACTTTAGCTAGAGTTTGTTTTTACCTTTCGAATGCTCGGAAATGTGCAGTTCATTGGACAGTTAGCTTTTAATAGTTTTAGTGACTTAAATTTTGGAGCAAACTTTGTTTTTTCTGTAGATCTTTTACAGGACTGAGCGGACTGTGTCTCTGAGAGACGCTGCCAAGATGCTATTTACCACGAATAGTGAGGTGCATTTTGCAATAATTAATGGTGCAAATCAGGAAAACACTATCTCTAAAGCCTTGTCACTCACACATATTGAAAGAGACCAACTGATGCTGAAAATTACACCTAGTGCTTGCTGTTTGCTGTACCTATTACTTTACAATGAAGCCTGTTAAGAAAAGAGGTATTCCCAAATGCACCTTTGTTCAGAAGTACATAGTAGTAAAAAAACTAATCAAACATCTTAGTCCAAAAGAGGGAGACAGAGAGCAACAGAATTTGGCCTCAGCCCATTCTTATGTGCTCAAGGAAATGTACTTTTGATTAACTCTTTTACTTCACTCATTGGCTACATTTACTTGGTGTAGGAGTAAGCAATTCCTTTTAATCAGTTTTGCCTTTTGATTAATTTCCTATTGAATCACCTGCTTTTCTGCTTTGAACTTGTGTCCAGGGCTTTGGCAGATCACTGAATTTGATCAAATGGGTATCTTTTAAATGAGATGGACCAACATCTGTCATTTTGAATAACGTATTCAGAATCCTTCATTCTTCAGTAGACTAGGTTCTGAATGAGTCAGTAGTCGCCTGGCACCAGTTGGAGGACAAGCAGGAAATGGTTTCCCTAGGTCAATATTGTACCACTCCCAAAACAGGTTAATGAAATAGCAATTCGAGTTCTACATACTTCCTAAAAAGAAGCCCCTCAGTAAATTGACACATCCAGTGTCAACTTAACCGAACTCCTGGATCACAGAAAGTGAAAAATGAGTGAGAGGGACCCCAACAATACCAGGAGCAGTGCCGGATTTCCCACTACGGGGACTACGAAGTTTTTAGGGCCTACGAAGGAGAGAAACACTAGTGACTAAGGAAAAAATGAACTGAAACAACATGCTTGCGATCGACTCTAGGTGCTCCAAATCGATAATCACACGCTATCTAGCAGCTGTTCTAGAAATTAGAAGTATCGAAGTGATGGTCGCTCGACTCGCTCCATCAATCACGTAGGTTAGCATTAGAATAGTTTACGGTGCATCATGTCAATCAACGTAATTCAATTGGCATTTACTACTATTTTTGTACATTTTGGAGTGAACGTGCCTAGGGCCTACAAACACCAAAATCCGTCCCAGACCAGGGGAGGCCACTAAGAGTCCTTGGTCCCCAACCAGACATGTTCACCACCCTCAAACACTACAACACTGGCCTTGTGTACAAGACGTATATATAAGGGTAAACAAAGCATCTTCAGAAAATTGTATATATATATATTTACTATATGTGTTTAATAACAAGCTCTTTTGTTTTACTGGATCCCTCATTTTCTCGAAGGTTTGTTGAATCTTCACAGCAAGATCTGAGTTTTAAAGCTGCATAAATTTTCACTGAGTTCCCCCACTTTCCTGCTGGACCTGCTGTAAATGGGCTATATAATATCAAACGGGCTTTCAGTAAATTTATTTGTATTGCATTTCAGCTGCTCAAATGCTAAATGGTGTTTCGTCAGGGCTTGTTCTGCCACTTCTCTCTCTGCCTTTCATCCAAAATAATATTTTTAACCTTGGATTCTGCTAGAGCTTTGCTTTGTCAGAAATAGATGTTATAGGCCAAAACAATTTCACCAAGGGCAGTGGTCTTCCCACTGGAATCAAGCTGAGGCCCTGAAAGTTCGACTGCAAAAAAATGTTAGACCTCCCTAAGAGATAAGAATGACAGAATCTGTGCAATATGTTGTTTATTTAACATTTTCAAGTTTCCAACTAACAAATACACTGTTAGTTGGAACAGTGGTACTACATCTCATACATGGGACACTGAAATTACACTTGTTATAATACCTGTGTTAGATACTGTGTAGAAAATTGTGTTTTATGTGATATGTGATGTGTCTTTCAACTAATGCCTAGATTTATTAATATTAATTCCTCAGCAGAGGTTTTTGCAGTATGTAGCCTTGAAATTCATTTAGTATGTTAAGAGGACCTTTGGGTGTAAGCTTGTATGTAATGATACACTAACAAACATTTTTTACATCAAGACAAATTAGAGATGTACTGGAAGTTCCTGGGTTATTGTGTGTTGTCATGTGCCTTTGTTGCAGTTACAGAGCTTTAAATAATCTAAAGCCTGAAAACAAAGAAAACTACTCATTTATAATCACGCTGCCAAGTAGCTTGGATAATATAACATTTGATAGCGAAATGGAAGCTAGTAATTAAAGGCCAGGCTTGTTTTCAAAATATTGTAGAGGCTGTGTGTTTATTTCCTCAAGAATATGTTCAAGGTGATGTGTTTTTAACTACCTGTCCTGCAGATTCAAGCTGTGAATGCATTAGCTGTAGACGAAAAAATAACGTAACATTTCCTGAACAGGTTTTTCCCTTTTCACAATTGTATTCTCTTGAGAAACCATATTATGTTGATCGTAGCCATAGTCGCATCACACTTAAACAAATTGTCTTTCTTCCTAACCTTATACTTGATGCATAACAAAACATTTCCCTCGACTTGACCTGGAGATCATCACCACTATTGCAAAAAATGAAAGAGGTGTCTATAAACACTTTATATGCCTTTTTGTCCTATGGAGCCAGCTTACCACAAGAGACTCTTTCACTTTGACATATCAGCTTACCAGGCCAGAGCTCTTGAGAATCAATTTCAGAGCTGAACACACTTTGGAAACCTGTCTGTGAATAAACCAGTTAATAGGCAAGCCAATTAGATTTTGTTTGCTCTACTCAATTATTGGCAATCGGTGCTCTAGGTATTCTATGGAGTGGGGAAGGACACACAGGAAAAAAGCTGCATTAGCCCATACAGAGACAGTGTATCTAAATGATTGATGAATTGCTCAGTAGTTATGGAAACAGATTAATGCAATGTGATATTCCTTTCTCCTGGCATGGAACTACAGGGTCTAATGCATATTGCAACATTGCTGCAGTACTCTCTATAGAGGAGACTGTCAGACAAGTCTTTCAACCAACCTGACATTCCTATTGCTGGGTGTCCTTATCAGAACAAAGCAGAAAGTTTCTGTGCCTTACAGACATTTGCCGTTTTTAATGTGGAATCATGCTGTATTCAATCAAGCACACTGTGTTCAGAAAAATTTCTGTACTTTCTGCAGGCCAATATAATGATGCCTTTTAATTTGTCGGGCCGAAAGTGAAAACAGTTTATGCTTCTATTTGCTGTCAACTATAATGCAAATTGCTACATGTTGATACCTGTCTGTAGAAAAATTGCATGTCTTGTGCTAATCATTTTCACGGTCACTGTGTCTCAAGTGTTTGCCAAAAAGGCTGATGTAGCAAGAACCCATGTTAATTGGATTTTACTTTGACACCGGTGCATTCAAACATCAGATATTAAATCTTTTTGAACCTGTCAGAAATACTTGTAGAGTGCACTGTATGTTGCCTATATTGTATTTATTTTTCTTAAGGCAAGTGGAAGTATTTGGAATTTCCTGACTTAGTGTTAGAGGTGTTTCATGTTCAAGTAAGCTTAAAGCTTGTAGCCTGTCTCTGTGGGCAACAGAGTGGCAGTGATAGCTACCTTAGTCAAATGGTGCTGATGACTTTTTAATTTTTATAAATAAGGGGGAGTGGATTCCTTAAGATTTGCAATTAAATAGTATCATATTTTACTACTTCACACCCTGCAAGGTTTCTTCCTATACTGCTCCAAAAGAGAGCCTAGAGGACTATTTCTTTATCTTAACTGTAACCATCTTTTAATCTGATACTGTTCCACTTGTAGTAATCATTCCTAATTACAGTGAGGTCCTCAGGTAAGAGGTATTGTAAGAGCTGAGATGGGGGTGGCCAGGTGTAGGTCATGAACACCACTTGGGCTCCTCATCTATGTTCTTACCAAGCTCTCAGTAATCAAATTGGGCTGTTGAAGTCCTCAGACATAATTCTCAACCTGTCCTGGATTTGAATGGTTTTTTTTTTTATCTGACAATTCAATTATTTAATTGCCACACATGGTAGATTGGGGGTTAGTGGTGCTGCTTCACAGTTTTTGTGTCCCTGAGTTTGATTCTGAACTTCTTTGTAGATCATATTATCCCTGTGTTAATGTGGATTTTCGCTGGCTGCCCCAGTTTCCTCCACCTTTGAAAGATCTGCTGACTGTGTTAAAATGCAGATCTAAATTGTCCCTGTGTGCTTGTGTGCATTTGTGTGTGTGCCCTTCAATGGACTGGCATGCCACACACAGTATAGTTCTGCATTGTATCCTGTGCTTCTGGGATAGACTGGGGGTTGCTGTGACCCTCAACAGGAAATGCATTTTTTAATTGTTTTTGGAACATTAGGTGGGTGGTGTTAGTTAATATTGAGGTTCAGTTACCTGTAGGTTCTATCCTTGTTGGTAAGCATCAGTAGAACTAATAACAGTTTCTTGTTGCCCATATTAAAAGATGTTACTGTGTAGAACATGAATATTTATGGGGTCACAACGATCCTTTAGCAGATTTAGGCCATTGAATTAATGGTTGGTTCCAGCAGGTGATAAGTTGTGGTGATTTCACAGCTTCTGCATCCAGATACTGGGGAAGAGTCCCCACCTCCACTCCACTCCTCAGAAAAAAAAAAACACACAACAAAAAGTTATTTACATTGCTTTACATGGCTAGTTCTAAGGAAGGCACAGTGCACTGTAAAGACAGGTTTTGAATACTTGCTTTGGAAATTGAACTGAGACTGGCCTAGTGAAGTGTGAGAGACCTACGTGCGTAATTAAAATGTTTGGTTTTCCTTAGTGGGAAAAGTCCTTAAAATAAGTTTCTTAAAATATAAAATGCTGATAAAATCTAAAACATAACAATGGAATGTTAAAAAGTGAAACAGTTTGTAACCTAAATTTTTGTTTTGAGTTTTTCAGTAAGAATAATTTTTACATTGACATTTCATAAGTGTCTTACCTTCTGTTTTGTAAATGTGTTGTTCGCTCATCTTATTTCCAGTGACTTGTTTCAGTACAGCAATGATGTAATTTACCGTAGATCATATTGAAGCAAAGTATTTTTTACGTTTTTGGCTAAGATTGTTGGTACATTAACAATGAAAAATTAAAGTTTCAGAGGTCAAATGAGTAAACATTATATTTAATATTTTCTGTATCCATATCTGTAATGTGAATGCTAAATAGCATTTTTATTGACATGGTAAAAAGAAAGAAAGCTTCCCATGATTACTTTCATTTTTCATAATATTGTGTAAAGTCAACAGCCATGAAAGACAGGCTTTATTTTAATTTAAATCAATGTGTTTGAAAGGATTGCAATTCAGGCCCTCCCTTATATCCATTAGTGTAGTACTATGCCCCGTTGTTAATGAATATTTCTCAATAACTTAACTTACTGACAGAATAGTTCTCACTACTGACATTTCCCTTTAAAACGTTTGGACTGCTGTGGAACTACTTCATATAAGGAATGGCGGGCAATGGTTGGAAAAAAAGAAATGCTGTGAAGTTGCTTTTTAGAATAAAGCTCAATATTTTGGGGAAAAAAACACGTATTGAGTGATAAGAGCAGAACGCTGCTCTCCTTCAAAGTTTAATAATGATATTCATTTCCTCTGTTCTAGACCAATCATCATCCTTTCAGAACCATTCCAGGCTGCGGACACCCCCCCTTCCAGTCTCTCACTCACACACCCCGAACCAGCACCATGCGGCCTCAGCCAACTCTCTGAACAGGGGGAACTACACCCCACGCAGCAACCCCAGCCCTGCGCCCACAGACCACTCTTTGCCCCCAGAGGGCCCTACACAGGACTCAGGTAGCGCGCAGGACAACTGGCTACTCAACAGCAACATCCCACTGGAGACCAGGTACCATTACTATTGTCTGGATGAATCTTCGCAATATAGGTGGAGCTAAGTCGAGCCTTGGCTTAAGAGAACATATCAAGTCAATGAGTGTTTGCTTTGGTCCATATCGCTTGTTCTTTTGTCCAATAAAATACCCCATCTATTTCATTAAATATAGCACTCTTATTTACCCCCTTTTCACATACCTTTTCTGCTGATCAAGCTAGCACCCTAGTGCCAAACGCCCTGAATATCTCATTCAAAGAGACCCCAGAGAACTGTGAGGTCTCCTATTATACATGCACTGTGCAGTATGCATATTGAACATGGAATGCTGTGTACAAGGAGACAATAACTTTTTTTTTCTTTTATAGAGTATTCAATTCATAATAAATTCCAATAACACACTCCCTTTTTTGGAAAGTATATGTTCGGACTTTTGAATTGTCTGAGTCGTGCTTCTGCTTCACAGCCTTTTCTAATATTGGTTTTGTCTTTGTATACATTTCCGTGCAGATACGGACTTAAATATAATGTTATTTAAATAGGAAAAGGCTCTGATATGAATTAAATCAGTGAAGTACCCAATTGGGGAAGGATGTCGGTTTTTACTATGTTTCTTTTGCTGTTCAGGCACTGCACTGCCAAATCAATCAAGGCATTACTCTGTAAAGTGAACCAAAAGCACTGATGCTTAAATTAAGATCCAACTGAATCAGAAATGGGTGAGAGAGAGGCCCCAAACAAAGAGAAATGGATTGGTTTAGCCTAGATGTCAACATGCCAGTACAAGCCTTTTCAGGAGATCTGGGATATTGACTACAGGCAGCAAATGCTGTTGTTACTGATGTTGCATGTGACTGCATACTGACCGGATCCAGTCTGATCAAGAGAGAAATGAGCCAGTAAAGGGATCAGCAGTGTGGTTCCAGGATGAGTATGCTCAAAGGCCAGTGATAAAAAAGGTCCTGAACTCCTTTTTTTGAAAATGCTTGTGGATTGCATAACTATTTGACTCATACGTGATCCAAATTGACAAGCGCATTATGGAGTTAATTTAGTGGACAATTACACTATCTACTATATTCCCATCCATTCCACTGCATATGGGCAATGTTAAGAGAGATGGGCCAGTCAAGAAAATGAACATTAATGTTAGTTTGTAGAAGGGCTGTTAGCAGGGTAATGAATGATAAGGAGCTGTACTATGTAAGTAGAAATTATTAATCTCCTACAGGTATTTCCACTGGAGCCAACACCATGCCCTAAGAGGGTGGCTGGTGGCTAAGCATTTCCCCCAGAATATCATTAGTACCATCTTCTCTAAAGTTAAAAAAAGAACAGGTTGATTAGTATGTAAGGACATTTAAATAGCTTTTGTGTATTTGTATCTGACAAAGTTGACTAAATTAAATCTTTAAAAATGTAATTGTAAATGCCATTGCTGTATTTTTTCCCACCACGGTGATCTGGAATTTTGTCTTGCTTGTTTGTTGTCTTTGTCTCGGACATACCCGTCTGACTGAATAATTTCATTATTGAAACTAACGTTTCATTTTCCTCTGTAAATAAACAGACTGCTGCAGCCAGCCTGTCATTAACAGAAAAGAAAAGGTTTTTTCTCCTTTTACTTTCCATGTTCAACCTGTACAGTGTATGTTGCCATTTACCCATTACATTGACTCAGCTTTCTCTTATGGAACAGTGTTCTTACAAAGAATGTACACTGTAAGGTTATTAACAGCTTCACTAGAAAGTCGATAACCTGTTGTACATACTGTTTTGAGTTCAAACTTTTCAAGGGGTTTGTCAAAATGATTTTGTATGTTTTTATTTAAGAAAAAATTGCTGTACAGCTAATTTAACGATACCCGCAGTATCTTTTCTATGTTCTGTGATGGTGTGTATGATAATGAGAACTTGAAGTTCAGGTATGACTGTACGAGGGTGCGTTTTAGTCTCGTTTAATGGTTACATTATCATGCAATGTGAAATTACAAGGGTTGATTAAAGTGATGCATTGTTTTCTTTCAATTATGGTCAAAAAGGAGCCAGAATACTCTTTTGTATATCAGAGAAGAGCAAGACGCATACAGAGAAGGGCAGGGATCATTCAATACAAGGTATGGGGCATTCTGGGAAAGCCCAGTGTGCTCACTGTAGCTACAGATAAGGACAGGTAGCTGTTGATTGTCTCACTAATATGTCACTAATAGTCTAGTTCCATAAGGGTTTTATTTTTTGTATATGTTCTGGCCTTTTTTTTTTGGTGAGCACTTTTTGTGTGTTCCTTACATGCATGTTGCACTCTGGTGTCACTCATCACATCTTTCCATCTGTGTGTAGAAACATAGCAAAGCAGACATTCCTAGAGACTTTACAGGACAACCTCATTGAGATGGACATTCTAGCGTCAGCACATCGCGATGGTGCTTACAGTGAAGGGTATGTGACGCTCACGTTTAATGTCTTGCTACTATCAAATTATTTTATTCGAAAGTAATAATTTAAGAATTATTACAGTTGTTAAATAGGATAGATAAATCAGCATTTTAGTGCAATGTGGTAACATCAAATATCAACAATTTATTATTTTACCTTTATTTTTAATATTGCTTATATCTGTGTAAATATAACCCAACAAATTGTTTTTTTTTTTTAATTAAATAAGATCATCACATGTACGGATAGTATATATGCATTTTATTGATTTGTAGTCTCAAAAGTTAGAATTTTTTTAAGTTAAGTTTTAAGTTAAGAATTTTTTTTTATTTGTCTACATTATACATGGCCTGCCTCTGGTGCCAACGGATCATCAACACCATGCTGAAAAGTCACTACTTAAGACTGGATAAAATCTTTTTAACTGACAATAACAATACAGACCTTGACAAAAATATTCTTTGGCTAATTTATAATTTGGCTAATGTATTCTTTGGTATTATTTATAATTATTGTTGGTTAGAATGTTTTCTCTGAGTGGAATGTCTGGGATGTCAGCACCTTAATTTCATAAGTGGATACCACCATCACCCACGTTATTTTGCCCTTAACAGTCATCCATGATTCATGTTAAGCAGATCCTGATTCTGGTCAGTAAGTATGAAGCCCAGGCACTGATCTGTCTGCCTGACAGCTGAGCTGGTCATTCTGTAACGCGAGCCTTCCTCCTGGCAATCAATGCGCTAATTTTAAACAAACATAATTTAAGCAGTCTTCTGTTTCCCTTTCGTCTTATTGATATTTCAATTTGCATATTCCTTGAGATGTAAAATGATTGTCCTTAAAAGGATTGATGATATATATTTTAAACTGTAACATTATTTTGCATTTGAGGTTTTTCCAGAAGTAACCTCTAGAAAAAATACATTTAATAAAATTAAATACATTTAATTTTATTGATAAAATTAACACTACAAGCCCTTTCTAAGCAGTCCTCTAGTGCTTGTAAATGTCTAAGCATTACGTAATAAGAAATGGTGGTACTGAAAAAGAGTAGTCAAAGTATTATACCAATATTTGTGTAGTGGATTCTGATCTAAAATGGCTTATTGCAGTGTTAATTTGGTGATCCTATTCTGTGCTCCTGGCCTTATTAATGTTTGCATTTAGAAAAATGGAAAAGAGGATTCCTGACTTACTTATTGACAAGAAAAGCTTCTCTTTGAAGTGTAGGAACAGTTGGTTCACCCACATAATTTAACCACAAGGGACCACGTTACCAGTGACGCCACCAGCATCTGGTGTCATTACCAGATAAATTTGAGTATACTGCAAAAGGAGGGAAAAGGGGTGATCAGAAGACACAAAGGCAAAACACAGTAAAAGGATGTACAACACGGACACCTAGATTTTTTTTTGTCTCGCTGTCGGTGTGGCATTCTGAGATTCGAAGTAAAACCAAGTTCATAATAATACCCAGGCTCTGCAACTTCGGTTTTAAGAGATAATGTTCGTTATGACCACCTCAACATGGCACGGCACAGATCACAATTCTTGTAGCGCTGATGATGAACATGTTTAGCCATCCACAGGTGCAGGTTATTATTAGGAGCTGTACATTATTCCAGTTTTGTGATCCATGCTTCACTTAGTAGTTACTGTGCCTGAAGGACAGAATTACTGGCCAGTCAAAGGATACTGCACTAGGTGTTCTGTCCAGTCGTGGGGGATGAAAAGGAGCCGCTCTCAGGAGATGGTGAGGTGACCGTGTGTATTTTGCAGGCACTTCTTGTTCAAGCCTGGGGGTACGTCCCCCTTGTTTTGCACAACCTCCCCGGGATACCCCTTGACGTCCAGCACAGTGTACTCGCCTCCACCGCGCCCCCTCCCTCGCAGCACCTTCTCCCGACCTGCCTTTAACCTGAAGAAGCCCTACAAGTACTGCAACTGGAAATGTGCTGCCCTGAGTGCCATCCTCATCTCTGTCATGCTGGTCTTTCTGTTGGCCTACTTCATTGGTAAGTGTTTTGCGTGTTCTCTAATGAACCTTCGATGTGTTAAAAGTCTCACATTGGTCCAAGACCTCACAGGCAGGCAGATTATATCAATTATATTATTTTCTGTGGCTTGTAGAACCCTAAGTATTACTAAGCCTATATCCTAGAAGCTGTTTCACTTGATAATTTCTTGCTCCCAGTTTAGTCTGCAGACATAGTGTAGAGGCTGACAAAAAGACCACGGTGTAATTGTTGAAGCCAAAATGAAATTCTGATATATAGTTAGTTCTTGATTATCACAGGAGATGCGTTTCTGAAACATACCATGTAATACAAAAAAAGGTAAAACTAATTTACCTTTGATGCAAAGAGGGAGGTGGTCTGGGGTTAACTCCCAACTAGGTTTGTACTCCTAAATAAAAACAAGAGTATTTATTCCTATAAGATGCTTATGTAGTTGTAGTACTGTAAGTCATTTTTAAACTGTTTATGTTTGTTAGATTCATGAAAAACATGGAGGGAAGACTGTTTATTGTGTTGGGTGGTGAGCAGGGTGGAAATACATGTCACATGCCCATAGACACATCTGGACTACACAACTGTGTTCTTTCCATTAACTGTCAGTGAGCTAATGTCTTGGTAATGAAGGATTTGTTAACCATAGGAACACGCGAATGAAACCATGTTCCTTTGTGTGGTTGATTTTATTTAATCGTTTTCGATATCCAATGAAAACAGAATCCCTGTTAAAAGGGGAACCAAAAAGGATTTCGTTTTTTCCTTTCAGAATGTATTAAACACACATTTTGCAGTAACAAATTGGTCAGGATTTCTAAACCTTTCCACAGCGTGGTTGAAAACCCTCACGTGGCTGCTGGTTTAAAGATTTTTTGAAGATTCGTTTGAAGATCTTGACGTAGCTTACTTTGTGTTTAGTGATTTATTGATTTTATTTTAGATTTAGAAACATAATGGCATTTCCTAGATTTATTTATTAGGTGTGAGATGGCAGAAGGTGGTTGGAAGAACACTAAGACAAAGATGGTATTCATTGTGGTGCAAAGCTGGGTACACAAGTACAGTGTACATTGTCTTGAACTCTCTATAAAGCTGCCAGTTCCTGAGCACGGCTGAGTGTGTTACACTGAGAAATGACTTGTCCTACATTTGTGCACTAGAAGTAAAATTAAGAGTGTATAAATGGAGAATTCCCTTTACAACAAAACATGCTGTGAAAAACGGTTCTATTGAGTTTGGTGGAAAATGGTCAAAATAAAAGTTCTCATTTTAAAACGTTTTAAAACCTGTTTAAAATTAACAGAATGTTTTTTGAAGAAGTAAAAATCCATTTCCACACCTATCCTCTTGCACACTGCTGGCGGATGAGATGTTGTGAAATCCATTTGTCTTTCCTTCCTTCTTGAGCTGCAAGCCAGCCCTAAAGAGAGGGGTGTGACGCCTGAGGGCTGGACAAAACACACTGAAGTAGATTGGTTGGGAAAATGTATTTCATCACACCCCTTTGTTGCTTTGCAAAGTGGCAGAAACATCTCCACCTCATGTTAGTGATGTGCAAGGTGCTGTCAGATGAAAGGATTATGTAACTTGCTTTGCACTTTTTTCCTAAGCATCTGTGTCTGGAAGCGCCTGTAGAATAGACATCATTCTCCTTTGTCCTCCATGTGTGAATTTTAAGCAATTGCACTGAATAGATTATTTTATAATATTTAGGTTAGTGGAACAAGATGAAAAAAGGACACAGGTACATATTTCGCATGTGTTTTCTTGTTGAAATACATATATTTGAGCACGATTGTTATCCATTCCCCCAGAATTTTTTTTTTCTGGCAGTTACACGCTGCTGTGCTGGACTTATTTCATGACTCTGTTGTTTCAGTGCCATCAATTTGTGGAGTTTTTGCTTCAGTGTTGTGTTTATCTTACCTGCAAAAGAAATAACTGCAATGCCATCGCAGTGGCATTACAGTTATTATTTTTGCACCTTTCTAAATGTATCACTTGAAAAAATAGAGATACTGTGACTGTAAATAATACTCCGGTCTCAGATATCAATAAGTCTGCGCCAAAAATAATTCATATGATTTCTGCTTTACTTAAGACAGTTTATGCTGATGTTGGGTTTTCTCCAAATTATAATCTAATGATTGCACAGGTGGATATATTACAAATAAAGGGTCCTATTCCAGGATATTTTGATAATAAAGATTAGTAGTAGTGATGGTAGGGGAAGAACAGCAACAGCAGCCAGTAACCATGCATGATTTCAAACGACTTCTGTCTATTGTAGTGACTCGGGTACTGTGTAACTGGTAAGTGGTATCAGCTAGACTTTTCATTGAATTTAAAATCCAATAAGTGGGTTGAAATAGTAGACTGATTGTTGGGCACTGCAGCTTTAAATGGGTCTACTAAAGAGAGGTAATTTTCCCGATATGCTTGAGAAACCAAAGCCTTTCTTAGCTCTAACTATACCTTATACCAGTGTGCCCTGGCAAGATGCCAGAGTTGCCCACCAAGCTGAGACAGCTTAATTACAAAGAGTAATTACTTCTCAAAAATATTAATTATTAAAATTCAGATGATCTCCCCTTGCGCCTGAAGTAAACACATTCAAAACTGAACCTCACCACAAGAACTGGATTTCGAATCAGAAAGAAGGGCCATCTTTAATTAAACGGTGATGAAAAAATATATTTAATTTTGAGTTCAATTAATTATTGAGTAACATAATTGGAAGCTCTGGCTGGGCTGACTAATGAACTCATTTGATGCTCGTAAGTGTTTTGATTCGCCAAATCTGTTTCTGTTCTGAAGCTTTATAAAATAGGTTAATTTTTAGCCATATAAAATTTTAGACATGGTGGCTCTCTCCTTACAGAATTAAGCATCTGTTTTTCTTTATAAGATAAGTTTGAACCTGAAAACACTTTAACGGTCCTCAGCACAGGCTATGAACAAGATATTATTGCAGTTTAAAGTCAGCCTCTTAGAAATATAAAAGTAATAAAATTCTGAAGAGTAAAAATAATACTGTACTACTTACAGTAGTGAAGGGTTTGAATCTTTCCTCTTAAAACATCCATTGCACCTCTTTGCACAAGTTCACATTACAGTAATGTAATGTTACTTGATGTTGTAACAGTCAGATGAAATAGCGTCAGCATTCAGTGGGATTGTTCTGGCAAATTTCGGAAGTGCTGTACTTTAAAAAAAAAAAAATTCGCATTACTGTGTAGTCACTGCTGAAGAAGTGCTATGTCATTTTTTGACAAAAAATGTCAAGTTTGATGTCTCAAAAGACGTCACCACAGCTCCTCAGTGAACTAACAAGCATGAAAAATAAAGGATGTTTCATTAGACATGTCTTGTCACACTTCAGATGTAGAGGCATGAAAGGAAAGATTTACTGTATAACCCCTTAGAGTCCAGTAAAAGATGGACTAAATTTTTTGATATAACCTTACAAACTCATTATTTTCTTAAGAATGCAACCTTAGAAAAATTAGCTATAGCCAGTTTTGACACTTAGAATCATAAGAAAACATGCTGAAAGTTCTGAGAGATAAACATTACAAAGTAAAAAAAAATAGCTCTGGTCTTTGTGAGAAACCATTTTGTTAACCAATTATACTGGAATTTAGTTCTGCAATGTTTAACTAAATGAAAGACATTGAAAAAGTCTTGAATAGTCTTTACAGATTTTTCTTCTTTTGAAAAATATTCATAATCAACTGGCAGATGAGTGTGTTGTGCAGAGAGCCACTGATGAATTTGCCTGGATTACAGTATAGTTGCAATTAAAGCAGCTTGGTCTCATTTAGATTACAAAGCCCAGCTGATTTGGAAGCTGAAAACTGGAAGCTTATTGTGCTAAGAAAATATGAATGGCTGTTTTTATGAGAATTACAGCACCTTATATTAAGATTGTGTTAAAACTTAACTGTCTTTTTAAATAAACGTCCTTTGCTTTTCCCTTTCCTTTTGCAGGAGTTCTCTGGATTACAAATTAAAAAACCCATATTGACTAAAAGCATCTTTAAATTTAAAAGTGTAACCTAAAGCTGTCCAGCAGTGCAAGAAATTGTTGTTGGATTACAGAATTCATAGTATGTGTAGAACAGTTTAAAATGTACACTGTTGATGACGTTTTGCATCAAAGGATCTTGGACAATTGAAAGCCAAAGTTGAGGTTACAAAACACCTTGTGGCCTGGACAGCACACACTACTGTCCGCTAATCTGCCTGCATCGTGCTCAGCATAATAATAGATGTATGACATAGCTGCTTTTATACAGTATGTCCTGCTGGGATTCCGAATATGGGAAGTTTAACAATAAGAATTATGTGCTTCATCCAGGGTTTACACATACATAAAACAGGATTTCTTGCTTTCATATACACAGCACAGCACTATTTTGATGTTCCACTAAATGCACAATGTAAACAATGTAATTTGTGGTGTAGGAGGTGGACAGTTTTTTAGAATGCACTTTCTGGAAAAACAATTTGTTATGCCATTGTCAGAGTCACACTGGAAACCAATAAAACATAACATGTTTTTTTTATAAAATGAGTATATACTTCCATGTGTGTTTTATGAGAAAATCAATCAAAAAAAATATCAATTGGGATATAAAATACTTTATAAGAATGCATTTTGCATATTAAATATCTAAAGCACAAAACAACACTCTTTCAAGGTCACTTGGGTTTAAAGGAGCAGATGTGCTTCTTAAATTATTATTCCCTTGAAGAGCATACTTTTTTCTTAGTATTTTCAGTCTGAAGACCCATCTGCTTTATCAGTAAATGTGATAACTGAATAAATATCATACCATTTCTGTATGTTTATAGTGGATTTGTCTAACTTTGTTAACAGATTAGCTCATTGTGAAGGTGTAGGTGCAGTTAGGTGTATGAGGAACTGAAAAATGCCACCCTCACTGTTCATCCATTCAAGTGACTAAGAGGTATTAATTAGCCATATGTTTGCAAATATGTGGAGTCTAACGACTGGCAGATAAGCAAAATTAATGGTTTGTAAAGCCAAGGCTATGGTTTTATAGACTTAAGAGGATTTGTTTTCCATTAGATGTTGTTTAGTTTGTTTTTGGATTTAAACTATGCCCAATATATTTTCAGCTGAAATAAGAACAACCATAAGACATACTTTCTAATTCCTGTTTTCTGTAAAGAGGTGAATTTGCATTTAATATTTTTGTGTAGATATATATTATTTAGCCAACCTAATATTCAGATTCCATGAGGTGTCTTGAAAGCTAACGGGAAAAAAATAGTGCAAGGGCACCGAAATAGATTAGGCTAAAGAAAAGGGTTGTTAAGAAGGTCAGCACACACAGTCATTTACCATCTTCACTGAAGACTGTAGTCTTTACCTGAATTTAAAACACATTTCTTAATCTAGTCCTTATTTTTAATTTTTTTTTGTTCTAAGATTGATGCCAGCAACTTTCAAAGATTTTTTTTTCTTGAGTGAAATGCTTCACAGGCAAATTTCTGGCAGAGGCATAGAGTATCATGAGGCAGTTAGGCCAGGATTGAGCTCTGCAGCAGAGTGATTACTTGGAAAACTCTGCCCATTTCTTTTTCTTCCTTTTTGCCAATTGTTCAACCAGTATATATGTACTCCTGCTGTCTGCTCTTCCGCCTGATGTAAAACTACAAGAGACCATTTCCACCAAAGCCAACAACATAACAACATTTGAAAACCAACCGATCAATCTCTCATTGAATGCGTTAACTTTTCAAAATATATATTTCAAACTGTTCTGAAGTTTTGTTATACATGTAAAAGGTATTGGACTAAATGGAAATTTTTATTGTTGTATTTTTGTATTCTCATAAATACCATCCTGCTGTTGGTAGTTTTTTTGGGAGGTTTACTCAGGAGAACATTAGAAAGGTACTAAATGATTCTCCACAGACAGACTGGAGTTAAACCCAAGACTAGGTCCCATTCCACCAGGCCAGCAAGACTCACCATTCACTCACTTTCTATCTAGAATCCATAGAATCAGAGTGAGGATGCATTCCTAAGTGTCTTCAAAATGGCTATTGATTTGCTTAGCTGTAGGAAATTATTTTCATTAGTGTTGCAACTGTTTGAAGGGTCTCATAATTTCTAGTCAGTTATTCAGTAGTATTGGGGTCAAGGATTAAAATAGTGTCACGAACAAGGACACATGTAATTAAAGATAAGTTATTCAGTGGAGAACACAATAATGTTATTTAACAAAACACGCCTGAGCCCTCAAAACATTGTTTTTAACTGGGTATTGAGATGCTAACAGTTAAAGGTTTCATGATTTACAGATACAGTAAATGTTGATTTTTAAGGTTCTTTAACTGACTAACCAACATGAAACAAATAGGATAAATATTGTATTCAGTAGGGCTGAGTAAAGCCTACTTTTATTTAATCTCAGGTAAAGCCATTACATCTCCTTCTTATTTTTATAAAAATCATAGAAAATTCTTATTTTATAAAGTGATACAAGTTTAAAATGTTGCATTTTTCTCATTCTTTTTTTATCCTCCAGTCATTCATATCTTTATTTGAAAATACTCTTACATGGTCTAACTATTGTATACTCATGCAGTACATCTATAGGATTGAGACTAATTGTCAGTTTGATACTGTTGATTTTTATAATTGAGTTGTTATTGAGAATTTCAGCAATTTAACAGAGCCTAGCATTGTATGGACTTCAAATCCAATGTCGAAATGTTGAAAGGAATCCACTGTTAGAAATCCGTCACAAGTTTGGCTTGCCAAAATGTCACTCGGAGCTCCCAAGATTAAAGTTTAAAAAAGCAATACTTTTATCTGCACAGTAATAATTTGACAGCTATATAAAATAGTATGTCTTATCAACTCTTTCAACATCCAACGTTTCATGCCAGAGCTCAACCTCTTTTTCCAAAGTCCATTTTTATATCTTACAAAAAGGAATAATACAAAAGTAACATGGACAAAGTTAAGTTAATCTAAATGAAACATAATTATAAAATGATGTTATCAAATTGATCATGTTTTACTGTACATTCAGTTAAATTCTTTACACTATGAATGGAAAATATTATAATAGGGAAGACGGTATAGAGTTTAAAGATTGTGTTTAATAAATTCTCAGTAACCTATACTCTCAA